>NW_026126517.1:47154500-48450000 GCF_943737965.1 Phodopus roborovskii | reverse complement strand
GAACTCTCACTCTTGGGAGCTGCACATTAAATTCAGATCAAATTTGCTGGAGTCACTTTAAGGGTTTACAGCACCTTTTTCAATAGCATCTGGGAAATGTGTACAGAGACATGATGCTGGTAAAAAGTTTGCAGTTCTGCTCAAACTCAGGGTCCTAAATGAGTACATGTAAGCCCATCTAGCAGGATTATAACTTCTAAACACATATCTGGTTCACACACAGAGGTAACTTTCAGCCTTATATCATCATTAATGCCATGAGATAGTTTAAACACTGAAGCATGGTATGTGAATTAAAAAAGACCTTAGAGATCATCTATGTGTACCAACATTTTTATTCTGATAAGGCTGACAACAAGGTCAATGAGAAACCCTGAAGGGCAAGAGTCACCCTTTCCATTTGTATCCCTTTAGTTTTGTGAAGGCTTAGGATGAAAAAAGAATTCAGTTGTATAGCTTAACTTCCTGTTACACACAGAAATGGCCATACTGTTAAACAATGAATTATCTCATGTGAGTCTCTCCCTTGACTAGGACAGCTCTACTGTAAGGTGGCCTTCCTATCTACATTTCAGTGGCTTTAATTTTAAAGAAAAAGAATCTCATTATTCCCATTGGGAAATTCTGAATAGTCAATGATTCTGTTTAAAGTATAATTTATGGGGCATTTACAGGATATACCCAGCCATAAGTTTGAAATGAGGCTGTATTACAAGCCATGGGTCATGCCAGGCCAAATGAAGATGCTTGTTAGTTTACATCTCATTTTCCGGCTTTAACTGCAGGGTTCATCAAGCAAGATTTGCTGTCAATTAACAACTTACTCATAGAGTTAGGTTATTTTTAGGCAACTAATAAAAGTAAAAAACAAAGAATGTTCTTTTTATAGGACAATTAACTCTAACATCATTTTTTGGAGACAGGTTTCTCTATGTAGCACTGGCTGTCCTTGAACTCAAAAGAGATCCACCTGCCTCTGCCCCCCAAATGCTAGGATTAAAGGCAGAGGCAGGTGGATCACTGTGAGTCCAAGGCCAGCCTGGTCTACAAAGAGATTTCCAGGATAGCCAGGGCTGTGACACAGAGAAACCCTGTCTGGGGAGTTTGTGGGGGAGGAGGAGAAAAAGAGAAAAGAAAAATGACTGTTGAAATGCCCAAACATTTTTAAGGAATAATATACTGAGACTGTAGAGAAAACTCAGGAAGTGTCTGATATTTACCCGTAAATAATTTCCTTTTTTCATATTGCTCCCTATTCTGAGGCAGAACAATGACACACAGCTAAGGCATGACTATGTACACTGGCTCTGGAGTTTGTTACAAACACCCAAGAATGGCAGAGTTCTAAAAGATTCTACTAGAAAACTTTTAGACCTGATAAACACCTTTAACAGAGCAGGAGAATGTAAAAATCTAAGATATAGTTTTCTATATACCAGTAACAAACCTTCCAAGAAAACATCAGAGAAAAAAAATTCCATCCACAATAGATATGTACACACATTCCCTTGAGTATGTGTGTGCACGCGTATGCATGCATGCACACGCACGCGCTCGCGCACACACACACACACACACACAAAGGAGATGGAAGATCTCTATAATGAACAGTTTTAAGAGATTGAAGAAAGACACTGAAGAAATCACAAGGAGGTGGAAAACGTATGTTCATGAAGTGTAAAAATTAATATTGTGAGGGGCTGGAGTGATGGCTCAGTCGTTAAGAGCACTGCTGCTCTTCCAGAGGCCTAAGGTTCAATTCCCAGCACCTACACGGCAGCTCACAACTGTCTGTAACTCCTGTTCCACGGGATCCAATGCCCTTACACATACATATAAGCAGGCAATACAACAGTGCAAAGAAAATTTAAAAAAAAAATTGTGATAATGAAAGCAATTACACTGTGTTATTGAAAGCAATCTACATGGTTCATTTGTAATGCTGATCAAAATTCTCTATTGATATTTCAATGACATTCTTCATTGAGCTAGGAAAAAAAAATCCAAAAATTCATATGGAAGTACAAAAAATCTCCAATAGTAATCCTCAGCACAAAGAACAGTGTTGAATATACTACAAAAACAACAGCAACATGATACCAGCACAAAACAAGACACACAGACCAGCTCAATAGAACAGGATATGGAAATAAACCCATAAAGATATAGTCAAGATACATTAGGAAAGAGACAAAAAATGGGTTTCCACATGCAGGAGAATGAAATAATCCTTATCTATCACCCAGTACAAAACTCATTCTAAAATGAATTAAAGACATCGTATTAAGATCTGAAACTTTGCCAGGTTGTGACGGTGCACACCCTTAATCCCAGTACTTGGGAGGCAGAGACAGGTGGATCCCTGTGAGTTCGAAGCCAGCCTGGTCTACAAAGCTACAGAGAAACCCTGTCTTGAAAAACAAAGGGAAAAATCAAAACAAAACAAAAAAGAAATCCAAAAATACCTGAAACTTGGACAATACTAGAGGAAAACATAGTAAGGCACCTCAAAGATAATAGGCACAGGCAAGAATTTTCGGAACATCACCCTAAAAGCATAGGAAATAATTCCAAGAAATGACAAACAGGATCACATGAAATTAGGTGACTAATATCCAGGATAAAGAAGTGTAAAAATTAAACACCTCAAAGAATAAACCATCCAATCAATAAATGAACTGTAAAAGAAATACAAAAACGTTCAACATTATAAGCTACCAGGGAAATGCAAATTAAAACTGCTTTGAGATTCCATCTTAACCAAGCCAGAATGGCTGCCATCAGGAAAAGAAGTCATTAAAAATGCTGGTGAGGGTGAGGGAAAGAGAAAAAGGAACTCAAACTCAGTTGAGGGAGGGAATGTAACTTATGCAGCTACCATGGAAATCAGTATGGAGGCTTTTCAAAAACAAAAAACAAGCAGGGCAGTGATGGTGCACATCCCAGCACTGAGGAGGCAGAGGCAGGCAGGTCTCGGAGTTCAAGGCCAGCTTGGTCTACAGAGTGAGTTCCAGGACAGCTAGGGCTACACAGAGAAGCCCTGTCTTGCAAACCCAAAAAACAAAACAAAACACCTGAAAACAGGGCCAGCAATATGACCCAGCAGATAAAGTACTTGCTGCGTTTTCTGTTTTGCTTTCTCTTGCTGTGATAAGAACACTGACAATGTCAACTTGTGGAGAAAAGGGTTTATCTGGCTCACATATCTTGATCACAGTCTATTATTGAGCAAAGTCAGGACAGGAACTCAAACAGGAGCAGAGGAAGGAACCATAGAGGAAACCACTCAAGCCTGCCAAGCTGAGTTGGATCTTCAGAAGCCATGAAACGGTAGAAGGAGTGAGTAGATTGCACAAAGTTATTCTGTGATTTTCACACATGTGTACCCAATCCCATCAAACACATGCACATAAGCCATTAATACATTTTTAAAAGCTAAAAAATGAACATATTAATACAATATGGCCCAGTGGTACCACAGACTTGAAGGATTCTAATTTAACATTTCGGAGATCCTTATATATTTGTGTCTATAGCTTCAATAATCATAACAGACAGTAAAAGAACTAGTCACCAACAAAGTAATAAGGAAAATGTGTACATTTACACAATGGAATTTTACACAATTGTATAGATTAATAAAATATTTGCAGCAGGAAACTGGATGCAACTGGAAACCATTATGTTACACAAAATAAGCCAGATTCAGAAAGATACACAGTACCCAAATTTTCCATGTATGATGTATGTGTGTTTGTAGGCCATAAGACTAGAAAAAGAGAAAAATATTACAGAAGGTGCAAAGTAAGAAAGCTAACAGAATATAAAAGATGGAGACTAACTGATGGGAGAAAAGAACAAATGAGAGCACAGTATAATGAGATATATGTGTGACGATTTCATGATGAAACCCATTACTTTGTATAACCTAAAAAAATTATAAAAAGTGAAACACAGTAGGTAAAACCAAGATAGCCAATTTCTCTGTAATTGAAAACTGCTTCTTACTGTAACTATGTGTGATTCCAGAACAAACTTTGTGTGCTTTAACAACTGGATTACAAATTATGGGTATACATGAACACCCAAAGTTTGGTTTTATTTTGCTTGCCAAATTTAAATAAAAACAGATAGAAGCTGAACAAGGTAGTGGCTCATATCTGTGACACTGTAATCCAAGAAGTAAAGGCACCTCAAGAGTTTATGGATGGTTTCAGCTACCAGCCTGAAGGTCAGCCTGGGCTATACGAGACGTTGTCTCAATAATGGAAATAGAGATCCCAGAAAGATCATCAGACATAAGAAGAAAATCTCCAACATGAAATAACAAAAACCAAAGAAAAACAAAAGTGATAATAAAAGTACAAGCAGAAATAATATAAGAAATTAAAATATACAAAAACATTCTATTTCTTCCAGTTGGCAACATTCATCCAAATTACAAATGTACAAGTCTTTAGCTGCTTCATGTATTAAGATTTATTCTGAGATACTGACATGTGTTAAGTGTTCACTCATAATGCCATTATTACATCAGTAAAAAAAAACCTAGAGGAATGTAAACTGACAACTCAACATGATTTACATGATAAACAGCAGCCATTTATGACAGCTATTAAAGATAATAATTTCTATAGTTACAGTTTCTGGTTAAAGAAATGTAAAGCACAAAATCATGTTATGTTTCTGTGACAGCTGATGTCCACTGTCAACTCAAGAGATTAAAGTCACCTAGGACTGGTGAGGAACTTCTCTGAGTGTGTTTATTTCCAGATAGAGTTGCATTCTACCAAATGCTTCAAGAAGAGCTAACACAAAAGCTCCTTAGCTTAAACTCTTCTGTAAAGCAGACGGGAAGGGACACTACCAAATCTAATGTATGAAACCAGCATTACCTTGATATCAAAACGAGATAAGAATATAACAACAACAACAACAAAAAGCCATAGGCTAATTTTTCTGATCAATACAGAGGCAAAAATTTCAATGAATTCTGGTAAATCAAATTCAAGAACATACTTAAGAGGATCAAATACCTTGACCAAGTCAGTTTCATTCCAAAGAAATAAATTTGGTTCAACACATACAAATTAATAAATGTAATACAAAATGAATTCTGATATAAGGACAGAAGTAGTATGAGAGTTCAACAGATCCAGGAAAAGTTTTTATCAAGTTAAGCATCTTTGTGACTTCAAGACAAAAGCCCTAAAGAAGCTAGGAATAGAAGAAAAATACTAAATTATAAACAAGACAAGATGGTCAGTTCTCTCCATTCTATTCAATTCCCCGTCTATCCCCCCCCCCCGCCAAAAAAAAAAAAAAAAAAAAAACAGGGTAGAAATTGATGGCCTCAAACTCACAGAGGTTCATCTGCCTCTCCGTCCCGAGCGTTGGCTTCAAAACAAACAAACAAAAAAAAAAAATTTTTTTTTTTAAAAAAAGATTTCTTATATACTCAGTTTTCAGCCTGCATATTATGCCTGCATGACAGAAGAGGGCACCAGATTTCATTATAGGTGATTATGAGCTACCATGTGGTTGCTGGGAATTGAACTCAGGACATCTGGAAGGGGAGGCAGTGCGCTTAACCTCTGAGCCATCTCTCCAGACCCCAAAAATCTCTTGATTGAAGGTAAGACTCTTGAGCTGAAGACTGGCCATGGAACTTGAAGAAATCAAGCTGGTAATGATCTGGAAGCCTCCTTCCTGATGGCTAGCTCTCATGGTGTTGAATGGTGTTCAATGCAGGATGCTGGAGTAAAGTTCTCAACAGTCCTACCCAGCTGTAAATCCTACAAACTACAATAATAAGAGGCCCAGCATTAGTGCATTAGTGGCACTAACATCTTTAAGGTAACTAATTCTGTCTGATTATACTTATGGCCAGCTCAACAGGAAGAAATTCATATTTGCTACAGTAAACTTAGTAAAGAACTTGTGGCTGGAGGTCACAGATAATACCATTTTGCCAAACTGATTTAGTATTCAACTGCCTTCTAAACACTTATACCCAGAGAGTAGTGCAGCTCTCACACCTCAACAAGGAGGCTTCTTTTGTAGCAGACAGAGATTATTTTATTTTATAAAGATTTATTTATTATGTATACAGTGTTCTGTCTGCATGTTTGCCTGCATACCAGAAGAGGGCATCAGATCTCATTATATATATATATATATGGCTCTGAGCTGCCATGTGGTTGGTGGGAATTAAACTCAAGACCCCTGGAAGAGCAGCAAAAGCTCTTAACCTTTGAGCCATCTCTCCAGGCCCAGATAGAAGTAATTACAGAGAATCATAACTGGTGAAAATGTAGAAAGAAAGTGACTATGGAATATCAGTTTCCAAACAGGACATCTATACCACCCTACACCCAAAGCTCAGGAATCACCAACAGAAGGTGTAGAAAAACTGTAAGAGCCTGAAGATTGGGATGACTACTTTGAAAGTCTCTTCTGGTTATGACAGGGGTGGTGTACCCATGAACTTTTTTACAGCTATGGCTGCCTGTGGAAGATCACACTAGTCAACATTCTAGTACTGATGGGGGCAGAGTTCACAAGGCCTCTCCCCTAGTTGAGGAGCTAAGGGAAGCAGATGGCTGCAGAGGGAGAGAAAGTTAAGTCCTTTTCAGGGATGAGCCCATTGTTTGGTTGTACATGTTACACTGGTCAACTTTATACCCATGTGTATATGGGCAACACTAACTGGATTCAGAAGAGAACATGAATTTGAGAGGGAGATGTGGGAGGGAGCATGAGTAGGAGGGTGGGGTAGGAGAGATGGATATGGACAAAATGTATGACATTCTCAAACAAGCAAAAAACTCACCCCACTACCCAATTCTTGATATCTCAGCTAGAGCAATAAGACAAGGAACAAACAGGACACAAATAGGAAAGAATTATTCCTATGTGAAGATGTCATGAATCTGCATTTAAAATGTAGACCCTAAAAAAAAATCTTGAATCTGATAAATAATTTCAGCAAAGTATTAGGATATAAAACCATCACACAAAATATAGTTGCTTTCCTATATACTGGTAATGAACATGCTACATAAAAACTAGGAAAACATCTTACTTATAATTTAATGCTGCCCCTCCCATATTCAACAATATATTTAGGAATAAATCTAATCAAGGACACAGAAGACTTCTGCATAAAAACTAAGACATTGAATAAAGAATTTGAGGAAGTAACACAGTGGAAATAGCTCTCTCTCATCTACATAGTTTGGCAGAATATTGTGAAAATGGCTACATTACCAACAATGATCTGCAGAGTCAATGTAATTCCCATTAAAATCCCAATGACATTCTTCACAGAACTCAACTAGTCTACAAATTAATGGCTCAAGACTGGAAGTGTTACTAATCCTACTTAACAATGTGAAATTTCAATCTCTTTTATTTAATAAAGCACTGACATTTCTTGATTTCAAAGCAAAATTCACCATCATTTAATATTTTTAGGAAAATATTAGCTGCTTTCATGCATTAGGGTCACATTTTCACATATAGAGGTGATATTTCTGTTGGTTTTGAGTTGCTGAATAGAACAAGGTCAATACTTCATGAATGTTATGGGTTTCTTCCTAGTCTACTATGAAAACATCATTTTATTTGGGCTGTAGGGATGGCTCAGAGGTTTAGAGCATTGGTTGCTCTTCCACAGATGCTAAGTTCAATTCCCAGCAACCACATGGCAGCTTACAACTATATTTAATGGGATCTGATGCCTTCCTTATGTGTGCAGGTGCACATGAAGACAAAGCACCCATATTAATACAATACATAAATAAATCTTTAAAAAATCATTTGTCAAATTTTTCTTTTAAGAAGCTAGCAAGATATGTTTGGACAATTTCTCAACATTTCCTACTTCAGATAAGTTTATTATTTTAGACCTAAAAGAAACCACATGCATCTTCAATATTTTCATTTTATAGATGTACCAAATGATAAAAGAATAGTTAAACACTTCCCCAGGTCATAGACGCTTATTTGACATCTATTTTCTTCAACTTCAACTCAGGGTTTCTTCAACACATCATACAAGTGTTCTTTTATTGAATTCAGGCTTATTTCTTAGAAATTTCAGAATGTCTTCTCTATTTTAATTACTCTATTTGTACTGGATCTATGCTTACCATAAATACACATCTTTTCTCCTCCTTCCTTTCTTGCTTCATATATAGCCAAGGCTAACTTTATACTTACAATCTTCCTGGATCAGTCTGGGATCACCACTCCCAACCACTACACACACACACACAGATCCTGGGTGTGGACAGAGCCAGTGTCAGTCCTCAGATACTCAGGGTCCAGCATATAGCAGACACTCATTAGACAGTTTCAGATAATAAGAACTAACAACTTTCAATTTCAACTTTTCTTAAGAGAAAACACTAAAGCTCTTAGTTCAAATTTGTTCTCTTACTCATTTCAAGTATACATTCTGTTTTTTTCTATAACTCCACTATATTCCCTTTCATGTGATGTTTAAGAATTATGAGTACAGCTACAAAGTTTTCTTTTTAGAGTCCATAACTGCAGCTTCTCTGTATTACTTTAAACTAACAACAGCATTTATTTGACAATTTTCTTCCAAATTATATAATTATAACAAATTAATTGCTGCTGTTTGATGTTTCAATAACCACAAATTTTGGCTTTATTTATTCTACCAGAATGAATTCTTCCTTCCAAATAAATTATAAACATACTAAGCAAGACTGAATTTCACACTTACTGGTCATGCTCTGTCTTAGAAGCCCTCTAACAATACACCTTTGTATCCTATATTTAAAGAAATGATTTGAATATCAGCTATTTATGTGGGCTTTTTTTGGGGGGGGGGTTAAGTCACTGATCTCTTTATCTTTGAATAAATAACTCACAACATTTTTTGGTTGGCATGGAGAATTAAATAGTTTTAGATTCATGAAAAGCCACTTTAAAAAAATCCAAGTCTAAAAACATGTTTTAGTTTTTTCTTATGCAATGATTTTTTTTTTAATTGTCATCCACTGTCCCTCTAGTCCCTCCTACTATTCTTGCCATTCTAGAAATTCTGTAATAATCTCTAACTCAGTATCCCTATGCAATCATCTTACCATCAGAATCCAAGACAAATCCTTCATTTAATAATCTTGCTGTATTCATTCTACAGAAGCTGAGAGCTAGAAGGAATCTTGGAAATTTCTAAATGCAGTACCCAATACTAGCTGGATATAAGGAATGACAAAATCAATCACTGTACCACACAGTACTCATCTGCTTTAATACGTCATGGTGTAAGACACGGAACACTTACTTGTATTCGTCATAGACTTCTTGTTTGGGAAGTGAAGTCTCAGGATGCTCCTCTAAGGTATTCCGAATCCAAGAAAAGGCATGCATCTGCTGTGCCCGACTAGATGACATGGCATTCTGATCACTAATCATAAAATATAGACAAATTTTAGTTGAACTAGATAGCAATTCCATTAGTAATTTTTAAAACAAGGCCTAAACATTATGATAAAAACATATTGACAGGTCAAACTGAATTCCGGTGTGACATATAGTGTACATTCAGTAATCTATATACAAATTGCTCATTTGTGACTGTGAGCCAGTTTCTATAGTCAGTGTCAGACTGAAGTTACTGGCCTGTTCTACTGCTGGTTTGGATTCTAAAGGAAGCATGATAGGTGGTGGGAATATAACAACAGTAGGTATTTATTTTGGCCCAAATTTCCTAACTTACTTGCCTGATTATTTACCTATACTTACTAAATAATTACATGCTTAAATATTATGGCAAGTTCTTTATATTCCATTTAGTTTGCACACTCAAAGAATATGCCATGAAGAAGTAACTAACCTGAAATCATATTAAACATTCCATGTCTAGGATGAAAGGGAGAGATCTCAAGAGGATCAATTTCCCACTATGCCCTTCTTACAGCTAGGCTCTTTATATAGACTACCACATCCACCCAAAAGCATGAATTTTTTATTATCTGGCACTACTTTTATAAGCTGATCTCATGAAATCGGCATTATAGACAGTATAAAGCAAGCTATTCCACTGATGCTGACATTAATCACAGCCTCCTAGAAGAATCATATGATTCCAAAATACTGAGCATGTTTTTAGGTCAAGAAATAATTTAAATAGTTATTACATTTGGTTTGAGGCAAGAACAGGTAAAAGCAACAGAATTTTTACTGCATTTCTTCTTATGCATAATTTTAAATGAATAGAATGTTGAAAAAAAAATGAGTAGAAAGAATCTTCAGAAATACTTAAAAGGTAATGAAACTCTTAATAGAATCTTAAAAAGTTTTTCTCCACTTAAGTTTATTTTTTAATTTAAGTATTTTTAATGATGAAACTAAAGCAATACCAAGTACTTAAAGTGAGATGTACCTACCAAGAATTATGCTTAACACTGTACTTCCTTTTTTCCCTCTTATATCCTATGATGCTCTTACTCATCACTACATTTAATACAACCCCACAATATTCTTCAGGATACTTACCTGGTTATTCTTTGGTTTTCTGTTTTTTTTTTTCCACAAATTTTTAAACTGCATAAATACTCCCACTGTCCTATACAACAAAATCCAACTTACATTTCACAGTATTTAGCCAGTTACACAAATGAATTAGTAAAAACTGCAGGTAAATACTTAATAAATATTATCAAAGACCCAAATGATGCATTGTTTCACTAGTTTGTGTTCTGACAAGCTTAGGAACACTAAAATAACAACCAATCATAACGTGCACAGCTTAGCACCAACCTACAAACAAGGTGGTTGTGACAAAGACAAGGACAGGGCTACCTTTTCTCTGCACTGCTGAGACCAGAAGGCAGCTGAAGGTAGAGGTAGAGTTTCTCTAGGTCTGTAAACTTCTCAACTTCTTGCTGGTTACAAAGGATTAAAAAGAAAGATCATTAAAAACATTTCCTCCCAACTAAATTTATTATTTTCCCAAGCTATTGACCATTTTATAATTTTCAAATACCTAGAATGTGAGTAATGCTAATGGAAGTTTAAAAAACTAAGATAAAGCCAACAAACCTTTCTGAACTTACAGTTCAGAAATTACAGTTTGATTTTCAACAGTGGCTTCTATTTAGAGAACCAATTTATAAGGATCTCTATTACTACTGTTGAGCAACTATGCCATTCCTGCATTCCTTCAAATGGGTTATCATCCATGTCAACCCTTTTTACAATGAAGATATCCATGGTAACTTATTTCAAACAAAGCTACATTGTAGTGGAAAATGAATTGGCTAGTGGTATTTCTGATGACAAATTTTGGGGACATGGGGGTAGAGAAGGTCTTTTTGATACAGGGTCTTGAACTCACAGAGATCCACTTGCCTCAGCTTCCTGAAAGCTCAGATTAAAGGCATATACCACCATGCCTGGCTCAGAATTTATTCTTAATAAAGTTCAGTTTAAACATGGATTCAATTTTGAAGGGAAAATAACCCCACAACCTTATCAGTCAATTAATTATACATACTATTTACAATTATACACATTTATATATGTACACAGAGGCCAGAGGAGGATGTTTGATGTCTTCCTATATTACACTCTTTTGTTTAATTTCCCTGAGAAAGTCTCTCACTTAACCTGGAGTTGGCCGCTTACTGGCTAGACTGGTGGTCAGCAAGCTTTAGTGATACTCTCATCTGTCCTCGCCTCCCTCAGCAACACTGAGAGTATAGGTATAGGTCCATGCCTTGGCTTCTCATGGAGACCTTATGCTTGTGCAGAAAACACTCTTACCTACTGAGCCTTCTGTTGAAACCACAGGAGTCTGTACTTGCTATCAAAATATACCCATAAATTTAATCTTGACAATTCATAATGGGCTTTAATCTATTATTTGCAATAGGTTCTAAATGTACATTTCAAAAATCCCATCACCTATAGGTATTTTCGAAATGGCTTTTGTTGTAATACCTAATGAACTATAAAAAAAGTGGGCATTCCTTCCTCAATTTTTCATTGATGATTAATTACTTTCTTAGTTCCCACAATGTGTGGTTTTGGAGTCTGCTTAATTTTATTCTTCACAGTGTATTCCACATTAACCCTCTAGGTGGACCACCAGAATTTTGCCCCACAGTTTTTCAGTCTCTCTATTTTCACTGCCACAGTAGTCTAGGTCTTTTGGCTCTTTTTTTCACCAATGAAAGAGTTTTCATTTACTCAGTATATATGGTATGGGTTTACCATAGTTCACAAATTATGCGAGAGACTCATATAGCTATATTGTATATTACACAAATACTTGAACACAGCACAATACAGATCAACACCACAAATTTTTTGCCCTTAAGGACTTAAGATAATACTTATCTGGCTTCCCTGGCTCCAAACTCTCCCCCTTTTAATGTATTAATTTGGCTCATTATATACTTTCATTAAGTACTATCATTCTCATTCAGCCTTCAAAGTGCCTATCATATTGAACATAGGGAGTTTACATTGTACTAAGAAACAAATGTAATATTATGAACAAAGTCTGAGAACTATAACTAAAATCATGATCTTTGATTAAGAAGTCTTTTACTGATTGTGAAACTTGGGGTTCTACATAGCGTTTTAACTTTAAGGATCTGAGAAGAGTAGGGAAGGAACTTCAGACCAGAGAAGACATTTCAAAGGAGATTTATAACAAGATGTCAAAGAATTATTTGGGGAAAAAGTTCAAAATTTTTTCAAGCATCAAGAACTTGTAAATGCTATTGGTGCTTAACACACAGAAAAAAAAAAAAAAACAAAACAAAACCCTACAGAATATCACTAAAGACCAGTAATACCAAACTCTATAAAAAGTGGGAACAAAATGACCCAAGAATGTACCAATGTCATTTTAGTCCAGTCTGAGTTCAGCACAGTTTTGTTTTAGATATTTGTGTCATTCACTGTCAAATCTTGGCTTCCAAAACAATGCTGGTTGATTTATGTAAAAAATTCTAAACTTACTAGATTATCATGTGTTTAATACATGTGAAAACATAAATGTAAAGAATAAATATTTCATGTTGAGATGCACTGGTTGTTAAAAAGACACATTTGCCTGGATCATTAAGTGATGGATAATGGTAGTCTATTTTTACAGCAGTGAAATATATATAAGGACGTGTATGTTTGTGTGTTTATAAAACAGAATCTCACTATGTATCTCTGGCTAACCCTGAATGTAGAGATCTGCTTGCCTCTGCCTTAATAACCTGACTCTAAGTCAGTGGTTGTCTACCTTCCTAATGCTACAACCCTTTAATACACAGTTCCTCATGTTGTGGTGACCCTAACCATAAAATTATTTTTGTTGTTATTTCGTAACTGGAATTTTGCTGTTAAGAATCATAATGTAAATATCTAATATGCAGGATATTTGATATATGACCCCAAGGGGTCAAGACTCACAGGTTGAGAACTGCTGCTCTAAGTGAAAGAAACCATTCACAAGAGGCCTAGACAGATTAGTAACCCCCCCCCTCAAAAAAAAAAAAACAGGCTGTGCAAGGGAACTGCAGTGGCTGTTTAATGGGCACAATATTGCCTCTTAGATGCAAATAGTTTGGAATTGGGTTGAGTATTACTTGCATTGTACTGTGGATGTACTAAATGTGAGTAATGGTAAACTTTGTTATATTAACAAAAAATATAGTTTAGGGGCTGGAGAAATGGTTCAGAGGTTAAATGCACTTGTTGCTTTTGCAGAGGAGCAGAGTTAAATTCCCAGAGCTCATAACCAGGGACCCAAAATCCTCCCACCCCACCCCGCCTCTTGTACCTCTAGCTGTCCTGGAACTCACTCTGTAGACCAGGCTGGCTTTGAACTCAAGAGATCTGTCTGCCTCTGTCTCTCAAGTGCTGGGGTTAAAGATATGTGCCACCACACATGGTACACATATATACATGCAGGCAAAATACTAATAAAAATGAAATAAAATAACAAAGTATAACAGCTATAGTTTATAACAGAGTTTGGCAGATTTGCTTCACATCTGAAGACTTCAACCTGCAAAAGATCTCATTTTAAAAACATCACCAGCCTATAATTCACACCACCAGAGGAACTAGGATACAAGATGTATTCTAAGGGATTCATATAAAGTCCCTCACAGAACTGGGAAGGGACAAGTCCCCCAGAGCACTGGGGAAGTGGGGGGGGCAGTGAATGGAGAGAGAAGTAGGAGAAAACGAGGGGGAGGAAAGGAAAACACGTGCGACTAGGAAGATTGAGTCAGGGTAGGAATAGATGACAAGAGAGAGAGAGAGAGAGAGAGAGAGAGAGAGAGAGAGAGAGAGAGAGAGAGAGAGAGAGAAGGGACATAAGAGGGAGCCAATATTGGTTTGAAGATAAAACTGAACACAAAGAAAGGTCTAGAGAACTACAAGACTGCCGCCAACTAACAATTTGAGCTTCCGTGGAAAGGCTACCATAAATGCCCTTCCTGGATAGTGAGATCAACAACTAACTTATCCATGGAGCCCTCAACTAATGCCTGTTGGAAACAGGAGCAAACACCCATACATAAACACTGAGTCGAAGTAGAACCCAGATGCAGATGGAGAGGACAAGACCAGGCTGCAGAAACACATAGAGACAGCTTACCTGAACAAGGAGGAGCTAACGGGTCCCCCACACTGATAGCTGGGAAGCCAGCATGGGACTGACTCAGGCCCCCCCTGAATATGAGTCTCAGCCAGAAGGACTGAGCAGTCTAAGGGACCTCAGACAGTGGAGCCAGGATGTATCCCTGGTGCACAAAAGGACCTTGTGAACACATCCACCATGGAGGGATACTGCCTTAACCTAGAGGCAGGAGGGAAGCCCTAGTCCCTACTTCACATGACCTGTCAGATCTACATGACCCCAACTGGATGGCATTCCCCTACATATGGAATTGGGGTGGGGGGTGGAGGGGAGGGTGGTTAGGGTGCATATGAGAGGGCAGAGAGGGTAAAAAGGAGGGAGTGAGAGAGGGAGAGGGAACTGGGATCGACATGTAAAATAATAAATTACATAATAATAAAAAACAACACCAACAACCCTTTATTGCTAGACTTAAGTTTTCACTTTTAAAAAGACATTCTTAAAGTTATGAAAGTAGTTTACTGGGTAATAACTGATAGAAAGAAGTATGAGAAGAGGAAAAGAGTTCCTGCTTTCATCCATTCATAGTTAGAGACAGTAGTTAACATATTTTGAAATTTCAATTAACCAAAATCACATTTACACTTATCAAGGTGGGGCATGGTGGAAGAAAAGGTTGTAAAGCAATAGTTTAAAAATACACAGCTTTGAAAAAAAAAATACACAGCTTTGATGGTCTCTTCCCCTGAACTTTAAACATATATATAAAACAAGCAGAAACACTTGATAATAACTCAAGTTGAATCAAGGCTTGCAACACTATCCTGTTTGTTCCTTTATTTTGGATCCTAGTATTCACTCAGAAGCACGCTCAGCTTATGGGAATTAATTTGCATTTATAGCTCATTTAATAATGCTCTTTAGTATCAGGTTACACTTTCCCCATCAACTAAGATGAAGCTTTATTTCTTTTGTTCCAATTAATTCTTTTGTGAGACAGAATCCTAAAAAATGAGATGAAGCCAGATAGGAATCTTTCTAAAAATTTAACACCCAATTTTGTTTTTAAAAATCTAAAATTATAAAATATTACAAATAAAGTACAGAGAAAACCTACAGTAGGCATGCATTACTATGCCATATTTGCTTCTAATATTTTTCAAATCCCTTCAGCAACATATATAATAATGATACCCAGTGTTTGAAATATTAATGTGTTAGTGCTCCTCAGAGAATTATGTCCCTGGAACTAGTGTTCAAAGGACTTTTCATGTTGTGTATATATTTAAAATAAGGGCTCTTCATCATAGACATGGTATACCAATCCCCCAGTAGTTACATGTGCACATAAGATTTTTCTCTTAGTTGTAAGTGTCTATTCATTTTGTTTTTGGAGACTTATGACACAGTCTTCTGATGTTCCAGTTAGTCAAATACCTCAGCCTCTGGGAATCAAGTATTGTGTATATGAGTCTGTGGGACCATTCTCATTCAAGCCACAACATTAGAGTTTTGCTCGTTTGCTTATTGGACTTGGTTTACTTTTCCTTCCCTGACCCCTAGTAACTCAACCTCTTCCAGGTGTACTTAGATCATATTACTTACAGCATAGCAGAGAAATTAAACTGTTTTCATTTCATACCTAGTTGAGTAGGTTTATAAGTAGAAGGCCAAATTCTTAACAGTAATCAAATATAATATACTATAAAGTATTTGCTCTCCTGGTTGCTTGATGTTTTCCAGGACAGAATGGAAAAACAATTTCCCTTTACATAGTTTATGTAGGTACCCCACAAAAGGAAATCCTATGCCTCTAACTCCCCTGATTTTCATAGAAGTTAGGAAACTGAAAATTAAGACAACAAACATGGAAAATAGAGTCCTCATACTGCCTACCTTTTTCTCTGTCTTCTGGTAAAACAAAGTGCTAGGATTTAGGATTATGAATGAAGAGACTGATAAAGGAAAACAATACACGAAGAAGTACTTAAGTTATTAAAGACATCTGAATGTCAGTAAATAACTATCAGAGCCCCTATTCTTGCTGGAGACTGCTGCCATGACCCCATCTCACCTGGTCTGAATAGTAATGCTACCAAAATGAGGCTACCCATGTCTAGATGAAGCAGGAGGTAGGGTCAGATGTACCTCCAGGAAGGTTAACTCCAGGACCAAGTAACTGAAAAAGCCCCTTGGACTACCCTAAACAGTTCCTTCAATTGTACAAACCCTCTCTATTAACAGGGGGAAAAAAATCTGACTATGGCTAGGAAATAAAATTCAGTAGTAGATTAAAGATATACATATGAACTAAAAAAACAAGATTTTCCCAAGGTGACATTTGGGATACCACAAACCATTTAAAAGCTCATGAATATGGACTGCATCTCAAGCAGATGGCTATAAAAAGATTATAGAATAGATCATGTATATTAAATATGACATTACATAAGCAGAGATGCTAGTCATATATGCCAAAGAAGGATCTAACCCCATCAGGGAGCCCCTCCATTTCCTCTTTGTAACTAAATATCCTTGTAAGCACAAGAGCTTTTGAACCATGTGCTGTCTGGAGTCCACTCTCTATGGAGTGTACCTGGCTTTCATTCTCACTAACTCAATAGTCTAGGTTCACCTTGAACTCCAGTCCTTCCATTTCAGCTCCTGAGTGCTAGGCTTAGAAATTTAAAAAAAAAAAAAATTTATTTGTAATGGTGTTGTTCTTGCATCTATGTCTATGTGAGGCTGTCAGATCTTGGAGTTCAGACAGCAGTGAGCTGACATGTGGGTGCTGGGACTTGAACCCAGGTCCGCTGGAAGTGCTATAAACCACCGAGCCATCTCTTCAGCCCTGGTTTAGAAAATTTTAATAGAAAAACCAAAGTAGAGAGAAAGACAATCAGAGGGGAAAAAACAAACAAACAAACAAACAACAATAAAATAGTCTTCAAGACCAGAATAACATTAGTTATTTCAATATTATGGCAATTTGAAATATTAAGAGGGGGGTGAAAAGCCAAGGGACAGAAAAGTATTTGGAAACTCCCCAAATTTGACTAATCTATTGAAGATGAATTGAATAAACCCTGAGTAGGATGACACAAACTAATAAATTGTCCCATATATAACAGTTAAGCAGCTGAGAGGTAGAGTTTGTGGGCAAGTTAACAAGAAAGAGAGATCAAATACAAAGAAACTTTGGTAGCAATTAAGAAAAAAAAACCTCATCCTATTCAGGAAAACAATGATGGACTAACTCCTAACTTCCTATCAGAAACAATAATGACTGGAAAGCAATAAAATATCATATTCATAGCCATAAAACTGCCACGCAATAATTCTATATCCAGCAAAATTATCTTTTAAAACTGAAAGCAAAAAGAAGATATTACAACAAAGGACTTATGAATCAATATCTCATGTGGAAATGGAAAACTTTAACAGAATTACAGAATATGTAATTTCAAAAATAAAATAATGTAGAAATAATTAACATTTTCCATCACTGGAACAAAATTCCTTAATGTTCTACTGAATTAATGAATAGCCTAACTAGTTTTTCTACTTCTATCCTGTTCCCCTTATCTATAGAGTCCATTCCTTCAAACACACATTTTCTCTCTCTCTCTCTCTCTCTCTCTCTCTCTCTCTCTCTCTCTCTCTCTCTCTCTCACACACACACACACTTTTGAGGGTGTTTGTTTTTTGAGGTAGGGTCTTTCTGTGTAGCGTGGCTGTCCTGGAACTCTCTATGTAGACCAGCCTGGCTTTGAACTTTCATAGATCCTCCTGTCTTTGCCTCCTGAGTGTTGGTATTATTAAAGGTGTATGCCACCATGCCTGACTCAGCAATATTTTTGCAAAGTCTGAGCACTGTGCTCTATTAAAAGCCTTCTATGTGGCTTTCAATGCATTTAGGATGCATGCATCCTTCCTGCCATACCTAAGTACACCAGACATAAACTACTCCCTACACTACTCTGTTATCATTTCCCTTCCTTCCATGGTTTTAACTCATTGAAATCCTTACATTTTTCAAATATTCAAAACTCATTCCTAATTTTGAATTTGTGTGCTCTCGTTGTCTATTATGTGTTGTCGTCAGGCCATTACAAAACATTGATTTTTTGTTTGTTTGCTTGTTTATTATTTGGGTGGGTGTACCTGCATGCCATAGCATGTTCATGGAGGTCAGAGGATAAATTTGTGGAGCTTGTTCTCTTTTTATTTAGGTTCTAGGGATGGAACTCAGTTGATAAGCTATTGATAATGCTTTTTTATTCACTGAGCCATCTTGCCAGATCATGGTTGGCTTCTCAGGTCTGCTCAGCTGTCATGACCTCAAAGAGGCCTTTCCTGATCACCCACTAAGTTTACTCTGGTCACCATCATTTGCCTCAATGTTCCCTTTTCAAATTTAATGATGACATTTATCAAAATCTGGTATTTTGAGCTCATTTGTTTACTTGTTTAATACAAAATCTTTTGTTCTTATTTAGAATTTAATTGATAAGACTTATCTTCCTATTTTCTCCATGATGAGAAAACATGACTAATCCTCCAAAGTATGGATACCTAAGTCTAAGTTTATCAGTTATTTTATTTGTGAAAGGGAAACAAGATTACCTATTTCAGATTGCTATTATAAAACAATGGCAAGAAATAGAGAGGTAAAAGAAGAAAGGAAAAAAAGGAAGCCAGTGAAGGAAAACTGGAAGTGAAAGATACAAGTGAAAACACCCCTACAATGCCATTCTTCAGCTATTAAATTAGAAATGTACAGAACTTACTGAATTTCTCCCCATGAACAACTAGTATTCAGTCACCTTTTGAGAGACTACTATGCTAACAAAATTGAAAACACTAGCAAGATATCATATACTTATCACAGCATCAGATACCTCAAACCAACCAAACAAAACCCACAGAATTTGAATAGGAGAAGGTTCTGAAGTTACAAGGAAATGGAATTAGCTATCTTGACAATTCATAATTTAAATAGTGCAAAGCTGTTAGACGCTCAGGAGCATAGAGCTTAGGCTCCTGTGAAAGCTGGTAGAGTGAGTTGGTAGGGTATTAATCATCATTCCAGCAGTTGCATCGTGTGTGAATGTCTGTATATGACTCTGTGTGTGTGTGTGTGTGTGTGTGTGTGCGCGCGTGAGAGAAAGAGAGAGAGAGAAACAGAGAGACAGACAGAGAGAGACATGTGTGTGTATATGTGTGAGCAAAAGAGAGAAACAGAGAGACAGAAAGACAGAGACAGAGAGATGTGTGTGTGTGTGCGCGCGCGCATGTCCATCTCACTAAGTAGCCTAGGCTGGTTTTCAAACTTGCCTTTACCTCTATGACTTTTGGGATCACAAACCATTCAAAGATGGCCTGTTTTTTCCCATACAGTTGAAAGACCTAAGGAAGATTGGTTCTCAATACCCATGTCAGGAGGCTCACAATCTCCTGCAACTCCAGTTCTAGGGAATCCAACAGCCTCTTCTGGTCTGCAGGTAACTACACACATGTACAGTCACTTACACTTATATTTAAATAAAAATAAAAATAAAATCTTTACCAGTACGAGGAACTACCAATTTAAAACTGTTACTATAACAAAGCTTTTAAATTGCAACCTAAACATGAAAAACAAACAAAAACAAAACAAAGAATATTCAAAGCTTTTATAAAGGTAAATACTTTGTATGTATAACCTAAATTTATACCATCTTTATAGCTGAATTCCAAAATGTTAGCCACCAAAATGACTTAATCCACCAAAGATTTAAAAATATTTTTAAAATAATTACTTATATAGTAATACAAATTTTAAAAATTACTCATTTAAATTAAACGTTTGAGTAATTTTTCAGTAAAGAGCAATTGCTCCCAATTGTGATTCTTAGGACTGATGACATACATAAAAGAAAGGAGACAGTTGATAATGAATGTGTCCAAAGGATTATAAATATAAGATTTTACTCATAGAACTTAGTGGTACTTAGAATCAGTATTTATTTAAGAAGGGCAATGATGTTAGGTATTGCACTTACCAAAATGCAGTCCACTTTAGATTGTACAGTTTTGCTAAAAGAAAAAGAAGGTTAGGGTTAATAAAAAATAGAGCATTATTAAATGTGAGAACTACTCAGAGGCAATAATTATACAGACTAAGTACTTATTAAGTACTGTATTTTGTTATAATACCCATTAAAGTATAAATGAAAGCAAATCATGTGAAACATTTAGATACTTTACACAGTCTTAGAAGATACCATAAACTAAGGCACCTTTCACAATAAGTCCTAGAGCCAAGTAGATGCAACAAAACCTAGTTATGGGGCAGAGGGGATGGCTCAAGGGTTATGAGCACCTTTGTGTTTTTAGAGACAGGGTTTCTCCATCTGTATCTCTGGCTGTCCTGGAACTCACTCTGTAGAACAGACCTGCTTCTGCCTCCCTAATGCTGGTGATGAATATTTGTTACTCTTGTACAGGATGCAGTTTCAATTCCTAGCACTCACATGATGGCTCACAACTACCTGTAACTCCAGTTCCAAGCATGCAAGTGGTACATATACATACATACACTCACAGATACAGGCAAACACTCACACAATATAATAATAATAAAAAAAACTTAAAAAATTCCAGCTATTTATAAAAGATGAAAATCAAATAAACAACAACAACAACAACAACAAAAAACAAACAAAAAAACCCCCAGCTATTTGATATGTGATATAGGTTATGAAGTGAAAATTGGTATTTAAAAATCTCTTCTCAGTTAATACACATAGCATCAAAATTGTGTACCTGTATCTGTATTTCAAGTGTGTAAAACAATGGCAGCAAAAACATCAAGGTATGACGGGATTGAGTTTAGTTGTAAAGTTCAGAATGACTGAAAGAAGAGTAACAGGTACTTCTGATAGGTAGAAAGGATTGAAATTCTCTTTGAATAACCCTATAAAAGGTCTTTTTTGGGGATTGGGAGAGGGGGAGGAGGAGAGACAGGGTTTCTCTATGTAGCCCTAGCAGTCCTGGAACTTGGTCTAAAGATCAGGCTGGCCTCAAAATCATAGATCTACCTGCTTTTGCCTCCCAAGAGCTGAGATTAAAGGTGTGTGCCTTTAATTAAAATCTACTGTGGGGTCACTTATACAGCATATCATTGGCAAACAGCCACTGCGTATTATTTTTCTTTAGTCTCAACTCCTGAAATATGGCATAAAATCAGAAAGTAATCTATAGGTTAAACACTACTGTTAAAAAGAATCTAGCTTTCTCTCCAACTTGTTTAAAGCTCTTTATTCATTATAGTAGCCTTCTAACTGTTTTCTGGATCTACCCTATTACCAACCACCACACATGAGCTAGCTGCTCAGTGAATCTTTGTTCATTCACATAGGTCCTTTGCTCCTATGCTTTTACCAGTTATCCTGCCAACATCAGGTCAATAAATGTCTTTGCCAGTAACTCCTGACAAACACACGAGAATATCTTAGTCATAAATCTAGAATTTGATTTTCTCGAGGTATGAATGCATCCTTTCAACTTTATGTTATCAAATCATTCTAAGCGATTATATCCCCCTTGTATCTCTATCAGCAGTGTATGGTAGTTCTTATTTTCTTTTTTAGATTTATTTTTATTATTCTATATTATGTGCATGCCTCTGCACACAAGTGTAGGTTCCTGTGAAGGCTAGAGGCATCAGCTCTCCTGGAGCTGGAATTTCAGGCAGTTGTGAGCACTCTGACACACAGGTACTGGGATGTGAACTTAGGTCTTCTGAACAGCAGCATGTGCTCCTAACTACTACTATTTACCTAATAGTTTCTAATTTCCTTTGGCTATTTCTCTCTCTCTTTCTCTCTCTCTCTCACATACACACACTCTCTCTCACACAACACACTACACATATATAGTATATATACATATGTATTTAAAACTTATCGTTACAGTGGATATATTTTTAATTGACATTTTTCTTCAGCAATGCTGTGTTTTTCAGGCACTTACTGAACATGAGACTTTTCCTTTCAAATTGTTTCAGTCCTTTCTCTACTTTTACATGGACCTGGCTTTTAGTTTGTGTGTATACATGTCTATACACTTGCTCTTATAGAGACCAGCAAACTACCTCAGTTATAACACTATCTCCTTTGAGACAGTGTCCTGGGGTTCAATAGTTCAACAGTTAGAATCAGGCTGGACTGACTGGCCCCAAGGATGCTCCTGTCTGTTCCCCAGTAGTGGGATTAAGGGTATACACCACAGCATCCAGCATTTTAAAGAGATTTCTGGAGCCTTAACTCAGGTCTTCATGTTTGACAGACAAGTACTTTATCAGCTGAGCTAATCTTTGGCTCAGATCTAATGCTTACTAAATGAGAGAAGACTATATATACTAGACACCAACATCTCATATTCAGCTGACTTTGCTAGTTAATAGCACCCATGGCTGGTCAAATTAAAAATTTTAACCCAATATTTTAACTTTCTCTTTATGGTGTATTTTGTTTTTGAGAACTCCTATCTAGGGCTAGAGAGATAGCTCAGCAGTTAAGAATACTTACTGTTCTTCCCAGAGGCCTGAGTTAGGTTCCCAGCACCCATACTGAGTAGTTTACTACTGCCAATATGCCAGTAACTTCAGCTCCAAGAAATCCAAAACCCTCTTTGGCTTATGTGGGATTGCACACAAATATGGCATAGTCAATGTCAGCTCGCTCTCTCTCTCTCTCTTTCTCTCTCTCTCTCTCTCTCTCACACACACACACACACACACACACACACACACACACACACACACACAAATTAAAAAAGTAAGGATGTGGAACATTCAATACTCATACATTTCTAAGGGGAATGTAAACACCAAAACTACTTCAGTGGGACTGGAGAGATGGTTAAGACCACTGGCTACTGAACCTGAGTTCAATTCCAGCACTCCTATGGTGGCTCACAATTATCTGTAATTCCAGTCCGGGGAAACCAATGGCCTTCTGGACTATATACTGAACAGTGTGTGTGTGTGTGTGTGTGTGTGTGTGTGTGTGTGTGTGTTTAGTTTCAATCTGAGAATTTCACTTGTTTCAATGCAAACAGAATTTCAAGTCAATGGTGATATTTCAAAGTATCAATAGATAATCACACACAGCTAAATTAATCATAACACACTTATTCATTCATATATACCACACTTCTTGGAGTCAAAAACTTACTTAACAAAATCGTAACACATGTAACAACTGTGCTAGCTAGTTTTATATCAACTTGAGATAAGCTATACTTGTCTGAAAGAAGAGAATTGAGGGAAAAAACTTGATTGAGAAAATGCTTCTGTAAGATTCAACTTTATGAAAGCCTGGAGAACATTTTATTAATTAGTGATTTATGGGTGAGGATCCAGCCCATTGTAAGTGATGCCACCTAGGTTTCTATAAGAAAGCAAACCAAAAGCTGGGCAGTGGTAACCCATGCTTTTAATTCTACCACTTGAGAGACAGAGGCAGGTGGATTTCTGTGAGTTCAAAGCCAGCCGGGTATACTCAAGTTCAAGTTCCTGGACAGTCAGGGGAAACTCTATCTCAAAAACAAAATAAAACAAAACAAAAAAACAAAAAAACCAAAAAAAAAAAAAAAAAAACACCCCCCAAAAAGCCAAAAACAAAACAAAACAAAACAAAACAAAAGCTGAGAAAGCTTTGGGAGTAAGCCAATAAGCAGCACTCTCCCATGGCCTCCACATCACCTCCTGCCTCTAGGTTCCCGCCTTGTTTGAGTTCCTGTCCTGACTTCCTTGGATGATAAATGGTGAAAGCTTAAGCCAAATAACTGTCCACTCCAAGTTGCTTTTGGTCATGGTATTTTATCCCAGCTATAGTAACCCTACCCTAACTAGGACAACAGCAATAAAAAGGAAAGAAATGAAAGAAATCATGGCATTTGAACACAGAATTCTGATTGCAACTATTTAAGAATGTAACACTGTGGCCCAGGCTCCAATAGCTGCACAGCCCATCTCCTCTGACAGATACTGACAGGCTTCTTCTGAGAGACCACAAACCTCTAGCTAACAGACTTCCAGGTGCCAGGATCTTTCACCTGGGAAGTGAGTTCATATTAAAGGGGATACTGGTGGCCACACATCCTTTTTCCAATCCCTTCCCTCTCTTCTGCATGGTAATCAGAGAGCCTGGCTACAGGCTTGTACTGTAAAATCATCCCATCCTTAGAAAGGTGTAAGGGATGTCCACTGGAGCCATGGGGGCCCTAATTTCCTCTCTTCAGAGCCCCTGCCATGCTGTTGTCTGTCTGTTCCTGATTCTAATAACTCTCTTAATACTCCATACAGAACAGTCAGTTTCAGTGTCCCTTTAGAACACCTGAGACCTCTCACTAGCTATATATATTTTACTTACATGAACCATTTATTTCCTTCTGAGACACACTATCTCCCAGAGTTTTTCATAAAGATTAAACAAGATGATTTACATAAAAATTATATTACAAATATGCAATATCTTTTTTTCTAGATGAATCTTTCTTTTATTTAATTTATTATTTTACATGTCGATCCCAGTTCCCTCTCCCTTCCTCCCTCCTTCCCTCCCTCTCTGCCCTCTCACATGCACCCTAACCACCCTCCCCCCCTCACCCCCCCAATTCCATATGTAGGGGAATGCCATCCAGTTGGGGTCATGTAGATCTGACAGGTCATGTGAAGTAGGGACTAGGGCTTCCCTCCTGCCTCTAGGTTAAGGCAGTATCCCTCCATGGTGGATGTGTTCACAAGGTCCTTTTGTGCACCAGGGATACATCCTGGCTCCACTGTCTGAGGTCCCTTAGACTGCTCAGTCCTTCTGGCTGCGACCCATATTCAGGGGGCAATATGTAATATTCTTATTAAATGCCATGTGATATCATTTAATGTAAGAAAAAGTAAACTTAGACTGAGTACAACTTTAAAACATTTTATTGAATGTTTGATAAAATAATTTTTAATTGAATAAAAGAAAACAACATGTGAAACTTTATTTAATCTTTTCATTTTCAGATATGGAAAATGACTCAAAACAGTTGAATGAGACTGATGAGACAGCTATTATGATGAGTTTGATCCTAGCAAACAATAGTGAAAAGAAAAAATGGATTCTGGTGACTTGTCCTCTGACATGCATGCTATGGCAAAAATGACTCATGTAGTGTCACACACTTTTCATTTGCTACTTGTTATAACTGATAATCAATCATGCCTCTATTAGGATTTTAATCAACAATATTCTGTGCTTTAATCTCAAGCTTTGGAACTTCTTTTTCCATAAACTCACTATGTATTTCAGTGATTGAGCTGAAAGAAGGGCCTGGCTATACCCCAAGACACTGACTCTTTGCTGAACTACCCTTCAGTGCTTATCCTGAAGAGCTAACTAACTACAGGTTCCAAACACAGGTAAATTTACTGTGTGCACAGAATATGTTAATATTCACCATCAAAATCATGGAATGAACCATAAGGTAAAAACATAAAAATAGCTTTTTCTTAAAAGATGAGATTTTTGAGGTTTCAACATTGTTTACATGTCTAAAAGGCTTCTTGTATTTTTACTTACTGCTTAATTTTTATAATGTACGTAACATCTGAAAACAAACTAAAACGAAGGGTGGGATGTTAATGGATAACCCAGAAGGGAAAGAACTCCATCCCCTACTACACAGTGAGGACAACAGTCAAATAGCCACACAGATTAGTATCTTATGCTACATTATAAGAAACTGAGTCAGAAATAAGGTAAATCTTTGAACTGAAACAAGCAAACATAGACACTAAGACAAAGTATCTCTGGTATGACCAACAAGTGATGTGCTAGGTATAAGACTTTTTAGCTGAAAAGTATCAAACACTATTACGTATTAGATATTTAATTGAGACTGTAAGAGAAGGAAGGGACTGGAGTATTGCTGTGATAGGTCTGACCATGTTTTTGAATGAAGCAATTTGGACATTGGTACTTTGGATTAGAAAAGCAGTGGAATGCTTTAAGCACTGTTTTATGGGCCATGTGAGTAGGAGCATGGAAGACAGTGGTGATAAAGATGATTCTAGCTGTGGGGGAGAGGGGCTGGCTCAAGAAGTTTCAGAGGGAAATAATTTTAATATGTTGCCTAGAGACTGTTCTTGTGATATTTTGGTGAAGAATATGGCTGCCTTTTGCCCATGTCCGAAGAATCTGCTTGAGGCTAACGAGTTCTGGATTAATTTCACTGGCAGAGGCAATCTCAAAACAGCCTAGTATAGACTCTGTTGTGAGGTTATTAGTGTTAACTCTGATGAAGACTTAACAATGAAAAGGAGCAAGGTGAGCAAATAAAAAGACAAAATATGCAGGTTGAGAAAAGGGGCACCAGGAAGTGCAATAAAGCTAAATCCCGTGTTCAAGGAGATAAACAGATTAAGAAATGGAACGGAGGAGGTGGTAACCCCAGGGCAAGATCCCACCCAGCCAACTTTCCAATTTGTAAAAAAGAATTGAAGAAAAACTTAGAGCTGGGTGTGGTGATGTATGTCTTTAATCCTAATCCCAGCACTGGGAAGGCAGAGGCTGGTGATCTCTTGAGTTTGAGGCCAGTCTGGTCTACAGAGCAAATTCCAGAACACCCAAGTTTAGGGAGTAAAGGAAACCATGGGAAACAGAAAGCTGAAGATACAATTGAATGAGGGGGTCTTGTTCCAATCCTAGCAAGCAGCAGAACTTGGAAATTTTGATCATGTGGCTCTGGCTTTAGAGTCAAGGATAGAAGGAACTATGGAATTTGCCTCCACACTTAAGGAAAGCTGCTGAGGCCAGGCATGTGTCAGGTGTATTCCTGTATGGAGACTTAAAGAAGCCATTTCATGAAGCTGTGAAGTTGAAGCCCCAAGATGTCTGAGACCCCAGAGCCGTGGGACACCTACTGAGGAACGCTGCTGACAGGAAGTGGAAGCAGCCCAAGAGACAGAAGGGTGTCAGCCAACAAAGCTGAAAGGAGTTGGAGATCTGAAGATTGTCTTAACACCAGACACAGAGATGCAGTGTTTGGAGTTTGCCCTCTGGTTTTAGGTGTTGCTTTGGTCCAGTATTTCCTTACTATGCTCCCTTCCCTATGTTTTGAAATGGTAATGTATATCCTATGCCATTATATGTTACAAGTTATTTTGATTTTACTGGGGATTACAATTAAGAGAGTGCATGAATCTCAGAAGAGACTTTGAACGTTTGACTTTTGAATAGTTTGAGGCTGTTAGATGAGACTATGGGGCTGAATGTATATTTGCATTGGCTACAAGCCTTTGGGAGCCAGGGGGTGGAATGTGGTGGTTTAAAAGAAAATGGCCCCCAAAGGGGGTGGCACTATTAGGAGGGTTGCCTTTGTTCCAGTAGGTGTGGCCTTGTTGGGGGAAGTATGTCACTGAGGAGGTGGGCTTTGAGTTCTTACCATATATGCTCAAGTCATGCCCAGAGAGACAGACCAACCACTACCTGTTGCCTACATATCAATATAAAACTCAGCTCCTTTTCCAGCACCATGTCTCCCTGGTTGCTACCATGTCCCATCATGATGATAATGATGGACCGAACTGTAAGCCACCCATTAAATGTTTTCCTTTATAATAGTTGCCGTGGTTATGGTGTCTCTTCATAGCAATAGAAACCCTAAGTAAGACACATACATCCCCATAGCAACCAACATAAGGACTCAAACAGATTCCTGTATATCCATGCGCAGGGAACATTATTCTTAAGAGAGACAGTAAAAGCAACCTTAATATCTATTTACAATGGGTAAATAAATGGATACAAAATATGAAACACAACCTTAATATCTATCAATGGATAAGTAAATCGATGCAAAATATGAAATAGTCACAGAGTATTATTCAGCTTTAAAAAGTAAGACATTCTGATACATGCTACAAACACATGAGCCTGGCAGCAGGCTGCTTTGAAACACACTACTCACCAAAATGCAAAAAACTTTATAATTTTACTTTCTACTCACAAGGCACTAAGTGCAATCAAACTCAAAAAAGACTATGGACAATAGGGATTAGAAGGCAGTGGGACCAGAGTGCTTTTTGTTTTGAGATAGCGGCTCACTTTGTAGCCCTGGCTGGTGTGAAATTCACTGCGTAGACCAGGATGGCCTTGAACTTACAAAGGCCTGTGCCACTATGCCCAGCTTTAAATACCCACACCACACACACACACACACACACACACACACACACACACACACACACACACACACAGAGTTTGTTTTTCAAGATAGAGTTTCTCTGTTTAGCTTTGGAGCCTGTCCTGGAACTCACTTTGTAGATTAGGCTGGCCTTGAACTCAGAAAATTGCCTGTCTCTGTCTTCTGAGTGTGATTAATGGTTTATGCCACCATTGCACCATTGCCTGACGACTTAACTACACTCTTTTTTTTTTTTTTTTGAGACAGGGTTTCTTTCTATTGCTTTCGAATCTATCCTGGAACTAGCTCTTTAGACCAGGCTGGCCTTGAACTCACAGAGATCCACCTGTCTGCTGGGATTAAAGGTGTGCACCACCAATATTGGGTAACTATACTCTTAAAAATTGTTAGATAAAGTGAGATAAAGTGATATTTTGTTTGTAATCTAATAAAGTTTGCCTGAAGATCAGAGTGCAGAGCTAGCCACTAGTCAGCCATAGAGGATAGGCACTGGTGGCCATACCATTAATCCCAGCATTCAGGAGACATAGACAGATAGATCTCCGTGAGTTCAAGGACACCCTGGACTATATAAGAGTGAATCAATCCAAAAGAGAAACAGAGCTCATACCTTTGATCCTAGCACTTGGGATGACATGCTTTTAATACCAGCACTAGAGAAGAATATAAGGCAGGAGCTCAGTGCAGTGACAAGAGCAGTTGAGGTTTGGTGAAGAACATTGCAGTTTGCAGTCGTGCTGAGGACAGGACCGTTCCCCCTTTGGTTTTAGTCTTGGTAGCGGTAAGAACTCTCCAATAGCTTGGCTGCTTTGCTTCTCTAATCTTCACCTTGAATCCTATTATCTGTCTCTGGGTTTTTATTATTTGTGCTACAGTTAGGATGGCAAATTTTGTTGTATTTCATTATAATAGATTTTAAAATGAACTTTAGGCTGTAACTCATGCCTTATTTCACAAATTAACTCAAAATTAGATCATAGACAAATCAAAAACAAAACTGTAAAACCTTTGTGGAGGAAACATGAGAAAAATCTGATCTAGAGCATGGCTGTTCTTAGATTTGACATCAAATCATTATAAAAATAAAAACTGATAAAGGGCTCTGATAAGAGGATTACAAACAAAACAAGACTTCAGATTTCTGGTTCAGCACGTAAAAACTAAAAAGTCACCACTTAGTCCTCCAAGAAGAAAAAAAAGTTAAAAAAGAAAAAAAAAAAAAAAAATCCAGCATCTCCTCTTAGATCCATCAAGGTGAAATCACATGACAGATCCCAATCTTCTTGAACTTGTGTGACTGACAAAGAATTACCAATACAAACCTCTGTGAGGTCCAGAACCTTAACAGGGAACTATGACCAATGGATTTTTGCAGGCTTGGTGTGGAATGGTAATGGTTGAGAGATACAAACTACAGGAGATTCTTGTAATGGGAGGCCAGCCACACTTCCTGACTTACCTTATGGCCTTCAACCAAGTTGCCTCAGTGAACACTAGAGAAAAATCCCCTAGTAACTCTGGGGCGGGGGAGGACACTATTTTGAAAGATGCCAAAGAACTCTTTGTTTCTTAACTAGTTCTACCCTCAAAACAAAACCTAGTTTTGATATTACCTGGGGTATTACCTGAGCTGAATGATAAAAGAGAGTAACTCTGGACTCCTCCCTCTACATAGTCTATCTCAAGGAAAGGAATGAGAGAGACACTTGTGAAATTTATAGTCCAGGAGAATAGGCTCATTAAAAGAGACACTGACTTACATGACACTATAATGCCTCTCCTCCCTAACACCTCCTACTGCAGTGCTGAAGGCCCATCCACAGCAGCTTCTTCTACCCAGCACAGAAACAGAAGTGGAAAAAATCTGGTTCCAAGACCATGACAAACATCAGAATTGAACTATGATAGGACAAGGATGCTGGATCAGATTCTGAAAATCAGATAGCAGTGATTAAGATGCTGAAGTGTGTCTTTATAAGAATGGATGGACAATGTAAGCAAGAGATCAACATTGTGGTATCTCAAGAGGAAAAGTTAGAGAACAAAAGCACTATAATAGAAACCAAGTATTTCTACTTTAACAGGCTTACTGGTAGACCAATGAAATCTGAAGAATGAATCTACGCCCAGAGTATCGCAATGAAAAAAACAAAAAACAAAAGACAAAAAATACCAAAGTTGAAAACAGGGAAAAAGGAAACTGACAAAAGTCAAAACTATGAAGAATTGTGAGATAACTAAAAACAAAGAAGAAGGGTGGGAAAGAAATAGGAGGTATCTTTGAAATCATAATGACAAAGAAATTCCCTCAAATTAATGTCAATTACTAAACCAGAGATCCAGGAAACCCAGAGAACACTAAGAGAGAGAGAGGGGGAAAAATCCTCAAATGAATAAGAGACACCAGCGACTCTCCTCACAAATAAACCACGCTATTCTCAGACTTCAGTGGTCAGACAGAAGGGGGGAGTCCTGACAGAAGGAGCAGAGGGAGAAAAATATACCTTATCTACACAGGAGCAAAGTTGTGAATTATACTCAAGTCCACATGAGATATCATAGAATCAAGTTCAGAGTATAGGAGAAATGTTAAAGTTCTGGGAGGAAAAGCCCTCCAACCTGTAACAATAACCTGAAAAACAAATAAAAAACAAAAAACAAAAAAGAAACCTTCAAAACAGAAAGTGGAATACCTTCTCTTATCACCAAACCAGAGAGAGTTTGTTCTGCTTTGCAAGAAATGTTAGAGGAAGGGCTGCAGAGATGGCTCAGCAGTTAAGAGTGCTTGCTACTTATTTTTAGAGGACCTGAGTTCTGTTCTCAGCCTACACATCAGGAAACTCACAAACACCTCTAATTCCAACTTCAGGGGTCTGACATCTTTTTTGGGCATCTATCTGTGGGCATATATGTGTTGTGGAAAATTATTTTAAGATGTGTTACATTTGTTTATGCTATGGAATATTTGTTTTAATGATGCAAAGATGTGCTGCATTCTTTTATATTGCATTTGCTTACTCTATAAATCTGTGTTACTTTGCCTGTCTAAAACAACTGATCCAATAAAGAGCTTAACAGCCAATAGCAAGGCAGCAGAATGCATAGGAAGGGCTGCTGGCAGGTAAAGAGAAAAAGAGGGATGGGGAAACAAGAGAGATCAAGGGTCAAGAAAAGAAGGGGCCAGCCACTCAGCCATAATATAGCCAGTCACCAAGTAAGAGTGAAAGTAAGATTACAGAAGAAAAGTAAAAAGGCCCAGAGGTAAAAGGTAAATGGGATAATTTAAGTAGAGAAAAGCTGGCTAGGAATGAGCCAAGCTAAGGCCAGTCATCCATCCATCCATCCATCCATCCATCCATCCATCCATCCAATTTATTGAGCCTGACCTGGAACTAGCTCTGTAGACCAGGCTGGCCTCAAACTCACAGAGATCCTCCTGCCTCTGTCTCCTGAGTGCTAGGATTAAAGGTGTGTGCCACCAAAGTTTGGCAAGGCCAAGGCCAGTCATTTATAATTGAGAATAAGCCTCAGCTTGTAATTTATCTGGGAGTTGGGTGACAGGCCCTCCAAAAGAGCCAAAGAGCAAAGAGTAAACATAAAATACAAACAACAACACACACATAAATAAAGTAAAATGAGCCAGACGTGGTGGACCATTCCTTTAATCCCAGCACTTGAGAGGCAGAGATATGTGAATCTCTGAGTTCAAAGCCAGCCTGGTCTACAAAAGGAGTTCCAGGACAGTCAGGGTTACATTGAGAAACCCTGTCTTGAAAAACCAAAACCAAACAAACAGAAATAAATATGAATGTTAAGCGAAATGAATGGAAGTCTGGCAAAGGTTAGAATTCAAGCCCACAGAAAGGAAGGAAGAACATCAGAGCAGAGAAATGTGATAGTTAAATTTCTCACTTTTAGCAGATTCAACAATTAGCTTGTTCAAAACAGTAATAATATATTCAGTTATGCATATGTTTATGTACATATTCCTTGACCCTGCTTCTGTATAAATTGGGTAATAAAACAGGGGATTACAAACAAGAATTCTTATGACTTTGCTATTTAAGGCACTCACCAGTATCTGTGCAGCAGTAGTTTTTTCAAAGTAGGGTCAGGTTATGTATATGTACGCAAGATTTTGGAGCAAACAGTAAGAAAATGTTTAGAAAGGAAATACATATAATTAGCTAACAAAGGAGATAAAATGGAATCATAGGAAATGCTTAATGAACATCCAAAAGGGAAGAAATAGAATGACAAATAAGAACAAAGGCAATGAAGAGTGAGAAATATGCTCAATATTAATCCACATATCCATACTTACTGTAAATGCTAGTGGTTCAACAGACTAGTTCTAAAAGAATACTATACCATGAGCAAAACAAACAAACAAACAAAAAACAAACAAACAACCAAAAAACCCACAACGCAACAACAAAACAAGATCCAAGCACTGCCAGGAAAAAAAAAAAAAAAAGAAACTTTTCCTTATTTCCAATTTTCTTTCCTGAGGTCTCAGTTACTGAAAATGTTAAATGAAACTTTCAGAAATAATTTGCAAGTTTTTTATTTTAGTATTAGTCAAAATTGTTAATTGTTTGCAGTTTATGAACTGAACTTACTCACAGGTATGTAAGGCTAGGATAAAACAGTGAGTAATGTAGTTTGGGACTGAGAGAGTTTCAGCCATCTGGTAGATGTCTCATAACACATTTTCTAGGAATAAGAAAAGATTGTAACAATGTGGAACAGAGATCTGGAAGCAAGCAAGACTAACAGAGATAGAGTAGCATTACATAATGATAAAGGACTGATTTTTCCAAAAAGACATATCACCCCATAAACAGTACAGATAAACTGAAAAAACAAAAACAAAAACGAAAAACAAAAAAAAAAAAAAAAATCAACAACAACCTAACAGGGGTGGTGGAAGGATCCACTATTACAGCTGGAGATGTCAACATCCCTCTACCAGAAATTGGCAGAACTACCTGGCACAAAATCAGTTTAGGACACACTTGACCCTAATACTATCAATCACCTATGATGGATATCTGCAGGGTATTTAATCCAACAACTGTCAAGGCATACAAAGAACATTCACCAAGACACACTACATTTGGGCTATAAGAGAATACCTTAACAAAATTTCTCTTATTTTACAATGGCATAAACTAGAAATAAAAATATAAAGATATCTGGAAAATCCCAAATATATAGCGATAAAACAAAAGACTTGTAAACAACATATATGTTTTAAAAAAGAGCTCTTGGGGGCTGGAGAAATGGCCCAGGATTTAAGAGCACTGGCTGCTCTTCTAGGAGTCTTGAGTTCAGTTCCCAGCAACCACATGGCGGCTTACAACCATCTATAACAGGATCTGATGCCCTCTTATAGCATGCAGGCACATGTATACATAAACTATAAATAAATAAAAACAGACCTTGAGAGAAATCTTTTACATTTATTTTTAAAAATTATTTTATGTATGAGTGTTCTGGCTGCATATGTGTATATTCATTCACCATGCCTGATCCCCACAGAGGTCAGAAGGCAGCACTGGATCCTCTGAGACTGAAGTTACAGATAGCCTAAGCTGACATATGGGTGATGAGAATCAAACTCAAGTCCTCTATAAGAGCAACAAATGTTCTTAAACTGCTGTTACAAGTCTACATCCCCAATAGAAATCTTAAAATTCTTTGAATACTATGAATAAAAACACAATCCATCAAAACCTGTGGGAAGCAACAAAAGCAGTGCTTAAACAGAAGGAAATGATTTAGGGTGTATGTATTAAAAGAAAGATGCAAAAATCAATAACCTATGCTTCTACTTTACAAAAGCAAATAAATAAAATAAAGAAATGAAATAAATAATTAATAGCCCTCCAAAGCAGAAAGCAATAAATCTAGGTGAGTTCATTAGTAAAAGGAACCAAGCATGTTCACTGGTCTTCAACAAAATAATATAATGAAAAAGTGTATAAATGGCTATGGAGCAATTAACTGGATAGTCACACACAGAAAGAAGTAAGTAGACATAAGCATTGCACCCGGAACAAAAACTCCTTCAAAATGGATTACAGAAATGAATATAAATGTAAAGTATTTTATAGACGCTAGCAAAGGAGAACATCTTTATGAACTTGTGTGCTCACATCAAGCTTATACTGAATGTGGTGTAACTTTTCAAATGTAAAATCAAAGGCATAATTTACAAAAATAAGAACTGATGAGCTGAACTTTATTAAAATGAAAAACTCTGTTCTGTGAAAGACACTGTCAAAAGAGTGAAAATAACAAAGATAAACTAGGTGACAAAATTTGTAGAACATGCACCTGAGAAAAACTGTTACTAGAGAGGTAGTATAAGTTTGGGAGTTCTAGGACAGCTAGAAATGAATTGTAAGACCAGGTTTTAAAATTTTTATTTTTTCAAAAGCTATAGGCTTACAACTCAACACTAAGAATACAAGAACCTGACTTTCAAAAAGAAAAAAAAAAAAAAAAAAAGAACTACATACAAACATCAGCAAAGAAAATACACAGATGGTAAACAGTACATAGACACCCCGCATGTATACATTATTAGAGAAATGCAGGCCGAAACACAGTAAGACACTGCTATGCATTAGAATGTCCGAAATCCAGAAGCCTGGCAACATCAAATGTGTAACGATGCACAACAAGCTTTTACTGCTAGTGAGAACATAAGCTGGAAGAGCCTCTTCAAAGAAAAGTTTCTTTCAAAATGAAGCATATTCTCAACATATGTTGCAGCAATTGTACTCCCTGGCAATTATCCAAAAGAGGAGAAAACATGTGTTTACACAAAACCCTACACACATGTGTTTATAGCAGCTTGATTCATAATAGCCCCAAATTAAAAGCAATAAAAATGTCACTCTGCTGGTGAATGAATAAATAAACCACGGGGAAATAATCAATCAATGAAATATTATTAAGCACTAAAAAAAAAAAAAAAAAAAAAAAATGAGCTGTATGAGCCACAAAAAGATGTGGAAGAACATAACGAAATGCACATTAGTAAGTGAAGTAAGCCAATGTGAGTACAGCACATATTATATGATCCCACATGTCAACAATTTGAAAAGCCAACCTTATGAAAACAGTAAAAATATCAGTGGTTGTCAAAGTTGGGAAAGAACTAGAGATGTACAGGCAGGGCACAGAGGATGTTTAGGGTGGTGAAGTTACTCTTCATGATGTAATCATGAGTACATGTTCTCATGTATAATATACAGTATCAAAAGTGAAGCCTATGCAAATATGCGTTGTGGGGGATAATGTGTTGAAGTAGCTTCAAAAATTTGAATAAATCTATCACTGGTATAGGATGTTGATAAGAGAAGCAGCTATATATGCCAGGCAACAGCGAGGATGTAGGCAATCTCTGTGCTCTGTGCAGCATTGCTACAAATCTGAAACTACAATCTAAAAGTCAATTTATAGAAGATAAGCTTTAGGATTTCTATTTTTGTTTCCACAGAAAATGAAAAGATGTGGATTTCTTCCAGACTAATGTGGTTTGATCAAGCCAGACCGCCTGAAACAAGAGTACGAGGTGATCCTACATTCAAAACAGCTGGACAAAGCAGCCTTATAGACTACAGCCAGGATTTCTGAATCTTCTTCGAATCCTCCATGACAGCGCCCCTTACCAACAGGAAGTAGTTTGGAAAGAACGACGCCCAAATTCCCAAATATTGTCTATAAATGTTTGTTTTCATTTAAATGGACTTTGTTATATAAAATAAATTTTAAAAAAAGAAAAAAAGAAGATAAGCTTTAGGATGAGAAAAACATTTCATACTAAAAATTAGATTATATTTAGACTAAGACTAAACATATAAACATATACTTAGAATATATATATAAAACTTAGAATATATATAAACTCATCAGTAAAAAGTGAACAAACCAATAAAAATACATTCAAAAGATAAAGAAATGTTATATACATATATACACACACGGTAATGAGCACATGAAAAAGACGCTATACAGTTATTAAGCCACTAGGTTAATGTACAATGAAGCCATAAGACATAGCACTACAAATACCTGAGAACACCAAAACTAAAGAATGTCAACCCAAATACTGGCAAGGAAGAAACAACAACAACAACAAAACCAAAACAAACAAACAAAAAAAACCGGGATCACTTAGACACTGTTTGTGGATGTTTTGCAATCCCTTAAAATAACAAAAGTGAACGAGAATTTTCATTCCTAGGCAGCTATCCAAAATAAATGTAGACTGTATTTACATAAAAATCTATATAAGAATGCCCACAGTAGCTAACTTCTAAGAGTTCAAATTAAAACCAACCACGTAACCTTTAAAAGGGGAATTGCTACACACACTATGGTGCATTTAGGTCATGTTACAGTATTCAGCAATGAAGAGGATAAATTACTGATAAAATGAACAGCACAGGCAAGTAATCAGAGAATCATGCCAAGTGAAAAGGTCAGTACTAAAAGATTACTATAAAATCTGATCCATGTTCTTGAAATGGCAGAATATTTAGAAAAGGAGAACAGAATAGTGATCACCAAGAGTTAAGGAGGTGAAGGGTGAGAATGCAGTGGGTGTGGCTATAACAGGCACCATCAAGAATTTGTGGATATGCAGAATGGCCTGAACCAACCAATGAATACATCTTGGAAGTGATACTTGAATGAACCACTGCAAGGTGTGACCACTGGAGCAAACGAGGCAAAGTACAAATGGATGATTTCTCCATTTCTTAAAACTGCATGTGAGTCAACAGTTCCTCAAAATAGAAAAGTTAATTAAAAATTAAGCATTAACAAATACAATAGTCATTTGTGTTCTGAAATATACATTTGTCTCTTTCTTCATAGGAATTTGTTATCCTATGAGCATTTCCCTATACTTTTTTGAAGGTTTTCTTTTAGTTAATTTAGAATTGACTATGTATCAAGGATAAAAAGGAGAGTTATTTTACTTTGCTTTTAACAGCTCATTTTTCCCTATCCTACAACAAATGTGTATATGTGCATAAGTCTTCTAGATTATTTAATTGTATGTAAACACCAGACTCTGCAAATGTTGTAGTCCTTCAGTCTTATATGTGGCACAATTATTTCCTAAGCTCCTCCTTTAGGTATGTACTGGCTATACTCACTGATAAGAAACTTAAATAAGACTGGTTTTCTGAAAAATACAATTTGGATTTAACTTGTAAAGACTCAAATTAATCTTGGTATGGTTGTACATAATACAAACTCATTACCTGGGAGGCTGAGCAAGGAGAGTCATGATGTGCAGGTCAGTCTGAGATACAAAACAATACTCTGTGCCCCAAATCCAAAAAATATAAAGCAAAACAAATTTTAAAAATTACATTGAGGCCAAAAAGAAGGCTCAGCAGATAAATGCCCTTACAACCTTGATTTCCATGACTCATATGGTAGAAAAAGAAAACAAGTCTTTTTTTTTTTTTAGATTGAGCTTTCTATATAGATTAAATAATGGAAAGTTTGTTTCTTCTAATTATTGCTATTAATTTTTTTCCTTTAATTTTAAAATGGTAAAAAACTCCTAAATATTTCTAATTTTAAAAAGTGTGTCAACCACAAGAACATGGCCCACAGAATCAACTCACAGAGACTCATGGGGGCTTGCAGAGATCAAGGAGCCTAGGTCCTCTGCATATATATTATGGCTGAGTAGCTTGCTGTTCTTGTATGGGATTTTTTTTTTAAAAAAACTGTTAAGTTTCATTTTCTTATGATTTTTTTTTATTTTATGTGCATTGGTGTTTTGCCTACATGTTTGTTTGTGAAGGTGCCAGATCCCCTGAAATCAGAGCTACAGACAGTTATGAGCTGCCATGTGGGTGCTGGGAACTGAATTCAGGTCCTCTGAAAGAATCATCAGTGCTCTTAACTGCTGAACCATCTCTTCAGGCCCTTTTGTAGGATTCTTACTTAACACTGGGAACAGGGGTAGTTGCTTATACTCTTTTGCCTACTCAGGGGACCCTTTTCCTCTTACTGGGTTGCCTTAGTCTTGACTTGATAGTTTGTGTCTGGTCTTTTATAGTAGCATATCAGGCTGTGTTTGGTTGATGTCCCTGGGAAGCTTACTCTTATGAGAGGAGATGGAGGGAGGGTGGAAGTGGGGGAGAGAGGAGATGGGAGACTTGGGGAGGAAAAGGGAGGAGGAAACTGATCTCAAACTAATACATGAGAAAAGAATAGTAAATACTGAACATCACTGTTTCTGTCTGCAAAAGACTTCATAGAGCTGGACACCAAGGGTGTTATGGTGTCCAATGTTTGATTTCCTTCAAAGTGTATTTTGTCTGGTATGAAGTTAATTTATTAGCAGCTCAATTTGACATCTTTGAATGTCACATGTTGTCAGAATCAGCATAAAAGCTATATTTGTAGAGTAAACCTAGTTCTGTGCTATAGATTTATACAGTTTCAACTCATGCTAACAGTGCTCAGCTAGGTCTACTAGATCTATCTTGTTGAAAATTATTTCTCAGTATCATGTGGCCTCTTCAAACTACAGGTCCCAATAGCTGCTTTCTGGAACTGGCCCTGTACATGTGATATTCAGTACTCAAGCAGAGTTAGGGACACCTTTAAAATAGTGTCTCAAACTTCTCAAGCCATCCCCTTCTCTCTGCTATCTGAACATATACAGTCCAACTGCTTTAGCAGATATACAGCCTGATAATGGTTTATTTCATCTTGTAGACCTCTGTATAAGGATGGTCTGGTCTCTGTTTAGCTGGACCACAGTGGACCACAGTATGGATTGTCAAGGAAAACACACCTGTTAGATTTTTCTTCTCTATGCTTTATTATTTAAAAATAAATATAACCAACATGTAATGTAGTTTTTATTCAGATTTACAGTTGATTCTAGAAAGTTCAATACCCACTACTCCATTAATGCAGGATCTGAAATGTATCAAAATTAATTTTAGGTATTTTGAAAGATAGTCTTATATATATTTTATTAAGAATATTGAGAAATAAGCTGGGCATTGGTGGTGCATGCCTTTAATCCCAGCACTCGGGAGGCAGAGGCAGGTGGAGCTCTGTGAGTTTGAGGACAGCCTGGTCTACAGAGCTAGTTCCAGGAAGGCTCCAAAGCAATACAAAGAAACCTTGTCTCAAAAAAACAAATCAAAACAAACAAAACAAAAAAAAAAAAAAACAAACAAAAAACAGAGAAACAAAACAACAACAAATCATTAAGAAATAATAAAATGTAAAAAGATTAAACAAGAACATTTCCCACAATGAATATCTGCTAATTTTGATGTATTTCCTTCTACTTATACACAAACATTTGGTTATAATATGTATGTTAAGAATAAATGTCATAATTTCTTTTTCCATTTAACATTACATGATAAATATATTCTCATTATTACATATTATCTAACAATAGGATCCTTTTATTACTATATATTAATACCTTGATAGTAATTTTTAAATAAACGGTCTTTCTTTGTTGATGCTCTTTCACTATAAATTAATGTTTTGTTCTTAGGAACCACACAGCTCACCCCATAACTTAGGTCTTTATTTAACTACTACTTTGATGAAGTCTTCTTGACCAAGCAATCTGTTTACAACTGTGTCCCATTCCTGACATAACACAATCCCTATTCTCCTATTTTACTTTTCCTCAGAGAATTTACCATCATACTGTTTATATTGATTAAATTGATTTTGTCCTAATAGTGAAATGATCTTAATGTACAAGTATATACCCAAATATTCAAGTATAAATGGATGAAAATATACCAAAGCTAATACATAATCATTATAGAAAATGTTCTCGGTTTATTTTTTTTTTTTAAAAACATGTCTCCTTAATGACAGAAGGCTTGGGCTGGAGGGATGGCTCAGTAAAGAGTACATATTGATAGCAATTCTTGAGGACCCAATAAATTCCCAGCACCCACATCAGGTAGCTTACAACTGCTTATAACCCCAGGTGCAGGGGGATCTCACACCTCTGACCTTTGTGTGCACTTGCATTAATATGCACATACCCCCAAACACATAATTAAAATAATAAAAATAAATCTTGAATTAAAAAAAGACACAAGGTTTATGAAAGCAGGAACATTTGAAAATTTTGTTTACTATTTTAGTCTCAGTATGTAAAGAGCATCTCCAATTTCAGATACTTAGCTAGTGCTTGTTGAATGACTTTAAGAATATTAAGGAAGGATATACTATATAACATAATTCTGACTAGATTAAACAAATGAACAAATTAAAGAAATAAAAATGTGTTATGGTGAAAGAAAATTCTTTAGATTTTTAACTATTTTATGTTAATATTCTTATTATGGGAAAATAAATTTCTTTTATAGAAATGTGACACATTAAGATTATCAAACAAGAAATATGTAAAAGTAAAAATGAACTAAAATATCCTTCTATAACTGTGACAAATCATCATCAAACCATAAACATAATACATAATACAGCGGAGACACAGAAACAAATAATGTTTAGTCGTTATCTATTGGGGCTCAGCATCTACCAGGAAAGACATATATCATGACAGATGCTATACTACAAATATGAGGTCAAACAGGCTGAAAAACACTCACTGGGAAGCATGGGGCCAAACTGAGTGGCCTCTGGTTATGGTCCTGAGCTGTCTTTCAACACAGAGGGCAAAGGAAGACACTTAGTTCAAGTCAAGGAAAAGAAATGGAAGAACAGAGGACAGAGTTTTAGGAAAACACACCAAGTTATTCCCTAACTATCCAGCAAGGGTTCCCTCCAGAAGTAAGGTGTGTGGCACAGCTGAACACAGTTAGTTACCATACTGTGGGTTACACATAAAGATATGTAAAGTGAATTGTGCTTCCATTGGTGGAAAACTGTAGCAGAAAAGGAGATGGAAAGGATATGCTAGAAGGTCAAGTCAAGAAATTTCTCAGTATTTGATTCTGTAAGCAGTTTTAGAATAAAAATTTTTTAAAGAAAAAAAAAATAAAAATTTTTAAGTAAATCACTAATTTCAAAATGGATAAAAGAGTATTTTGAAAAATCACTGACATCAACTCTCCAAAAATTATCAAAAGACAAACACTGTGCATGTGTGTATGTTTAGGTTTATATTTTTACCCTATTAATATTCTATCCAAAGAATATATTCATAAACAAGTATACAGTAAGCATTTTAATATGTAACTTTCCAAATTTTATTTTTCCAGTTATTTAATTAGTTAGGTTTAAGTGAGCTGTTTTGTTTTTCATTTTAAGTAGTAAAATCTAGGTTTTAAGATATCTTCTATCACTTTTAACAGAAAGAATCTTTAATTTCATCCATTACTTTGTATTATGTTTTACATTTTTGTTAATCTATTCTGACTTGTTTTCATTTAAGTATCTATGCACTTGGATTTCTCCTATAACTATTGCTGTGTCTAGGATCTGAATTTATACCCTTTCTCCTACAAACAGTCAAACAATTTCACTCACCCTCTTGTTAATTCATGATGTCTCTTTTAACATTTATTTATATTATAATGTAAATACAATTTTATTATGATTCTAAGTGAAAGAAAATGGAATGTGAATACCAGCATAAAACAAGATTTTTATCATTAAATGTTTCTGAATTTAACAGTTTTATATTTGGAACTTAAATAATGAACAAGTGCAATCTAAAGTGAACATAAAAGATAGGTCTGAAGTATATCATTTGTTTTTTAATCTGCTGCAATCATTTTAAAGTTCATTCATCTTTTTAAGTTCTTGCAAAGATTAAATGCATGCAACCCAACTAAGGACAAGAAACAAAAACACAAAGCACTGCTGACATGCCTAGATAATCTTCTATGAAATTGGATTATTCTCCCCACCCCCACCCCCACATTTCAGATCTTCATCCTCCTCCAGGCTGTTCAAGCAGCCTCTATACTATTCATATTGAGCTGTCAAATGTTTCAGCTTACTTAAAAAAAAAAAAGAAAAAAAAAAAAGAAAAAAAAAAAAGACTTCAAACTATTAAGAAAATAGTACAATTTAGAATACATATAAACTTTTAGAACAAGATATGGCATATTTCTATCAAAAAAAGATTGAAAATGTACAGAATTCACATTTACATTTCACAAAAGATTTAAGAATCCACAAATGAGCCAGGCACAGTGGTGCATACATTTAATCTCAGCATTCAAGCTCTGTGAATTCAAGGCTAGCCTGGTCTACAGAACAGCCAGGGATACACAGGAAAACCTCATTTCAACAACAACAACAACAAAAAAAAAAAACAATGAACGAATCCCAAATATCCCTTTAATAACTTAGTTCTTCTGAGTGTACTTGCTGAGCCAAAGCAAGCAAGCAGCAATCCATCTAGCACAACCCTTTCCTCTTACAGAACTGCCTGTTGACTTATACCTTCTCTTCAGCACATTATTCAGTGATTTTACATAATTTTTATGTCAGCCTCATTATATCTGTAATAATTCAATTAAGCTTTGAAACATGATTTCTAAGAACAAATAAGACAGTTATTTACTTATCAGATTCTAAATGTAAGACAAGCAAATAGATACATTGTTTAGAGTTTACCCACTGCACTCCACTGACCTCAGCATATTCCTGACACTTGGACTCTTCCCATGCAGCCTCTGCACTTAAAGTGAGGCTTCCACACCACTGAATACACATGCATGTATTCAACCAACCATGGATTTTTTTTTTAAATGTCTCTATAACACAGTGGCTTTTTTGGTCATTATTTCCTATTCTAATACAAGTTAACAAGTATTCACACAGCATTTACACTGTGTTAGAAATCAGACAATCAACTAAAGATGACTTAAACATATAGGATGACATATGTAGGTTAAATGCAAATACTATGCCATGCAAGAGAACTGAGCATCTGCCAGGGTCTTAGACTTAATCTCCCAGATACAAGGAACACTAGTTTAGCGTTCCTAAAAATTCTCCCTTCACATATCACCACAATCCCTTTAACTACCATATGATTAATACTCTAATAAAAATCAGAAATATATAGATGATATGTTAATGTATGTTCTTTGAATTTTACTGTGGTTAAAAAAATAGCAGCTGACAACTTGCCAAACACTTACCATATGCTAGATTCTATAGTAAGTGTTTTATATGAAATATCTCAATTTGTACTATAACCCTACAAGGCACACAATGAAAAAGGAAACAGCTTCAAAAGATTAGGTTACTTGGGTGGGAAAATCTAGCAATTAATTCTAGAATATATTAAAGGTTTGCTGCCTTTCTGTAATTCTGAGTTTTCACTTTTAAAACTGTTTAAAATAAAAGTTTTTGTTCTTAACAAAAATTTCTACCAATCTTAATGAGAAAATTAATTTAGAGAAATACAATTATCTTACTGGTTTAAAACATGCTGAAGAAAAAACCTGGCAGCTAACAATATCCATGAATATGAATGTATAAAGGCAGAACTGTTTAGAAATGATGGCCCCCACAACCACAGGGGCATGGACACATCAGTGACAGTGAAACTCAAGTAGTATTTTGACATTTTGTTTTTTTATTTTAATAGTAAGATTGGAAAGCTTTGTGTACCAGAAGACTGATCCATGAGGATAAAGACCATGAAGAAAAAGAACAGACCCAAGTGAACTTCATGAGTCCAGAAGTCTATAATTAAGACTATAATTAAGACACATCAAGGTGTTAGATAAAAATGCTACCTTATATGAACTATCTTTGATACTCTAGAACTATAAACAGATAATCTCTTTGCTTCTAACTGTTATGCAACTCAGGCAACACAATACACTTTTCAATCGCTTTAAAAACAAAACAAAACAAAACAGTATGGGCCAATGAAATGTTTTAGTAGGTAAAGCTCTTGTTGCCAAGGTGAATTCTGTCCCTGCAACCCATATGATGGAAGAAAAGATACAACTCCTGAAAGCTGTCTTTTGTACCCCACCTGTATGCCACTGCAAGGTTACATGTGCACTTGTGCATGAATGCACACACAAACACAATGCCCTAAAATTTTTTAATCAGTGTCCTAAAATCAGATGAAATAAAAATGACTCCCCACTTTGTAACCACATTAAAAATCATTTCATTATTTGCTCAAAAGTAAATCTAATGGTATATAAACTTTATCAATACAACTGTTGTGCAAAAAACAAAACGAAAATCACCTAAGTGTTCAACAATCACTTGAAAATAAGAAGATGGAATGAAGTGGTTCAGACATAAAACTAGGTTAAAAAATGGCATATTTTTAAACTACTTTCATAATTGCAATTTGTGTAACAAAGGTTTTCAGATTCAGTGACGACATATGAAAATACGCTGCAACTAGGTGGTTACTAAATAAAGATGTAAGGTCTATAAATTATATTTTAAGGTCTTATTTAAAAATCTAACCTAACAATCTGTCTTTTAACATTTTTATTTTTATGTGTCTGAGTGTTTTTCCTGCATGCATGTATGGTTCCCCCAGAGGTCAGAAAAGAACTTCGGATCCCCTTGAGCTGGGAACCAAATTAGGGTACTCTTTGAGAGCAGCCAGTGCTCTAACCACTCAGACACCTCTCCAGTCCAGCCCAACAACTTGTCTTTTAATTGCTCTGTTTAAAATAGCATCAAGGTTACCAGCATATCTGGACTAATCAGTGCCTTATTTCTAATTCTTTACCATGTTGCCTTTGATCTCCATTTTTTTTCCTACTCTTATTTCTATCTCACTTACTTTTGCGATGACGGGGTGAAAAATCAGGTCTTTATAAACTACTGAGCTACATCTCCAGAACTCTTTTCTCACTGTATTTGCCTATGAGGCCCCATTATTTTCTTGTGTATGCATGTTCCTGTATGTGAAATTACATATGGAAGCTGGGGACAACCTTAGGTGGTGGTGGTTTTCAGAAAAATGACAACCTTTTTCCCGTTCAAATATGTCTGAGTATTTGTTTGCTTGCAAGTATGCTTGTGCAGCACATGTATACCACACAAAGGCAGAAGAGGGTATTGAATACCCAGGAAATGAAGTTATAGTGGGGGCTTCCTGTGGGTCCTGAGAATAAAATCCAGGTCCTCTAGAACAGTACTTCTAAACTTCAAATCGTCGCTTCAGCCCAAAACCTTGTTTAAGACAGTTTCTCAATGGCCTGAGACTTGCCAAATAGGTGAGGCAAACCCAGGGATCTGAATGACTCTGCCTCTTCAGTGATGGGAATATAAGCTTGTACTACTGCACTTGGCCTCCCCCCCCCTCTACTCCCTCTTTTCCTTTCCATGAGTTCTGGGGACTGAACACAAACCTCAGGTATGCAGTCAAGCACTTTTATCAACTGAGCTATCTACCTAACCTGTCTCCACTTTCCTAGACTCTTTTGGTGTACTGTATTAGCAGGCTTTCCATCACCATAATAAAATACCTGGCATAATCAACTTAAATAAGAGAAAAGGTTTATTCTAAGAGATGGGCTGAGACAATCCTGAGGTTCCAACACCAACTTCATGGCAAGCCTCCAATAATCTAATATCTTCCAACTTTTAAATGTTCCATTACCTTTCACCTGTACCACTGGCTGCAGACAAAGCCCATGAATCTTTAAAGGATCAGGTTAGATCCAAACTGTAGTAGCTATCAACTACATTTCCTTCTATTTAGTCCCTTTTAGTAACATAGCCTTACAGTTTGCAATATAATTAAACTAACCCAAGTCCAATTTCATTATATTCTCATAAAGCACCACTCCCAAGTCTGCTGTCCCATCTACCAAAGCAATGTTGTTATTTACTTTATTCATGAACTACTCATAAATGTATTGTTGCTGTTATTAATTTACAAACTCTTTTGAGCCACATCAACTTAAAAGGAAAATATTTTTCCTTTTATGTGTCAATTATGGCAATGTCTTGGGATAATTTCATATTCTATGATTCTTGCCTCATTCATGTCTACCCTATCAATAAGCCATTGTTAACAGTATTATTTAGTAGTTTTTCATGGTACTGGGACTGAACTCATAGCCTGAGGCATGCTAGTCACTTAAGAGGCATGCTAGTCACTAAAGTGTACTACTACTTAACTAGCTACATCCCTAACCCTAAGGGTTATTTATTTCTACCCTTTCCTTTGGATTTTCTATTCCTATGCTTATCTACCTGCTCTTGAATGTTGCCCAGAATATTACTCACAGTTAAATAACCATTCTAATGTTTACCCAAATTGATCTGGAATGTGTGATTTCTATGCTTAGTTTGCCTCTTCAGACTTTGCTCCCCACCCCTCTTTTTAGCTTGTCTTGTATCCTCCTTAGACCAAGCAATGATGAACAGGGGCAGAGGGTCTCTGTAATGTTTTATATTATTTGGCAGGAATTCGACTTTGTTTACCACTTGTTACTCCATGGTGTGATAGGCTAATATTTTTCTGTTTTCCTTTTTTGTTTCCCCTGTTCATTTTAGGCTTCCTTTGAGATTCCTTAAACATGGTGTAATGCTGACAGTTCTTTCAGGCATGACCCTCTGTGGTTTTACAAGAGCCCACTGAAAGGGTGACAAAGTATAAAGGGTGTTATCATGCATTCTATACTCCTATAACTAGGCCTTGGTCTTTCAGAGTCTGAGCTGATTATTTCTCTTCTCTTGTATCAAAGACTAGACAGGGATGAAGCTGGATATTTTCCTTCTTCCAGGTCATTTAAGCTTTAGTAAAAAATTCAGTTGACTGCCAGGTGGCGGCGGCACATGCCTTTGACCCCAGCACTTTGGAGGCATAGGCAGGTGGGGATCTCTGTGAGTTTGGGGTTAATCTGGTTTACAACAGGAGTTCCAGAACAGCCAGGACTGTCACACAGAGAAACCTTGTCTCCAAAAACCAAACCAAAACAACAAAAACAAAAACAAAAAAACCCAAAACATCCAGTTGATTAGGCTGTGGTAAAACCGTTTCCTTTGAGGCCAGGCCTTGTTAAAGAAAACAGACAGCTGTGAACATATTTTAGAATAGGTACTTTTCTCTTCCCCTTGCAGGAAGCACAGAGGGGCTTTTCTTTCCTCTTCACTGTTAGAACCAACTAAAGCTCCTAGAAGTGTAACTCAGGACTGTGTGGCTCCCATCCACCCAGACTAGACCCTTTTTAAAAGAGTATATCTGCCTTTGAATTGCTGATTTGACCTGACCACACAGTAAAAATGAAGATAAAGTAGAATTATATTCAAATATCATGAAAATTAAAATAAAGGGATTATTAAGTCCACCTCAGGTACTTAGTAATGACTGAGACTACAGCTTTGCTGTATTTTGGTTTAACATTTTTTTCATAGGTAAAATTTCTAATCTAATGATTCTCATATTTAAGTTTGAGATGCTGAATCACCCAGAGGGCCAATTAAAACAAAGACTGCTGCTTACCCCACCAAATTTCTATTCAAGTATATCTAGGGTGGTGCCTAAAAATTTGTCAGCAAGTTCTCAGGTAATGTGATATACCCATAATTTGAGAAATTCTGCCCTAATAAACCAAGAGAATAGAACAATTATAGCTGAAAAGATTTTTTTTGGTTTTTTTAAAATAAATTTTAAATGTTTTATTTTGTGTGTATAAGTAGTTTTGCCTCCATGTATGTATGGATGTGCATAATACGAGTAACTGGTGCCTGTGGAAGGTGGCGGCACCAGGTCTGCTAGAACTGGAACCAGGTATGGCTGTGAGACACCATGTGGGTGCTGGGAATGGAACCTGGTTCCTCTGCAAGGGACACAAGTTCTCTTAACCACTGAGCCATCTCTCCAACTCCTGAAAAATCTTTTTAAAAATAGGAGTTTAAAAAAAAAAAAAAAGACAAGGTTCAGGAGCACAGATGGCCAGTTTTATGAATTGTACACTTTACTATCTCAGCACTCTTCACTCTTTTACTTTTTTTTTTTTTTTTATAAATCATTCACTCCTCACTTTGCAGGTAAATCTACCTCCTTCCTCACTGGTCCTCACTCAGATTTCCTATGCCATTTTCAGACTTTGACCAATATGGAATATCCCCCCACAGGTTCATGAGTTTGAACACTTGGCCTTCAGCAGGTGGTGCTGTATATGGAGGTGACAGAACTTATAGGAGGCAGAGGCTAGGTAGAGAACAAGGAAGGATGCTGGCAGAGCAGGTGATGGGTATACTCTGGTCCAACTTCTTTCTGATTTGTATCATGTAACAAGTAGCTGCTGTAAGCCCCTGCCACTAGAACCTAGCTGTTTCAGTCACTGTGCCTTTCCCACCATGATGGACTGTACTGTCCCAAACCAAGAACCACAATAAATCATTGCTGCCATTTGCTGTCAGGTATTTTGTTACAAGGACGAGACAAGCAACTAGTACAGCACAACTCAGCAAGTTGCCTCTGTTTTGTGTCTTGTTGTCTAAGTAGACCAAACCCTGTGTCAGGACCAAATCCCAAATCCTCCAATTCAATGTTAATGTAACTTCAAAATAAGTTTTGGGAAATTGAGGCACAGAATAATCATTCCATAAGTACATTCTGTTGTATGTTTGGACAAAAGGTTACTGAACTTGATTAAAAGACTTTAACAAGGTTTCCCTCGCCCCCCCTCTTTTTTTTTTTTTTTTTTTTTTTTTTTTTTTAGCCGGAGTCTCACTATGAGCTCTGGTTGCCCTGGAACTCATTATATAGACCAGTTTGGCCATGAACTCAGAGATCCACTTGCTTCTGCCTCCCAATCTCTGGGACTAAAGTTGTGCACTATCATGCCCAGCTTTAACAAAATTTGCGTGTTTGTGTATGCACATATGCCATGTATATGTGGGTACCAAAGGAAACCAAAAGAGAAGTCATAGTCCTTGGAATTATAGTTACAAGAGTTGTAAACACTCAATGTAGGTACTGGGAACAGACCTTGGGTCCTCTACAAGAGCAACAGGTGTTAATTGCTAAGCCACTTTTCCAGTCCCATTTACTCTGTAATTTTAAAGAGGAAGTCAACTGCTCTCACTTAGGGTATACATTATGTTATGTTATGATTTAGACACAGTGAAAGAAATGGCACTCATAGAACTAAAAGCCTTAATAAAGTTACTTCAATTTCACTAATGTAAAAGAACCAGATGCTAAAAAAAAAAAAAAAAAAAAAAAAAAAAAAATCCATGTAAAGTGCAACATCAGTTTAATAACCTGTTTGGGGAGGAAATGACCACATTAAATACACTAAATGCATAACTAAGCGTCTATGAGAATATAGTATATAAAAGATAGTCACTAGTATCTACCACTAGATGAAAAATAAAAAGGTGGCTGGACACTGTGGTACACACCTTTAATCCCAGCACCCAGAAGGGAGAGGCAGATGAATCTCTGAGCTCGAGACCAGCCTGGTCTACAGAGAGAGTTCCAGGACAGCCAAGGCTATACAGAGGAAAACAAGCAAACAAACAAACAAAAAAAAAATAAATAAAAGGGTCAAAAGATGTTGCCATCAGATTCAAATAACTAAAGCACAGGAAGCAGGAAAAAATAAGAGTGATTAAATAATCATTTGTAACTCACTATATACAATATGAAGTCAAGAAAAGTCTAATGTGGACTAGAGTAGCAAAAAAATGTTTCATAGTACAAATGGTTTGGGTTGCAACTTCCATAAGTGTTAAGCTGTGAATGGTAGGGTATGGAGACAGGAGGAGAGTCTAAGAAAGACATCTGGCATGAAAAATGCTAATAGTAATGCACTTGTCAGACTGAAGCAGATGCTAAATGCTGGAGAACATCAAAATAAGGTTCGAACCAACTGTATGACAGTTACACTACTTGTAGACCTTACAAACCAAACGGAAATCATTACACAGTATGGTGAATAAGAATTTACTGTGGAGTTTTAGAAAGGAACCATACAAAAACTAACATTTGTAAAGATTTATTTAGACAGCGGTACATAGTGGAGTTTAGTGAGGTAAAAGTGCAGAGATTAATGTATTACTTTTTCACCACTAATGACAAAATGACACAATTGAGAAAGGAAAGGTTTATTTTGGCTCATGGTTTCAGAAGCTTTAGTCCAGGATGGTGGGGAAGAGATGGCAGAATGAATACAGGCTGGAGCAAAGAAGCAGGAAAGCCAGGTCCATTCCCTAGCAATCCACTTCTTGATGGTTCCATCATATCCAAAAACAGTGCCACCAGTTAGGGACCTTGCATTTAAATTTGTGAGTCTATGAAGGACACTTCACATTCAAATTTTAATATTCTGCTTCTGTTCCCTTCATCCACCCATTCTTAGCTATCTCATAATGGAAAATGCATTTGTCCAACTTCAAGAGTTCCTATAGTGTTAACCCAGTTCAAAAGACCATAGCCTGTTTTGTGACTCTATGCAGCCACTTGTTTGAGCTCCCTCAAATTCAAATCATAAGCTACATGCTTCAAATATACATGCCATAGAATAAAAAATCTATTGCAAAGGAAGAATTGGAAATAATAAGCAAAGATGGGATCAAAGCAAAATGGGAACTCAACATAGCAAACAGCAAAACTTGGAGCTAAATATCTGGTATCAGGGGCACACGGTGGCTGCTATAGCCCTGCCATTTGCAACACATGTGATCTGTCTCTTGGATGTCTGCAGCTTTCATCAGAGGATGTCCCATGTTTCTGGTACTCACAATATTCTGGTTTCTGCTGCAAATTAGGCTTCATCTCCAAAGCTTCAAACATAGCTTACTAATATAAGGAGCTACACAAAGCCTGGTCTCACAGGACTGTCTCTGGAATCTTGGTGCAAACCTCTTTTACTCCATAACTAATCCTTGTATTCTACATGTCTGTGAAACAGTACCACATGTACAACTCCAAGTTCTGCTGTCAGCTTGGGATGTGGCCAGGCCTCCATTTCCCACAACTCAGCAGCTTCTAATGCTTGAGTGGCTCATCAGGAAAAATCACTTCTGCCATCTTTGTTTACAACAGTATATCCTGGATGCTGTATCTTCTTAGGCATTATTTACTTATTGAAATTATGTTTAGATGTAGGGATATGCACAAGTGCAGGTGTCCATGAAGTCCAGAAAAGGAAGTTAGAGCCCCTGGACTTGAGTTACAGGCCATTGTGAACCTCTTGTAGATACTAGGAACTGAATTCTGGCCAGCCCAGTCCTCTGCAAGAGGAGTTTTTTAACTGCTGAACCATCTCTCTAACCCACCCCCACCCTTTTTAAGGTAAAAGATTTTCAATTATACTTTCAGTTCTATTACATCCTCGAGCCTTTGTTGGATGGGACCTTACCATCAAGGTTCTTTTCCTATTTATGCAGTGCAAAGTACTTGGTTTCTCTAGTGGTGTTCTTCTCACCTGCACAGGCACCAGACATACATGCACATGGCTTACATTCATACACACAGGCAAAACATTCATACACTTCAAGTAAATAAATCTAAAAACATAAAATAAAACGTTAAGCTTAAAGAACAACCTGTACTTCTATTGCTTAGTGCTCATCCATACCCATCTTTTCCTTCCCTGATACTATTTTATATTTTTCTTCTACCTGTATAAATAAAAGCTTAGGTAAGAAAGTTGTAACTAGCTGATACTACCCCTTATATGTGGGAATTATACTCCTTAATAGCTTTTGCAACTAATTTTTCTCCCAAACCATCTTCTTCTACATACCTACATTATTGGTAAGGTTCACTGTCATCAACAGCTTTAAACCTAATTCATGACAGAGAGAATAAAGAAGTCACAGTAAGGATCTGTTAAGCAGTATGTTTAAATGTATAGTCTATCTTGTGATTTTTTTTTTTAAATAAGCCCACAACCCTGGGCTTTACAAAGTAAAAATAATGTCCTCATTGACTCCCTCCCTCATCTACTACTCATTATATAATTACTGTATTAAACAAAAACTTACTTTTATATGTAAAATCCAAGTGGGTAATGTTTTAAAGACTGGGATAGTCCCCTATTTTCAATATTCCTATGCTTTGCATAATGGAAGGATTACAATAAATACATGCTGTATTTTCCTTTCCATGATTACTTGCTTTCATGAGTTTGGATTCATCTTTGACTTTCTTATTTCCTGGAAACTTTTAGATGTAGAATTTGACTGAATGCTGCTTGCTAACAGCTTTCCTTCAGAAAAAGGGATCATATATTTAATGATGTAACTGTTATATATTCTATCATAGATGCTTATATCCATTTGCTTTCATAGCACTTCACTGACCACAAATTAGGGAAATGATTAATTTACATTAACTGAATCACATTTTCCAAGTTCCCAGAAACATAAATTATGTCAAGTAAGATATCAGAGAAGTCTTATGCAATTATATTTCTAAATTTTATCTCTATAGCAAAAATATAAGCTGTTGGTCTCTCTATATACAAATAACATTTTACTGTTCTACTATATACTACTCAAGATTTTTGCACTGATGGCATTGCTTCAATATATTTTTAGTCCCTAAATACCTTTGAGCTTCACATAATAGAAAATAAGAATGTTTCATTCAGTTAAAGTGTGCTTTAGAAGTCACTAAAATGGGATTTATTTCAGGTAGTAAGGCAAATCTAAATTATTAAGAAATATTAAATAATACAACTTATAAGAGGCTCATAAGTCAGTGGTTTATGAATTGCAGTGTGTATCAGCAGGGGAAAAAAAGGATAACAGAAGCAAATTAAAAATGGTCACTTAGTAATCTTCTATTCTCATTTTGTACCTCTTTGACAGTATGAAATAAGACAGTCATGATAAAACAGGTAGAAAACACAAACTCAAGTGCTTTTCATGCACAAGTTTCAAGTGTGCCTGTTAGAGTAGGTAGTATGGATGTATTCATGTGTAGTGTGCATATGTACATGCAGGTGTGCAAGGACATGGGTGTGCTCATGTGAAGATCAGAATTTGACACTGGATATCTTCCTGAATCACTCACTACCTCTGAGACAGGACAATGAGCTTCAAGTATCAGCATATCTCTGCAGCCCCATTGCAAGGGTTACAGGTTCATGCAGGTGCACCATTTTTTAAGATGAACACTGGGAATCCAAACTCATGCTTGCATGGCAGGCACTTTACTGACTTAGCTATCTCTTTGGGCCCATGCTCAGCTTTATACCTTAAAATCATAAAGGTCAATAAAACAAATGATGACTGCAGCCTCTAAGAAAACCAATCATTATGATACACTATCAACAATAGAGCTCAAATTCCAAGAAAGATGATTTCAGAAATGAAAAAGGAGACAAATATAGGACATCTACACCATCACTTTCTATATCCATGTTTTTGACAGGCATCACTAATGTGACTTAGAATGCAAATTCAAGTCAATTTGTTAGTACTATATTTGGAGGCATACAAAAATATTGTATATAACCCAATCTCTTGCTACCCAAACTTAAGACAAGAAATAAATTCAAACATTTCCCCTCCATATAAGGCTATTTTGGAAAAGATGGGAAATCATACTCTACTACCTCTTTAACTTCCTGAAGTTCATAGCATAAGAGAATGAAGTCTTTTACTATACAACCTCTCACCCTCTCAATTCTGCACCCAAAAAGATTCAGACAGAAAAGAATATCAACATGTCTTCAGTTTAGTCTCAGATCCAAAGAAATATAAAACCTCACCACTATACAACTTTAATATATATGTGTGTGTATGTATATATATACATACATACATATATATATATATGTGTGTATACATATATTCTACCATAATAATGACACTTGATAGAAACACTGTAAAAATTAATCAAATCTTAATGTTTCTATTTCCTCTTGTAAATAGGATACATGTAATTCAGAAAACAAAGAAAATGTTTATTTATAGCCTTAAAAAATTATTAAATCATGTTTGAAGGTTTTTATTTATGTGGATTAAAGCTGAGTGCTAACTACATTAATTTCAGTTAGCAATCAAGAGTGTGTTGACCTTTATTGCATTGTCCTACTCAAAAGAGGAAGATGGAAGATTCTTCCTTATTGGATAATGCTACTCATCTTTAACGTGACCTCTTAGATCAAACAAATAGTTAAGAGTATGTGATTTTGTTAGGGTTATGGAGTAACCATCTTACTGCCCTGTTCTTAAAAAGACACTGTCACAACAACTCATTAAAATGTCTATTGTGAAGCTCAACCCTCCACGAAATTATTCTGAAAATTATTCTGAAAATAATAAACAATTGCCTTAAAATACTTCATTAGTACCATAGGAAGAGGTTTCTATGTGAAATGCGTGTAGGTTTTAAACAACTTAAAAAAAAAAAAAAGAAGCAAAAGGAGCAAACAGTCCCTTATTACTATCTCTCAACAGTCTTCTCAATAACTGGAATCACTGTATAGTCTAGCATATTTGTACATAATAGAACAGCTCTTAGAATACTTTGAAATGTTATACATTTTCAATAAATATTTGCAGACCTAATCACATGTAATGAAACACTTGCACATGGTGATGATAAGAAAACACCACCTTCAGATAGTCCTCCTGGGCTAACACCCAAACAGACACTAGCAAAAAACCTGTTGACTAAAAATGTTCTGTTGATCACCTATGATAATTATATTAGCCTTTCAATTTTCTTATGCTATGTTTTATTATTGCTGTCAATATTTAGTAGCAGACTCATATAATTTAAAGCTAAGAGAACCTGAAAGGTCATTCAGTATAACTCTCATTTTATAAATGAGGAAATGAAGGTGTACTTTTTTGCAGAGTCATATTTTGACATGTGTCTTTTCTTTCCCTGGTCAGTCTCCAATTCACTGCACATTTTCCACCCTAGGTTAACATTACAGGCAAATGAGCATTTCTTAAATCCCAGTGTTTATTTAGCATAGCACTTTGTATGTAGCAAATAGTCAGTTGAGTACTATTCTTTCTTAAGTGTTCAAATTTTAGTAAATGACAATGTTTAATATGTTTTCAAATCTGAGGTAAAAGCAAGTTGATGTTATTTTTATTCAAAGCACACCTTTCATGACCAGAAACTTTCTGTCCTTCCGACCAGTTCATTTCCCCCCAAATACCTAAACCAGTAGAGAGACAGAAATCAAATCTTCCAGGGAGGAGAGCTAACTGGTCAATTATTTAAACACATACATATCAGTAGTTAACCTAAATAGAACCAGACATTTGACATGTTTGAAACTGCTTAACTTGCCTTTTTGGATGGCAGGGAAGACAATTTCTTTCTGGAATCAGAGCCACTTAGAGCTGGGACACAAGCATCATAGTTGGCCTCAATACAGACAAGCAAAAACAAGCCAAATCTTTTCCGTGCTGATTATAGAAGACTAGCTGACTTCAGAGTAGGAAGCATTTAACCAACTAAACTAGAATACATGCAAGACAAAAAAGATCCTGGTCTTAAAATAAAGATACAAGCTACTTAACAGTACATGTTTCCCATTAAAGTGGAATGAATAACAATTATTTCTTACAGCACTAATAAACTGCATGGTTCAAACACAAAACTGAACTACTGAGTTCTATGCCATAGGACAGAAAACAGGACTAATATGGTATTGCTATGTAAATATTATAGAGTACCATACTCTACTCATTGTATTAAATGGAAATGAGATTAATCATTTACTATCGAGATGCTTACTGTCATAACAATAAGAAAGCAAAATTAATTGGGGATAAATGATAATCTAGAAAATTTCCAAAATAATTCTTAGGTTACAATTCTAAGTCTAAAATACACAGATCAGAACTGAATAAAGACAAGGAACTCTTAACCTTCAACACCACCTCCAAGGTTGGCTAATGAGTCTAGAAATTCTATAGTTTCCCTGTCATTCAGTTTTGTTAACATAAAATGGGTAGAATAATGATACATCTTATTGTTTAAAGACTTGTAAGGATTTAACTGAAAATAATACTATTAGAATCTGAATTTTCCACAGCATTAAAATATTATCTACAATAAAATGTTAGGACTTCTTTTGACTTTTTAGGTGAAAGTTTATTATCTAGGTTACAACCTAATAGCAAATATGAGCCACTCCTACCCATGTGTTATTTCTTCCTTCATTCCTTCTTTCCCTTTAATGTGGTACCAAGTATCCGGGGATAACCCAGAGCCTTATAAAAGCTCTGAGCCACATCCCCATTCCACGATCTATTTTTTTGTTTTGTTTTTATTTTGAGACAGGGTCTCTTTTTGTAGCTCTGGCTGGCTTAGAACTTATAGACATTCTCGTGTTTCAGTCTCCTGAGTGCTGGGATTAAAGGTGTACACCACCACATCCAGCCCATGATCCATTCTTAAAGGTAACTAAGTAAACAGATCGAAAATATTGTATTATATTTGTTTTTTAAATTTCAATTCTATAATCATGTCCAAGTAAAACAACTTTTAAAAGAGAGGGAGCAAAGTTTGGTAGTGCATATCTTTAACCCCAGCAGTAGGCAGGCAGAGGCAGAAGGATATCTCTGTGAATTTAAGTCCAGCCAGGCCTATATACCAAGCTCCATGACAGCCAAGACTACCTACAGGGACCCTGTCTCAAAAAACAAATGGGGGGGGGTTGTTAAAAATTTTTGTTGTTTAAATTTTCGTATTGTTAGCTGGGCGTTGGTGGCACACCCCTTTAGTTCCAGCACTCGGGAGGCAGAGGCAGGTGGATCTCTGCGAGTTTGAGGCCAGCCTGGTCTACAAAGCTAGTTCCAGGAAAGGGAGAAGTCACTGAGAAGGGAAAACATAAGTATCCAACGAGAAATGCAATGTAAATTAAAGAAGTTCATACTTAAGTTGGCTATGGCTTTGTTTTAGGTTGTCAGTAAGTACCAGGTATCATGGCATGAGGGGCTGAGGCAGTAGGATCATGAATTCCAAGCCAGCCAGGGTCACAGACCAAAACTCTGTTAGAAAAACTATGTGTCATCTCTTTTTTAATATTCTCTACCTTTCTCCTTCCGTTTAGAAAAAAGATTATTTTTAAATTATATTATCTATAAAATATAAATAACATTCTTATACCCTACTCAGAATTAAAATAACTTGACAAATAAAAATTCTTTCCTTTGTCTATGGAATGGGAAGGAATAAAGTAAAGACACATACAGACAACAACACTCAGGTTTGTTAACCTAGGAATAATTTGAAGATATTCACCAACATATTAATATAAACATAACACTATCAAGTTAGCAGTACATGTTCTAGAATTACTTTTAAAAGTCTGTACTATCTCTAACTCTTGAGAAATAGTTTTAATCTCATTAAATACTACATCTTAATGTTGAACACTTATTCTTTTTTTTAAGAGATATATTCCATGCTTGAAATTCAATGGAATACTTTTATCAAATAGCATTTAATAAATGGAATAAATTAATTGTGAGCCAAGATAATAAATAGCTCATTGTCCAGCTAGAGGCCTACATCACATACTATATTTATATCTGTAGAGTAGGAGGGCAAGTACAGACTTGTCTGTGATCTGCAAGCCCATAGTTTAGCAACTATGATCAACCTAATTGCAAAACCCAGTTGATAACTTTTAAATGCTACATTTCTTTTGAATCTCATTTTAACTCTTAGTAATGGTAGTGAAGGATGACACAGAAGCAATACAAAATTAACAACCTCTCAGAACATAACCAGATGATTTTCTTAAATGATGGAAAAAGTACTGCCAAAAATGTATGAAACATAATATAGAATTATAATTATATCTATTAAACAAGTTTTAATTTTAAAAAATTACTGTTTTCATATAGTAGCAATGTGCTATGCATGGAAGTATATGCCTTAAACCAGAACTTGGAAGGCAGGCAGGACTTCTGAGTTTGAGGCCAACCAGGGTTACATAGTAAGCCTTTGACTTTAAAAAACAAAAAAGGTAACAATGGAAATCTCACTTTTTAACATCTGTATTTTATATAGTTACTTGATGATTAATATGCATCTGTTCTTGTGGAGGAGTTACATGTCTATATTAAATATGGCCACTAATGTTTATTATCTACCATGGTTATTTGTCATCCTCAAGTGTTAAATATAAAGGGATAAGGAATAAGTTTTGCAAATAGAATTACTGAAGTTGGCAATGAAAAGCTGGTATGTCCTTACTAAGATACAGAATAGTACATTTTGATATTAAGGTACATGTTTGCTCAATTTTTCAGAGCCAAGTCCACTCTCTCTACCTGAGAAGATTTTTCATGTGAAAGTCAGCATAGTTAAGTTGTAATAGATGTGTAAATATCAATACTAATGGAGGAATTATGATTCAGCATAAATAAATAAATAAATAAATAAATAAATAAGCGCTCCCCAATCATCATCATTCCAACACTCTCTTCGGTGCCTACACAATTCATTCTATCTGTGGAATACAAAGTAAAATTCTTCTCCTTTACTGTTCTCATAATAAAAGACCCTTACTAGTTCAACCTTTAAAATTTGCCTTTCTTAAAAGATCTGATTCCTTTAACTGGGATGTCCCTCATTTGATTCAATACAATCATGATTTCAGGGACCCTAAGATACATTATCCAGTGATTAAAACATCTGGCTTTGTGGAGCCCAACACAGTAAGCAGGAAATTAATACATTTATTTAAACTACAGTTTAAAAAGCAGGGTGAAGATATCTGAGGTCCCCCTCACTGTGCCATAAATATAAACACACACACACACACACACACACAAACACACACACACACACAAACATAAACACACACACAAAATCCTCACATATCTGACCTATTCAAGTTGCCACAAACTATTGTCAAAGCCTTAAAAATTCCTTTAAAAATAATTAAGTTTCATTTAAAATTAAAAATAAAAGCAAGACATTCAACTGTCCACTACTGTGTAGCATGAAACTAGTAAAGCCTGCACTGACCTACTTCATATTAGCATCATGACATGGAAGCATGCCAAGAAAATAATGAAAAATATTATTTAGCAACTCTCAGTTTTGCATTTAAAATTGGTTATTCTCTTGAAATGTTCAAATACTGTACATACAATGCCAGTTGCTTTATGACACCTTTGTTTTTAAATTTCAAGTTTTGTTATTTTAATAGTCATAGTCAATGATGAACCCGCCAGATTCATGCTCCAAAATCAAGGCTATTCTTTTTCACATCATACTTAATTCTATTTTAAAAGTTCTATTAAAAGCAATCTTAGCCCAAATCCCAAATATTGCTTTCCATTTTAAAAACAGTACCACACGTTAAAAAACAAAAGTTAATAAGGAATTGTACAAAATAATGCAAGTTCACATTCAAAGAACATTTGCAACGGTTCTAATAGAAGATGGACTTAACTCTGTGTATTTATTACTGTTATCAGTCTTTAAGAGTTCAGTTAACACTGAAATATAGCAAATTCCCATACAAGAAATACAAGACTAGTAAGGGAAGTTCCATTTAGTTTCTTTTTAATAATCACACAAAATTGCAAGACTGTTTACATAAAAAAAAAAAAAACACTTTACCGTGTAAATTACCACGTTAAAATAAAACACTTTATGCTAAAGCAGTATTTCCTTTACAGAATGTAAAAAAATAAATTCCCTAGAAGGGAAATTCAGCTCGAGAATAAAGGAGGCAAAACCATCCAGAGAGAGCAGCTAATCCAACTGAATGGAAAAGACACATTAGGTTTTGTGTTGTATATTAACGTTGTTGCTTACAATGTCTTGTTTGGTCAAAATTCACAATACACTTCTTCCTCCCTCTATGACTACAAAAGGAGTCAACACATTTCACATTCCAAGTTTCCAATTCATGCCACTATCATGCAATGACTTAATCTTGATCCGTATTTCCCTTACTATACGTGGAAAATGCACAAATAACTTGTTTATCTCGCTTACAATTGAGGAGAAGCATGGTGTGTGTGTGTGTTTGTGTGTGTCTAAGGAGACCAGGGGTAGGTGCAAGCTCCCCCCTCCAGAGGTGCCACAGCCATGCACCGGGCTGTGCAAACCCACCTTCAATGCATGCATCAGACTCCTCTTCGGATGCCGCCCCCCCACCCCCTTTGCAACAGAAATGTGCCTAGGCTGTTCTACCCCAGCGATGGAGGATCCTCTTACCAGATGGAGTTCTTGATCTTGTGTTGCAGAGCGTTGGCCTCTGTCCCTGGCAGCCCGGGCACAAGGGCTGGCAGAGCCACCCCGGGGTTGGGGGCGCTGAGGGGAAGCTGCTGATGGGCATCGGGCTGCTGTGGTGGCGGCTGTTGTTGTTCCTCTGCCATCGCTGCTGGAGGGGAGGGAGGGAGGGAAGATGGGGGCGCGGGGAAGGGTGAGGGAAGAGACGCGGAGGGGAGGACGACGAGGGGAGGAGGAGGGGGAGGGGAGGAAGAGGAGGAGGAGGAAGGAAGCTGGATAAGCTAGGCCTATACCCCAGGGCTCGAGTGAGTCGCTTTCGCCGGCCGCCTGAGGGACATCCCCGGGGAGACCGAGCGCCTCCTCACGGCTCTCCTCACGGTTCCTCTCCCCGCTTTCCTTGCGGTTCTCGTCACTGTTCCTCTCCCGGTTCTCCTCACGGCCCCGCGCGTCACCGCGGCTGAGGCATGGCGGCGCCCCTCAGCCCCCCGTCAGCGGCCGGGGCTGGGGGGCGTCTGAAAATCGAGGTCCGTGGCCAGGCGCCCCCTCCGCCCCCAAATCCAACCCCACGGGTCTGTCGGGGGCCTGCCGCCCAGGCCGCCCTCCCCCGGGGGCCTGGCGCCTCCGAGCTCCCCCGCGCCGCTCGCTCGCTCGCTCGCTCGCTCCCGGCCCCGCCGCCGCGGCCGCCGCTGTCCTGCCAGCCCCGAGCAGCCCAGCGCGCGCAGCCGCACTGCGGCCCGGCGCAGACGGCACAACACCTACCGCGCGGCCGGGGGGCGTGGACGCGCGTGTGCGGGCGCGGCGCGGGGGCCGCAGGGGGGCGCGGAGCGCGCGGGGCGGAGCGGCCGCGGGCCGCGGGCCCAGGAAGCCGCGGCGGGGGCCCTCAGGGAGCGGCCGGGCGGCTGCGGCGGACGCGAGGACGGCGTGGGGGGAGGAGCGGGCTCGCGTGACGGCGGCGGCGGGGGGGGGAGGGAACGGGGGGTGCAGGGTGGACCCGTGCGAGCGCGCGGCGTGGAAGGGAGAGTGTATTGCTTCCTAGCGTGTAAGGTGAAACGAATGCACGCGACCCCCGCCCCACGCGCGCGGATGCGCGCGGGCGTGTGTCCCCCCCACCCCCGTCAACCAGCCGGGGTTGCTTCCTCCCTCAGTCCGCGGGCAGCGCTGGAGCAGGTGAGAGCTTTGAGTCGACTTCTCCCCGCAGAAGAGCTAGCGCCCCGAGGTGATTCGGTCTGGTAGGGAAATGGCAAGTGAGGGGCTGGTTGAAGTGCTCCTCGGTCGGGCATTCAAAGCCCTCCAAATCTGGCCCCACTTTAGCTGTCCAATCACAGCCTCCTCCATCCCCCCTGCAAGAACTCCCAGCTCCAATCAGTGAAGTCTCCATGCCATCCTCAGTGCGCAGCAGATTCATTCTTCCTTGGTGCCTTTGCCCATGCTGTTCCCCACCCCCTTGCCAGGGGTGCCCTCCCTGCTTTATATTCCCAATTCAGCCCAGGCTCCGAGGCGCAGCTCAAGTCGTGGCTTGTCAGGGTCCCTGGCAGCCAAGGCCCCTCCTGTTTCTCAAAGAAACACATGTAATACAACATGGAGGCTCAAGCTTCAGCCAAGAGCTCTTCCTTTGCAGCCATCTAATACCACCCTAGCCAGAGACTGCCCACCGCTCGCCCTCTTCCCCATTCGTACTTAGACAGCTTTATTGGCTGAGAACGAGGCTGCCCCCAACAAGTCAGTCCTCCTGTAAGAGTGGGATTGGCTTTTCTAGGTGGGGCTGGTCAGAAAGGCTAAGTGCCTGGGTGTGGAAGGCAACAGCCAAAGCCTCTGGCACCAAATGGAACAGCTGCACAGCTCGCACTGACCTTTTTCTGGGCCGGTGCCTGTAATGAGCCTTCCAGCTCTTTAACTTTTCCGACAGTGTTTCTATCAGACTTCTACCTGTCTGATTTTCTGGCCACTTTCCTGGGTGGACTTTGAGCTAGGAGGCTCTGCTACCTTTCAGACGTCTAGTGGCTGGGGAATCTGATTGGCTTGGCTTGCGTGGTCTTTTGAGTGTTGTGCCTTGCCTTGGCCTGAAACTCTCTTGCTTTTTGCCCATGTGGCCTCAGGCCGGGTTCACAGACGCCATGCCCAGACTCACCCTGAATGTTTGCACCTGGTGGGGTGTGAGGGAAGGACACTTGTGTGCAAAATACATTTTCTTCATGAGAATCCAGGGCATGGATTGCATCACACAAATAAGCCCCCCCCCCACCTTTTCACAACCTAAGGACACAACGGCTTTAGGCTAAGCTATTAAAATTTATTTTGCACAGACACCAGTGTTTGCTATGTGTACCGCATTTTTCTGGCACTAACCGTATGGTTCACAGCGGCATAACTAAGGAATGCTAATGGTAGCTAATGCACGTCGATCACTTTCTGTACCCTAATAGCACTTTTTGTACACGACTATAGTTAAGCTTCCCCAAAACTATGTAATTCAGATACTGTTATTCTCTGTATTTTACACATGAAACAAAAGCCTAGGAAAGTTAAGTGGCATTCTTAAAGTTATTCAATTACTAAATATAAGAGCCAGGGTTTAAATTGAGAATGTTAGTTTTAGACCTCACAAGCCATTGTTGAAGCTAGGATTGTAATGGAAGATATTGACTGCACATTTATTAATTCTGTGTTCATGGAGATGATGATGTAAATAGACAATGGGAAGCTGGGCGTTGGTGGCGCACGCCTTTAGTCCCAGCACTCAGAAGGTAGAGGCAGGTAGAGCTCTGTGAGTGGAGGTTAGCCTACTGAGGTCTACTGAGCGAGTTCCAGGACAGCCACCAGGGCTGTTACACAGAGGAACCCTGTCTCGAAAAATAAAACAAAAAAGACAATGGGAAAAGTGGCCAAGGCCCCCTTAAAAAGAAAATATTTTAACCTCATTGCCACAACCTGAGCGGAGGAGGCATCGTAGAAAGGTAATTGATACGTGCTAAAGACTTTAAGAAAAGGGAAGTCGAGAACCAAGATGACTTTAAAATAACTTCACTACCGGGTGTCACACAGGCTGGCTTCCCGGAGTGCAACTTTAGAATTTTTAATAGGTTCCATAAAGAGCTACGTAGCCCACAGTCACCACTAGAGGGCTCTCCAAAGCTACAGCCCTGATTTGCCCTCTAGCGGTGATTCTGAACCGTGTGTTTATGCAGACTTGGGGCCTTCAGGGACTGGCAGCAAGGCAGTTGGAGCAGACATGTGGAACCATTAGGTTCAACCAGCCATGAGAGGGTTTTTGAACAGTAACAAACTAAAGAGATCCTATTGCCAGAATGAGACATCCTTTCAGGAAAAGATGGATCATTGCTCACACTTGACATTTGAGAGGTAAGTTTGGGCTTTGTTACAGTTTTCATAGGAAACTGACTTTAAAAACTATGCCTTTAAGAAACCTGAAAAGGAAAGAAAAGGGTGAAGTTACCTAAAAATTTGGGTGGGATTCAATCCAAACTCAGAAGCCCTGAGTAAAGGCTCGACTTAGAATTGATGTGATTCACTCTATCAGTTTCAGTACACTCCCACAGGAGGTAATATAAGACATTTTAGTAGATATGAATTTTTAAGATAGCATTGATTGCTGGGCAATGATGGCCCACATCTTTAATCCCAGCACTCGAAGGCAAAGGCAGGTGAATCTCTTTGTTCCAAGCCAGCCTGGTCTACAGAGCAAGTTCCAGGACAGCCAACGCTACAATAGAGAAACCCTGTTCCCCACCCCCCAAAAAAAAACCAAACCAAAACTTTGATTTTGAGCACAGTCCAATCTCAGAGAGCATAAGTGCATTTCGCCTTGAGGGTATATATGGCAATGGGAAAAAACAATCTGAGGAATGCCAATATAATAGGGAAGAAAAATTCTGGTCTTGGAGTCAGAAGATCTGGGAATTAAAGTGCTATTTTACTTCTGTGAACATGAAAATAAAGCTACACTTGACAAGATTGTTGTAAGGGACAACATGTAGAATGATATGTAAACCACTGAAATGTTCTAACAGGAGAATTAAAGTGACTTGTGAAAAACCTCAGAAGTAAACTAATTTATGCTATTAGTCCCAGGACATAATTCCTGGCTCTTAGGTGTTTAGTAAATATCATTTAAGTTTAGTAATTGAGTTTAACTTTTTTCTAGTACTCTTATGCATATAAATCTCATCTCCTTTATGAAACTATCCAGAGTTTGACATATATATTTACACTATACTTAATCTCCATGGATTAATGAGGTAAAGCTTACATAATGTGCTAGGTGCAGAAAAATATAATTAAGATGTAGGCCCAACTTGAAGTAGGTTATATTATGTGAAGCAGAGAGAGATTAACATATTGAGGTATATGAAATGAATTCCAAAATATAATTGTCTTAGTTTATTTTCTATTGCTGTGATGAGACACTATGACCAAAGTATTATAAAAGAAAGCATTTAATTAGGCTTACCATTTCAGAGGGTTAGAGTCCATGATGGCAGAGAGAAGTAGGGGATAGAGAATCACACTGAGAGTGATGACTCCCAGTGACATCCTTCCAGCAAGGTCACAACTCCTAATACTTCCCAAACAGTACCACCAACTAAGGGTTAAGTATTCAAACATACCAGCTATGAGGGCTATTCTCATTCAGATCACCACAATGATGTCTGTTAGTGGTAGAGATAGACTGGAGAGAATAGTCTGTTGAAGTTAGAAGAACTGTCTAGAGAAGGTCTCTTGGCTGACCTTTGAATTGGGTATCCTTTAAGTGAATAAAAGGCAGAACCTGGGTGTGCTGGCACAGCTGTAATTATCTGAGAGGAGGGAGCCTCAATTGAGAAAATACCTCTATAAGACTGGGCTGTAGGCAACCTTGTAGGGCATTTTCTTAATTAGTGATTGATTGGGGAAGATCAAGCCTATTGTGGGTGGTACCGCCTCTGATCTGGTGATCCTGGGATCTGTAAGAAAAGAGGTTGAAGCCTGGAGTTCAGGACAGCTTCTAAAGCTACAGAGAAACCCTGTCTTTGAAAAACAACAAGGAAGGAAGGAAGGAAGGTTGGTTGAGCAAGCCATAAAGAGTAAAGCCAGTAAGCAACATCACCCACCTGCCTCTGTATCAACTTCTGCTTCCAGGTTCCTATCCTGACTTCCTTCATTGGTAGACTATGATGTGGGAGTCTAAGCCAAATAACCCCTTTCCTCCCCAACTTGTTTTGTTCACAATGTTTCATCATAGTAATGGCAACCCTAACTAATTCAGAAATTGGTACCAGAATCATGGGATATTGCTGTGACAGACATAACCATGTTGCTTTGTGGAGGATTGTGGAATTTTAGCTGTGGATTAGGGAAGCCATTGAGTGGTTGAGAGTTCAGTGGGCTGTTCTGTACAAGCTTTGAAGATACAAATGTTTGGAGGCCTGGTTTGTAAAGTTTCAGAGGGAAGCAAAGACTCTGTTGGGTCATTGTGTGAAGAATCTGTGATGTCTTGTCAGTTGAAATGAAAAATCAATTCTAATAAGAGAGCAAAACCACTAATGTAAAACCTTTACCCTTCTTGGACAATGGATGCTGGTCAGCTGGGACTGAAGTATCAACTGTGAATAGACCACATTGCTGAGGTGAAATCTTCTGGGGAGTGTTTCCTCAGGGTTAGCACATACAAGTTGTGTTCCAGAGGCAGCCAAGGTTGTACCTTGTGCTGGCTGCAGAACTTATTAGTGTAAGAGTCACCCAGGTGGTACTGGTTTTGAAGGAATCAAGGAGTCATGGGGAGTATCTGAGAGTTGTCAATGTGTGGCAGTACTGGAGTTCCAGAATAGAGCCCAGGAAAGGCTATTAGTGCAAGTACAACCCAGTTGCAGCAAGAGACCCAGCATTTCGGAGATACCAGTACTATGGGATGACCACTAAGAACAGCAGCAACAATGGAGTGGAGCCATCCAGGGTCTAGAAGAGGTGTGTATGCTGTAGAAGGCAGAGCTAGAGAAGTGACCCACGCCCTGTGGAGGAGCCCTGAAGATGGTGAGTAAATACTAGCTGCTGGACATTGAGTTATTTACACAGTTGGAGTATGGTTTTGCTTTGATTTGATTGTGCCCATGCCCTAGTTTTTTCCTTTTGAAATAAGAAAGTGTTTAACTTACTTTTGATTTTTTAGGAGCTCATAGTTTAAAAGAGACTGGATTTTTAAAATTGAATTTGTAAGACTTGTGTGACGTTTTAAGTTTGAAAGTGTTTTATATTGTGATGTTGATATTAATGTGTATTGTTGTGATAAGCAAGAAAGGAAAGGTTGTGGCTTAACAGTGATGTGTTTGTATGTCAAGTTGACAAGGGGTCAATGGTGCAGCTAGCTTTATGTCAACTTGACACAAGCTATAGTCATCTGTAGAAGAGGGAACCTCAATTGAGAAAATGCCTCCATAAGATCAGATATAGGCAAGCCTGTAGGACATTTTATTAATTAATTAGTGATTGATGGGAGAGGGCCCAGGCCATTGTGGGTGATGCCACCTCTGGGCTGGCAGTCCTGGGTTCTTTAAGGCAGGTTGAGCAAGCCATGGGGAACAAACTAGGAAGCAGCCCCTCTCTGTGACCTCTGTCTGCATCAGCTTCTGCCCTGACTTTCTTCAATGGTGGATTATGGTGTAGAAATGTAAGCCATATAAACCCTTTCCTCCACAACTTGCTTTTCTTTTTGTTGTTTGTTTGTTTTTGTTTTTTGAGGCAGAGGTTTCCCTGTGAAACAGTCCTGGTTGCCTGGAACTCACTTTATAAACAGGCTGGCCTTGAACTCACTGAGATCTGTCTGCCTCTGCCTCCTAAGTACTGGAACTAAAGGTGTGCACTACCACCACCAGGCCCCAACTTGCTTTTGGCCATGGTGTTTCATCACAGCAGTAGCAACACTGACTAAGACGCTGGGGGAGGACAGATTTCAGGTAAAGAAGGCAGCATGTAGGGTAGTAGGAATCCATGTGATGAAAGAAAAATGCAGTCTTGCGTGATGTGTGACTAGATCTTTAATGGAATATAAGCGGTGAAAAGGGTGGTGGGCGCCTCTGGGTTTGGCTTGAACCCACACCCAGATTTTTAGGCAACTTGAGTATATGATTTTTGTTTCAGATTTCCTAAGGTATAACTTTTAAATTCAGTCTCCTATGAAGACTATTGCTAGTCTGCCTTACAAAACAGTGCTTTGTTATTATGATTGTTCTATCAAAAGATGATGGGTCCTAAAATTGGTTTAGTCACTGATAATTTTAAATGCCATAAACAATGGTAGCTTTAGCATAGAGTGATAAAGTTCTATCCCATTCTCTGTTTTCTTCTCACCTTAAAAATACAAACATCCTCTTTCCCCTTGACTGTAATGTCCTCCGCCTTCTTCCATCGTCTCAAGTGTTTCCCCCCAGGTAGGAGCTTATGTAGAAATATAAGCCCCAAATGTCATCTAGAAGAACCAGGAAAGACAGACTCCCATACCCTCCACCCCTTCTTGCCCAATTCCTAATATCTTTATTTCAGAAGCTAATGAGTATTTCTTTGGACTTAATTGTCTTTCAAAATTCAAGTAGTCCTAGGAGGGATTGTTGTATTGAGTTCCATTGCTATAATATGATGTACAGTCTTGCCTTTAGTTGCATTAAGAGAGGGGGAGAAGTGGAGAGTCTGAAGAAGGAGATAAAGAGGAAACAATTACAAAAGAGACAAGTTGCAGAGTTTAAAACCAAGAGAATATTGGCAGATTTGGACAAATGTCTTAAATGTCTTATATACTAAGAAGTCCAATGTTCTAACAGAACTCACATTTTTCATCCTGAGATTAAAACTTACAATGGTCTGCTAAGGCAAGCTGACCTGTTCAAATACTGAGTAAGGCTGTTAGTGCTATCTGACTATGAGACTCTATCTATGCAAGCCCTTCTTTCAAGTTCCCTTTACTTATCTCTAAGGATCAATGGGCTAAAGTTCACATATGTACTTAGCTTTTCAAGTGAAAGGTATAAAAATGAATGCCAAATACTGCTTGGATTTCACTTAGGAAAACTTTCCACTGTTTGGTAGTAGAGCCATGTTTATGTTGACCTGACTTCTCTTATATTAAGGAGGGTTCAAGTTAATGTCAACTGTGAATTTTAAAGAAAGTGTTTACTTTTACTTGGGGCCAGAAAGGTCTGAAGTAGAAATCCAATACCTCAGAAGTTCAGGATAGCAGTAGTTATGAACAGAAGTAAAAGTATATTGACATAACTTTAAAAGTTACAATGGATAGACCTTAAGAGCCAATCCATTGTACAATGAGGAAGTCAGTGCAGGTGTAGGCTGGAGGGAGCCTAACCAATAATCCACAAATTATTTCAGTTAAAGGTATATACAGTATACAAATTATTATTCTGTGACCTTGAAAAAATTTGAACACACATGTCATAAATATAATTGGAATACTAAACACACACACACACACACACACACACACACACACACACACACACATATATATATATATATATATACATACTAAAGTGAGACAAAAATATAAGCCTCTTGAACTTGCTCTGAAGAATCTGTTCTTTCTTTGTTGGGTCTGTCTTTTCAGATTCACTGTATAAGTCAGGAGTCTACCATAAACAGCTCATAATGAGACTACACCCCCCCACACACACTGTATTATCTCATATTTCAACATAATTTATACAAGAGCTTTGTCCCACAGAAGTTAGAAATTAATTATCAAATTGATTCTTTTCTTATAGAATAAAGGGCTAGTTGTCAGTAAAACTAGTAGCTGAAGGCCTCCTTCAGAAACCATTAGACAGCAGTAACCCCTGGGGCAGATAATAAGCAGGAGCTGTGAGAAGACAAGCTGGAAGGGCTTATAGAAGATAAGATACTTGCTTAGTGATGATAGAGGCTTGATGGATTTTAAGAAATTTTCGGGTTGGAGCACTAAAGTAAGAAGGGCATGAATGAAGAAAAACAGATCCATAGCCTGGCATTGAGGGACCCAAAATAACACAAATGACCTCATACACTCTGAAAGAGAGCTAGGAAATGAAAAGTTCACTTAGGTGCTGTGGTGGTTAATTTTCATTTTCAGTTTGATTAGATTGGCATATTTTTAGGTGCATCTGTATGTATGTGCTTCCGGGAAGACCCACTCTGAATGCAGGTGGCTCCATCCCATTGGCTGGGTCCCAAGAGTGGACAAAGTGGGGGAAAGGAGAAAGCCAGCTGAGTATCAGCATTTGTCTCTCTGCTTGCTGATCCATTTAGATGTAACCAAGCAGGCTCACACACCTATTGCTTCAGTCTCAAGCAATTACTGCCACTATACCTATTTTGCCAGTGTGCCTTCCCAGCCATGATGGACTACACCATGTATCAAGATAAATCTTTCTACCATAGAAAGGGTCTCATATATTCTATGCTGGCCACCAGCTCAATGGACATCTGATCCTTCTGCTTCAGTGTGGTGCTATGGATTGAGTTATTGAGTTAGAAAAGGTCTGGGTTAAGAAACAAAAGCTTTAATAAAAGAAAAGGGAATGGGCTAGCAAGAATGCTTGATAACATATCTGTATAACAGTGGGAAGTTGGGGACTTAATTTGTACTTAGAACTGATCTCTCTGTGACACTGTACAACTTTTCTCAGCAGCTGATTTTATCTGTTCAGGCTGACATCTGGTACTGAGACTAGAGCCTGGGAGCTAAAGGCATGCAGGCCAGCCTATTGTTCTCAAAGAAAAGACAGCTATGTCCAATTTCTCATGTGGATACAGATCCACACTCTTGGATGGGCCAGGCTTGCAGCTCACTCTCAAGGGGGTTGCGTGGGTGTGAGAGGATAACATCCCATCTGACCTCAGCTCTACTCTTCACCTCTTTGGGCTTGTTTTCCAGCTGGTGGAAGTGGTGATTACAAAACCTCTCACACAATTACATTATGGATTCGATGAGAGCCATGCATGAAATTACTATTTCAATGTTTTATGTATAGTCTGAGCCAAATACTTGTGATTTTTTTCTTCTTTGCTACTTCTGGGAGAGAGAGAAAAGACATGAAGAGTAGGGTAGTGGTAGAAGATGAGACAAAGATAGTGAAAAGCAAAGTGGACCGAGGTGTGGTAGTATATGCTTCTCTCCTAGAACTCAGGAGAAGCTAAAACAGGATGATGAATTTTGTGGCCAACCTGAGCTACATAGTGAGTTCAAGTCTAGCCTGACCTACAGGATAAGAGTCTATATAAAGAAACTGAAAAGAAAAACAAAAATTAGCCAAGAAACAAAAGTGACAACACCCTAGTTATTGTGTCACTACTTAAAATCTGACAAAGTACAGATGCTTACCAGAAGCCACACTGTTCCTAAGTAGCTGCCACTAGAGAGTCCTTGATCAGAGCATGGAAGGATAAACTCTGCCAAAAGATAGCAAGATAGACCAACACTAGATGGCAAGGGGTAGACTTGCCTACCCCGAGGAGAGGACATAGAGATCCAAGAGTTACTGCCTGTTATTGTTTGACTCTGACATGTCCCCTTCAGCTCATGGTTTTTATAATTTATTTCTTTATTGTTACAGAAGAGGAATTGTGTGTGTCACATCACCTGTGTGGAGGTCAGGGGGCAATTTTATGGAGTGAATTCTCTTCTACCATTACATGGGTTCTGGGGATTAATCTTAGGTTATTAGGCTTGGGTGGCAAGTATTTTACTTACTAAACCATTTTGCCAGCTTTAGGCTTATATTTGAATGTGAAGATATTATGTTTATGAACTAACAAATAAAGCTTGCCTGAAGATGAGAGTGCAAAGCTAGCCATACTAGTCACAGAGGCCAGGCAGTGGTGGTACACGCCTTTAATCCCAGCACTCGAGTGACAGAGGCAGACAGATCTCTGTTTAAGGCAACCCTGGGCTACATGAAATTGATCCAGCCTAAAAGAGAAACAGCTCACACAAAGGTGATCCCAGCACTTGGAGTGACACACCTTTAATCCCAGCACTAGGGAGGTAGAGACAGGAGTGATATGGCTGGGTGAAGAGAAGGAATATAAGGCAGGAGGAGAGATGAGTTCAATGTAGTCTGAGGAGCTGCAGTCTGAGGCAGAAATCTGATGCAGTAGTCTGAGGACAGGATCGCCCCCTTGATCTGAACATTGGTAAAGATAAGAACTCTCTAGTGCCTGGCTGCTTTGCTTCTGTGATCTTTTAGCTTTCACTCCCTGATAGCCAATGAGATTTTATTATTAATACCAATTAGAATTTGTGCTCCATTTGAATGCTTGTTTCTCAGCTGGTGGTACCATTTAGGAGACTAGTCTCTTCTCTGTCCCACCTGCCAGCTCCCAAATAACCACATGGAGACTTCTTTTAATTATGAAAGCTCAGCCGATAGATTAAGCTTGTTTCTAACAAGCTCTTATAATTTAAATTAACCCATTTCTATTAATCTATGTGCTGCCATGTGGCTTTATTACCTCATCTCCATAGTGCCCATACTGCTAGTTCTGCATCTCATGGTATCTCCACCCTTCTTCCCAGTGTCCCCAGTGCCTGGATATTCTGCCTAGCTATTGGCTATTCAGCTTTTTATTAAACCAATCATAATGACACATCTTTACACAGTGTAATCAAATATCTTGCAACACAGGCTTACCTGGTGGAAGTAGGCCACCAGGAGTGGGCCTTTGAAGAATATAATACAGCCCCGGCTCTGGCCTCAGACTGCTTTCTGGTTCACTGCCATATGAACGGCTACCACATGCTCCATGGTTTAAGACATTCTGCCACATCTTCCCTGCTGTGGTAGACTGAAACACTTTAAATTTGTGAACCAAGATAAAATTTTCTTCCCATAAGTGTTTCTCCCCACCACCTTTGTGCTTTTACCAAGGATTGAATGTAGAACCTCATGCATGCTGATCAAGTATTCTACCATTGAACTACGACTCCCAACAGTTCTTAAGTTGTTTCTGTTGGGTATTTAGGTCACAGTAATGCAGAAGTGACTAATACCCCATCTCAGAGAATTCTGTGTATATAAAGGTGTGCAACAGAATGGCCATTTTAACTGTAAAGAAGTCTAGTGAAATGTATAGAGTTTAGGATTGAGCAAATGCTCATTTGAGTGGCTATTTAGCTGTGTGGTATTTTAATTTGTGAATTCATAACATTAAAGTGATTTAAAATAAAATACTGTGTGGCTACTACCAGAAGAAAAGAAACACGGTAACAGTGTTAGACTAAATAAACAGGTTGAATGTAAAAAGAATTTGACATTCCTATTGATGAAAATAAGTTCCATGAAAAGTTTTACTAACAGTGAACCTTTATAAATCACACACTAAATCATCAAAATCACATTTATCACAGAATGTATACATTAAAAATTTATGGAAATGTAAGAACAGAAAACATTGCAAATGTTGAAAAGCTAACACATACCTCAGAAACCGACAGATGAGGTAGGAGAACAGTTAGAGTAGATGGAGTTTGAGCAATATAACAACGCAGCTTGCCTGACTAAAGGACTTTGTCCGCAATAAACAGTGGGTGTCCACTTTCTTCAGAGACATATGAAACATTAACCAGCCTGCTAAAACACAAGGAAATTTTTAATAAAGTCCAAGGAAAGAAATAATTTAGACTGGAAAGTGGTGGTTCATTCCTTTAATCCCAGTACTCAGGGAAGCAGAGGCAGGTAGATCTCTGTGAGTTTGAGGCCATTCTGGTCTATAGAATGAGTTCTAGGACAGCCAAAGCTACACAGAGAGACCCTGACCAAAACCAAAAGAAAACAAAAAATTTAAGTTACAGTCTTTGATTACATTGCAATAAAATTTGGAACTAATAATAAATAGGAGACGGGTTATGATGCTCATGCCTTTAATCTCTGCACCTGGGAGATGAGGCAGGAAGATTACATAGATTCTGAGCCAAACCCGGGCAATATAATGAGTTTCATGTCATCCTAGGCTACAGAGTGAGACCCTGTCTCATAAAAACACTGGTGTGATTTGAATGTTTCTTAACTATGACAGGTTATTTGCATTTCCATATAAATTTTAGAATTTCCTAATTTCCCCCCCAAAAGAAATCTGTTGATATTTCAATTGGGATTACATTGAATCAAGAAATTTTTTCTGGGGGCTCATTGTCTAAAAGGGCTTACTGCTCTTCCAGAGGACCCGAGTTCAGTTCTCAACACCAAATCAGACAGCTTATAACCACTTATAATTTCAATACCAGGGGATACAACACACTCTTCTAGCCTGTATGGGCCTCTAAAATTGACACTTTTGTGTCCAATTCCATGAATATAGTCTACCTATCCACTTAATCTTCTTTAAATTCCCTGGAGCATTTTATAGTTTTATAGTTTTCAGCTTATTGATCTTTCATGTCTTTTAGCAGATTTTTTTTCCTGAGACGGGGTTTCTCTGTGTAGCTTTGGAACCTGCCCTGACACTTGCTCTGTAGACCAGGCTGACCTTGAACTCACAGACATTCACCTTCCTCTGTCTCCCAAATGCTGGGATTAAAGGTTTGCACTACCACTCCCTGGTTTATCAGACTTATTTATAGGTTTATGAAAATATAATCTCTTAAATTGAGATAATATTCACATAATGTAAAATTTGCCATTGTAACCATGTAAGTTTAGTGACTTTAGACCATTAGCAATTGTTACAAAAATTTCATCTTTTAACCCCAGAACATTTCCTTTTAGTAGTCAATATTATTCTTCCTCTCTCTAGCCCTCTCTTAGCTATTAATCTATTTCTTGTTTCCATGAATTTGCATGTTCTATTTATTTTACATGAATGTAATATACAATATGTAGTTTATTGTGTTTATGATGTTTTGAGGTGCATGTTGTAGCCTACATTATTTTTTTTTATGTCTGAAATAATCTGTTGCATGGATATACTATGTTTTATTTTGAAATTTGAAGTATTTGGCTACTAGCATGTTCCTGTACACTTTTATATAAACATTGTCTTAGTTACTTTTCTATTGCTGTGATAAAACACCATGACCAAGGCAACTTATAGGAAAAAGACTTTATTTGGGGACTCACAGTTCCAGAGGGTTAGGGTCCCTGACCATCATGGCAGGGAGCATGGCAGCAGGAAAGCATTTATGTTGCTGGAGTAATAGCTGAGAGCTTACATCTTGATAAGGCAGAGAGAGCAAGCTGGGAATGGCATGGGCTTTTGAAACCTCAGATCCTACCACCTCAGTGACACACCTCCTCCAACAAGGCCACAACTCCTAAGCGTTCCCAAACAGTTCACCAACTAGGTCCCAAGCATTCAAATGCATGAGACTGTGGGGAGGGGGGGCATTCTCATTCAAACCACCACAAACGTGTTTTTGCTTTTGTTGTTTTAAGACAGAATCTCTTCATGTAACCCTGGTTGTTTTAGGACTCACTGTGTAGCCTGGGCTGATCTAGAGCTCACAGAGATCTTCCTACCTCTGCCTGCCTAGTGCTGGGATTAAATATTTGTGCCACAACACCTGGCTCAATATATGAACATCTATTTTCAGAATTCTTGGGCAAGTACACCAAGAATAGAGCAGTTATATCATGTGGCAAGTCTATTTTTAACTTTCGGAGGAATCAACAAACTGTTTTCTGTAGTAGTTACATCATTTTCCATTCTCAAAACACCTGACTTGATTTAAAAAATCTAATTTTTTTTTTTGCTTCATCTCTTTAGACAGTTTACAATAATGAAACTACCAATACCCAATTTAAGTCCAGCATCTAGCTTGTTGTTTGCTATCTAGCTAGTCCTTTGGTAATTTTGTTGTTGTCACTTTAGTTAGTGCCTATTAAATTGTTTTCTGAAGTTGAGTTTTGTCTCACTTTCTGATTATTCTTTTTAATATTTTAGTTGTTTATTGTATCTTAGTTCGTCGCTCTCTTAATCCATGTAATACACATTTGTATTACATGCTTCATGGCAGGGTACTCCAATTCTTCCCTCAAATCTGTTCTGTTGTTTTTTTTTTTTTTTTTTTTTTTTTTTTGCCTTTCACCCTTGGATGTGTTGTAACTCAAATGCAGTATTTCTATTTACCTTGTATTTGTTCTTTTTAGATGACTTTATTTGTTTGTTACTGTATGGGCATGATGGTCAGAGGACAGCTTTTAGATGTTGGTTCTGTTTCCACCACATGAGTCCTAGGGATCAATTCAGGTTGTCAGGCTTGATGTCAAGTGCCTTTACCCACAAAAATCACCTCATTGGCTGTCTTGTTTGTTTTTGTTTTGTTTTAGGTTTTTTTTTTTTTTTTTTTTTTTTTTTTTTGAGGCAGGGTTTCTCATTGATATGGAACTCACCAAGTAGGCCATACTGGCTGGCCTGTAAGCCTTAGAGATCCATTTGCATCTTGACTTCCTAGTGCTGGGGCAACAAGTAAGTGCCATCTTGCCTGGCTCTTCTGGTTTGCCTTCTAGGGATGTAGTGCAGGTCATCTGGCTTGCCAGCAAGTACCTTTGCCATCTAGCCATTTACCAGCCCTGAAGATATTTCTTGAATACTTTTGCAGTGCAGGTTTAGTGGTAATGCCTTTTCTTCATTATTTCTGGCTGAAAGTCCTTATGTTTTCTTCTCATTAGAAAAGCAGCTTCATAAGATATAAAATTCGACTTTGACAAAGCTTTCCTTCCAGTACTCGGCAGCTTTCTTCCCACTGTTTATAGCTGGCATAATTGCTGATGAGTTGTCTAATTTTGATGTGCACGTCTCTGTTCATAAGTTTCTTCTTATGTCTGGCCACCTTTATCTTTTATTTTTAGCAGTTTGAATATGATGCTTTCCAGGTGGTTTTGTTTTTGTTACTCTTATTTATCCTGCCAGGATTCTCCTTCTCCTTTGGCTCTTGTTGATACCTCTTACGAGTACTCGAGATACTCAGCTTGTGAGAGGAAAATGCTTATTAGCTCATGGTGTTAGAGGCTGTGTCTGGTGGCCCCGTTGCTTTTGGTTGGTTATGGATGCAGCACACCATGATGGAGTCTGTGCTGGGACACCAGAGAAGAGAATACAAGACTGGGAGTTGGGGCTCCGCTCTCCCTCTTTTTTAAAAGATTTATTTATTTATTTTGTGTACACTGTTCTGTCTCCACATCAGAAAAGGGCACCAGATCTCATTATAGATGCTGTGAGCCACCATGTGGGTGCTGGGAATTGAACTCGTGAGCTCTAGGAAGAGCAATCAGCACTCTTAACCTCTGAACCATCTCTCCAGCCCCTATTTTCTCTCTTAATGATAAACCTCAATGACAAAAGGCTTTCTACTAGGCCCCACCTCACCTTCATCTGCCTGTTTCCATATGGCACTGGCAGTAGCCTAGTCTTAAACATATGGCCAGCCACTGGGGACAAATTACAGCTGCTAGCCATTACAGATTCATATTCCCCTCCACTCCTCCTCCTCTCTCTCTTTTTCATCCTTGAACTCTAGAACTTGGACCAGTGGCCCCAGGTTTTCAAGCCTGAAAGCTCAAAACCTTTACTGTAGGAATAGCTGGATTGAGTTCTACCTACCAACATTAACCACTATTGACCTCATACCACAAAGCTGCCACCCTGTCGATCCCTCTCAGTGCAGAGCCAAACATCCACCCATCCATCTTCCCTCATTTGTATGTCAGGAACTGAAAAAAAGAGCAGCTCACAGTAACAACTCCCACACCCTGTCCGCCCCCCCCCCCAGTGTACCTAATAAGCCCACCTTTTGCTACATTGATCAGACTAGGTTTACAACTCCAGGCATTAACATCTCCACAACTGTGGGTCAGAACCTTTTGCTGCCATCCTGAGCTTTTATTCTGTTTAGTGCTTGTTCACATGGGTGATACAGTTGAGGCTCATCCCCAGTGCTATAAGTGAGCCAGTGTTGTGATAATCTTTCCCACCAGCAGCTCTAACCTACAAAGGAACCAACACGGAGCTCCTCCCCAAAGCTTGTTTCTTTTGCTGGCACACCCCTTATGTCTGCCCTCATGTACCCTCTAGGTCTTCCATGGCACATAAGTCACGCAGTGGGTTTTTCATTTGTTTGTTTGATGTTGTCTTAGAGTGTATCTTTCTTGAACTTCTCTTGCCACAGGAACCCTGGCATTTTGACTTTGCTTTTTCTATTTTCTGTGCTTCTGCATGACACCTAGTTCGCAGTCTTTTGAGCCTTTTGCTACAGATGTCAATCTTACATTTTAAGATTGAAAACAATGACACATCTCTAGTCTCCTGTTCTAGTCCATTCAGTGAAGCACTGTGGTTTTAGTCCTGCACAGACTGCCCCGGTCTTTCGGGACCATTAGCTGAGCTGTACTGGGTATTTCCTTCTTATTGGGGCCTCAGGTTGCCACCCTCGTTATTCTCTGACCTTCACAGGAATCCTCCCTGAAGTACTTGCCTCATTGCTTCTGGGGCATGATGGATCATATACTGTTTTTTAAAAGAGAGCTGCAAATTGTTAAAGCAGTTCAGAGTAATAGCTCTCAATGGGGAGGGTTTGGCTACTTCAGCAGACTCGTGTGTTTTAGGTAAAGCTCAGAATTCAAGATAACAACCCAAATATTCCAAGTGTCACCGTCCAATTCAGTAAACTTAGGGATGCAAGTGTAGTAAATTAAGAGTTTTCTTGTTTGAAATTTGAACGGTTTTTGGAGATCTTTGGGCTTAGTTGTAAGCTCCCTTTGCCCTCCTGCCATTGGAAAGAGCCACTTTCTATGCTGCAAAGGAGACCTTGTGGGTTTCCTCTCATCTTTAACTGCTTGCTAGTTTCTCTCAGTTTCATCCTCCTCTACAGCATCAATCCAGGTTAGCATTAGAAACTCGAAGTGTCAGATACATCAGTCTAGCTATGATATTTATTTTCATAGACATGTCATCCCTGTTGACAGCTGGTAAGTTTCAATGGTTGCAAAGCTGTATGCTTCTCTCACTGACAGATATAGTGGTCTTTCTATCAAAGCTATGGTGAGTGATGTGGCTTCATGAGAGCAGCACCTTCTAACCTAATCATCACACACGGGCCCTTCAGTCTCACTGCAGTGGGATTAGCTTTCAATATGTAATTCTGAGGGGACATAAATATTTAGACCATAGCATAAAAATAACATGCATGTTTACAATTTTAAAGTAATTAACTATTTTACAGTAACCAATAGCATTAAGTATGTTCACAATAGTGTGTAATCATCACACTATCTACAATTTTCAAATTACCTTGGAAGTCAACTTCATGCCCACTGAGGAGTTTCTTCTCTTAGCATCTCTTTTCCTCATTTGATAACTACAGATCTGCCAATTAACTCCATGAATTTGCTTCTCATAGATATTTCAAATAAATGAAATCACACAAAATTTTACTTTCTGTGTCAGTTGTATTCTCTTAGCATAATGTCTTTAAGGTTCATCCACATTGTACCATGTTATCAATTAGTATTTCATTCCTTTTTATGGCTGAGTGATATTTGTTTGTGTGGAACTACCACGTTTTATCTATATACTCATTAGTCGATTCCATCTTTTGGCCGTTGTGAACAGTGTTTCTCTAAACATGTGTGTACAAGTTTTCGTTTGAGCATCTGCTTCCAGTTCTTCTGGGTGTGTACCTAGGAGTAGAATTGCTGAATTATATATGGTTATATCCTATGTTTATCTTTTTGAAGAACTGGCAAAAGAACATCAAGTGTTTTGAGATGGGTTTCCCCTCTGTTATTCCCCCCACCCCATCACCCTGGTTTGCTGTCATGCTTGGACATAACTCTAAAATTTCTTCGCTACCACTAAGTTTTGCTCATTCATTGCCTTCCCAAAACCTTCTGAAATAAAACCTACATCAAATTCTTGGTGAGAATCTATCCCAGTCTTCCTTTTAATTTCATCATAATGTGTCATCTCCCAGTTTAGGTGTGATCCTCCATATTTCCATTCCAGATTTCATCCTTACACATCTTTTTCCAAGCCCTCCAGATAAACAAGTTCACTCGTAGTTACCCGAACATATCGTTTTTCCAGTTCTTCTGGTTTCCCTGAGATGTTTCTTCATTCTGTCCTTAACCATGGGTAGATTATAAAGTATCCATGACTTAATTTACTTAAAGTAAAGCCATTTTCTGTCCCCTCCAGTTTAGATCACCTTTGAATGCCAGAGTATTTTTGATCTGGTTAGAATATTATAGTATTCAGTTGGAGAATGTCATTAAAATTCTGGAAAAGAAAAGAATTCAGAACAGATTATACATTTAAAATTGATTTTTAAAAATTTGTATGTGTATTTACCTGCATGACGTAAGCACACCCCATGTATGTAGTTCCTAAAGAGAACAGAAGAGGTCATCAGATCCCCAGGTCCTGGAGCTACAGTTGTGGTCTACCATGCAGGTGCTGGGGATTGAACATGGGTCCCTCTGAAAGAGCCGCTGTGCTCTAGACCACAGCCATCTCTTCAGTCCCGGATCACCCAGTTTTAAAGAGAAAGTTCTTAGGAATGGAAATAATTTTATGTGAGAGTGTAAAGGAGACAACTCTGTCAGATTAATGGTAATAGTTTGAATAGTGTGGTGTGTCACCCTTTGTGTGTGAGCCCATGAAAAGAAAGTAACTTCTAAAGATACAGGTTATCTCTGAGAAATTTTATTTTGTCTCTAAAGAGCAAAGATATTGTATAAGCCTAGAATCTCTGAAGAGACCATAAGCTCTCTTGTCCTCTAAATTTATCAAAGGTAGTATCAGTCAGTCATTTACTTGAGAAACATATCAAAATGAGTTACAGTAAAGAGATAGAGTATCAGTAAAAGAATACAGTTCAGTATATAAAAGATTCTTAGAGATAACGTAGTAACTAACTAAATAAAATTTAAAAAGTAAAGCTGAGGGTCTTTATGCTGCCTGAAGAGATTAATAAATTACTTTATGGCAAGTTGGCTACTTACACACACACACACACACACACACACACACACACACACACACACACGGGGGGGGGGTTTCTTTGTGTAGCTTTGGAGCCTGTCCTGGAACTCCCTTTTTAGAGCAGGCTGGCCTAGAACTCACAGAGATCCACCTGCCTGTCTCCCAAGTGCTGGGTTTAAAGGTGTGTGCCACTGCTGCCTGGCAATTTATATTTTTATTTGACAAGCACACACACACAGAACAAATTTTTGAGGCAGAGACTATCTAGTTCTGGCTGGCCTGAAACTTGCTATGTTGACTAGATTGCCCTGGAATGCACATAGTTGCTGGGATTAAAGGCATGTACCACCATACCCTGTGGACAAGCAAGATTTTTGTGGATTTACGTTTTGACAAACATGGATAAATAGCTTAATCAAGCTAATTAACAATGTATTACCTCATACACTTATTTATAGAGAACACTTAAAATCTATTCTTGTAGCAATTTAAAAGAATGTAGTGTACTATTATTAACTGTAGTCAACATAACATACAGTAGATTTCTAGAATTCTTTTCCTGTATAACTGAGTTTTTTTTTTTTTTCTTTTTTTAATTCTTTGACAACATCTTCCTAATCCCTAAAAACTTTAACTTTTGAGCAAAGGTCCCTTCTTGATGTGGCTGCTGTGGGTATTTATGCGTTTCTGTTTCTCACAGTGCCTTGGGAAGCTCTGCCATCTGTGGATTCACAGAATTTTTGATTTATTGACATGAGTTGTCATTCGATATCTTCTTAGAAAAAAAGACTCACTTCAGAGGGGATGAGGCAATGTAAGGACTATGCAAACTGATGGTCTTGTTACACAACCTACCATGAAGTGGCATGAGCACCGGAACCCTTACCTAGGGGGCTTATGGATGACTCCCAGGGGAGAAAGCAGAGCTGTTTTCCAGCGTGTTGTATACATCTTCAGGTCGTGATTAGTGGATGGTGCTAGGTCCCTATTAATTAGGATACTAGGTTTGGTAACAAAAGATGGGAACAGCTGTGTTCCCACTTAGCATAACTCTGTGCGTAGGCGTGGGGTAGAATATTATTGTAAGGTGTGTGACTTTTGTTTATGCTGCATTTGTTTAACTCTGTGAAGCTGTGTTACTGTGCTTGTCTAAAACACCTGGTGGTGCTAATAAAGCGCTGAATGACCAATAGCAAGGCAGGAGCAAGGAGAGGTGGGGCTGGCAGACAGGGAGAAACCAGGAAGAGGGAAGCAGCAAGGAGTAACTAGAGAACAAAGGGAGGAGGACGTCGGGGCCAGCCACCCAGCCTCCTGGCCACACGGAGTAAGAAGGAAAGTAAGATCTACAGAAGTAAGAAAGATAAAAGACCAGAGGGAAAAGGTAGACGGGTTAACTTAAAGGTAAGAAAAGCTGGCTAGAAACAAGCCAGGCTAAGACCGGGCACTCATAACTACAAATAAGTTTCCCTGTGTAATTTATTTGGGATCTGGGTGGTGGGCCTCTCAAAAAAAAAAGGCCAAAAGAGTCCCCAAAATAACCCAAAACAACAACAACAAACATTGAACTACATAGTTGTCTTACACAGTGGCAAAATCCCTGATTTTGTGGCAAAAGAAACTTAAGGAAAGGTTTATCTTGGCTCCCGGTTTGAGGTTACTGCCCATCACGGGGAAACTTGAATGTCAGAAACTTGAAACAGCTGGTCACATCATATTCACAGTTATGAAGCACTAAGTGAGGAAGACGTGCTCCGCTCACTCTCCTTTTTATTCAGTCTAGGACCCCTGCGCGTGAGAGATTGTTGCCCACAGTTCCCACCTCTTAACCTAGTCTAGAAAACCCTTCACAGATGTCCCTGGAATTGTGTTTCCTAGGTATTTCTAGATCCTGTCAGCTTGACATTCCAAATGAATCACTTGGAGAAAGTATTCCAGTGTTGTAGTTTTTAGAGTCTGTGGTTTAAAAGGCCTGAACTTACAGAGAATGAGTTCCTTTCAAAAAGGAAGGTAGATGTCCTCTAAAGTTAAGACTATATCTGCTTTTTGTCACTTTGAACACTCTCTGTCCATATCTGCTGGCATATAAAAAAGAGCAGTGAACTAATGAACACGCTGGTAGGAATCATTGACCTTCATCATCACGAAGAGGCAGGGTGTTGATGCACACAGGGGTATGAAGTGGGGTTGGTTGCTATTCAGGGAACCTACCGGGACATTTCTTAATATTACTGTGCCCCATTTTAACAGTATGTAGGCAAAAATGGCAATCGCCATCTGGGAGGGCCTTATTCTTCTGAGCATTGGATACCCGAGATATTCTATCAGACAAACCTTAGCCACAGAGAGTGCTTGTTAGGAGGAGGGTAATTGAGAATGAGTGGGAGAAGGATGTGCATTTACTCGAAGACTGCCACCAAGTGGTTGATGTCGGCTCAGAGCTGCATTCAACTCCAGAAAATTACATTGGGGCTGTGAGCTGCCTCACTTAGAAACACCTGGAAAGTGTACCCAGCCTCCTGCTCATCGCTGACTCATACCCTGTGGTGACACTACAGCCCATAGCTCGCAGATGGATGAGTTCACCGCCCCTTGCATCAAGGATAATTCCTAGGCTCAGGCATGCTTATGAGCTCCTTATGGAATTAGGCTGAGGCTAGATTTCAGCTTTTAGACATTTCTTTGTGTAGCCTCTTCCACATTGCTGTGTTGCCTCCTGTCTACCATCTTGATCACTTCTTCCTAAGAACTCTCCAACACATCATTTGTATGAAAATCCTCTGTCAGGCCCTGCTTGTAGGTCCAGTCTCCATCTACAAAAAAGGAACGCCTGGGGAACAAGATGTATTTGCCTGGTATGCAGCAAAGAATAAACCTTTCCCCTCACCTACCAGGAGACGACTGCTAGGCCCTTGGAATCTGTTGTTATGCCTTCACTTGCCTTGGTGCTTTAACCACCAGGTGGCAGGGGGAAAGTTAAGTGATTTGTGATGGGTATTTGGGCCATGTGATTGTAGGGGGAAATGGAAATGGTTTATAATAGGTGTTTGGACCACACACTATCAGCATTTCCTGATATTGAGAAAAATTATTAGCCATTTTGTATACGATCAAACCATATTTAAAAAAACTCTAGACATAGGCTATTGAGATGGCTCAACATCAGTGTTTGCCACTATCTTATGAGATCCTATGGTAATTTTCATCAACCTAGCTAATCCTGTCACTTCATTTTTTAGCTTATCTTGTCCCAAGTGTGAGGGCCAAGCACTTGAGAATAGCTTGGGGGGACACACCATGGTAACCTTTGGGAGAGACCCAAATGCTTAGAAGAAATATAAATAGGAAGTTGTATACTAGGAATTTCAAACCACACATTCTATTCTATTTCAGTCAGGTATATCTTAAGAACTAGGAAAATGGACTGGGACTGAGAGGATGGGTCGATTGGTAAAGTGCTTGTCTTCCAAGCAAGAGGATCTGAGTTTGATTCCCAGAACCCACATTTTGTTTTGTTTGTTTAAAAGCATGTTATTGTAGTCCCAGGACCAGAGAGGCAGAGACAGAAGGGTCTCTAGGGCTCTCTAAACCCCAGGCCAAGAGAGGCCCTGTCTCAAAAAAGGTGGATTTTATTCCCAAGGATGGGACCTGAGATGTCCTCCGGGTGTCATAGGCATATCCGTACATGTGCACATGAGTGTGCACACATACATATAATATATTCTCTCTATACATGTATAGATATGTATATAACTTTGGAGAAATACATATCCCAACCTGGAAAGTAAAAATGTGTGCTCCGAGAAATTGAGATAGGCTGGGGAGATGGCTCAGGGGATAAAGTGCTTGCCTTGCAAGTGTGAGGACCTAAGTTCAAATCCTCAGAATCCATGTGTGTTAGTTAGGGCTCTGTAAAGAACAGAATTGATAGAATGAACATATATCTATATGTTTAAAAAGCCACTGAAGTGGCTTACAGGCTGGAAAGGCCAAGGATCCCATCATTCAGTCAGGAGACTGGATTTCTCAGCAGTCCCGTTCTGGTGCTGGAGTCCCAGGGAGGTCATAGAGCAGCAGTTCTCAACCTTCCTAGTGCTGCACTTTAACACAGTTCCTTATGTTGTGGTGACCCCCAACCATACAACTCTTCATTGCTACTGTTATTAATTGCAATGATAAATATCTGATATATGGGCTATCTGTTAGGTGACCCCTGTGAAAGGGTCATTGGATCCCCACTTGAGAACCACTGCCCTAGAGAGTTGGCAGTTTTCAATCCACTTTGGAATCCTGAAGAAGCAAGACCTAACGCCACTGAAGGAATTGCTCAGGGTAGATGAAGTTGCCAGTGAATGAAGGTAAACAGAATTCACAAGCTTCCTCCTTTTATGTGTGTGGTCATCAGAAGGGGTGACTTAGTATATATCTTCTGACCTCAAATGATCCAGATTTAGGGTGGGTCTCCCGCTTCATATAATCCAACCAAGAAAAATCCCTCACAGATGTGGCAGCTGCTCACGTTAGTTAATTCCACATGTAGTCAAGGTGACAACGAAGATTAGCCACCACTCCCCATAAGGTAGGTTTTGGTAGCCAAGTGACCATGAACTTTTAAGGTTGGTTTCCTTATGTATAAAATAGAAATATGTTTATTGCTACTTTCTAGAGCTATGAGAATATTATACATGATCTGTGAAAAAATGCTCAATCCAAGCCAGGTGGTGGTGGCGGCGGCGCACGCCTTTAGTCCCAGCACGGGAGGCAGAGGCAGGCGGATCTCTGTGAGTGAGCCTGGTCTACAAGAGCTAGTTCCAGGACAGCCTCTAAAACCACAGAGAAACCCTGTCTCAAAAAACATAATAATAATAATATAAAAACTTAATCCAAATGAAGTGGTTAGTAAATGTAGCTATTGTAATAGCTTTCATATTGGGTTTAAATTTTAACTCATCAAGTATCCTAAAGTGGCACCTTTCTGGCATTTTATCTGAATGTGCTAACTAACTAAGGTATAGAAACTAACCCATTTGGGGTGCTCTGTCCTCCCTCTATCATGAATAACTTCTTGAGGGCCAAGCTGCTTACTGGCATCCACTTTCCTAATTCTGCTAATTTAAAGGCACTTTACTCGTGACATTCTGTGGTGATATTTTGTTTGTGATCTAACAAAGTTTGCCCCAAGATCAGAGTGCAGAGCTAACCCACTAGTAAGCTATACACCTGAGCCACTAGTTAGCCTAGTAGGACAGGCAGTGGTGGCCACACCTTTAATCCCAGCACTCGGGAGACAGGCAGATGGATCTCTGTGAGTTCAAGGCCACCTTGGGCTATATGAGTGTGAATCAGTCTAAAAGAGAAAGAGAGCTCACACCTTTTATTCCAGTACTTGGGATGACATGCCTTTAATACCAGCATTGGAAAGGAATATAAGGTGGGAGGAGACAGGATCAGGGGTTTGGGGTTTGGTGGAGACAGATATAGTCAGATTCGGTCTGAGGTAGAGTAACAGCTACTGGCTGGACTTTTGCTTTTCTGATCTTCAGCTTTAACCCCAATATGTTTCTGGGTTTTTATTATTCGTGCTATAACATCCAGTTTTTCTGTTTCTGACCCTCTTGCCACCAATGTTTTTGTCTTTCTCATTAAGTTGGAAGTGTTTTATTAGTTGAAACCAGACCTGCTGAAAGGTGAGATTAATTTTCCTGATCTAGAGGTGAGTTATGTGTGCCTGGGGAGATGATTAGTTAATTGTCAATTTAAGAGACTCTAGAATCACCAGGGAGATAGCCCTCTTAGCATGAGAGTGGGATGATCTTGATGACAGTAATTGATGTTCCAAGACCCATGAGTGTTGGCAGGACCGTTCCCCTGGCAGAGGATCCTGTATGAGGAGGGAGCAGGCAGAGACTGAGTCACTTATCACTGTCCGTTTGGCAGTTGAGCAGTGTGACCCGCTGCCTCAAGCTTGCTCGACTTTCCCACTGTGATGGACTGTCCCTTGACCTGGAAGCCAAAAAGAAACCCTTTCTCCCTTGAGTTGCTTTAGGGGGAGGAACTAAGGCACCTGACTTTTCACATGTATTCTCATCTGTCTATGTTGTCCCAGGCCACATTTATGGGATTTCTACCTCAGTTCGTTGCTCAGAATTCAAGTTCCTTGTTGGGAACAGTGAATCAAAGGCATGTAGAAAAAGATGCTAACAGCCTGTCCTTGAGGGCTAAATCCAGTGCTGCACAAACCCAAACTTTTGGTAAGCTTCTGCTTCTGAAATCCCAAATTGCTGGCCTTTCTTGATCTCTTATTTTGTCTACTCCAGCCCACTGGAAGAAATTCAGTGCCAATCTGAATTGGCGAATTTACCATATGAACTCTGGCTTGCTACCCTGTGATGTGACACAATCTTATAACTAGGTCAGTTTCTCCTCCTGACCCAGCCAGGACTCGACTCCCAATAGAGCTCAGGACAACGCTCCTACAGGCTTCAGCTGCATAAACAGCCTTCTATTTAGTGCCCTGAAGAACTTAACCTGTGCTGCATAACACGTGTGCTTTTAAAAATCTCCTAATCACCTGATTTTATGACAGACACTAATTTGTTGCTGAGCTTCAGATTCCATTTTTGTTTTAGCGTCCTAGGAAAATTGCTCAAGTTGCTTTAATTAGTATCAATTTGGTTGTCAAATTTTCAAGATGAAGCCATTGTGTTTCAGCATTATTTAAGCTAGGGCATTAAAATTAGCTGGGGATTTTTTTTCAAGAATTACTAATTATGACCCAATTTTAAATGTAACATTTAAAAAGAATTATTAATAAGTCTATATCCTATCTCTTTGGGCTACAATATCTCATAGTTATATAAAAAGTTAATTGCTAGCCAAAATTTGTATCCCTTTTCACTGTGTAAAATGTGTCAACGAAATTGTCTATATTAGAAAAGGCAGAACGTGAGTAATTGCAAAGTAATTTGTATTTATCTTTGGAGTGCATTTGCCCTTAAATTTGAATATGTCTGAGTCTGATGTCTAGGGAATTCATATCAACATAATGAAGCTGTGCTATAAAGATCTCAGATCAGGAGATTGCCCCCCCACCTTGTTTCTTTCCTAGGTTGAGAAAGAAAGCTAAATTGAACCCCATTTCATCTTCAATAGATTTGTATGTTGAACACAGATGTGCAGATGTTAAGTTATTGCCCTGGGAGGATTCAATAGCAGAGTAAAAAGCTGTTAAAATGAGAATTTTTAGATCTTGATAGGATTTTCTGGTAAAGGCGAAGAAAGAGAATACAAAGGAGAAATGTAGGAAACTAAGAAATTCTACCAGGGTAAAACATTTAGAAATAATGTTGCAGAATTCTGTTGCAAGAACAGGGAGGCACAGCTGCCAAAGAATTAGGCTGGGTTGGATATCTTACAATACATTATGAACCATAGAGATAGAAGTAGGGATGGGGATGGGGATGAAGAGGCAGTAATAAGCTACTTGAGTACAAACTAGTATTTTTGAAAATTAGGTCATATCTTGTGGAAAGGCACCTGTTGCTGTAATGATAAAATTTTATCGTGTTTTGGAGCTAGAGAGATGGTTCAGCAGTTAAGAGAGCTAACTGCTTTCCCAAAAGACCTGGGTCTGATTACCAGAACCCACGTGGTGACCATAGCAACAAATGATTTTTTCTAATTGTCAATACCTAACAATCTACCCACAAAATTTGCAAATGAAAGACTGTATTCACTAATGCCTTGTTTCCTTTCTCTAATAGAATGTACATGCCCTGAGACTAGTTGCTGTGCCATAGATCTTCATGTCAAGAAAAACATTTGGTACATATTAGTCCATTTTTAAGTGAACAGAGTACATGAATACAAATGTATGTGTATCTCTAGGACTGTTTCGTTGTCATGAATACCAAGCACATAATTGTCTGATCAGCCATTTTAAGGTCTTACCAATTTGCTTCCTACATGTTGTGTGAGCTATATGAAATAATTATGGCTAATTGTGGTTTATTTTATTTGTATTACATCTTTTACAAAAAAAATTATTTGAGATGGCACCAGAATTATTACAGTGGCTGAGCCATTCTGCTTGCTTGCTTTCTTCTCTCTCCTACTCTCCTCCTTCTGGAAGCATTTCTGTTAAAAAAGTTTCATGGTGTGAGGCTAGAAAGATGGCCCAGCAGTTAAGAGCACTTGCTGTTGTTGCACAGCACCCAGACCATTCCCAGCACCCACATCAGGAAGCTCACATCCAGCTATAACCCAAGCTCCAGGTGACCCAATGCCCCCTTCTGGCTTCTGTAGGCACTGTACATACACACATCAGGTGCACATACATACATGCAGGCAAAACATGCATAAAATAAGAATGCATTTTAAAAAGTTTCTATGAGCCAGGCAGTTGTGGCTCACACCTTTAATTCCTAGCATTTGGGAGGCAGAGGCAGGCAGATCATGTGAGTTGTGGTCTACAGGACAGGCCCCAAAACTACACAGAGAATCTCTGTCTAGAAAAACCAGGAAAAAAGTTTATATGAATAAGGAAAAGACTCTCTGGGTAGAATCAGGTAGTTTTTCACATTGAGTTCATGAGGGCGTTTCCAAAGACATCTGGCAAATAAGTCACCAAATAGAGGGTTAAAATCCACTCTGAGTTGGGGTGCCATTGTGCAGTAGTCTGGCAATAGGGATGAAATTTTAAGAAGCAGGAATTAACTAGCCAGTGAATGAGTCAAGCTTGATTCCTCCTGATTCCTGATTCCTGGACTTGGTTGCTGGTATCCCTAGAGGACCAGCTTCATCATCTTTGAACTTGAACTCACACCGGTATCTCAGGAGTTTCAATGGTGTCTTTCTCTGAGGCTTCTATGCTTCTTGGTCTGAGCATCTCCTAGTTTCTCTAGCTCTCTGGCCTGTAGATGGCCACCATGGAACTATTCATAATCTAATTGAGTAAGTCAATTGCATCTCTCTCTCTCCCTCTCACCCTCTGCTGTGTTAGTACTCAGGCGTCTGTACTGACCTGCCTTTGGAATTCTGTCAGGATATGCCCTCAGCTGCTGCCACTAAGAGCACCACCTGTGCCTATTCATTATGTTTCCTTTTAAAAGGGTCCTGCTCACCTCCCTCCCTCCCTCCCTCCTTCTCTCTCTCCCTCTGTCTGTTCTCTCTCTGCCTCTCTTTCCTTTTTCCTACTTCTTCTGTCCCTGGAGGCCAGTCTCCCCCATTTTACAGTCCTTTTCCCTTAATAATAATTTAAAAAAAAAAAACCCTCTGTGCTTGAACTTTATTGCAAGGCATCTTTCTCTCTCTAGCCACTTTTTAAAAATTATAACACCCTTTTCCCATTCTTCATCTCTCTCTGCCTATCCACCCTTCCATTATATCTGTTTCTCTAGAGAGCCCTAAGGGTTGGGGAGTTAGTTCAGTGGTTAAAGCACTTGCCAGAAGCTTGATGAACAAAGTTCAAATCCTCAGAACTCATGTAAGTGCTGGGTGGGTGTGGTAGCCTGTCTAATTGGGGTGGCTTGCTTACAGCTTCAGAGGTTCAGCCCATTCTCATCATGAAGGGGAGCACGGTGGCATGCAGGCAGCTGTGGTGCTGGAGTTGTAGCTTAGAGTCCTCATCTTGCAGGTAACAGGAAGTCGATTGTCACATGGGCAGTGTCCTGAGCATAGGAAACCTCAAAACAGAGACAGGATCCCCAGGGCAAGTTGACTATCAAGATTAGCTATGTCAGCAAGCTCTGGGTTTGATTGGCAGTCCCTGCTTCAGCGAATAAGGTGAAGGAGGATGATTCCTGACAGCCTTGGGCCTCTACATACATGTGTACCCATGTACATAGACACCCACATATGGAAATGTGTGTATAACACATACATGCAAAAAGATGTAAAAGAAAGAACTCTGATGTGGTAGTTTTAAATGTATTGGGCCCCCATAATCTCATAGGGAGTGGCATTATTGGAGGTATGGTTTTGTTGGAGTGGGTATGGCCTTGTTGGAGGAAATGTGTCACTGTGGGCTACTCCAGAACCATGTCTGCCTGCAAGCTGTCATGTCCCCCTTCATGATCATAATGGACCTAACCTCTGAATTGTAAGCTAGCCCCAATTAAATGTTTTCCTTATAAGCGCTGCGGTGGTCATGGTGTCTCTCCACGGCAATTAGAAACCCTAACTTAAGATGCCTGATTAACATACCTGGCATGAAAGTGTTTGGAAGGCCCTTGCATAAAAGCCCTTGCAGGCACGTCTGCCCCAACTGTCTAAAAATCAAACGTCTATTCAAAGAAACTCAGTTGGGATTAGGGGTGTGGACTAGGTTAACTCCAGCAGAAGAAAGAGGTGTGGAAAAATCAAGCCAAGGAAAGCCAATCAGCGAAGCCACCTTTAGACACCAGAAGGAGGCAAATATTCCTTCCCCCTTCCAGGGTTTGAAAGGATCATGGTCCTGCCAACACCAGGATTTTTGAATGTCTTACTCCTAAGACTACCAGACATTTGAGTTGTATTCTGCCACCAGTTGGTAGTACTTGTTAAATTAGCACAGAATTTCTATTCCCTTCAAGTGTGTTTTCTGGCCCAGAATGTATCTATCTCAGATGTTGATTAGCTTGAGCTGTTTTGTTGTACTGATTAGGGTACCCTTGTCCTTACTGTTGTTCTACCATGTAACCTGTCAGCTACTGAAAGGCATGTTGAAGCTGCCATCTGCAGTTCTCGTGTGACTGTTTCTCCTTGCAGTTTGCAGTCATGCTAACTGCACCATGCCATTTCTACATTAGGCAAATGCATTCTAAGGGTTAGTATGTCTTCTTCAAACATTGAGCTTTTTGTCTCTATATAATATCCCTCTTAATAGTTCTTAATAGTTATCCTGAAATCATCTTGGTTTGAAATGAATTTGATACTACAGCTTAATTTCGGTTAATGTTAGTATGCTCTGTTATTCTTTAGCCTCTGACCTTTAAAATAAATTATTTTAAAAGGGTTTTAACTTCTTGATTTATTTCACATATTTACCACTCACCACATAAAGTGTACTATTCATTTTAATATATTTAGGGGGATGTCCCACCAACATTCTGTGTGTGTGTGTGTGTGTGTGTGTAGCTCTGGAGCCTGTCCTGGAACTTGTTTTGTACACCAGGCTGGCCTTGAACTCCTAGAGATCTGCCTGCCTCTGCCTCCCAAGTACTGGGATTAAAGGTGTGCACTATTATACTTGGCCACTATAATATGTTTTAAAGTATTTTTGTATTCTACAAAAACCCTTCTACCCTTTTGCCATCTGCCAGGCTTAGGCAACCCTTAATTTACTTTCACTGTTTATGGATTTGGCAATTCTGGCTACTTTATGGTCATTTTGTCACATTGGGATGAGATTATATACTTGTGGTCTTTTGTAAATGGAGTTACATAATATGGTATGAGTTTTTAAGTTTCTTTTGCTTAGCTTAATGTTGCCAAGGTCCCTTTATATTGCAGCAGGTATCAGACACTTTGTTCATTTTTGTTGATTAATAATAATTCATTAGGAGGGCTGGAGGGATCACTCAGAGTTTAAGAGCACTGGCTGCTCTTCCAGAGGTCCTAAGTTCAATTCCCAGTAACCACATGGTGGCTCATAGCCATCTGTAATGAGATTTGGTGCCCTCTTCTGATGTGTAGGTATGCATGCAGGCAAAACACTGTATACATAATAAATAAATCTCTAAAAAATAATATTCCATTATACAAGTAGATTGTTTCATCTGTTCTTCAGCTTCTGATAATTTGGGTATTTTTCACTTTTTGGTTATCATGGATAACATTTCTATACACTTCACATATAACTTTTGGATAGTTACTATTTTTTTTATTATTATTTGGTATATACATATTGAATTAGTTACCTTTCTGTTACTGTGAGAAAACACCATGACCATAGATAACTTATAGAAGTGTTTGTTTTGCCCAACGGGTCCAGAAAGAGAAGCTTTAGTGGCTGGGGGCTTGGCAGGAGGCAGCCAGAGCAGGAAGCTGAGAGTTCGCAGCTTAAACTGCAAACATGAAGCCCAGACAAGGACTGGAAGTGTGGTGAGGATAGCAACTCTCAAAGCCTACCCCCAGGGACTCACTTCCTCTAGCAAGGCCATGCCTCATGAAGGCTCCTAGGGACCAGGTATCCAAACAGTGATCCCATGGAGGGGTGGCATTCTCATCCCAACCACCACATCAAGGTGTACACTGCCGGGTATTGGGATAACTGTGTACATTTGAAAAGAATTGCCAGACCATTTACCCAGACACTGCATGAGCTTTATTACACCACCACTAACAATATAAGGCGCAAACATCTCCATACACTCCCTTATGTGTTCTGTCCTTTTTATTACAGCCACCTGAGTGGGTGTGAGAGGGTGTCTCGAGGTAGTTTTGGTTTCCATTTACCCCAAGACCAACAGTACTGAGTTTCTCTTTATATATTTTAGTTATTTGTGTATTTTCCTTGGATACACCCTTATAAAAGTCCCTTTGGTCTTTTCCTTTTTGTAATCTGATAGCTCTTTACATGTTGAGGACACAGGTCTGTCAGATAAATTTCCAAATGTTCTGCTGTGGTTTGGGGTTTTTGTTTTATGGTATCTCGCTTTGATGACGTCTACTGTGTTTCTCTTTTGTTGCTTATCCTTCTGGGGGCATAGCAAAAGCTCTGGTAACTCCGCCTCAGTGATTCACACACATGGTGCTTATAGGCAGTTTTTCATTTAGCTGTGCTTTTGAATTCCTTTTTTGTATCTAGTGTGAAATACTGGCCGAGTTAATTCTTTTGCTTGTGGACATGCAGTTGCCTTCCGTTGTTGCAGAACACTCTCCTCCTTGAATGACCTTGGCATCCTTAAGCCAGGTGATTGTAAATGAGAAGGCTTATTTCTGGACTCCCCAAACAATCAGAAACGTTGGCCTGTGTTGCAGGCAGGATCCTAAGCTTGAGCTCATTTACTTCTCAGTTACTCAGTGATGTTGACTCTATTCTTAGTCCTGTCTGGCAGCGGAAGTAGCTTAGATCATGGGTGGTATGTCTGGGCACAAACTTGCGCTGACACTGACAGCCTGAGCTTTCAGCCGTGACGAGAATAAATGGTAGCAACCAGAACTGTACACCTGTACTGAAAAATCCATTTTAACAAAAACCACTGTAAGTCGGCTTGATCTACTGGGGTGGAAAAACACCTCCGATAGAGGCTTATACGTGCTTATCTCTGCGGGGTAGGGCCAGATACCTTTTTAATTCCAGGCGTGGGCTGTAACTTGAGTTAAATAGCGTTAGTCTCCGTGGGTTCGCAGACAGCCTCGGAACTGCAGGTCAAAGCCCACGCAGGGGCGTGTCTAGGTGGAGACCGAGAGGAGTCTGCTTTCTGGCGGGAGGCTGCCCGAGACTTGGGAACTCTCGCAAGAAGATGCGTCGTTACCATGGCAACCGCATCGCACCAGTCTAGAAAGATGGCTGGGCGAAGTGAGGGAGTGAGGGTGAGTTCCGCCTAACACCGGTGGCTGGGCTGTGCTGGGCTAAGCTGGGCTGCGAGGTGGGCAAGCGGAATGGACCCCATACTCCCCTAAACTTGAGCTCTGCAATTCTGTTTGCAGAGACGCGGGGCCGCAGGTACTCAGTCGCGCGGGCAGTTTGCAGCTGGACGGGATCTCCTGGCCCGCGAGCAAGAGTACAAGTGAGGTTACTGGGGTGCCTTTCCTGAAGGGTGGCTGCATCTGGGGACCCCCTTCCCTCCCTCCTTATCTGCTCTCAGCCTTGGCTATTTCACCGAGGCAGTCTGAGAAGACAATTATAAGGGCAAAAATGTAGTCCAAAAACTGTGTTGGGCAGCAGGAGGGGTCACTTGGAAGAGGCTTGGAGCACACGAATCGCCACCAAGAGTGGAGTTCCCAGAGAAGACGATGTTGAGGATTCTCAAATTACCAGAACATACTTTGCGCAAACTTCTTAGAGGCTTGTCTTCTAAATGAATCCTTGCCTTGTTCTCCAGCAGTTACGGTGCTCCTGCAAACATAGGCTTCAAGCTCTCAGCCCTCTTCCCCAGGTTGCTTGCAGTAGCCAGAGCAACCCTTTCACTTTTAGTTTATCTTTTCACTGCACTGCTTAAAACTGATTTTTTTTTTTTTTTTTTTTTTTTTTTTTTTTTTGTAGCAGTTGCAAAGCTTTGACAGTTCTGGCTCCTTTCATTTCACCTTCTGCCCTCTCTCATGTATATAGTGTGGCGCTCTCCAGTCACAAGGGACTTGGGTCTTTCTTTCCTCCCTTCTCTTTTCTTTGGGGAAATCACCTGCCTTTGGGCTGTACATCCCAGAGGCGCCTACCTAGACCATGCTAAACAGGGCCCTAGTTGTTTAGTGTTTTTTTTTTAAATTAGCATATTCTGTTAAAATAACCTCATTTATTTACACGAAACAGAGTCTCTACATAGCCCTGTCTGTCCTGGAACTCCCACTATATATAGTAACACCCAGCCCAGGCAGGCCTCCCTGACCCTGGCCACTCTGGTCAAAAGGAGGCAGGGCCCACCTGTCTCTAAAGATGCAGGGTTGGAACCTGTGTTCTCCACAGATAGGATAATCACCCAGTTTGCTCTTGCCTAATTACTAGTGAGATGACTTACTTCATGGAAGATATGAGTAGTGGACCATAGAAAGGCAGGGCAGTGCTTACATTCCTACCAGAGGTGGGAAGAGGCAGAGAGTGCTAATAGCTATGTTCATTTTAGACTAAAAATGTTGTGTATGCTTTGGCATACACTGATGATAATGTAATTGCCAAAATTTTTGTTAGAATTTGAGTATAACTCAAGTATTACTTTATTTTCTGCCTTTTAGACGTTTAAATGCAGAATTGGAGGCAAAAACTGCTGATCTGGTTAGACAAGCTGACAAAGCAATAGTAAGTAGATGCACAATTTTTCCATTAAGTGCTTATGTTTTAACTTTAAATTTATTGCATAACATGCATATAGAAAATACCCAAAGCATCAGTGATCAGCTCAACGAGTGACAAGCGAAGCATGAATGTGTGCCCATAGGTGTAGTTTCAATGTGTTCGATAAAAGTAGTTTCTGTTTAGATGCTCCAATCATGTAATCCAAAAGAACATTAATGTGAGAAATCTTGTCTAGTACCAAAATATTTGAGAGTGTTTATATAGTTAAATTAACACCAAAGATTCAGTAAAGTTGAATGTAACAGGGCTCAAGGTGAAGGCTGAATAGTAAGGACAGACATCCAGATTCTAATGCTAAGCTGTAGTTGCATTTAACTTGAGGTTCTAAGGGCTAGAATAAATCACAAAGCCAGGAAAAATGTGAGGTGATTTCACCAGCCCATGTATCTAAGCATCAGCCTCCATGTCGGTATCAGATTGGGCATTGATATTTTAAACATTGCTCCGTAAGAACCAGTTTTCCCAATGCTAATTCACTGATGTGCAGCCTTCCTAGAGGAGTCAGGTGACTGTTTTTGAACTGCAAAGTTCTGGTCTCGACTTCACTGATCCTGTCTTTAATCCCAAAATGGAGTTGACAGAGACAGGGAAGACATTCTAATATTTTATTATTTTTATGATTTTTTAAATTGTGTGTGTGTGTGTGTACATGTGTACATGTGCAGTATGCACAAGACCCACAGAGACCAGAGATGTCAGATCCCCTGGAACTGGAGTTACAGGTGATTGACTGTGAGTTTCCTGACATGGGTTTTGGCAACCAAACATGGGTCCTCTGCAAAAGTAGTAGATGATATTAATTCTTCACTGAGCCATTTTTCACTCAATATTTTATTTTGATGCTTCATATAAAGCCATAATTAATTTACTAGTTGAGAAATGTAACACCTGTAGTATTTCACTTAATAGCTAATAATTACAGATCTGCTACTTGTATTTGCAATTAAATATTTTACTGGAAATATTTTAATTTATTTCATTTTGCAGTTTAGGCAATATCTGAAGAGAAGGAAAACATTTGCCCAGAAGGACAGCATATCATAATACAATGAGAGGTGTATTTGTATATGCTTAAGGAGTCCCCTAAAGAGAACTTTTATTCCACCCCAGAAAGAACAAAATAGAAGCTAGTAGAAAGTACTTCTGCTGTATTCAGTTTGCATTTACTCTCTTTTATTGTTTAATAACTCCTCACCAGAGCTTTTACTCCTGATGTCTCACATTGAATAAGGAATGTAAAGAACATGAGGGCCTTAGTACTCCTATATTTTTATCTTCCAAGTGATTTTCTTACACTGGAACAAAAGAGAAGCAAAACCATAATCGGTATTTATTTGTTACTGTGTAGCATTTCTGATATTGTGGAGATCTCAGACAGCTCTGAAATAATGAGTGTTTAGAGAGGTGTTAAACTAAACTCTATGAGGGGCTGGAGAGATGGCTCCAAGGTTAAGAGCACTGCTCTTCCAGAGGTCCTGAGTTCAATTCTCAGTAACCACTTGGTGGCTCACAACCATCTGTAATGAGATCTGGTGCCCTCTTCTGGCCTGCAGGCCATACATGCAGACAGAACACTGTATGTTAAGTAAATAAATCTAAAAACAAAACCAACCAAACAACAACAACAACAAAAAATAGACTCTATGAGTGTTGTCTTTAATATTCATGGCTTATCCTGTCTAACCAGAGAGATCAGCAAGAAGAACAAGCTAGGCCTTTTTCAACAATAATTACAGCATGCAATGAAGAAGATGGCTACAGTACGAGGTATGTAACTGCAGCTCTCAAACATGGCTTTCATTCATTCCCTATAAAATTTTAATGTATAAAATCTTTTAAAAATGTTCAAGTATAATTCAGGAAAGAGTATAAGATGTAAAATTGTAATTGGGGCTTTACTAGTCAGATGTAAGGCAAGTTTTTATCTGTTTTACCTCATATACTGTTCCAATTATTATTTGAAAATAGATATTATTGTCTTTGTTTGGAAAACTATAGCTTAGGGAAAGTCGGTGCTGGGCAAAGGTCAAACAGTAGTTTCCCTCCGTTCAGACCACAGCAGTGTAAGAGATCTTTAGACCCTTTCTCATATACTCTGCCATCTCTTTTAAAGTTATGTGTGAAGATTAGGTAGTGATAAATTAGTATAGATACACTATGTTAGTTTTTGACTTCTTGTACATTTTTGACACATCAATAAATTAGGCAACCGTAAAATATTAGTAATACATTTAACAAAAGTCTGGGTTCTATATGAATAAAATTGATTTAGTGCAGCAAAGATAGTGATGCCTCCAACCAGCCTATGCAGTGGCTTTGTCTTCTGAGAACTCAGCTGTTTCAAGCATTACACAATTCTAGCCACACCCCCAGTTTCTGTTCAGTGGGATTCTCTTCTTGGTTCCAATGAGCACCACATTTCACAACTGAGTCTACAGTTCTTTCTGAAGCTTCTTCAACATACAGAGAACCCCAGGCACAGTGGAGACTAAACAGGCCTAATTCTGCTCTGAAGAAGCTAACACCTCTCTGTTAGGCGCACTGGCTGCTCTTTAGGAGGACCCTGGTTCAGTTCTCAGCCCCTGTGTTGTCTGTCTCACAACATTTGCAACTCCAGTTCCAAGAACTCCAACACCTCTCTCTGGCTTCCACAGGCAGTAACACACACACACACACACACACACACACACAGAGAGAGAGAGAGAAAGAGAGAGAGAGAGAGAGAGAGAGAGAGAGAGAGAGAGAGAGGGAGAGAGGGAGAGAATTGAAAATAACAAACATCAAAACAAAGATCTTTTTAAAGAGTCTGGCAGCTGCCCATCACCATCACGGTGAGGTGTGGGCAGTACTAACTGCTAGTGCACTCCCACACGATGCTGCAGTACAGTGAGGAACAAGCTTTCTACCGTGAGGGCTGGATGTAGCAGTGTGTGGTGTTCACTGGAACCAAGGAAGAGAGGATCACACATCACAGAAACTGCACGTGTGTAACTCTCAAAACATCTGTGGGCTCTCAGAACATAGCTTCCAGGCATGGACTGTTGCGGACTGTTACTTTGAGTTTTTCTTTGCAGTAAATTGTAAAAGTATGTTTTGCATCATCATTTGGCATGTGCATATGTTCATATAATAGTAAATCACTTATCTGTATCATATGTAATTCTACCTGGTGTTTAGTGAAAAAAAGAAAAAAAAAAAAAAGATACTCAATAGCTACCTAATTTCCAAAGTTTGGATTACAGATAAGATTGGGCCTGGCTTTTATCTGGTAATGACAGAATTGAAATGATGTATCGGCAGCTGATTCTTAGTTCCTGCCGAAGCAAGCAAAAGACTGGTTTTACAAGTGTAAAAATAAACCTGCTGATTTTCTTTTACTAAGTTTTTCTCATGTCCAAAGTGGGGATGAGGCCTCTGTTCAGGTAGCCTCTGGCCTCTGGTACATCATTATCACTGGCCCCTCACTCCTCTAGGACATCTTGCTGTTGCCCCAAGTCGTGGAGATCCTGGGGCTATTATTCCTAAGGACCAGTCCCTTCATGCATTCTAGTAGGTCATAGATGGGGTAGATATTAGGGTGGCCCAACCCAAGGCCCAGGATGTGGATCTGGGTGAGCTATCCATTTCCATAAAGGAATCAAGAATTCCTACAACAATTCCCCTTTTTGTCTAAATAAGAGGGTTCTGAACCTAATACAAAACTATGTGCAATAAGAACAATATCAAGTGTTTTTCAGAAGAAAAGGTTAAAAAAAATCCCACAAAATTAGAACTACAACCAACAAGAGCATCAACAAGCAAGAAACACACACTAAATGTCCAAGCTATAGGTAATTGGCAAGTAAAAGAGATTATTCCATACCTTCTGTGTAGTGAAATATTTAACCTAAGCACTTTTAATGGCCTTGATTCAAAGTAAATTGTCTAAGAACTAGAATAAAAGTGAAATATAATTCTTTGTGCATATATACTTACTAAATGTTTACATATGTCTAGATATAATTTATATGGGAATCAACTATATAATTCATACATGTCAAGATGATATATGGCTAATTGGAATTAGAGCAATATTTCCTCTTTAGGCTATAATTACTGTTGACTTCATGGTGTCTCAGCTTAATGCCATCTATTTTAATATAGTAATTACTTTTGGTTTGTAGAGACTTGTCATCTGAAGGCATGGACCATCTATGGTCAGAAACCAAGGTATGAAATCAAACTTTCTGTAAATGCAATTACATTCTTTAGAATTTAGGACTTAAAAAAAAAACATTTATTTGTGCCACAGCATGCATGTGGAAGTCAGAGGACAACTTGTGGGGCTTGGTTCTCCCTAGCCACCATGTAGACTCTGGAAATTGAATTCAGGTCATCATATTTGGCAGCAAGCGCCTTTACCTTATTAACCATATTCCTGGCCCCTAAGATTGTCTTTTGCTTTTAAAGACAAATAGGGAAAGAGTGTCACTCAACAGATAGAATGTAAAACTCAGGTATGATACATTCATTCAGCATTATTTATAAAGATCTTGAGTAATTTGGAGGATAGTGAACAAAGTTCTAAAGAAAAGACTTTGTAGATTTAGGCTCTTCACTTCTCTGTCAGTCATGATCCTCTAAAGTGAGATACATCCTGTGGTGGTTTGAAAGAAAATGTCCCCCAAAGGGAGTGGCACTGTTAGGAGGTGTGGCCTTGTTGGAGGAAGTGTGTCTCTGTGGGGGGGGTGGGCTTTGAGGTCTCTTTTGCTCAAGCTTTTCTCAGTGTGACTTCAGTTAATCTAATGTTGCCTTCAAGATGTAGGACTCTCCGCTCCAGCCTGCATGCTGCCGTACTCCCTGACATGATGATACTGGATTAAGCCTCTGAAACTAAGCCGGGTGGTGGTGGCATACTTCTTTAATCCCAGCACTCAGGAGGCAGAGGCAGGAGGGTCTCTGTGAGTTCAAGGCCAGCTTGGTCTACAGAGTGAATTCTAGGACAGCCAGAACTATAACTCAGAGAAACTTTGTCTTGAAAGCCACCCCATCAAAACCATTTTTAAAAAGAAGACACGACTCTTAATTAATTAGTAATTTTAACTTTTTTTCTCTAGCCTAAGACTAAAAACACCGGTCCTGTAAACAAGGCTCAAAACAGACTGTACTCTGCAGATAAAGAAAGGAAAATAAATGCAAGGTACAGTATGGTCTGTAAGCATGACTTTCTTTTTCAGTTTTACAATCTGCCGAATCAGCATTCTTAGTTATAAACTTTGTTTCTCCCTATTTTTATAAAGCCTCTGATATAAAGCTACTGCACATATCCCGTCATACTCAGTAACTTAAAGCATTTGCAACTTGGAACTGTTTACAGCAGTTAATAAACATTTTATGTTCTCTAAAACAAAATCATTACCTTTCCATAAATTTTACTGTTGTTTTTAATGAGACATTATTGAAACTGGGACTGAGATCTGGGTTTTATTTTGTTGAAAGATTTTTTTTTAAAAATTTTATGTCTACATGTGTGTTTGTGTGAATGTGTGCCATGTATGTGCAAGTGCCCTTGAAGACCAGACACGGTGTCAGAAGCCCCAGAGCTGGAGTTACAAGTGCTAGTGAGCTGCCATATAGGTGCTGGGAGCCAAACTTGGGTCCTTTGCAAGGACAAGTGCTCCTAAATGTTAAGCTACCTTCTGGCTCCTGGGGCCTTGGTTTTTGGATCATTCTACTAGGTTCTTAAAATTAAATTGTCTTCTAGTTCTTGACTGCTTGACACAATGCCATACATTATTGTGTTTGTGAGATGGGAATGGTTTGATATAACTTAGGTATGTCATAATTCTATTTACATTCTGCTGTTTTGTTTGTTTGTTTGTTTTTTAACTAGTGCAAGGCTACCCTTAGGATCATAAGCATGTCTTCTTGAGACTGGCTATAATGAATTTTTTTTTAATAAAAGGAAAAAGAATTAGGTTATAACGACTAGTAAGCTATTTAATCTTTATGTCTATGACTGATCCTAGCCGGTAATTACATTATAATAATGGGAAAATCTTAACTCTTGTGTCTTTTAATTGCTTAAAAGGGGAAAAAATAGAATTGAAGGGATAAAAGATAAAATTAACAAAACAGCCTGAAGAGATCATTAGCTAAATTGCATGTATCTCTGCAGAATTCCCTTGTCCATTTGTCATAGTCACTATTTAAATAAAAGGTAGTTATTGCAAGAATTTGGAAGCGTTTGCCTTCATGGTAAAAGTAAGCTGAGCTTTTGCAATCAGTCTTGGTGACATCTCAATTTCTTTCTCCTGGTTCAGTCCTCCATGCTTTTGGAAGTGAGTTTCACTCCCTAATTCTTCCTCCACTTAATGTTAAAAAGTTAAATCCAACATTTTGATCAATTTTGATTCTTGTCAGAATGTGTCCCTATATGGAAAATAAACGATGAGTTTGATGATTCTGAGGACCTGGTCTTTTTTTTTTTTTTTTTTTTTTGCTTTGTTTTTCAAGACAGGGTTTTTCTGTGTAGCTTTGTAGACCAGGCTGGCCTCTAACTCACAGAGATCCACTTGCCTCTGCTTCCTGAGTGCTGGGATTAAAGGCATGCACCACCACTGCCCAGCAGTGGTAATTCTTAAGAGATGAAATTCTCCCCAGTTTTCAGTGTCAGGACAGGGCAGCATCACCTTGGACAATCCTCTGCAGCACGCAAAACTAAAACCATAGGCTGGATCTGACCAGTAAACCTAGATTTCCCCTTCATCTTTTTAATTAATTTTTATTTAAATTAAATCAATCTCCCCTCTCCTTCCTGTCTTCCCGCTTCCCCCATCGTCCCCCCCCCATAGATTTCATCTTAAGTTTAGTTTTATAACAGGTTTATAACTGCTTTGTTGTTTGGGCAAAGCTCCACGTGCCCCCCCTCCACACCATACCATCTCTGCTCATGTGTGTTCGTGCTTTACTTCTTAGTGTTAAACTGAAATGTCCCAGTGTGCAGACTGCCAGTGATGTGGCCATCCCAGATGATTTCTCAGACTTCTCCCTTGCCAAGACAATTAGCAGAATTGAAGGGCAGCTGGAAGAAGACAGCTTGCCAGAGTGTGGAGATGACATTTTCTGTGGTGTTAGTAAGGACATTGGGACAGGTAGGTTTTCTTCTTCCTTCCTTCCTTCCTTCCTTCCTTCCTTCCTCCCTCCCTCCCTCCCTCCCTCCCTCCCTCCCTCCCTCCCTCCCTCCTTCCCTCCCTTCCTTCCTTCTTTCCTTCCTTCCTTTCTTTCTTTTTCTTTTCTTTTTTGGTTTGGTTGGGGTTTATTTTTGTATGTTAGTTTTTGGAAACAGGGTTTCTCTGTGTAGCCTTGGCTATCCTGGAATTCACTCTGTAGACCAGTCTAGCCTTGAACTCACAAAGATCTGCTTGTCTTTGCCACCCAAGTGCTGGGATTAAAGGCATGAGCCACCAGCACCCAGCTTCAAATGAGTTTTAATGAATACAAATTTCCTTTCTGGTTAACTTACACACTGCACACAAACAGAAAAAGCACTGAGTTTTAATCATCTAAAAGAATTGTATTCATTAGCAGCAGTGCCTCTAAAATTACTGAAATTATGAGGAACCACCTGTGCTTCTGGAAAAAAACCCAGAACAATTGAGTGTGTGAGCATACTTTGAACTGTCATTTGGCTGTACAATGATTCTGTATATGCAGTATGGTTAGCTGTCACTCCAATCTGGCTGCCTAGCCTCTCTGATAGCAGTTTCTCCATTTGAGAATTAGAGTTGGTTAAATGATGTCTTGATGCATCACAAGAGGCTGAGAGCATGTCTTTTTAAAATACATTTTATTGTTCACACATTAAAAGTGGTAGTGGGGGGGCAACTCACAGCAATGAATCTTAACAACCTGGCTCTAGGTGATGCCACCAGAATCTGAAGGTGGGGTTGACTCAGTAGCACAAAACAGGTTGCAGGTCTGCTAGCTCTGTGCATATCAGAGCACCAGGACTTCACCTGCAGTGCGGGAAGGGCAGTGAGTGGGTGCTGGCTCTGAGGGAGACGATCCTTCAAAGCGACTTTGCTTGAGCTCAGTAGAAACCAGAGAGTCATGCTTGAGTTGTGTTTAGCCATTCAGCCAGGGTGCCAGACAGTCAGCAGTCGCCAAGGTCACTGAAAAGAGTCCCTTATTGCTAGCACAGTGGCTTGTATGCACTGAGGTACGTTGGAGACCAGTTTCTGTTGAGCTGCCTGGTCCTTCTGTGACTTTTTGTCCCCTGCTTCTGATGGCCGTGGGCCACCTGCTCCCAGGGCATTTCTGTGTCCACCCAGGTGCTTGCTTCTGCTGACAGCATGTTCTGATGGTCAGGATGTTTAGCAGGAGTATCTCCATCTTATTTTCTTCTGTTTAGTCTTAAGTGTTCACCACAGATGAAATCCTAACAGGTGTGTAATGATGACTGAGTGACATCCTAGTCAGTCATAGTGGAAAGCAATTCATTTATGCATTTGTAGCATTTATCAACCTAATCAACCCTCTGGGACCATTAGTAATCGAGTCAGGAAGTTGGTTGTCACTTCAGATACCTTCCAGGACATGGTGGACAGATGTTTGTTCCTGGAGACAGTCACCCACTACCCTGTTAAAGGACAGAGATGCAGAATTTGAGGACTAGCTGCAGGCTTTACCATGAATAGCGCTCCTTCCTGTAGCCACTGTCTTGGCATCTTCCCCCCTCAGCGTGCTTGCCCTGGGCATCTTGCACCAGGGAGGATATTCTTGTACTCTAGATGCTTGCTTAGAATGTCTGGGTTATGGGTGGGATAGAATGATCTGGAGTCAGATGATAAGATCTGAAGCCTTATTTTTGCTAGAGAGGGTTGTTTGTTCTGTCAAATTCTTGAGCATTGCCAGCCTGAGACCACCATAAATTCTGGTTGATATCTTTTGGATCACTGTCATAGGCGTGAGTGCAGTTTGTAACCATACACGAGCATCGGCTTGTAGGTGTGGTTCTTAATAGGAAGGGTTTTGTCCTTGTTCCTTTGTCTTTACTCATTCTCCATGGTCTGTGTGTCCAACTGTCCATGTTCTTTTCTCTTGTCCAACATGGGGAGTGTTTAATGTTTATAGTGTTTCTACCATGCTCTCCTGTTAGCCTGCCTACTTTGACTGTGTTTTACTCATAAAATATATTCTGCCTCCCAGTTGATGATGTCTTAGACTTGGTTAAAAAAGAAAAGAAAAGCAGTCATGTAATGATTTGACTCCACAGAGGCTCAGATCAGATTTCTGAAGGCCAAACTCCATGTGATGCAGGAGGAACTGGACAGTGTTGTGTGCGAGTGCAGTAAGAAGGTAAGCTTGTGTGGCGTCTCACAAGGATGCTCTACTGAAGACACCAGGGACAGCTGTAATTATATTATTAGGTAGCCTTACTTAGATTGTAATCCATAGTTAAATATCATATTGAAAAAATGTATAGAAACACCAGACTTTATTCTGAAATGATGATTTACCACAAAGCTTGAGAATATATCAAAATTGTTGAAATTAGAATTTACTGTTTTAGACTTGCCAGATAATAAGCTATTTATTATAAAATGCCTGATTTCTATTTTTGCTAGTGAATGTGGAATGGCCTTTATTTTTCTCAGGAATTCATGTAAATATCTCATCAAAGGCTGTCCGAGGCTCTTTGTTTTCTACTATGTGTTTTGATGTCAGCTCTTGTGTATTTTTTTTTTTATTTGATTGATAATGTCATTGATTGTAGGATGATGAAATTCAGGATTTAAAGTCCAAGGTGAAAAATTTTGAAGAGGACTGTGTAAGACAGCAACGAACAATTACTTCACAGCAGTCTCAAATAGAAAAATATAAGAGTCTTTTTGAAGAAGCAAACAAAAAATGTGATGGACTACAGCAGCAACTCTCATCAATAGAGAGGGTAAATTTTGCCTCATCTCCTGACTCAGGTCTGAGGACACATTGATACTATTAGAACTACACTCTTGCTAGCTGTTCAGTTATTAATATTTATAGAAAAACATCCCCCTTAAAAGAATATTTGACAACTCTTTGAGGTATATATACTTTTTCACCTCCTAGTAAAGTTTGCAGTTGAGTGGCTTTTAGTATATTCTTGAATTCATGTATCCATGATCTCAAACATAGAACATATTTATAGCCTCCAAAAGATGACTCTTACCCTTCAGTCTCCACACCCCACAGTTCATCCATGCCAGCCCTTGGTTACTACTCCTCTATTTTCTGTCTCAGGAGATCTCTCTGTTCTAGAAATTTCCTTGCAAATAGATTCAAATAATATACAGTCTTTGTGATTGACGTCTCTTTTGCAGAAATGTTTTTTTTTCCTGTTCATGTTACAACACTAATTGTTTAATTCTTAATTGTCAAGTATATTCCATTGTGCAGGTATAACACATTTTTAAATTTATTATTTATTTATCTTGAAATGCTGGGATTGAAGCCAGTGCCTTTCACTGTTTCCTAATGCTTTTATGTCACTCTGCTCCCTGCCAACAGCAAGAGGGTCCCGTCTCTCCACAGCGTCGCCTGCCCATCTTAAGTTATCCTTGTGGTTACAGTATCCCACTGGCATGAATGAGCATGGGTTGAGCCTCCCTTTCCCTAGTAACTGATGATGTTACTCATTTTCCATTTATATATCTCCTTTCTCTCTCTCTCTCTCTCTCTCACACACACACACACACACACACACACACACACACACACGACCGTTGTGGCCCATGTGCATAATATAAACATACACTTGGACACATGCAGTAAAGATATTTAATAAAAATCATCTTTTTGGCTGGGTGTGATGACCTCTGCCTTTAATGCCAGCACTTGGGATTTATAGGCAGGTGGATCTCTGAATTCAAGGCCAATCTTTTCTACATATCAAAAAAAAAAAAAAAAAAAAAAAAAAAAAAAAAAAAAACAAACAAAAAACAAAAACCCCAACTTCATTTAGGAATGTCTTAAAAACAATAAAATGTATTTGTTGTAAATACAAACTTTAGTGAGTGAGTTTGTCAAAGCCGAGAGCACAGACTAAAGTCAAACAAATAGTTTGGTTCCTGCCCTGCCACTACCTTGTTACTGGCAGTTTGCCTGGCCATTCGTGCTCAGCTTTCCTTTCTACAGTATGTTTTGCCTAGCACACACCACTGAAAAGATGTGCCTTTGCTCCCACACAAAGGACTAATCTAAGCCATGTTGTCCTCTGACAGGCCAATCCACTGGATAGGATGGATGTGACATTAACACCCAATTCAGCTAACATAACGAAAATTCCTATCCCTGCCAGTTTCCTTTACGTTCTTTCCCATAGTCTCCAGCCTCTGAGCACCATCCCAGGCAGATGGTGAGCCACATTCTTCTGCTACACATTGGTTTTTTTTGTTTTTGTTTTTCTAAGATTTTTTTAAAAATTCATTTTATATACCAATCACAGTTCCCCTCCCCCCTCCTGTTCCCCTTCCCCTAGCCCCTTCTAACCCACCCCCACCCACTCCTCAGAAGGGGTAAGGCCTCCCATGGGGAATCAACAGGGCCTGGTGACACATTCAGTTGAGGCAGGACCAACCCTCCCCCACCTCCCACATCAAAGCTGAGCAAGGCATCCCACCATATGGAATGGGCTTATGCACCAGGGATAGATCCTGGTCCCACAAACAGACCAGGCTACAAAACTGTCACCCACATGAGAGGGCCTACTTCAGTCCCATGCCTAGCTGTTGGTCTGGAGTCTGAGCTCCCACAAGTTCAGATCAACTATCTCTGGTTTCCCCATCATGATCTTGACCCCCTTTGCTCTTATAATCCATCCTCCCTCTCTTTGACTGGACTCTGGGAGCTTGGCCCAGTGCTTAGCTGTGGATCTGTAAATCTGCTTCAATCAGTTACTTGATTAAGGTTCTATGGTGACAGCTAGGGTAGTCACCAGTGATGACACGGGAAGGCCAGTTCAGCTGGGGATTCCTGGGAATTTCCCTAGCATCAGGTTTCTCCCTAGCCCCATAATGGCTCTCTTTATCAATATATCTTTCTTTGCTCTCCTACTCCATCCCTCCCCAAACTCAACCATCCCGATCCCACCTGTTCTCATTCCCCATCTCCTCCTTACCCCTCCCACCCCCAAAAGATCTCACCTTATAAAATTTCATATAGATGTAATCATAAATGCACACTTTCTGTGTCTGGTCACTTTTGTTTAGCAGTTTTATTGTTTTTGTTTTTATACGTTATGACATCACTGTGTTTCCATTTTTCAAGGACACAAGTCTTTGTGAGTATAAATCTGTTACCATGATGTTGGATAACTACCTATGAGCAGGACTTCTGAATCTTATGAAAAAGTCCATGTTAAAACTTTTAAGAAACTGCCAGGTGTGGCACTACCTGTGATTAATCTCATTACTCAGAAGGCAAAGTCAGGAGGATTGACTTAGTTAGTTTGAGGCCAGCAGGAGTCCTGCAGGGTTGTGACCATGTTCCCAGTATGCATGAGGCTCCGTCAGCAGCATGGCCTCAGCTCTTTGCAGTGTGACGTGTGACTTTTATCCCCTTATCTATTGGTATTGCTCTTGTCATGTGCTGTGTGGTGTGCTTCTCTGAGGTTCATCTGTGCATGCCTCAAGACCAGGCTTCCTCTGCAACCCCCTCACTAGAAGCTTGGGTATTGTGTACAATCTTTTGTCCTTTGATTTTTATCTCTTTTTAAACCATGTGTTTCCAAAGGCAGAAGTTTTACATCTTTGATGAATTCTATATATTATTATTTTCTTGCAATTTCTGGTTTTTCATTCTGCCCAGAAACTTTTGCCTGCTCCAAAGCCATGAGGATCTTTCTTCTAGGCATCTCACGAAGTATCAGCACCATATGAATCATATACATGTGATCTATTTCAAGTAAATTTTATGTACAGTATGAAATAAATATGTTTTGCCATGTAGGTAATAACTGATTTCCCTCTATTTTACTATCATACCATTCAGTTCAAGACTTTTAAATTGAAGACTTAAGATTTTTCCATAAAAGTTTTACCTGGTGATATGTGAAGGTTTTTTTTTTTTTTTTTTTTTTTTTTGCTTGTTTGTTTTGGTAGCAGCAGTTTTGTGTGCGGGAGACAGAGGCAGATGGGTCTCCATGAGTTTCATATAGCCTGGCCTACATATTGAGAATGTGTCTCAAAAAAAAAAAAAAAAAAAAGTTACCAGTGTGTGACTGAAAACAAATGTTTTCAAAGTTTGAACTTGGCGTTCCCTTTCTTTAGTGGATTCTCATGCTCTCAAGGAAGCAAGCAATGGTCTTCAGTTTTCTGAGAAGGAAGTTGCAGTTACCAGACAAGGAGACGGACAAAGGTTCATTGCATTCTTCTCATGCAGGCTGGTGTGAGGCAGTAAGCACCATGGGCTTGAAGACTAGTAGGCATTTTTTGCCTTTTCCATGTGATCAGTGAGAGAGCTGACAAGCTCCCATCGTAGCTGCCTCCCACAAAGCTGTGCAGAAGGCTGTGGCAGCAGATGGCAGACAGGCGCAGCTTGATTTGTTTAGAGGGTTACATACGGAGCAGCGTGTGTTTTGTTTTGTTTTTCCCTTTAATTACTCAAAGCCACAGAGATAAGTTTCAAAAATGACATGGTATAGCCAAGGAAGAGATATCTAAAAAGACAAGTATTGCATCAAAGTGAGCTCCAGCGCTTCAGGGAGCCTCTGGGCCAGCCAGGCCGTGTGTTACGTGGGATACAATGGAGGTATTCAGTTTACAAGACAAGCCTGAGCCATTTGTTTATTTATGTGTATGTGTATGTGTATGCCTGCTTACCTGTATATGCAGCATGTGCCTGTGGTGTCCAAGGCCAGAAAAGGGCAGCAGATTCCTGGAACTAGAGTTCAGGCAGTTGTGAGTCCCAGTACAGGAGCTGGAAACCAAACTTGGTTCCTCTGCAAGAGCAGCAAGTGCTGTAACCACTGATATGTCTCTCCAGCTTTTTAAAAGATGTTGTTCTTTTACATGCAGCTACAATGCTGGGACTGCAGGAATAAAAATAGTTGATAACCTTAAAAGTTTACACTTCAGTGGGAGAAACAAGCAAGGGAACGGTTTTAGTACCTGCAGCAAATGGTGTGCTAAATCTGTATCAGGATGCTCTGGAAGCCCTGAAGAAAAGGTACCATACCCAACCATGTCAGCTGTGAGGACTAGGGGCAATACCAGGAAGGAGCTCAAGCCTTACTGGGTTCCCAGGTAGAGTTTGGGCACCATGAGTAGGTGCTAATTAGGTGTTTGTGGACTGGAGGCAGAAAACTCCATGTCCAGGGAGAGACGGAAGCAGGTGCTCTTGAAGCCCCTCATAGAGCATGTGTGGCAGGGGAGGGGCTGGTTGTCACAGTTTACAGTTCATGAGATGGATTTTTGTTTCTTCAAATGTTAACTTTCCACTTTCAGCTGCAGAATATCATAGGCCCCCATAGTTTGCAAGATAAGCCGTTTCTGCTCAGGTTGGATAATTCCCAGTGGGGCTATTGTACAGACCTCCATCTATCCTTTGTTTCTTCAAGGTGTAGACTTTGTCAGTTCTCCCCAAGAGCAGTATTTATGGGCAAGTGATGTCTTACATTGGTCTTTTGGGAGGTTTCCAGAAGACTTTGAGTGCCTATGAACTCAGCACTCAGGAGGCAAACACAGAAGGGTTGAGAGTTTCAGCCCAGCCTGGGCACACATACAGCAAGATCCTATCTCCACAACAGTGCAGTTTAAAAATGTTTGCTCCTAAAGTAAATATGGAGAATGATGATACTGTGTTTTGAGTCAATAGGAGGCAGAAAATACTAAACAAAAGAGCAACATTTCATGTGGCTGGAGAGATGGCTCAGTGGTTAAGAACACTGGCTGCCTTTCTAGAGGACCCAGGTTCAATGCCCAGCACCCACATAGTGGCTCGCAACCGTCTTAACATGAGCTCCAGGGGTCTGGTGCCTTTTTCTGGGCTCCAAAGGCACCAGTCACACAAGTGGTGCAGAGACATAATACATGCAGACAAAACATGCCTCATACATAGACGAAACAAACCTTACACACACACACATACACACACACACACACACACACACACACACACACACACACACACACACCCTAAAGGATAAAAACAAAAAATTACAAAAACATTCATAACCAAATTTTTAGGTGTCTTTTTCTAATGCCAGTTTTGGGTGAGAATCCCCTGAGAACTGTGTCTCTTAATGCTTGGCCCACAGCCCTGTGAGTGAGAGCAAGCATGGAAAGGAAAAATATAAAAGGGAACTGATGATATTTTAAAACTCCATGTTTTTAAATACACAGGAATTAGAAAGCAAAAGAAGATTACAAAAACAGGCTGCTACAAGTCAAAGTGCCACAGAAGTCCGCCTGAACCGAGCTCTAGAAGAGGCAGAAAAGTATAAAGTGGAGCTGAGTAAACTAAGGCAAAGTAACAAGGTATGCAAACCTGAGTAGAGTAGCTGCCGCAGTGCTCGCCCTTGGGGTCCTCTCCCTCTGCCAGCACTGGAAACCATGTTTATTGACTCATTGCGGGGTCGGGTGGTGGAGTAGGGTGGGGCCCACATGGAGGAGTTAGCTGTCTCCTTCCACCTTTGTATGTGCAGTTGGGGTATCTAACTTAGGTGGTGAAGCTTACATGTTAAGCCTTTACTCACTGAGTCATCTCACTAGCCAGGAGACCGATCTCACTGGCCATGTGGATATTAAGATTTCCCTCTGCTGGGCAGTGGTGGCTCACAACCTCTAACCCCAGTAACACTCAGGAGGCAGAGGCAGGTAGATCTCTGAGTTCAAGGCCGGCCTGGTCAACAGTACGAGTTCCAAGACAGCCAAGGCTACACAGAGAAACCCTGTCTCAAAAAAAAAAAAAAAAAAAAAAAAAAATTTTTTTTCTCATGTCATGATCAATGTTCCACTTTTGGAAAAAAATTTTTTTTTAGTAATAGGTACATTTTCCATTAGTTAGGATTTTCCACTAATTGGGATTTTGTTTGGGCTGTTATAAGTGGGTAACTGTACAACTCTTTGGAGGATTCCTTCATTTTTTCACATAATCTTTAGAGGGTCCTTTATTATATATCAGATTCTTCCTGGACCTTGTGGTTAAGCAATGAAAAATAAGCATCTTTTGTATGTCACCTGCTACCTTCTTCTCTGAGCCTCAGGCTATGCTATGCATAGGGATGGGTTGTATTTAGGGTCACAGTTCTGAGCCCTGCGCTCAGGGAGTAGGCTTTGTGAAATACAGACCACTGGGCCCTAGCCTTGGAGTTAGTCTCTTCAGCAGGTCAGAGTGAGGCCTGGAAATCACAGTCTTGCTATTGGTACTAACACCTGTATCAGATGGGTAAATACCACTCATATCTCTATGGTCAGTGTAGTAGTCAGTCATTGCCTTGAATATCCATTGAGTGAATGCAGCTAGATATTGATGTGAGAACCTTTCGCATGTTCTGTGAAATTAGTTCTCCATCAGCCTCATGGAATTGCTTCCTTATGACAACATTTAGTGCCTTAACAATGACTTCAGAACCACCTTCATAACTGATGGTACATTCTGAATTTTCTCAGTAACATTGGCTGGAAACAGAGGCCTTGACTCACGTTCTGAAATGATTAGCAGAAGCCAACAACACATGACCCCTTAACTACAGCATTTTAATGAATCCATCTAAGGCACTATCAATGATGACCTAACTGAAATAAGTCATCTTCACATACCAACACTCAGCATGTTAAAACTTAGTAAAAGGAAGAGTAACTGTGCATCAGGATTTGCTGTTCTGGTTGTTGATGTGATCTCTGATTTGCCACACACATTAGGAAAATAAAAAGGAAAATTATTTTTTTGGCAACAAGTAACTTTCATTCTATCCAGCAATATTGAAAATTTGGTAGCCAGTAGTGGTGGCACATACTTTTCAGGCAGATTTGTGTGAGTTCAAGGCCAGCCTGATCTACAAGGTGAGTTCCAGGACAGCCAGGGCTACACAAAGAAATCCTGTCTAGGAAAACTAAAAAATTAAAACTTAAAAAAAAGACTTGGTATGTGAACACCTCCATAAGCTACCAACGTTACAAAAACTTGGATGTGTGCAAAATTGACTCAAATTATTTCAAAGTTTCAAAAGCTATTTTAGTGAGACCTCCTGTTAAAAAACCAAAGAGAAAAAAAGAAACTTACTTCCTAATGACTCATATTTTTTAATTTTTACTTATTTGTATGTTTTTAGGACTTATCTCTGGGTTATGTTTAGGCTCAAGGATAGTTTTGTTTTCTCTTAGCATCTAATCTCTTTGGTGAGAAGAAAAGTTATTTTCCCATTTAACCCTTTGTGTCTTCTTATTCCTCTTAGACATAAGACTAGGTAAGTTAACTTTCAGATCTGTATGTTTAAAACATGACAAGAAAATCATAAGGTTTACATAAAACAGAACAAGATTTTCCCATAGCCGTCAGAAAGATAAAGATTTTTTAAAAAATATTGACAAGCTATTCTCTACAGAGGCTAGGAAATAAAAAAATTGTTTTTAAAATAAAAGTAACCTTTTGAACTGGTCAGTCACCCTTGTTTTTGGTGTAAGGCCATGGTGTGTGTGCTATGTTATATGTACGCATGTGCACACGTGTACATTCACACATTTGTGTTTATGTGTATTGCATGCCAGAGGTTGACACTGGGTGTCTTCCTTGATCATTCTACCTTAGTGACTGAGGTCTCAACCCTGAACCAGAACTGGCTGCTTCCTTTCTTTAACCTAAACAGCTTACTCATAGGATCCAAACTCTGCTCCTCATATTTATCCGATGGCCCATTATCTGAGTCTTTCTTTTCTACTCTCTTTGGAATCGTAACTGTTCCTGAATGTCTCATAAAAGACCCCCACACCTGGCACAATTGTCACTGTGGAACCTTCTGAAGGAAAGAGTGGTGAAATGGACCTCTACTTAGAAATGAGGCATTTGATGAGATGGTTATTTGAAATATGGACTCAAAGTCCATGAAACTCCATTTGGAAGCGATAACTTCTACTTTCTTTTAAATTTATTTAGAACGGTTTATGAGGTCCCGTTAGGTACTGTACCCCCAGGGGTTTATGGGAGGTTGTAGATGGATGGAGTTAAGAATCAAATGTAGTCCTTGCATTCATATACCCAAGTCGACTGAGTGCACAAGTTAGATGCTTAGGTAATCAGTCAGGCAGAGTCCACAAGAGAGAAGCTGTGGAGGGTACATCGTGTTCTGAGCAGGTAGCCAGACCATGGCATTTGTTTTCTGAATGTAACGTAAGCTAATATTGGAATAATTGGTAGCAGTTAGGTGCCAAGGAAAAGATTATGAACAGAAGGAATAGTGTGTGGAAATGGCATACACACATAATTCAGGTGACTGAGGAGGCCAGGGGAGTGTTGGATCCCTGGAGCTGGAGAGAACCACAGTCTGTTGTGAGCTCCCTGATGTCAGTTGGGAACTGGATCCTTTGCAAGAGCAGTTAGTTCATTCCACCAGCTCCAGGACTTTTTTACTTAAATTTTTTTTTTTCTCTTAAACTAGGTACTGCCATCCCTAAAATAAGACTTGAGTAGGTTTAGTGAAGGGCAGTTGTAGTACATGCCAGTAAGCAAAATAGTGAAGATCTCCCATATGTCAGCCCACAACCACCTGTAACTCCAGGCCCAGGTTTAAAGACATGAGCCACCGCCGTCTGGCTACACATCTTTTAACTATATGCAGACAACACAGATAACCTATGAACTTTTTAAGCAGTTATCTTACCCTCTCTGCCATTGTATTAATTTTTTTTATAAAGTACACATAAAATTTACATTCTTAAACTTTTTGTCTTTATGTTTTGGTTTTTTAAGATAGGGTTTCTCTATGCATAGCGGTCTGTCCTGGAACTCACTTTGTAGACCAGGCTGGCTTAGCACTCACAAAGATTGAGATTTTGCACACCTCAAATTATAAGCATCTTGTGTTCAGCATCTTGCATTTAATAACCATTTGTCTGTTGTCTTCTTTAGCGAAACATCCAGTCAAGTGCTTTGTTAATTTTTACGTTTTATTGTGTATTCTGAACATTAAGCCTAATGCAGATGTGTGCCTTGTAGATACCTTCTCCCACTCAGCAGACTGCCTTTTCACCATTTACTGTGCCCTGTGTGCCCTTCTTTTCATACAATCCAGATTACTTTCTCTTCATTATCCTGATTCTGTGCCATCCATTAAATCTTTGCCAAACCCAGTGCCATTAAGGTTTTTAGTTTCAGCCTTTTTGCTAGTCTTTATTCCATTACACACACACACACACACACACACACACACACGCACGCACGCACGCACGCACGCACGCACGACGCACGCACACACAGAGTACTTGCTGTTTTTGCAGAGGACCCAGATTCTGTAACTCCAGCTGACACCTTCTGTATGAGGTGCACAGGTTACATGCCAGCATATCATTCATACACATAAATAAAACTTAGGGGAACAGAAAGGAAAATAAATATAAGTAAATGGCATGGACCTCAGATCAAATGATTGTTTTCTTCCCCCACAAGAAAGGACAGTCTCTTGAAAAAATGATGCTAGGAAACCGCGACCTATATTCATGTGTGTGTGTGTGTGTGTGTGTGTGTGTGTGTGTGTGTGATTAGAACAGATACACTTTTCTAATTATTCTAAATATATCAAGAAGCATTATTTTTGTATGTATTCATTCACTCATTAATTTTGATGCTGTTGTAAATGGAATTGTTTTCTTAGTTCTTTTCCTGAGATGCTCACTCTTAGTATGTTCGTAGAAGCAACCTTTTTTGTCTGTTGCTTTTGTAACCTGCAGCATTGCTGAATGCATTTCTTGGTTATCTTTTCCTGTAACTCTTTAGGGATTTGCACATCTGGGATCTTGTCATCCACTGTAGATGTTAGTTGTTCTGTCCCAATTGCTTGGGCTGTGTGTGACAGAAATGACTGAAGCCAGCCAGTGCCTTCATCCTGATCCTGACCAAGTGACAGCTTTCAGTCCACAGTGAGCGAGCCGTGGGCTTTTCATATGTGCCTGTTAGTATCTGGGGTCGTTTTCTTCTGTTTAACACTTATTTTTCTCATGAAGAAATACTGACTCTTGTCTAATACTTTCAGTGTCATCAGAGATAACCATGTGGTGTTTCTCCTTTATTCTGTGAATGTGGAATATTGGCATATTAACATTAGGTTTTGTGTTGAACCATCCTGTGCTGGCAGTAGATTTCAGTTGGTTATTTATAATCCTCTTACTGTACTGTTCAGTTTGTTTTGCATCAGATTCCATCAGTGATACAGATCTGAGGTTTTCTTGTAATGCCTTCGGTCTGACTTTGGATTTTGAGTAATGTTTCCTTTGTTGATAGTCACAAGGAGCAAACTGTTTTTAATTTTGGTTTCTCTGTTCTATTAATTCACTTAATATTTACTGTTTTCATTTCTGCTTCATTCATTTTGTTTTTCTCCCTACTATGAAGGTTTAGGTTGATTTGGGATCATTCTTCAATGTATCATGGCTGTGACCATCCTGAATATGAATGTCATATTTTCTATGTGTTGGTGCTTAGATTTTCTAATATTCTTTGAAAATTGGGTACTTTGAATTTAATATATTAATTTGTTTTTTAAAATTATGTATTTTGTATGTATGAGTGTTCTGTCTCCATATACACTTGGATGTCAGAATGAGCCACCATGTGGTTGCCAGGAATTGAACTCAGGATCTCAGGAAGAGCAGCCTTAAACCACCGAGCCATCACTCCAGACCCTATGTTTTGGTTCTTGAATGTCCCCAAAAGCTTCCGTTGAAGGCTTGCTTGGTACTATGCCTGGGCTACCGAGAGGCGGGGACCCTTTAGGAGATGGTCCCTGGTGTAATGACATGGGTTGGGGGTGTGCTTTTGAAGGGAATATTGGGAACTGTGCCTGTTCCTGTTTTTTAGCTTCTTTGAAGTCCAACGTTGTCCTCTGCTGTGTGCTCTGACCTTCACATACTGTGCTCCACAGGCCTAAGGCCCCTGTGCCCAGGGACAGTGGACTGGCATTGCTGAGGCTGAGCAAAGCAAGCCGCCTCAGGTTGTCTGTCCCCGGCATTGTGCCACCATGCCAGGAAGCTGACTATGTGCTTTGTTCACACTTCATTTCCAGCTCAATCCAGTTACAGAAGACACTGTATGATTTCTGTCTTCTTGAACTTGTCAAGATTTATGGTTACCATGATTTGTTCTGGAAAATGAGCTGGTGGAATTTGAGAAAACTGTTTTCCTTTTTTGTTGGGAGAAGTATCTTAGTTCCAATTCATTTGCAGCCCATCTCCTTATTGTCTAGTGACTATGCATGACTAAAAGATACTGAAGTTTCTTTTATTGTAATGACCTCTCCCTTTGAATTTGTTCATGTTTGCTGCTTAGGTTTGGGCATGCTTATGTTTGGTACACAAGTAATTGTAGAAAATGGACCCTTCATAATTTTGGCTGGGAAATGGCTCTACAGACATCAGACAAAAAAAAATAGGCTAATTAATTTTGTCTACTATTTGTGGATTATCTTCTATCCACCATACTTGTCTTTGGGCTAAAATCAGTTACCTAATGATATAGATGGGTCCTGTTGTATTTTAGTTCACCTCTCCCAACTAGTGCAGTTTTAGTTTAGTCACTATAGTACATTACTGTTAAGGTCAGGCTTCTTACTGACATTTTGCTGTTTTCTATATGTCGTCTTTTTGCCTCACATCCTTTAACTAGTTTTTTTGTTTGCCTTTCATTTATGCTCTTTAGTGATTTTGTCATTGGTATGTTTTATGACTTAGCTGTATTAGCTGTAAAGTTAAAGGATCTATTTTAGGCAGTAAATTAACCTTGCCATTTGCAAACTACACTCTTAGGTTCTGCTTCTCCCAGGATGTCACCCTTCACTTACACGTATAGTAGACTCAGTCATCTGTGGACTGTTCCCATGGTCTTCCTATGGTCTTCCTAAGTGTGGCTTTTGCTTGATAACAGTTGCTGGGTCCTATCGGCTCCCTCCACGGATGGGTGAGAGGGCACAAACTCAATGACAGAGACTCGGAGTCAATGAAAGGAAAAACAACCGACTCCTTTATTTAGCAATGGGGCACCTCATATACCCTCCCAGCACCCAGGTATTCTGATCCCTTGATATGGCTGCTTCTCGTTGGCTAAGCACGATTGAGAGCATCATGCTTAGACTTTCTTCAGGAAGAGGGCTTAGACTTTCTTCAGGAAGAGGGCTCTCTTTAAAGTTATTTATGCTCACATTGTTCACTACTGTCCCTTTTAAAAACATGTGGGTGTAGAATCCTAGCTCCTCCTGGCTTCTTCCTCCTCTTGTGAAAGCTGATCTTCTGGACCCTAGTAACCTCTGCTGAGCTGCCTTTACTGAGATTACAGGTTTGCTGCCCTTGTCATTGCTGTGGATTGAGTTCCCTGCTCAGCTCTTTGGAGTAAGTCTTTCACAGGCTCCTGGAACTCTCACCCTGCATGTGACACTTGTTTGCCAATGGTTTAAGAAAAATATGGAGATTTTGAGGGTCTTTCTTGGATTTCCCACCTGGAAGTCAGCAATATCTTGTCAGCTCTGGTCTCTGTCTTCAGCCCTGTAGGACTCCACTGTAAACCCATACATCAGATTCAGAAAGCTAGTTTAATATGTAGCTCTTGCCTCAAAAGGTCATACCACACGCAGATTCTATTACTAAAAATTCTTACGTATTTTAAGTACTGTCAAGTTTAGATTTTTTGAAAATAATTTAAAAATACATTTTGAAAAATTTTAAATAAGGGAGCTGTGATTAAGTTATTACACTTACATTTCAACTAATTTTTTTTCTTTTATAGGATATTACAAATGAAGAACACCAAAAAATTGAAGTGTTAAAATCAGAAAACAAGAAGCTAGAAAGACAAAGAGGAGAATTAATGACAGGGTTCAAGAAACAAATGAAATTAATTGACATTTTGAAAAGGCAGAAGGTAAGTCAAGCAGAAGCTATATCAGATATGCTACAGACCTTTGTTCTGTTAAGTTTAGGGCTTTACTTTGTTTGGAATCTTACACATAAGATTCCTAAAGGCTGGGCGGTGGTGGCACACTCCTTTAATCCCAGCACTCAGGAGGCAGAGGCAGGGGGATCTCTGTGAGTAGATCTATAGAATGAGTGCCAGGATAGACTCCAAAGCTACACAGAGAAACCCCGTCTCAAAAAACAAAACAAAACAAAACGAAACAACAAAAGTACCTAAAGATGGACTATATACATGTAAAGTCACACACATAATATAATATACAGCTTCACTGGTTTAAAAATGTACACTTCATCAAATTTAAATGATAAAATGCAATCCTTTCTGGCTACAGAAAGTGTCATACATGAGAATGACCCACTTTACTGGACTATTTTCCTCATTTTAGTGTATTATTTTCCTCTTGAAACTTTGAATAGCAATACCAAAACACACTGTACCTTTCCTGAAGTGTGACAAAAGACAATAAAGCTCTCTCACTTTGTTTCAAAGATCAGGTATAATAATATTTATTCTTTTAACAGTAGTTTGGTCTTGAGTGTACTACCCATTTAAAATGTTAATTTGTATCAGGTATGATAGCACACACCTTTTTTGTTTTTTGAGACAGGGTTTCTCTATGTAGCTTTAGACCATGCTGGCCTCAAACTCACAGAGATCCACCTGCCTCTGCTTCCTAAGCTGTAGGATTAAAGGGGTTAGAGTCCAGCCTAATCTACAAAGCAAGTTCCAGGACAGCCAGAGCTGTTAAAAAGAGAAATCCTGTCTCAAACTAAATCAAATGAAAATAGTAATAAACATACTTGATCGCATATAAACATAACTTCCCTGCTGTGTGGCTTTCTCTGAATCAGACAATGTATTTTTTTTTTAAACAGATGCATATTGAAGCTGCCAAGATGCTGTCTTTCAGTGAGGAGGAATTTATGAAGGTTCTAGAGTGGGGCACTTCATGACTGAGCATTTGATGCTTGTGAAATAAATTCAGGTATCAACCTGCTGAAATAAACAGAATGTTTGGGAGGACAGTCTGAGACAAAGCCAGACTGCAACACTGGCCTTACTCCTTTTTCTTTAAGACTTTCCTTTTTTACAACTTACCAGACCCAGTAGAGGACAGCAAGATGGCAGACAAGACTCCAGAGATTCACCATCTTGACTGCTGCTTTCAAACAATGATACAATACACCTGGAACCCACATCTGTCTTGCAGGGGCCCTGTGTTCTCATTTTCAGTAATTATGCACACACAAAAATACCTTGAGAAGAGGGGCATGTGACACCTAGGTAAGAAATGACATACCTAGTTGCAAGTGTTAACCTGGGAGGGAAAGATAGCCTTACTTCCTGACAACTCAGGATACATCTGCAAGTGTTACAGCTCTGTAGGGAAGGGTACCCTGACCTGTTAGAAAGTCAGGCTATACCTCCATCCTGCCCCCTCCTCCCCAAAGAGAGCTTACCAGTAGAGGTATCCATTTCTTCCCAGCTCTGGCCCTGGATGTTACTTCTGCTTCATTCTGCTAAAGGGGAAACCCCTGAACAAAGTAGCAATTTGCCCCTGCTCTTGCCAAAAGTTGTTACTTCTGCCCCCCCCCCCACACACACACACAGCGAGCATCCTAGAAGTAGTATCCATTTCTTCTGCTCCTCTCTGGCAAAAGATTTTCACCCAAAATGAGAAGGGATCCAGGAAGAGTGGCTGTCTCTGCTGGGGTGGAGGCCGGCGGCAGAGGGCCATTTATACAGCGCTTCTTAGGGGCAGAGTTTTTCCAAGGAATAGATTTCAGGGAGGGAATTGGTCAGATTTGAGCTCAGATTGCCTTATTTTCCTGCTCAGAGGTTGGTTTTGTGTTCAGTTGGCCAGGGACAGAGTTGGCTCTGGTTTTAGGGCCAAAGTTTGCTTATTTCACTGGTCCTTTTTAATCTTTTGGCTCTAGTTTCAGGGCCAGGATGGATTTCTTTCTTTGGCTCTGGTTCCAGGGTCAGGGTGTTCTTAGGTTCTGGTTTCAAAGCAAAAGTATTTCTTTCACTGGCTCTGGTTTCCGGGCCTAGGTTTTTTTTTTTTTTTTTTTTTTTTTTTTTTTTTGGCCATTTTACCATATACTAATTACAGCAAAAGAAAACTTTATTGAGGAGGGTGAGGGCAATTTTACCCTTCCTTTAGCACAGAGTGACAGGAGAAACTTCATTGGTCTCCAGCACCGGCCCCATAACAGTAAAACTAGCAGACTCTAGGCCCTGAACCAGTAAATTTTCCTGTGCTGGTGGTAAAATGGAACCCATGGTTTCTGTAAGAAGATAGAGTGAAGTTCCAGCCCACATCACTTCTGGCCGACTGCAGTAGCCTGGCATTGTATATGAACTTAGCTGCGATGCCTTAGCTGTGTGCCCTGCCAGCTCCCTACCCCATCCCAGGTGCTATAGCAGAGCAGCATAGATGGTGTTGTAGCACACTGAACTAGCTGTTATGACCCTGGGCTTGAGGCACGATGGAGTGCTGCAGTCAGCTCAGATTGAGACAAGAACTTCTGGACATTCAAGGCAAAGCCTGTTAATGTCTGCCCACAAGGATTAAAAATTGGGGATCATCCCCAAATAAACCAAGGTGCCCAAGGAGATGAACATATCCAGACTGCCTGATGATTCAAATGAGCTGTTGACAGAGATTTGGCAGTTTTTTGCTCTATGAAAATGGGACTTGCCAGGCAAATGGATCTCAAGAATTTGAGGCCAGCCTGGTCTACTGAGTTCAAGGACAGACAGGGCTACTCAGAGAAACCCTGCTCAAAAAACCAAAGGGGACCTGGTTTAAAAAAAAAAAAAAAATGAACAGGAACCAAGAATGTGTCCCTAAAATAGATATTAAGTCAAAGCTATAAAAAGAAAGGCAAAGGAAACCTTACATAATGGTAAAAGGATGAAGTCATCAACAGTAACAGTGGTGAGCATGCATCTACCTACAACAGAGCTAAATTACAGACATTTGCAAAAAGGAAAGACGTGCTGCAATATTACAGTGGCAGAAGACAGCTATTACCCCATATTCAACACCAGATCAGACAAATCAAAAGAAACTGAACTTAGCCAGTACAAGAAAAAAGGAAAAGATCAAAGAAGAAATAAATTACAAAAACACAGGTCATGTAGCCCCAACCTGGAAAGTTAAATCCCAAATACTGCAGAATCCAGCTGTTTTTGTCACTAGTTTGACACTATGGGTGTAAAATATCAAATCTGACTTCATGTGACAGGCTGCAGGTGAACACGGGTTCACTAAAAGTAATGTATAATTATTAAACATAGACAAAGGCCAGTGAACCAGTTCAGTAGAAAGGGCACCTGCCACCACACCTGGCACCTTGATTCATGGAACCCACAACTCCTATAAGCTGTCCTCTGACACACAATGAAAAGGTTAAGAATTAAAGATTTTAATCTCAAACAACAAAGACAAGGAAGGATTAATGCTAGCTGAGCACGGTGGTACCAGCCTGAAACAGCAATGTGCAGGAGGCAGGGGAGGGAGGGAGGGTCAGCAGTGCTGCCCCGAGGGAGCTTGATGCCACTGTGGGTGACGTGACCCTCTGTTGCAAACAGACCAACGAACTTCACATTTAAGAGTCAGGTCCCATTCAAGACAACATATTATGTGTACCTTAAATATTCCAAGATCAAAATGAAAAACAACCACAACAGAAAAATCCCAACTTCTATCCCATACAATTGCAGATACAGCATACTCAGCTCACATGAAATAGCTGATTGTCAAAACATTGTATCAGTAACGTTTAACCCACAGAAAGAAAATACCTATTTAGAGATCCACAGAAAGAAAATACTATTTAGAGATGAAAAAAAAATACCTAGTTAGAGATGAAAAAAGGGATATAACCATTGTACTGTATAGAAAGGATCGTAAGAGTAATATAAATTATCTATGAATAATTTATGCAACACAGAATGAATTAATCTCTGGAGATATACAATCTACCAAGAATGAATTATCAAGAGAAGGAAATCTGAACTGCACCCTGGTGAGAAATAAGGTCAAGGAGATATATCCTTCATAAAAAGTCCCATTGGGAGCTTGAGGGGTGGCTCAGGGTTAGTGTTGCTGCCATTGCAGAGGCCCCAAGTTCAATTCCCAGCACCCATATGACAATTCACAACCACCTATGTAACTCCAGTTCCAGGAACTCAAGGCCCTTTTCTGGCCTCCATGGACTCCTGCACAAACATGGTACACAGACATGCACACAGGGATACACACAAAATATAAACACTTAAGAAAAACCCAGGACCGTCAGGCTTCACTGCTAACATCTACCCAACATTGAGAAGACTAGTTCTTCTCAAACTACTCCAGAATATTGACATAAAGACTTTCCCAAATTTGGGTATGATCTCCTGGATTCTAACACCATGCTAGGACAACAAACAAACAAAACCAAACCAACTCCACAGTTCAGTAACCCTGATCAACTCAGATGCAGAAATGCTCATCATAACATTAGAAAACAACCTACCTAAAGTGGGTTTCATCCTAGATGATTCAACATTCAAGTCAATAAACATGTCACGCTGACAGAATGAAGAAAAAGTTCGTAAGTTCAGTAGAGGAGACAAGCCCAATACTGAACAATACTTCATGACAAACACCGTCAACAAAGTAGATTACAAAAGGAGTGTACTCAACATACGACAAGCACACAGCTAACATACTGAACAGGGAAAAGCTGAAGCTTATACTCACATGATATTTGTGAATCTACAAAGTTTACACTGAAGAATTACAAATAAAACAAAAATTTTGCATAGTTTTTTGCTATTTGTTTTGGGCTGTATTCGTAACTATCCTGACCCCCTGCCAGGATTGTCACAACCAAAAGACCTAGAATCAGACAGTTACGAGCAATGGCTGCTTGCTTTTGCAGGGACTCAGGTTTGCTTTCCAACACCCATATGGTAACTCCAGTTCCAGTGGATATGATGTCCTCTTCTGGCCTTCTTGAGCACTGCATATGAGTAGTACACATACATGCAGGCAAACACATGTAAAATAAATCCTTTAAAAAGAAAAAAAAAAAAAAAAGCCAGGCAGTGGTGGGGTACATGGATCACCGAGTGCAAGGCACTGAGTGTGAGGATAGCATCCAAAGCTACACAGAAGCCCTGTCTCCTAAAACCAAAAGAGAGAAAAAAAAAAAAAAAGTTACACGATACAAAACCAGCATGTAAGATTTGGTAGCAAGAGTAGCAAAACTCACAGGCTCAAGCTATAGCTCAGTGGCAAAGCACACAGCACACATGAGACGCTGGGTTCAATCCCTACATAAGACACACAATGCAAAGTCAGTGGTGGCGTTTTTCATACGCAGATGGCCAGGTATGTAAGAAAATGTACAGTAATCCCAACTGTAGTATCTAACAAAACGAGATTGAAGATGTCTATATTGAAAACTATAAAATATTGATGAAGGAAACCAGAGACAAATAAATAGCTAGTGTCTTTATGCACACTGCCCAGAGAGGTCTAGATTCAATGCAGTCGCTGTGGAAACACCCAGAGCATTCTTCAGAAATGTAATTCACACATCACCAAAGTGACCTTGAGAGTAAGAAGATCCAACAGGCAAATCACCAGCTAAATTCAGAGCCAACAGCAGCAGCTGCACTAATTGAGGGATTAGCGGGGGGGGGGGGGTAAGAAAAGAGCAGAAAGCTCCACCACATTGACCTAAGTAGAGGTTTGGGTTTTGTTTTGTTTTTAATATGACCACAAAAGCAATTACAAAGCTGCACAGCAAAGAAAACTACACAGAGAGGTAACAAACTACAGAATAGGTTAAAAATGTTAAAATATAAAACAAGTATTAGCCTAGCATGGTGGCTGGCACACACCTTTAATCCCAGTACTTGAGAGGCAGAGCAGGCAGATCTTTGGAATTTCCAGGATGGCCAGGGCTACATAGAGAGACTCCCATCTTTAACAAGAAAGAAAACCAGTCATGTATGAACTCTAACTCTATAGCAAAGAGGGAGCACCAGGAAAGATTGGAGGGGCAGAGGGGGAGAAGGGGAGAGGGAGAGAGCAAAAAGGCCTAAACAGACATTTGTTGAAGATGTACAGCCAACCAATAAGTATGTGAAAAACTTAAGCATGACTCACACGGAAATAAACAGTAAAACTACAATGAGCAAACACTGAAGCCAAAGTAAAACAGATGAATATATATATATATATATATATATATATATATATATATTCATCACATCTCTCTCTCTCTCTCTCTCTCACACACACACACACACACACACACACACACACTAGAAATAGGACAGATGGCTCTGCAGTTGGGCACTGGCTGCTCTTGAAAGTCCTCTACACTCACATGGCAGCTCACAACTGTCTCTAACTGCAATCCCAGGAGCTCTGACACCCTCTTCCGGCCTCCTCGAGCACTGCACACACGTGATGTACATACAAACATGCAGACAAATCCCCATAAACATGAAATAAACCTTTAAAAACAATAAAGAATAACATGTTTGAGAGGATACAGAGGCAAAGGAACCATTCAGGCTAGCGGGGGGAATGTAAATCAGTACACACATCACAGCAAACAGCCAGTATGGGGGTTTCTCATGGTGATGACACGGATTATAAGGAATATATCAATTTTAAAGAGCACTGTGTTGAGGAGTTATATGCACTGTCAAAAGGATGAATATATACAAACATCTCTGAATAACACTGGAAACACTGAGTAGTTACCTTCTGTTTGGCCCAAGTGGTTCTATGGAATTCAGGGACACATTGGCATCGTTGAATGCATAGTGAATAAAGTGACTAATTCTGCAGTTAGAGTACAGATGCATTTAATTCTTGTCTAACTATAAATGGTGACATAGGATGTTTTAGAACATGCAGACAGACACTGGGGACCTGCTGTCATCACCTGTAAAACAACAGTTACACTGCCATCTAGTGGTGGTGTCTGAAAAGTTCACGTTTCGTCAACTGCTGGTGCTGATCACTTCTCTTCATAGACTTCACTCCTTTTCTGATAGGCTTTCCTAAACTCTTCACCAAGCATGTCAACATCATCCTCTCTTTTAAATACTCCCTATGAAAAAAAGCGTTTTGTTGGTTACTTCTGAACGTGAGAGTATTTCACTGCATGCTCTTAGGGCTAACATGGGTGGACACAAAGCTAATGAAGCTAGCCAAGATAATGAAATCCATCCAACAGGCTAGCAAAACCTAATTTCCCAAGACTATGGCTTCAAAGTACATCCTGAATATTCTCGATCTGCCCCCTTTCCTGATTTGTCACCTTCAGAATAGAAAGAGCATAAGGGCACAGATCTGTCATCTAACTGCAGCTATGACAGCCCACATTGCCTGGAAGGAATGGAGCTTAGTGCCTTGTACTCTACCCTCATCTAAACGAGCTGTCGTAGTATATGGGGCGGGGGGGGGGGTAAGAGTGAGAAGGCTAGCCTGAGCTAGATAACTGCATGGGTACATTCTTCCTGCCTCAGGTTCTAGCTCATTCTGGGATACTGAATTTAACTCTAATAGGTCATGTCTGCCCTACAGAAGTATTTTCCCACTAAAATGTTGAAATCCAAAAGTTCTCTTAACATTCGTAGTCTGTTTTTATTAAATATAGCAGTCATGGTGGATTTTAACATCGGTCTATCATTTTGTATTACATCTACCTAACTAATTAGAGTGTAGACCCTGTGGCCAGGAATTTTTATGAAGTTTTCTTCTCCTGTTGTTGGTTAGGGACTGAACATAAAACACACACTTGATCCTGCACAGTCAATAAAGACCTCAAACAATAGGACTCGTAGGACTGGATTTATGAACCTCCATGTTTATATGGACCAGAAGCTCATTATTAGCAGTCAATGTGTGTCTCAGATACACATGGAAACCCACTACTTTTCAGAATTACTCTCCAACAATGAGGCTGCCTAATATCTGCCTATAACACAGTCTCCTACAGAGCAGGCTCCTCTCAGACTCAAGCATGTGTGTCACCATTGACGAGGATTTCCAGTTTATCATCATCTTCAGTGTTCGCCCTCCTATAGTTGCTCTAGGGTAGTTTGTTTTTAAGATTTCCCATGCAACAAGGAGAGCAAAGAGCCTCAAACGTTAGCTCAAGGGCCAGGGATGTAGCACACTGCATAAAGCCCTTGCTTAGTGTGTGCAAGGCTCTGGGCCAGATCCCCAGCACCGCAGAAGTTTGGAAAAGTAGCCTGTTGTCCCAGCCCTCGGGAGGTGGAAGCAGGAGGACCAATAACGTCCCAAGACCAACTCTTACTGTAGATGTCTAAAAAGGACTGAGCTTCACGCCTGCCGGGGTCTCTCTATTTCTCCAGGAAAGCGCAAAACACGAGTGTCTCCCCCCACCACCCCCAACATCCTAGAGCCATGCCACTCTTCTCTCCATTGTTAACATCAGGAAGAAGATCACACTCAAGTGAGCCTCACTTACTTTGGGGAGATAGCCTAGTAAGTTTGCAGCATGCTCTTTGAGGAGCCTCAGCCTTTCCTCTTCAATGATCTTGTTGATGCAGCCCTGCCGTCTTTGCTGTAGCTGCAGCTCCTCCAGCTCGCGTTGCTGGGAACGAAAACACAAGTGTCTTAACTGCCACCAAATACACTAATCCCTTATGAAGTTCACCAATGAGACTGAATTTTATTTTTAGTTGTTATTTGATTTTACATCCTGGCCACAGTTTCCCCTCCTCCTCTCCTCCCAGCCCAGTCCCTCCCCCTAAACCCCCTAAACCCTCTCTATTCCCACCCCTTAATCCACTCCTCCCCTGTTTCTGTTTAGGTTGGAACAACACGCTATGACTGAGCTACAACCCTTATGACAGGAAGTTTTAAAGAGACAAGCATGTATATGTATTTTTAGGAAAATTTTCAGTAACAAGAAGAAAATGTATTCAAAGGAGCAATTTCCTAATAAATCCAGCAAACATTTATGGAGTTCCCATCATATACAAAGCACCCAACCTACCCAAAATGCATAAAACAGAGCAGGGTTATCCGAGGACTCATTTCCCCTAATGTTGGTGTGCAGCACACTGCAAAGGTCAGAGTTCCAGCAGAGGAGCTCTAGCACCTTTCTTGAGAATTCTGAATTCTTAGCATACTCTGAGCCTACACTGCACATGTGATATTGTCTGCATAGTCTTTGGCCCTTAGGGACACACACAGCTGCCTAAGACCTCAATCCCACTTACTGCACTTGTATCCGGTGACTTCACCACTCTAATTTGGGCACACAGGATTTCCCTTCTTGTACTGTGCTACCCCACACTCAGTGTCCACCCTTATGTCATATAACTTATAGTAGTTAGTGCATGTGGTTTAGAAAGGTGTGGGACAAGGTCTGAATAGGTTGGTGATTAGAAACGCCTTGAGGCTTTTTTAGGATTTTGTCTAAACCACACACATTCTTAGAGGTAGACAGGATTATAGATACCTACTTAGGCCTCTCTCTAAAATATAAATGGGCAGTTTAGTGCTTTTAGGGCTACACAGTGTCATAAGTATTTAAGTTCTGTTGCTAAAACATCCACATCTGCCCCTGGGCCAAAACAAAATTGTGTCAGCTAAGCTGAAATCTTCATACTGGGAATGTTTACCATTAAATCCTAAAACATAAGTTGTACATGTGTGTCCCCGGGCACTTTACTGTTTTCCGTGTATGCTGGGTTATCTGCGAAGTGTTCTGATCTGCTCTAACCCTTAGACAAGCCAGTCCATCACTGGTCCTACCCTTTTACAGTAGAGAATGAATGCAAAGCCTTACAGGCAATTCCAAAGCATTTTCCTTTTCTGCCTTCTTAATTACTGCACTAACAGTTATTGTCTTCATTAACTCCACATTTATAAATATTTACACTGTGCCAGGCAAACTGCACTTTATAGATCATTATCTCCCCTACAGGCTAGAGTCAGGCCAAGGCTGATTTATACCAAGCCTAAGCAATGGAGGCTTTTATCTAATTAAGAAGAGTCCACCGAGGCTTAAGTGTGAAAAGAAACAAGAGTTATAAAGCCACTGATCGGCAGACTGACCAGTTGTAAGGAGACCAAGCAGAAATGCCATGGTGCAAGGGACGGGCTGGCCTCCTGGTTTTCTGTGACTACACACCATTTACAGTCTTTTAGCTTTTTGAATGTGTTTAGGTTTTTCCTTCCTCCTCATCTTAAACTACAATGTTCTCCAAGACTCTATCTATCCTAAGCCCCCTCATGCTTTCTTGTTATTACACCAACATCTCATATAAATCTCTTTTCTCTTTGTGCTACTTAATCCCAGGTAAGCACTTCCCAAACAAACAAACAAAAACAACCTGAGCTTTGCTCTAAAGTATAACTGCACACATGTCCCTTTTGTCATACTTGAAACCTTTGGATTATTTTGATTTCTTCCTCTCCCTACTCTATATACAGGGGGAAGATACCATACAGTTTCATTTACTTAGGAGGAAAAAAAAAAGAATATTCACATTCTTTCTGTCACCTACTACTGCTGCTGTTTACAGACCATAAAAGTTAGGACTACCATGTCTATTATTTACGGTACTGACTAATGCCTAGGAGCCTGTGCTTGCCACATTTAGAGTGCTTCATCTTCTTAAAGCATTCACACATGACTACATTAGGTCCTTCAAACATATCCGTTCAGGACACATACCATCCGAGTATTCTTTCAGTTTTGTCAATGGAACATAAATATTTAAGTCAGAATGTCAGACTTACAATCTGGTTCCCTCTCCAACTTCTAAATCTACATTTCTAACAATCAGCCTGCCTTTTTTGGCCATGAAAATCAATGTGAACAAATACACATTCCTTCAAAAATCTACTTTCCCCTCTACATAATCTTTAGAATATGGCCTTCTCACTGAAGAGGGAAACGACTATATCTGTAATCAGTGGCTGCCTTAAGTACTCACCTCTCCACAGTTAACTGGTCCCCAGCATCGTCAGATCTGCATGTTTGGCATCTGAGGAGCTCCTTCTATTTGCATATGCCACCCCTTCTGAGCTCCAGTACATGGCTCACTCGTCTCCATAGCGCCAGTATCCACCCCTTTACATCTCACTCGTCTCCATAGCGCCAGTATCCACCCCTTTACATCTCACTCGTCTCCATAGCGCCAGTATCCATCCCTTTACATCTCACTCGTCTCCATAGCGCCAGTATCCATCCCTTTACATCTCACTCGTCTCCATAGCGCCAGTATCCCCTTTCAAAGCTACTCAGTGCTGCCCCTTGAATCACCTTTCTAGATCATCTTGAATCTCAACATGCAATTTTCCTAATTATTTAGTGACTTCTCTTGGGGTAAAAACAAAATCCATCATAATATATAAGGTACCACAATGGGTAATTCCTTTCTGCTATACAACACCTTCATACCTTTATCATCATACATGAAATATACTATTTTTTTATTTTTCTCAACCAAGAGTGTAATTCATAGATGACACAGATGCTGGTTCTCAACATCAGCACATATAAGTCTCAACAACCAATTTCTATATGCCTTAATAAATGATCACTCGGCAAACTTACAGACCATAGGCCATTAAACGAACACCTAACCCTGTATGACACAGAAAGGCTCAGTGGGTAAAGTGCTTGCCACACAAGCATGAGGACCCGAGTTCAGATCCCCAGAACTTAGGCGAAGTCAGGTGTGTAATTCCAGGTTCTGCCAAAACGGAGACAGCAATAAAAGAACCCCCAGAAGCGGCAGGCTGCCCAGCCTCTCTGACATCTTCAGCGGACCGTCAAAGACCCTGCCTCACACAAACTGGAGGGGAGGGGCCACTGTGCAGTTTCCCTCTGCCCTTCACGCTCACACTAGGACACACACGTGCACATGCAAGCACACAGATGCTCTCAGTTGGTGTTTGCTGATAAGAGCTTTCCTTACCTTGTCTGCAAGGAACTGGCTGCGCCGCTCTTCGATGAGCTTCTCCACCGCCCGTTTGTGCTCCAGCTGCTTCATTCGTTGCTTCTGGGCATTCATGAGCTCTATCCGGTCGTCTTCAGCAAACTTAGCCAGCATGGCTTTCCTGAAGGTCTCTTCCTCCTCTTTTGCAGCCTGCAGAATTATTTCCTTGAGCGCCATTTGGTCTTCAAAGTCTTGCTTCATCTCCCTCTGCTTCCGCAGTTTCTGCTCTGCTTCTTCCTGCACAGTGATGGAGAGAGTTAAGCATTTCCTTGCACGTTCCCGAGAGGGCGATCCCAGCACTCACAGGGCAGAGGCAGGAGGCTCAGGAGCTTGAGGCCAGACTGGGCTAGTGAGATGCTATCTCAGGAAACAAGACAGATGAGGACAGTTACAGTATGAAATCACATAAACAGAATTAAGCCTTTTGACGACACTCTGTCCCACTTAAGACTGTCTGAATAAGATGCCATATTCTCTTTAAAAAATTATTTTTACGTGTGTGCGCGCGCACCTATGTGCAAGGAGCCCACTGAGGCCAGAGGAGGATGTTGGGCAGATACCCTGGCACTGGAGTTGCCAGTTCTTGGGTCTTCCAAGAGCAGCCAGTGCTCTTAACCTCTGAGCCATCTCTCCAGCCCATTAACCCACCTTTTCTAACCTACCTTTTCTAACCCACCTTTTCTAACCTAATCATTCTTGCCCAATCCCAGCACAAACTCTAGGCAGCCAATGTCAAGTAATGTCCAGGCATGCTAAAACCCTTAATGTCTATTCTGTCCCACACTCTGTGTAGGGTAAAAGGGCCAGAGCCAAAAAAAACACCCTGGCCCTGAAACCAGAGCCAAAGAACCACATTCTGCCCCTGACTACCTCAGTACAAAAAAAGCAACCCATCCCTGAGCACGAAACCAGCCAATTCCTGAGCACAAATCCAGTCAATCTTTGAGCTTGGAGAACCTCAGGGATTGAAAATCTGACCAATTCCCACTCTGAAAATCTTCTCCCTGGAAAAAACTCTGCCCCTAAGAAGCCCCGTGACTATTGAGTTTGCTGCTGCCTTTTTCCAACATGCCAGAGACAGCCACTCTCCTGGATTCCTCCCTCCCAACAAATCTCTTGAATGAGGTTTGGGTGAGACCTTTTGCCAGAGTGGAGCTGGGCAGAGAAGTAACAATTTTCGCAGGAGAGGAGCAGAGCATCTCAGCTTGGAGCAGAACTTCAACACTTTCCCTGGGACACATTCCCCTAGAGTAGCAGAGTTGTTACACTCCAGGGTACTTGAGCAGAGCTGTAACAACTTCACCTGGGAAGCCCTCCCCTGCTGGGGCAGAGCTGTTACACCAGGGAAGCCTTTCCCTGGAGATGGCTCTAAGCTGCTATGGGTGAGTGACTGTGATACTCCTTGGCTCCCAACTGCCAGGATCCCCAATGTTTACATTCTATGTGATGTACAGATGCTTTTCTCATCCCTTTCTGAAAATAACAAAGCCCCTCAAAGACATTTTTTTTAAGGTTCTAGGCACATGATGTTTTATACTGAATATTTTGCACTTACCATATATTACACAGACATTAAAGGCTTGGAGAAGACAGTTTAGTTTGTGATATTTAGTCTGGAATGCCTGTTTATTACAACCCTCTGCACACAGTGATGTGCTCCATATAATACTAAATCTAACACACACAATTGACAGTCCTGGGAATCTACTACCTATGTTAATTCAACAGTGAAGATATCTTGAAAGAGAGAGAGAGAGAGAGAGAGAGAGAGAGAGAGAGAGAGAGAGAGAGAGAGAGAGAAGAGGGGGTATATTTGGCCCCAGTACTGTTCTACTGTGAAAACAAATGTCGGCACCCTCTGCTAGGTCTACAATGAGGATTGTACTATCAGTATGAGCTACCAAACTCCCTGTCCTTTTCTGTGTTCTAAAACTTGTTACATGGTCTTCAAACCTTCAAATCACTTGCTGTATACAGCTGGGTGGTGGTGGCACACACCTTTAATCTCAGCACTTGGGAGGCAGAGGCACTGGATCTCTGAGTCTGAGGCCAGCCTGGTCTACAAGTGAGTTCCCGGGTTACTCACAGAAAACAGAAACAACAACAACATCATTTACCGTACAGTCTCTGACCCCAGTAACTGCAAAGAGTCTGTAGGTTCTCTGCTGGAACCATATCCAACAAGGGCATGTATGTAGGTTTTGTCTTATGGAGGCAGTCCCAGAAAACAGCAGTGAGAAACAGTGTAGCAGGAAAGAAGAAAAGCCAACCCAGGGCATGTCGGGAAGACGGGTCACACTGTGGGAATGGAGGCTGTCCTCTCAGGACCTTCCCCAGGAAGGACGGAGGAGCGGCCACTCATCCTGACTGTCCAGTTGGTAAGAGATGGGGAGAGAGGTCTGCTCCTTGCTGCCACACTCTCCCCTCACTGTGGAGAAGCTGCCGGCATGGTTAATCTAAGCCCTTAAAAAGGTGGCCCACAGCTGTCCCCAAAGGACAAAACAACACGAATGAATTTCCAGAGAATGCTGCCTCAGCCAAGCAGACCACATGAAGTTCCACTTGTGCTGTCCATTCACAGAACCTTCTCGAGTCCTCTAATATAACTAACGGCTCATGTACAGTACCTGGTTTATGCACCCATCGGCTGAGGGACACATCGGCTACTTTCATGTTTTAGCTATCAGAAATCCTGCTCTGGGCATTTGTGTATAAATACACGTGTAAACACAACATCAGTGATTTGTACCTATTCCTATCTAAGACTTAAAGATAATACTTCCCACTAACCCCTGCTAGATCCCACATTCTGAAACATTTTAAAAATTATCTTTCAGTTTGAAGTGTCTTTCCTTGGCTCGTTGCTTATCTAGAAATGCATGGCTTCGTTACTGTATACTTTAGGACTATACGGTCATTCTGATTACCTACTCATCTCTGTAGTGATTTGCTACGACTTAAGATCTTGTGATTGTACAGACATTTGCTCTGTCCTCGGAGCTGTAGTTTGTTGGGTGGAGTCTTCTCTAATGTCAGCTGGATGGTGCTGTCATTAGGCAGTGTGCTTTGTTTCTGGGCACTCAGGCGTATTGATGACAAACGAACGCCGAGAGATCCTACATCCTTTCATGCCTGTCAGTTTTGTCTCATGTATCGTGAAGCTATTATCACATATATCAGGATCAACTTATTTTAATTAAAAACTTCTGTCACATATAACATGCCCGCTCCGGTCTCCTTTTCATCTGCATTGCGTCCTCCTGTCTGGCTTGGAGGTCCCCTCCATGCGCACTCATTTAAGCTATGTGGTCTATGAACCACACAGCTGCATCATGTTCTTTAGGGTGCTCTACTTTGTCAAGGTTGAGAATCTTAGTCTTTTAACTGCAGTTTTTATGCTGTTTACATACAATGGAACTAGGCAGTTTTTATGCTGTTTACAAACAATGGAACCAGGCCATCTTCCCGAACCAGGCTTCTGGCTCTGAGACTTACTTTCACTTTCAGTTTCAGGATCTCGGCCTGCTCCTCCTGGTACAGCTCCTGCCTCACTTGCTCCAGATCCTCACGCTGCCGCAGCATTTCTTCCAGCTTCTGGATCAGCTGTTAAGAAAACATGTTTAGAAAACCTGAATTGGCAACTGTCTCGGGAGTTCAGCGCTCTTTAAAAAGTAGTTATTTTCATACCAAATTCTGACGCTGGGCTCTCTTCTCCTCACTCTCTTGAACTCTGGCCATCCGCTCGTCTTCCCTCTGCTGCTGTATGTTAGCAAACTCTATGATTTTCCTGTTCTCTTCCTCCATCTCCTCACGCTTCTTTTGTCTCCAGAGGGCTTGCTCTCTCTGGAACTCTTCAATATACTTCTGAGTTGCATTCATTTTTTCTAATTTTTGCTGTCTCTCCCTAAAAAGCAATGGGGGGGGGTTATAGTTACAGAAATAAAATAACAGAAGATAGAGAGACTGCTTTACAGTCACTAATGCAGCGCACTTTCTGGGTACCAAGTGTAGACTTTCCACGAAAACTCCCAGGCCTTTCTTCTAATGACACTTAAAGCATCTCACTTCAAGAAGGTGACAGTTTGTCTGCAGAAGCCATACTGCACTCTGCACTTAAGCTGGGTGCCAAGGAAAGCCACCAGAAACACATGCTCTGCCGTATAAGATGTACACATTCAAGAAAAACAAAGGTTTAGCTCATGTACCACTTACACAGCCACTATATTTCAGATCATCTACTAATATTTACGCTAAGGAAGAGCTGTTCAACAAACGGAACACCTCTGGCTGGCCGCACACGCACACTGGGCCAGGCACCTCCGGGGAGTACTTACAGCTGGTCTTCCTCGTAGATCTTCCTGACAATTTCGTCAATCATGAGTTTCTCTTTTAGCAGCTGCTCATATGCCTCCTGCTTTCTCCTCTCTTGTTCTTCCAGCTGCTTTTCCAGGTCCAGGTGGTACTGGGCCTTCTCCTTGTTCCGCCGGTCTTGCTTGACACACTCTTCCTTCTTTAGTCTCTCGTGTTCCTCCATCATGACCCTGGCTATTTCAGCATCACGTTTCTAGCATTCAAGCAAAATTAATCCTTCCACTTTCAAGAGTGAGCACTGTTTGTTACAGCACTATAAACAGACACAGTTGCACACTGAAAACCTGTTATGAAAACGCTTTTCATCTATTAGGTTAAAAGCAAGAGTGACCTGGAGGGTGTGAATGAGGAGTCAGAGCCCAAGGGGTGTCCCTACTCTTTCCAGAAGCTCTCAGGGTAACACCTGGCAAGGATAGTGAAGTCCACATTCAGAAAATACTAGGTATAGTTGTTAAGTACTTTACGAATAACCACTTCAGCCACCAAACAATTGCTTCCTGTGTAATCCGATCGACTGTCAGTTTCTAAGCCTCTGTTAACCTGCTGCTGTTGAGCACCCCTCCTGCCCACCTGTTAGGCTCCTTCCTGCCACACATCCTTCTCTTTTATTCATCAAGGCCCAGTGTGGTGATTTCAGCTGAAAAGGTCACTGTGACTGCTCTCTCGTTTTCATTTTCATTCACACAGTGCCATTCCCATTGAGTTACAGACCAGCTTTCACATAAATTAAAGCATTTCCAATACCGGAGTAATGATTAAGACCACCCTCTGTCTGTGTGACCACACCCCAAATGCAGGGATGGTTAGCAGCAAAAGGAAAGAGGGAGCAGACTGGAAGACAAATGCAGTCCTTGCTAAAGTAGCTGATGGGCATCGTGCATGCATATGGTTACTGTGACTTAACCACAAGTTCTCTTGTCTTTGCTCATGCTACATTACATTCTTCTAGAATATATAACATAGCAAAAAAAATGTGCTAACAAAAATGCATACAGATTACTACAGTGCTCTAAATTTACAGATAAGAAAACTGGCTAGGGCTGGAGAGATGCTCAGTCCAGTAAGGGCACTGCTGCCTTCCCTTCTCACCACCCACATCAGGCAGCTCACAATCACTGCCCTCTTCTGGTCACCATGGGCACTGCATGCATATGGTGCACACAGACAAGCAAGCAAACACATATACACATAATAAAAAAATTAAAATTAAAAAAACCTAACCTAACAAGTATATAGATCTTCTATTTAGTCAAGTCCTAGTGGTATATGGCTCTAATTTTGTGATTAAAAAACCTAATAACAAGTATATATAGATCTTCTATTTAGTCAAGTCCTAGTAGTATATGATCCTAATTTTGTGAGTCAATTTTGGTTTAGAAGATAGTATCAATTTGGGAGTCAAATACCTATAATGGCTATGGATGAACTCAGCTATCAGAGTAATTAAAACTAGAAACAACTGAACAAACTGTACATTATGTTCTATTTTATCAATTAAAAAAAATTAACTACACAGCTCATATACAGGTCTACTCATTTTCCTTAAGTTGTCACTGTTAGCATGTTCTAGAAGAGACGTTTTCAACATGTGGAATCGAATGACCCTTTCACAGGGGTCACACATCAGATATCTCCCTCGCATATCAGATATTTACATTATATTTAATTTACATTATATTTAATGGTTGGGGGGGTCACTACAACATGAGGAACTATATAAAGGGTCGCAGCATTAGGAAGGTTGGGAACCACTGTTCTAGAATCTTATAGAGTATCCTGTGGCCATTCTTAGGAGTTCTCATGCTGCACCACACTGGTTTAAATGTTGTTATCACATCTACAATCCTTTGTGCATTCACATGTTTGCTGGTATTCATAACCCACATGTATAAACATACACTTTCATACGTAATTGTCTGGCTCCTGTATGAAAATAAGCTCAGGTGATGCCATGCACTTGGTTTAATGTGTTAGCACAGCAAACCTTATTTTCATATTCATGACACAGCTGCTGGTGTATCACCTGAAACTTGCTCTCCTAGGAGCAACCTCGTCCTCAAGAATTAGACAAGGATGAAAACAGAAAACCACAGGGGAAAAAGGTTTCCTTAGGAAACATGAGTGAGAAAGAGGGATGGAAGCAGGGGCCTGGGGAGAGCGTGCTCATAAAATTGCCAAACTAGGAATACGCAAAGATAAAAAGTGGAAAAACATAGTAACCACATCCTAGGATACAGACGGTTGGACTGTGCTAGCTTGTCACAGTAATAAGTTCAAGAAGAACACAGTGAACGTGGGGAATTATCTGGGCTTGAGGGCTCCAGCGTTCAGGCAAACACAGCTCGGTGAAAACCGCCAAGGGTCTGAACATGACAATGTGGGGTACCTGGCCAAGTGTGTTCTTCACAAAACCTGAGTACAGAGTACAGAGCCTGAGTACAGAGCTATAATGACGCAAAGCAGCTTTACCATTTGCTCGTATTTGATGGCGTCCTTCTCGGCAATCTGGGCAGCTCTCTCTTTATTCATGTAAGCAGCTTTCAATTTCTGCTCCAGCTCTCTGAGCTCTATACTGTGGGGAGAACACAACTTTAAACTTGAGGAAAATAAAAGAATTCAGCTTCACAGAAAACTTGGTGAATTCTTATTTACTCAAAGTATGCAACTGGTATCATTTGAAGTCCACAGTTAATTCATCACATTTAAAAGCCTTCTGCTTGAGGGAATTACTCTTTTCTAATTTAATCTTCCTTTACATAAATTTATTTAACTTGTGGGAGTCCTTTCCTTCCACCCTGTGGATCTGAGATCAAACCCAGGCCTTCAAGCTTGGCTGCAGTTTAGTATTAAACTACATTTTATTCTATCCTAGAGAAGCAGCCTCCATCTTTGACTGTCTTTGTAAAGTCTTAGCAATTATCTGGAAACTATCTCCAGTTCTGGTGCCCCTAAGCCCTTACTAATAGTTAGGCATGACTGGCTTAAGTACAGGAGCCCAGCACTTGGAAAGCAAGAGCAGGCGGATCTCTGAGTTTGAGGCTAGCCTGCTTTACACAGGGAGTCCCAGGACAGTCAGGGCAGAGAAGGGAGACCCCATCTTAAACAACAAAAGCCAAGTACTCTATATTACACATGTCAGGATTTTTGTAATTAGAAATCATTTTAAAATTCATCCTAGTTGGGTGGTGGTGGCTCATGCCTTTAATCCCCGCACTTGGGAGGCAGAGGCAGGAGGATCTCTGTGAGTTCCAGTACAGCCAGGACTGTTACAAAGAGAAACTCTTTCTCAAAAACAAATCATCCTGAAAGGAAAGTACTTACGGGACTAAAACTTAGTTTTCCCTATCAACACTAACATTTCTATTAATGCAGCTGAATTTCTCAACCATTTCTGTGGGTTATGGCTATGATTCAGTAGTAGAGCACTTGTCTAGCACATGTAAGGCCCTGGGTTCAATACTCAGCACCACAACAAAGTAGTTTAAATGAGCATCTGTAAGTTAGTGCAGTATTTCCAGGACAACATTAATGGTAAGTGCAGTGATCTAAGTAAAGAGTCTCACTTTCGGGTGCTAAGGGAGACACAACTTGCAGTAACGGAGACTACAAATGCAAGTAGCAGAAGCCACGACACCTGCTCTCTCTCACTTGCTGCCTCATCTTTTCATCCTTCAGACTTTCGTGCTTTAGTCTGGCCAGTTCGTTGGCAAGTCTCTCTTCTTGTTCAAGCTGTTGATCCCTCAACATCTTGTTCTCTTCTGCCTGAGTGGAGAAGGGCAGTGTTAGTTATCTAGAGCCTCAGAGCAGATGTCTCACTGTCAAAGTTGTATGTGTGTTAGGACAGCAAACTAACCACCCCAACAGCAACAACAAATAACATTTCAAATACCTTACCGCAGAAAAAAAATTAAGTATTCCCAGTACTGCAAGGAACATTAATATACCTATATATTCTTTTCAAAATTTATCAATACTCTGCAAATTTGCTCTACTCTTGCATTCTGTCCCATTTTTCTTAGTCTCACGTTATCCCTACCACAGTATTTTAAATCAAATCCCGGAGGAGAGATGGAGAAATGGCTCAGGGTTTAAGGGCACTCACTGGCTGTTTTTGCAGAGGACCCAGGTTTGGTTGCCAGCACCCATCTGGTGGTTCACATCATCTGTTCCAGAAGCTCTGGTGCCCTCTTCTGACTTCCTTGGCGCCAGACACACACACGGTACACACTCACACACAAAAAAATTAGACACAGCTTTAAGATAAAACAGGCTTGGCCACTGCTGTCCGCCCACCATGGAAACAGCCCCATGTGGATCTACCTGACAAGACTTTTTCATAACCACACCACAAATTAGCAGCACTTCCTGAGTGAGGTCTAAGCTCTTGTCCACAGTCATTTCCCAACCATGTCAAAGATGCTCTTTTTAAAACCAAACAAGGTCCACACCTTGTACCTAATTGTCTTTCTCAGGGTTCCTTTAGTTTATAAATACACATACATACATACATACATACATACATACATACATACATACATACACACACACACACACACACCCTTTTTATCTCCTAAGCCAATGATGTGTTGTAATTACAGCCCGTCTAAGTTAGGATTTCTGCTGCTGTGATAAAACACATGACCAAAAGCAACTTGGGAAGGAGAGGGTTTATTTTAGCATATGGTTCCACATTCTAGTCCATGATGGGCAGGGACATGGAGGAAGGAGCTGATGCAGAGGACAAGAACGGATGCTTCTGAGTGGCTTGCTCCTCATGGCTTGCTCTGCCTACCCTCTCACAGAATCCAGGACCAGCAGCCCATGAGTAATATTAACCAATCAAGAAAATGTAGTGCAGGCTTGCCCACGGCCAGTCTGAGTACTTTCTCAATGGGGTCCCCTTCCTAAGCACTCTAGCTTGTGTCAAATGACAAAAGTATCCTATTGTGTGTATCTCCCCTGTTCTCTGGCTGCGCTCCCTAAACAGCCTCTCTTGTGCTTTCTGTCGGACAGATATGGAGGCTTCATTACATTCTGAGGTGGGCGGTGCAGGCCTGTAACCTGTAACTCAGAGGAGACCAAGGCCAGGAAAGCACCAGGCACCCCAGCACAGCCTGGTCTCATACTGAGTTCCAGGCCAGGGCTACATCTGAAGACCATCTCAAAAGCAAGGAACAAACAAACAAAACAAGAGCATCTCGTGAAAAATGTTTAGCATCAATAACCACCAAGAAATACAACTTAGGAATGGATAGATGCACCTGAGTTTGGTCCCCAGCGCCCACCCATCCCAGGTGGCTCACCACCACCTGTTCCTCCAGAGCCAAGAGATTTGGTGTCTCTGGTCTCCGAGGGCACCTGTAAGCACGTGAACATATCCACACATCCACACATAATTAACAATAATAAAAAACAGATCTTTTATAAAGCAAACTAAAATTGCACTGGGACACCACAGCATGCACACTGGAACGTCCATTTAAAACACACACATTAAAAAAAAAAAAAAGGGGGGGTTGATACCAAATAGCGAGAAGCTAGCTGTACCATGCACACGTTTCTGGGCAAGTGCCTGGAAATCAGCCTGGTGGCCTGTCATGAAGCTGACAATAAAACAACTACACACTTAAGTACTTGTCTCAGGAAAAGGAAGCATACTTAATTAAAAATCTGCATTTAGGCCTGCCAGTGGTGACACACACCTTTAATCCCAGCATTTGGGAGGCAGAGGCAGGTGGATTTCAGTGGGTTTGAGGCCAGCCTGGTCTACATAGTAAATTCCAGGACAGCCAGAACTGTTAAACAGAAAAACCCTATCTCAAAAATAAATAAATAAATGATCTACATTTAAATATTTACAGCAAATGTATTCATAATATCCAGTATTGGAAATTCCTCATCAGATGAAGAGTAAAGTACTATTGTGCGTTCATACTACAGAACACTATTTGACAATAAAAAGAAAATAAGCCACAAAAATAAAAAAACACATAAAAATACAAATAAAAAAAGTCTTTAGGAAGACAGGATCCCACACAAAAACACTTAGGTGACACTCTCTAACTCCTGATTCCACTAATGAAAAGGGCATTAAGGTTCTTAATCAGGCCTGAACGAGGCCAGCCTGGTCAGGAGCCCTAACCATGACCAGAAGGAGCTAGAGAAGCAGCTAGGGACGCAAACTCCATGCAGCCAATAACTTAGCTTCTATGAGGATCTTGATTCCAGGTGAGAAAGCATCCCAGCCAGCACCTGACTCAACCCACGAGACAGCTGGGAACCCAGCATGCCTGTGTTTGACCCAGACGATGTGAGTAGACACTGCTAAGTCTGCAGTAATGTCTTACACTACAGAAAGCTACGCACGGAACTGCACTCCTCACACACAAGAACTCTCACAGACTGAAGAGCAAGAGAGACTGGAGGAGATGAAGGAGACATGACGTGATCCTAGACTAGAACGAGAAAGCCGTCCATCTGAGTAAATCCTGTAGTTCAGTAATAGAATGGGGTAGGGAGGCTCATTCCTCTTTGGTGATAAGTTCACTGTTTTTCATATTCTATGTAAGACGCTGGCATAAGAAGTCAGGAGAGAATTTTATGATTTCTCCACAGAGTTTCTGAACTCTTTGATCAACCCAATCTTGGCCGCCGCCCCCCCCCCCCCCCCCCCCCGTGTGACACAAGAGCTAATTCCAGGTATGGTTCAGGACATGTATAAGGTGAGCCCTGTGCTGTCAGGCTGCTTCAGAGGAAGCAATGACGGAGCCAGAAACCCCAAGAGCTGGAGGGCGAGTGACAAGGGGGGCAACTGCATCGTTCTATTCTGCTCTGCGTCTTACGTTTAAGACCCAGTAGATGAAATAATGCACGTCATATCAAGCTAACACCAGCCAACTTAAGACAGGAGAAGAGCCAATGTGACAACCAAAAAACACAAACAAATCAAAGGCTCCGAAGCCCATGCCACCTTAGCTTGAAGGTGGCAGAAGAGTCAACTGTTCTGGCAACTAACTGCCTCTTTGTTCTAGTCAAGCCTTCATCAACGTACTGATTTAAATGTTACTCTTATCTAAAAACACCCAAAACAAGGTCAGCTGAGGGCCCAGTCAACCAACACATAAAAGCAGCCATTGTGAGTGATTTTGTTCCGGCAGAAAGCAAGAGAGATATCAAAGATCAAAGGTACTTTGTCAAAGAGCACAGAGACAACATAACAGGGCACCCACTGGCCAAGCCACGTAACGGGCTGGTAAGATGGCTCAGTGGGTAAAAGGGCTTGTGGCAAAGACAGAGGCCTGTGTTCAATCCCCAGGACCAAAGGATAGAAGAAATGTAAATGGTCCTCTGACACACACCTTACCACCCCCTGCACGAACACGAACACACACACACACACACACACACACACACACAGGTGGAGGTGGGGGAGAAGGAGATACACAAAGAGATTTAAAATTTTCCTTAAGAAAATAGAGGGTGGGCTGTAGCTTAGTGATAGAGTGCTTGCCTTGCATGCATGAGGCCCTAGGTTCAATCCCTAATACTGTCAGTTAAAATAAATAATAAATCCAATTATACATCTATAAAGACTCTTGACCTCAATAAGATATTTCAGGGTTTTTTAAGGACTTATTTTTATGGGTATCACTGTTACGCCTGCATGCATGTACATGTACCACGTGTGTGCCTGGCGCACACGTAGACCAGGAGAGGGTGTCGTATCCCCTGGAACGGGAGTTACGGGAAGTTATGAACTGCCTACTATGGGTGCTAAGAACTGAACCTGAGTGCTCTTAACTGGTGAGCCATCTCTCCAGCCCCATAAAGTCATATTTTTAAAGAGAAACCAAAAACTGAAGGGAGTAAAACTTTAAAATAACCACAATAGACACAGAAACAAATTCATTACAAAGTAACTGTTTTCTCCCCAGCATAAGACGAATTACAAACTAATCATGTCTTCCTGGACAGCTTCCTTCACAGAATACAGAAAAGATAAAAGCACATATTGTGTGATGTATTACTCTTTTGTCTTTTTTTTTTTTTTCTTTCTTTCTTTTTTTTCTTTAAGAAGGGCCCTCCACCCAGCTCCCAAATAAATCACTGGTGGAGAATTATTCTTAGTTATGAATGCCCGACCTTAGCATGGCTTGCTTCTTGCCAGCTTTTCTTAAATTACGACAGCTATCTTTGGTCTCAGTGCTTTTATCTTTATTCCCATATACCTTTTCTTTCCTCTTACTCTGTGTCTGGCTGGGTGGCTGGCCCTTTAATCCTCCTCGGTCCCCCTTCTATTTATCCTCTCTGCCTGCCAGCCCCACCTCTCCTTGCTCCTGCCTTGCTATTGGCCCTTCAGCTCTTTAGTAGGCCCACCAGGTGTTTTAGACAGTCACAGTAACACAGCTTCACAGAGTTAAACTAATGTAGCATAAACAAAAGCCACACACCTAAAAATAATATTCTACCATAGGCGCACATCAAAGGAACCACACAGATGTACAATCATCCAGAAGACAATGGGCCTGATATCGCCCATTAGGTTAGAAATATGAAGTTAACAAAGGATAGAGGAAGAGTTGTTCACATTAACAAAGCCTTAGGCATAAAAACCATACACGCTGTACGAACCCTGCCCAGTCCTGATTAAAAGAAGCCAACGCTAAAAGGCAGACTTTGGCATAGTGCAGAAATTTGTTTAAAGCTATCTACCAGTGAGAAGATGACACTAAAACAGTATGTGAAAGAAGACATCCCTGTTTCATCAGATGCAGACTGACAGTTGCTACACAGAGCTGGAATGTGTGCACAAAATAAGAATAAAAATAGAAAAAAATGGAATGACCAGGATTTGCCTGCTCAGAGCTAAAGGATGGGGTCTAAGGCACTGGAGCTTGGAACAGAAGGAAGCCAGCATCTTTAAGCCTTTCTCTTTTGCTATATCCTGAGCCACCCTCAAAATACGGGGCACACCAAACATCACAAACTATGAGGACACTCTTCACACTTAACAAGAATTCACTTGTCACTTCCTGTCTGTTTCCTCTACTACAATCTCCTAAAAATATTTAGAAATACCCATGATTGATTAGCCAGTAGTTCAGTACGTAAACACACATACATTGTACCTGAATCTGTTTTTAAAAATTCAAAATATGAATAAATGTATGCCTCATACAGGTTTATCTCCTCCCACTTAATAATGGCTATGTTTAATGTTGGAAATTTTTAAAGAATTCTTTTTTTTTTTTTTTTCAAGACAGGGTTTCTCTGTATTTTGGAGCCTATCCTGGAACTAGCTCTGTAGACCAGGCTGACCTTAAAAATCAGAGATCCACCTGCTGGAACTAAAGGCATGCACCACCAACACCCAGCCTAAAAAGGAATTCTTAATTTTATTAGAAATTTACAGAAGTCAACACAGTTGTACTCCCATTAGCAAAACTGTGATATTAACAATTATGGATTTCATATTTATGTTTAATTTATGAAGAATGCTTATTCTTGCCACACACTGTTCTAAAGGTTTCACATTTGCTCATTATTTAAGCAATCCTAGGCTGGGAGCACTGTTATCAGATTTTATAGATAAAGCATAATAAAAAGTGACTAACTGACCCCAAGTTCTTCAGCAAAAGTAACCAGTACTCTGTAGGATTCCTAGCTTTCTGTTTCCTCAACTCTGGGACTGACAGTCATCTTCCAAATTTTCCAAATGAAAACAATTTAACAACGAACACTGAAACTTACTTTTTGGATGGCTTCTTCCATGTCCAGCTCGAACTGCTCATTCTGTAGCACTCTGAGGAATCTCTTACGTTCAACCCTCTGGTCATTTTCATTTTGCACGATCTGGTTCCTGGCTTGCCTCTCTAATTTATTCAATATCTGGATATGCAACGATTTGCGGAAGTTTTCATCTACTAACTTCTGATGCCTTTCACTGAAGCTCAGAGCTCTCCTGGTGGCCTACAAAGCGGGGGAAGGGAAATACACTGTTCAATATTCCATGATCCCGTTTTTCAAAAGATGAAAATCCCTATAACAAACGATGTAAACTTAGGCAACAGTCTGAAGGGTCTTTGGCCCTCTTCCTAAATTCACAGTAAACCAGACCAAAGTTCAAGCGTGACAGGGTAACATGACGCACTGATTAAATGGGTACTAATAATATTCTATTTTGTAGGCAAAGCAGGAAAAGTTTAAGTAATTAAACTCAAAATTCAACAATACCAGTGAGAACGAAAGTCAAGCCCTCCAGCTGCAGCTTAACCACCACTCAGAGAGCTGCCCACCTCCCCAAAGCAGGTTTAAAGATGTGTCTATCTCAATGTGACCGGGAAAGTGCAGAAAAGCCTGGTGCGTCTCTCAGAAAACAACCCAGAGCCTTACAGAAAGCAAATCGAAGTTTCTCAGCGACCTCTCGGATTACACGCTTCGAATTATATTTCAGATGTAGCGAGCTCTAGACTGTAAATAAATAAACATGCAGTTTGGAGGTCCCCGATTCCCGCCCGGGCCTCCAAGCTGCTCACCATGGTGGCTGATTTTAAATTTTAAACCTCCTCCGGCTGGGTGAGTCTTCTGCCTCAGCTGCAAACGCGTCTTCTCGAGCTGCTGCCGCCTCCGCACGACGCGCGCTCGGGTGTTTACGCTGTGTCCCGGCAACCGCCAAAGCGCGCCGCCCGCCCGAGCGGGAAGCAGCTTCCCATTGGCTGGCACAATATCCAATCAGCCCGGGGAATCTTCGTTGCCAGGCACGAGCGCTCCTTCTATAGGACCAAACCAGAAGGCGCGAAGTATGGATGCTGAGCCCTAGCAGGAGCTGTTTAGGTCCAAGAGTAGCTAATTCCCGCCGCCTGGAGGTTTCAAGGACACACACGACATACACAGACACAAACACACGCGGGCGCGCACACACACACACAAAGCTCTGAACACACACACACACACACACACACACACACACACACACACACCCCTCTGACTTCTCACCGTGATGGGCTAAGGGAGTATCCTCCCTCCATCATCCCCAGGTGGTGGCGAGCTGCCCAATCTGGTTGCTGGACCCTGAACTCAGGTCCTCTGGAAAAGCAGCAAAGGCTTTTGAGCCACGAGCCATAGTTCCAGTCCTGATAAGCTCATTTTAGAGATGATATATTCTATTTGCTTCTGGAGAAGAAACCACTGGATATATCGCTGGTAGAGCTAGTGCAAACACATGGTAATTTTGAAACTGCAAGAGACCAGTGTGAAGACAGAGAACGCATATAAAAGCAGAACAGGTGTGGCTGCCCACCTGTAATCCCAGTGCTCTGGCAGGCCAGGCACCTACCCAGGGATGGCACCACCCACTGTGGGCTAGGCCATCCTACATCAATTAGCAATCAAGAAAATGTCCTACAGACCAATCTGATGGAGGCAATTCTTCAATTGAGACTTCTCCCCGGGTGTATCAAGCTGATGTCGAAGAGAGACTATCATGAGTGATCAGAATGTATTGTATAAAATTTAAAAAAATAAAGATTGGCCATCATTATCATATATAAAATGTGGGGTACATACAATGCAAAACGTTTTTGAACTCAGGATGCAGCTAACAATCCCTTGGGATTCTACAAAAAAAAAAAGTGGCACATGTATATTAATTTTAAATTCTAACTAATATAAAAAACAAAAAATTGTAGGTATGTTATGGAATATCATGTAATGTCCTGATGCATGCATGCATTGCACATTGAAATCAATAAACATTCATCAAACATTATTTCTTCAGGGTGAAACTGGAAGTCTTTTTCCCGGGCTTTCTGTCATACACCCACCTTGCTGTGCACACCTGTATTTCTCACTATATCTTAGTAACTGATGTAAAGCCTTTCCCCGTCTTGCCCCATCCTAACTCTCCCCAGCCTCTGTTGTCACCATTCCACTTAGAATTTCTGAAAGCAACACATTTTAGGGCTCTGCATGTTCACACAATCACAAATTATCTTCCAACAAGGCCACGCCTCCTGAATAGATCCCTCCCAAATAGCCACTGACTGGGGATGAAGAATTCAAATGCCTGAAAGTTAGGGGAGAACACCTTTTTCAAACCACACATCGAGTTACTTAGAAATGTCCATTCTTTACCTTGATTTCTAGCTCAATCCACAATGGCCAAAGAGCATGTTTTGTGTGGCTTCCATTCTTCTGAATCTGGGCTTGCTTACGATGCAGACGAGTACAGACCATCCTCGTGTGTGTTCCACGTGCACTCACGTGCACTCGAAAGCGCTATCCTGGAAAACAGTGTGTTGTGGTGTTGCTGGGTCCATGAGGCCAAGTTGGTTAAAGACACAGTTTGCTGTCTTCACAGGGTTTCTGTCTGTCTTGTTAAAGCTGTTGGCTGTAATTACAGATTGCTTCTCTTCTTGGCTTTTGTTTTGTTTGTTGTTGATGCTTTGTTTCAGCCCCGAGTCTCCTGGGAGTCTGTGTGTGCCCATAATTTGGAATTATCTTGGCCAGTGAAATGGTTCAGTGGAAAAGGCACTTGCCACCAAACCTGATGACTTGAGTTTCAGCACCAGGACGCACATGATGGAGGGAGAGAACCAACTCCCTCAAGTTGTCCTCTGACCTCCACACTCACACTGTGACACATGCATGTGCACACTGGATGAATGTAAAACAGTTAATTAAAAATAAAGTTATTGTTACATTTATCCTTCGTTCATTTTCTCTCCTTTTTCTTATTATTTCTCTGATTGCATTTTATTTTTGCTATTGCATTATTTTACTTCCTTAAACACTTACAGGTAAATATCATAATTCCACCTCATTTATCTACATAAATCATAATACAATATACTTCTAATTCTTCTGAGTCATCTTTTATTCAATTTTTTTTGGCTGCTGCTATGTATTTTACTTCTACATATACTATAAATCCAAAATATATGTTTCTACAAATGTTAAATTGTTGGGTTTGTCTCAAAGCTCTCAGGTTGTGTGTATATTCAAATATGCTTGCCTTTTTACTTATGATGAATCTGTTGCATCTTTGTTAGCTGTAGTTTTAAGGTTTATTTTATGTGTGTGAGTATTTTGCCTGCGTGTATATATGTGCAACACATGTGTGCAGTACCCACAGAGGCCAGAAGAGGGTGTTGGATCCCCTGGAGATATAGACAATTGTGAGCTGCCATGTAGGTGCTGGGAATTGAACCTGGGTCCTCTGCAAGAGCAGCCAGTGCTCTTAACCGCTGTGTCTCTCCAGCCCCAAATTTGCTTCTTAACTAACATTTCCATTTAACCTTTTTTTATGGTTACTGTCTTCTCAGCTGAAATTGCTCACCTCTTCAAATAAATTATCTGCCTTTTCTCCCAGATCTTTCCTGTATTCTGCAATTAAAATGTTTTTATATCTGATCATTTTACTATCTGGCTCGTATATTGGTCACCCTTTTACATTTTGATTTTTTTTTGTTGTTGTTTTATGATTTTTGTTTTTGTTTGTTTTTTGGTTTCTCAAGACAGGGTTTCTCTGTGTAACAGGCTGGCTGTCCTGGAACTTGCTTTGTAGACCTGGCTGGCTTTGAGTGCTGAGATTAAAGGTGTGTGCCAGCACTGCCTGGCTGTTTGACAATTTTGTATGACTTTTAGATGTCACTGTGAAGCAGGAACAGACTACAACAAACCAGGGGCACATGGGAAATGAGCAGGCCTGAGCCACTAGAGACTGCTACTCTAACAGGTTGGGGCAGTATATCCAGGAGTGAGGCGGGATTTGAGTGATGTTGTTGCCATGGTTACTGTCAGCATACTCTTACCTTCCACTTCCCCAGTGTCATCTTCAGCCTACTTCCCGGGTGTCCTGATCTCAGTGGTCCTGATTCTGCCTCCACTCTCTGCCTTCCCTATGTTTCTGCCCCTCAGAGCTTCTCTCTCTACCTTGCTGCTGCTCCTAGCAGTAACCAACACTGTGTCCTGGCCCAGTCCTGATAGTAGGTGATAGGCCCTGTCACAGAGTCCTGGGTATAGGGGAAGAATAAGAGGGAAAACATTAACAAGAATTCGCTGCTTCCTCTTGCCTTTAAAGACAGTTCAAGATCCTTAACCCAATCTGTTCAGATTTCTTCTTCAATCTTCAGCCAGCGGATTTCTTTGAGCTGCTGTCTGCCACAGGTCTTTGTATGCATAGGTCTGTTTGCCCAACAATCACTTTCTAGCTTCTCCAACCCCCAACCCCATGTATTTAAAAAGATACATTTATAAAATTTGCTTTTATTTTAAATTGTGTGTATGAATGTATGTTTCTCTGTGTGTGCACGCGTAGTAGAGTGTCCATAGGGGCCAGAAGACAGTGTGAGATCCTCTGGAGCTGGAGTTATAGCATGTTGTGGGCTATCTGACGAGGGTTCTGGGAACTGAACTGGGGTCTTCTAAAAGACTAAAAGGTGCTCTTTACTGCTGGGCCACCTCTCCAGCCCTGTCTCCGTCTGTCATAAGAGTATGTGATGACTGAAATCCCAAGTTCACTTCTTTTGTCCATGAGGTAGCTTATACTACCAGATGTGGATTTGAGAAATAGGTATACACTGTCTAACTCATATCCTAACTCATATTTCATGAACGAAAATCACATGTTTGATTTACATAGCCTTTCTGTTACTCTAATGAAACTCTGACTTGATACAATGGTTACTTTTGCTCCATCTCATGGGTCAGATGACTAATAAAAGCAAACATTCCACTGCTGCATCATTATTTAACTCAAGCTTTCTAAAGATTATTAATCGCCACTAGAGTGAAAACCTCTTGGCTGGGTGGTGGTGGCACACACCTTTAATCCCAGCACTTGGGAGAAAGAGGCAGGTGGATCTCTGTGAGTTTGAGGCCAGCCTGGTCTACAAGAACTAGTTCCAGGATAGCTTCCAAAGCCACAGAGAAACCCTGTCTGGAAAAAAAAATAAACAAACAAACAAACAAAACCCTCTAGTTTTCTTTCTCACGTTTTCTCCTTCCTTCTTCATTCTGAAGCTACAAGCCAGTTTCCTTTCTTTAATCCCTGACAAAGAATATGTATTACAACTTGTTAAAACCAATTTATCTTTAATTTATGTGTGTGTTTGCCTGCATGTATGTACCAGGCCCATGCAGTGCCCACAAGGGCCAGAAGAGGGCATCAGATTCCTCCTAGAACTGGAATTACAGGTGGTTGTGAGCCGCCATGAGGGTGTTGGGAATCGAATCTGGGTGCTCTTGGCCACTGAGCCATCTCTCCAGCCCCTGCACTACAATATGTCCTTTACAAACTGGACAAGTGTACATTTACATCTTCACCTGTCTCACAAGGAAAGGGAGACTAGATCTCTCCAAACAGAGCCAGGCCAGCAGCCTTTGCAACTGCTCAGCCAGTGGGTGCTTTGCCTTCAACAGCATGCTTCCAAGATTCCTATAAGACTGTATTAGGAACATGTTCCAAAAGGACTTCTCCAAAGCCCAGGCAAGTCACACTTTCTTAATATCCTCTATCTAACAAAAACCAATTGATTTCTAGACAACCAAATGATCTGCAGTCCTGGCTGCCTGCAGTTGAGTTGCCACTGTTTCCCTGAAATGTCCACAGACCAATATAAATGTCTCTTTAAAAAAAATTGACAATGTACAAATCTTGTCACTGCATACATAAAGGGGAACACAAGGCCATGTTTTGTTAACTGAGACAAATAGGCATCTGAATGGCACTCGTGTTATTTTTGCTAGAGACTTGTTCATTAATAAAATGTACAAAGTACTTCACTTATCAACACACAGATATTAGGTTAGCCAGGCAACTAAATACGTCCATGACATTTCCTTTGTAAAAATACATAGCTAATCTTTTAGAATACTATCCACAATTGTCAATAGTTCAACTGCATTGCCAAGTGTTTGAACTTATCAAAACTTGCTCAGCACAGAGCCTTAGGCATAAAATATCTTGACAAATGTAAAGATTGCCTATATATTTAAAACAGGGTAATTTGCATGTTAGGATGGTCAGAGCTATAAATTCAGAAGAAGAGCCTGTGTGGGAGGAAGGAAGGGCATTGTGTGTAGACTGAATTATAGAGCTGAATATCCAGAAGAACTTTTAAAAGGCTGACCTATAAATGAATTTAGAGTCACAGAGAGGAAATCCAGAAGGGGCCCTACCAAGTGGAGGTCTCAGAGTGCTCACATGGTAGCAGCAAGAGAAGATAGTAGCATTACATAAGCAAAGGTGAAACTAGGCAGAAGACCCAAGTGTGAGGATCTGAGTTTGAATGTCTTGAAACCACATAAAAGCCAAACGCATAGAGGAAACGTCTGTAATCCAAGCACTCTTATGAGGAGATGCAGCACAGCCAAGAGAAGCCCTACAAATTCGGTGCACACAGTAGAAACACCATAGAGGGATTCAAACAAGGTGGAAGGCAAGGACTGGCACCCAAGTTATCCTCTAACCTCCACATGCGCACTGTACTCACACAGGCTGCACACACACACACACACACACACACACACACACACACACAGAGAGAGAGAGAGAGAGAGAGAGAGAGAGAGAGAGAGAGAGAGAGAGAGAGAGAGCATGTATTCAAAAGAAGAAAGCACTGAAGGTAAGGCCATAGGCAATCAGGAGAGCAATAAGCACACACATTGGAGAGCCTTTAGGGTTAGGGATGCAAGAAATGAAAAGCACAGACAAGAGTGAGAGGAAAAGGTCATGAACCACGAACAAAGCTGAACCTGAGCTTTCAAACAAGGTCTGAGAGCCGCAAGCGTCTGGTGCGTCTATACCTCTGTTCTGATTGCACCATTCACCCACTGTGTGAAATGATGCAGGGTGGAGCCAGGCACACAGCCTGCTGCATCCTTCTCCCCAAAGGGTCAGCGTCTCTGTAGTGCAGGAGGGAGATGAGCCCAGGTTTAGGGGCAGCAGGTATAGCACATTCACATATAGAGTGTGAATTCGAATTGAATTCCCAACAGCCAACCAGCAAACACACACTCTTGTCAGCACTTGCCTTTCTCACTGAAGACCTTCGGCTCTGAAAGGGATCTTCGTCATGGCTGCTTACTTCTCAACACCCCTGGGTGTTGCCGGAGGTTGTGGAATGGTTGGACCATCCAAGAAGGAAATCTGGGGAGAAGTCTAAACGATGACATCTTCTCAAGTTTGTGGGCTGCTGTGGAGCAGTTTGGGGTTAACAGACAGTTTGTGTGTAACCTCCCTATGCCCCCACAACCACACACTTTCTCCTACCATATGTTAACGCTGTAACTGATCATCTCTTGCTGGCACATGATTGTTAATTCATGTCTATAGAGTTGACTAGAGCCTGCTCTCAGGTTGGTATTAGTTTCCTGGCTGGGACCAATGTACAGGTCAAATTGCAGCCCCAACAGTATGATGGCATCATTGGAATCATAGAGTATGTGGCCTTTTCCAACTGGCTTCTTTCCCTTGATAATATGGATCTTCTAAGTTTTGTGGTAGCTTGAGAGTTCGTTTCTTCCTATTTCTGAATAAGATTCCATTGTACACCATTAAAAAATAGTTATTGGTCAGGTAGGTAAGATGACTCACCAGGTAAAAGCACTTGCTGCCAAGCGAGATGATTTTAGTTTGGTTTTTCCCAAGGACACATATGCTAGAAGGAAAGAATGGACTCCCACAAGTTGTCCTTTGTCCTCTACATATGGGCTCACACACACACACACACACACACACACACACACACACACACACGGAAAATAAGTTATTACCTTTAAAGATCATTTCTAGTGATAAATTACTATTAAAATAATATTTGTTATTAAAAGATTACTTATACTCTCCCAGCCTTAACAGTACATTTTGGCTTGTATTTTTTAGGAAAACACCTTTTTACCTACAAGCCTGCATTAAAGGTCTAGGCTACTGCATAGATTTTCCCAATAACAAATGGCAGGATGGCCTGATCAACACTTCTCAATAGTCACTGCAAGTCACAGGTCTGAGATCAAGCATGCCAATGGGTTCTCACCACAAGTTGGTACTACCCAGTAAAAATTATTTCCGAAGATGCATTGCTTCCTCAAATGAAGCAATTAGAATCAAACAATTTTTCTTTCATTCAGAAAAACGCCCAAATCTGATCTAATTTGCTGCAGCTGGACCCCCACCTGCAGAAGATGGTTAACGCACTCTGAACATCACACACTTATCTTCTAAATATTGATAATGCCATTTTTCATTTCCTCGACATGAAATCCCACAGGGAATAATTATGCTAATAAACCTTAATGATTCTTGCAAATAAATGATCAAACCAAATTGCTGCTGCTGATTTATATTAATGGACGCCTTTAGGAAGAGCCTGCCAGCAAGGCGCTGCCTCCTGAATTCTCAATTCATCTTATTTAGCTGAAGAGCATACGAAATTTGTTAAATGGATGAAGTGTTTAAAATATAATGTGTTTGCGCAGATTTCGCACTTCATAATGTTCCTGCATTACCATCCTGCCTTGTGGCAAATTCTCACTTAATGGCTTCCTCGTACATAACTTCCTTTCATACTTTGTCTCAGAGCTGCAGCTACAAAGTGACAACTTTCTGACTGGTTTGGGATTAAGCAGCTCTCCCACACTAAACATGGTTGCTTTACTCTGCTCCTGAGTGTTTCTGGAAATGGGTTTGGTCACCTAATGATGATGTGATCCTGTGCTAACCACTTGCTTGGAGCGTGAAAGGACTAACTAGTAAATGGTTTATCTGTCAATAGTGGTTTTTCTCTCTCCTCTTCTATGCATTTGCACCAAGGCATGAGGGGCTTCAAGGCCAGTCTGGTCCATGCAGAACGTTCCAGGTCAGCCAGGGTTACATCAGGATCTTGTCACAGAACAATGAGAGACAGACACATTGGGATTGCTGACTTTAAACTATAACTGGGGGCTGGAGAGATGGCTCAGGGGTTAAGAGCACTCACAGTTCTTGCAGCAAAACCAGGGTTGGATCCCCAGCACCCACATAAGGCAGCTCACAACTGCCTGCAACCCCAGCTTCAAGGGATTCATTATTCTCTTCTTACTTACATGGGCACTTGCATGCATGGGTGTGCATGTATACACTCTCTCTCTCTCTCTCTCACACACACACACACTTAAAATATAAATATTATGATTAGAAGTGAATGACAGACTTGCTGGGACATGGGAACACCACATAGAAGGAGTGCTAGTCTCCCATGGATGGGAATATAAATTTATCTGAAAAGCCACTGTCATTTAAAATACCAGGCAACTGAGAAAAATGTCCTCAATCCAGACAACATCTTCAGCTATCCAGACAACCACTTCAGATATCCAGACAACCACTTCAGATATCCAGACAACCACTTCAGCTATCCACTTTACACTCAAAGTCATAGAGGAAGACACAGAGTGAAGACAGAGCAGACAAGGGAGCCAAAAAGCTCCAAGTGAGTAGGAACACTAGGACAGGCACATTCTTCCCACGTGTACAGGCCCAGGCCAGTAACAGATGCTACAGGACTTGTCACTGTGCTCAGAGACTAAAAGCAGTGAGGGTAGATGGGGATGGTCTGATTAAATGTATGGTGAAGAGCAAAAGTGCACATTCTCTACCCACTCCCTGCAGAGCCTCACGGTATACACCAAGCTGGCCTGGAACTCACAGAGATCCGCCTGCCTTTGCCTCCCAAGTGCTGGGAAAAATCCTTAATGGTTAAAAAAAAAATAGTGTTAGCCAGCAGTGGTGGCGTACGCCTTTAATCCCAGCACTGGGAAGGCAGAAGCAGGGGATCTCTGTGAGTTCGAGGCCAGCCTGGTCTACAAAGCTACACAGAGAAACCCTGTCTCAAAAAAAAAAAAAAAAAAAAAAAAAAAAAAGAAAGAAAGAAAAAAATGTGTGTTGTATATACTTTTTTCTTTCAAAGCTAATGCCCAAATAAAGAAAATTTTATATATTTATGATATTTTTCTCTAATAAAAAATGAACCTAATCAAAAAAATGTAACTAGTTAGTGTAAATTTTTATTTATTGCGAAATATACTACTTAGCAAAATGGGGCTGAAGTAAACATACAGACAGGGACCACCGGCTAAGCTAGTTGTGATAGATGAGCCCTGTGCCTGGGAAGCACACATCTGCAGGGCAGGAGGGAAGCCTCCGAGCAGTGTCTGCTGCCAGGATGAACACCGTCATGGTGGGGGGGGGGCTAGCTGGCCACTCAGCCCTAAGGCTCTTGAGGAAGAGAAGGATGTAATCACTCTCTGGGAAGAAAAGTGGTCCCCACTGAGGGGGCTGGAAGATCTCAAGCTTGCTAAGAGCACAGAGCAAGAAGAAAAACAACACCCGCGTTGACCTCATCTTCAGACCCAGCACCTACTTTGATCATTGCTAGATATTGGGGAAAGGGGCTGAGCAAAGTAATTAAAACGACAAGCAAGAATAATATGGAAGTAACAGTGGTCAATACCTGCAGAAATGAGTGGGCAATGTATTGTATACCTACTGTATGCCTGCTAGTCACTTTATATATAACATAATTACCTTTATTCATCAGAATAAACTCACCCACTTTACACAAGGCAAACTCATTCACAGGAAAAAAAACAAGCCAACATCACATACCAGTCTTCTCAGCTCATAATCCTTCCCAGAGTCCAGCGATTTCTAAAAAGAGAATCACAAACCCCAGAAATAAGTGTGTCCAACCTTGCAAACCAGGCATTGCTTCCTGGGGTGTTTTAGTGAGTCTCGGAATTCGAATGTTGTATCAATGTGCTTCTTACTGCATGTCTGATGTATTGATTATTTTATGCAGGTATGTGTCTGTATATGGGTTATGTGCCTGTGAGTGCAGTGCCTGCAAAGGCCAGAGGAGGGCATCAGATCCCCTGGAACTGGAATTACAGATGGTTGTGAGTCATAGGTGTGGGTGTTAGGAACTGAACTCTTGTTCTCTGTAAGAACAGCAAGTACTCTTAACCTAGGCCTGTAGGAGAGAAGGAGGAGGAGGCAGGGAGAGCCTTCAGCATAACACAGGCTGACACCTGTCACAGGAGGTGTCCACAGCACAACCCTGAGTCTCTGCTGGGCCACCAGGAAGTCGCCATTAGTGGTTTCCTGGCCAAGGTTCCCACGTAGGGCCACTGCTGGTTGTGTGGTTGTGGGCATGGACTGGTGATCCTCAGGGAGAGACTGGTCTCCACATGGATATGGCAATGGATCAAAAGGGGCTAGAAGTCCCTGAAGGAAAGTGGCCATCAGGTTCTTAAGGGCAGGTTTGAACGGCACACCTGTGTGACTGGCGTGCAGACATGGCTGACCACTGTGCTATCATGGGTATGGCTGCCTCTCTAATATTTTCACATGTCCCCCTCACTGTCACTGATGCCTCTCTAAAACTACATAGGCAAGCTTGCTCTGCCCACACCATGCAAGCAGGCAAGTGTGGTCCCTGAGGGACAGAGCAGCCTGCAATGTGTGTCACCAGGCCAGGACACCACTCACGCCATCAAACCATGGCCCATTTTTTGTTGTTGTTGTGGTTGTTTGTTCGTTTGTTTATTTTTGTTTTCTGCTTTCTTTTTGGTTTTTCAAGACAGGGTTTTTCTGTGTAGCTCTGTAGACCAGGCTGGCCTCCAACTCACAGAGATCTGCCTGCCTCTGCCTCCCGAATGCTGGCATTAAAGGCGTGTGCCACCACCACCCTGCCATCAGGCACTTCTCTGTCCCCAGAGTTTCCCTTAGGGTGTGCAAATTAAGATAACCGCCACTGTCTCCCGTCTCTCCTTTTGTGACCCTGCTACACAGTTAGTATGGGAAAAGCCTTCAAAATTTAAAAATGGAGGCTTGGACCCTTGTAAATCAACATTCATGAGGTGAACTCCCTGATGACTTTTATGGAAGGCTGTTACAAAAGGACAAAGTCTTAACCAGGTGTGGCAGTACACTGTTAGTTCATGTACGAGAGAGGCAGAGGCAGCTGATCTCAGTGAGATATAAAGAGTTCCAGGCCAGCCACAGCTACACAGTAAGATCCATCTTCTGAAAGAAAAAACAGTAACAACAAAGTCTTCCGGCAGTATTTCACTGTGGAACGCAGACACTCATAAGGGCCCTAGGATGCAATGTTGAATCAACTTGCAGGATGCAGTGGCAAGGGTAGATAGCAGCTTTGACCTTCAGTAAGTCGTTTAACCTTTCTGACATCTGTTTCCACCTCTCTAAAGTGAAGAGGGTGAGTTACATGATCCTCGAGGCCTCTTCTAGCACTAGCGTTTTATGAAATAAAAGTCAGCTCACAGATTAATTGGGTTTCTGAGCCTCAAGCAATTAATTACACTGTGGCTGCCCTTTAGCAGCCCCATCACAGAAGAAAATTGGATTCAACTGGCAGACTGTAATCTGCACCAACTCACATTCGTTTGTAAGTTCAATGCTGTTTTTAAGATGTGTAAATTAACATGTTTGCAAGGAGTTCCAGGCAAGGAGTCAGGCCTTGGCAGACAAATGGTAACACCACGTCCTCAGATTTTTTCTGTTGACAGCCGTGGCTGTGCAGACTCCCCACCCTACCTCCCCCCACCCCTCCACCCCCATCCCCTACTCTCACCAGTATTCAGATCTTGGAAGGCACTTGAGAGGTCTATAAAACGATACAATGGTCTTGTGAAATTCTTCACCAGTTTCTGTGATTCCAGTCCTGCCTAACTAAGCCTATCTTACTATGCTTTCCACATTCTTTGCTTTTCTGTGTCGTCTGTGTGTGCTGTGTGGATTGTCCGTGAGTGTGAGTGTGCAAGTACCTGTCACTCCACACACAAGTGGAGGCCACAGCAGTAAGTCCGGTGTCTTCCTTCACCATTCTCTGGCTGGGCTGCAAGCTTCCAGTATAGTTGAAGCCAGAGGGCCAGTAAACTGTTGGGATCTGCCTGTCTTGGCTTCCCAGTGCTGGGGTTACAGCACAAACAACTGTGTCCATCGTTTATTGGGTGCTGGGCCCTCATACTTTCACAAGCTCCTACCCCCTGAGCTGTCTCCCCAGCTCCCATAGTTCTTGGGTTCCCTTACTTTGGCTTTACCTGGATGTGGGTGAAAATGTAGCTAGGAAACAAATGCTACTTCTTAAAAGAAAACCACAAAATCAGCCTTGGATCTCCAGTTAAACTATTTCAATCTCTTTTTAATGGCCATCTAATTAAACAGTACTGGTATCCCCTCTTGAATATTATAGCTCATATTTATTTTAGACTTAAGAACTTAAATCCCCCAGCCTGGTCTACAGAGCAAGTGCCAGGACAGGCTCCAAAGCTACACAGAGAAACCCTGTCTCAAAGATCCAACTAACAACATCAACAACAACAACAACAACTTAAATCCCAACTGGGTATAGAGGTGACTGACATATTTGATCCCAGAATTCACACACAGCATACATACATTCACAATGATAATCACTAAAATTAAAATATGTGATACCATTTCGCACAGAAAGTGTAAGTTTATTATAGCCAAGTTTACCAAATGAATTTGTTTGTTTTTACTTTTAAGATTCCTTGTAAAATGTGAGACGATGAAACTTCTAAAGACATGATGTCAGTTTACCTGAGATTGTACACATGATGTCAGATTACCTGGGATTGTACACATTTAGAATATGAGCCAGGTGCCCAATTTTACTACAGGCATCCTGTGGACACACTGCAGGTTTGGTTTCAGAACACCAGAATACGGAGACTGGCGTCATCAGTAAGCCACACACAGCATTGCTTTCTACAGGAGATCAAAGCCATCTGTGCTCTGTGTGTAATAAGATTCCTTTGTATGCAATAACATGTCTAAAAACTGTGCATGTCTGACATGGTGGAACACACTTTCAACCCCAGCACTCAGGACACAGAGGCAGGCAGATCTGACTTCAAGGTCAGCCTGGTCCACAGAGTGAGTTCTAGACCATGATTTAAACACACACACACACACACACACACACACACACACACACACACACACACACACACGCCTTAACTTAAAAATACTTTATTAAGGGGCTGGAGAGATGACTCAGTGGTTAAGGGTACTGAATACTCCTCCAGAGGACCTGGGTTCAATTGCCAGCACCCACATGGCAGCTCACAACTGCCTGTAACTCTAAGATCTGACAGCCTCATACAGACATGCATGAAGGCAAAACACCAATGCATATAAAATAAATAAATTATATTTAAAAAGTTTATTCAATAAAAATATGCTATTGTCTTCACTTTTACCATACTGTGTCTTTTGATGGTGGGCGATCTTGTCTTAATGTTGGTACTACAAACTTAAAGGCTGGGGTATCTGTGATAATTTCTTAGAATCAAACAATAAGGACAGTTACCTTCCTTTCATAAAAATAGTCCTCTGTGGCATGCAAGACTATCTGGGAGCATCTTATCCTCATCTTCAAAGGTGAACTCTGTCCTCACAAAGCTGCACTGTTCGATCAACTCAGTGTGTGTGGTTCTATTTTGTTGTTGTTTTGCTCTTTTGGTTTTCTGAGACAGGGTTTCTTTGTGTAGCTCTGGCTGTCCTGCTCTGCAGACCAGGCTGGCCTTGAACTCAGAAATCTGCCTGCCTCTGCCTCCTGAATGCTGGCATGCACCACCGCCACTTTTAAAATTTAACTTAATTAACTTGTGTTTGGGGGATTGTATGTGTGGTTCTAAATCCTCTCTTGTTTCATCAGTGTTCAGGGCATCTTCAGAAGGTGATTCTGCCCCAGGAAAATCACTTTCTTTGCTTTCAGGAACACAGTTCTTCCTGAACTGCGTGATGATGAGCCTGCCTTGATCCCATCCTTTCCTCAGGGCCCACCTCTGGTTCACTTGCCCTTTCCTCCACATCTGCAGTCTTAATCCTCTCAAAGCAGCCCACGAGGACTGAAGTAAACTGCTGAAATCCATTGATTAACTTTTTAAAACCTGGCCCCACTGTGACGAATTGAATGAGAAGGTTCCCTTAGGCTCCCATATTTGAATGTTTGGTTCCCAGGTGGTGGAACTGTTTAGGAAGAATTAGGAGCTGTGCATTGTGGGAGGAGGTGTGCTGCTTGGGGGTGGACTTTGAGGTTTCAAAAGCCCATGCCAGGCCCAGTCTCTGTCTGTACCTTTTAGATCAGATGTAAGCTCGCAGATACTGCCATGATGGTCATGGACTCACCTTCTGAAATTGCAAGCAAGTCCTCAGTTAAATGCTTTCTTTTATAAGAGTCCTTTTCATGATGTCTGAGCTATCTTCAGAGGTTATGAATTACTGAGTTTGGGTTCAGATTGAACCCAAATGTTAAGATTTCAACTCCTCAGTAACTCTAACCTCAGTAATTCAATGTGGTCTCATGGAATCTGGGCCAGTCTTTGGCTTACTACAGGGCAGAGGATGCACTTGAACTTCTGACAGACACTCCTGCCTGCCCCTCCTTGACTGCTGGAATAGCGGAGTGTGCCATCACATCTGGTTTGTGTTGTTGTGCTGGGGCTCAAACCCAGGGCTTCATGGATCCTGAGCAAGTACTCTGCCAATTAAGCCACATCCCCAGGCCAGTCCTTCTCAGGTCAAAGTTCTTCAATGCAGGTGAGGTGGAAGACCACTGATCTATAGATGGGAGATGAAACCAGAACAGTTAGAACAAAAGAGATCATTGAAGAGACAGAAAGAAAAGCCTCTGCGTCCTGGAGGCTTTGTGAGCATCTGTTCCATGGATAAAATGGTCAATAATGCCAGGTGTGGATGAAGCTAAACACAACGAGAGGGTTGGTCAGGTGTTGGGGACACAGACTTGAGGACACTTGTAAGAGTGAAGGCCTGCTTGCAGAGGTTGAAGTGTGGACACTGAAGACATGAACACAGAACACAGCTGCTGTCTCGTGTCCCCTCCTACCACAGATCAGGATCACCTAAGTCTTGGACTTGGTTTTTAGTCTCTTTGGCTACATTTAATCCAAGTATCCTCAACAGGTTATCAAGCAACAGGGTTTCTCAAACTAATTGACTATGTTCAACTAGCTCATATTGTAAGCTGCCATTGAGATATATATTATAGGGGCTAGAGATATGGCTCTGCGGTTCAGAGAGCATACTGCTCTTGCAGAGAACGGATTTAAGTTCCCAGAGCCCACATCAGGCAGCTCACAACTGCTTGTTACTCCAGCTCCAATGGCTCTGGCGCCCTCTTTTGGCCTCCATGGGCACCTGCACACAAGTGAACATACACACATAGAAATAAAAGTAAAATAACATTAAAAATAGATATGCCTTTTTTGTTCTTATGTAATTTCCACAAAAGGCAATGATCTTGGCTCCACACCCACTGTATAAATCTATTCTCACTCATTTCCATTAATCTAATCCTCACCCTTCCACTTAGATCCTGTCTCACCTGCCTCAGTAATATAGCTTAAAAACTATTGACAAATTATCTACTTGTATAGTTTGTATATCGAAGAAGCACTAGTGGGTACCTACTAAGTGCAAAAGAAATTTAAAAAATCTTCCCAATGTAGGGCTAATTTCTATTTCAAAGGTCTTAAGCATAATCATGTGTATCCTTAGTAGGCATCTAGTTCATTAATGAATCTACTTTTTAGGACTCTCTGTAAATAAGCAGAAAGCTAAATAAATGCACATCTACCTTAAACGCTACATGCAATGATGGGCATTTTCAACTCCCAAGTGTTAGGTCTACGGCATGTAATGCCACTCCTCACTGCATTTAAAAACAAAGCAAAACAAAAAACCCTTTGGATCTGATGATCAAACCCAAGGTCCTGCACATAATAGGCAATTGCTCTCCTACTCCAGACCTTGAGCATGCCACTTGTTAAAGAGTTTCCACACATGCTCCAGAAGCTGAAATGGGCTTCTGCTTGAAAAAAACGTGGTCTTCTCGGCTGGACTTCCAAAGCCTCCTGCACTTCAACTCAACCTCTCTGGCTGCAGCTTCTAGAATTCTTCCTTTTGAAGTCCTTCCCTGAAGGTGCTTGGAGGGGACCACACTTCCTCCTGTTCCCACATAATCCTACACATCTTTCAAGGTCAAGTTTTAGTGCCACCAGCTCCATCATTGCCTTCAAGGCCTTGAGCTGACACCTCCCCTCTCCCCGGAGTGTTTTGGGCTATATTTCACCTTCCTCGTGGCTTTCTGTCTTTGGTGGTTGATGTACATAGCCTCCTCTTTTCCACACCTTCCTGAAAGGTCTGTGAGACCTGGGCCAATCTACAGACATCTGCACCTCTTCCAGAGAGGTAACTGCAAGTTTCACTGGCTTCTCACACCAGCCTTTTATGGTTTTTAAAGTGCTAGTTACTTACTGCAAGCCTTGACAATGGGAGTTCTCATTTCAAAGGTATAGTGGTGATCTGGGGTTGGTGGGGGGAAGGTAGAAACAGAAGACGTTAATTGAATAGATGTTAGTTAGAAGAGAAGACAAGTTGAAGGCAACAGGAGTTCGCACAGTTGCTATGGATACAGCAGCATCTAAGAGTGGCTGCAGAGTGTTAAAGAGAAGCAGCAGCTGAAGTGGGCTTTGAATCCTCCATTCAGTAGAATGTGTAGATTCTGAACTCTTTAATCCTGTGGAGCATAGGCTGAGGCAAGGACACTAGAGGGAGCCAGGGTATCTGAACTGGAAAGAAGGTTTCCAGCCTCAGGTTCACAGACTCCCAAAACATTCACTTAGCTTGGCCAGGAAAATCCTCACCATACATTCAAATGCTTGCTATTTGGGTCTCATTTCTATTTTCACTGGTGCTGAACCTCTTATGAGGAGACAAATATTAACTATTTAATGTCTGTGCTGTTCATGTTGATTTGGCCAATAGCTACCTCTTGAATCTTAACTATTAACTAATCTGGCATTAAACAACACCTTGTTAATGGATTTTCAGGGCTGGAGGCAGTCACTGTACCTCCCCCTTACAGACTAGCCCAGAGCTGGGCTGTCCTAAACCCTGTCCCAGTATACCTAAATCCTCGATGGTCACACGCTATCAGGGCTGAAGTCCAGCCATTTCTTTCTGCATGTTCTGAAACATAGCTTGTGGGACAGATGGCATGGAGGTCAAGTCACCCCCATCTCCTTCACACTACCCAGGCTCACAGACAGTAATGTTTCAAAGGATCTGGACGCTCTGGGCAGCAGAATGAGTTATCCTTGTCCATCAGCATCAGACAACCCTGGTCCTGAGTCTTGATGGACAGCTCAGACCAAGGCTGAGGTTCCTATTCATGGCCAAGTAACATAAGTAAAAAGGAAGAGTGAATTGAACAGATCTTGACACATTACCCTCCTTCAGAATGCTTCCTTAAATGATGAGAAACTATACATCTGCTAGAGCATTCGATTATTTTTCCACTGTTTAAAGTGGGTTTATCCTAAAACTTGAGACATATAAATAAAAGATAACATAATAGATACTTGACCCTAAAGTATAGCTTCTTAGACGTGTGGGTTGTGACCCCACAGGAGGGTAACTGGATTTGGGTTGTGAAAATCTGGACAACTGCAGAAGGCTTCACTACATGTCTTGAAGAACTCACAATGAAGCATGTAATGCATCCACATGTTTCTGGCAGTGCACGCCTTTGCTGCTTCACGTGACTCTGTTGTAGCCTCGAATCTGAACAGTGTGCCAGTCTGTACCAGGTGTTCACTGTGACCACTGTCTGAATGACCTCGGATCAGGTCAGGGCTATTGTATTCTATGAGTTGTGTTTTTACTGTACCCATACAAGGTCCCCAACTTTTACAGAGACAAAATGGTTTGATCTCAGAAAATATAGACATTTAATATTTTTATCCCATAATTCCTCACCATATGAACATCAAATTATCATAATGTAGGATTGTATTGTGTTAGAATGCCTGGTTTTAAAACTTATTTGTAACAATGGCTGAATTGATTTTCAAAAAAAAGAAGCCCACAAAGAAATTTTGGCTTTAGCCAAAATTGTTCTAATGATGCTTTTAACATTTTGTGCTAGCAATTTGTGCAAAGTGACATTCCCTGCTTTTGACAATGACAAAATTAAAGTACTCACCCTACAGAGCAAGCCCTTCATGACTGAGTTCAGGTGCCACTGTCCCCATAAAATCAATCAAGTCCCTCACCCTAGCTGTGTCTGAGACTTGGCTCACCTCTCAGATGTCTCTGTTTGCTAACAGCACCCAGCAGAGAAACTTCACTTAGGACGATTCCCCATCTTGGTAAAGGAAAAGGCTGTATAAACATTTCCACATTGTGGAATGAACACCAACCATATATTGGTCCCATGTGTTTTGGATATCAAAGATGTACATGACAAATGAGGCACAATTCGATGTTAAGACTGAGAAGTGTAAGGGCAAAATGATACAACCCTAAGAGGTGCCAAGAAACAGGAGCGACACATGTGGTCTACGGGAGGAGCCGGGTGCTAAGTAAGAGTGTTGAGCTTTTGAGTGTAGGAGCTACAGAGGCTGTGGCAGCCCTCACCTCTGCAGAGCTGTCAATCCTACCCTTCACTCTTACCACGGAGAAAACCAAAAGGCAGCCCAGAGCCCAGAGTAGTCCCTGGCAGAACAAGATGCCACATCCTGGGGCTGGGTAGTAAGCCCCCAGCAGAACTTTTAGCAGTTACTGAAAGGGTCCAGCCTTCAAGGCCTTTCTTGATTCTTACACTGTGATCTTGAGGAAACTGGCAAGGTCTGACACTTGGCCAGAGCAATGAGAAAGTAACTAGTCCTGACAGCATCTTTGCCTGCAAGCCTAGCATTCAGGAGACAGCTTCTAGATGACACCAAATCTGAAGGGAGATGCCTAGCAGATGAATGACAGCAGCCAGAGCAAACTGAAAGGCCTCGTGTCATGCAATGATAAAAATAAGTACCCTCCATCTCACTTCTGGCAGTCAACCTGAAGCCTGTCTTTTGGGAAAGTATCGTCCCCATTGAGAGGGGGCCAAGGATCCTGCTTTAACAAATTCTGCTGTGCAGGTGTGGGAGGGGCACCTCTAGGTCACCTATTTATCTTTAGGAGTTCAGCCACATTCAGTCACGTGCTCAGCTCACAGCCTGTTTATCAGGATGAAGCATGCTCTCTGGAGAGAGCCCAACAGCAGGATGGGCAGAGCTCGGATGACAGTCTGCCCTGTGGAGATTGGCTTTAATGAAGCAAGAATAAAGAGAAGGATTAAGTGCAAGCGGAAACCAGTGACAAGTTCTGAACTCACCTCTCTGCTGGAACCAAGGGGCTTTCTGCAGCTGAGCTCCGTCTCTGCTAGAGAGGAAGTCATCGTCTGTTTGGTGCTAACGATCCTGTTATCCACACCTGCCCCTGTGTGAGCAAAGAAAAGTTTTCTCTCAATGTGGAGAGCAACTTCTGTGAGTTTTATTTAAATCTACCCACAAGGCATTTACATATATATATAAAAATAGGAAAGTTGGGATTGATTAGGCTTGATAAATTATTTTATAGCCATCCATTAGGGATTAACAATCGCTAGCATTACTCCTCTATCTACACTGAGCGTTCATGCTTACTCAGCAGTTTGTGGCATAAATGTGGCGAGTTCTGTAGGACACCTTTCAGAAGAACGAAGATCCTAGAATAAACAGAGGAACCAGCTAGTGTTCTTCATAACTGAAGCCACATCATAGGGACTTAACCCATCCCAGCAACCAACTGCTTCCGGGTCTTCACTCCACATATGTTTTTTTGGGGAAAAAAAAAAAAAAAGCTGTGTTGCAGAACAGCCAGTGGGCAAGTCCGGGATTCCCACCCACCTTTTGGAGACGGAACCTTCATTTGTCTCACGCGTAGAAGTGTTTTCTTTTTTCACTGTTGTGCCCCTATTGATCTTACTAAAATGGGGATGAGGTCTGACTTGGCTGTAGCACATTCCATATCACTTAATTCAACTAGGTGACGGTTCATGACTGAGTGTGTGTAATGTGTATATGAGACCATTGAGGATACCATGTAGCTGGCAGTGCTTAGCACTTGTACCAGTAGATGGCGCTCCGATCCAGACCGATGCTCTCCGCTCCCAGGTGGAAGGTTTACAAAATGAAGGCAAAGCCAGCCACTCGATGCTAATCTGTCAGTCTGTACCCAAGTGGACATGTGTGGTAACCCCCCCCCCCCATGCCAATCAAACATTTGCTGAATTCTTTACAAAAGTCAATGTGTGCATCCATACAGTACCCACGTTTAACAAAGTAACCAGAATGCCTGAAACCAGATGGGCCTGGCCAGATATGCCTTTCTGGAAGGGGTTGGTTAACCAGCCTTCTCTGGATAGAATGGAAGGGAATATGAGGCTTCAAGGCAGACACTGTGGGTAGAAACAACGTCTAAAAAGGTTTTGTGGAGCCAGAGAAGCATGTGTAAAGAAGATGAAACAATTTGGACTTGCTTTGAGGGAGCCATATGAGACCTGCTCACAGGGTAGCTCAGCTTCCACTAGTGGGAAGGGCGTGGAGAAAGGGAAGGGAATGCAGTCAGGTAAAGTTCTGTCTTGCATTTTTGTTTTTGATTAGCAGGAAATAAAACTGAAATTACCCCCAAAAAAGTACTTATATTTTTATTTATATTACTTAACGCTGTACATATGTTATATTAAAAATTCAAAGTCTAATGGATACGTGAATCTTTTTGTTACCATAACATTTGATTACCTAACTGCCTCCTGCAGTCTTCATGTGTGCTTTTTTCTGTGTGAGAGTGTATGTGCACACAAGTTCATATATGTTCACATCTGTGTTAAATATAATAAAGGAATAATAAAATAGGAACAGTTGGACCAGGTAAACAGCAGACACAGTTCTCTTCAGAAGATGCAAAGGGTCGAGAAGCCAAGATCAGAGCATCAGACAGAAACAACACAACCTGAGAGATCTAAGCACAATGGAGAAAGGCTTCCCTTTAAAACCTGGAAGGGACAGGGCTGGAGGGAGGCACAGCACATAAGAGCGCCTAATGCTCTTGCAGAAGACCCTGCTTCAGTCCCAGCATCCAAATGGCTGTTCACCACCCTTAACTAATTTCAGGGTATCCAACACCCTCTTCTGACTTCAGTGGGTACCAGGTGTACCCACAGACATGCATGCAGGCAAAACATTCACACATATACATTTTTAAGGAGCTTCACTGAGAGTTGGGAGTGTGTGAGAGGGATGGAGGAGGGAGGGTAGAGGAGACACTTTGGGATGAACCTCCAGAGCAATAGCCCTGAACAAATTCTAAGAAAAAAAAAAAAAAAAGGAAAACTCATTCTTTTATAAGTTTTGGGGAGCAGACAGGAGGTGTCACATCACATAAGTTAAACATACTGTATGTGACAGAGCATGGAGGAGCTTGTGACCACAAATTAAGAGCAGTCAGGGTATCGCACAGACTGTTTTCTAACTCTGTCCCATAGAGATCTCAGGCTGTGGATCTGGCCCTTTAAAAGTGGCTATTGCCTTTTAGGGGTGGGTCTGTGTTCCAGCAGTGTGAATGTCAGTGTGAATGTGTGCACAGGCATATGTGTGTGGGGGGGGGGGTATGCAGGCCAGAGGTCAATGCACAGCATCTCTCTTGTTTTCCACTTTACTCATTTTCAACACCACGATGTGCATGTGGAGGTCAGAAGATGATTTGAAGGCTCTGTTCTCCCCTTTCCACTGTGTGGGTCCCCAGGATCAAACTCCAGCCGTCAGGCTTGGTAGCCTCTACGTGCTGAGCTATCTCACCACCAGTCCACTTTATTTTGTGTGAGGTCTTGCTGAACCTGGAGCTTGTTGATTGACTAGACTGACTAGGCTGCAAGGTCAAGGAATTTTGAAGTGCCTCCAACTAAGAAATCTGGTACTTAACCTTCCTCTAGAACAGGGAAGCATCATTAAATGGGCTAGACATGTCACTGGTTAGCCTCAAGGATAGCATAGCAGCTCCCTGGATTCGAAGGGATGTTCCAGCTTGCTTTATTACAAGGCACTGGGGTTTGCTGAAGGGAGGGAGGGATTCATGGTGCCACATTGTGACTTAGAGTCTGCAGGATGCAGCAGTGTTAGCAGGGTCTCTGGGAAAGGGGAGAGGAAAACAGCTGACATGCCCACGACCTTTGGCCTAGTCAGCCTTGTTCCCTTGAGCTCAGCGTTCTACCCCTACTGTCATTGTCCTGTGTGGTTGCTGGCCTAGGCATTCCCCCAGTGTGTGTCACTGGGGATGTGGGGTGGGGGGTGGAGATGCTGACTCAACCACAGTGAGGAAAAAGATGACTGTGGAAAGATAGGCAGGACCGTCACACTATGGAAACCCTCTGAAATCCAAGAGTTCCTTCCCTCCCTCTCTTTCTCCTTCCTCCTTCTTTCTTTCTTTTTTTTCCTTTCTCGATTGCTTTTCAGGAAGGGTCTCACTTATCCCAGGCCAACCTCACACCAGCTATGTAGCCAAGGTGACCTTGAACTTCTGTTTCTTCTGTTTTCGCCTCTCATGTGCTGGAAGCCCCTGCTCAGTTTGTGTGGCTCTAGGGGTGGAACCCAGAGCTTTTAGCATGCTGGGCAGGCACCTGAGCCACATCCTATCTTGGAGGAACAGAGTTGGGACCAAAGCCACACAGAGTTTTAGTCTTGGCAGTTTATTATGTATTTGCCAAAGCACTTGCAACCTAAAATTTTTATTTCCAACCATAACCCACAAAAGAAATTGTACAGCCCCTAAAATATTCATGTTATTGCTACTGCTAGAATTTGCTTTCAGCAATACCTTAGCATAAAAGACAATGTACTGAAAATAACTGGCAAGAAGCCATCCACGTGCTCATTTGCTCCCTTTCACTGTAAGACAATAAAAGAATTAAATGATGTCTCATTTGGCTTTACACATTTGCATACTTAAATGTTTGGATACTTCCCTGTTAAATAAATGGAGCCTGATAAGACAGAATGCTAGTGTATGGATACCTAATGTCTTCAAATATATTCACTCTTTCTGGCTGTAGATTATTAATTTTTTTCACTGTTATACTATATGAATAATGTTGAGTGCCCAATGCAAGTTAACATATCTACACATAACTGTGAAAAAATTATATGGATGTTTACATTTTCCAAATACACACAGAATGGAAATACACACTTAAAAACTACCAAGTCACCGATTAAGCCATGATAATATTTAATAGCCAGGTGACAATGGCCCTGGGCCCTTTTGCTTAATTATATGAGTTTTGCTTTGACCAAGTCAAACTCTCAAAATATGTCTAAGTGTCCCAGGAGTATCCATGGGCATTAAAAAAAAAAAGAAGAAAAAAATAATAATTTCAGGCCCAGCCACCCCATTGATGTGGGAGGCACATTACATCTGCATTTCTGGTGAATTTGAGATTAGTTAACACAAAGCAAGAACTACAAAGCCACCAGAAGTCTAGAACTTTCTTACTACATAACAGAACACAGAGGAAGCCATGATAAATTCCAAAAAAACAAAGGACCTATTACTTGACTATAAGTTATAAAATGCAAAGTCAATAATAGGAAAAGAAAAATTTAAAGATACATGCCTAGAAACGAAAAAACTGCAACAACCCCCTTTGAAAAATGAAATGGTGTATACCAGGGAAAACCTGCAGGACTTATTAAATCATGAGTTAGAGGGAAATGTATGGCTTAAGTGCTCATCTAGGAGAAAATATAGGCAAAACCATTGTGTTAGAAAGTATGTAGCAGAAAAAATGATAAAAGATAAAATAGACAGTGAAAATAGACTCAGTGAAAATTGGAAACATAACTTATTATTCCATAATAAACAAAACGAAACCTCCAGCTCCAGAATTAGACAAGTTCCACCAAATTTCTGTAGAAATTCCAATTCCTAACCCCATGAAAGGGGCGGTGTCTAGCAGTGGGAAAAGAAGCAGACTGCTCACATATCCTGGGTCACAATACAGAATGGCAAACCCAGAGAATCATCAGCCTGCCAGAATTCTAACAATCAAAACATGGTTTTGGAGATCTGCCAAATACAGCACCAATCCATAAAAACCCAGTAGTGTGCCCATCATACCGATAATAATTAAGAAGAAAATATAATTTGAAAATTAATGATTGCAACAACTGTTAAACAATATCTAACAGTGAAATAATAAAGCACAGAGAAGACCAATGTGGAGAAGGAACTAGCTCTTTTTCACACACACACACACACACACACACACACACACACACACACACACAGAAAAAGAGAGAGAGAGAGAGAGCACGCACCACCCAAGGGGACCAAAAGAGGGCATCAGATCCACTAGAAGTGAAGGTAAAGGCAGCTGTGAGCCACCGTACATGCATCCTGGGTCACTGGAAGAGCAATACTCTTTCCTAACTGCTATTGTTCTCCAGCATTGTCTTAGGGTTTCTACACCATGACCATGGCAACTCCAATAAAGGAAAACGTTTAATTGGGTGGCGTACAGTTCAGAGGTTCAGTCCATTATCATCATGGTGGGACAAGGTTGCACACAGGCAGACATGGTGCTGGAGAAGGAGCTGACAGTCCTACATCTTGAGCTGCAGGCAACAGGAAGTACACTGAGACACTGGGCACGGCTTGAGCATGTATATGATGTCAAAGCCTATTCCCACTGTGACACACTTCTTCCAGCAAGGCCACACTTACTCCAACAAAGCCACACCTCCTAATAGTGTCACTCCCTATGAGCTTATGGGAAACAATTACATTCAAACTACCAAGAACTATAACCTTTAAAGGTCATTAAAAACACCTAAAGAAATGCAAAGACATACATGTTGATGGGTGGGTGTTTTAAAACGACAGTTTTCCTCAAGTTAACCTGTTTAAAAAACTTTGGATCTAAATTTCAACAGCAGTTTTTCAGGAACTTGACAAACTTTGCAAAGCATGCCTGCTTTAGAACTTGGCTGTTTTTCTGGTTATTTTCTACAGAGCCTCAGTTTGCTATTTTTTTTTTCATTATAACACAGATGATGTTTAGAAAAATGTTAATGTGTTCATTTCCCCCATCTCTCTTGGGACACGTGTGCAGAAGCTCATACATGCATGTTGGGGAGAAGGTGGGAAGGAATTGATACTTGGAGCTTTTGATTATCAGAATAGACTTTGGCAGAAAGATGTCAGTCCCCAGATCCAACTATTTAATCACAGCAAAATGTAAGAAACCTGACTTCCCTTTGACCATGTTAACAATTGAGTGTGGAGGAGCCACTCAGATGCTTATGTCACAAAGAATATTCTCTCATTCTGCTCTCTCTCTCTCACTCTCTTATGCATACTCTCACACTCTCTCACACACACTCAATCTTATGCACACCCTCACACTCTCACACTCTCACACACTCACACACACACTCTCACGCACACACACCTGTGTATATACTTACTCCACAGCTACATCAAGAAATATATTGTTTTATGCTAAAGAAGAATACGCTAGAAAAAGAGGCTTCAGGAGGAAAATCCTCACACAGAGAAAATTTAAGAAGGGAATTAGATACTGTAAGGATGGAAAAATTTAGCCTAACCCTCCCTAGTCTCTTCCCCCTAGCAGTGAGTAGGCAAAAGGTCACATTCTTGACTGTTTATGACAGGGCTGTTTACGACAGCACCTGTGAGTAAGTGAACACAAGAAATGAACCTTGTCATACTACCCAGAAGCCCTAGAGAAAGCAGACTTCCTGGGCTAAGCTCGGTTTGGATAGTTCAAATTGATTGGTCCCAACTGGATGCTATGAGATGATTGGTTTATGATGCTTTGTTGTAACCCTATAAAAGCTGTCTGAACCCTGTCCCCAGGGTTCCCAGTCCTCTACCCCACTTGGAGTATGGCTGCTGACCCCAGTGCCCTGGAATATAAAAGACCTCATGCTTTTGCATCAAGACCGCTTCTCTTGAGTGATTGGGGGGGGGGGTGCCTTTCCTGAGTCAGGGTGTGAGGGTCCACGCCCTCTGCAGGTCTTTCAATACTAGGCTGTAGAGGTCACTTTCCCCATCCTTTCCCCCTTCCCCCTCCCCCCACACCCTCTCTTTTCCTAGGGAGGAAGTCACAGAGATGCCCAGCTAAAGTACACAGCACACTGTGGTCTCTGGGCCAGAGACGCCAGCTGAGGCCTCTTGTTCAGCCACACCTGACTCTGAAAGTGGCCCTGGCTGGATGAACAATCTCCACACCCAGGGAATAAACGTGCACCACACTCTGGGAATGTGGGGATGAGGGTTACTCCTGGGTCCAACTTAATCCCATCTACCTACACCAGCTGATAACCATGGATGTAGATGCTCCTGGGTGCCACTGGACCCAAGGCCCCTGGCTCTGGCTTCCACACAGGTCCAAATGGCATACATAGAGGTAGAAGGCCAAAACCTCCTCAACTCAGCATAGGGCTTCTGGTTGCACGGTCCTCGCCTGCAAGAGACTTTGCTCCCCCTCCTAGTTAGGGATGCTACTGCTGTGGCTCTTCCCCCACAGACCCCTTCCAGTCAGCACAGTGGGGGCTCAAGGGTGTTTCCCTGCTGTGGGCTTTAGAGCCTTCTAAAATCACCAGCGCTGGCCTTCGGTCATTTCCCCGCAGGAATTCTGGCTCAATGAAGACCCTCCCACAGTGCTCTTCCACCACCACAGGGTCCCTTTCACTGCCTTCCTTTCCCCCCCTTTCTTACCCACTCTTGATGGCACATTACAAAACCACCTTCCATGTCCAAGTTACCCAGATCCTCCAGGCCTCTCCTCCCTATTGAAATCACCACAGGGCTCGACAAAACCTAACAAGCTGCTGAGGCCCTGGCAGAACTGGCCCTCCTTCCTGGTCGCCAGTGCACACCATCCGGCTGGCCCTGTGATCTGACACCACACACCATCTCTCCAATCGCTTCCCTCCCAATCACTTCTACTTCGTCCCTGCCCCTCACCTCGGAGTCGTTGGGTTGGACTGCTGCTGGACATTGTTCCCACTGACACTCTGAGACAGTCAATAAAGTTTACCTTGAATGAGAGAGCAGAGTTGTCAACTAGGGGGACCAGAATTGGCCATAGAGGTTTTGGAGGGCCCAGGACACAAATAGAGAGACACAGGAAGTAGTAGGGAGGGGCTTAGATTCGAGGGCATTTTGTATTGAGGAAGGAGAGAGAGAGAGGTCACTGATCAGTTCCCTGACAATTCTCTGATCAATTGGGTTTTTACCCTGATACCTGATTCCCAAGTTTTATTTAACAACAGAACAATATAAGTGAATGCTTCAATGGGCTCCAGGTTTTGGGGTCACATGAAGTGTCAAAACAGAAGCATAGCATGGTCTTTTTCTGTGTCACCTCAGCGTTAAGCACTGGCAAACTAACATCTCCATTTCTTGCTCCCTTTCCTTCCACTGATGTCAATTCAGAGGCTAGGGTGGGGAGTGGCTTCATGTCTCTTTCTGTATTTTATACCAGCAAGTTCTTTCTAGGACAACAGCAGGTGCAGTGTAATGTCTGCCTGAGCTCTCTGGCAACCCTACTCTACACACACTACGTTCAGAAACTGCAATGTACTCTCTGGTCCATCGACCATTATCAGGATGTCAAACCACAACCATCAAGGACACATAGGTCACAGGGAAGATGTCTCTACCAAGGTTCACCCTGGACTTTTCATCTTCACTTTCCCTTTGGGAAGACAGCCTTGTTGCATGCAGGGATTGACTGGTATTACACCAAGGAGACACTCCATTCCACACTACATGGAGGATGGTCATGTCAGATTCCCTCTGTGGATGCTCTCTTTACCTTAGCTTAGCTTTACTGGCAATGTCTTATCTCCCACAGCAGGAACTGAAGGGACCAGTCCCCTGCTTTAGCAGCCATGGCAGGCTACAGAAAAGATTCAGCATGTGCTTGCCTGACATTTCCCCTCCTGCCCTAGTCACTAGGTGGTCAGACACTCCCGGTGGCAAGGAACCAATCAGAAGTTAGCTGGCCAGCTGTGCTTTATGGCTCTGGGTGTACTTTATGGTACAAGTGCACAACAGTGACGTGCAGAGCATAGCAACCGCCCTGGGAGGGCCTATAGGCTATAATAACCAGCTGGCCAATCAACACTAGGCAGGTCATCCAAGCCTGGAAGCTCACCAATCCTGAGACTGTTGTGTGCTCCTAGACACTCCCCTTATGCTGTCCTATAAGTTCCCTGCCTCTCGGTTTCTTGGGGTCCTTCTCCTGCCATCCACAGTTATGAATGGATGAAGGGCCAGAGTTAATGCAGTTAGCTCATTAAACAACAATAAAAGACTCTTTGTTTTTGCATCAAAATGTGCCTCTTAGTGATTTGGGGGTCCAGAATTTGGGTACAACAGGAACAATGTAACTACTGTTTCCCAATACATCTTTGGCTTTGTCCTGTCCCTATCTGGGTACCAAGTGTTACATAAGCCTGACCTGGATAGATGTAAAACATTTATTCACCCTAAGTACAGTACCAGTGACAAACCAAAGGTTTCAACCCAAGTCTAGCCTAATGAAACAATTGAGTTTATTGGGTTTCCTTACAGGAACCTAGTGGCCCTGAAACAACAGCATCACCAAAATCTTACCAGTATGGATGATGACTTCTCCACAGCCGCAGTAGATGGCACTCTCCCACTCCTCCTAAATTAACCTCCCATACTCTATCTACATCAATGGTTCTCAACCTTTCTAATGCTGTAACCCTTTAATACAATTCCTCATGTTGTGGTGACCACCCCCCACCAGCCATAAAGGTATTTGTGTTGCCACCTCATAACTGCAATTTTGCGACTGTTATGAATCAAGCAAAATATTTTTGGAGATAAAGTTGTTAAAGGGGTCACGACCCACAGGTTGAGAACCACATACTGTAGCACCACCCAACACTACATGTAGCTGGGCCAGAATCATATCCAGCTGGATGCTGTGGAGGGGCAAAACAGAATGTCTGGATTCTCAGATGAGGACCCAATGAGCCTCCCTAGTCCCCCCATCCCCCGGAGGAAATGTCAGATCTTGAGTGTTGCCTGTCACAGCTGCTTTGATGAAGACAATAGTGGCTGCTATGACACAAGACAAAGACGAGGTATGTAGAATGACACTGGAACCTGCTTTTGTTGCCACATGACCTGGCTCTGCATTGGGGCCCATGAGGATTTACCCTGGAATTCTAGAGGTGACTTCGGGGCACAGGGTTTGAGTGGACCCCTTGAACCAAGGAGCCAATTGATGCCATTTGAAACCCTGTATGGTAATGATAAACACATATACAGATGGACAGGCACACATGTGCTCTCTCTCATTCTCTCTTACACACACACACACACACACACACACACACACACACACACAGTTGTGTGAGCCAAGAGACTTCTAGGAGTAGATGAAATAAGGCCTGTGGGTCAGACCCATTTCTGTAAACGAACACCCCCTCCTTTCCATGACATGGAGAGCTGCTGGGGCTGCAGAATTAGGTGATTCCAGTAGAGAGCATACACTTCTCCAGTGTCTAAAATGTCTCCTCCCTGGCCCTCCAGGCCTTATTAAAGTCAGCAGGACAAATAGGCAGATGAGAGGTGGTGCCTTGGAGAGGCAGGAGCCAGGGACATAGCAAGCCTGAGGAGACTGATTCCTTCCTTCAGTCATGTCACAAGACAAAAGGACAAAAGCTGGTGCCCTGCTCCAGACACACAAGACCATCCAGGAGAGAAGCTGGGATCCCAGGCCTGTCTGGCCGACAGAGTTAGACCCTGAGACTGAACCAAGAAAGACAAAAGACTAAGCATTTTTGCCTACAAATGTGCTGTGTAAAGGGGTTACATTTGTTCACTGAATCAGCATAAACATATTTTCCCAACGGAAGTCCCGATTAGTGATGGGTACATGAACTACAAAGCTATGAACTTCCCAGGTGTAAATTTTACAGGGCACACCTATCCGTTTGCAGATTCTGAGACCTGGTGGACACCTTAGTGAGACTTCACTCTCTATTGTGCAGGCAAGAAGTACCCAGGAAAGCCCTTGTTCTTTGCTAGGTAGAGAGTGAACTGAGTCTAGAATTCAGTTTCCTGATCCAGTAATTTCAAAAATACCCAGTGTTGAAGGTCTGATAAGTGCTGTATCCTAGAGGTCTCAGAAAAGAAGAGCCCATTTGAGCATTACAGAAATGGGGGAGAGCTTAATAAACTGTTTGCAAGTCATACCTGTTATGATAAAGCTTGAAGGGACCTTGCATGGATTCTATGGATGGCTAGGGTGACTGAGGCGGGAGACAAACATACTAGGCAGACAGACCTTAAGTGAAAAGTTTTATTAGAAAGGGGAGAAAGGTGGAAAGAGATGGAGACACAGAGAGAGGACAGAAGAGAAGAGGGTGACAGGAAAAGTCCTGCCTGCCCCAGGTCTGTCTTTTATAGGAGTCCTTTGCACCTACACAATTAATTAAAACAATCAATTAATCAAAGCTAGTTTTGTTTGTTTGTTTATTTGTTTGGTGTCCGTCCCCCATCCCTCCCCCTCCCCACACACAGGGTTTCTCTGTATTGCTTTGGAGCCTGTCCTGGAACTCGCTCTGTAGACCAGGCTGGCCTCTAACTCTTGCCTCTGCCTTCCACGGGCTGCCTCCCCCAAAGGTAGGGTTTGAGAAGTCAGCCTTGGATGTGAGGAAGACAAGGTTTTCATAGCTCAGGGGCAGGGGTTCTAAATGGGGGATCTGGAGGGCAAATGAGCAGGATTACAGAAGCAGAACATCATAACAAGGTGGCTGTAACATCATTTTGAAACAAAGGTAGAGTTGCAGAATGGTCAGTACTGCTTTTTGAAACAAAGACACAGTCGCCATTTCCTGGAACAGACAGTTCAGAACCATTTGCAGTTAAGGGTACAGGTGGAGCACAGCCCAATCCTTGAGAAACAGATTCAGTCATAATCAGGAATGAGCCTAGTTTGTCTTTATTGTAAGATGGCTTTCAAGCCCAAGGTGGAGACAGGCTGGTTCATCAAATCCTCCAGCCTCAGCCTCAGGAACGCTGGAATTATGGGCATGTGCCACCATACCCAGCTTTAGACACAGGCTTCGTATTTGTGGTTGTATTTTTGTTTTCTGTTGCTGCTGAACAGATGACCACAAAGTAACATCAACAGAACTGTATGGGCTCCTGGTTGGTGTGGGTTAGGAATCCAGGCATAGGTCAGCAGAACTGGGTTTTCTGTTCACCAGACTGAAATGAAGATGTTGACTTCAGTTGTGGGGGCCTCATCTGGATCTTGGGGGTCTCCAAGTTGTGGGAGACTTTCATCTGCTTATGGAGACAGAGCTTTGGAATATCACCCAATCCTATACCGCAGCTCCTGAACATACCAGGAGAAAGGACATGAACCAGAAAGTGTGACATTCTCTATTTGCAAAGATCCATTGTTGTAGGCTTGCTTGGCTTCTAATCTTTCCCTGCTGTGTCTGTGCCTTTGCTCAGCTTCTCTGGCATCTCGGGCATGTCACTGACTCAGTACAGAGGGTCCCCCTGTGCCAGAGTCTAGAAGTTACAAGCGACATTGGAGACGTGGTTGTCACAGGATGATGAGTAGCTGCCCTCTGAAATTTTGATTTGATTCTGAAATGACAGAGCCGGACCCACCAAGGCAACATGGTTATCTTCTCAGCTGCCGAGCAGCCTCCCAGTGAATATTGGGTCACAATCGCCAGCCCTCTGGCAGAGGCTGAAACAGCAGCCATAATTATAAGCAGAGATGAGATGATAAAAATCTCTTCTGAGTGGCAAAAATTCTGAAAAATCAAGATAATTACAACCCGAGCTGGTCCTGATTTGCATGGCTATTTATAGCTGGGAGGCGCTGCTGCTTGGCTTCCAATTTGCCATTTGCATGAAATCCTGTGTGGCTCTTCTCTGAAGTGTGTGCATATGCTAAGTCCATGTGAGATGCCACCACGGGCACTTGTCATAAGAATTAAATCCCTCTCAAGGTTGTTTACAGCTCAGAGCCTGTCATTCTGCCCCCTGGAGCTTCATGGCTGGCTGGGCTCTCCCCCTACCCCCAGCTCTATGGAAGATTTAATTTCTTTTTTGTTGTTGTTTGTTTATGTGTGTACTTACCCTCGCAGGTGCAGGCTAGAAAAAAAAAATTGCTGTACCCAGATGTTTTGAAGCCGCAGCAGCATACATACAACTCAGATTAAATAGAAAAATTGCATAAGCTAAGCAGGCATTTCTAGAACAGTAGCCTATAGGGTATTTAATAAACCCATCATGTTTTCTTGACAATAAGACTCTCGAATATAACTTCAGAAGCAAAGGAATAGTTTAAGGCGTCATTAGCTCAATTCATTTACAGGTGACTTTACAACGAAATTTGTCATTTCTGAGTAGGACTCATTACACGGACCCCATTTTCACTTTGCAAATATCTTCCCAGAACAGAACAGGCTGGGAATTGGGTGGAAACAAGGCCCATCATGCTGTCGCAGTTCATTACTGCATTAGTTAGACCGCAGGGATCCCGGACCAGATTGCACCTTTGCTTTGGAACATAGCAAACATAACCCAAGCTCAAACAGCTCTCTTGCTGCTTGTTGGGGTCTGCACTAATATGTAAGAGCCATGCCCAAGCCGCAGATGGAGGAGGCGTCCATGGATCCCGTTTGGCTTTTCAGTCACCCAAGGCGCTGGGTTAATTTACTTTGTACATGGCAACTGTCAGATAAAGGGGGAGACTCACTCAGGAGAAGAGATGCATGTTTAGAATTTTCAAGGTGGTCCTGCCAGCTTCCAGAAGTTATTTCCCAGGACTGCATGGAGGGTGGCTCAACCCCTTCAGCAGCTAGTGGTTGTAAACACTCCCTCACAGCCAAAACTGAAGCCACTTAACTAGTCACCAGGCCTTTCTGACTAACCCTCCCCTCTCAATGACATGCAACTGTATGTAATTTCTTCAGGGGACCTGTTTAAGGTATTAGTTTATAAGATAGCCCTTTGCTCATTAAGCAAAGACCCTCAGGAGTATTAGAGAGTGAGATTCTGGACTTCTACTTCTTTGTAGAGGAGGGGGTAGCACAATTTAACATCAGCCTCAGTCCCTGGGCCCAGCTGGAAAAGCTTCTGCTTCTGCAAGATCATAGCTAATTAGCATCATTTTTTTTTCGTGCCTCCCAACTGTGCCAAGCAGAGACCACACAGGGATCAGACTGTACACGCTGAGTGTTCCGAACTGTAACAATGCAGGTTTTCTGCTTTCACTGAGAGACCTGTGTTCCCCTAGGCATACTAACAATAGTACACACCCAGAATATCTTCTAGGAATCTTCTAGAACCTCAATTAGGACTCACAGAGTGTGTTAGGAATATACATCTCCTGAAATGGCTATGTGGGATTATTATTTAGGGTTAGTCAAAGATGGCACAATAAGCCCAGCTGTAATGGTGCACACCTTTAATCCCAGCACTTGAGAGGCAGAGGCAGGTGATCTCTATGAGTTCAAGGTCAGTCTGGTTTAAAGATTGAGTTCCAGGACAGGGTTACACAGAGAAACCCTGCCTCGAAAAATCCAAAACAAATGAACAAACAAACAATTTTAAAAAGGCAAGATGGCAGGATGTGGAAGAATCTAAATTCTGATAAAAATCCTTCTGCCTGGAAACCATGGATCAACTCTTACAACAAAATCATCATATACTTTAAACTCTATTTGTATTTTATCTCCTTAATTCATTCAAAGTACCCCATCAAATATTAGTTATTCTTACTACAACAAGCTATGAATTCTTCAAGATATGGATGGATTTTAAGAATGAAATTTTTTGTTGTTTGATTATGTAGTTGAGGTTAGCCTTGAACTTCTGGTTTTCCTGCCTCTCTCTTCCAAGTGCTGGGGTTACAAGTGTGTATCATCTTGCCCTATTTATGTAGAATTGAGGATCCAACCCAGGCCTTCACACATGCTAGGCAAGCACTCCATCCTCTGAGACAAATTCCCAGCCTTTACTACAGCTTTTGCGTGTATGTGTGTGGTGTGTGCACATGTCTGTACAGATATGTGCACCTGAGTGTGTGAGTTCTTAACAGTTGCTCTCCACCTTATTATGGAGGTAGGGATTCCCATACTGAACCCCGGGCTTGCCTTTTTTGGTCAGCAGCCTCCAGTAAGCCTTGTGCCTCTGACCCTGGCTCTGGGTTTACAGATCCACACTCCTGCACCCAGCTTATTCGTGGCTGCTGAGGACCCAACCTCAGGCCCTCATGCTTGCCTAGCAAGCACGTTTACCCGTGGATCCATCTCTCCAGAGCTTTACCACAGCTTTAACAGAGCCTATCGTAGGAGTTCAGACACAAGAACCTTGTACACCAAAACCCTATTCAAGCAGAGCTAGTTACTGCCAATCTACAGGTGACTGGGCTACAGCCAAATTAGACATCAAGATGGTCGAGGCCACCAGCTCCTCACTGTGGGGTGATGGATTCAGACCAAGAAATGTCTGTTTTCCTGTCCCTAGCATTCCTGCATAGCCACATACACAAATATGCATATGCCTAATTACTAGATCCAAGGTTTTATGCAAAACAGTAAAGACTTCTGCTAAGATTGAATATATTGACTTCAGAAGTAGCACAGTGAAGCCACTGTGTTTCTTAATGTGACTTTCAGAGCAATGGAAGCCGGGGAAAGGGGTTCTGCAGGAAGCTAACTCAGACTACAGAATGAAGGGACCAGGAAAGAAGACTGGAGACAGAGGATACGCTTGGGAGGGATGGAAAGAGGAATGGAAGGAAAGCAGAGAGGGACAGAGATCTCACTGAACCTGGAGCTTGCTGATTTGGCTAGTTTGGCCAGCCATCAAGCTCCAGAGATCCACCAATCTCCGCCTCCAACATGCTTCGATTAGAGGTGTGCACTGCCAGACTTTGTGGCAGCGCTGGGCATTGTAAGCACCGTGATTACTGACTAAGTCATCTCCCCATTCCCCATGTCACTCTTTAATGGGACAGAGTATGAGGTATTAACAACTGAGAAAGCATTAGGAAGGTGCCAATCAAAGCTCCAGCTTCTTTGTCACAGCAGCTCAATTTTTATCTCCAAACATGTGATTCTCAACATTTCCTTGCCCTTCCACTTCAGAGCTCTAATCCTGGCAAGTGCCGCAACCTGGCAAAACCAGGCTGGAGACCCTGACAGTTTGGAGGTGAATCTAATTAACGGCACAGCAGCATTGCTAGCTCAGGATGCTCCTTCTTGCATTTGATGGCACCTTTGCCTCTCATACCTGGACGTGTCTGCATCACAGATCTCCTTTGTACTTGCTTCAGCACCTGTTAACCACAACGGTGTGGTTCCTGTCTTGGCCTCATCTTTGTCCTCTGGCTGTTGCTTCGATGCTCTAACCACAGCTTTGCAGCTGTAATGTTGGCCATCATCCCAGGTACAGGGGCACACAGACTTCAGTAGATGTCTCCCTTCCTCTTTGCTCATTCTTCCTCTGGATGCTCTCATACTTCACCAGTTAACTTATGTGTGCCTCTCCCTCCTGGACTGCAAATTGTGTGAGGGAAGAATTGTGCCCTATCCAGCTCTTTATTCTCTCACACTGACTGTGCTGACATTGAAAGGAGGAAGGAAGGAAGGAAGGAAGGAAGGAAGGAAGGAAGGAAGGAAGAAAGGATGGATGGATGGGACATCCTCAGAGTTGTTTGTTGAAACAATAATAACTCTTCATTCATCCCAGCAGAAAGCTATGGCAGATTGGCTTTGGTTGCCCTAGAAACAATTGCTCTTGATTTTTGACTACTCATATCAACAGAATGAAGGACACAGGCATGCGATCATCTCAACATGGGCAGAAAAGCATTTGATAAAATTTAACATTTCTGTATAATAAAAAATGAAGTAAAGCTTCATTCAGCTCTTTTTTTTTTTTTTTTTTTTTTTTTTAAACTTCATATCTGGTGAGAGAACATCACCAATGTAGTGCAAAGCTCAGTGCTTTCTCCATGAAGCCTGGAACTGATAGGGACCCCCACTTTCACTACTCAGGAAAACAGAGCAATTAGGCAAAACAGAAAAGAAGGCATGCAAGTTGGAAAATAAGAAGTCAAATTGTCACTGCTGCAGTTGACAGGGACCCTGAGAACCCCACCAAAGATCTATAGAACTAATACGTTCAGCAACGTTGCTAACAGTGAACTATCTGGAAAGGAAATAAGAAAAGCAATCCCATCTACAATATCTACAAGATATATCCAGTTTTAAATTTTACCAACAAGGTAAAAGATGTCTACACTGAAAACTACAAAACCATTGATGATTATTAAAAGTATTGAGATGAGAAATGGGGCTCTGGTATTCTGTTGCATAGAGTGATCATAAGTAATGACAGTGTTTTTAAAGACAATCAAAACAAAGTAAAAAAAAAAAAAAAAAAAACAACTTAAAAGGTGGGGCTGGAACAATGATCCCTGGTTCAGGGAACTGATTGCTCTTACTACAGAAACAAAAATCTCCCCAAATTTCAGCGGGTCTTTAACTCCAGTTCCAAGGGATCCAATGCCATCTTCTGTCCTCTGTGGGCACTAGGCACACGTGTGATACACATACAATCATGCAGGCAAAACACTCATAATGCATAAAAATATAGAACATTAATAAAAGTAAACGTTTGAGTGTTTTCATCATAAGAGAGCAAGGAGTCCTCACAGAGACAGATGTTTGCTGCTTTGAACACTATACGATGTACATAAATATCGAAGCTCCATGTGGTACTCCATAAATCATACCAATTTTATGTGTCCATTAAGTTAAAACCAATTTGCTTGTAATCCCATCATCCAGGAGACTGAGGCAGTAGTTCAAGGCCCGCTTCAATTACATAGTGAGTTTGAGGCCAGCCCTGGCTGTATGAGACACTGGCTCAAAACACACACACAAAATAAACACATAAATCAATATTTAAAATAGCTGTTGTTTTTCAGTTTGTCTAGATTTTTTTTCCTTATGTGAACAAGGTGATGATATCTAAGATATTTCATGTCTTTTCAAAACACTGCTTCTTGAACATTTTCCATGCACTTAGAATCCATTTGCATATTTTCTTTGCTTACATTTTTAATATGTCCACGTTGCATTTTGCTATTGAGTTGTAAAATTTTGTTCATTCTACATGTATTATTTATAAATACTTTGCCCAGCTTGAGGGAAGACTTTTTGTGTTTTTAATAGTGTTTCTTAGAGAAGAAAAGTTTAAAATATGGCCCACATGGCCAGTTTTAAAATGAATTGTGGTATAGCCGTCTTACCCGGTAAGTCTTTGTGTAACTCAAAGTCACAAGGGCCCTGCCTGTGCTTTCTTCTAGAATTATACAGCTTTTGTTTTTCTGGTAGGCCTCTGATTCCTTTGAGATGACTTTTATGTGCTGTGAGGTAAGGGTTCAAGTTCTTTAGTCAAGAAAGGAGGTTGATGAATATGTAACCATCTCAACTCCATTTCCTAAGGAAAAAAGAACACCGTTTCTTCAGAGACCCGTTCCCTGATGCTGCTCAAAAATCAACTGACAACAGATACATCTACTTCTGAACTGTCTCTTCCTTCACACTGATGTGAAAGTCTATCTCCAGCAATACTGCACTGCAGTGATTTCTGAAACTTTGCATTAAGTCAGGAAATCGGGTGGTACGATGTCCCGTCCCCACCCCCACACACCCCCACACACACCAGCCCCCACAGTTATGTTCTTCTTTGCACCATTTTATTTACTTATTTTTGTTTATTGTTTTGTTTGCTGTTTTAAGTGTTTTTCATTTTCTTCTACATTTTAAAAATCGATTTGCCAATGACTATAAACAGCCTACTGAACTCTTCATGAGAACTCCATTGACTCTAGTTTTTACTTTGGGGTGTATTGCCATCTGAACACAACTAATGCCTGCCATTCATGACATGGCCTATAGGTCTACTCTTGTAGCTCACTGATTTCTCCTGACAAGGGGTTTAAAGTTTTCAATGTGATAACCTGATTCCTTCACTGATTACTAATTATTTTATTCTTTAAATGCTGTTGCGAATGGGAAGGGTTTCTTAATTTCATTATTAAATTGTCACATTAGAAAATAAATAAAGTTAAATAAGTTAAAAGATAAAAGTGGGGGCAGAGAGATTGCTCAGCTGGTCAAAGCCCTTACCAGCAAGCCTCATGACCTAAGTTCAAGCCTTGGGACCCACATAGTGAAAATGTATAACCAGTTACTCCAAATTGTCCTCTGACCTGCACAAGCTTGCTGAGGCTCACATGTATGCCTCTTACCCACCTACTACAAGGAAGAACTGTTAGAATGATTTATAGCTGTAACCTTACACATGTATCACACACACACACACACAGAACTGTTAGAATGGCTTATATTCTGTGATCTTACACATGTTTGCCTCATACACACCCTCCCACTTGGAAGAACTGTTAGGATGACCTCATATTCTGTGGCCTTGCTAACCTTGCTTCTTGCTCATATTGTTTTGCGTTTAATAAATTCCCTAGGATTCTTTTAGAGACTAAAGAGAATCAGGAGTCCTCTGGGGGAGGGGGGGACTCTAAACAAAGCTGGGCACTGGTGACACACGCCTTTGATCCCAGTGCTTGGGAGGCAAAGGCAGGAGGATCTCTGTGAGTTCGAGGCCAGCCTGGTCTACAGAGCTAGTGCCGGAACAGGCTCCAAAGCAATACAGAGAAAACCTGTCTCAAAACAAACAAACAAAAAAAACCAAACAAACAAAAACAAAACAAAACAAAAAGAAAAAACCTTCTAAACAACATCAACAAAACAAAGACTGAACCAACCTGTGGCCTCATGTGGCCTAGGCTGGCCTAGAAGGGGAAGGAGCTTGAGCTTTGATCCTCCTACCTTTTCCACAGCTGGAAAGACAGGCATGTGTCTGCACTGCTGCAGTATACAGTGCTGGGGACAGAACCTGCAAGCTAGACAAACACTGCCAACTGAGTTTAATCTTTGTCATATGTTGAGATTCTGTTGTAGGAGTAGTTTGAATACAAATAATCTATTTTGCCATTTGTTTGTTTGTTTTTGAGGGAACATCTCCCAGGGTAGCCTTTGCAGGCCTAGAATTCACTATGTAGACCATACTCACAGAGATCTGCCTGCCCCTTCCTCTTGAGTGCTGGGATTAAAGGAGTTTTACCTGCTTGTCCTTTTATCTTGCAAGTAAAGAGAAGAACTGGTCTTAGAAGCCCCGAATGAGTTTGACATGGGGTTTAAAATAAGCAATACCAAAGCAAAATAAAGTAAGACATAGATATTACAAAAGAAAGGAGTGGACCAGACAAACAGCATCTGTCTCATTCCCAATGAAGCATTTCATTCTCATTCTGAATATTAATTCATAGCAAAGACAACTACTCAGCCTTATGCAAAATGGTAGAAGAGAATGAAGTAGCTTTACCATTTTTCTTATATCATATTGGAAATACATTGTAAGAGGGTGAAAGGCTGCATAATTATACTGTTAGGGAAGGTCACAGACATCACACAAGTTGGCCAAGTTGCTGTGTAACTCAAGTGTTATTTCCAGCTGGCTTCCAGGAGGCCCCTGGGGAGGATATTCTTACTAATGCCCCAGGCCTTTGGACTTCTTTGATGTTAAGGTCAGCAAGCCTTGGAATCTCCAGCAAGCCCTCACACTCATTCATAGATGTTGGTGGTAATACTGGGACCCTCCACTATGGCCTGCTGCTTATTTATAGATGGCAGTGGGGTTGTGTTATGGAGACAGAAGGAACACAATTCTGCGTTCCTCTGGGATAAACAGCCATGATGACAGTCACTGAGTTGTGTCTCCATGCATGTTCCATTTGTTGAGACGATGCCAGACTCTTTTCCAGAGGGACTCTATCATGCTACCTCCCACCACACTATTCCCCTTGCAATAGAGTGGCCTGGGTTCTGGCTGTCACAGGCAATCTTTAGATGCTCTGATCAGATGCACTGTAATGCTTTATTGTGGTTGGGATTTGCAGTTCATTTACACTGAATTGTGCTGAGCACACAGCCATGCGCTTCTTGTCATCCATGTATGTGTCTCTTGAGAGAAATGAATCTTCATATGGATGTGACAAGGCTCTGGCCTTATGAATTCACAGCGGTGGTAGCTGCCTATGTAGGAATGAGGCTGTTAACTTTTAGTCGTGGCTAGGGAAGGGTCTTATTAGCTGCAGGAGAGGAAGCCATTGTCTTTAGCGACAGAGTCATTGATGAGTTTCTCTTGCCCTGGTGGGTAGTTCCACATCCCTGCCACTGTGGATGGCTCTGGATAAATCCAGTGGGTCATGGAGCAAAAACCAAAAATGAAACAAATAGAATAGGGACTTGGGGATGTGGCCGCTGGAAAGGGAGGAGGGCAACCAGAACGCGTTATAGACATGTGCTAAAATATTGAAGAACAAATCAATGAGAAAACAAAACCAAAACTAAAAGTATCTCTGTATGTGTTTTGGCCATTTCTGATTACTGATGCTTGAATGTTCTTTATACATTTTAGGCACCAGTATGCTGAGAGAAACAAGGTCTGAAAATGACTCTCCTCAGCTGTCATTTCTTCCTAAGAGATTCCTAAGAATAGGACTTTTGCATTTTAATGTAATTAGGCTAATTTTCCCATCATGGATAATACTTTGGGTGACAAACCTAAGAACTCTTTACTCTCTCCTACATGCTGAAGGGTTTCTCCTATTTTCCTAAAAGTCTTTTAGGTTGTGCTTTATGTTTAAGTATGAGATCCATTCCAACTTAATTTGTGTAGGCTGTGAATCGGAGGTCAAGTTTCATTGTTTAAAACTTGGTTGTTCTTTTGTTGCATCGGAATTTGTTTAGAGGACTGATCATGCGTTATTTGAGCTACAGTCACACATTAGGCAGAACCTTGAGGAATACGTTTGTGTGGACCTAGAGCTGGGCATTTTTTCTTTCTTCTTAATACATGTGACTACCACAAAGCAATGGCATCCATGAAGTCTCGATTGTTTTCACTGATCCAGCTTTTCTTTTCACATAATTGCAGAGAATCTCACCTGCTTCTAAAACGCATCCGCTGTACTGTTACAGATAAAGACCAGGTACATCAGCATACTAAGATCCGTGGAGGATGGATAAAGACAGGTACACATACACACAGATCCTCGAATCACAGATAAGGACTGGGTACTGATGGGAGATGTCATTCTGTATATGTTTCTCATACTGGTTAATAAATAAAGCACTGTTGGCCAATAGGAAAGGAAGATAGGAGGGACTAGGAGACAAGGAGGAAATAGGAAGTAGTAAAGGAGTCAGCATGGAGAGCCTGGAGAGAACAAAACTGCCATTCCTCCGCTCTCGGTAAGACCACGTGGAAATACATAGAAATGGGTTAATAATTAAGACAGAGCTAGCCGATAAGAAACTAGCACCTGGCCAACAGCATAATATCAAATACAGAGTCTCAGTGCATTATTTGGGGCTGGCGCAGCGGCGGGACAAGACCAGGTGGCAGGTGGAAAAACCGTACTCGTTACAGGGTATATGTGCACGTAGACCCTCGGACTGGTTTACTCCTTCAAGACAGGGTCCTTGCTCTTCATTCTCTAGCAGTTTCTAATCTTCAGCACTTAAGTCCTATACATGCTTTGTTGGGATTCCACGAAAGTATTTTTTTTCCTGTGGTTGTAAATAAAACTTTATTTTCTAAATTTGGTGCTTACATGTTCATTTTTGGAGCATAAAAATAGCTACTTTGTTGATATTCTGAAACTTTGTTGATCTCTCATATTAGCACTGGATGGGATAAAGATACCTATGTATAATCTCACCAACAATGGACAACTTTAAGTAGACTTTTAATTTTTGCTATGCTAATAGGTTAAAAAAGTATCCATTGTCTTTTAAAATTTCATACTTTGAACTATATGTTGCATAAACACATATTTTTATTCATGCCATTTTTACATATAAAATATGTTACTTCCCATATTTCTTTCTTGTTGATTTATTTTGTGTGTATGTGCCTGAGTGTATGTCTGTGCACCATGTGTATGTATGCTCACACTTACACAGACAGGAAGAGGATGCCAGGTCCTCTGGAAGTGGAGATACAAGGAGTGTGAGCCATACCACGTGGATGCTGAGAAGTGAGACCAAGGGTACTGGAAGAGCAGCCAGTGCTCATAAGTGCTAAGTGCTGAGCCGCCTCTCCAGCCCCAAGATTTATTTACTTGTAATTATATATGTGGCCTGTAGCCTGCAGAGGCCATAGGTGTTAGGTATCTCTGGAGCTGGAGTTAAGGCAGCCAGGAGCTTCCCAGGACTGAACTTTCTCTCCAGTTCTAACAGCCCTGCTATTGCAAAGAATGGGGGAAAAATGGAGAGGGGACAGTGGATAAGAGTAAGAGCTGCTCCTTACCCCAGAGACCTTTAGCTAGGGGGGAAAGACTTATACCATCTGAAGATAAACCAGAACATGACTGGGAAGTTCTTATAGGGCTCCTTTAACTTTTTCTTACACTTGCGTTCATCTTTCTTGTGTAAATTCCGGTTTTATAAAGCACATTATGGATACTCCAAGATGACATGGAATGATTTGTTTCCTCTGTACTTATAGAGTCCTTATCTTCATTATGTTTTACCGCACATATAGTTTACTTTGGCACAGGTTGTCTGACTTACTGGAGACCCAGTCTTTTCATTATAACCCACACTCGTCCAATACCAAATTCCCACATGTGGGACCCTACTGAAGGATGTCCTTCTATTCCATTTATCTTCTATTTGGATATTACTTCTAAGTGTTGATAAATGAGATGCTTCTATATATCTTCTGCTCATATGAGACAATGAGGAATTTCTCAGCTTAGCCTTTTCTTTCCCTCTTTTCTATTTTTGAGACATGGTCTCACTCTAATCCTGGGTGGTCTGAGACTCACTATGCAGACAAGGCTGGACTGGATCTCATAGAGGGTTACCTGCCTCTGCCAATGTAGCAGCTAGAATTAAAGCTGTGGACAACCACTCCTGTTCTAGATTAATATTTTAATAAACTCAAAGCAAAGCAACAGCCTTTGAAATGTACTGCTGCATACCTATTGCCCATTGTGCTCCCAGGAATTCAAAGTAAAAACTCTCACAGCAAAACCTATGAAAGTACAGGCAGTGGGAAGGCACTTTAATGCCTGACATCATCAAATGAACCAGAGGAATAGACCTTATTGGGCTTATTGGGATTATTTGCTGAAGACCTCTAACATAACTAAATCTTTTTGTCATTTTTTTTTTTTTAATGGTTCCCTCCAAGGGACGAGGGGTAATTATGTTTAGCTTCTCCGATTGCTTCACCACTGGAGTTCATTAGGAGAGGGCTAGAAAAACCTCACATGCTTTGAATTACTCTGGAAGTAAGTGGACCTTGGCACCCTTTCTAAGTTGGCGTGTAGAAACCCAAAGGTGCCTTTGTCCACAGCTGTTCCTTTACATATCAAAAAGATTAGCCATATCTCTATCCTTGATAAAGTGAAGATGATAAAATGGGAACGTGTGAGGAAAGGATCTTGTTTTTAATAATGGAATCAGAATACATGAATTATTTCTTTGAATATCTGCTGTTGGGAGTTGTTGTTTTTAACTGTGGTGGTGGGTGTTTTTTAAAGACAGAGCCTCTTGTAGCCCGGGCTGGTCTTGAACTAGCTGTGGCTAATCTTGAACTACTGATCCTTCTGTCTGTACTTCCCAAGTGCTAGGATTAAAGCCTATATGACCATGCCTGTCTTGTGCAGTTCTGGGGACAGAATCCAAGGCTTCAGGCAAGATCTTTCCCAAGGGAGACACATCCCCAGCCTGAGATCTATCACTGAGAGTAAACTCCCATGGGTTTACCACCATGGTGCCATTTTAGGTAGCCACCTGAGGTCCTATTGCCATCCTGTGTTCTGTGGGTATTTTTACAAAACTTGTAACTAGACTACATTTTAAATTCATTTGGCAGTCTTTATATTCCAAAAATCATTTTAATGTTAATTTCTGGTGATTGTTCATGATTTTAATTTCCCACCACATCATAGTTTCTATTTTATTTATTTTATTTGACTACTGGTTTGTTTCTTGTTGTTTTAATTGCTTGAGATTTGCTTTTTTTTTTCTTTTACTGATTTCAAGTTATTGAGTTACATGATTGAAAAACTAAAATCAGCTGGCAGTGGTGGTGCACGCCTTTAATCCTGGCACTCGGGAGGTAGAGGCAGGCAGATCTCCAAGTTCTAGGGCAGCCTGATCTACAGAGTAAGTTCCAAGACAGCCAGGTCTACACAGGGAAACCCTGTCTCCAAAAAATAAAATAAAATAAAAAGAAAACTAAAATATTTTTAAATTACTTAAGGTTGATTTAGATTTTTTTTTGTTTTTTTGTTTTTCATGAGTATGAATGTGTTTATGTACATGTACCTGGTGACCTGGGAGGTCAGAAGAGGGCATCAGATCCTGGGAGCTGGAGTTATGGATGGTTGTGAGCTGCCATGTGGGTGCTGGGAACTGAACTGGGTCTTCGGGAAGAGCAGCCTGTGCTCCTCACTGCCGAGCATCTCTTCAGCCACTCACTGTAGACTTTTAACAATGTAAGACTGTGTTGCAGTTTAAATCTGAATGAACCCATAAGCTCACTTGGTTCCCAGCTGTGGATCTGTGGAAGGTTGTGAAAATTGTAGGAGTCAGAGTCTTGTTAGAGGACATGGGTCACTGTTGGTGGGTCTTAAGGATATTTTGTTTTACAGGTAAAACTACAGCTTATTAAAGGTTTGAATAAGTTTTGTTATATTGTTATAATCTTTTTCATTGTTGGTTATTAAAAATCTTACTGTGCTCAATGTACTAATTAAATTCATCATAGTGATCTCCTCATAAGGGAAAAGAGGAGAAGATGGTACTAACCCTTTGTTGTTTCATGCATCCATTGTATAATTTAGAATATGTTCTCTAACAGTGAGAGAGAACTACTGTCCTGGCATCAAAGGAGATAGAGGGAGGATTTACTCAGCACAGGCTTCCTCTTAGAGACAATGGTTAAGACAACGGTTACAAACCCTGTAAATGTAATCACTGTCACTGAATAGATTTTGTTTAAAGCACACAGTGGTAAAGTTTGTACTGCAATATTTTAACCTCTCTCTTTCTCCAAACATGGTATGTACTCGCTCATATATGGATTTTAGACATAGAGCAAAGGCACACCAGCCTATAATTCCCACTGCCAGAGAAACTAGGATACAAGGTAGATTCTAAGAGATTCATATAAAGTTCCTCACAGAAGGGGGAAGGGACAAGTTCTCCAGAGCACAGAGGAGTGGGGGGGGCAGTGGGAGAGAGGGAGAAAGAGAAGGGGAGGACAGGAAAGCATGTGGGACTAGGAAGATTGAGTCAGGGGAGGAACAGAAGACAGACGAGAAAGAGAGAGCATAAAAGAGGGAGCCATTATAGGTTTGAAGAGAAAACTGAACTAGAGAAATGTCCAGAGACCTACAAGACTGACTCCAACTAACAATTCGAGCAACAGTGGAAGGGCTACCTTAAATGCCCTTCCCTGATAATGAGATTGATGACTAACGTATACACCATCATGGAGTCCTCATCTAGTACCTGATGGAAACAGAAGCAGACACCCACAACTAAACTGAGCCAAACTGGAATCCAGATGCAGAGAAGGAGGACAAGACCAGATTTCAGAAATACATAGAGACAGCTGACCTGAACAAGGAGGAGCTAATGGGCTTCCAGACTGATAGCTGGGAATCCAGCATGGGACTGATTCAGATCCCCTGAACATGGGTCTCAGCTAGAAGGCCTGAGCAGTCTAAGGGACCTCGAACAGTGGAACTAGGATGTATTCCTGATGCACAAAAGGACTTTGGGGGCACATTCCCTATGGAGGGATGCTCCCTTAACCTAGAGGCAGGAGAGAAGTCCTAGTCCCTATTCCAAATGATTTGACAGATTTAGATGACCCCTCCTGGAGGGCATCACCCTACATGTGGAGTGGAGGGGGGGAAGGGTAGGGTGCTGGTGGAATGAGAGGGTGCAAGAGAGGGAAAGAGGGAGGGAGAGGGAACTGGGATCGATATATAAAATATAAAAAATAAATAAATAAAATAAAAAGCAAATCAGATTAAGGTCCTAGACTGCACTGCCAAGTTTTAAGGAAAACATGAAACAGAACAATGTCTTCATTAACACTGTTGGGGATGGAATCATTTCACAATTTAAGAAACTCAGTATAACTCCAACTAATCTGGTTTCTTCAACAATAAAAGTCCATGGGAGAAAAAGGAAATTAAGCAGGAAACTGAAATTTAAACAAAACAGTTACTTGCTTTTATTGTATGTGCATGAGTGTTTGCCTGTATGTATGTATGTATGTATGTATGTATGTATGTATGTACATATGTATGTGTGTATGTGTGCCGCGTATGAAGTACCCAAGGAAGCCTAAAAAGTGTCAGCTGCCCTAGAAATAGAATTATAAGCATATGTGAATTATCCTGTGGTGCTTGGCACTGAATCAAGATCTTCTGCAAGAGTAGCTAGTGCTCTTAACTACTAAGCTATCCCTCCATCCCAGAGCTAAAACTATAAACTATTAGAAGGAAAAAATGTATGATACCAGGTTTGACAATAATATGACATCAAAAACACAGGCAACAGAAATAAAAATAGACCAAAATTTAAATTTTCTGGTCATCCAAAAACACAATCAACAAAGTAAAAAAATGAAACAAAACCAAAAGCCCAGTCCATATATATACATACATACATACACACACACACACATATATATATACATACATACATATATACACACATATACATACATACATACATACATACATACATACATACATATAAATAAAACAGTGTGTGTGTCTGTATGTGTAATTTTGGTCTTTTAATACAAGGTTTCTCTGTATAGCCCTAGCTGTCCCGGAATAGCTCTTGTAGACTAGGCTGACCTAGAACTCAGTGATCCATCTACCTCCCAAGTGTTGAGAGTAAAGGCGTATGCCACCACTGCTGGGCTAGGAGAAAACATTTTAAGTGAGATAGGTGAAAAAACAGGACCATCAGTGACAACAGGTGACAAGTGGAAGCTACTCAGATATCACCCACTGGGTGATTAAAATAAACAAAATGTAGCATGCATATCCAATGTCCTGGCACATGCTACAGCATGAGCAAACCTAAAGGCATCTGTGGTGGTCTGAATGAGCCCTACATATGTGCACATATTTAAATGCTTGGTCCGAAGTTGGTGGAAGTGTTTGAGAAGGATCAGGAGGTGTGTCTTTGTTGGATGAACTGTGTACTGGGGGTGGGCTCTGAGGTTTCACAAGGCCATTCTCTTCCCTCTCTTTCCCATGCCTGCCTGTCTGCTGCCATGCTTTCCACCTCCATGATGGTCATGGACTCACCCTTTAAAACTGTTAAGCAAGACCCCAAATAAATGCCTTCTTTTATGCATAGCCTTGGCCATGATGTTTCTTCATAGTCATAGAAAAGTAACTGAAGTGACAGGAAATGAAACAAGCCAGTCTGAAAGACAAATACTGATGCAAGGGACTTGGTGCACAGGATTGGAAAGAAAACAGGACTTGGGGCTGGGGAGATGATATGGATGGGTAGTTGTTGGATGTTTCAGTTTCCCAAGGTTGCACCACTGGGATGTGGTGCCACTAAATTCTACAGTGAAATGATCGAGATGGTACATGTATCTACCGTGACTTATTTTTAAAAGTTGACTATAACGATTAACCTTTTAGAGAGCTAGGAAGAGGTCTCAATTAGGGAGAGGTGTGCCCATTTATTGTCATTTTATCCCTTTACTGTAGTTGTAATGGCATTCTGGAAGGAAGGCAAAATATGAAGCTAAAGCATAGAAATTCACAGGCTTAATTTTTATTTTCCTTAGAGATCATATTCAACTATCAAAGTGTGAACAATAGAATAGGATCAGAAGAACCTGATGACAAAAGGGACCTACTTTTAAATATACAAGGAGAAAGGTAAGCTGGGATATATTGGAATTAGGTAATTGATCATATGACCTTTAAGAATATTTTCAAATTAATTTTTTACATATCAAGGATACCTCAGTCCCAAACTTCCTGCCTTGCTTATTTTAAACAAAACACAAAATTATCTATATTTAGCTGTTAAGTATTGTCCCCATAAGCTACCAAGGGCCCAGAAAGAAGAGCATCTGTAGATGCTTGGGTCCTCTGGAGTGGTTTGAATAACATGATCACAATGTAAATTTCACAGCTTTCATTACCTACAGATCCAGAATCGATGCTGGGAATGAAGAAAGGGACAGACAGAAACCTTATCTTCTAGGTTCAAGGTAGCAAGAGCAACTGTGCCCTTCTGGGTGAGGACTTTCCCACTGACAGATCTCTTGGGTTGGGTCTTAATTTCTCAAGATTGCTTCTTATTAGGTATTTCAAATAACTCTGACCACAAGGGAAGTTGAATAGTTCGGCATGAAACAAGGCTAAAACGGCTCCCACAGGGACTTCTTTTTCTGGGTCAACCCTTGCCAGGCTAAGGAAGAGGAGATTCTTATTTCTCCATTACTCCCAATTTTTCTCTGCCTGCACTTAACCACCTAGTTTTAAGAATTTGAACAGAGGAAATCTAAAGTCCTTCTGACCTACAATTTCCTGTACCCCCTCAGCTTCACTTCCTTTCAGTACTGGAATTTGGTTTGGGTTATTTTCTTCCCCCAAATTTAGTTCAACCTCAGGTTCAGATTAGTATCCTGTATTGCCCAAGCTATAGATATAGAAGTCGACAAATGAAACTCAGGAAAAGAGAACATGACATGAAATTTCCAGACACATGGAAGAACCGAAGCAAACTGATCTCTGAAGAGGGCTCTACATGTTTCTCAGGTGGTTAGAGTGCTTGCTTAATATGCATGAAGTCCTGGGTTCCAGCCCCAGCACCACATAAAACTGAGATTGGTGTGCCTGGTGTTGGTGGCACACACCTTCAATCCCAGCACTCGGGAGGCAGAGGCAGAGGATCTCTGTGAGTTCGAGGCCAGCCTGGTCTGCAGAGCTAGTTCCAGGACAGGCTCCAAAGTGACACAGAAAAACCCTGTCTTGAAAAACAAACAAACAAACAAACAACAAACAAAAGAACAACTGGGATTGGTGGATCACACCAGCTTTTCGGAAGTGGAAGTGGAAAGGTCAGAAGTTCAAGCTCATCCTTAGCTACACAAATCCACTTTGGAATACACAGGTTCTGCCATGTAATATTTATGATGACCCCATGAAAATTTTATATATATATATACACACACACACACACACACATACATATACATATATATACATATATATCATACATAATTTATAATACACATTATACACATAGATGTTATATGTTATATATTATGTATATATAATATGTGACATATACACTTATTTCTTGGGAAAGCTTTAATAATTCTCAAAATCAGCCAATTTACCCAGAGTGATTAAACACTTCAAACTGTACCTGCTTGGTGTGCTTCCATCCTGCTGGGAGTGGTCAGGTCTGAGTGGGTAACGCTTGGTTAGAACCAAGCACACGCATGACATCTGTCCTTGGTTGAGAGGAGGATGTACAGTCGACGGTTCCCATTTTGTGAGGTACATCTTCTCAGGCACGATGATGAAGTAGGCCTACACTTGACCAGCAGGAACCAGGATTCACTCAACAGCCTAGCTTTGGCTCTTACCTTAACACAGATGACAAACTGTATTTTGAAATTTACAGTTGTAGAACAAAACACCACAAGTTAAATAATTATGTTTATGTGTTGAGTTTATTCTTTTTGCCAAATGATGGAGAAAACGGTGATGATCATGGAGTGCATCAATCCAGACTTGCTACTTACTTATTTATGAATGCTACACCGGGTGTTCCCCTAAACTCATAAAAAGTTTATAATCGTGCAAGCGGGGACACACTGAAAAGTTTTTAAAATATTTAGTAACCAAATGGCAAGGTTTCAAATTGTGCTGGAAAATTAAAGTCATCTTTCTTGTTTCCTGTAGCAAATCGGCATTAGAATTTTGAAGTGGTTGTTTCTTTTATGTTTTTGGAATCTTTCCTTTCTCGAGGATATGCCTCTAGATTCAAACCAAGTGAAACTTCACTAGAGTTCCGTTTCCTCTGATTTGCTAATCCCAAATGATCTGTTCAGTCATTCTTTAACTTTTATTTTAAAAATACCCACTGAGGGCAGAGATGGCTTACTGGCTACAAGCGCATGCTGCTCTTGCTGAGTTCTGTTCCCAGCACTTGCAGCAGGCAGCCAGCTCACAAGCCTCCTGTAACCCCAGCTCTGGATGGTCGGAATCCCTCTTCCAGACTCTGCTGGGCACCTGCACTCAATGTACTCACCTTCTACATATAGGCACATTTAAAAAATAATAAAAATACTTTAAAAACATACACCTGACCATTTAGATCACTGTTGGCTCTTTGAAGACAGTTCAGAGCTTTAAGCCACATCCGTGTCCAAGCTTTAACGGTGGCTCTCAGCTTGGCTGATGGCAAGAAACTTTATTGCCCATGAGGCACCAAGAACTTTGGCTACACATTATTTCTGAGTGCGTCTATGAGAGTGTGTCTGGATATGATCAGCATTTGGATTAGAAGAAGGGGAGCAGGTGGTTTTCCCTGAGGCGGGCAGCCCTGATTTGATCCAGTGAAGGCGTGGAGAAGACACTGAGTAAGAAAATGCTCTCTCTCCTGTTTCCCTCATCTCAGATCAGACTGGAAATGCCTCCCTTAGCTCCCTGGTCCTCGTCCTTCAGATGTACACTGTGTCATTGCCTCTTGGGGTTCCCTAATTTGCAGATTACAGATCTTACACTTGTTGGCCAATTATTTCTAGTTTCTCAGTGTGTGTGTATGTATGTACGTACGTACGTACGTATGTATGTATGTATGTACATATGTATGTATGTGGTTGTGAGAGGGTGGAAAGAAAAGAAAGAAGAGTGATAGGTGACAGACAGTAAGCAATATATTCACGGCACCATCATGAATATAAAATCAAACAGGGACAGCAGGTGTAGTTCAAGAGTAGGTTGCTTGTGTAACATGCACCAGGCCAGGCCCTGGGTTCAATCCCAAGCACTTAAATTTTTTTTAATTGTGATCCTAATATAAGGGTAAACCAAGGAAATAAATTGTAAGTTAAGTAATTGATTATTTTCAATTTTCAAATTGTGGTTAAATATATATAACAAATACACACTCTAAACCATTTTGAGGTATAAAAATCCATATTTATTGTTGTTAAACTTTCACAAGATTTATCTATAGAATTCCTTTCATATTGCAAAACTGAAACTATGTACCCTTTAAACAATAATTCCAGAGGCTGGAAGGTGGCTTAGTGTGTCTAGCAAACTTCTTTGCAAAAATGAGGAACTGAGTTCAGATCCCCAGAACAGACATGGACTACTGTGCCTACCTGTAACCTCTGGATGTAACCTCAGGGCTGGGGGCTGAGCAAACACTAGAGGCTCATTGATCAGTCAGTGGAGCTGAATTACAATCTGTAATTGCATTGAGTGACACTGTTTCAAAACCAATGGTGGAAAGGTGATTAAGGAAAAGATTGTTATGGCAACCTCTGGCTTCCCCACTTGGCTGCATGAGTAACACACACACACACACACACACACACACACACACACACACACACACTCAATGTTCTTTATTGTTCTTTTTCTTAAACTCCTTGACACCATCATTTTACACACTCCCTCTATGAGTTTTAATGCTATGTACCTCATATAAACAGACTCATAGAATATTTGTATCTTTGTAACTGACTGTTTTAATTACTACCCTTTTGACTGTGCAAAGAGGCAACATGACCATGGCTCCTTACAAAAGAAAGAACTTAATTGAAGGCTTGTTTACAGTTTCAGAGATAGTCCATAATCATCATGGTGGGGAGCATGGTGGCAGGCAGTCGGGCACGCACAATATTGGAGCAGTAGCTTAGAGTTTACACCCTGATTCATAGGTAGGTAGGTAGGGGGGGAGAGAGAGAGAGAGAGGGAGGGAGGGAGGGAGAGAGAGAGAGAGAGAGAGAGAGAGAGAGAGAGAGAGAGAGAGAGAGAGAAGAGATTTTGAGCCTAGTGTGGGCTTTGGGCACTTGAATACCTGCCCCCAGTTGTAAGAAGTATGGTTTTTCCGCCCTCTGCCAGTCTGGTTCCGCCACCATGCCAGCCCCAAATAACACACTGAGACTCTGTATTTGATATAATGCTATTGGCCAGGTACTAGTTTCTTATCGGCTAGCTCTGTCTTAAGTATTAACCCATTTCTATGTATTTCCACGTGGTCTTATCTTACTGGGGAATACGGTAGGCGTCTCGTCTCCCCAGTTTCTTCATCTTGACTCCTCCTTACTACTTCATCTTTCCTCCTTGTCTCCTAGTCCCTCCTACCTTCCTTTCCTATTGGCCAACAGTGCTTTATTCATTAACCAGTATGAGAACTATATATACATAATGGCATCTCCCATCACCCAGTAACAGTGCTATTCTCTACAGGTGTCTACTCTCTTACCTAAATTCTAGCATTTCTGGAACTTTATACACTTTACGCAGTATCCGCATAGTTTGACATTTTTCTACCCACTGGGGAGCCATCTTTCCTTCTCTGTGTTTCTACGAATTCCCTTATTTTAAGATTCCTTATAAAAGGTGTGTGTCCCTTATCTGAAACATCTGGGCCACAGAAAGTTTTCAAAATATTTGCATAAGCATGAGCTATCTGGAAGATGAGACCAAAGTCTATATATGAAATTCACTTGTGTTTTCTATATTCCTTACATACATTGGCTGAGGTAATTTTATACACTATTTTGCTCACCTATATATTTAACAAACTTGTATATTGCAGGTGATAGGGCTAGGAGGCCTTTTGTCCTTTGGGGGTACTTAGAAAAGCATGTTATGCACTTGTATTTTATCACGAGGTCAGGTGTGAGACTGTCCATCTGAAGTGCTCTGTCAGCTCAAACACTTGGTTTTAGGCCATGTTGGACTTCAGACTTTAGATGAGTGGAGCTCCATTGGTATCTATTGTACATTGTTGTATTTGTCCTCTGTGACTGGCTTGTTTCATTCAACATGTCATTGATGTTTCCACAAAAAACAAGATCTCTCCTTCTCCTTCTGTAATGTAATGAGTCAAAAGCAGAGCACACTCCATGCAGGTATCCACCACTAAGTTACTTCCCCAGCCTTAGAGTTCTCTGTGGAGCCCTGACCGGGAACTCACTCATAGACCAGGCTGGCAGCAGACTCAGAGATCTGCCTGCTCTGCCTCCTGAGTGCTGAGATTAAAGACATGTGCCACCTAAGTTGTTTAATTTTGAAAACAAAAAAATTATCATGGTATGTGTGTGTGCACGCACATGCCATAGCCAGAATGCAGTGTCAGAAGATATCTTTTGGAATCAGTTCTCTCTTTCCACCATTACATGGGTTTTAGACATGAAACTTGGGTCATCAAACTTTCAAAGCAACTGCCTTTACCTGCTGACATCTCTCTAGCCCAAGAGATCTTTCTTTTAAAGACTCGACAATATGCCATTGTATTTATATGCACTTTTTTTTTTTTTTTAAATACGTTCATCTGTCAATGGGCCATTTAGGTTGCCTCCATGTTGTCTTCACTATTGTGAATAGTGTTGCAATGACCATGGGAGTGAAGTTGGCTCTAAGACCTTGACTTTGCTTTGTGTATATGCTCTGAAGTTGAGTGCTGGGTCACATGGTGGTTATGTGTTTTATGTTTTGAAGAAGCTCCATACTGTTTTCCATAAAGGCTGTAGAATTCACATCCAGCAGTGTACAAGGAACCCCTTTTTCTTTTCTCTGCACCCCTAACAGATGTAAGAAGCTACCTCATGTGGCTGTGACTTGCATTTCCCTGATGATGTCTTAGTTGTATTTCCTGTTGCATTGATAAAACAATCTCACAAAAGCAACTAAGGGAGAAATGGCTTTTTTTGGGGGGGGCGGGGCTCACAGTTCAAGGTTAATCAAGATGGCAAGAACTTGAAGCAGTTAGTCCTATTAAATCCATAGTCAAGAGTAGAAAGCTATGATTAATACATGCATGTTTGTGCTCAGCTGTTTTTCTCCAATCATATAATTCAAGATCCCTTGTCTAAGGAATGGTGTCACCCACAGTGGGCAAATCTTTCCATTAATCAAAACCACGCACCACAGACATGCCCATAGGCCAGCCAAATCTAGACAATCTGTTATTAACTCCCTTCCCGTGTAGTTCTAGATGGTTTCAGGTTGACAAACTATCTATCACAGCCAGTGATATTCATTTACCTGCTGATCAATTAGATGTCATCGTGGACAAACTTTCTATTCAGTTCCTTTGTGTAATTTTTGGTCACAGAAGCTGAAGAGATGGCTCAGCACTCAAGATCACTTGCTGCTCTTCCAGAGGACCCATATTGACTCCTAGCACATGGGAGGCTATAACTGTTCTAACTCCAGCTCCAGGGGACCCAGTACCCACCCTCTTCTGACCTCAGTGAGCCCTGCATGCATAGTACACAGACACATGCAGACAAAATACCCATACATATAAAATAATTTAAATTTTCAGTCAATAGCATTAGTGCTTCACTATTAAATTGCATCGACTTTTTGACTACTATTTTTTGGCAGTCTTTTCTTTTTCCATTTCATTGTTTCTTGTGCTGTTTGGATTTTGAGTCTGATTAATTTCACTTGGCTGCTTTTTGTCTGTGCTTTTGATATCAGACTCAAGAAATTCTGTCAAAAACAATGTCAAGAAATATTTTGCCTTACATAGTCTATTAGATTCAGATCTTGCATTCTTGTTTTTGAATATTTTTATTAATTCTCTGGAAAATCCTTACAATGTATTTTGATAATAGCCACCCCCAACTTCTCCCTCATCCATCCATTGCCCAACCCCAACAACTATTGTGTCTTTTTAAAATTTAAAACCCCCTAACTCTGATTTATGCTGCCCACATACTTCTGGTTGTGGGGCTACTCACTGTAGTGTTTGACTTGCTAGGCCCTATACCCTTAAAGAAAACTGACACTCATGGAAGCCATCAACTGCCTATAGATCCTCATTTTAAGTGTAGGACTTTGCACTCAGTGTGAAGTCAGATCCAGTGTCATGCCTTTGCACAAGATGTCCAATCTTCCAGGCAGTTTACTGAACAGACAACCTTTTCCCTCTTGTGTTTTCTTGGGGTAAGATCAGTTAACAGTACATGGGCACATTTTTTAGTTCTCCACTCTTTTGGTCTGTAAGTTTACTTTTACACAAGTATATTATTTTGATTGATGTAGCTGTAATATTTTCTAAAATTAGGGAGTATAATGTTTCTTTGTTCTTGCCCCAAACTGCCTTAACTACTCAGTGGTGTTTGTGGTTCAATGGAGTTTTAAATGTCTTTGCTTTTAATTGCTTTTTAATGTCACTGGGGTTTGGCTAGGGATTTCATTAATGACAGCATTACGTATTGGTGAACATAGGATACCTTTCCAGTTGTGTTTGCAGGCTGCAGATGTAGTTCAGTGACTCCAAAATGTCACCTACTATATGGTTCTAAGATACCCAATATCCAGAAAAGAAAACAACTGTAGTACATGGGCACTAGTGGTTTTCAAGACTGAGGGAAGTGGGCAAAAGGGGGAAGCTGCTTAGCTGGCAAGACAGCTTCACTTAAGCTAGAAAGGTTGGGAACTTGATAAAGGTAGGGTTGTACAACTTGGGAAACACACTAAGTGCTATTTGCACATTTTCATTGTTCAGTGCTTAATTCCTGTTATATAGTTCCACCTTAAAATCTTTTACAAGATTTATTTTTTAAAATTAAAAACTCAGCCAGGTGGTGGTGGCACATGCCTTTAAACCCAGCACTTGGGAGGCAGAGGCAGGAGGATCTCTGAGCTCAAGGCCAGCCTGGTCTAAAGCAAGAACTCCAGGACAGCCAGGGCTTCACAGTAAAACCCCATCTCAAAGAACAAACAAACACCAAAAAACAAAATGAAAAACTCTGTATGTGTAGGTGTGTATGGGAGAGTTTAAGTACTCTTGGAGGTCAGAGGCACAGGATCCCCTGGAACTGGGGTTTTTAACAGGCAATTGTAAACCACCCAACATAGGTGATAGAAACATAACTTGGGTCCTCTGAAAGAGCAGTATACATGCTTGGCCACTAGGCAAGCTATTTCTTCAGCCTTCACCTTAACTAATTTTGAATGCCACTCACATTATTTTTGTGAGATTGAGATAAGCTTGCAAAGTATATATAGGCTATCCCAAAAGAATAATGATGCCATCACTGTCAAAAGATTATTGCTTCATTGTTCCTGGTTCATTATCTCAGAGTGATGGAGACACTCATAATCAAATGCCCACACATCAATTCAAGGGAGCTGGTGAGGCAAACACTCTGTCTTTTATTGCATTCATATATACAGACAGGCCTTGCACTGACTCATAGGTTAAAAAATAAAATTTACTCAACAAGAGCCTTTCCCTCCAAAACAGTAAATGAGTGATAAATGTCCAACAATTTCAGAAAACCTAGCATCCACATTATGCAGCTATGATCTGTAAATACCAGATCCATGGATCCGATGCCCCTCTTCTGGCCTCTGGCGGTGTTCACAAACACACACATGCACATACATTTAACAACTGTTTCTTTTTCTGAACTTTAGAAATGGGCATTTCATTTTTTAGCTGAAAAAGCACTGGAATTGTAATAATCTAGTAAAAACAGATGTTTGTAATCCCTCCTTAAAGCATATAATACACATATGGTACTTTATTATATAGTTAATAAAAGCAAATGGTCTTGAAGTAACAAGTGTGATGATGTATATGTGATGGAATGCAAGTACACATATTTGTGTGAGGAGGTGTGGGAGGCCAAAGGGCCTTTAAATTGAGCCCAGAGCTTGCTGATTTGGCTAATCCAACTAGCCAGCTCACTCTGGGGACACCATCTCCACCACTAAATTCTGAGAGCTAGAACTCCAGGCTGTGACCATGCCCACCCTACACTTATGTAGGTGCTGGAAATCTGTACTCTGCTCATCTTTGTGCAGCTGATGCTTTACATGGTGCATCAGAGGAACAATTTTGATGGGAACAGAAATAGACGTGTTAATCACAAAAATAACTAACAGATACATCAGTATAATTATGTTAAATTTCAACAAATTATAAAAACATTTTTAAATTATATACTTTCTTTTCTAAATATAAAATTACAAGCTAACCTCTCCACTTAGTCCTCAATTGTTATTAATAGGAAGTACTACCAGGCTACCTTTATTTCATTTTAAGACTTGCTGCTGTTTTGTTTGACAGAGTCTCACTTGATTCTCCTGCCTCAGCTCCCTAGGACTTAGGCTATAAGGTATGTGCTACGAACACATGGCTGGTTAAATCTTTGAATTCATATGTATAACTACTGTAGAATGATAAATTAAATTGTAATTAATCACCAGTAAGAGTTATCTGAAAAATAACAAGAGAATACTTAGTGCCTAGTATCATAGGTGGAGTGGAAACACCAGCTTTAGAACCAGGTTAAGATAGGTCCACGTTCTGGCATTGTGACCCTATATAGTAACCTCCTGGGGCATTGGTTTCTTCACTTTTATGTGTATAGCAAAGGTAACATATCTCATTAGCTTCTTCAAGAAACCTGGTGACCTGAGTTTATCCCCAGAAGCCACATAAAAGTAGAGAGAATTTACTCACCTTTTCCTCTGACTTCCACATATCCACCAGCACATGCACTACCCCATGTACACAATATTCTTTTTAAATTCATAGGTGAAAACTTTACAAGGTCTTTCCTAAAACACTGAAAGGATGCAAAAGGGAAGAAATAACACAAGGTATTCAGTTTTAATGTAATTTAAAAAGAAAACCCTACAAATCAAAGTAATGTTTCCTAATGCCATTGAACTATACCTATAAGGCAAATGGGTATTCTGATGTAAAGTCACTTGAGTACATCACTAACCTTTACCCAAACACGAAGCAGATATATGTGAACTTATAGGCTGCATCCAGTCAGCATCTTCCTTTGTAAAAGTTATACTGGATCACAACAGGCTTAATATTTACATATTCTCCACTGTTGTTCTCATGTGATAAGCCATATAGGCCTCAATATTAATTGCGTATGAAAGTTTGCTTCTGATGGCTCACTACTGTTTTGCATGTCTGAACTGTCAGATCCTGACTGGGAAGGAGGTTGTATAAGAATGTACAGAACTTGTTACTACCAAATACATGGCTTTTTTCATTACCTTCCCTCCCTGGCTGCTTAACTTTCTCAAAGAAGCCTAAGAGTCCAGTACCAGCTCCTTCTCATCTAAGACAAGGATAAACAGTTCACTGATCAGTGACTTTGAATTCTACTATTCTAAAGGTATATGGGACAGAGATGAAAACTCTACAAGGTTCAAGGTGTTGGATAATCTGGGGGCTTACTTTGATTCTAAGGGTTTGGTACATTAGAGTTCTATAGCATATGGAAACAGGTTTGACAAGAAACTGAGTGCTACTGAGAAAATGAACTTCATACAGACAAACTTGCTGCTTCTATGCCCTGGTTCTTCTAAAGGTTTATATTATTCCAAAGCAGTTCCCTGCAGTGGATTTGTGTTACAACTTGTCTTGAGCCCAGCAGTGGTGGTGCACACCTTTAACCCCGCACTCAGGAGGCAGAGGCAGACAGATCTCTGTGAGTTTGAGGCTAGCCTGGTCTATAAGAGCTAGTTCCAGGACAGCTTCCAAAGACAGAGAGAGACTAAAAACCAAAAACAAACAAACAAACAAACAAACAAACAAAACCCAAAAACAAACATAAACCCAAAAAAGAAAAAAATAAAAAACAACTTTGTCTTTGAAGCAGGAAAGATGAAAACAGCAGTTCTCTTTAAATAGTCAAACATTTCCCCCCCTATTTAACCTCTTTTAAGTTGATGAGAACACAATGTACAATAACAGTTTCTCTTGATGTGAAAGAATTACTCTGTGTAACTATCAGCAGTACATCCCTTGTATTTTCAGTTCTCAATCTTGTATCAGTAAAGCATACGGAATGGAGTCTGCTGTACAAAACACTACTGCATCTGACACAATAACAGCACCAAAGACAGGCTGACCAAGCAGGGGTCTGAAAATATAATTATCCAAAGACAGGTTTTTATTGCAAATATTTACTCAAAAACTACTATATACAACAGAATTTTAACAGGTGTTGAAAACATTTAACACTCAGTGAAACAGTTTAAGAATTAAAAATGCAGCATTTAAAATAAAAATTTATTAGTACTTCAAAGCAAATTATTGTTTGTTGTATTCATTTCTAGATCTGAAAAGTCAATTTAGTAGCTGACTTATGGGTAAATTAGGCTAGTTTCCACAACCAATTTTTTAAAAATCTGCTTTAGGGTCCCATTTGAAGTTTCTACTTTTATAAAAGTCCCTTAAACATGGTAGAGTATATGCCGGAGCATGTTTTCAATTCCATGCTTTTCACCTACACTCAACCACACTTTGGTTTGGCTTCCAGACCCATTTTTATGGGTCTAGTGCTAAAATTCATTGAAACAATATTAAAAGCATAGTAGCTACAAGAGTTTCAGTAACAGATTTCTACTTTATACAACTAGCCCACAGGGGTGGGGTGGAGTTCTGCACAGCTTATACACTGACTAAAAGCACAAATATAAACTTATATTTTCATAATTTCACTTTCACTGAAAGTTTTATAAAGGTTAAGTTGACAGCCTGGCAGGCTAACACTTGTATGGAGGTGCACAGATTCTAAAATTCTGTTCGCATGCTTCTGACAGACTGGAATGTTGTATTAAGTCCAAACTTAAGTTTATATTCATCCAAATTCTCAATAGGTCAATTTAGCACTCTAAGCATGCTTCATTACCAGGATCATATTAAAAAATAAAGTCTTCATTAACAGTAACAATTGATGGTCAGTTTAAAGGTATTTTCAAAATATGCATCGTTTCAAATCTCTTTAAGTTTACTAAAAGGAATATACAGGTGATAAGGATTTTAAGTTTAGGACTAATGAAAGTTTGAAAAGTCCGATTAACATAGGTAATATTCTTACAATAATTTCATATTGGTGAACAAGATTTCTTCAAAAAGTGCTAAGAGACCCTTGGACGGCAAACTTAGTTTTCACTAAAGGTGTTCTGGTTTTTAAAAGCTTCAAAATTCATACTAGCCATGCTATTACTGGCAAACTGACTTAGGATTGATCATTCAGGTGAAGTGTATGAAAGACCTCCCACTGCTGACCTCTACCACGGCACTACTGAGCCCACTGGACAGCTCTAAGTGCTTCTGTTGGGAACTAAACTCGGAACGACTACATCACTTCAGCTTCTTTCCTTTCCTTCTGCCAGGTCTACTGCTGTCTCTGCTCTTCTCCCTCCAGGACTGCCACCTGTTTGATCAGACACCGTGTCACTGGAATTGGCTGAAGAATAATCACCCTTATGAAGCATCTCTGTGGCTTCACACTCAAGTACCTCTGATGGTGTCAAACGTTCCAAACAAACACTGCCTTGCTCACTAGCATCATCAGAACCCACAGATTCAAGTTTGTTTCTTTGCCTCTGAAACTGGTCAATGCCGGCAGTCCCTGCCGTTAACTGAAAACCCTGCCCAGACTCTGAAGAAAACTCAGGTGCAGGGGAGTGATGCTCTTTACTCTGATCACATGAATCCATGTGTTCTGAACTCTGGTGCAACTTCAGTTCCATTTCCTGACAGGTGTGCTGTATCTGTTCTTCCTTTCCCATTTTATCTGCTCCAGCATCTGAATTGTGACTGAAGATGTTCTTTGAACTGCTTTCATTTTCTGCATCTGAAACTGCTACATTTCCTTCACAGTTTGCTGCTGCTCCTGCTGCTGCAGCTTCACATACACTTGCATCACACCCAATGTCTTCTTCTGATGAAGGAGCTTTATCCTGCTTACTGAAAAACAAAGCAGTTTATTATCCATTCGTAAAACAATGTAACTCAAAGCTATCAAAACACAGGCACACTGTAAGAAGTAACACAAGTAAAAAGACTTGCCTACCCAAACAGATATAAGGCCCTAAGCCTTGGCTATTCTCTTACAACTTGGGAGAGAGCTGTTTGCTAGCAAAACTGTAGGAAATACTGAAGGCACAAATCAAAAGGAACTTGGAACCTGAGTGCCTACCAGATGCCCTGGTCATAGCTGTGACTGCTGTTGTCTGCTTAAAGCTCTGCCTGTGTCTAGGTCAAATTTAAATGTCCCGAACAGTAAGTAAAAGTACTTAGCATAAGGAATTGATGGAAAAGTTAATTTCTTTTATGTTTTATATACTCTATGCTTTCCTATATAAAATCAAATCAGCATTCATAAACATTTCCATGAATTTTTTCAAAAAGATTTATTCATTATGTATAGTGTTCTGCCTGTATATATATTTGCACACCAGAAGAGGGCACCAGATCTCATTATAGATGGTTTTGAGACACCACGTGGTTGCTGGGAATTGAACTCAGGACCTCTGGATGAACAGCCACTCTTACCCTCTGAGCCATCTCTCCAGCCCCCATTTCCCTGATTTTTGATAACCTCATATACTTGAAAACAAGCAAAGAATACATACATGCAGAGTACATGTTTAGCTACATACATATTTAGATATGTTTTCTCTGATCTTGGTATGTAAGTAGGAATAATAAAATGAATCATAAAATGGTAGATACAGCTTTGTGATAGGGATGATTACTTTAACACAAATAAATTACCACATATTCCTATTTATAATAACTAATTTATGTAGGTTTAGACTTTTTCTCAATGTGCTGAGTGACTGGCCCAGTGAGGATCTCAGATAACATCTACTATGAAACCACTAAGCATACAAGCCAGTTTCTTTGCAATTTATTTTATTGATCTGCATTTTGACTGACCTTGGCACAATTCTGATAGTTTCCAAATCACGCCCCACTGAGATCTTCAAGTAAGCATTGATTAATGAAAAATTTGGAAAATGGTCTATCATGAAAGCTAGCTTAGCAAACATCTGCTTGTCTCCATGCATATCTCATCTGTGTTGCTATTCTGAAGGATCTTTTGGTCCATATATCATGCTATTATATGTTATTAGTCTCTCAGAAAGATTCTGATTTTTACATCCAACCATCTTAGTTAAAATATAATTACCCACTCTGAACTCATTTTCTTATGTTCACTAGTCATAAAATCCACCCTTATACTCCTTTCATATTTGTAAAATTAATTTTTTGTTCAGATCATATTGGACAGACTATAATTCATAGAAAATCTGACAGATGATGTATTTATTTCCCTAACTGTTCAAGATGACTGTTCAACTTCTTTGCTCAGAATTCTAGGACAAAGGTGTAAGGAGGCAAGAATATTTTACAAGTAAAAGCACAAACAACGTCTTGATAAGGCCGTTACTCAATGGTTTACTTTTTTGGGAGGGAGGAAGATTATTCTCAGATTAGCAAGTAACCTCCTATAAAATATAAAAATATAGAAATGAGAAAACTACATATGTAACTGTCTAATCTTATAATCTATAATATCTTTTAACTGTTTTCATTTAAGAGGCAAATACTTAACAAATATAATATTTAAATGATATATACATACATACATACACACAATCTTTTTTTGAGACAAGGTTTCTCTGTATTGTTTTGGAACCTGTCCTGGAACTAGCTCTGTAGACCAGGCTGGCCTCAAACTCATAGAGATCTGCCTGCCTCTGTCCTCCCAAGTGATGGGATCAAAGGTGTGTGCCACCAATCCCTGGCCTATTTATAATAGTTTAAGAAACTTAAAATTTACAAAATAATTGACAATACTTAAAGATTTTAAAATCATGAATCTTGTTTTGTTAAGTTTGAAATTTCAATTAAAAGTCATTACTAAAGTAGTGTCATGTACAAAAATTCAAATAACTCTTTGCCAATGAAATATAATTTAGGCCAAGTATTAATTATTTCAGTAAACTTGACCAAGAGACTCGTTTGTTCCTTATTCTTACCCTTCAGAATGTGATGCTCCTGTTTCTCCTTCAGCTGTATTATGTCTTGCTGTTTCCTGAAACAATAACACTTTTACATTTATGGCTAAACTTAAGTATTATTATTATTATTATACTAAATATCCTGGATAGGAGGAACTTATGTGTACAAGCTAATACACTAAAGGGACAGAAAATGACCTTTCCAATCTTAAGTGTACACTGAGTAATTACTGTAATATATAATAGACATTTTTATTTTTCAAATCCTTAACAATTTCAGTGTGCCAAAAAGTTTTGAATCAAAGTCAAGAAGCAGCACCAACTTTACTAAGAGCTATTTTCCAGCTGAATGTAGTGGCTTACATCTTTAATTCCAGCTTTCAGGAAGCAGATGCAAGCAGATTTCTGTGAGTTTCAGGCCAGCATGTTCTACAGAGTGAGTTCTAGGTCACTACAGGCTACATAGTAAGATGTTGCCTATTTTCTTCACTAACATTTTCAAATGTGGACCATAGTTCCTTGAGCAGAAAACTAGTTGCAGTCTGAATATAAATAACAAAATGATGATGCCTCAGAATCTTATATAAAATGCAGATACTTAGGAAAAAAAACCTTTGAAATTTTTACTTAATACTTAGGAATTATGATAAAAGATTATGATAATTCTGTCAAGCCAAAATTGAAGAACTATTTTGCTTATTTCAAATGCTAAGCAATACTAGAAAAAAAACCTCTGTACAGAGCAAGCCGCTTAGCATTCCCTCATAACTACCACTTTCCAAGCACATATGCTGTTAGTGCATTAAGAACATTAAATTAATCATTTAGTACACAGGCGAGAGATCACAAATGAGCTGTTCAAGTGAGAGCTAATCAGAGAAAGCCAAAAGGCCAAGCAATACAGACAGTAGAAGAGGTTAGGTCCAGGTCTTGCTCTAAACCCACATCAGATTGACTCATGAGTAATGGCCTAACAAGTCAAACACAATTAAGTCTTTATTGTCCCCCAATTCTACTAAAATTAGAACCTAGAAATAACAGCTCTTCATCCATGAAAACCAAAATACCAAACATGCATCTCAACAAAGTTTTAGGAGATGGAGGGTGGCTGAAGTAGCAGAAAAGACTGAGATGGTAGAGATGGCAATGAGATGCCTGCAGCAGGGCAGTGTTTGAAGTGAGTCACAAAGGACCTACCTAAGGCATGTTTTTAGAGAAAGCCAGTCTAATGTTGAACATATGAAAGAGAAAACGGAAGCAGAGGAACAGCTGGAGTCCAACTGCTGTTTTTCCAATGCACACAGAGACCTGACCACAGAGACCAATAGTCAGCTTTCTGAACTACCTAATCAAGACTTGTGAGAACCAGGAATAGCAAAGGCCAACATGAGGGACTGAGAAAACAAAAAACAAGAAAGATCTGGATTTCTCTTTGTAGAAAATAATCAGTCCCAAAGAAATATCTCCCATAGGGACTGTGGGAAAAATCTCTTCACAGAATCCCTCAGCTCAGCACAGCACATCTGACTTCACTACAATGGAGTCTAAACAATATCCATGTACAGTGTGGAGGTTATATGTACACAAATCCAGGAGGCAAGTTCACATTAAAATTTATATCAGTGGGTCTAAAAGTGTGATTCACAGACATACAAGGAATCCATGTCACTTTTTAGGAAGTAAGTGAAGTCACAATTCTTAGTATAATACAAGAGCAGTGGAGAATAAAAATGCTGGCACTACAACATAAATCAAGACAAAAGTAACCCAACTGTACCACATATGCACAAACAGAACTAACTTACTATTATTAATTATTACAGTGCTGAAAGATCAACCCACGGCTATGTGCACGTTAGGGTAGACAGAGCTCTACTGAGAGCTATACCCCACAGCCTTAGGTTTCAGACTTCGAACTCATATCTTGTTAATGCTCTGTGCATATGTCCAAAGCACCAGGGTCTACAAATGAGTTGTGAGCTGATCACAGACTCTCCCCCACCCTCATAGAACATCACATCTGTTTTAAATAAAATGATTATTATATTGAGTAGATATTTTCATAGTAAAGTGAGTTTGTTACATGAAGGGAAAAATATCATGTGTTTACTGCTAGCAATAGCAACAACAACAAAAAACAAGCAAAAAACTTGTACAAAAAACAAAAAACTCCTATGCATCACAAATAAATTTAGTACCAGTATTAATGAATGAGACTGACATTATACAATGCTTGTCAACATTCTGTAGATCTAACTCAGTGAAACAAAATTTTTCAAATAAGCAGTACAAAATTTACCCATAGATAATAATATCTATTCAAAATATGATATAGGGTATCTGGATTAAAATGGCAAAATTCTTTGAAGCAACCTACAGGTGACTCCACAAATGACAATTAGATTTTATTTTCAAGAGAAGAAGAGGCAAAACATTAGAAATTAAAAAGATGGATAGCTGTAGTGCTGAAGACACAAAAAGGCTACATTAAGTGATAGTAGCAAACATGCCCCAGGATAAGCCCACAATTCTCACTGGCCTTAAATCCAGTAGGGTAATTGGTAGGATAATAACTCCTCTTGTGCAGTAGAGCAGCACTGGAGAAGAAATCCATTTACTATACCCCATATTGCATCACAATAGAGCCATCTTGAGAGAGACAATCATAAGTCAGGGTGAATGGAGACACTACCACAGACAAGGAGATGGAAGAGGGACATACTGGGGAGGTGATTGTCCTCTGCCTGTGGCTGGCTCAGTCTCTAGAGATGCCTCTTGCTATGTGAGGTCTGATGCTAGCAAGAATGAGGCTTGTCTTCCCATCCACAGGGTGGCTCAATGCTATGTAGGCATCTGTGGGGTTCCCTCAGATCTCTTCAGCACATATCATTTTCATTGCTTCCTCTACTCTTTGATGCCCTTGGGAGAATTCCTTGATTTGGATGCTCATCACAAAAAGTACACATAAACTGGAAAATCTCTGGAGCAAGGAAGATCCTGTCTACCCTACAATCCACAAAGCTAAGATGAGGTCAAGCGGTAGTTTCTAGTGCACAAAGAAAGGAAGCTTCCAAGGAGAATGAAGCAAAAGGCAATACCAGGCTCAGGACAGAACAGTGGAAAAGAGAAGAGACTCCAGGTCCACTCCACTAGTTACCAGTCTCCAGTGTCAGAAGACCCCAGAAAGGAGGCTCTAAAATACTTCACCCTTTAAAAAACTTGTCATTTTTTTTTTTACTGCACTCTATTCTTTTTTTTTTCCTTTTATAGTCACACTTAATTGTGTTTACATCTTTACTTTTTGCTGTGTAATCAGATTCTCTTTGTACTTTTTGCTCTTTCTTTACATCCTTCTTTGTTTTTTCCTTTGACTTAAGTCTACCGCTTTTTATTTACCCTTTTTACCTGTCCATTTTTTAATTTATTCCTTTAATTTTATTTGTTTATCCGTATTAACTGTCTATAATTTCTAGCTTCAAGTCCTATCAACACTATTTCTATTATTTCATTGTTTATTTGTGTGTATGTGCATGCATGTGTATATATCATGATGCATGTGTTGAAGTCAGAGGACAATTTACAATTTGCAGGAGTTGGATCCATGAATCAAACTCAGGTCCTTTGGGCTTGGTGGCAAGCACCTTTACCTCCTAAGCCACCTTGCTGGCCTGTACACTATATTTTCTATTAGTTATTGGTGGTATAGTAGTTGGCTCTAATTGATTTACATTATATTTTCAGGCCTGGTTTTGTTTGTTGTTAAGGCAGTTTGTTTTCTTTTCTTGAGGTAGTGCTACATACTGAGTCCTCAAAGAGAAGGCTGCTTACTTCAGAATTAAACTGGGAAAGCTATCCATCCCAACAGACACACAAGCAACAACTCAGACACACAAGAAACATTAAAAAGCAAGGCAACATTAGAAATGAAAAACATAATAAGAAACACAATCAAACTTATCACAAATAGACTAGATCAAGCAGAGGAAAGAGTATCAAGAGAGGAAAATGTCATTAAAGGAAAAAGGAACAAAAAAGATATCAAGTTTTATCACAAATTTCAGTAACTCTGGGACATGAACAAGAGACCAAGCCTAAGAATCATAGGTAACTGAGATATAAACAAAAGACACAGAAACCTATCCAATAATTTATAGCAGGAAAAGCCCCAAGTGAAGTAAAAGATACATTCAAATTCAAGACAAGTTTAGAATTCTAACAGACATGACCAATAAAAAAAAAATGTCACATTATAGTTGAAATGCCTAGGCTACAGAACATATATATAATATTAATGGCTATTAAGAGAAAAAACCAACAAAGTCAAACACATAAGAACAAAGTTAAACCTCTCAGTAGAAATCCTGAAAGCCAGGAAAACATGAGACATTATGCCAAACCCTGAGAATAAATAACTGCTAGCAAAGATCACCATGCTCAGCAGTTACTGCATAAAATCGACGAGGGTAGCAAGACCCTCCAAGAAATTCACATGCTCAGCTTATTGCTCTTGCATAGGTCTGCAACTCTGATCGCATCATGGCACCCACAATGAGTGGTAACTCCAGGATACTGAATCTGCCTCCTCGCCTCTGTGGGTCCCCACACACATGGGTATACACAGATACAAACACACATGAATAAATTAAAACATAAATTGTGAATAAAATAAAGCTTAACAAAGAGTCAATATGCATGTATTATTTAAGCATAATTAAGAAATCTCATTCATGAGCCGGGTGATGGTGGCACATGCCTTTAATCCCAGCACTCAGGAGGCAGAGGCAGGCAGATCTCTGTGAGTTCGAGGCCAGCCTGGTCTACGGAGCTAGTTCCAGGACAGCTAGAGCTGTTATACAAAGAAACACTGTCTTGAAAAAACAAAAAACAAAAAAAGAAATATAACTCATGTATTTCAAAAGTGGCTTCCCTGATATCAAAAGCAGGGAAATCAAATAAAATTTAGAAGTTTGATGAGTTATTTTAGTTAAATATGAATGCTAACAAGGAAAAATAAATGAATGATGCAATTGGTAGTAGATTCATAGTTTCTTCATGTTTAGACCTTCACATATTTGGAAAGGAGAAGAACAAAGCCTGTCGTCCTTGAAGAACAGAGATTGACTGCAGCTGTAGGAAAAAAGAAAAAGAAAGAAACAAAACAAACAAAAACAAACAAACAAACAAACAAAAAAAACTCCACCCTCAAGACCCAGAGTTAATTTAAGAACTCAGGCTAACAAAAGTGGTAGGTACTGCTATAAACACTCAGACACTCTAGGAGGCTCAGTCTCACAGAAGCCAAGAGCTGAGTATGCCAGCAAAGAAATTATACAGCAATGTAAGTAACTTTTATCCTCAATGTCTAGCATAGCCTTTAAGTAATCATAGCAATGAGAAAATTCAAATTGAGGTCAATCCCTGATTAGATGAACCCAAGCCTCACATGAATGGCCTAAAACAGAAAAAGACATGTAATACACAGATTGTTTTCTTCATGCCTGAACATGTCTTTCAATCAAATATGTAACTGAAAAACTAGGGTGTGTGTGTGCACTAATAGGAAATAAATAACTAAATTCATCACAATCCAGACACCGGAATTATCAGAGGGACAAACTGCACTTTTGTGCGTCTGCATATTCATGGATGAAGGTATATATATGTATGAGCAAACATGTGGAGGGCAAAGTCAACATCATGTGTTTTCCTCAAATGGCCTCTATTTCTTTTTTTTTTTTCTTTTTTTTTAAACAGGGACTTTCCTTGTGATGTAGGGGCTTACTAATGAGGCTCAAAGCAAGTCCCAGGGATGGATCTACCTGTCCCTGCCTACCTAGAGCTGAGATTAGAAGTGTGTGTCGCCACGACTGGCTGCTGGGGACTGAACTCTAATTCTCATGCAAGCCTGACAAACACTAACAGCTGAGCTTTCTTCCCAGTACTTCAGACAAAAAAATTATATTCATTCAAGATTTATTATGTGCATGAGTATTTTGCCTATATGTATGTATATGTACTACATCCATGCTTAGTATCCAGAGAGTTCATAAATGAGGATTGGACACTCTGGAACTAGTGTTCTAGGTTATGAACTGCCAGATGGGTGCTAGGCAACAAACTCAGATCTTCTGTACGAGCAATAAGTGCTTTTAAGCACTGATCCATCTCTCCATTCACTCCCATCCCCTTTAAAACTTTAAAAATATTCATGTGTTTAGGCATTCTGCCTGATTGTATGTCTGTGTACTATGTCCATGCCTGGTTCCCATGGAGGCCAGAAGATGACATCAGATTCCCAGAAACTAGAGTCACAGTTGATTGTAAGGCACCATGTGACTTTTTTTTTTTTTTAAGTAATTTACTTTTTATATTCTAATTCCCCCTCTCTCCTCTTCTCCTGCTCCCCCTACTCCTGACACAGCTCCCATCTGCTCATTGGAGAGGGTAAGGCCTCCCCTAGGAAGTCTACTGAGTCTGTCCCATCATCTTGTTGAGGCAGAACCAAGTCATCTCCCAACCCCCATCAACCCTGTGTCTAGATTGAGCTCCACTAAGTCAATCTGTGCGTTATAGTTAGATCTGTATGTGCCACTACAGTGGCCTCATATATTGTCCCAGTTGCACCACTGTCGCCTATATTAAGGAAGTCTAGTTTGTCTTTATGAAGGTTCCCCTGTCAGACCTGAGTCATTGATCTCTCACTTGCTCCGGTCAGCTGATTTTATGGGTTTCCCCATCGTGGTCCTGACTCCTTTGTTCATATTTTCACTCCTCCCTCACTTTGATTGTACTGCAAGAGTCTGCATCTGTTAACAAATACTCTCAACAAGAATTGAGCCACCTCTCTAATCTAGAAGTTTAAATTACTAATATATTAAATATTTTAGTTGAAAGGGCAGAGCATACATGAGCAAAATCTGAATTTCAGCAGAGAATCATAAATGATAATCAAATAACAGTAAAAGATTTTTATAGCATTGGTAGACTTGTCAATATAATGGGACAACTGAATCTTCAGCTGTATAACTATGGGTAGTCAGGACACAGAGAATATCCAAACTGTAAAACAATCCAAAATGAAAAACAAAGAAAATACAAAGAAGAAAGAGTTGGGTAGTAGAAACCAGAACAAGGCTTTTAAGAGTAGGGCTTTCTTAAGATGGCGGCTCAGGACGGATGTGGCTTAGAAGCTGCTGCTGGAAATGGGGGGCGATCCACCTAGGGATTCCTGAAGCAGTGTTTGTGGAAGATGAGAATGAGACTGCAGATACAGTGTTAAAGAAGCTGGGTGAACAATAATATCAGAAGTATAAGTTTATGGAACTCAACCTTACTTTAAAAAAAAAAAAAAAAAAGAAGAAGAAGAGGAGGAGGAGGAAAAGAAGGCTGAAAGGTCAGATCCCTGAAATTAAACAGACTTTGGAAATTCTAAAATACATGCAGAAGAAAAAAAAAAAAAAGAAAAAAAAAAAAAGAGTCTACCAATTCGATGGAGACCAGATTTTTACCGGCAGGTAACTGTATTGCAAAGCATCAGTTCCACCTACTGATAAGGTGTGCCTACGGTTGAGGGCTAATGTAATGCTTGAATATGATATTGATGAAGCTCAGGCATTGTTGGAAAAGAATTTACCAACTGCCACAAAGAATATGGATTCTCTTGAGGAAGACCTTAACTTTCTTCGAGATCATTTTACTACTACAGAAGTAAATATGGCCAGGGTTTATAATTGTGATGTAAAAAGAAGAAAGAAAGATGATTCTACCAAGGGCAAAGCATAACAATGGCAATTGAAAATGTGGTTCAGGTTTCCAAACATGTTACATAAGCCAGTGTTTATCCTTAAAGATCGATGTAACTTTTAGTGTTTTTTTTTTTCCCACAGCAAGATTAAAACTTTAAAAACACCATTTTATTTATTTATGAAAACAACAATTACTTCCAAATATTTTATGAAATTAACAGTATTTTTTTCATATTTCCCTGCAAAGTAATACTGTTTTCATTTTATTTTATCTAAGACAACTCTTAAGTAAAATGGATGAATACTATGGAGGCTGCTGAATGCTGGGCACCAGCACAGTTTACACAATTTTTTCTGTATTGATTGAGATTACTCTCACTTGGTGTGGTAAACCTTTTAGAGGCAAGAAAAACCAACAGTTCAATATTTGTAAACTTGTTTTTTGTTAGTACTTGTAGAACAGTATCATCCTTTGTTGCTGTTGTATTCTGTAAATGTGGTTTCATGCATTTCTGCATAACTAGTAGCCTTTATGATACTCTATAAACTTTTCAGAAAATGATTATTTAACTTCCTACACAGTTTGAAAGCTGTGGACATATATAGACCCCAAAATAAGTGTACTGTGTCTTTGCAGTGCCAGTGTAAGGGAGACTTGATCAATGTGAGAGGGTACTACCCATTCAATACTTTAAACTAAGGTAATTTTATATTATGTAACAGTTTTCCAACGCAACTTAAACAGGTATATTAAGGTAAGTGTAGATCTGCTTTGGTTGAAAAGAGTTGTAAGCATTCTCATTCATGATTAAAATTGAATAGGACTGATAAATCTCTGGAAAGCCATTACTACTGTGACAGAAGTACTTGGCAATAGAGATTCTGCTAAAAACACATGCATGTTACTATCTCCATGTAGTAAAAAGTATACTTGTACAATGTTTTGTACTCATATTTCATGTCATTAAAACAATGATATTTAAAAAAAGAGTAGGAGCTAACATCAAGTGGCTTTAATAGATACAAAACGGGAGGCTAGCAGCAAAGGGACACTTGAAAAAATTCAATTAGCATAAATGCCAAAAATAATAGAAGATACAAATCAACCATATATTAGCAAATGACTCAAAAAGACTTAAGCACATCAAATTCTAACAGGTGACAAAAATTTAAGGGAAAAAAAAGTGACAAATTATGTGTGTGTGTGTGTGTGTGTGTGTGTGTGTGTGTGTGTGTGTGTGTGTGTGTGATCAGAGATATTGTCAAAAACCAGAAGGTAACAAATTCTTTAAAAAACTGAAGGGAATGACAAACTTCTCTATCCAACAAAAGTATCTTCAAAATAAAAACTGTTTTTTGTAAACAAAAATAGCAAAAAGCTGTATAGCATGAGATATATGAAAGAAAGGTCCTCAAGTCAAAGAGAGAAAAAAAGTGAAAAGCATTAGAAATGGTAAAATAAAAACATAAACTGATTTTAAGTTTTTAACAACTCTAAAAGATTAACCATGTAAAGCACAAAATTTGATTCTTTGTATTTACAGTGTATAAGAATGTAAAGCATGACAATGGAGGGTCAAATGTTCACTATGAAGAGCAAAAGCAGAAGCAGCATTACACCCCCCACAGGTATTAAAAAGACAAATACAGACACCACAAGCAACACAGTATTGAACATAGTTCAGCATCTTAGGTAAAAATGTACCAATTTCCTTGAAAACCAAAACACAGAAGTCATTCAAGAAGCTAATTTTAAAAATCTCATATCCAATAAAGAATATATTTTAATTTTTGGCTGTGAGCCTAGCCTTTAATGGCTGAACCATCTCTCCAGCCCAAGAATATATTTTAGCAAAGACCTTTTAAACCAAAGAACACGTTCTATGGTTTAAAAAAAAAAAAAAAAAAAAAAAAGTTGCTCAAACAATTCTTAAACCTGCCTCTCTTCATTCTACTCACAAAGAGGCAAAAACAAACTGCCCAGCTGGGTGTTGGTGGCACACACCTTTAATCCCAGCACTCTGGAGGCAGAAGCAGGTGGATCTTTGGGAGTCCTGGTCTACAGAGCTAATTCCAGGACAGGCACCAAAGCAATACAGAGAAACCCGTCTCAAAAAACAAAACACAAAATCAAAAACCAAAACAAAACGGAAAAAGGAAAAACTGCCAGTAAGAAAGCAAAGGCTAAAGCTAGCTCAAAACTGCTTCTAGACAATCAGGAAGGTCACCTAGGAAGTAATGTTACATGATGATTCTAGGCTTCTATTCATGTTGAAAAAATAAAAAACAGGCAAGAAACTTTTATCTAAAATGTATATGTTCTTCCTGATTTTATTAATGTCCCAAGTTATTAAGTCATCTGGAAATATTAATTTTTCATGGTGTCAAATTCCTGAGGTTTACCTGATGTTGAGATTTCACTTACAAATTTATCACTGTTACTCAATAGTTAAATAGGCAAATCAAAATATATGATGTTTTTGTAAAAAATAAACACCTTACAATTTACTTTAAATGAGACTTTTTTAAGTCTCATTTATTTTCATCCTATTAACAGCGGTAATTGTTACTGATACTCATTTGCAGTTGAAATTTTTGAAAATTCATGACAACAGTTCTTTCAAATGAAAAAAGTTATGAAGTTATGAAATAAAACAAACTTTACCTTAGACACAGATTCTTGTCCCTTAGTGGGAGCTTCAGTTTTTAATCTTAAAAACAAAATAAGTATTGATTATTTTATATTATACTTACATTTAGAAAATATGAATTAGGTTTTTGGCATGCTAAATTAAAATTGTAATTCTAAAGCAATGTACAGCCTACAATAGAACTGAAAGACATTGTAAAACTTAATGTAAAATAAAGTACTGACAACAAACAACAGGCTCAAAGGATGTGCAAAGTAAATGAATGACACATACTTCAGGATAGACCCTGACTCAGGGGTGGAGTGCTCACCAAGCCATATGTGAACCATCTGGTATGATCACCAGAACAAGAATAAAGAATATGTATTTCCTTCCACTCTAGGAACAACAGAATTTAAGAAACTGTCTCTTTGTCAAGTATATTTACAAAAAAGAAAGAAAGAAAGAAAATAAAACATTAGTAAAATAATTTCCAAGAAATACTTTAAGAATGAAAAGCTAGTGAAAGACCTGTATGTGCAATTTGTACTAATGTTTACTGATCTTAGGGCATAAAACCTGAAAGATGATTTTGATCTATTGAAAAACACAATGTGACAAACGTACTGTAATATATATATTATAATAACTTATTCTGAAGGCACTTAAAAAAAAAAGAAAAAGAATTTTGAGGGTAAATCCTCATAAGAATTGACATTCAAAGCACATTTTAAAATATCACAACTGCTGGGCTGGAGAGATGGCTCAGAGGTTAAGAGCACCGACCGGCTGCTCTTCCAGAGGTCCCGAGTTCAATTCCCAGCAACCACATGGAGGCTCACAACAATCTGTAATGAACACGCAGGCAGAACATTGTATTCATAATAAATAATTACAAAAGTTCATGACTGCTAAAAATTGTTAATTACAACGCTAAAAATTGTTAATTACAACCTTCTAATTTTAACAAGGACACACACAAGGCAGAGGCAGGGGGATCTTTATGAATTTGACCCCAACCTGGCTACAGAGCAAGTTCCAGGGCAACCAGTGCCACACAGAGAAACTGCTCAGAAAACAAACAAACAAACAAACAAACAAACAAAAAAAAAAATCAACCTAACATAAAGTACGTTTTTTCTAAAGGTCCTTGGTTTTAGAAACTCGAGGACACTGAGTTTGATTTTTAAAATGCCTAAGTAGGTTACCTAAATACATCATGAAGAGTTAAGAGATTTGTAATTTTAGAGAGTAGCTACATATAATGAATAAGATATTTAAGATTAACTATTATGATAAATTTAATGTGCAAAAATTAAGATATCTAACAAAACTATCAACTACCCTAATGGCTTTTTCAGTGGTTAGTGTTAGTTCTCAGGCGTCTGTACTGGCCTGCCTCTGGAGTTCTGACAGGCTATGCCCTCAACTGCTGCCACTAAGAGCACCACCTGTGCATATTCATTATGTTCCCTTTTTAAAAGGGTCTTGCCCACCTCCCATCACTCCCTCTGTTCCTTTCTCCTCTCCTCTCCCTCTCTCCCTTCCTCCCAGCCCCCACTCCTGTCCTCAGAAGCCAATCTCCCCACCCCTTTCCCCCTTTTTACAATCCCTTTCCCTTAATTAAAAAAAAAAAAAAAAAAAAAAACCTCTGCTTTAATTCAATGGTGTCTTTTCTCTCTGGAGCTGCTTTTTAAAAATTACAATAGTCAATGAAACATGGAGTTAGCACACACCCTCCTTTGTAAGGATACAATTTAAAACCAGGGTACATGCAAATGGGTATGGCTACATGCTAAAGAATCTACTTCACATAAACAAATTTGCACTTAATCCACAGTGCCACTATAGAGAGAGAGAAAGAGAGAGAATTGTAATTGTTTTCCTGGTTATTAATAATGAAGTACAGAAATTATTTATCTATAATTTATCTATATTGTACTTATAAAATCATAATAACATACTTTTTTAATGAACCACCATGTTAGAAGTATAATTTAACAATTAATAATTAGTTTAAAACAGAACAAATAAAATTTGCAATAAAAATTGAGAATCTTAAATTTCTATTCCTTTTTTGGGGTTAAGATTATTTAACTATTTTAAATAGCTAAATGAGAGTAAATCATGAATAAAGATACTATGTATATTATATAGTACTTCACTGTTTTAATGAAGTACGTAGGAAAAATTAAAAAGCTTTAATACTATGTATAAATAAGAAAACAGTTCTCTAAAAAAGCAAAAACTTATATTAAGTTTTAAGTTAAACATTTGTCTATTGTAATTGACTTCTATTTCTAAGCATTTAAACATCTTAAATTCAGTCTGAAAACCTGCAATAAACCATTCAGAAAGTATTTTAAAACAAATTTTTCCCCCCATTTTACTCTTCTATTGAAAATGCTAGCAAATACCATTTGACACATCTCTAGCATTTCACCAGGTCAAAATGACTCCTCTCAATATCTCTGTAAAATGAGGCTGGTGAAAGACTCATAGTAGCTCTTGAGGCTGACAAGCCAGAATACAAGAAATAATTAGCACTAAGAGGCTTATTATCACAATCTTGTTTAATTGTAACAATCATTAGGATTCATAAAAACAACTCTAAATTAGAAATGTACACTGTAAATTTCATCACTATAAACTTATCAATGAAAAGTATACTAAGATTTTATGACAAAAGCATACTTTAAGATTCATAAACTTAAATATATACTTAATACATTTTTTACACTTATAGAAAAATAATTGTAGCTAAATTAAATACAGTAAAGATACTTGCTGAAATAGTTTTAATTTGAGATGTAGTCATTTTCCTAAGCTCAAAGTTCTGAGCTAATGACCTGCTACTAGGCAATTAATTACATGTATGTGTACTATGTTTTTATAGAATGCCATATAGTATTTTAAACAAACATTAAGATTTCACTACAAAGAACAGAAGCATTGATTTCAACATCAGTAACCATATTTGCAAGTGAGGTTATTTTTTATTCTCCAATGGGAACCCACTGAATAGATCTGATAAATTTCTACCAAGTTATACCCTTTCTCGACTTTCTACAGGTCACGTGCTCAGCACAAGGCTCAACATGAAGAGACTATTCTGGTTCAATGATAATAGAATTACACTCTTGTGAGACTTCATTCATAATATAAATATGACATGAGTCAAGGAAGGACCCACAGGGACAAAAACATTCAGGTTTATTTTAAGTGGGCCACACTTTTTTGTTTCTAATAATATTTAAAAATCCATCTACCCTAGTTTTATACAATGTAAATTTCAATATAAGGATTTTTGTTAAAAGAGAGCTGTGAAGATGGCTCAGCAAAGAAGATCCTTCTGTTCAAGCATAAGGGAACTGAACTCAGATTCTCAGCACTATGTTAAAAACAAAGAAATACACTTCAGTAGTAATGTGAACCATGTCAGACAGTGAGGATTAAAAAAGCACAGCATCAGACTATTGCAGAACAGTGAAATCCCAAGAACATCTTTCTGACCATTTTTTCTGATACGTGTCAACAAACGGATATATGCACTAGATTAGATGCCAGAACTAGACATTTACCATGTTGTGCATAAACCCATGTACTAAGTGTTCTGGGCCCAAGAAACAGTCTCTCCTCTCGAGGAGGTCATTGTCGAGGAAATGCACTGAAACAAATATGTAAGAAAATGTGTAGAAAAGAAATATCTATGTGATAGAGTGGATTCTTGAAGAACTGAGCCACTATGATCAGGAGACAGGAAAGGGACAGCAAAGAGCACGATGAAACTTGGCTCTTTAGTAGGGACAGAAGTTAGCAAAGCAGAAGATCAACCCAAGAGAAAGCAAAAAAAGATATTTATAAAAAAATAAAAATACCATGAAACAAGATAGCAGTGACATAAGTTAAACAGTACAGACTCATCTCACAGACACAGAGGACAGAACATAAATAAAACAGTAGTCAAAAGACAAAATAGAAGAGATTGCAGCGGTCAGTTCAGAGAAGACCATGACAGTTAAGACTTTAGGACGCTGTAACTAAATTGGAAACAGAAGAATTTAAGTCTATCAGACAAAGATATATGAGGAGAAAGAAACACAACCCAGAACAAATGTCTGCCTTGAATAATCAGAACAATGATGGGCATTAACTAAGTAAGATAAGAAATTCAGAGGAAATGAGCCATTTCTGCAGAAGGCAAATTAAGTTTTGGACGCAGAGATGTTGTGATGCCTGCAAAACATCCACATGCAGGTACCATTCACTCCTAACATAATTTTTATACAGGTAACTTCACCGTCAACATCCAAAGCCCAAAGCAAGATGATGCCATTTTTCTTAGCTATTTCCAATCAGCTAACAATTCAATTGTTACAAAATTACAAAAATATAGGGTTTTACCTAGGAGTTCCAAGATTTCATTATACAACTGCCTTACTCTTACAGATAAAAGCATCTGAAACCTAAAGTATTAAAGCTGAGAAGCCACAAAAAGCAGGTTAAACAGATGGGCTGCACATCACAGTCCTACTGCACTGGTTCCCAGAAGAAGTGGAAGAAGAAGAGGAAGAGGAGGAGGAGGAGGAGGAGGAGGAGGAGGAGGAGGAAGAAGAAGAAGAAGAAGAAGAAGAAGAAGAAGAAGAAGAAGAAGAAGAAGAAGAAGAAGGAGAAATTTCTATCCCTCAAAATGTTTCTGACCCTAAAACAAAAGTGTGGCTGTCAGATCAATCTTGCCAAAAGACTGATTCCATATCACTCTTTGTTTTGTTGCCATGCATCAGAAATGCTGCCCTCAATATGTCCCAACGCTAGGAATGTATCACTTGTTGTCTGCCCTTATGTTGAAAGAGAAGCTGTATCTTATCCATTTGTACGGCTAGTCAACCAAGGCGGAAGAAATTCACCTGGAATCATAGGTACAACCAAATAAACAACAGTTCTTAGTAGTTTTATTTCTGAAAGCAGATGGTCAAAACTGGAATTGAGATTATCTACTTAACAGTCACATGACCTATGGCAAATTATTTGGCTTACCATTATTATTATTACTACCATAAGCTCAAGATAATAAGAGCATGTAACAATTTCTCAGAATGATTAAATTATTTATAGACTACCTGGCATACTTACTGCCATCAATAAATGTTACCTGTTGTTGCCTGGTTTGGAGCTTCAGAGTTCTACAAGAGCTACCTGAGCAACTCCACTGCTAGAATACTCTGCCATGCTTCCTCCATACCCTCAAACATAGCAGGCATTAATTTCCATTGATATTCCCTAGGACTAGTCTTATTTTCTCTAGTACAAAATGTCATATCCATGCTCAACATGAGGATTTGATCTGATCATCTAAAGCTAGACTATCACCTCAGTTATCCAGAACATGGGAACATGGTCAGTGGTGGCACTTTCTCTAGAATGTGCTGGGCTGGGGCTACTACTGCTCTGTTGTAGAGACATGGCTCTGGTACTTGACTGGTGAACAGTTGGAGAAGTAGTCAGAATGTTTCAAACGCTAGGTTTGACTTCCAGCACAGAAGTCAATACATGCTAAGGAGCAGAAATATAATTTTAGATAGATTATTTTTTTTTGTTTTGTTTTTTTGTTTTGTTTTTTGTTTCTCGAGACAGGGTTTGTCTGGAACTCCCTCTGTAGGCCAGACTTGCCTTGAGCTCACAGAGATCTGCCTGCCTCTGCCTCCCAAGTGCTGGGATTAAAGGCATACACCACCACACCACCTGGTGATAGATTTGTTTTTTAAGTGACATAAGGAACAAACAAAACAAAATATGATAAAAATGTAAAATTTAAGATCAATAATATAGGCTCAGTTAACAGTAGAGCATACCTCCAAATTACTTTTTCCACCCATTTATTACCTATAACAAAGTCCTCTAACCAGAGGTCTGGAAGAGTGACACTGACCTCAGAACTAATGGTGGAGACTGCTACAGACTGTCTAAATGGACAGACTACAAGGAAGTTATCTTTCCATCTCACTTGGTCTCTCAGTGTTCCTTGCTTATCACAGGATGCTGTGCAGAAAACTAAGTTGCAGAAACCATTTTATGTCCATATATATGTCATACTATTAGACACAAAGCCCTATGCATTATATCTGGGGGCCAGAGAGATGGCTCAGCAGTTAAGAGCACTGATTGCTCTTCCAGAGGATGTGGGTTCAGTTACCAGCACCCACATGGCAGCTTTCAACCATCTGTAACTCCAGTTCCAGGGAACCCCACATCTATGGCAAAACACCAGTGCACATGAAATACACAGACAGACAGACAAGAACCCAAATGCATTGTATCTACTTTGATAAAGAAACACAGCTTGAGTTCTTGGAAGATTTGGTTTGAGATCTAATGACTGAGATCCAGGAGGAAGATCTTCAGTATCTCCAATTACCAAAGTCACCACACAGAGGTTCACAGAATGAAAGAGCCTCATATGACCTTACAGATCAGCCTGGTTTGCTTTTCACCCTGTACTAATTTAAATATATGAAATGAATATGACATTTAAACTCTACACTTGGATTATGACTAGAGTCAGAACTTTCTAACATCTGAGGATAGAAATTAACAAGAAATAATGGATTAGCTCCTTACATGTTATTCAACACCCACAGATTCAACAAGAGTGCTTTTTAACCAAATCAGTATTTTCAAGTGCAATGTTTAAAGGAAAAGGTTGCCTTCACCAATAAAAGTTACTTATTATTTGCACACATGAAAAATGATAAATATTGATTTAGTTAACGGTAGTATAATAAAATGGCATTTCACTTTGGGGTCCTTCTAATGTAGTATTACACAAAAAGCATACAATGTAACTTATATTTAGTATGAAATATTTGTGTAATTATGAAATCAGCTAACCATGTGTCCCTGTGACAACATGGATTCAGTGTAGAGTTCCTGTTTACTGTTCTGACTCCCTTTTTCTATATAACCTTGGTTATGTTTCAGTTATGTCTCCAATTCTAATTTCTGACACTGAGTACCATTGGTGCTAAGCATAAAATTCAGTACTCAGAAAGGAATTCAAGAAAAGTCAGTTTTCAATTTTCATTTCTTCCCAGTAGTCTTTATATTTGAGAAGTTAATAAAGTATAATAAACATTACTTGCATCTGTAAATGTATTTTATATCATTTAAATCTTCAAAATAAAGACAACCTCCAACTTAATTTGATGAAAATAAAGTAGCCTTTCCATTAACAGTGAGACAGTGGAGTTTCTGGTTAGCACAGACTTAGTAAGCACACTCAGAACTAAGCAAGCACTGAAAGCTATTTCAAAAGGTATTTTATATGATATTTTGTTCAATGAACTAGACTTGAGCTATAGATAATATTTTACCATGGGTTCTTCAGTTATGAAATAGGCTAAGAGATCTCCTTTCTTCCTTCTTTTTACTATTCTAAAGAAGCAATCTCATTATGTAGTCCTGGCTGTCCTGAAACTCAATCTGTAAACCAGGCTGGCCTCAAACTCATAGGGATTCACCTGCCTCCTGAATGCTGGGGTTAAAGGCATGTACTACCAGACCAGGTGAGAGACTCATCTTTCTATTCTTAATTTTTTCAGCCAAAAACAAGCATCTCAGAAAATATAGCAATAGTTGACTTCAGTTCTGTTTTATAGTGAGTCTACATAGGCTCACTGGAGAACACAGGAGGAGGAAAACTGAGAAAAGAGGGGAAAAATCCAGCAACTTCATGCCAAAGTTCAGTATGACTTAACACTGGAGAAACTTGTATCACTTTTCAAAATTATTTCAGTGCTACGAAAGAAAGTACAATTAATGCGTTTTCATAAAATTTGGTTGTATAAGCAGTTAGGGAATTTTGAAAATGCGTAGTTGAAGTCAATTAATAAAAAGGTTATCTTTAAGGAAGAAAGTATCATTTTAAAAGGAGTATTGTCCTAAGCAGAGAGGATTCTTTGCTACATTTCAATGAGGCAATGTTGTTCCATAGTCTTCAGACCAAAAAAAAAAAAAAAAAAAAAAAAAAAAGGCAGGCAAAACCACATTCAATTCTGGTGTTAGAAAAGTTCATAATTATTTAAAGCACTGTAATGCCATTCACCAGTAGTTGAGAAGAACATATTGCCGACTGAACTGTAAGTCAAAACTGTAACTACAGTACAGATGGACTGTCACTAAAACTCTCATCCATGAGATTCCAGATAACCAGTCACCAGAGTCTCCTGTCATCACCAAATAACAGCAAAAGCAGCATAACAGCTATAGCAGCAGCAGGAACAGAAGCAGAGACAGCAGCAGAGCAAGGGTAGCAATGGCCAGTTCCTAAGTGCCTGGTGTTTAAGTAAATTATTTCAATTAGTAACATGACCCACTGATTTCCATACATTGTTTCTACTTGTTATAGCTGCCCTACAAAGAATAAGTTTCTTTTAGTAATGAGAAACCTGAGGCTTAGCAAGGGTTAAATTTTACTGGAACTAGAGTATTTAACTAGGATCTAAGCCCATCTGTCTACTTTATTTCAGGCAGATATTCTTTTCATAGCACCATTCATCACAGTGGTGTGGATAAACAGATTTTCAGTGTGGAAGATTAACATCACTAGGGTCTCATATTTCAGTCAAAGATAGAAAAAGAGTCAAATACCAAGCTAGTAAGAGAAAGGCTCAAGAAGGATCTCAAAAATCACAAGTAAGTAGATTGAAAGTATGAGATGGGCCATAAAGTATCAAGTACAAGGCAGTAATATAATTTGGAAGACTGTAATAAAATTTACAATGATAGTACTATCCAAAACAAACCTAGAATACTCATAAATACTCACTCAAAATACAATGTAGTGCACTTAAACACCAAAATCTAATGGTTGCACATTCTGCAACACTAACTCTGTACACAAGGTAAGAAAGGAGAATCAGAGGTAATGATTTGTGAAATGACATGGGTGGGCTGAAAATCAGGATGATTATCTTTCAGTAAAATGTAGACAGAAATGAAGCCACAGGTGCCAACATAGCAACAGTTACAACTACACACTTACTTTCATTCTGTCTCCTATATGCTATGCACTCTCAGAGACCATAAGCATATATTAATTCCTTTTAATTTCCTCAACCTCTTTTGTGATTTACATTTTAAGGATGAGGAATTGGGGCAGAGACGTCAAATATACTGAGTCGTTCATATCTAGTAAACAAAGCAGGAACTCCAACTCTGTACTCTACTACAAAGTCTACACTCTTACTACACCATAGAATCTGTTTAAGGGTCTAAGAATACAGAACTGGGCACTAAATCTGGAAGCCATTTAGGAAAGAAGCAGAACTTTATAAAGTTAAAAGAAATTAAAGAAACTTATAACAGACGATATAAAGTCTAGAAATAATAATAGTCTCAAAAGGTTACTAAGGTAAACATGCTCTTGAAATAACAGCATCCTTTGTGCCTACAATCAGAGGCAGAATGTACTAATAATCAGTCTGCCTCTGTTATGTACTACTTTGATTTTATAAATGAGGATATCATTTTTCCTGATATAAGTACTTGCTAGCATTTAATTATACACTATACCTTATATGATTTAGGAATGTTTTCTGGGAATCCCAAGCCAAGTATTTATACAAAAATTAGTTTTTAGATTCAATTAAGAAAAATGATAAATCTACACATTAGGACTTTACATGATTCATTAGATTTTAACATCTGGAGATTAATGTCAAGAATGTTGATGGAAAAGTAGGCCAATATTCTCTAAGACATTCCCTATAGAATTAATCCCCCCCTTTCACTTTCACTTCTTGACACAAGGTCTTGATATGTAGCCCTGGCTGGCCTAGAACTCAATATGTAGTTGGCCTAGAACTCATAGAGATCTACTTTCCTCTGTTCCCTAAGTGCCGGTACTAAGAATATGTGCCACCACACCAAGCTAATTTTAACCTACATCTCCTTGCTTTATTGACTCTAGGAAGATTTTCCCCAGATCATGTATAAATTATGGACATTAGTTGTACAGTTGAGATATGGAGTCAGCTGTCACCTTTTATTAAGTACTTAGGATACTTTTTATAAGAAGACACTGATCCAAGGCTAAAATAGGCATTTAATTTCTCAACACCAAGCACCCAGTTACTATTCTTGGGAAGAGGGATATGTTGGATTCTGAATTCAATACATCTTAAGGGGGGGGGGGGAAGAGTAAAGACATGTAGGCATAACCCAGTGAGTGCTCACACCTTAACTTCCTCATCTCCTTAGTGTCTGCTCAAATATTGTCTCTCTGTGGGGTCTTTTCTGGTCATCAAATGGCACCCCTTCCAAATCCCACTTCATATTTCCCTTATCTCTACTTCATTTTTCTTCCTAATACTAAGCACATTCTAGCATGTTGTTTATTTTACTTTTTAATAGCCTGTTTTCAACACTAAAGCATAAACTCCTCGAGAGCAGAATTCCAGTCTATACTTCTAGCACACAGAACAGGCATAAAGTACATGTTCAATAAATATCTGATGAATGAATAAAAGAAATCCAAGAGATATGCAACTGTTCCAGAAACATTAAGAATTCAAAGTTATACAAATCTAAGAATGGCAAATCTTGATAGTGTACAAACTATCTTTTGTTCAGGAGTAACTCCAAAGCACATAGGCATGAGATGGCTTTATGTGACCAGTATATATACTACTTTCAAAAACTGAATGGTAAAGACAGGCTGGAATTAAGAGGTGACTAGTACTAAACAAATTTGACTAAGGCCTATAATAAAGTTTTGTGTTGCTTTAAAGCATTTTTAAAAAGTTATCATTGTCAGAACTTTACAAGCAAAATATACCAAGGTGTTGTAGCCATGCCTGTAATTCCAGCAACTGGAAGGCTGAGGGAAGAGGACCATGAGTTACAATAAGCTACATAGCAAGACTGTCTCATTTAAAATTGGGGAAAAAAAGGAAGAAAGAAAGAAAAAAGGCAGACAAGACAGTGAACTTGGTGCACATTATAAAAACCAGTTCTGTGAAAGATAATATGTAAATACCCAACCATGACCAAGGAAGAACAGATTCTCTACTCTGTGAATGATACAGAATTATTGTTAAAAATAGAAAAAGCCCATTTTTTTCTGGTCAATTTTTGAAAGAAATTACAAAGTGATAGAGGGTAGTGTCAAATACAAGCTATTATTAGGGATTTTAGAAATGCTTCATATATGGTATAAAAATGTTCAGAAGCTTAAAACTAATGGAATCAACTTGTTTTTGTTAATTGCAAGGAACACAATAAAAAAGTGGTCATTTGAAAATGGCTTTATCTCTATTCCAAAAGCACACATGAAGCTCTGATATTGGGATGGGTAAGTACATACTTTAAAGATGTAAGAAAAATAGGCTTAAACTATAATTAAAGAGCCTGTTGATCCTGTTAAGATCATAAAAAGCACTTCGTTTGTCTCCAAAATCCACACAATCAGTGCTGCAAGAACAGAGTCCTTTTAGTTGGGCTGAGAGGAACACAAATGTGCTAAGTGCTCTCGGTAGACATGTCATCCCACCAGACTCCTATTGTTCCTATTGCAGGATAAAATTTAGTTTTATATGAAATTACTCATTAGAAAATAATTTCTGACAAAAATATAAGATTTATTAAAATCAAAACAATTGATTTGAACTCAATGTAGCTAAGATAAAAAGTGGCAAGTTTAATATGTAAGTAGGAAGACACTAATGCATTACTGGTTACACTATAATATAATTTTAACCAAAGGGATGATATTAATGACCCATAAGAAAATACATATTAATTAAATGTTACTTTAAATTTTGTTTTTAGAATCTTCAAGAAGTCTCACCCTAAAACTCCCAATTACTTTAGGTTAATAATCCCCAAATAAAGGCAGAGGACATAGTGGTCTAAGCAACACCTTAATTGAAAAGCTACAAACAGGCCTACATGAACTTTTGAGGATCTTGACAAAATGAAACAAACATTAAAGTATTAGAGAATAGAAAAACAGACATCAATAAATTTAGAGAACAGAAGATCAAACTATCAGAATTAACTTAAATTTTAAAAATGAATTGAGAATTATATTAAAATTATAGTTAATATGGAACAATATATTTTTAATGACAGTAAAAGTAACTACAATTTTAGAACACGTCATTGAGAAATGTTGTCTGAGGACTAGACAAGCCATTATCTCCCAACAACCAGGGTGTTTGCATGTTCTGGACTGCCTTTGTGCAGAGGAACATTTAAGGGCAGGAGCCAAAATGACTACATTTTAATTTGGATATCAAAGCACTAATGTAATGGACTTTTCTTGTTCACAATTGGCCAACAAGATTAAGATCAAGAGCCAAAGCCACCAATGGGAGCCATGCTCAATTTGTTTGGCTTTTAGGCTGCCTCTGGCCAAATTAGCCTCAGCCTGATGGTATGCCAGAACCTAGAGCAGGTCCCACAGTCAGTTCATTCTCATTCCTGGGAAAGAGAGAACAGGTAGCACTTGTGTCCATCGAAGGGGACACTGTCCAGGTACACCCTGGACATGTTTTGAAATCTCTGGGCTGCTTCTGCATCTGAAAAATAAGAAAGATAGCACAATGACAGACAACGAACGAGGAAAAAGACAACTGTCTGGCCTAAAATCTCAAGGCATAAGGTATGAAGGAAGCAGACAAAACAAAAAAGATAAACAGCTATATTATTTGGAATACATTACTCTGGAGGCAAGTATGGCAGAGAAAATAAGCAAAGAAAAGACCACAGCAATAAAAGTTATTTGTAGAGAACCAACTGAAGAGGGAAAAAAAGCTATGTTAAGACATGTGAATCTGACACAAAGATAAGGCAGAACAAGAATCTAAGCGCATGTGGAAGGTAAGAAGAGCTAAGTAGAGAGCACTGGTGTTATGGACGTGTGTAACTGCCTTTGTGTAAGAAACATCTCAGAACTTTGAACTTGGGAAATTCCAACTTCTCTTGAACCAGGTCATGAGCTCCATAGAGCAGGAACCTATTTCAACAAGCAGCTTAAAAAATAAAAACAAAAGACTTCAGTATTTTTTTTTTCCACTTCTCATAAAGGCACACAATGCAATTGTGCTGAAACACACCAAAGAAAAATACACTTAATAAAAATTACACTTACTTAGAAAGACGTTCAGAAGTTGGGATACAAACAGAAACTGAAATCAGAAGAAAAGTTTTACATTTATAAGAGTATATGAGCAACAATGAGTGAAATAAAATGACTTAGTAAAGAGCCCGTATTTTGGCTGACCAAAAATAGTAAATACAAAATATCTGAAATAGTTATGTATACGTACCTTTCTCTATTAAAACTTGGCAAGTATGAGTTTCATGTTGACTTAAGTGTGTAGCCATATTATCTAAGCCAGAAACATCAGTTAGGAAATCACAATTAAGGCACACTAGAGAAATGCCCCTATTTAAAAAAAAAAAAAAAAAAAAGGCAATAAAAGGTTTTATTTTTTATGAAATCATACATAGTCAATACTATTTTTCTTTTTTTTTTTTTTTTTGTGCCATAACTTTTACATAACCTTTAGAAATTATATAGCCATATCTAAGTTATGATGATCTTTATTTATGGGAGGCATTTGTGTTTAAAATATGGGGGAAAGATTAGTGGAAGAGCTCAGACCCAGAACGCTCAGTTTTTGAGTTCATTCCCAGTACACCTTTTTCCCCCAAAGGTATTTATGTTTTAGGAAATCCACTTTTTGTACAGCTGAAAAGGCCAGGAGTCTACCCATTAATAGTCTTGGCTCTGTTTGAACTTGCATTAATAAAGGCAAGCCACACTGTTCCTCTGCCATCAAAGGAGAAGATATAACAGTCATTCCCTTAATCTACATTGAATAAGGTTCTCTATATACCACATCACTAGGTAATATAACGGTGAACAAAAAACAGGTGTAGTCCATGTTTAATGGAATTTGCAATCTAGGGTTTCATTTAGGCAGAGATAAAATTAGAAAACAATGTAAAGGCCCTAAAAATCCATCACATGAGTTACTATCAAGTGCATGCTATGCATTAATGTTCACACCACAACTGGTGCTATCTTCACTTAATACTGTATTAACTAAAACACTGAAGTATACATCCTTGAATATCTTATGATGGGATTAAAGGCATGTGCTCCATGTTCTGACAGACTATAAGATTCTTTACAAACTTTTTAATAAATTATTTTTGTTTAGGTGATAAAAAGAAATGACCCATGCAATGTGGTTACTGTTACTGTCAGTTTAACAACAAAGCATGCATGTGTGCAGTTTGTCACAGCATAGTGTTTTATAATGTGGTGGTGCATGCCTTTCAGTCCCAGCACTAAGCAGGGAGATGTGAGTTTGGGGCCAGCCAGGTCTACAGAGTGAGTTCCAGGACAGCCAGGGTCACACAGAGAAACCCTGTCTTGGATAACAAAGTGTGTGTGGTTTTTTTTTTTTTTTTTTAAGTGAAACTAGGGGCAGAAGAAAGAGCTCAGCAAAGACATTGGCCACTCTTCTGGAGGACCTAGATTCAACTGCTAACACCCATATGGAAGCTCACAATCATCAGTAAAAAACCAGTTTCAGGGGAGCAGATACCATCTTCTGACCTCTGCAAGAACCAGGCATGAACATGGTGCATAGGCATACATGAAGGTACAACACCATACACATAGTAAATAATTAATTTTCTGAATGTGAAAATAGCTCACTCTATCTCCCCTGAAATTCTAACATACTGTGTATTCCACTTACAGGCTGCACTGGTAAAACAAGTGAAAAATCCCCAAATTGGTTCTTCCTGGCTGGTTGTGTTTTAATGCCATTACTTGACACTGAGGCTCCAACTTGTCTCTGCTTTCCTAAAATATTTACTATGAAGCACTTTATCAGTAGTGGAATACTTTATCAGTAGTGGAATACTCAGTGTATGCTTGGTTTAAACATATCACACCTAAATTTTACAACTTGAAGAACAGATGCTATAATTACCATCTCTTTAGCTAGTATTAGCTTAATAGTCTACCAAAGACAAAGCTGACAAGGGCCAGAAATAGGTTTGAAATAAAGCCCATATTCAGTGCACTGATTCACATCATTACAAATTCAGTCCTAACTTTCTGACAGCCCCAAGCTACATGGCTAACTCACCTACAACTCACCTCATACAAAGCTGAACTCAACCTCCTTCAGTAATATATATATTGATATAAAACATCCCAGTGCAATCCATTTACTAAAAACTGAAACCAGTTGATGAGATAGTTTTGCAAGTAAGAGCACTTGGCATGAATAAGCTGATGACCTAAGGTCAACCCCTGGAACCCACAAAAGGAAGAAAACCAACTTCTGAAAGTTGTCCTCTGATCTCTACATGTGTGCTGTTCTATGTGTGCATGCAAACACCCACAAAAATACACAAAATAAAGAACTTATTTACTTTCCCATATATCTTTTTTTTCCTTTCAGTTTTTTGAGACAAGGTTTGTGTAGCCTTGGCTGTCCTGGAATCAGCTCTGTAGACCAGGCTGGCCTAGAATTCACAAAAATCCTCCTTCCTCTGCCTCCCAAGTGCTTGGATTAAAGAAATACACTACCACCACCCTGCTCTAATTTTCCTATATATCCATGATGACTCTGGAATATTAAAATATTGGAAAGCTTTATTTTTGTTCTCATCAAACAATGCAAATGTACTTCATCTGGTGCCCATCTGTCACTACCACAATGAATTTACCATGAGTACTATGACATACATTTGATCTAATTATAGTAACACAACCCAGTAACATCTAGTCACAAGCAACCAACAGACACACTGGCACTGGGTTAATTAAAAAAATATAGTAAACTACAATGACAAAGCATTTTGTATATATTAGAATGCCTGTAATACCACTTCTTGGCCTTTAGTATAAGATGAAGTATAGAATACCTGTAATAAAAAACAAGTAATGAATGCTAGAAAGATACAAAAATTTGTATCTCTTACATAGTACTAGTGAGTATGTAAAACAGTGAAACTAATGAAAGTCTATGAGTTTCTCAAAGGGTTATCAGGAAATTAGAATTTAACCCAGCAAACCTAATCTTAATTACTCACAAAAGAGAAATGAGTGTTTGTAAAAACTTATACAAAAAAGAAAGTGTTCATATATTTATAATTTGACGTTATTTATAATAACGTCAAAATGTAAAACTAACCAAATGAATAACCTATGGTCTATCCATAAAGTAAACTAAAATACTATTCATTAGTTTCTATAAGGGATGCAATATTCTACACCATGGATGAACCTTGATAGGCAGTCATTAAGGACCACACAAAATACCATCCCATTTATTTACAAAACATCCAGAATGAACTAGTTTATATCAACACAAAGTACATTTACAGTTGCTTGGGAATGGGCAGAATTGAAAGGAAATGGGAATGAGTACTAATAAATGGGATTACTTTTTAAATACTGAAAATGTGCACATATTAACTATGACTGATAGATACACAATTGAACATACTAAAATGTATTAAAATTACATGTTAAACAAGTTAAGAATATGGCATGTGTAATGGTTAATCTTAATTATTAATCTAAGGGGTTTAAGAAACAAACCTCCACCACTTCTGTGAGGAAGTGGGAAGACCCACTCTATGTGTAGGTATACCAACCATCCCACAGATTGGTCTTGGACAGAATAAAAAGAAGAAAGAGAGCCAAGTGGCAGTATTCATCAAACTATGCCTGACTGCAGGTAAAATGTGACCAGTCACCCCAATATCTTGCCACCCAACTTCTCCACAACAGATTGAGCCAAAATAAACCCTTCCTTCCTTAAGGTGCTTGTCGGGTATTTATATCATAGGAACAGGGAAAGCAACTAACACAATATGTGAATTCTAGCTGTAAAAAATTATCACATAAGAAAAAAATTACAATCACTGTTCAATAGAAGATTTTATAAAAATCACTCATTTACCTGAGATTATCTGAATGTTTCTTAAATATACAAAACCTTTTACTTGGACGGTTACTATGAAAGCTGAAAAGAAAAAAAAAAAAAATGATTACAATTCTTTTACTGAACAGAAAGTCACACTGATTTTTATACACTTAAAGTCTATACTTAAGTTTCTAACAAAATAGCACGGATGAGAATACTGCTCTCTTTTCTGTTTAATTCATCATCCCCTACCTTCCTCTCAAGATGGGACTTCTACACACTGATCTCAAACTTATGGGCCAAGACTTATGGGTCTCCTACTTTACTCTGGAAAGGAAGGTACGCAAGGTTGTAACTGCCACATGGATCCTGGGAACAGAACCCTAATCCTCTGAAAGAGCAATGGGTCCTCTTAACTGCTGAGACATCTTTGCATTCCTGTGGGTAATACCTTTGTGTTTTCTCTATTGACATCTATATGTGTTACATAAAAAGGGGAATAAATAGAGAATTAAACTAAAATTTTATGTTAACCATTGAAAACAATTATTAATTTCTGCTAATGATATAATTTCACTATGATATGAACCATTACCAGCAACAATGTACCACTTTTAAGTCAGCATGCTTACATAGATGGAAGGGGATCCAAATTAATTTCAAAAAATATAAATGATACAGAAGTAATAATTACTTTAAGTAAAAGCTACTGATTACATTTTTAATGTCAAATATTTCAATAGAGGTCTTTAAGATTACCAGCAGCAGTTCTAAAAACAAAATGAAAATAAGGACTCCTAATTTAAAACAATGCCTCCGCTCAACACAGAACAGAAAAGGTTACCAACTATACTTTTAGCCATGTGATCATAGTTCTTACATGCCCTTTAACTCTTTTGTACTAAAAGCCACAGTTGGTTTACCAGTTATTTCTAAAAGTAAAATCACATCACAGTATCAGCATCACCTGAGAACTTTTAGAAATGTAAAATCCTACGTTACCTACAAATCTGCTGAATTCATCTCTGGCAGTGGGGCTTTAATTTTGTAGTGATTATAAAGTATGCTTAGGTAAATGGTTCTATATCACACAGGCTTTGTATGCAGAAAAATAACTATTCTGGCTCACTACAGACTTAAGAAGTATTCTTCAAAAATTTCAGATCTCAGAAGAGGTCAAATGGTTATTTCTTCAATTTAAGTAGAAGTATTAGTAAAGAATTTATACATGTATAAATATGAGGGTAGTTTTTTAAAATCAACAAGAAGTTGAGAAGACTCAAAAATATTTGCAAAAATTTGCATGACTGTTCCATTGAACAGTCTAACATTTTGTCTGATTCATAAGACACATAAATCATATATTACCTTAAAAATAAAATTCAAAAATTACCTTTCTTTAGACAAGAATACCATTTTTACTTTATTGTCTATTAGAAAAATGCATTAAAATTACACTTTAAGGTTTTTCTGATGGCTTTCAAATATGTCTACAATTTATAACATTAAAATATTGATAATAATTTCTAATTAATCTGACCCCTAGCTATAATAACACAATTTATATTGCCTCTGTTTGTATTATCTAGATTTAAAACACAAGTTCCACAATTTTGTATATTAACAAAAAAGGGTGGGTAGAGAGCCAGATGTGGTAACACACATCTGTAATTCTAGTACTTGGGAGGCTAGAACAAGAGAATTTAAGTTCAAGGCCCACCTGGGCTACATAGTGAAACACCTGTGTTGAATTTTTAATAAAAGAAGGAAAAGGTGCTGAGAAAGATATCAAGCACAGAAATAATTTTCCTAATGGCCTTAAACAAACAAAAACCTTGGAATGACCACAACAAAGCAACTGAAAGACCTCTCCAACGAAAACTTTGAAATACAGTAGAAACTGAGGAAGAAAGCTGAAGCCAGAAAGACTTTCCATGTTAATGAACTGGAAAAATTAATATTGTGAAATGGCCATTTCACCAAAAGCAACAACAAAAATTACAATACCATTCTTCAGAGAAACTGACTACAAACAAACAAGCAAACAAACAAAAATAACAAAACAAAAACAAAAATCCTTAAGATACATTTGGAAGCACAAATAACCTCAGATAACCAAATAATCCAGAACAAAACCAGAAAGGCTGATGTATCACTGCACCCTCACCATGTTCCTGTGTACAACCTTAGTAAACTCATTGGTGCACCCATGCATGTGTGTGATACACACACACACACTAATTAAAATTTTATAGTATGAAGCCAGGCTGGTAGAAATGTCACGGACATTTCAGAACTGAACATGATTTAAAGAGGGGAAAGGAGAAAAGGTTCAATGTTATGTTGGCCTTTATGACAAGTGAACATGAGTACAGAGTAAATGAGAAAACAAAACAGGATTGAAATAATGACCCAGTTGGTACAGTGACAATAGAGCTTAACTGGTATTGAACATCATAGACTAATAGGAATTCAAAGGAATGAAGCACAGGTAGAGATTTGGATGGTCCTATTAAAAAAAAAAAAAAGACTTAAACACTGATAAAATACTAATTACCAAGGGCAGAAAACTGGCAAATTACTGAAGCCACACCATAAAGGTAGGATGACCTTTGAAAGCAGAATTTGGCAATAATCAAAAAGCAACAGGAAAGCCAGACTATGACCTAAAAAAAAAAAAAAAAAAAAAAAACTCACTTATACATGAATTCTATCCAAATAACCTCAGAACAGCATCATTCTGAATAAGTAATATATCGGGTTTATTTATATAAGGACAACTATGATGATTCTTTAAAAATAAAAAACCACGTTGTTTGTTTCTCTTTAGTGGACCCAGGTTCAGTTCCCAGCACCCATAAAGGCAGGTCATAGCTGCCTATAACTCTAGCTCTAGACGCCCTTTCCTGGTTTCCACAGGCACCCATATACATGTGGCATATACTCACAAAGACAAACACACATGTATTTAAATAAAAACAATCTTAAAAGATAATATGGAAAAATAACATGTTCAATAATAGTAATATCCAGATGTGGACTGTGAGAATTAATCTATCATAGAGCAAATGACAGGTACTCAATGTAGAATAAATGCATTATTCGAAAGAATTCCAACAGTGGCATCATGACATTCACTGAATAGATGTAAGCACATAAAGCTTCAGAGACATATGGATGACTGCTAATGGATGGCTACAGAGAAAGATGGGAGGGGGGCAATAAAGCTCCTAGCATAACTGAAAATCTTGAAGTCTGCTTTGAAAAGAGTAACAGTCATGAAAATACATGGATTTGTCAGTTAATGATATTTAGAATAAATTTAAATTTATATTTGAAAAGAACCATTTTTTTAACTTTTTCAGGGAATAAAGTAAATCCAAAAGAATAATTACTTATTTAACAAATCTATCTTAATTTCATTGGTTTAATTAACCATTTCATACAGTAATTTCTTGATTTGCTCTGTTAGAAAAGACTACTAGGCTTCTAATATAGACGATATGTTTTCAAAACAAAAGCTTCTTCGATTAGAATTATAATAGGCAAAACACTGAACTCATCTTACCTCATCATGTGATTTACATAGGCTTTGCTACAGCTAGTGTTGTATCTGCAAAAACTACAGTGGACATATGTAGGAAAATGGTTTGCAAAATCTTTTATTTCAGAACAACACTCAATACACTCGTGAACACCTCGACGCAACCTTGTGGAGATATAAAAAAGATATTTTAAAACAAAAATCATCAGAGAGGGCTATCACTAAATATAATGTTGCTATACTTGAGTTTAAACTGGGAATGTGTGTCAGGAGTAGAGCATTACCTTAAGTTCCTCAAAGCTGTATTCACTTTACTTTTTTTATTACTATTAGCCAGTGTGCTTTGTTTCTTCTGTGTATTACAGACTTTTGACCTGTTTTTGGATTTATTTCCATTAGACTTGCTTTCATTAGGTTTACTGGGATCAGATACAGTTGTATTCAGTGTACTTGTATTCAATGCAGTGGGATTTTTAGAAGTTACATTTTCAGTCCTTGGAGGCGAGAGCTGGAGGGTGGAAGTGCCTGCATTAACGGGAGGTGTAGCTGAAGACTCTGACTGAAGAGGTCCAACTGAAGCTCGAATAGTAACCTACAAAAATGAAGAAAACAGTCACTTAAAATAAGCTAAATCTTAAGTATATTTTAAAAAGCACAGATAACTAACTAGGCTTAGTTATCTATTTACTTTAAATATTGAGCCAATTAAATGAATTCAATTCATATTATTATCAGTTGTATGTTAACTGTTATTAATAAATAAGATTAATACAAATTGTATGACTCTAAGAAGATCACATTTCACAGCCATTTTTATGCTCTGATATAACTAAAAGTAATTCTCAAATAAGAACCCAAAACTTAAGTAATAAAGACTGAAAAAAAAATAACAGGTCCTAGCAAGGACTGTTACCCTTTGAAATTATTAGTAATAAACAAATATAGATAGCAAGAGTGACTTATTCTTTCTGGATCACACTGCCTAGAATTTGTACAAGTGGTATATCAATTCATTATTCTGTAAAAAAAAAAAAAAAAAAGTTATATATTTTAAAATTCTTTAAAAGAACTAATAAGGCTTATTATTTACTGTTCAGAAACATATTGTTACATTTGTTGGTTCATAATGAAAATGCATTTTCATTAATCATTTGACAATATTCTCATCACATCCAAGGGACAGCCAATGATGAAGCCCTATTAACACAAGTGCTTGGGAAATGTGCAAAAACGTTGCACCAAGAATCAAAAGGCCTAAAGGTAAATCTGCCTTCTTAGCTACATAACCTTGAAATAGTAACTGAATCTTAAGCCTCTCCATATCTGTCACAAAGGGTAATACCAACTGTAGGTATCTCATTTACTGCTGTATGGATTAAGTAATAGAATATATGAAAAAGCACATTTAGACTTAGGTAATTCTAAGGTGGTAGAAAACCATTTAGTGTCATTAATATCATTACTATTAATATGGGAAGAAATGAGGGAGGATTGCACTGCTTACATTAGTATTATGCATGTATAGTCCCAGCATGAAATGAATGGACTTCAGGGAAGGAAGCTGGCTAGCTCCTCTTGCTCTAAGTCTTCAGAGCAAGGCTTTATATCAATTAGTCAATTCAAATAAAAGACATACCCACATTCAAAGGTAAGTACCCAAAGGCAAATATAAAGGTATTGGGGATTGTTTCACTTTGGATTATCCATGCCTCTGTTTTCCCTCCACTGGAGCAAATATTCAAGAGCTGACTGTATATAAAGAAGTCAGAGAAAACAGGTGTATATAAGGCAAAAAGGGAACAGTATAGTACAATCATCAATTTACAGTCAGACAAGGGCTTGCTCACAATGCTGTCCAGCAACAGAATTTCCTTCTTTGAGAGTAGACTCAGCAATAACAACTTCAACAAACATCTGAGAACCTGTAGCATTAGGTATTCTAAAAGATGCTGGAGATACAAAGATAAATGAAAGAATATGATTCCTGATATCAAATGTCTCAGTCCACAGCTATTAAAACCAATACATACACTACTAACTAGAAAAGCTCAAACAGCCATACAGTATTGAAATAACCCACTGATAAAAGGAGTTTATTCAATTGCAAATTTTATGAAGGAATACACCCACCAGTAAACTCAAAACAATGGTTAGATGTTTTTCTTTCTAAGCACAAAAGCAATAAAATCTAAAATTAGTCTTAATAAAAATCATGTCATTTCTAACATAGTTTGTTCCACAGATAAAACTAGGCAGGAGTAAGTTTTTAGTATACAAATAAAATAATACCATGCATTTGAACATACTTTTGTTCCAGGGGGCAGTCCTTCAAGCTGCTTGGGTTTTACAAATGTTCGGTGATGTTGAGTCTTGTGATCCATTTTCTCCTTGCATGTCAAAAACTGCAATCTGCATTTGGTACACCGATGTATTCCCTTTTTCTATTAGAAAAAAGGGAAAATAATTTCGATAGCCATAAATCCCATTTTGAAACTCTTTTTTTGTTGTTGTTGTTGTTTGTTTGTTTGTTTGTTTTGAAACAGGGTTTCTATTGCTTTGGAATAAACTCTTAATTTTAATGATACTTTACTACCATAAACAATTATCAAAGAATCATCTCATTTTTAAAACGTGTATTAATTAGTATTGGATCTCAAGAGTATCTGTTATATGGTAATCAAACATGAGGATTAAAGAAATGGCTTAGTGTTTAAGAGCACTAGCTGCGCTGCCAGAGGACCTGGGTTTGATTGACAGCACCCAGTGGTGGATAACAACTGTCTGAAACTCCAGTTCCAAGGGTCACAACACACTTTTATGGCCTCTGCATATGGTGCACAGACAAACATACAAAATAAAATAAACAAATCTTTAAAACAAAATTATGAAAGTTGTATAAAAGGTTCTAATGAGATTTCTGGGGCACACTTTAAATCCCAGCACTCAGAAGGCAGAAATAGGTGGACCACTGAATTTAAGTCCAGCCTGGTCTACAAAGCAAAGTTCAAGGAACAACCAGGGCTACATAGTGAGACTCTGTCTCAAAAACAAACAACAAATCAGCAAAGCAAGAATCTCAAAAATGGTGGTATGAAATATCTTTTAGTCACAAGCCAAGCATTTAAAGACCTGACACTGAAAAAATTAGTTATTCTATGTTTTTATATAGAAGGGGGTGGAGAGATGGCTCAGCAGTTAAGTGATTGTACTGCTCTTCCAGAGAATCCAAGTTCAATTCCTAACATGTGCACAGACCCTTACACTTACACAGAAAATTTTAATGTTATTTTTAACATTTTCCTATTTTCCATTGGTCTATATGGAGATAAAAATGATCTCTCTAGGACCAAATAAATTTAACTGGACATATCTAAGAAATGAAATCAGTGTTATTCAATAAACTTCCTATAGTAAGAAAACATTCTGTGGCTGTGCTCTCAGTACCATTAGTACTGAGTACAAAGTACTGAGTACTGAGTACAAAGAAGTGAAAAGAACTGGAGAAAATGTTATTACCCTGATCTGCTTATTGTTCACTGTATAACTATACCAAATTAGCACAGTATATCCCACAAAATGAACAACTGTTACACATCAAAACAGTATTTTAAAAGAGGAGCTGGGGAGATGGCTTCACAGTTCAGTTTCTCCTCCAGAGGACCAGGGTTTAATTTCCAGATTGATATGGTGCTCACAACCATCTGTAATTCCAGTTCCAGGGGACCCAATAGAAGCCTTTCTCTGACCTCTGCAGCACTAGTCACACACATGGTACACAGATTTAGATACAGGCAAAATATTAACACATATTAATTCTTTAAACATGTATTTTAAAAGAACTGACAAGTTACAATACTCAAAGCAGTAATAGTAGGACATTAGAGTTCTAGCTTCATTTTTAGATTATTTTATAAGCACGATTCACTCATTTTTCTCATAGATGCAGACAACACAAATTCATTTATTGTATACTCAAAGAGGATGATTTAAAACAGAAAATATGGTCAAGAATCAGAAACTAAATAGGCTGGAAAGACAGTTCACATGAGTTCATCTCCCAGAACTGTTTTTCTCTATAATCACTCACATCTCCTGATGTGCAGAATTTTAAAAAGCACAAATACACTGAACTTTGCAGTAAGCTGGCAAAACCCGACCACACCATCAGATCCAATGTAGACATGGATTCCAACAAAAGTACTATTGCTAAAGACAGGTTTCAGTGTTGCTGCAAGATTGTTAGCTCAAAGTATGGCTTAATTGCCCCAGGAAAAGAACCGATAAGCATCACATCAGAAATGCAAGGAAAGATTCAACAACTAATAATGAGTTCCAGAAATTACATAACTAAAGCTAACATAAGTCATAGCTTGTTTCCTTTGTCATGTGAAAAAGAAATATTACTCTAGGTCAATAATGACATGTCTTATCATAATACTAGGGGTCAGACAGTGGGGAGAAAACACAAAACAAGAGTAAAAGAAAATTAAGAATTCTCTGTCTTGATTCTTTCTCAATTCTAACTCATTTTTCCTCCTCTGCTTGAGAGGGCACTTCAAAATCATCCCATATCTACCAAGACCCTAAAGTAGCCAATCTTTCCCATATTCCATTTGCTTCTGTTTTGTCTCAATCCTAGGCTTCCTATTTCTTGTCATCTTTGAGACATCACTATTTATAGAGAAAGAATCACTAGAAAATTAGCAAGAACTAGAAGTTTTACAAGTAATTCTGTACACACTTTAAATCACCTGTATATGTGCAACAACTTCACTCCCTCTGACAATCAAACTTAATGTTCTGAGTGATAATCAGGTAACATGAAAAAGTAAGGATTATTAAACTCACCTGATGCTTCATATAATGATGCATAAAGGGTGTGGCAATTTTAATAACTTTGAGGCAGAATGGACATAGCAAATTCTTAGTGTTTTCATGTGCTGTTTTAAAATGAGATTCTACATCAGAAAATAATGATGATCTGTAATTGCAAACCTATAAATAAAAAATGTGATGTTAAAATGAAAAGTTTGTAACTGATTTGCAACTACAGAGTAACAATGATTCATTTATTAGATTATATATTACCAATCCAGTTCTGACTCCTATTCATGCAAGAAACTCACTAATGAAGGCATCAAGGAGCAGAGTTCAGAGTTCAAGACTGCTCCCCAAAATAGGTACCTGTGTTCTTATCATTCTCTATCAACCCATCTTGTCTTGAATATTGAAGCTTTGGAAACTTCTAAAGGTTTTGGAATCCTCTAAAATACGTTTCTTTACATAAAACAGTATTAGTAAATTAAGTAGGAAGCACTGTAACTTTAGTTACCATTTTTACCTAAATGGTTATATATATATAAATATATATATATATATAACCACACATGAAAATAACATGAAATTTAAAAACCAGAGTCCATAAGTTTTATTAGAACACAACACATCCATTTATTCTCTTTCACTCGTTGTTGAGTTGCCACAATGGGAGAGTTGACTGGCTGTGATAAAGACTATATTCCCTCTAAAACTAAACATTTATCAATGTTTGGACCATTAACTAAAAGAAAAAAATTCTAACAATTTATTTAACACCTACAAACCTTAACACCAAAACAACAAAATAGTTAATAAAACCATAAAACATGGATGTACCTGGCAGATGTATGGCATTTCACCAGGTTTATGATTATCCTTCATATGTTGTAAAAGAATCTGTTCAGTTTCAAACGATAGCTCACAGATTTTACAAATGGCTATAAATAGGAAGAAAGTAATAACAACACTTTAATACATAAATAAAAAAAAGGTTTTTTTTGGATAACAATATCAGTAAGTTTATCAGCAAAAAGAAGCCGCAGGTAGAATAGTGAGCAGTCATACATACACAAACGTAACTCTGCAATTCTAATTCTTCTTTTAGCACTATCACAAACACATGTTCATCATCCAACTGTCTCAGTACCAAATAACCTGGCTGAATTCATGAGGCTATACCACGACACACATCTGGGATTTGAACTGAAGCTGCTGGAATAAGTTAACTTTTTCAATTGTGACCCCAAAATTCAAATTTCTTGTTCTTATTTCTAGCAGTTTCTACAAGAATTGCTCAGCATCAACAATAAAAACCGGGAACATTCAGCACTGAAACGTGGCTGTAACTCACTGGAAAAGTCATGAAGCGTGTGTGTGCTCTCAATGTGGCACTGCAGCTGGAAGGGGGTGGGGAACTGGCGGTAGCAATGCTGGCAAGTGGTGTGCTTCTCCCAGCTCTCACTGCCCTGCTTCTCAAGCTCCAAATGGTGCTTCATGTGGTTCATAAACCTGCACAAGATTATCAAAGGTGCAAAGACTCGCATTAAAACCCAAAGAAAACCTCCAACCCACTCAAGGAAAATAGTGAATACTACTCTACATTTTGAGTCTTCAATGTCTCTAGAAAAGTGCATGTTTTAAATGACTGAAGTGGCTAAGGAGACACCGTTTATTTATTTTTTAAAGACAGGGTTTCTCTGACTGAAGTGGCTATGGAGACACCTTTTATTTATTTATTTTTTAAAGACAGGGTTTCTCTGTGGCTTTGGAGACTGTCCTGGAACTAGATCTGTAGATCAGGCTGGTCTCAAACTCGGATTCGCCTGTCTCTGCCTCCCGAGTACTGAGATTAAAGGCATGTGCCACGAACACCCTTGCCCAACAACTTTTTTTTCATCTTTTTTTTCAAATGTCACTAGTTTCAGTTGACTGCTTTAGATAAAATAACAGTTTCTTTACCATGTGAAGTACTATTTACATTGTAAAATTTAATACTAGAAGGGAATCCTATCAGCAAGAGCAGCTAAAGTCATGGAGAAAATTCTTTAAGACCTTCAAGGTATACAATGGGAACAGGGAGAAAAAGGCAAACTTCTTACAATAACCAATTTTTAAGTTACATCTAATAGGAAAGAAAACAGTAATGAAAAGCCTGTGCTGATGAGTCAGAACAGAAATCTTGATATGTTTCTTATCATTATATAAATTATAAACAATACCACAAGCATGGTGGCACAGACCTATCCTACCACTTGCAAGCCAAAAGAAGGCAGATTTCTTGTGAGTTTGGGACCTTCCAGGGCTACATAGCAAGATTTTTATCTTAAAAACAAAATACCAAAAATCCATTTCACCTTCCCAGGTTTTACTGGGGGGGGGGGGGAGGGGGGAATTGGGGTGGGGCTGGAGAGATGGCTCAGAGGTTAAGAGCACTGGCTGCTCTTCCAGAGGTCCTGAGTTCAATTCCCAGCAACCACATGGTGGCTCACAACCATCTATAATGACTTCTGGTGCCCTTTTCTGGTGTGCAATATACATGCAAGCAGAACACTGTATATATATAATAAATAAATCTTTAAAAAAAATTGGGGCAAAATATTATATATTTAATTCCTTTGGTCAAGAGGTATGTACCATTAAGGTTACATTTCTCAAGTAATAATTTTCTATGTTCAGTTTCTGTATGTTACTAAAGGTAATTATTTAGATTTTCTAAATGTTCTAATAATATAAACATAGGAAACTAACGTCCTACAATAATTCCTAGAAAAAGTTACTTTTATATTAAATGGGCTAATTTTAAAAGATAAAAACACTTCTGCTAAAATAAATTGCAGTATGTATCACATTTAACAGGGAATGAGAACAGTGAGTCACACCCTATCTCCAATGGAATCTTGTAATGGAAAGATTATGGAACTAAGTGGTGGAGGTTCTTGTGGTGGAGGTTCACTTGAATACTGCTTCAGTATTACATCCAAAGAACAAGTTCCCTGTTGAACTACTGGGACTACTAGCTCTTAAAGTTATTGTGGAATGTACAAAGTATTACCACAAAGAAATTTGTGAGCATCATTGTTGCAGAAAGTCACAGAAAAGTGAATGAACTCTAAAACTTTTGGTGTATAAAATGTTTTGTTTTGGTTTTTTGAGATGGGGTTTCTCTATGTAGCCCTAGCTGTCCTGGAACTTGTTCTGTAGACCACGATGGCTTACAACTCATAGAGATCCACCTGCCTCTGCCTCCCAAGTGCTGGGATTAAAGGCATGTGCCACTAGCACTTGGCTAGCTGAATAAAATGTTAATTCCACAAGATTTTTAGTAAACACAAAAGTGTATGCATATTTGTATACAATGTCTTCTATTTTGAGAGTCGAGTTTTGTGTATGTTTTTATTATATTCTCATCTCTCTCCAAATTTGTCCCCCATCCATTCCTGAAGTATAACTTATCTAAAATATGTACACTCATGTCTGTAACTTTTTTTGAACTGTACTTTAAAAGAAAAATCATTTTTATCAACAGCTTAATTTTTAAAAATCAGATTGTATAAAAGAAGGATAAAGGAAAACAATAAAACAAGTGTAGTAAGTAATGGTAGAAGCAAGGTGGCAAATCTCCAATGTAAAACTATAAAATTTCTGATGACAAATTTTACCTAATAAAACACAAATTTTAGACTATATAATAAATGAGACATCATTAAGTGTATCTTGTTACTTTCTTTTTATTTTTTTATTCCTTTTGGTTTTTCAAGACAGGGTTTCTCTGTATGGTTTTGGCCGTCCTGGAACTCACTATGTAGACCCTCAAACTACAAAGATTTGCCTGCCTCTGCTTCCCAAAATGCTGAGATTAAAGGTGTGCTCTATTATTGCGTGGTGACTTCTTGTAAGTTTTTTATTGTTTTATTTTATCAAGACAGGGTTTCTCTATGTAGTCCTGGCTGTCCTGGCACTCACTCTGTAGATCAGGCTGGCCTCAAAATCAAGAGATCCACCTGCCTCTGCCTCCTCAGTGCTAGATTAAAGGTGTGTACCACCACACATGACAGAAGTGATATTTTTTAAATTTATTTTTATTTTATGTGCATCAGTGTTTTGCTGAGTATCAGGTTCCATGGAACTGGAATTGAACCCAGGACCTCTGGAAGAGCAGTCAGTCCTCTTAACCACTGAGCCATTTCTCCAACCCCCATAGGTGGTATTTTTATAACATATGCCACTCAGAGATTACAAGTATAAATTACTAAAATTTAAAATATTTGTATATAAAATTTTTTAATTCCATTAAGAATGAAATATCTAATTTTTATTTAAATTTTAAAATTAAACCAGACAAGTCCCATAAGACATACATTATACAGATGATAAATATAAAGTGGAAAGTTTGAGTAAATAGTATTAGTAAAGAAGAAGTTAATCTGGGAACTTTGGGATAACTACTTTTATTTATACTATTCAGAGACATCAGAAAATTCCTAGAATACTTATAAGTTCATTTTTCTCCAAATTAAAATAATCTTTTAAGAGGAGGATCTGAAAATACAACAAAGGAGAAAACACTGAAATTGCTATCAAGAATGGCAAGATGATGAAGACACAATGGTTATAGCTTTAGTATTTCAACTTTCATTAAATAAAGATTACATACTTACATACCTAATGTTATTTTTGAGAACTTTCAAACAACTGAAGCATTTAAAGGTTGTGTGAGTCTTCTGTTCGTCCTGGACATCTCCTTCATGTTTTCCATAATAAAAGTCATTAACTAACATGATCAATTTTCCTTTCTCTGAATCAAGAGTCTTAGCTTCATTTGCTGTATTTGAAATTTCTATTTTAGTCAACCCCAAAAAGTTATTTATCATGTCTGGACAACAATACTAGAAAAGAAAAAAAAAAAAAAAAAAAAAAGAAAAAAAAAAGATGCCTTATTTATTACAGAATAATAGCAAAAACAATTATGTTTTCATCTAAGTCTAAACCACATAAAACTATGCTTGGTAAGATATCTGGAAGAAACAGTGAAAGTCTGTGGTGGATAGTCAAAAAAGTTTAGGAAAGTAAATATCTTTTTTAAAGTAGATTATTATTTGTTTAGCGTATATGTTATGTATGGGAGTGTGAGTGCCACAGTGCACTTGTGGAGGTCAGAGGACAACCTGCGGACGTCGGTTCTTTCCTTCCACCATGTGGGTTCCAGGGATCAAACTCAAGTCGTCAGGTTTGGCGGCAAGCACCTTTAACAGCTGAGCCATCTCGCCAGCCCATAAACATTATCTTAACAAAACAAAAATTTAAAAAGAGATGAAAAAAACCTTAAGACTAGGACTTGGCTATAGATTTTAAACTTTTTCCATGCAATTTGCCTGTTTATATATACATATTTTAATAGCCATTTGTTTCATAACCAAAAATCATTCATAACCTGTCAATAACGCAGGAGAAAGATTAGTGTTACATGCTTTTATGTATCAGGTTACATGGACACTTCCTGCCAGTGGTGCTGCATGCCTTTAATCCCAGCACTTAGGAGGCAGAGGGCAGCCTGGTCTATAAAGTGAGTTCCAGGACAGCCAAGAATACACAGAGAAATCCTGTCTCAAAAAAGGAAGGAAGGAAGGAAGGAAGGAAGGAAGGAAGGAAGGAAGGAAGGAAGGAAGGAAGGAAGGAAGAAAGGAAGAAAAGCCACAACTTCCTAAGCTGGGTAAAACTAGGCTTTTACACAGTTAAACTGCCATTCCCTAGATTCATAGTACTAGAAAATGTTTGGGACACAAAGACAAATGCATCTGGTACATCTCAGAATCCAGAATGCTTAAATATTTGAAGAAAATACTTCTCAGTAATAAAATCAAGTTGTCACATAAATTGGTTGTAATATGAAAATTTCCATATATGTACTTTTAAAATAAAGATGTAAGTAATTTATTTATTGTACATAATTTTTAGTAGTGAAGCTTTTCTTTAGAAAACGTAGAAAAATCTGCATCAGAAATCCAGAAGAGCTCATTAAAATGGTAGTTCCTGCCAGGTGGTGCCTTTAATCCCAGCACGGGCAGGCATATCACTGAGTTAAAGTCAGACTGGTGTATAGAGTGAGTTCCAAGACAGCCAGGGCTACACTCAAAAAAAAAAAAAAAAAAAAAAAAAAAAAACAAAATAACAACAAAGAAATCAAATAAATTAATTAAAAAAGTGGTAATTCCTGGGACTACCCTATAGGAAAAAGCATAGGTGTTTTGTTTGCTTATTTTTTAAAGCAAGAAACACAGGCAATTCTTTTATAATGCAAATGCTTCTTAAGTGTGCTATTAAATCAGCATCTGAAAATCTTAACACAATTATTCTATGCTGGGGTCACAACAATCACTTCCTCTCCTGCCACATGTGAGTCTTTAGATCATTCCATTCATGAAACATTCAGTATACCTCCAGGAGCCAGGTCTATGATAGAAGACAGATGACCAGAATTTTCTGCAAGGTTACATCATCCTACTTCATTTCACTGCCAACTTTCTTTTATACTCTGTGTATGTGTTCATGTACATGCAGGTGTGCACATATGGGTGCAAGCGCAGGTACAGATACATGTACATGTATATGCATATGTATATGTATGCCAGACAATAAGCTTGCTGTATATGTATATGTATGCCAGACAACAAGCTTGCTGCCATTCCTCAAGCAGCAGTCACCTAGCTTGGTAGTGGAACATAAACACCACTTGGGCCATTTTAAACATTTTAAATGTAGGTTCTTCAGTTTAGGTCCTCCTGTAAGGAACTGATTGCTTCAGCTATCATCACAGGCCACTTCTCAATAAATAAAAACATCAAAAACCATTTAAAATATATCTAAGAAGTAGGAAAAATACCCGGGGGGGGGGGGGAACGGGGGACGGACGGAGACGGATGGACACAGGACCTGACTCATAAGAGAGGGATGTAACTTATATTTATTAATTTAAAATAAGTATATTAATTGGGCACGGTGGCTTACACCTTTAATCCTAGCACTCAAGGAGCAGAGGCAGGTGAATTTCTGTGATTTTAAGGCCAGCCTGCTCTACTTAGTGAGTTCCAGGTCAGCCAAGGCCATATAGTGAGACCTTGTCTTTAAGAATCCTAATAAAATGAGCTCTTTCTCTTTGATAGAATGGAACCACAACCCCACCCCATCCCAACTTTTTCTTTTTAATGATGAAAGAGACATAAAAAAAAAAAAAGTTTGTTATTTATGTTTCTTTCTTTCTTTTCGTTTCTTTCTTTTTTGATATAGAGCTGGCAGGCAATTTGCTAAGTAGACCAATCTGACCTTGATCTCACAAAGATTTGCCTGCCTCTGCTTCTGAGTGTTGGTATTAAAAGTTCAGCCTTATTTCTCAATTCCCCCCCCTCCTGAGGTACATGTTAACATATATGAACTCAAAATTAGGAAAAATCAAGCCATTTTTAAGGACTTTTAAAAAACTAGTAGAAATAATGCTACTTTTAATTTTAAGGAAAAAAGAAGCATGGCATGGAGCAAACCTACTCTACAGAAAAATCATTTGAGAGCTATGGCTTTAGGTCAGTGGTAGAGCATGCCAGCATGCACAGGGCCCTGGATCCAATCACAGAAAGACGGGTGTCAGGAGGGAGATTTAAAGAAGGAAATTACTTAAAATTTATGTATTACGTATGTATATCAATGGCATTATTTTGACAAAGCACTATCCTTTATTTAAAACCTTCCTGGGGGGTGTGTAGAAAAAAATCACAAAATAGTGGGTTAAAGTTACGCCCTAAAATTGTTAAGATTTGGCTTTCAGCAAAATCCACTCCATGTTATATTTGGTATGTAATTCTCTTCTGAACCTATGAAATGACTTTCCGAAAAGGTATGTTACAAGGTTTATGTTCTCCAAAAATGTCTATTTTACTATTTATGAAAGTTAATCTTGACAATAACATCCTTGTAAATTATAATACAACAGATGATAAACTAATTGATGTTATATTTTCTAATCATAAGAAAGACAAGATCAGTGGTCTAAAATTAGCACAAACTCCTTGTTCACAAGAAATACTTTAATTTTGGTCCTCAGGGGTTAAAACAGATGAAAAACAAATGACAAGTAAAAATAGACAAGGTAATAGTGAAAGGAGTATGGATTTGGTCTTGGGGAAAATCAAAATATCCTAAAACATTCAAAAGGCAATAACAACTTTAAAAACAAGGAAGGATTAAATTTAGATTTTGGTTTTATTAAAGATAGTAAGCTATGAAGGGCAGAACAATACTAGGATCTGAAATTAACTGAACAACTTTGTTTGGCCATAAAAATATTTTGGCTCTAAGCCCTGTTTTACAATCTCTCACTTAACCCTTCTTTTTATGAGTTAAGCCATTCTGTAAATATGAAATACCTTCAGTGTTGTAGCTGTAGTTTGACTAATTATCACACAACATTTATATTTCATTCCTGTCAAGCAAAAAAGTTCCTGCAACTTATATTTTCATTAAAAGATTTATTTTTATGTGTGTGCTTTGTCTGCATTTATGTATGTGCATATGTGTGTAGTTCCTCTCGAGGTCAGATTAGAGTGCCAGGCTCCTTATAGGACTGGAGTCACACATAGTTATGATCAGCCTTGTGGGTGATGGGACTTAAATCTAGGTCCTCCGCAAGAGAAGCAAGTGCTTTGACCACTGACATATCTCTTCAGCCACTAAAGCTTTTTTTTTTGAAATGGGAACTACAATTGTAATTTTTATAAAGTTTTGCATAATTTGACTAATTTTTACATTGGGTAATGATTAAATAACAGTAATTATTATACCCATTAACTCATCATTTCTTTATCAGCACATTCAAAAAGCCTTTCCTCTTTTTGATATACAATATGTTGCTTTCGATTACATTCATCCTACCATGTTATGTCCTATACAACATAAAAACTTACTTCCACTCTAAATAACACAGTAATAACTGTAAACTTTTTCATTCTCTTCTTCTGTAACCTCCATAGCCTCAAATAAAACATTTCAACTTATGAGATAACTTTTTTTCCATCATGTGATATTTGTCTTTCTGTCCCTAAAAAAATTATCTCATGGTTTTAGTTACGCTTCCTAGATTTGATGACTATGTTTGTATTCATTATGAAATAAAGAATATATATATATTTATACAATAAAATACATATATTCACATTACATGAATTTTGTTACTTTCATAAAATGCTATGGGGCTATCTGACTATTACATGACATTTTGGCAATTTCCAATAAAAGTAATCATAAATAATGCTAAAAAAAAATATAAAAACACATTTAGGACAGAGGTCAACAATCTCTCCTAGAGCAGAAGTGTCCTGATTAGCTTTGTAAACCTGGGAAAAGGGAACCTCGATTAAGAAAATGTCTCAATCACACTGTTTTTTTTTGTTTGTTTGTTTGTTTTTAAATGACGGATATAGGAAGGCCTAGCCTACTTACTAGGGGCAGTGCCATACCTGTACAAGTAGTCCTGTGTTGTATAAGAAAGCCAGCTGAGGAAGCCATGGGAGACAAGCCAGTAAGCAGCACTCCTCCATGGCTTCTGCTTCAGTTCCTACCTCCAGGTTCCTGCCTTGAGTTCCTGCCCTGACTTCCTTTCAAGATATACTGACTATAAACTAGCATAAAATCTTTTCTTTCTATATTACTTTTAGTAATGATAACACAAAATGAAAACCAGAGAGCACATAAAGTAAACTAATATGAAGCTATTTTTCTTTTAGAGTCACCTTATGAATCAGGCAGGTATGAATCAGGGCCAGATTCCTCACTTGCATCCCTTTGTAGGCTTTTTATGAATCATATGATTACAACACTTAGTTCCCTTTTGTTCCTCTATCTCTAATGTCAAACATATAAACTATCATAAGTCCTACCAAAACATCATAAACAAAGTGGAAATCACTTGAACAGGTTATCTTTCCTGTATGAGCAATGCACAAAGTACACTTCTCAAGGCTATACTCTGGGATCTGGAAATAGTATAAATTAAATACAATTCTGAATAAAAAGACTAGGTTTGGAATTTTTTAAGTTTTTCTGTCTATATTAATTATTCATAAGCATGGGTTTCAGTACATTTTCATATCTGTACATAATGTATTTTGTTCAAATTTAACCCTAATTATCTTCTCTTGTTATTATTGTTTGTACTCTGCCTGCTCCTAATAAATATTAAGTCCTCCTGTCTTCAGCTTTTTTTTTTTTTTTTTTTTTTTTTGCTCAATAAGTTTGATTATGATTACTTTTATAAGTGAAGGGTTATTTAGAGGAGTATGGGCAAATTAACTAACAAAAGTGTCTCCCCTTTCTTCATAAACTGCCACTGATTTCCTGCTGTTGTTGTTTGTTTTTGAAAATGATGAGTTAAAAATTGTCAGTCTCTGAAATAGCAATACCTATTTATTTTCTTTCATTCTCTTCCTTTTGTACTCTACATTGCTGGTTTTCTTATCTTCTTCTGCCTAAGTGCCATTTATAGTAGGAACAAGGTTACAGAACATTTTTAAAAAGTATAGCAGAGCACAGTAAAAGCTAATTATTTGAAGGAACTTCATGCTTCATAAATACTTTGAAATTTTCTTAAAATCTAAACTAAAAGCTTCCTACCCCAATAAAGACTTAGTTTAATTTGTAATAATTAGTACAAATTAGTTTAATTTATAATAATTGTACAAACTATATTCTGGACTTTATCAAAACTATATGAAAAACATGAGCATTTGAAATGTATGTCTGATTACTGACAATTATATCTTAGATCACCTAATGTAGAATGCACACATTAACATATGCATACACTATAGAATTTAAGTTATAAAATTTACACAAATGGTTTATAAGTCTGAATATGATTTAATCAATATACTGTGTTTAAAATCAGAACACAATGAGCAAATATTATAAATATATATACTAAGGAATTTTACTGTCTTTTTTTATTTGTGTGTTTGGTTGATTGGTTTTTTTTTTTTTTGAGACAAGGTTTTTTTTTTTTGTGTAGCTCTGACTGTCCTGAAGACCAGGCTGGCCTTGTACTCATAGAGATTCATCTACCTCTGCCTTGCAAGCGCTATGATTAAAGGCATATACCACCATGCCCAGCAGAATTTCATTATCTTACAGAATCATTTGAATATAAACTTTTACATAAGCATTATGGATATATCCAATATGAGACTTCATACCTAACTTGTTAAGACAAACCATCATTTACTAAAAATTGGCTAATAACAATTTTAAGGATTTTTCAAACTTTTTAAAATTAGATTTTGAAAAAACTTTACCGTCATGTGCTTTTTCAGAGGATCCAAAAGATTGAAGTGAATATTACACTTAGGACATGCTCTTGGAAAAGTTGCTTCATTTTTAGATTGATTTGATGAGCAATTTGCACCTAAAATAAATTTAGATTAGTATTAAAACAAAATTATCTCTTCTCAAATTTTTTCCATGTATTATTTATAATTACTAGTGGGTACACACACATGTATGTACAGAAGTATCACATTTGTGTTGGTGGCCATGGGGGCAGAGGAAAATGTCAGGTACCCTGGAGTGGGTGTTAGCTGGTAGTTGTAAGCCATTCAATGTGGGTGCTGGGGATCAAACCCAGGTTCTCTGCAAGAATTTTAAATGTTCTTAACCAATAAGCTTTCTCTCCAACCCCAAAATCCAGCACTTTCTAATTTTAAATAACCATTATTAATTTCTGAACTTGTAATAATCTATAAAGCTTATCTTTAACTATTATAGTAATTTCATTCTCATTTACCTTGCAATGGCACCACCTGCAGAGATGACACTGATGGAGACTTTTCTGAAGAGACTACAGAAGAGGCATCTGCTCCAGAAATACTGTCACTGGGTTTAGGCTTTTTTGAGTTAACACTGCTTATGTCAGGAAAAGGACGTTTTGATGAAAATGAACTTTCATTCAAACCTAAAATGAATTAAATAGTGGGAGAAAGATTTTAAGAAATTATAAAATACTGCTCATAACTTAAATCTAAATGTGTGGGAACTAAAATATATAATTGAACCATGCTATAATCAATGATAAAAATTAAATAATATTGCTGGGCACAGTGGCACACACATTTAATCCTAGTACTTGGGAGGCAGAGGTAGGCAGAGCTCTGAGAATTTGAAGCCAGCCTGATCTACCTAATTAGTTCCAGGCCAGACATAGCTACATAGTAAGACCCTGTCTTTAAAAAAAAGCAAACAAATTAAATGATACAAACTTAGAGAGTATGAAGAAATAGCATAAAAACTTATTAAGGACTGCATTTACTCAATTTGTAGAATTACCTTTCTATGGAAGAACATTCTCAATATACTTTGGGAAAAAAAATTAAAGCTGGAGAAAGATATTCTCAAGTTCCTAAGACCCAATAATCTTCACATGCTTAATACATTTAAGTTTGTACTACACATGTACATATATCCCACATAATGACACACAGAATAATTTGTTCCAGTTATAGATTCTAAAATTTGAGCAGCCCTGGATGTCCTGGAACTCACTCAGTAGACCTGGCTAGCCATGAACTCAGGGATCTACCTGCTTCTGCCTCCAAAGTGCTAGGATTAAAGGAATGAACCACCATGCCAAGTTAAAGTTTTGTAACTACTTAAAATGCCTATTGTGCTATTAGTACTTTCCCACCTAACAAAGTAACCTCTTTATAGCTTGAGACAATACATAGTTATTGCTATGTAAAAAGTAGAAATTTCTATGCCCGAATCATATCTTACTCACTCAAATGAAAAGGAATATAAGAGAGGGAGTTGTGTCCCATTTTAGGGAAGATATTAAGGAATGTCTGAGTTTACATAGATTTTGTTCTCTCCCCCCCACACCCAAGCTGGCCTGGAACTCAGAGATTCACCTGCCTCTGCCTCCCAAGTGATGGGATTAAAGGCTTGGCCACCAACGTCTGGCTTTAGAATTTGTTCTTAAAAATAATTTTCCACTTGAAAAATTACCATAAAACTAAAGGATTAAACCTTAGAGTATCAGCAAGAGAAAGAGGGACAGTTAGACTATAACTAAGCCAAAGTCTTTTTTTAAAATAATACATAATGTACTTTGTACAAAGGATTCCCAAACTGCACATTAAATAGTATCAGCTGTACACTAAATACTGAAACAATAAATAAATGTTAGAGATATTCCAGGCACTTAAGTCAGATAACTTAGATCGAACCCAGACTCTGTCAATCTCTATTTATGTATTACTTAACTTCTCTGAGCTTCAGTTTCTGTTTTCATAACATAAGTTATGATACCTTATTTTACAGTTACTTTAAGGTCAAACAATGTATTCAAAGAACCATAAAATACTAGGTACACAGAAAAAATAAATAATTACTAACAAAACACTTTATACATTAACTGGCTTTAAAGGGTAAAATTATTCCAAAATGCCTATCATTATTTTTAACAGGACAAACTTGCCAAGAAAATAAGAATATTAGGCTAGTTCATTTCACTGTTTCATCTTTTAAAACAAAAAATAACAATGATTTTTTTCCCCTCATTTTCAAAATACTTGATCAGAGACAGATACTAGATACTGCAGGTGCATGAAAAAGATCTCTGGTAGTATAATTATATTAACATGTTTATGTTAGTTGAAAAACAAATGGGTGGTAGCATTTTTAATTATCAACTAATTATAAAATAGAGTAGATGGCAAAAATAGACTTCAATGTAAGAATTTAACATGAGAACTCTCAATACTAAATAAAACCACTCTGCATTCATTCCCATCTTTACATTTATTTATCTGTGTGCATGAGTGAGGGTATGCACAAGCCATAGTATTTGAGTGAAATCCAGAACAATTTGTGAGTCTGTTCTCTTCCTCTACCATGTAGGCTCCAGGGATCAAACTCAAGTTATCAGACTTGGGAGCAAATTCTTTTATCAACTGTGCCATGTCAATGGTCCTGGCATGTGTTTTTAAATTCTGACTCTTTTTACATGTTTTATTAGGCTTGTGCTATCTCTCTATCTCCAAATAATTCTAGCTCTGCCAATAAAAATCCTACTTTCTTTCAGAGTCAAACTCAAAACCCCATAATCTCCACAGACAGTAGTCTGTCAATCAACCATGCTACTGAATGATAAGCACTGAATGATACTGCTATTTGTTATTAAGTCCTTTGAATCTTATACTTATAACACTTCATTTATCTTATTTGGGCATCAAAAAAGCCCTATGTGATCTATAGCAAGAGTCAAATTATATCTTCACGTGCCTTGCTTCAGGTGTGGAGAACTGAATGGATACACAAGAAAATCGAATAACCCCATCTCTTAATAGGAAAAATCGAAAGTACGCAGAGGTCAGTTGATCTGATAAAAACTAAACATTCTTAAGAGCAGAGGTTCAAACCTAAAACTTCCTAGTTATCCCACTTAATGAAGTTTCACTCACTGTAGTAGAAAGCTGAGAGGGAGAATAGGAGTCTTTACTGGTTCTTTCTTCCCAGAAGTTTCAAGACTGCAGACTTTTCCTATGAGTAAAGTCTATGAGCTTCCTAATGCCAGATTTAATACAAATATTTTTTCTCCGTTTCTTTTCGCTTGTACCTATTTTATTAACAAGATATTAGTAAACATTTTAGTAAACTATGTATGTAAGTGACATTCAGAGACGTGTTTATCATATAAGGTAATTTTAAAATGGAAAAGCACTTTAAGCCCTATTATGAAAAAAAAGTGCAGGAAAGTCTGGTAAACACCTCATTAATTTAGTAAACAATCTAAACATTCCAAAATACCTTGTACATATTAGTTAAGATACTTGAATACAAATTGCTAGTGTTCAAGAATTACCTTGCCTAGACTATGAAGAATTTTCACAAAGACAAAATTATTTCATGGAATGTTAATATACTTTAAATTAATGAAGAATACTTATCATATGTACTAAAGGAACTTTAAATCTTCAATAGGTAAATTTCATTACTCCTCTAAAGGCCATTTTTTACTATGTCTAAGTTAGTAATATCTGTCTGTCTGTTTTTAAGACACAGTCTCACTATGTAGCATAAGACGGCCTTGAAATCATTACATGGTTCAGGTTAACTTCAATCTGCCAATAATCCTCTGCCACAGACTCTCAAACGCTGAGATTATAGGGTGTACACCACCACATTCAAGAACTACTTGTTTATATTACCTTTTACTTATGAGAGGAGGAGAGGGAACAGGAGGGTATGGAAGATGCACACATGCCACAGCACACGTGTGGAGGGTCAGAGGACAAATTCCTACAAGTCCAGTCCTCTCAACCCACTATGTGGGTACCAGGGATGGGACTCAGGTCAGGCACTTAGAAGCAAGTGCCTTTTGGCTGCTGAGTCATGTCACTAGTCCAAAACCTATTCTTTATTGTGGCTACTTTATAGCACCACAAAATCATATTTAACTATATACTGAAATCACTTATTAAAGTAGAAAGATACTAACCTAATTAAGAATTCAATTACAACCACATACTTTTTTATACTAGTGGTCATGGAAACTAATTTTTCTTAAAATGTTTATAGTAACTGAAGCCTTCTCTAATTCACTAATGTTTTTTTAAAGCATTTTTAAGGTTGGATTCATAGCATGATGTGGTTTAGGATGACTTTACATAAAACTGCCTCAAAGAGACATTTTAAAAACTATTCACAGCAGTCCGTATAACAATATACAAACACTTTCACGCAAAGATACAGGTTTCAAAACAGAAAGTTAATTCAATATGATTATCCATCAAGTTTCTTTTAACTATTTTAAGAAATAAATAGTAATGACACCAACCTGCAATAGAAAGTGCTGGTGCCCCTGGGTAATGTGGTAATCCTGTATCCTGGGTCAGGTCAAACAGTAACTCTGAGGAGTTGTTAGACACAACTGGTGGAGAATTTGTTACATAACCCTGTCAAATTTGAAGAAAGAATATTATATGTACTGGACATAATTATAATTATTGTTTTAAACACAGGTATAAAAACAATTTAATGGCATAACTATATCACTAAGATAAAAACCTTTGATGATTCAATAAGTTAAAAAAAAAAAAAAACACAAAATTACTATCAAAATTGAAAGCAAACTAATAGAGCTCATTTCTTCCTGTCAGCCCAGCTAAAACTGATCACCTAATGTGGGCAACAAATTCTAATCCAGTGTTTTCAAAGTGAAAGAAATGTAAATTTACTTTATATCTGTAAGATCAATACATTCTTAGAGGTTCTAAAATTGTAATATCAAGAAGTAAATAACAACTTAGTAAAACTCTGCATAGAGAGGAAAAATGAAAACATAGTGACATGAATGTAAAAAATGCATCAGAAACTCTTTTGTATTTTTTTTAGTTTTTGAGACAGGGTTTCTCTCTGTGTAACAGCACTCCTATCCTGTAACTCAGAGATCTGCCTGCCTCTGCCTCCCAAGTGAGATTAAAGGCATGTTCTACCACTGCCTGGCTAGCTTCAGTAACTCCTATATCCTACTCCCAAATATCACCATAAAGGTAATTTTCAAGCCATGTTTTCTAGTTGTCCCTCAGAAATCTATCCTAAGCCAAGGAATGCCACAGAATGAAGTATGCATTCCAATTAGGTTTTATGTAAACATTAAGAGAAATTAACCAGCTAGTTAATGAATTACTTTATATAAATATACTTTAGCTTCAAGGTGTGATTATAATTTTAAGATGTGTTACATTTATTTGTGCTGTGGAATATTAGTTTAATGTTGCATTCTTTTATGTTGCATTTGTTTAACTCTGAAGCTGTGTTACTTTGCCTGTCTAAAACACCTGATTGACCTAATAAAGAGCTGAATGGTCAATAGCAAGCTAGGAGGAGAAAAGATAGGCAGGGCTGGTAGGCACAAAGAATAAAGAGAAGTAGAAATCTGAGGAGACAGAGATCTAGGAACAAGAAAAGGAGGCAGACATATGAGATGGACTGTAATATGGTCAAGAATAGAGCAATACAGGAGTCTTATGCAACTGTATGCATGTTCAGTATAATTATGTAATTCAATACAACTGGAAATATAAGCCCCAATACTATACAGTAAGCATATTAATGTATGTGCATATACACACAAATATAATCCAACTGGGCTCATAAGGAACAATAATCATTCTGCAAAGTAAGCTAGGTGATTTTTGGACCTTCCTCATGTTAAAATGCATAACCCAAGAGTTTTAAGTTAAACAATGCTAAATATCAAAATGACACTGCCCCCCCCCCCAAAAAAAAGCCAGGCCCAGCTGGAATCCCAGCACTCAGGAAGTCAACACAGTAAAATCTGGAATTAAAAGCCTTCCTTGGCTACATAGCAAGCTCAAGGACTGTCTGGGTAACCATGTCTCAAAAAAAAAAAAAAAGCTATTTTAATAACAAAAAAGTAAAAGGATATATACTAATTCAGAATCAAAACAATAAAAGCGAATATATTTGATATACCACTTTTTTAGTTTACTAGACAGATGCAAATAAAAATATTTAAAAATCATACTGGCATTGTTTAAAAATGAGGTCTATTAAAACAATTAAAGAATGTTTAATTGTCAAAGTCATGAATAGAAAAGTATAACTTTTAAAACTATGAAAATGTTATGAATAACTGCAAGGTAGAATAATAAACAAGATCTAAGGGCATCAGTAAAAAAATCTGGTCACATTCTAATGATGAGTCTGATGTTTGGTTAATATTGTTAGTCATAACAAACAGGTAGGATGTTCATGTGATGGAAGCTGAGGAGAAAAATATGGAAACTACTACCTTTTCTGCAAGATTATTATTAGTTTTAATAAAGTTAAAAGAAGGATAATATTCACTATTGGCAAACTCTAAGTTATATTTTGGTATGACTTTAAAAACCTTAAAATTATTATCAAAGTCTCTAAAGGGCCCCTTATTCTACTGTCAAGAATTTATGGTAATCCTCAATAGAGAATAATTTTTTTAAGTCAAAATTAAATCCTGTATTTTCAATAATAGAGAAAAGAGCTAAACATGAGTTATCATATAACCTTCACTATCAAGCTTTCAAAACGTACGCCATATTCCTCATAGTCATGAAAAAGTAAAAGTGCTGATCTGCACAATTTAGCTCCATATGGCATATACACTGACTTTATTAATAAACTCTTCTTCCTTTTTTAAACTCCCCTCAGATGTTTATCATACAAACATGTAGGTTTTGTTTTTCTGCTTATTAAAGGATAATTAAGAATTTCATTATTACCAACTTTACTGGCATTTATTGGTTTTAAGATCATAAGAACAATTTATAATCCTAAGCAACACCACACTTAGAATTTGAGGCAGACTCAGGAAGCAGAGGCAGGCAGATCTCTGTGAGTCTACAAGAGCTCGTTCCAGGACAGCCTCCAAAGCCATAAACCCTGTCTCAGAAAACCAAAAGAAAAGGAAAAGAAAAGAGAGATAGATAGATAGAGATAGAGAGAGAGAGGGAGAGAAAGGAATTTGAGGCAGACATGAGCATCTGAATCTTAAGAGTGTAAAGAAAAAAAAAAACATTAATTCCATGACTTAACAGTAGTCAAGTACAATCTTCACTGAAGTAAAAACTTTCTCCAAATAACTGTACTTTCAAGTATTCACGTGCACTGTCAAGATCATAATGAAAAAAACTAAGTCTCTCTTTAACAAAACTATAGTAAGGTTAATAGTATTTAACACGTCCCTACAAAGTAGCTTATTAAGTACCCTTAGTATTACAGTGAAAGCAACACATTAGTCAACAAATAACTGGCTAAAAAGAATTTTCAAACAGACTCTATAAGTAGATACTACAATAGAATTAGGATGGTCAACATTTATTTAACCACTTAACCTTTCAAACTAAAATGCCACCCTATATATTAATTAACTTGTTCTCTATAGTAAATGTGCATCAATTAGTTATCGCAGTGATATTAATGAAGACCTAATATTCTTTCAAATTATGGAGATAGATAGGCTCAAGTTAGGTGTGGTTGAAGAAGTCTCTCAAAACTTCATCATTTGTTGATGGTGTTGAAACTATAAGTCAAGTCCAAATGAAGACATAAAATTCGTACTCAGAGCAGGGTGGTAGTGGTCGTGCACACTTTTAATCCCAACACTCAGGGGGCTGATGCAAGCACATCTCTGTGAGTTCAAGGCCATCCTGGTCTACAAAGTGAGTTCTAGAACATCTAAGACTACACAGAGATAATCTGTCTCAAAAATCTAAAATTAAATGAAGTAATTCATAATCATTAGTCATACATCATATTGACTTTATCGATGATATTCATACTCGTTAGGCATGTTGATTTTATTGATGATATTAACAGTAATATATTCCATCCCTGCCTGAGTTGACATACAAAAATATTCCATGAAAAATTAAACAAAAAATGACATAAAATTTTAAACTATTGCTTATAATTTATTAAATTAAAAACCAATAAAAATAATAACTTATTAAAGCCATTAGCTTCTAACATGGGGAAAGCCTTTAAAATAGGACTATTCATTTCAGAACAAAAGGCTATGACTTGTAGCTTCAACCACACAGATAACAGAGATTTAAATGTATGATTTCAAGGCTTTGGCAACTGGCAAATCTGTTCTTTTCCAACAAGATTCCAGGATTACATACAAACTATCAACTGAGGTATTTTATGACCACAGACATAAAATATTCTTTTATTTTATCTTTTTTTTTTTTTTTTTTTTTTTTGTATTTTGCCTCCATTTATGTCTGTATGAGAGTATCAAAATCACTTTGAGCTGGATTATAGACAGTTGTGAAGCTGCTAGAAATTGAGCCCAGGTTCTCTAGAAAAGCAGTCAGTACTCTTAACTGCTGAGTCATCTCTTTAGCCCCCATAGAATATTCTTAATGAAAAGATTTTAGTTTCAAACTTTTATAAAAACTAAATCACCATCCCTTTGCTACTTTCTTCCTGAGACTGGGAGATTTGTTTATCTAACTATATTAGTCAATTTTTTCCTTCTCCAGTATTTTCCTCTAAACAGAAAACAACTAATGATAAGTATAAGCAATGAGTTAACTGTCTTAAGAACATGAATAACACATAGCCTTTGGAACTTCACAGGAGAAGAAATATTTACAGAGAGATTTACTATTCACTTAGGCAGACTCACCTAACTTTCCAGCATCAAGATTAAAAATAACTAAACCCAACACTGTTTATACTGGTAAAATCTGTAGATACTTACCAAACTAGAAATTAAAACAGAAATATACTAAATGTTTTTTTTTTTAATTACATTAAATCCATCATGAATCAGCATGAGTAGTATTTTTATAAACAAAATTACTTGTAGATACATAAAAGTAGTTTTATTTTATATCTTGGCAATTTTTATTTTCATTTTGGAAGCCAGGGTCTCTGGTATCCCAAGTTAACCTCAAACTTGCTATTTGGTCAAGGATGGACTTGAACACCTGATCCTCCTGCATTTGTATCCCCAAAGAGAATATGTACTCGTGCCAATATGTAATTGACAGCAGGAGCATTTCAGTAGTGTGGATATACTACTTTGATCCTACCAAAACTCACCAGGCAGTACTTTTTCAAAGGTGTTATCACTAATGAAATCTGAAACTTTCATCTGTGAACTTCTGATACCCTGTTCTGTTAAAATTGTTAACCCACAATACACTCTAAATAGATCTGTTAATCAGACCTTTCATTAACTATTTTTTGGTTATTTACAAACTATTGGTTTCATTGAACTATCTTAAATTGAAAAAAGTTCACTACACATCATCAAAAAATCCATTTATTTATACCACCCATAAGAATATTTGGAAGCTGTCAAGATCAAAAGAGCAAATTAAAGATTTTCAACATTTTAATTTTTTGCTTGACAGCTCAGATTTTCATAGGTAAGAAAACACTACTATGAGCTGTTTTCCATAAAGTGATGAAGTGGCAGGCACACTCTGTTCAATACTGAAGAAATTTGTACCAAACTGAGGACTGAATGACTACATTCTAAAGTGGACTCCATGATACCATCTCCTGATATTCATATCCTATATGATTCCCTTCCTATTAATGTGGCTAGGAGAGCTGACTTGATTCTTATGTAAACACATACATATATACATACATACATTCATACACACACACACACAGAGAGAGAGAGAGAGAGAGAGAGAGAGAGAGAGAGAGAGAGAGACTGTTAAGACGGCAAGGTATATATTATCATTTTATGAACATAAATTGTTTGTTAAGACTAATAAAAAATAAAAAGACTAACTAATATAAAATCATGTCGGTCAGTAGTCCCAGCACTCGGGAGGCAGAGGAGGTCAGGTCTCTGAGCTCCAGGCCAGCCTGGTCTACAGAGTGAGCTCCAGAACAGCTGGGGCTACACAAAGAAAAGTTGACTAAAAGCAAACCAAAAATCACTATTAACACCACCACCACCAACAACAACAACAAAAAAAAAAACATACCCTTATTTTCAGGAGGCAAGCTGTCATTTTGGAAGACCCACATAACAAGGAATGAGCCAAAATCCAGAAGGATACTGAGACACAGTCTGACAACCTCTTAGAAAATCAAATGCTATCAACAACTACCTGAACTTGGAAGATACTTCCCCAGTAATGCTTATGATGAGATTGCTCTGTGGACCACATTTTGAATGGTAGTTCTATTAGACCCTAAAATAGAGGATCCAGCTAAGCTAACACCTGCTTCCTACCAACAGAAACTGTAAGACTGTAAGATAATTAATGTATGTTGTTTTAAGTCACATCGTTTATGACAATAATGAAGTGAAGAAATAATAACATAGCTTGTCAGCCATTATTTCAAGTAAAAATGTGTTCAATTAAAATGCAGCAGGTATTTTCAGCTTGCTAATGCTTTTCCTAAAGACAATCATCAAGATATTTTATACACAGAAATGCTTTATGTATACTACCTACTTCACACAGACATTTAAAAGGAGAGATATTCAAGGGTATAGTTAACAAAATAACATTAATGGAAGTTTATGTTTAATACATTGCAAAACTTCATTGAGGAACTGCCTATAGCTGGAGTACTTCATTGGGAGTATATGGTATGTGGCTAACCTGGAAACTTTGGTGCAGATGAGTGCTTGTTTTGACTCATACTCAGCAGCATGCTTTTGTGTCATCAATGCAAATGTCAAAACAATGAAAAAGAAGAAAGTGTCTTCTTCAATTATCTTCACAAAATGGTGTTGAATCCCAAACACTTGAGGAACCCTCCTTAGAACTGCTGAGCTGAGGCAGTAATTCCACTTTTTAAACTGTACATTCATATACAAGATATACACATGTATATATGCATATACATGTAAACTATGGATTAGCCTATACTTAGATCCGAGATCCACCCAGCTATGGGTTCTGAGTTAATCATTTAATCACTATAAATTTCAGGATTTATTCAACTACAAAATGGGGGAAGTAACAACGTCCATTTCCTTGGTATATTTAAGAATTAAATGAGATTAACTTATGTATAGCACTTAGTACAAATATTTACATTTATCTTAATAAATTTTAATTATTGCCATTATCTATTATTTTCTACTAAGGATTTTTAACACAAGTATGAAGTTACATTTCTCAGGACAAAACGTTATCAAGAATTCTCCATAATTTCAAATTTAAAAATACCTGGCCTAGTTTACATGCATAAATATTTTATTGTCACATGATATTCATTATAATCCTTTTATGTCTTGACAGTCTTAAGTTTTCAAAGCTGTACCTAATCAGTTTAAGTATACTCCCCATCTTACTAAAAAGTCATAAAATGGTGAACTTTTCTGATAGCCATTATGCTAACAGGTGACTACTAGTTGATAAGCTATAATTTTAATTGGGTATTGCTAATATTCCCTGAGCTGACTCAGTAGGTTTGAAAACACTTACAGGTCTAGAAAATGGTTGAACAATGACAGAGCTATCTGAAGATCTAGAGTCAGGATGGAAATTTACTGGTAAGACAGCCACAGGATTTGCCGCTGGGTTCGGGAAGCGTTGGCTTGAAGGCTTGAAGGAAGTAGTGAAACCTGCATTTTAAAATTACACAACACATTGAAGGCATACCTATGTAACCAGCTTTTTCAAAATATTTTAGTTTAAAATTAAAACATATGATAAAATTGTACCTCGATTAAGCGCACCATTCTTTATTCTTCGTGAATGTGAGCTGGAGTTAACTCTGTTCAAAATATCTAAAAATATATATAAATTGGTTTGAATGAAATATATACTGACATATTAAAAATTATGAACTAAAAACAGATATTAGAAGGAATATTATTACTAATTTGAAAATAGTTTATCAGCATTAACTGTTTTATAGAACTCTCTTTGTAACTAAATGTCCAAAGGCCAGAAGTAGATCAATAAATCCAAATGCATATAAGCCAAACATTCTTCAAAGCAAAAAACTTTTGTCTTCCAAAAGCCAGGCATAGTGATGCATGCCTTTAATCCCAGTACTCAGAAGGCAGAAGCAGGAAGATCTCTGTGAATTGAAGGCCAGCCTTATCTAGAGCTCCAGGACAGCTAGGGATGTTACACAGAGAAAAATCTGTCTCAAAATGCCAAGAAAAAAACCCCCAAAATAAAAACAAAACACAACAACAAAGAAAACACCTAATAAAAACATATCTAAATATAGCTGCATGCAGTTGAAGTCTATACTTTCCTTGGGATGGTGAGAGAATTGTATACATATTTGGGTTCCTTATGACTTAAATAAACCCTGATCCAGCCTCCATATTCTATTCACAGTTCTGAAAGCCCTGAAGTTGTATAAAGGAGAATCTCCATGGACTGTTTACCATTCCCTCTGAGTTCCAAAAGGGAAACTACAAGAAGTTATCTAAAGTTTTCCTGATTGAGGTCTATCATCACATCAAAAGTTAAGATTTGGCATGACTTTGAGGGACTGATTTAAACTTCTTACTCTTACATAAATATGAATGCATAGTTTTTAACATCTAGTTTATTCAGTAATCAAACAAAAATTTGAAAGAATAAAGATTTGGTTAAATTTGCTTGTTGGGAAAAAGTTAAAACATGTACTGAAATTCCTTTACAAGTTATTTTTCTTCACAGTAGGAAAGAACTAGATCCCACTAAATAATTGTATAAAGGTACACTTAATAGTTGTTTTTCAGAGCCAGAGAGATGACTCAGTAATTAAGAGTGTTTGCTATTCTTGCAGAAGACACAGGTTCAATTCCCAACACTCACATACTGTCTTACAACCACCTGTAATACAAGTTTGAGGGGTCACAATACCCTCTTCTGGCCTCCATGGGCATCAGCTACTCATTGAATACATACATACATACATGCAGGCAAATACATATCCACATAAACTAAAACTAATAAGATCTTTTTAAAATAACTAAAACTAGTTAACATTTTTTCAGTAATGTTAGGACAGTGCCTACTAATCATGTACTACATTAATTTTATAAGGAAAAGAAGCTACTTAAACAAACCATTTGACATTTTTTTCAAACTATCACTAGTCAGTGGTGTCACACAACTTTAGTCCCAGCACTTGGGAAGCAGAGGCAGAAGGATCCCTGTGAGTTCAAGGCCAGCCTGATCTACAGCACAAGTTCGAGGACAGGCTCCAAAGCTACACAGAGAAACCCTGTCTTGAAAAACCAAACCAAACCAAAACAAAACAAAAAAACCAAACTATCAAATAACTATTGTTATACTATTTTAGTGGTTGTGATCTATAAAAGACAAGTTCCTAAACATCTAATACATATTTCCTATGCTGAAACTCCTTATGGCTTCCAGATAAAATAACACGATCATTTCAATTTTACAATTTCAATCTTACAATTTCTTTCTAAACTAATATACATTGTATAATTGAGTATACTTAACAGCTATCTATAATCAGTATAAATTCAACTTGAATCCTGTCATATTTTACTGAGATATTTTGAATAATAATTTTGAAATATAATAACATTTAAGTGTAAGATAATCAATACCTAGGAAATAATAAATAAAACAGGCCATTTTGATATTAGCCACATGCACACTATCATACTAAACTCTTATTATACTCCAAATAGCATCCCACTTAGCATTTCATGGGAAATGACATATCTATCACAGGAAATGATACTGACATTTCATTTGGTTAAATTATTTTCTCTATAATAAGACGGTATAAAAGTGCCATTCCAATCCTACAAAAAAGAAAAGTAAGAAGTAGGCTTTCAGAAAATTTCACACTCACTGTTAAACCAAGGTAAATTTATACTAATATGCTGTGAATAACAGTGTGCACTACCACACCTGGCTGCAGTTTAACAACTACCAGTTTTCTTACCTTAACACTGTGACAATGTTAAATCCATGCACTTTTACCTGGAAGCTAATAATCCAAAGGCTGTTGTACTAAAAGGCCTGAGATGTTGAGTGTACTAACTGTGACACAGTAAAAATACAATGGCTATAGGCAACACCCTGCGTATCACATCTATAACTAGCTGCCGAAAGACAGCTATGATCCCAAGCTATAAGTCACTATCACACATTCTCTTTGCATTTTGTAGCAGTTGGAGATGACACTATAGTGGGGTCTGGATATCAGATTCTCATCTCAAACTAACACAAAATTTATCTAGTATAATTCAGACATTAAAACTAAGCATTCTGCTGGGTAGTGGTGGCACACACCTTTAATCCCAGCACTCAGGAAGCAGAGGCAGGTGGATTTCTGTGAGTTCGAGGCCAGCCTGGTCTACAAGAGCTAGTTCCAGGAAAGGCTCCAAAGCCACAGAGAAACCCTGACTCAGAAAACAAAACAACAAACAAACATCTACCCCTTCTTTAAGCTCCAATCAGTCAACCCTGACAGGTCTGTCTTCCAGTCCTTATCTTATTCCTAACTTCTTATGGTGGAATAGGACATTTTCACAACAACCCTAAGACAAAAACTTAGCCAATTGTCTTCATTCAAAGCAAATGCTTACTTGAAATTGCTGGTTTTGAACTTGCTATCTCTGCAACAAAGATGGGCTCGTCATCATCATCCTCTTCAACTTCCTTCACTTTCTTCTGCCATGGTTCTAGCTCCTCTTCTTCACACTCCATAAAGAGTTCTGCCATTTTAAAATTATCTAATTTTTAAAAGAAACAACTTTCTTTTAATTAAAAAAAGTATCTGCTATACATATTAGAAATCTAACTTAATAATCCTAGTAACAATTTCTAAATTGGTGTTTGTGATGAGTACATGATAACAACAGTAAGAAACTGAGATCTCACTATCTAAGCTCTACTAAACTATTTGGCTTCAGAGAGACAATAGTTATTTACAGCAGCTAGAAAATCCAGTCAAAATTGAGTTTCAGTCATTTATCTATAATGATTATCTCCACACACACACAAAAGAATTATATCCTATGCACTGTTAAAAAAAAAAAAGATTTAACAAAAGGGAGATGAACTATAGTAAGAATAGTAAGAAGCCACAAGTAGGAAACAAATTAGAATTAATGAACCAAACTTAGAAATGAAGGGCACAATAGCAAAAAAAAAAAAAAAAAAAAAGGGATGTGGTGGTAGAGAAACATAAAGGAAAGGACTGAGGTTTATCACAAGTGGAACGAATTACACATTTCTCCCTAAAGAAATTGAATAAAGCAATGCCTACAGTAAAAACTACTTAAAAATTCAGACCAACTAACACCTCTCTATAAACATGGATAAATAAGTACCAGGAATTTTAAGAAGGAAAGCTTCATATCTAAAAGATCAAAAGATAGTAAAACAAATTAAAAGAATTCTAACAAAGAGATAACACAAAGCAAGAAAAGTAAGAAAAAAGAAACTGGCATATTTAGAGGCATCAAACAAAGAAATAAATGTATGAATACCAATAAAAACTGACATGGCTTATGGGTAAAGGTGCTTGCTGCCAAGTCTGATTATCTGAGTTCGACCCCCAGTCCCTAAGTGAACCAACCAACTCCCACAAACTGTCCTCTGACTTCCCTACTCATACATCTTTGTACATATGCATACATGTGAACATGCACATACTTGTCATGCATACACAACATAATGAACGAAAAGTAAGACATAGGAAGCACAGGACATGGCATTAGATACAAAATAAAGCCCCAGCAGAGAGTAAGTCTAGAGAATAACTAAATGGGATGGATGCAGGATAACAGCACTTTAGGAGGACTTCTCTAGGAAATCAAAGGATTAAAAGGTTAACTTTAAGATCACTTCATAGGTCAGGTGGTAGTGGTGGTGCACACCAGAGGCAGAGACAAAAGATCTCTGAGTTCAAGGCCAGCCTAGTCTAGAGAGCAAGTTTCATGACAACCAGGGCTACAAAAAAACATAAAAAATAAAATGGGCTAGAGGTTGCTCAGCAGTTAAGAGTATATACCATTTTGAAGATGGCCCAACAGATCTGGCACCCTCCCCTAGAATTTGTGAGCACCTGCATTCACAGATGAGCATAACACCCCTCTCACAAACACACACTGGACATAATTAAAGACAATAAATAAGTACATATATAAAAAGAAAGCTAAAAGGGGCTGGAGACTTGGCTCAACAGCTAAGAGCATTTGCTGCACTATTAGAGTACCAAGCTCTATTCCAAATACCCACACTGGGTGGCTCATAATCCTGTGTAACTCCAGCCCCAGGGAAATTCAATGTCCTCTATTGGTCTCTAAAAAGCACTGCATACACAAGATATAAACTCAGACACACACATACAATTAAATAAAAATTGTAAAAGATACATTTTTAAAGAAAGTAAAAATATCCATCTTTAAATATATAACATTGTAAGTAAAAGGGATGCAATAATATACACACATACATGTATACAAACAAAACTTCATGAAACTTTGGCAGAGTCAATTAAAGTCTTTTCAGACTATTATTTGACTCTTTAACTTACATGCATATATTATTTCATACTGTAATGGAGAAAGGAAATGCAAGAACAGTGGGAGGCAAGGTACAGAAGGAACAGTGTTAAGGGTCTCTACTAATATGACAGCTATGTACATGACCTTCAGTGGGTTTGTGGACATATGAAGAGAGTAAGACTACCAAAGAAATAATCTTGAGATTCAAGTTTAAATAATCTTTAGTTTTTATCATTTCTAAGCATTTTTTCTATTATACCAAAGACTGCCATTTCTTCTTTTAACTCAAAATTGGGACAACATTCTACCATGTTCTTAATAATACGGCTATAATCAATCACAAATTTAACATGATCATTTATAAAAGGCCTGGGGCTTTTCTCTTACCACTCACAGAAGACATGAAGCCTAGCAATACTTTGATCCTGACTTTCTACCCTCAAAAACTGTCCAAAAATAAATTTCTACCTTGTAAGCTAATATGATCTACAGTATGCACGTGCACGCACGCGCGCGAGCGCACACACACACACACACACACTTTTAACAAGGCTCTAGCATTATTAATATGTAAAGATTGTTCAGAAAAAGCTACACTTTCTTATAATTTTTTATAGGAAAATATATGTGTCAATGTATACGAAACTGACAAATACTAGCTATTTCTGTTAGTAAAGATAAAATACTTCATTTCTACTTGACTCCTTACTAAGTTACTTCAACCGTTCCCAGGTTTTTAAAATATGCCCCACTTCTCATTCTTTATCATAAAGTGTAATGACAACAGCTACACATGAGTTATCAGTTACTGAAGCAACACTTACCTTTTGGTTGAAAGGAACTGTCGCCCATCAAGTTGCAGATCTGACTTCTTATAAGTTGTCACCTAAGTATTGATATATGACATCAGTCAATTTTGAGTCTTATTTGTTTTTGGTTTTTTTTTTTGTTTGTTTGTTTGGTTGGTTGGTTGGTTGGTTGGTTGGTTTTGGTTTTCAAGACAGGGTTTCTCTTTGTAGCTTTTGGAGCCTGTCCTGGAACTAGATCTTGTAGATTAGGCTAGTCTCAAATTCACTGCCTGACAATTTTGAGTCATTTTAACTGCAAATATCAAGATATAAATCTTGGAAATTCTTGACCAGGCAGTAGTGGCACACACCTTTTTTAGGAGGCAGAGGCAGGCAGATCTCTGAGTCTGAGGCCAGCCTGATCAGAGTAAATTCCAGGACAGCCAGGGCTACACAGAAAAACCGTCTCAAAAAGACATATAAAACCCCTGCGGGGAGGGGGGGATGTTCTTGATGAAGTAGTTTGGGAGATGGAAAAGTGGCTAACAACATGTGTCTCCCAAACAGGAAGACCTCAGTTCAAATCCCCAGCACTTATATAAAAAGTCAGGCATGAAAATATGTACCCTTACCCTCAGTATTGGGGGACAAAGACAGATATGGTTCAGTAGCTTGCTAGCCAGGCAGTCTAGTCAAAGCAATGGGCTTCAGGACCAGTGAGGCACAGTATAAAGGGAGTAAGGCAGAGAGTGATACAACAGGAACCCCCCCATGTCATTTTCTGGCCTCTGTCCAAACACACAGCATACACCTGCATTCACCACAAACAAAAACTAAAAAAAGAGGAAATTCCACACTGGCTAGAGAAATAATGGCTCAGTGGTTAAGAACACTGGCTATTCTTCCAGAGAACCTGGGTTTAATTCCCAGTATTCACTGGCAGCTCACAACTATCTATATACTCCAGTTCCAGGGGATCTGACACCCTCACACAGACATGCAGTCAAAACACCAATGCACATAAATATAAGAATAAATAAATCATTACAAAATGTTTAAAACAAAGAAAAAATTCTTGGATCAAATTTAAATATTTGAACTTACCATGTGACCACAAAAAGCAGCAAGTTATATTTCAGTTTGCCTTTCTAGAAAATAAAGATACTACCATTAGGGCAGATTACAATGTATGTACAATTTATCCTTTTTATTAAAAATCTGTTTATGTTGGATGTTTGTTATGTATATAATTTATTTAAAATAACTGGTTCACTCCTGAATAATTCCAAATTTCAGAAATAAGATGATAGTAAGTAGTTCTAATTTCAATAAGTACTTCCAATTTCAATAAATCTGATACATTAGTAAATTAAAACTAAGTTATTTGTGATAAGCATGTGAAACATATTTATAATCCAGATACTTGGGAGGCTAAGGCAAGATTTGATGCCTAGATTGCATAGTGAGACACTGTCTCAAACAAATACATAACAAAATATATGCGTAAATAATAGCCTTTAATAAAAAGGAATAATTTCCTCATAATGCACTGTTTTAGTAAATGTCACTTCTCAAATGCTAAATGACACTAATCTGTTACCTATTCAACACACAAAAACATATTTCAGTAATAAGACATAATTTCAAATATATTTCAGTATTGCAGGATATTTGTGCACTGTGTGAAGCTGAATGGCCAATAGTTAGGTAGGAGAAAATAGGCAGGACATCTAGGCAGAGATAGGAATGCTGGGAAGAGAGGAGATATCACTGAGACAGGGAGGAAGTTGGATATACAGAATGGAAGAGAGGTAAGAAGCAATGTGACAGAATGTGGATTAATAAGTAGAAGCAGGTTAATTTAAGTTGTAAGAGTTAGTTGGGTGGTGCACGCCCTTAATCCCAGTACTCGGGAGGAAGAGGCAGACCTCTGAGTTTGAGGCCTACAGAGCTAGTTCCAGGACAGCCTCCAAAGCCACAGAGAAACCCTGTCTCAAAAAACTGAGGAGGGGGTTAAAAAACAGAGCTAGTTGGGAACAAACCTAAAGGCCAAGCTTTCATAATTAAGAAATCTCTGCATCATTACTTGGGGGCTGTTTGTCCAAAGAACTTGACAAGAAAGACCTGTTAACATGTGGTGCCCCACTTTGGACACCAAATGTTTTTCTGTCAGCTTAGCAGCTGCACAGGAACCTACCAATATTTTATTTATTGCCTATGACTCCTTGACCCCCAAGTCAGGAGCCCCACTGGCTACTCAGGCCGTGGCCCAGAGGGTCTTCCAGTCTTGTAGCTTTTGTAAACTAAGTCTCTATCATTTTATTTACCATAAAGACTCAGGAGTCAAAGACATTGGGATGAAAACTAGCTCAGAGAAGCTTAGAAGCAACCAGCTGACCACACTTTTTGCTGGAGAGACAACAAGAGACACATCCCTTAGACCATCCAAAAACTAAAAGAGCACCAAACTCTTGTCCCCCCATTTCCTTCCAAATTCCTGGCTTCTCTATGGCTAATTCTGGTCAGGCAGATTCTAACTTTATTAAAAGTCTCAGAATGTCAAAATATAATCTAATATCCCACAACATTTTAGTCATTAGTTTTCTGATTTTATCAACTAATTAAAAAGAAATAGAAAAACAGCTGGATATAGCTCCTCAGAGATTTATTTATTCATTCAAAATATAGGTAGTCCTATGTGGAACTTAATATTTTAAAATTTTTAGGTGAAAATAAAGATCTGTAAGAAATTTACAATTATCCACACTTTATAACTCATTGGTCTTCAAGAGAAACGTTATATACAAAAAACATCACCAAAAATTTATAATTGGTCGGGAATGATGCCACATTAGGAGGCTGAAGCAAATACAAGATCAAGGCCAAGCTGGGTTACACAGTAAATTCCAACTAGCTTAGACTTTATCATTTCAAGACCTGTTTCATAAAACCAAAACTAAACAAACAACTGAATAACTTTTTAACTCAATTATTTATATATTGGTTTTTCAAGACAGAATTCCTCTGTATAGTCAGCCCTATCTGTCCTGGAACTAGTTCTGTATACCAGGCTGGCCTCAAACTCACAAAGATCCACCTACCTTGTGCTGGGATCAAAGGTGTATACCACCACCCTGGGCTCTAACTCAATTACTTAAATAGTTGCAGTTTGCCCCTAATTTAAATCTATGATAATTCTTGTTCAACATTAAGGCCTTACAGTACCAATATTAAGAATCACAATTATACTATCTTTTGTAGAATATTACTTAAACTAGGCAAAGATGTGTTATATTTGTTTATGCTGTATTTGTTTAACAATGTAGTGTTGCTCTGCCTGTCCAAGGCACCTGACTAGTCTAATAAAAAGCTGAATGGCCAATAGCTAGGCAGAGGAGACCTAGGCTGGGCTGGCAGGCAGAGAGAACAGATAGGAGGAATCTAGAACAAGAAGAATAAGAAGAGAATAAGGGAGGAAGAGAAGATGTCCAGGGCCAGCCAGGCAGCCGCCAGCCCGGCAGCCACAGAATAGGACATATATAAAGGAGTAGGACATACAGAATGAAAGATAAAAAGCCCTAAAGCAAAATGTAGACAAAGAGAAACAGGTTAAATTAAGTTGTAAGAGTTAGTGGAACAAGCCTAAGCTAAGGTCAAGCATTCCTAACAAATAATAAGTTTGTCTCTTGAGTTGGGAGCTAGTTGGCAGCCAAACGCTACAATTATCAGACTCATATACTTCTACTAAGTTGTCATATAAATTCCATGAAAAATGCTTCACAATTTCAGAGTGAAGGATCTAATTTAATAAAAAACTAAATCACCTAAAAGAGAAACAGAATATCCAACAAAGGCATTAGCTTGCATTTCACAGCTCCAAAAGTTTTCTTGCTTCTTCAAGCTGCTCCTAAAATAGCCAGAAAGAGTAAACTCTACTTTAACTACTGAGTCAAACCCAGATTTCATGCTCATGTTGATTAGAATGTTTTATTGGGAATTCCAAGTAACTGATTTAGTAAAGATCCTTCAGTGGTGGGGGACGGTTTGGTGCATAAAGCCTAAAAACTTAACTTGATCCCTGGAATCCACATGGCCAAAGAAAAGAACTGACTCGTACAAGTTGTCTTCCTATCTCCCCAATATGTGTGCACAGACAGACAGACAGACATACAGACACACACACACACACCAAAGAAATAAAATATTAAAAAAAAAAAAAGTTAGGACTTCAAAATACAATCTAACCTTTTGTAGATAAAAACAATTATAATTTCTATTTAGCTTTTATATAAATAAGATTAAAAGTTTTTTTTATTAGAAGTCAATGGAAAATTTAAATACATGTAATTTCTTACTAATGTTTGCCAATTTATGAAATTCTGGACTAGAGCGATAGCTCAGGGGTAGAATGCTAGCCTACCATGCAGGTGGTCCTGGATTCAATCAAAAAAAAAAACTCTTAATGATGAAAAATTATGAAAAAAAAACAGTTATGAAAAACTATTTATTGTAGCTGAGAGTAAAGCTGGAGGGTAGAGTGCATGTTTAGCCTATTCAAGACCTTGTGTTTGATCTCCTGCATGCTCCCTTCCTCTCTGCTTTTAATAGTAACATAAACTTTGAAATGCTTCAACAGCTTGGTACCACCAAGATGCCTCAGAAAGCAGAGTGCTTGCTATATAATAAGGCAGCCTGAGTTAAAATCCTAGAGAACTGACTTTACAAAGTATATGCATGCTATGGCATGCAGGCATACATTGTATACACACTAACAACAAATTAAAAAAAAACACACCAAATGTCATTTTTAAAAAATTATACATTTGAAGAACTTAGCAGTGACAAATAGAAAACAGGACTCAGTACTGACAGACTACATATACAATTATGTACCATACATCATACTTGACAACAACAATAAACAACGGTTATGTGTATACATATATTCACTACATGGCCTTTTTAAACATTATTTTAGAATCTTCTACTTATTATTTTTAAAAAAGTTTACAATGAATGTAACCACTACATCCAATGTAAGGCAACCAGCAGCTATATACATGTTGTGTAGACAAAAATCTCTCTTAACTATACAGAAAAGTCATACCAAAAGCTGACCTAACAGTGATTTAAAAAAAAAAAAAAAAAAAAAAAAGCCTATACAAAAATTTCTCAGAATGACCCCCTCAGCCATTGTATTTTAAATTTTATTATGAAGGAAAAAGGAGAGGGTTATTTGTTCTTATTTCTCAAATGTGACTGGGACAATTATAAATCAAGTGTCAATAATCCCATTACTTGGAAGATTAAGGCAGAGGAATTTTTAATTCAACACCAAGCCTGAGCTACAGGGAATGGTCCTGCCTCAACAACAAACCATTATCATCTTTGAGTAAACTATACAATTTCATTCTTAATATCAAGTTTCAACACAACTACTTCCATTCATTATATTTTACTATAAATAATTTTAATTTATAGCTATAAAATAATCATACAACTATAGCTGCCCTAATTAAAATATTATTCATCTACTGCTCACACCACATCATTGTGAAAAGTGAGTTATAGAGGCAGGTAAGTACTTTCTCTAAAATAATACAACTAAGTGATGGGGATAAAAATTCAAGGTTTGGGGAGATAGTGTTTAAGGTACTTGTCTTGCAATCAGGAGACCTGAATTCTAATCCCCAGCACCCATACCAGTAATTCCGAAGTAAGCTAGCCGACCATGGAGTACTAGACTGGCTTAACCAGTGAGCTCTTGGTTTTGTTGGAAGACTCTTTCTCAGAAAATAAGATAGAGCAATTAGAATATTCCCAGTATCAGCTGGGCAGTGGTGGCGCACACCTTTAGTGCCAGCATTCGGGAGGCAGAGGCAAGAGGATCTCTGTGAGTTCGAGATCAGCCAGGTCTACAAGTGCTAGTTCCAGGACAGCCTCCAAAATCACAGAGAGAAAAACCAAAAGAGAAAAACAAAAAAAGGAAGATTCCCAGCATAAACCTCAGGCCTACACAAAGATATATCTGAGTACACATCGACCCTCACACATACATATACACAAATAAATAAATAAAAGAACAAAATTCAAGCCCATTCATTTCAAAGGCCAAAGATTTCAAACACCACTATTTCAATACACACGAGGAGGAATAAAAGACCAAAATTACTGGGTGGAGGAAGATTTCATACTAATGTTAAGAGGCTTCCAAAAAATTAATTGTAAAGAATACACAACACTGGCGGGCAGTGGTGGTGCACACCTTTAGTCCCAGCACTTGGGAGGCAGAGGCAGGCAGATCTCTGTGAGTTCAAGACGAAAAGAGCTAGTTCCAGGACAGCCTCCAAAACCACAGAAAAACCCTGTCTCAAAACAAAAACAAAAACATACACATCACCAAATGAGAAAAAAAAAACATAAGTTTTAAACCATTATGGAATTGAAAATTGATACTTTCAAGATCACCTCAAGGACCATGCCAATTCTAATCTAGTCCAGGAATATAAATTTCTGCCTAAACTGACAGATGAGGATCTTTCATTTGATCACTTTCTTGTAATGACATACTTAGGACAAAACATTTTGGTTGTCAAGCTATTACTTTCATTTTTTTTTTTTTTCTAGAAGCCTCTAGGTACAATACGTATAATGAATGAAGAAGTTGATGTCCAACATTATACCTAAGTCTACCCAAAACAATTCAGTAGGAATTTTCCTACTGAAGAGGAAGGAAGAATAATTCAAAATCTTAAGCAACACAAATTTCATTTTAGCAAAGCTGCATGATAGTCTAAATTAGAACTCCCAAAAAACACAGAGGTGGATCAGAGAATTCCTCCATAGGACATGTAGCTAGGTTAATGGCTTTATTAAACACTGGTTAGAATATGAGCTTCCTAGGTCTTGTTTGTTGAGAGTACCACTTGTGTTTTGGAAGTATGGCTTCTGAGTAAAACTGTTAGCTGTTAAGCCCTTATGATGACAGCCATCAGACCCATCATTTATGGGTCTCTACTGCCATCCATCCACCCCTTTTTTGTTGTTGTTGTTGTTGTTTTTAAGTGCTAAGACCCTTCTGAGGGCTGTAAACCTTGTTGAACCTGAATCACTTTAAAGAAATTACCCTAGCAGCAATAACCAGGGTCTTACTGTTGCTGAAACCACACCTGCATCATGTCAAGACTTGCTCCAGCCTTGACTACCCCAGTAATCTGCTCTAGATTTAGAATTTTCCACTGCAGAAAAGAGAAAACTCGGGAACTTTAGAAGATCTTGCTCATTCTGCAGTTATTCTCACTGTGATTCAATAAAAAGCTTGTCATTGGTGCAACATGAGGTTTGTGCCTGGTGGAACTGACATCCATGCACATGCAAGACTGTATTTAATGAAACTATAGTCTGAACACAAACATGTTATACCCTTTTTATTTGATAGGCTGGTCTGGGAGGTGTACTTTGCCTAACCTACTCTAGTGTTGTAACATTAAACCCAACGATCTTTTTAAATATAACCTATTTTATCAAGAGTAGATCAGGCCAGGCATGGTGGCACATACAATTTTCCCAATAATCAGAAGAGACAGATGGATCTTTATGAGTTCAAGACCAGCCTGGTGGTATGCAGAGTGAGTTCCAGAATAGCCAGGGCTAACAGAGAAACCCTGTCTGGAAAAACCAAAACCAAACCAAACCAAAACTTCTTTACAAAAGAACCTGATATAGGCTATAAGCCATTACCATTTTATTGCTACTCACTTATCAGCCAAAATGAACTGAGTATAGCTGCACAGCTACAAGGCTTTCTACTGCTCACCACTCTGCTAAAAGTATCCACCTGAAGACCCCCAAAACCTTAACAGCCAAACCACTTTAATGTTCATGTCTTACCTATAATTATTTTAATTCCATTTGTTACAAATGTGCTCAGTTCTCATGCAGCTGCTCCTTTTGAGCTCTTTACAGATACTCCATCTTTCACTCTTAAACCATGTAGAAATGGGTTTTCTGTAACATTTGATCCCCAAAAGACAGTGAGTAAATTCCACAGCTTCAGCTATAAAATTATCAAGTATGAGCCTCTAATCTTGGCATCTCACCTGTAGTTTTAATCCCTACTGAAAACTGCCACCTGGTTTTTGTTTGTTTTTGTTTCTTTAGAGTTTCTGTGTAGTTCTGACTGTCCTGGAACTCACTCAGTAGACCACATTGGCCTTGAAACAGAATTCTGCCTCTGCCTAGAGGGCTAGGATTAAAGGCATTCGCCACCACTTGCTGGTTTGCCATCTGGATATTTAAATTCACCTGAATTCCTTTTTTTGTTTGTGTGTTTTGCTTTTGAGACAGGGTTTCTCTGTATAGCTTTGGAGCCTGTCCTGGATCTAGCTCGACCAGGCTGGCCTCAAAACTTTGAAAATATGCTAAGTAATAAAATAATTCCTAAGGACATACTGCTATACCCACAGGTCAGTGCACCACTCAACCCTCATCAGAGAAGCTTCTTTTTGTAGTACAGAAACTAACAGAGACCAATAACTGACAATGTGCAGAATGAGACTTTTGGAACACTCACCCAGCCCTAAATGGGTTCTTTATTACACCTGTCCCCTCAAGACTCACAGATCTATACAAAAGAAGAAATGAGGCAGAAAAACTATAAAATTATAAAAGCCAAAACCCTGTTCCATGTAAAAAACAGCATTTTCCAGAAACAACAATTTGCACAAACTAAAGCCCAACAAAATCCCAGACTGGAGAAGAGGAAGTCCTACCTGAGCCAGCAAACCATTTGCAACTGATAGCTGCTGGGAGAGGGAAAATCAGTTTTCATCAATAGAGTGACACTGGGCATATCAACAACACTCCTGAGCAGACTCCATGAGCAATATTAAAACAACAAAAATCAGACTCCATGTGTTTTCTTAATGTAATTTTTGTTTGGGTTTTCTTTTTCCTAAAAGAAAACATGTAGTGGGGCAGGGACGTAGTGGAGAAACTGGGAAGTTGGAAGAGGAGAATCTGGGAAGAGTTGGAAGAGGGGAAGGAATATAATCAAAATGTATGAAATTCTCAAAAAATAATTTTTAGAGGACATCAAAAGAAGAATACATACTAAGTAAAATTAGATGTACATATTCCATTTACCTAAAATATTCAAACTAGGGAAATTTCAGAGAAAAAGGCCAGTTAATGATGTCTAAGAATGGAGGAGGGGGTGTTGAGGAGATTACATAATGGGAACCAAGTTTCCTTTTGAAGACTTGAAAATATTCTGGAATCAGATGGCATTAATTGTTGGATAACATGATGACTACACTAAATGCCACTGAACTGTATGTTTTAGAATGGTTAATTTTGTATTATGTGAATCTATATTTGACAGAAATTAGTTTCACCTCGTATTTCCCTTTTTCTACTACTACTCCTTCATGATGAATCTCTGGAGTTCTACTTTTTCTCAAAGTCTCTTTTTTATGCCTATCTAGCCAATGTTCTGATTTTATTTTATTTATTTATTTATTTATTTTAGACAGGGTTTCTCTGTGTAGCCCTGGCTGTCCTGATCTACATGCCTCTGAGTGCTGGGATTAAAGGAGTGTGCCACCACTGCCCAGCTTCAGCTTCAATTTTTCAATCTTATAGCTTTCCTTCAAAGTCTGTATTTACTTGGTCTCATTCAAGTGCTTAGAATCTTTATATCAAAAGTAAACAGGTTTACTTTCTAAGGTAGACTTTATTCTTTGTCTCTTGACATACATGTCACTCTGTAAGATTTTCAGCCATTTAATAGAGTCTTAATCAATATCAAACATGAGTAACTTTACACCAACCCAGGCACAGCTGGGCTCTCTTACTGCTAGTTTTGGGTGTGCAGTGAGTGGTAGCAAATCACACTCAAAGAGACCAGATATTCATAGGTAGTTTATACTACCAGACTACTAGACTGTTGTGATTAATGAAATGCAAAAAATCCAGCCTCATAAAACAAATGGAGGGCATGATGGTTAAATCTCCATTGTCAATTTGACTGGATTCAGAATCTCTTAAGTATGTCTGATCTGACAGGACTAGCAGAGTAGGGAAGACATATCCAAGACATGGGTGGCAATTCCAGGTGCTGGGAATAAAGATGGAAATAGAGAAAGAGAACTTGAATGTTCTCAATTTCCTGCCATGAAGTGAAATGTTATGCTCTGCTACTATCCCTTGGCCATAATAGGACTGAACCCTCCAAAATCATAAGCCAAAATAAATCCTTCTTTTCTTGTTTGTGTTGAAATTTGGTCACAGCTATAGAGAACTACTTACAAGTAGTAAAAGAGAAGAAAGCAAACCCCTCTTAAGCGTCTCAATGCTTGCATACTTTACTTTCACAAAGTAAATCTTTGTGAAAAACAGATGGAAGGCTAAATTACTATACAGAATGGTCAAAAATCCAAGGAGTAAAACAATCATGTTATTAAACATTAGAAGGGTACATAAATTTAGTTAATTCCAAAATAAACAGATATCCAAGTGGTAAGAGCAATACATTTTACTGAGAATTATCTGTGTAAAACCATATGTGTGTGTGTGTGTGTGTGTGTGTATTAAATAATTTCTGTTCATTATTGTATGTTAAGTCAAAGAACAGTATTGTTTAAATTAAAAAATGACTTTAAAAAAGGATATTTTGGTTTAGGCACAATCAAAAGGCCTAAATATAGCATCTTGATTCTAAGATTTCAGTTTATCATCTTTCACTATGGAGGATCTCTGAAGGTGAAGTCCATCTACTTTCAGAGGTAAATGAAAGGAAGAACTGCTAACAAGAAAAATAATTTGGAACAGATCTCTCAAGAACAACTTTCTAATACTGCCTAAATTTCTTAAAAATATAATCACAGTAAGTTTAAAAAAAATGGGGGGGAGTCTAACATAGGTGGTCAGACAAATAGGTTTAATTCATGTATTAGAGGTAGAACTCTGTATAATTAACCAATCAGTCCCAAATTATTAGTGTCCACAGAATACTTTAAATTTTTTTCCTTCTTCAAGTACTTAATGACTTTTTTGTTTCCTAGAGACTTTCAAACAAGAAGGGGAAATTTGCTGACTGGTTTAAAATAAAACTTATTACATTTGTTTTTGTGTATGCACATGCATCATAGCACACATGTGGGGGTCAGAAGACAACAAGCAGGGTCAGTTCTCTCCTTCCACTATGTTGGTCCAGGGAATAAAACTCACATCAACAGGCCTGGCAGCAAACACTGAGCCATCACACCAGCCCTTACTGCTTTTAATAGAATCAAACTCATCCTGTCTTACATGGTTCTACAGGAGTATCTGTTTACATAATTAAAATATACTGTGAGACCGTACTGATTTGTATTTTCCCTACATCTTGAAATCTTGTTCTACTTCCACCATGCTCAATCTTAATATGCTAAAAACAAAGAAAATTAAAACTGAAGTATGATTCAATTGCTTAGAAAAAGGGTAAAAAGTGAAGTAAATCTGACTAATACAAGATCTTTCACTTTCCAGTTTCCTTTTGGGTTTTCACAAAATGTCACATTGATTTAACAGGTAAGACTGACATCATCCTTATAGTCTGTGTCAGGGAACACAACCTTTTTTTTTCTTCTACTCACAAACAGATTCAGTACCTAAAGGTTTGTGAATTTAAAGTTAGGAAAATAAAAGGTACATAAACTTCATCCATATTCTCATGCTCAAGAATTCATAGAACACTGAAACTTACAAAAATGGCTAGATTTCAGGATTTATGTATCATTTTACCAGAAAGAGTTTAGGATCTGAGCAAGAATAAAATCCCTGGAAAGCTGGATATGGTGTCATATGACTCAAACTTCAGAAACCAGGCCATAATGTGGGACATCCTTATGAACACTGCAAATATGTGTTGCTTTTATTGGTTGATGAATAAAACTGCTTTGCCCTATGGCAGGGCAGAATATAGTTAGGAGACAAATCCAAGCAGAGATAACAGGGAGAAAGAAGGCGGGGGAGAGAGAGCACCACTGGTAAGCAATACACAGATAAATAGAAATGGGTTAATTCATATGTAAGAGTTAGCTAGTAATAAGTCTGAGGCATCGCCAAAGGATTATAGTTGATACTGAGGCTGAGCAATTATTTTACAGCTGAGGGACCAGGCAGGACACATAAAAGCCTCTGGCTACAAGGTCAGCCTGAGCTACTTAAGATTCTGTTGAACAAAACAAAAAACTAAAAATAAAAGAGCTACTTTATTAGTAAGGTATGTTGATACTAATTAACCTCTTTCAGAGGAGAGAAATTCGAGTCTTGCCCTCAAGCAAAGAGCAGAATTCTTCCTGCATCTGCTGATTCTCAATTGCCTTTAACTCAAAATACTCTTTACATCAAAGTGACATATTTTGTGATATGTACTGATCTTCATCTGCTTTTAGTTTTCACTGGATGTGATCAAACTCTCAGATTTGTTTTTACTACTCTTTGCCTATAATAGACAAAAAGTTGACAATTCACAATTAGATAAATCAGAAGATGAATGAATATAGCAGCAAGACAGAATCCGACAGTAATATGTAAATGTACTTTATAAAGGAAATATTGGAAGCTTCATACAAGATAAACTCTCAAATTCTAACATCAATGAATAAGTAATTTTTTTTAAGAGAGAGGCTATGCCAGGGGTTGGTGGTACACACCTTTAATCCCAGCACTTGGGAGGCAGAGGCAGGAGGTTCTCTGTGAGTTCTAGATCAGCCTGGACTACCATGTCTCAAAAAAAAAAAAAGAAAAGAAAAAGAAAAAGAAAAATGTATAGTTATAAACTTTCTATTGAATAAATATAACAGGTATGCTATTTATTCTTTTACTCTTCTCTACTAGAAAAGGTAATGTTGAGAAGAAAAACACTTGCCTGAAGGAGTGCATACTACTCTTAAACTAGAAAAAATGAGATACTAAGATTTATAGCTATCCCACAGCAAGGTACCTTACATTTTTAACCCATTATGGCTCACTACTGCTACAGAACTCCAAACTTTCAAATGGAAATGTTTCCTACTGTTCTTTCCTTGCCTCTTACAGGGTAGAAACAATTCCAAAGATTTTTGTTTGTTTGAGAAAAGGACTACACCACCCTGCTTGCTGGCCTAGTTCCCATAGGAAGATCCACTCCCAGAGTGCTAGAAGCATACCCTACCACATCTGGCCAATTCCAAGTTTCTTGAACTGAGCATATTCTATTCTCCAAAACTGTTCCTCTTCTTCCTACTTATTCCTAAAGAACTCCTCCCTCTACTCAATCAGACAGATGCAGGTAAATTCATACTAAGCACTAAAACCATGCTAATTACAAATGGAAAAGTCTCAAGAGTCAACATTTTAACTAAGAGATCAAAGCTAGGATTATTAAAAGTCTCCCTACATTTTAAAATACAAAGTATTCTACATGGATTATAAAACAGTATAAAAATGTGTACCACACAGATTTACTGAATTTTAGCAAACATCTTATCTTTCTTATTCATGGTACTCTATTATGGTATACAGGAAAACAACCTTTTTCTTTATTTATTAATGTGCATATCCAGTACTTAGGGGTGAATTGTCACATCTGCAACAAACATTCACATGTTCAGCAGACTGAGACAAAGCAAATGTGGCAAGATATTTACAAATATTCACACTAGGTAGTAGGCTCTATATTCAAATTTCCAATATGCTTGAAAAAAATGATCACTACTAATAACATCCAAAGATAATATGTGATCTCAAAAATCAAAATGCAAAAGAATGGTAAATCAAAGAGAACTCCTTAAATATGGAGGCCTATGCTTCCTTGCCTATTCTCAACCACCTCACTGTCATGAAAATAGGGTGTACAATAGACAGGTGAGCACTGAATAATAACACCCGAGTCATTAAACTCAAGGTTCTGTAACTGACCCTGGTAGGCAAGTGTTCTCATTGAAGTCATCTCTGAGGCTGACCTTCAAAATAGCTCTCCCCCTTTGGAAAGGGGTCCAAAGGAATACATTAAGTGACATCAATGACAGATACAAATGCAAGAGAAAATGACACCGGTGTTATGTGCACTGGACAATCAAAAACACAAGGTCCTCAAACCAATCCCATCACCATCCCATTCTTTCCATCCAAACAGCCTGAGTTGGTACAGTTACTTCCCAAATGCCAACCTTATACAAATGCCAAAAGAAGGCTATTGTACTTCCTATTTCCTTCGTGTGGTTTTATGCTTGAGGGCACTAAAAGACGTCCAATGATTTAGACTGATTTCGTCCAGACTAGCAAACAATAAAGCCAAATGTTTAAGTATGGCAGACTTAATAGAAAAACAGATCTTCGCAAAGTCAAAGGTCTCCAGGCTCGCAGCAGGTTAACGTCCATTTTTCTCTATAGACTATTTCCTAATGCTTTACAACAGTTAAGTCGTGAAAAACACCATCTCTTGAGCAGCCTATAACCTCAAAAAATAATGCGATCACTCGTTTGTGGTTTAGTAAGTGAAACCTACAAAGCTTGACTGGAGGAAAAAAAACAAAATACAAAATCTGTCCGACTCGCTTCTCCTCAAAGCCCTTCTGGTGTAGACAATAATGGGACTTGTGTGACAAAGTGGGGATATCCTTTTAATAAGAAAAAAGATGTGAGCCTGGGAAGGAGCGGTCCTGTAGCAAAGGCAGGGCCTCCGTGGCTGTTCCTGCCGACGCCATTGGGGTTCAGCTCTTTCGTGAAAGCCGAGTGGGTTGCGTTGTGAGGAGCTCGGGTCTCCGCCACACACCCGCCGACAAGGTACAAAGAACCGAGGGCAGTCGTCTCCTGAGAGCAAAGCCCGGCTGAGGAGGGAGAGCGACGCGCGGGCCTGCGCGGCGGTGAGGCGGCGGCGAGCCGAGGCGGAGGCCGGGCGGCCTGCACTGCGTGTGGGCGGCCGCTCAGCCGTCCGCCTCGCCTCGTCGCACCGGGATACCTCCCGCGCCAGGCCCGGCAAGATGGCGGGCCAGCCCCACGCGCAGCCGGCCCCGGCCCGGCCCGGCCCGGGTGCTCCCGCCGACGCTCTGCGGCCCGAGACCCCCACCCTGCGCCCCCGGAGTGCGGCGGCGCGGCCGCGCGGGAGGGCCTTCGCGGGCGGGCGGGCGGGATGGCGGGCGGGCGGGCGGCCGCACGGGGCGGGGGGCGCTTACCGTGAGCGGAGCGGCTCGGCCTGACTGGAGCCCAGAGGAGGAGGAGAAAGAGGAGGAGGCGAGGGAGGAGCGCGGGCTGTGCGCCGCAACCGCGGCGGCTCCCATCGCGGAGCGGGCTGCCGAGCGCCGCGACGGGGGGAGGGGGCGTCGCGAGCCGCGGCGCGCTGCCTCATGGGTAGGCTCTGAGTCGGCCTCACGCGTCCGCGCTCCCAGCCTTGCCTTCCCGCCGACGCGGGAGGCGAGCGCGGCCATGTGCTCCGTGTCGCGGGCTCTCGAAGGCCGCGGAGCCGGTCTTGCCCTGGCAGCAGGAGAGGCCACTCTGGGACCCGGATGACGTTGGCCGTGGTGCTCCTCGGCCACCCCAGCCCTGGAACCTGTGGGCACTCAGCCTTGAGTTCTGGACTCCGGTATGCCAGGGTTAAAACACGCAAGAGTGAACCTGAGAGGAAAAGAAATTCAGGTTCTGCGATGTTGCCAGTTTCTTTTCTTTTTTTAACGTACGTGTTTGTTTGGATGTCTTTTTCATCCCTGTCGTAGGAATAGTAGCCTGTGATTGGCAAAGGGGGGAAAATATGGCCAGTGCATTTATAAGAACACTTTGCACGTCAGATCTGCAAAGCAGCTGGCCCCGTGCTGTGTCAGAAACGTAGATGGACGTTTTTGTGCCTTCACGATGGCAGTTTTTAAGAATAACAATAAATTCATGAGGGCTGGAGATGCTCAGCGGTTAAGATCCGTGTTGCTCTCCCAGAGGGTCAAGGTTCTTGTCTACATTCTCATGGCTGCTGACAACTGTCCTTAGCACCAGAGGATCTGGCGCCCTCTTCTGGCCTCGGTAGGCAACAGGCACTAAAGTGAGGCACAAACAATGAGGCAGGAAAAACATAAACGCATGTAAAATAGACTTAAATACTGTGAGGATTTTTTAGCTACCTCCTACCAAGTAGCCTATATTTTGTAGATAGCGGTCTGTAGGCAATCACAACTTCTTTAATTCCAGTCTTAATTACTCACACGATACATTTCACACGTAGAGAATGGCTACAAAAGGTTTTAAGAGGTCACAGCAGATTTCAAAGTAGACAAAAGCAGAAAGCTAGTATCTATGCAAACTGAGTCACTGCAGGTGTTAGGAAAGGTATGTAGAACCTTGAAGGAGGACCTCAGAGTCTAGGCATAGAAGCAAGCAAGAAGCAAGACTCATCAGGAAGATAGAAAGATGACACTTAAAGTGGGCTAAGCAGTGTGAATAGTTGTCTACCGTGAAACAGACACCAAGTGGCTCAGTGACAGGTGGTCAGTGCAGTCACCATCTCAGTGTTAGCTGCCTGAACTAACCAGGATTCTCTACAGAGTAACCCAACTTCTAGAATGTATATAGAAAGGGGTTTTATTAGAATGACTTACAGAGGTCCAACTAATCTAACAACTGGGTATGAACTTTAGAAAGCCCAAGAATCCACTAATTGTTCAAGCCCAACTGGGTGTCTGGGATGGTCTTTAGTATACCCTGGAATTCCAAGGAAATAGGCTGTAAAGGGATGAAATCACTAACAAGACAAGGGCAGGCAGGCAAAAGCATTTTTCTTCCATGTTCATATATAGGCTTCCAGCAGAAGGGTAGAGGTGGGTTTCCCAGCTCAAATGATCTGGACCAAAGATCTCAAAGATCAAGATTAGAAGTGGATCTTCCTACTTCAAACTAAGCAAACATTGCTCACAAGTATGCCCTCTATTTTTGGTTTTTACTTAATTCCAGATGTAGTGAAGTTGACAACCAAGTGCCCCTACACTACATGATCTACATGGATTGCTGCTTCCTATTGACCTGGTGTGTTCCATAAATCCTCAGGACTGGTATTTTTTATTGATTTTTAATATACTTATCTACCCATACTTTCCTAATCCAATTTATAGGAGTTGCCTCTTTTTTGTTTGTTTGTTTGTTTTTTGTTTTGTTGTTTGGTTGGTTGGTTGTTTTGTTTTGAGTTTTTTTTGTTTGTTTTTTGTTTTGTTTTGTTTTGGGTTTTTTTTTTGAGATAAGGTTTCTCTGTATAGCCCTGGCTATCCTAGAATGCAGTCTGTAGACCAGGCTGGCCTCAAACTCAGAGATCCATCTGTCTCTGCCTCCTGAATGCTGGGATTAAAGGTGTGTGCCACCACTGCCCAGCTATTTTACTTGCAGATATAACTTATTTATCTTTCTGCCACAGTTGGAGAGTGGTATGGTGTAGGCCCCTGCATGGACCCGGGAGGCACCTTGAGCAAGCCTGAAGCTGTTGGCTGAAACTCCTTGCCTCAAGGCTGTTGTTGGTACTCTTCCTGTTTTGATAACACATTCCTCCTGACAACACACCTCGTGGGGAGAAGCAAAGCCTAAAATTCCTGTAATTTTCCACTGTGCTGTAAGTCAGTATTTAAGCCCATTCTTTCCCCTCAATAATCTGTATTCGGCATTTGGCGTTCCGACATTGCCACTGAACGAACGACCCACTGTCTTGTCTTTATTTCAATCTCTAGGCCTTTGCCCGATCCGTGGAACAGATCATAGCATGGGCGCTAGTAGGGCACTTGGGACCAAGGCAAGAGATAGATGAGTTCAGGGTCAGGGTCAGCCTACAGCAGTGTTGGGTCACACTTGGGAGGCTGAGTCAGGTGGATATCTGAGTTAGAGGTCATCCTGGTCTGAAGACTGAGTACACTCTGTCTAAAGAGGACAGCCAAGGCTACAGAGAAACCCTGTCTCAAAACCCCAAGATAAATAAATATTTAAAGTATCAGTCTGCCTCATAACAGTGTTTATATGTACCAATAAAATGCCGTTTTATTCTGCTTCTGTATTTGTACTCAAGATGGAACAAATCAGGGCAAGGTATAGCCTAATCAGACAGCAGTTCTATTTCACACTGACAGCTCTTGAAATGTCAATGACAGTAGTGGCCCAATTTTCAAGTGTGAACAGTTGTTAAATTCTCGCCTCCCACATATTTAATTTCCACACCCATCAAACACCGGATCTTAGGAACCTGTCTTCCTGTGTTGATTAAGTTTCTTCGGTACAGCCCCAAACTTTTCCCAAGGTTTTCCTCATTACTGTAGCTAATATGCTGATTACCTTTCCAGATTAATCTTCCAAGAAACAACATTTGAATGATTTTGATTACTGCATCCTGAAAACTCCTTTTTGGCTTCTAGTGGCAGCAGCAAGAGAGTACTGGGGACACAGTCAGGTGAAGATGTGATTTCTCAATTTGCCCCTGAAAAGATTTCAGGATGAGCCAGTATAAAACAGAATTGGAGTTTATTCATGGGACTTGAGAGAAAGAGTAGGACTTGGGGAAAGGTAATACTAGTATTGAAAATAACAAGCTCAGGAGACTAATATGAAAAAAAGCAGTTAACATACACTTATGCAGAAGAGATGCTGGTTTAGAGAAAAGGCCAAAAAATGACCTCTAGGCACTAAACAGTGGATTTTATAATATTCCAATCATAAGAATTCCTGTTCTATAACCCTGAACATGCACTTCTCCCAAACTCCCCTGATGGGAGATGTCATTCTGTAAATATGTTTCTCATGCTGGTTAATGAGTAAAGCACTGTTGGCCAATAGGAAAGCAAGATAGGCAGAACTATTAGACAGGGAGGAAGTAGGAAGGAAGAGTCAGGATGGAGAGACTGGAGAGAGCAGTCCCCTCTCTCCTGTAAGATGGAAATATTTAGATTAATAAAAATGGGTTAATAATTAAGACAGAGCTAGCCAATAAGAAACTAGTAACTGGCCAACAGCATTATATCAAATACAGAGTTTCTGTTTTATTTGGGGCTGGCGCGGCGGCGGGACAAGACCAGCGGCAGGAGGAAAAACCTTACTCCTTACACTCCCCATATCAAAGGCCTAGGACACAAAGCCTCATTCAATGAATAATTTGAAGTGTAGACTACACTCCTCCAATCCTGCTCCAATCACAAAACTTTCTAACAGAGTTCTTCCATAGTCACACACAGCTATAGAAGGAAGGTCCTATTGAAAAAATGGACTACAACAATTTACTTCTTACAGTAGTATGTATTATGAGCCCACACTCCAATGTCAGGAAAGGGTGTTATTCAAAGCTGGGAGGTTGAAAAGAATTCAAGGAGTTGCAGGTACATAAGATATAACTTATTTGCCCACACACAGGTCTCTAGATACACAGATACATCAAGCACTCGGAACAGAAAAGCACACATGGGCCATGCAAAGGTAGACACATACACTCAAAAAGACAGAAAGAGAAAGACTTGTATAAAGGCCTACAGGCAGACTGGCCAAGGCAAAGGCCAATGCTCAGACAACGAGACAAATTTATACAGAATCACACACAAAAGAAAATGGCATTCTGCCAGGAAGTTATGCCATTACATTTCAGCATCACTGTTTCCACTTGGGTTCCCCATACATCTGATATGAATCTTCTTGTGCTGACTTACTACCACTCACACCTCACACCCCTTGCCAAAGTGTAGCATTTGCCCGCCATCTTGGCACATAATGAATGCCTTTACCTGCTATGTGATCTAAACATAAACTGGCCTGTACAGTCCTCTGTTCTTAACACAGAGACAAGAGCAAAGGCCAAGAAAGTCACAGTTGAGTGTTTTACAGAAGCCATGTATACCACTTTGGGTAAAGTATCTCAAGAGCTTGTTAAGGAACCTTTTCTTTTAGTAAATGAGATCACAGGGTGGTTTCTGATAGACATTGGATGGGATCACAGCTGATAAGGTAGGTAATCGTGTCACCTGGCTTGTAGGGGAAGCTGAAATAGTTTTATTATAAACAAAGGATTAAACTTTTTTCCAGATGCCAGATAACCCCCAGGAAAGGAATAAGCCCTTACTTGAAGGTCACACAGCCTTAGACTTTACATATGACTCATTCCCATTTTAACATTCCTAACCTGAATATGTCTTAAAGTAAGAGGAATGTTGCATTTGTGTTGACAGACCTCACAGAAAACATTGTTCATTTTGTGCAGTTCTTGAGCCTCAGTTGGTGAAATGCTTCAGACTCTGAAGTTCTTTTCCCTCGCATGCCCCAGGATCTTGCTTCACTAGACTACCTCTTCTGGAGGTTCTCTTGACTCACTTCCACACCTCCCTTTTGTGTTTTGAGAGCTTTGCTTCCTCTAACCACTAACATGCATTCTTCTTATGTGAGGTCATGCCGGACACCTTTCCCTCTGTGACAAATACAGTTTTCCAGCTTCCATCCCACAGTTCTTTTGTCTTCACCCATGTAGTTTGAGGGCAGAATTAATGCCCCAAACAGGTTTCACAGATGACCCTGCTGGGTTTTGGTTAAAAACCTAGTCTTCAGCAACTCCAACAAGGTAGGCTGAACCACCCATCCTAGTTTGCCAATAAATGAGATGGGTAATGATAAGAAAAACTGAGAAAGATTTGGGAAGAGGAACAGATCAAGGGGTCCAGTTGTTAGCATTCAGGCATTGTGCTGCCCTGCCCTTGGGGACCTGGCAGGAGACGTCAACCACAACCACTCCCTACATGTATGTGCTTGCTAGCATTTCAGACATCACACTAGCCTGACCCCAGGACCCTCAGCTGTAGCCACTAATGTCAGCATTCAAGCAGATACCTGGCTAGCCCAGGGTCCTATGATCATGTCACTACATACATAGTCTCGCACATGGGCTGTGTCCCCCCCCCACCCCCCTCCCCACACACACAAAAGGTAGGCCCCGGCTGCCTTCCCTCTCTTTCCTTTTTGTCTACTGAGGCAGGTCAACACAACCTTTCCCTCCCCCAATAAAATCCTCCAGTGAGCCAGCCCTGTGGCATGGAGTCTCCTCTCCCCTACTTTTTAAATTATAACACCCCTGACACTGCCCTCCACTCCCTATATATAACTTAAATGAGCTTTAAATTCTTAAAGAGGAAGAACTGTGACAAGGACAAAGTATATACACAATTAAGCAGTCCTAGGTATGGTCTTACTGTTCCTTGTTTCCATCTAGCTCAATGGTTCTCAACCTTCCTAATGCTGTAACCCTTTAATATAGTTCCTTACTTTGTCATGACCCCTGTATTAGTCAGGGTTCTCTAGAGTCACAGAACTTACAAAATGAATACACACACACACACACACACACACACACACACACACACTTATTTGTTGGAATGACTTACGGACTGCAGTCCAACAATGGCTAGCTGTGAACAGAAAGTCCAAGAATCTAGTAGTAGTTGCTTAGTCCAGATGTCTTAGCTGGTCTTCTGTATATGCTGGAATCCCGAAGAATTAGGCTCTAAAGCCAGTGAAGGAATGGATATGCTGACAAGGTAAGGGCAAGCAGGAGAAGAAGCAACAATCCCTTCCTTCTTCCACCAACCTTACATAGACTTCCAGCAGAAGGTGTGGCTCAAAATAAAGGTGTGTCTTCCTGCCTCATGATCTGGATCGAAGTCATGTTGTCTTCCCAACTCAAGACCCAGATCATAGGTGTGCCCTCCATTTCTAGATGGAAGTTCATTCCAGATATAGTCAGGTTTACAACAAAGAATAGCTGCCACTACCCAAAACCATAAAATTATTTCATTGTGGGCTGGAGAGATGGTTCATCAGTTAAGAGCACTGGCTGCTCCTCCAGAGGATCCAGGTTCAATTCCCAGCACCCACATGGTAGCTCACAACTCAAGTTCTAGTGGATCCAACATTTTCATACAGACATACATACATGCAGGCAAAACATCAAAGCATATAAATAAAAAAAAATTAAATTTTGTTACCACTTCTTAACTCTAATTTTGCTAATGTTATGAATCATACTGTAAATATCTGATATGCAATATATCCAATATTTGACCCCTTTTGGGGGGGTTACAACCCACAGGTTGAGAACATTTGTCCTGCAAAATGGTCTAAGGAAGCTCTTACTGCTTGCAAGAGAAAGCTGATTTTTTTTCAGGAGATGGCCACTTCTATTTCAGGGAACTGCTTCATCCTCCAGCAGGCAGGCCCTCGTCTACAGAAGGTCCATCCAATGAGGCTTTGTTCTCCCTGAAATTCAATGATGATGACTTACCTCTGCCTTCAGCCTGAAGGAGAGTAAGAAACATTAAACAGTAGTTGTTTTTTCTGCCCCCATCAAAACACTAAAACCTTTCAAATTCAAATCTTTTTATCTCCCTTACCTAGTAAAACTTTTATTCAAATGTTTGAACTCTGCCCCAACTGGTAAAGCATTTGTTTACAATAAGACCCTACTTACATTCTCCTAACTGAAGTGACATTTATAGCAGAGCCATAGCTGCTCTACTTCATTTTCCTTTCCCTGGTTCTTTTAAAACTAGCCAATCAGGATGAAAGACTGTGAGGTTGTACTCCAGCCAATGGGACAAAGACAGTCACTTCTCAGGTTAGAGTAGAAACCATGTAAACTTCCTGTCCCAGACAGAGTGGTCCCTGTCTTGTTGTTTGTTTGTGAGCAGAGTACCCTTCTGATCAGTAGTAAAGCTTTACCTGTTGAAACACTGTGTGTTCTCTAAGGGTAGAAAACACACAGATACTCTTAAAGACAAATAGAATGTCTTGTATTGCCGCTGCCAGCAGCATGGGGAACGTGCCCAAATCATCAGCCCCCAGCCTCACAATTCTTTGTCTTTTATGCACAAAATCTACATCCTGTGGATATTCTTAGATTGGAAAGAACAGTTAGACTACAGAAGCCAAAAAGCACAGTAAGTACATTTAGGGATTTCTCTGGGACTATGGAATAGGTCCTTAGGTGTTGGGGCCTATGTGCTAGGTTCTAAGGCCAGAATGGTGCCTCTAACACATCAGTCATTCATGTCAGGCCTTGGGCCCTATTACGGGAGTCTCCTTCTTTGTGACTCAGAAATTCTTTCTTTTTTTTTTTTTTCTTTCTTTCCTTCTTTCTTTCTTTCTTTCTTTTTTTCCTTCTTTTTTTGGTTTTCAGAGACAGGGTTTCTCTGTAGCTTTGGAGGCTGTCTTGGAACTGGCTCTGTAGACCAGGCTGGTCTCAAATCACAGAGATCCACCTGCCTCTGCCTCCCAAGTGAGCCACCACCGCCTGGCCAGAAATTATTTCTAACAGAAGGATGTAAAGAGATCATACGTAAACAGCTGACCCAAAATAAAATAAAGGAAGCACACAAAATTAAGGCAAAGGTGCTGGGCCTTCTAAATTTAGTTACCTTGTGGACATAAATGAGAAATCCATGCTTTTTAGCAGTTTCTGTGTACCTGTTTCAGTTAGACTGCCAATAACAGTTCTTGTTTCAGGGTATATAAACATGACCACTCTATGGTATGGGTAAGGAGAAGGTTTTTATTGTAGATATGAGAAAGGGAACAGCCAAAGGCATCCGGACGAGTCCAGATCAGAAAGAGAAAGAATAGATTGAACATGGCCAGCAGCCTGGACCTGGCCAGGGCTGTCTTTGAAAAGATGAAGAATAGCAAGGGATAGAGAATAGAGAAATCATAGTAAGAGAAGCTGAAGCAGAGAGAACATATCGAGAATAGCAGGGTTATAAGGAGAATGAGTAGCTGGGGGAAGGGAAGCTGTGAGCAGGAGGGAGTTTAAGGTGAGGGAGGAGGTAAGAAGGGCTAGGATGTTTGTATGGACTTTGAAATGTCTAACAGGTACTAGTGATACTCAAGGATCCTGGAGGCCAGCATGAGCTTTGATATGCTAATCTTCTGCCAGAGGTAAGGGAAATGACTCCTTTAGGTAAATGAGAACTGGTTAGACAAGTTCCTGAGGAATGCTGGCTTTTACCTGACTACCAGAAATTGTCCTAAAGTCCAGGTTGAGCTCACTGGACTGCCTTTTGGAGTTTGGGGAACTGTCGTTTCCTTCGGACCTAAGACAGAGGTCTACCAACATGAAGCTCAGGACTCTTATCCTCTGGAGTGTAGTATTAGAATAGGAATACAGGAAGCATTGTAATATCTGTTTATTATTCTGCTGCTGAAGGGAGCCAGCTGATAATAAAACTAGCACTGGGAGCAGGAAGGGCCAGAAAGATCAATGGTAGGGAAAGGAAGCCAGTTCCAGAGAACCTCATAAACCTCAAGATCAAGCCCAGCTGTAGCTAGACTTCTTAGTCATGTGACTTAATGGATACCCGTGGTATCTCTAGAGTTCTTTGTATATGGGTTAAATTCTCCCTGAAGAATTCCAAGAGAAGTTTCTGTGACATAGCAGTTATATTTAATTGAATGTATTTGAGCTCCCAAAATCTTGTATCTATCCTAAAGTGGAACCTTTCAAAATAATTCCAAATAATCCAATTGTTATGAGTCCCTTCCAGAGAACAACAGAAAAAGATGACTTCTGTTATCAGGCCATACTATACTGAGACAGACATCATGATAAAACCTTCATACTGACTTCTAGTAATATGTTGTTTATGATATTAAAGTCATTGGAGATCAAAATAGCAAAACAGCCATACTAATTAACTAGCCAAGCTAGGTGGTGGTGGTTCACACCTTTAATCCCAGGATTCAGGATTAAGAGGTAGACTGATATCTGTTCAAGGCCACACTGACAACACAAAATTGATCTAGTCTTTAAAAAACAGCTCACACAAAGGTGATCTCAGCACCTGGGATCACATGCCTTTAATCCCAGTATTAGGAAGGTGGAGACAGGAGTGATAATGGCTGGGCAGAGAAAGGAATAAAAGGAGGAGGAGACAGGAATTTAGAGCCTTTAGCCTCTCAGGACTGTGGAGACAGGATGGCCATTTCAACTGGGTAGAGGTAAGATCTACTGGCTTGGCTGCTTTGCTTCTCTGATCTTCAGTGGCTTTAATAAATCAAAAACAATATATCACCAATGTCTCTGTTGCCCAAAGGGCCAGCATGGCCTTCCTACACACTATTTATCTCCTGTAAGTGCCCTTTCAGTGCCCCAAATCTAAGAAGTCATGTGTTTTCTCCCTCCCCTTTAGGGCACTATCTAAGACCCAAATGCTAAGGATCCCCTAGAGTCAGAGTTCTTTCTGAGCTCCTTTACAGAAAGTGATTTTACTATGCATCTCCTTTTTGCTAATCTTTGGGCTGATGCTCAATGCCCTCAACAACTGAACCTAAGAGGGTAAAGAAAAAGGCTTTCCTTCCAACAAGGCCACTTTGAGTTGTCATGGGCAATTGAAAAACAAGGACAATGATGAATAATGGCTATCCTATTTTCCTCCTTCCATCCATGAAACTCACATTCCCTACCACTCTTTTGTATTTTTTTAACCAAAAAAAAAAAAAAAAAAAAAAAAAAAATCTTTAAGTCTTAAAAAAAACCAACTCTTCCTTTCCCAAAATAACCATGATAAGCTTAGAAAAATGGGTGTATATCTCCAAAATATGTTCTTTTAACTGAAACTTCATTTTATAGAATCTAAACATCAAAGGTTTTTTTTTTTTTTTTTAAAGCCAGAATCTAGCATAAGTCAAGGTAATCCATTCATACTTCAGGCCCTTCTCCTCCAGGAACCAGCAATGTTATATTATTTCCATTTAGTAAAATCTGATCTAATTTTGTAATCCTTCTTCCTTCTGGTATAACTTCAAACTCTGTGACATCTTTCAACACCATATTGACAAAAATCATCAAATCCTAGGAGTGTACCAACAATTTCTTTATCACTCTTCATCACAATGTGAATTCTTGATCCTATACACTTGTCCACAAGTTCTAGTGGCAGGAACTGAGATGGGTTCATGGTCGCGTAAGCCACCATGGATCCACCTCAGCCTTTGTGACTCTGTAGCTAGTAAAGATGTAGGGATCACCCAACATAAAACTATTTAGAGTTTCAGCTTGTTTTCCAATGCAGCTGGAATAAAAAGCCTGGGATGCTAGGGGGATGGCAGTAATACTCGATGGAAGGACATTAGTCTCTGATTACACTTCTCCTCATTAGACTGCCTAGAGCAAAAATAATCCTTTATTGGCTTATAAGATTAAGATTTCAGAGTTGTTTACAATAGATAGAGTACTAATCCTGATAAATAATAAAAGGGGTGATGTACCAGACACACACACACACACACACACACACACACACACACACACACACACACACGACATGAACACAGCATAGCCACCCAGTGACACCAGAGCTGGTAGAGAAGACTGGGCAACTGAAGACTGATAGTAAGCAGTGACTAACCTGTTACTCAAAAGGCAGATACCCCTCTTGATAAAGTGTAACTCCAAAGGAAAGGATCAGAAGAGCTGATGTTGATGTTCTGAACAACAGCACATATACTAAAATTGAAACAGGGAAGATTAGCCTAGCACTTGTATAAGTCTGAAAGCCAAATTTGTGAAACATTCCATAGTTTCTTAAAACTTTATTTATTTGTGTGTGGCAGGGTTGGGGGAAGTGTGTGTGTGTGTGTGTGTGTGTGTGTGTGTATGTGGGTGGGTGTGTGCTGTCCAAGGCTGAAGGCCAGAGAACACCACACATGACATCTCACAACCAGCCATAATACCAGTTCCAAAAGACCCAACCCCCTTTTCTGGCCTCCACAGGCACTTCATACATATGGTGCACAGACAAGCTGGCAAAACATCCAAAAACATAAGATAAAAATTAAGCAGCTATTTTAAAAACAAAAACTAAAGCTATGCCGACACCTGTAGACGGAGTTTCTGTTCTGCCGGTCCCGCCACCCTTCAGACCCAAATAAACACACAAAGACTTATATTAATTATAAACTGTTTAATGGCTCAGGCTTCTTATTGGCTCTCTCTTGAATTATTAACCCATCTCTATTTATCTATGTATTTCCACATGGTTTTATCTTACTGGAGAATGTCCGGACCTATCACTCCTTCCTTGGCTACATAGAACATTCCCATCATACACCCTTACTAAAGCTTACTTCCACCTTCCACCGGTAAGATACCACCTAAAGCAGGTGCAGGTACTGGGTAATAAACACAGGCCTATTGTCTATTTCTTAGGAGAGCACAGCTGTTTGAATTGGGTCTTTCTAGGTAAGAGTCTCCATGTGGCTTCTTCACATAGAGGTAGATTTTAGTGCACCAGAGAAATGGGTGATGCAGTCCTGCAGGCTGCTCTCCTCGGGGTTACTTTCAACTGAGTGTTGAGAAAATAGTGAGCAACTCCGACTTTGAAATTCACCCCCCCACACACACACAAGAAAAATCTAGAATATAAACATTCATTGAATATAGCACTTCATGTTTTAAAAATCAGAAGAGCTAGAGGAAGCACTGACATTTTCTACTGCAAAAAGCCAACTGGATAGAAAATCACTCCACCTGGTGCTTGGAGTCCATCCAGGGTAATCAATGCTAGGAGTAAGGATGAAGTTGTCTTCAGAAAGTAATTTGTGTTCTACTATAAACTATGAATGGTCTGCCAGTGTTCTAGAGTTTAATACCATAAACCATATCATCAATTATTTAGGCTATAAAATACTAAGTAACACTTTTCCATTAAAATCTGTATGCCAGAAATAACCATGGAGCATCAAGATATTAATGTCTTATTTTGGAGTGACATACTTGAAACCAATGACAGCTATGGATACAATTTATCTAGTGTGAAAATACCCCCCCCCACACACACACACAATTTGAGCCAAGGGTTGAGCCCAGTACTCAGAGTTAAGATAATGCTGAATTCTCTGTATACACTGTGTTATATGTAAAATGGAGTTTATTTTCAAAGCATGAAGATATCAGTGCTTTGAAAACATAACAACGGGGCCCTGAGAGATGGCTTAGTAATCAATAGCATCACTAAACTTTCAGAGGACCTGAATTCTGTTCCCAGCATCTAAAGCAGGCAGCTCACCCGTAACACCTGTAACTCCAGCAGCAGGAGATCCAACATTCCTCTGGCCTCTGAGGGCACCACACACAGACACAAATACATAACTAAGACACAAAGAAAGTCTTCAAGTATATATGTGTATACATACACACAGGCACACACACACACACACACTAGTCTGGGTCATAAATATTTGAGAATTATCATGAATGACTAAGCTCTTCATCTGTTCTGGAATATTCTTAGCTACTTTCCTTATAGTATTGCTTCTTTTCACAGGGGTCACCATGAAAAACACAGTATTACATTACAATCCATAACAGTAGCAAAATTAGTTATGAAGTAGCAATGAAAATAATTTTATGGTGGGGGGTCACCACAATATGAGGAACACTGTTGAATAAACCCTTTCTCCTTTAAATTGCTTATGGTCATGGTATTTTGTCATAGCAACAGAAAAGTAACGAATACACATTTGAGTTTCCTCCATGTTTTTTTGTAGCTTGAAATATCATGTTTTTATCATTGAGTGGTTATACCACAGTTTGCTTATTTACATATTGATCACATCTTGTTTGCTTACAGTCTGGGGTGGTTATGAAGAAAATTATTGTGAGTATTCGTGTACAAGTGCGGGGGGGGGGGAATATCTAGGTTTCTACAAGTTTGATTCACTTGACCAAGGTGATATAACCAGGAAGTAACTGATATGGAATCTGAACTCAGAGTCTGTACACATACCCTCTAAGAAACTGCCTCTCTACTTGTGATACAAGAACGGGAAGAGCTTGGAATGGAGAGATAGCTCCGAAGTTAGAAGCACGAGTTCACTTTTTGTTGTTTTTGTTTTTTCAAGATAGGGTTTCTCTGTGTTGCTTTGGGATCTGTCCTGGAACTAGCTCTGTAGACCAGGCTGGCTTCGAACTCACAGAGATCTGCCTGCCTCTGCCTCCTGAGTCCTTGTGCTGGGATTAAAGGTGTGCACCACCAACGCCCGGCTTGAGGTCATGAGTTCAATTCCCAGCACTCACATGGTGCCCTCTTCTGGCTTTCAGGGTCACATGCAGGCAGGACACTGTAAACATAAATAGATCTTTTGAAAAATTATTAAAAAAAAGAAAACAGAATGGGAAGAGTTCATTGACTCAGAAATCTGAGTCAGACCAGGAGTAATAAGCAGAAGCTGTGAGAACATAGCTGCTTGGAAAAGTAGGATGACGGTTGCACAGGATGTAAATGTATTATTAGCTAATGTCCCTGGATTGTAAACTAAAAATAGTTAAAATGGTAACATACACATTTTACTTTAGTTAAAAGCACGCTGATTTGTGGGTATGGAAGTAAATTAACCCGACTAAAGCTAGAGCTTCATTCTGAGAAGGAGCTGAATGTGTAAAATTAAAACAAAACTGATATTAAATTTTATATTCCAAGGTCTTGGAGATTCACTGAAAGCTTGCAAGGCGGCATGCATGAAATTACATGAAACATGTAATGTCAAAGAACAAAACTGCACTGTATCAAATCTGTTGAAGTCGGGGGGGGGGGGCAGGCTGGAAGCTGCAAAGAGCTCAGTTGAGTCTGGAGGAGTCCTTGTCCACATCTTCTCTTTCCTTTAGCAGCAGCGTTAGGCTGGCGCTGCTGTCTCTGTCATACACTTAGGGAAGTGAAGCCTCACTCACCTCTGTGTCACTAGCGTTATGTAAAGAACAAGTATAAACTAGGTCTCTGTATTTCAAATCCAGTGGGATTTATGAGGAGGCAGAAATAACTCGGACTTAAGAATCATAATGAACTTTAATTCTGACTTTGTCTATAAGGAAGCTGTGTGGCTTTAAGAAACTCATTGAGCTTGCCTGAGCCTCAATTTCTCTTCTTTGAAAACATGGTTAAAAAATAATACCCTTCTCCTAACAGTGAATGCTACATATATGGAGAGCAAAGCCTAGCACATGATCCCCGAGGTGTGCTCAGTAAATGAATTTCTTTCTTCCTAAAAGAAATTGTGTTGTTAGGACTGGTGGAGGAGCTCAGCAGTAAGGGCATCTTTTGTTCTTCTGGAAGACATGGATTCAGTTCTGGATCCATGTCCGGTGGCTGTCAAGTAGGTGTAACTCCAGCTCCAGGGTATCTGATGCCCTCTTCTGGCCTCCACAGGCACCACACTCTCGGCTACACATACACATAAATAAAAATATTACCATTTTAAAATTGTGATGTTTGTCTGGCATTTATTTTGTAGCACATACATAAATAAAATTATTGGTGATTTTTTTATTTCTTATATATGTAAATTTAGGTTTTTCTTGCACTGACAAATGCTAATTTTCACACGTTAATCTTTTTCTGGCTAAGAGAAATACACATCTTTACTAATTAAAGGCACAGACTTCTAAAGAAAAATTATGAACATGATTTGGAAACTCATGTACATATTTATTTAGCACCATTTCATATCTTTAAGAATCCTTTTGGAAACTTATTTAGAAAACTGAAAAGTCCTTGAATACCAAGTGGTTTTGCAGGAATTTTTTAATGAGTTAAGTGTAAATGAATCAAAAACACATGAATTCTATTTTCTGTAAATAACACATGGTTTTGAAAACTGAAAATGTAGTTGGAAAGAAACATCTCCTGTGTAGTATTGAGTCAGAACACAGAGGTGGCACTTCCTAAATGGAGGCAGGGCCTTCTTTAGAAGGCGGAGGACTGTCTGTGAGCTCTCCCTGGATGGTCACAGCATTGCTTGTGAAAATAGTCTTTTTTTTTTTTTTTTTTTTGGATAAAATTGCCTTAGGATGGTGTCCAAGGATGCATCTAATAAGACTTTTGGCATTCCCATTTCAAAAGGTGTAGGATTAGTCATGTTCTTTGGATAAACGAGGAAGGAATTGTTTTCACCATAAGTTCATATGGGGCAACTATAGGACTTTAGATATGAGATTAGTCGGAGGTGGGGGTGGGGAGAAGTGTTGGTGAAATGAGGCACAACAATCCCCAGGAAGAAGTATTCTTAGGAAGGGCAAGGAGGTGAGTGAACTGGATTCTCAGCACAGCCTTAAAGCCTTTCACTGACAATGTCTCTGTCTCTAAATGCTTTAGTTATATTGTGCCTGTGACATCCTTCTCCTTCTGCTCTACTCCCTTGCCTCACTTTTCCCCTCACGGGAGATCTGGGATCCACATGAAGCAGTCATATCTTCAATACCACTGTTCCTCTGGTTGAAACCGTCCAGTTTCTTCTATGGTAACCGAAGAGTTTTCTTTTGCTTGAAGTGGTAGACAACCTCTTCCCTCATTCAAAATGGAGAAACTGACTATATTTTGTTAGTTTAAAAAAAAAAAAAAAAAGACCATGGGAATGAAATGGCTTTGGGTGAAACATGAGTTTGTGCAGTGAAAATAACACTGAGATATGACTGAAGTAGAGAGTGACTGAAAAGATCAGAGTACTGGTGGGAATATGGACCTGTAGTTCAATGGATCAGAGTTAAGAATCCAGACAAAACTCTCAGGCTGAGGGGAGTTAGCACAGGCCTAAAATTCCAGTACTTAGGAATGGAGGAGTTCAAAGCAAGCCCTACTGCATAATGAGTTTAAGGCCAGCCTGGGCTATAAGAGACTAAGTTGGGCGTTGGTGGCACACGCCTTTGGTCCCAGCACTGGGGAGGCAGAGGCAGGCGGATCTCTGTGAGTTCGAGGTCAGCCTGGTCTATGGAGCTAGCTCCAGGACAGGCTCCAAAACTACAGAGAAACCCTGTCTGAGAGAGAGAGACTTTGACTCAAAAAAAGTAAAACAAGAGCAAGGGAGATGGTCCAGCAGGTAAAGGTTATTTGTCTCTAAGACCTGAGTGCAAGTTTTGGAACCCACCTGGTAGAAGGAAAGAACTAATTTCCTTACGTTATCATCTGATCTCCTTACACTCACTGTCGTGTGCACACACACTAAGCTTTTTTTGTTTTTTTTGTTTTTTTTTTTTTGTTTTGTTTTTATTTTTTATGCAGAAAAAGAAAATAACCTGGCCATTGTTCAAAGTTAAACATAGAATTCATTAATTCCACTACTGGCTGTAATTGGCACAAGGGCTCACAGATAAGCATTGCTAATCATGCAAGGTTGTCTTCTCAAAGTAGGATATAAATACCTGTTTTCCACCCGGAAAGCTGGGAATAGATGTTGTTAATGACTTGGGGACCTTGGATATCTGTCCGGCCAGACTTCATCCTCCTTAGACCGTTAGCTTTGTTTCTTGGTCCACAGAACCAAGGTGTCACATGTACTTCATATCCTGCTAATCTCTACACTGTCTCAGTCAGGCACCACACCAGATCCCAGGCCCATAAGCTATTGAACCCTTCTTCATGGACACATGCACTCTGAGTTCAGGTGCAATGTAATTATACCTCCTTGTGGGCCAGAGATGGTATTACACCAGGAAACATCTTCCCCAAACTGTACTCTGTTTAAATATGCTTACAATAAGCCACCTGCTGTCAGACCTCAGAAGCTTTTGACCCAGAACAAGCTAATCAGGCTGAAGTGAATTTTCCTTAGTTCCCATAGTTCATTTCCCTGACAACAGCAGAGTTTGCAGGGACCCCTGAAATTGGCTACATACTCAAGAAAAATGAAATGATGTAGTCTATACCAACATTTGTATGAGAATGTTTCCAGCAACAGTAGTAACTGTAGCCAAATTCCAAAAGATGTGATGGCCATCACCTGGCGACAGATAGAAACTATATAGTCATATAATGGAATATCACTTGGCAACAACAAAAGAACTTAGACATGCTACAACATAGATGAACCTTGAAAATAGTGTTGTGAAAGACACAATCACAAAAGACCATTTGTTTCATAATCCCATTCACAAGCCCAGTGTGACAGAAAATAAACATCAGTTCCAGAGAGCTGGGAAAATGGAGCATGAAGAGAGAGGCGAGGATGAAGAGAAGGCTCAGAGCACTGGCTGCTCTTCCAGAGGACCTGAGTTCAATTCCCAGCAACCACAAAGCAGCTCACAACCATCTGAAACTCTAATTCCAGAAACTTCAACTCCCTTTTCCGGCCTCTGCAGGCATGACACACATGTAACACACAGGCATACATGCAGGCAACACACCTATACATATAAAACTAAAGACAAATTAAAAGGAAACTATCAGAGGGCTAGTTATAAAAGGAGGTTGTGGAGATTGTGGTGGTTAATAGTCACAGTCATCTTCTCTAGATGTGGAATCACTATGGAAACATTCCTTTGGATGTGTCTATGAGGGAGTTCCCAGAAAGGCTTAGCCGAAGAGGGAAGACCCGTCCGTGGATTGGGTTGGGGGGACTTGGACTGAACACAAAGGAGAAAGCGAGCTGAGCAGGAGTCTTCAACCCCCTCTTCTTCCTGACTGAAAACACATTATCACCAGCCTCCTCATGTGTTCCCACTGAGATGGTTGTACCCTTGAACGTGAGCCAAAGTAAACCTCTCCTTAAATTCTTTTGACACTATTTTGTGTCAGCAATGAGAAAAGTAACTAATACAGAGATGACGCCAATTTTCTACATTGATGGTATTAATGGAACCATAACTGAATTTGCCCTCCAAATCATAAAAATGGGTAGAAAGTGGGATATGTATAACATATCTCAATAAGGATATTACCTTAAAAGAAACAAAAATAAATGGAAATGTTGGTTTTATCCTCAGAATAAGGCAAGGTAGTTTATATATTTGAATTTTTACATGTACTTATTGAATTTAAGGTTAAAGGGGTGATGATTACCAAGGCAACTTCAGAGAATGAAAGTACAAATAATAACTCAGGTTGTGCTTCACCTGTTGGGAAACCAAAGCATATTTAGGTTTGCTGACACATGGAAGGGTCAAGCATGCATATGCATGGGCGATGCTGAGAAAGCTGACTGAATACCAGTTCCAAGAGTCAAGACCCACAAAATTTTCTTAGGAGACTACCGAGAATAACAGTAATCTTTCATATGAGTCATCACAACTACTTTTAATTTTCTAACTATCAGAACCAGGGACAGTTCCTACCTTGTGGGATTGTTGTATTATGCTCTGCCATAGGCCATAGGCATGTTTTCTGGCATACATTTATATATTAATTTTCCTTGTGTGTAGGAAACATTGTAGGCTAACCACAACTTCTCACATGTGAGCGCCAGGTGAAATGTAGTCTATAGCAGAAATTCATTGTCAGCTTACTTAAATCTCTATAGGAAATACCTGTGAGTAATGGAGGGCCACCGTTTGGGGAGGAGGGAGGTGAAAACATAGCAAACTGTGCTAAATATATGTCCACTCCTTGTAAATGTAAAGACCATAGCCTCAAATAACGCTCCTCCATCATGGACACCAGGGATTCTCTTGATTTACCCACTGCATAAAGAAAAGATGATGGTTGCCGCTGAGTAGCTGGCCCATTGGGCCCAAAGGTTTGCCTCGAAAGCATGTGGGCCTGAATTTCAGCTCCCAGCACCCATGTAAAAGCTAGTCATGGCTGTATGCATGCCTGTAACTCCAATGGTGTTAGGGACAGAGACAGGAAGATCACTGGGGCTTGCTACCCACTAGCCTAGCTCTGTGTTTAATGGGAGACCCGGTTTCTAACAAGCAAGACAGAGTGATAGGACAGGGTGGCTAACATTCTTCTCTGTCTGGCCTTTGCAAGTACACAAGATACACCTATTCATATATGCCACACTCACAAACACCACATGCATGTGCATGCATGTGTAAGTAAGTACACACACATAAGTGGTGATCTGTTGTTCAGTACAGATGACTCACAGCTATTTGCTTCATAATAGAATGTCTTCAACACTGGCTGGCTCTGTGTGTCAGCCTGACACAGCTGAGTCATCAGAGAGGAAGGAGCCTCAGCTGAGGAAACGCCTCCATGAGACTCAGCTATAAGGCATTTTTTCAATTAGAGACCAATGGGGGAGGGCCCAGACCATGGTGGGTGGTGCCGTGGTAATACAATGGCTAACTGTAATGGTTAATTTTATATATAAATTTGGCTAAGACACTCCACTGGTCTTATCATGTTCCCCACAATCCTGAAACGTTGGGATGCCTGACAGAACAATGGGATGGCCTTTTGGCAATAGTTACAGTGCTAATTAGGTGGCAGTAGCCTAGAGGGCTACCCAGAAGACAGTATATCTTTGAGTCAGTGTCCAGTATATAATACAATTTCTCTCATAGCCAGGATACACAAATCCAGGAATCAAGGAGTAGAAAGGGCAATAGTTCTACTCACTATTACCTCCAGTGACCCACTGTGAAAATGTTTGCTCCTTGTTACTGTGACCTTAAGTTATTCTGTTCTAGAACTTTTAGTTCTAGAGTGGAGAGTATTCCTTCCAGAAGGCACAACTAACATTCCATTTATCTGGAAGTTTAGACTTCCCCTTTGCCACATTGAGCTTCTGATGCCCTTAAACCAACAGGCTAAGAAAGGGATAAGTTAGGAGGGGTGATTGATCCAGATTGCTAAGTGGAAATTGGATTTTTTTTCTCCACAATGGAGATAAGAAATTTTATGTCTAGAATGCATGTCCTATGATTAAAGTCAATGGGAACTACAACAAGCTAATATAGGCAGGTTGGCTAAAGGACACAGACCCTTCAGGAATGAAAGTATAGGCCACTCTTCCAGGAAAAGAGCTAAGACCTTGTGCTTACTGAGGGTAAAATAAATATAGGGTGGATTGTAAAGGAAAGCAGCTATAAATACCAGCTAAGGCTATGTGTCCATTTGCAAAAAGGAAGATTATAATTGACATGAGTGTTTCTGTAGTCATTTGAATAATAATGACCTCCATAGGCTCATAGATTTGAATGCTTATTCACTAGGAAATAGGAACTGTTTGAAAGGATTAGAAGATGTAGCCTTGTTGGAGGAAGTGTGTCACTGGGGGTGGGCTTTGAGGTTAAAAAGCCTATGCTAGGTGGTATACACCTTTAATCCCAGCACTGGGGAGGCAGAGGCAGGCAGATCTCTGTGACTTTGAAGCCAGCCTGCTCTACAGAGCTAGTTCCAGGACAGGCTCCAAAGCCATACAGAGAAACCCTGTCTGGAAAAACAAAACAAAAAGCCTATGCCAGGCACAGTCACTTCTTCCTTCTGCCTGCAGATCAGGATGTAGAACTCTCAGCTCCTTCCCCCACACCATGTCTGTCTGCCTGTGTGCCACCATGCTCCCCATCATGATGATAATGGACTGACATCTAAAACTGTAAACAAACCCCCAACTAAATGCCTTCTTTTATAAGAGTTGTCTTGGTCCCTCTCTTCACAGGGGAAAAAAAAAGGACTGAGATACTTTTTGTCATATTTTGTTAAGAGTGTATTTGTGCAGATATTTGCATTTTCTTAATTTCTTTCTTAAAAACTTATTTACTTATTTAACCTTATTTTATGTGCATTGGCATCCCCTGGAACTGAAGTTACAGGCAGTTGTGAATTGCAAGATTCTGGGAATTGAACCCCAGATCCTCTGGAAGAGCAGCCAGAGCAGCCACTGGGCTATCTCTCCAGCCCTTTACTTTGTTTCTTTATCATGTAATATAACATCAACTGAGATACAATAAGTGGTTATCATATTTATAAGTTTTGAAATACTAAAAGAATGTCCCTAAAGGGACATTGCCATATATTCTAAAATAAATAATGCATTTACGGTTGTACATGGATGGCATAGTCATATTATGTTAGGCATAATTTTGACCTGGTTATTGTTTTCCTTTAGAAATCAGGCATGAAATAAGGAGATATAATTGTGTGATAAAAGATAAAAGGTTGGCAAGGGGTTGACTTGTGACATCTATGACTGCATCTGGAATTAACTGAAAACCCAAGCAGCTGGGCACACCGGTGAATGCTTTTTCTTGATTGCATCACATGAGGTCCGAAGACCCACCCTAAATCTGGTCCACACTTTCTGGATATGGAAGAGAGAGAGAGAGGCTTTTGCTTTTTGTCTGCTTGCCCTCGTTCTCACTAGCAAGTTCATCTATCCTACTGCTGAGACAGTTCTTCACTGGTATTAGAACCTGCTTCTTCAGGACTCTGATGTATACTGAAGATCAGCTGAGAAGGTTTGTGGGTGGCTTCGCATTAGGACATACCCAAGTTGGACTGGCTGGACCATAGCCTGTATGCCACTCAAACAGATCATATATATTAGCGCACACACACACACACACACACACACACACACACATACACACACACACTATATATATATATATGCATATATATATTTACAAACTACATTAGTATATATACTAACTATATTAGTATATTAATATATATATTCTATCAGTTCTATTCCTTTAGATTCAAAACTTGAGAACTCTTTTTATTTTGTTTTGTTTTGTTTGCATCACAGTGATTTTCAACTTGTGGGTTATAATTCCTTTGAGGGGGTCCAATATCAAATATCATGTGTATCAGACATTTATATTACAACTCATAACAGTAGCAAAATTATAGCTATAAAGTAGCAATGAAAACAATTTTATGGTTGGAGATCACCACAACATGAGGGACTGTATTAAAGGTTGCAGCATTGGGAAGATTGAGAATCACTGCTTTAGAAAATCCTGACTAATACAAAATACTATCTAGACATTCATTTCATACCAATCTGCATGACCCTTTGAAGATAGGTTTTCAGATGAGATTAACATTACAATCAGTAGGTCTCAGCCAGAAGGCCTGAGAAGTATAAGGGACCTCAGACAGTGGAGCCAGGATGTATCCCTGGTGCACAAAAGGACCTTGTGAACACATCCCCCATGGAGGGATACTGCCTTAACCTAGAAACAGGAGAGAAGCCCTAGTCCCTACTTCACATGACCTGTCAGATCTACATGACCCCAATTGGATGGCATTCCCCTACATATGGAATTGGGGTGGGGGGATGGGAGGGGAGGGTGGTTAGGGTACATGTGAGAGGGCAGAGAGGGTAAAAGGGAGGGAGGGAGGGAGAGAGGGAGGAAGGGAGAGGGAACTGGGATCGACATGTAAAATAATAAATTAAATATAAAAAAAATGCTTTGACTCCAAAATTTAAATTCAAGGACAAGTTACTGGGGAAAAGGATTTCTATTTTTGTTTCCACAGGAAATGAAAAGCTGTGGATTCCTTCCAGACTAATGTGGTTTGATCAAGCCAGACCGCCTGAAACAGAGTACCAGGTGATCCTACATTCAAAACAGCTGGACAAAGCAGCCTTACAGACTACAGCCAGGATTTCTGCATCTTCTTAGAATCCCCCATGACAGCGCCCCTTACCAGCAGGAAGTAGTTTGGAAAGAACGACGCCCAAATTCCCAAATATTGTCTATAACTGTTTGTTTTCATTTAAATGGACTTGGTTATATAAAATAAATAATTAAAAAAAGAACATTACAATCAGTAGCCTTTGATTAAGGCACATTGTCTTCCATAACTTGAGTGAGCTGAGGGAGGGGGGGAGAAAAAGAATATACACATAGTAGATATATAGTGTATGTGTATATACGCTGTATATACAGACACATAAGAAGGTATGTGTATATATACACATAGATATGTATAGTGGATTATACATAAGTGTGTACACATTATGCATGGAGAGAAAGAATATTTACCAATATGCACAGTCATACACATGCTGCTCTCTTTCTCTGAGGATTTTTACCAATAACAACTTGGGAAGCACCAAACCAGGCATTAAGGTAGCAAAATAATTTGTCCAGTTAAAAAATTAGAACTTGTAATGACTTCAACATATACTCTGTATCAAATATCATCATGTTTCCCCTATAAATACTATTGTCTCAGACATGTGATTGATACAATTTTTCCTGTAACTTTTTAATGTCTTTAATTTTTATTTATTTAGGTTCTGAGAATTTAATCAAGTCTACATATGCTAACCATACCCTCTGTCAGAGTCACATCCTCCACCCTATTACTTTGATACCATTCCTGTACCACCAAGTCATCTGTTCAAAGTTTAAAATTGAATGATCTTTAGTATATTCACAAAGCATACAGCCAGTTCTGCTATACATAACATTTCTATTACCCCAGGAAGAGAGAGACTTCCTCTCTTAGCTGTCACCCAGCCCTGTTCCCTCTGCCTACACTTAGGAAATCACAGATCCCTCTTATCTCTAGACTTAGCGATTCCAGTATTCTACACAAGGAAGCATACAGTGTGTAGTCTCTCCTAACTTGTTACTTCCATTGAGCCCAGTGTTTTCAAAGTTCATCCATGTTGATGCCAATGTTACTGCATCACCTCTTTTTATTGCCAAATAATATTCCATTCATGGATATGCCAGTTTAGAATGTTTTTTCACAGGCAAAATGTAAGAAAACTAAGAAAAAAATAAACAAAAAACTGAACCCTGGAGAAGTTCTCAAATGAACGATTACTGAATCAATCAGTGTTTCAAGTATAATATTCATTATAGGCACCATTCCAAAGTCCTGCTGTTAAAAATATGCTCTTATTGTGATTGTTTGTGTCTAGGTGCTTTTGTTTATGCAAGAAGAAATTGAAATGACTCTCCTGGCAGTGTCATTGCAGTTGTATAAGCCAAAGGATTAAGAGTACCTTTGAGAAGGGACAACATGTGATCATTCTGGCTTTGAAAATGATGGTAAATTTATATGTAAAATGTGTGGATGATGCTTTCATTATGTCCTTATGTGAGACTGTCAGGAAACAGTTTTCAATCCACAAAACTCACACCATGTCGTAGAATCCTTGCTGGGTCCAGATCACATGCAATGCCCACACTTCCTGGTCAATTCATTTTTTTAAAGAGCCATTTCTAACATAAAATGACTCTAATTCAGACTTCAAGCAACAACAATCTATGCCATCCTAGTACGGGAAAGCTTAAATCTAATCCTAACACCATTCTTCCAGTAAAACGAGAGCCAGGTACTGCCAAGTCCCAAGGTAGAGCTCCTTTAGATCTCCCCTGAAGTAGCTGGTGCCCAGTAGTGCTTCACAGGGTATAGACAGAACAGTAGCTACATGTCTATGGAGCAGATGACCTTCTAGAAAGGACAGTAAAGTCACCAGACTTAGTGGGGAATGAGAGGCTCAACAATTCTATAAAATAAAACCCAGAACTGTTCAGGGTTTGTCTTAGATGTTCCCTTCATTTCCTCTCCCGGTCCTCTCTCGGCATTCTTTCCTCTTGAAACATCTTTAAGGTTTTAAAGACAAATTGCTTATTTTCAAAGAAATATAGGTATTCAAAAAGTGATACTAGTGATAAAATTCACACGCTGTTCATCGATCAGAGGTGAATTTCAGGCTCTTCCTCCTGTATCTGCACTTTGTCTTCCTCAGTGATAAAGCATGTTCTACACCCGTAGCCGTATCTGCACGTGGAGGAGCACAGAGGACAGGGTAGGATTGGTTCTTAGATCACAGACTCTGCTATCTGCCAGAAGTACCTGTTCTCCTTCGAGCCTGAGGCCCGAGGGGAGGACTGTGTGCTAGAGAAGCCCTGCGATGTGGTGGTTCAGCTCCTGGAATTAAGAATATAAGATGCTGCACACAGAATAGTGCAGCTAAGACTCAACGGTCAAGTCTTTCAACAAGGGTTTGTTTCCTGCTCTGTTCTCCAACAATTATCCCGACAGCTATTGCCAGCCGGTGCATCCTGATCCACGGGTCCATAGATTTCTGGAAGGATCCTCTAATTTGAAGGTTCGTAAAAGTACAAAATGCTTATTTGATAGACAAAGTCTGTAGGGCCATAGTTCAGTTGGTAGCCTCGGGCTTGATCCCTAGCTCTACTAAATATGGAGGGCCAGCACAAGTCTGTAATCCCAGCACAGGAGAGGTAGAAGCCGGAGAATCAGAAGTTCAAGATCGTTTTTAACTATGTGTCACTTTAAAGTTCAACCCCGTCGAAAAATAATAAATACATATCTCCAGTTTGAAAATAGTGGGACGAGGTTAGTATTCCTCTTTCTCTAGGAAAAGAAATGAAGTCTAAGATGTCTATGAAAATACGAACTACACACAAAGGTAACGGGGCTGCCGAAAGCAATGAAGAGCAGGCAGGATGTGGGGGAAGAGGCTGTGACTGCAACGCCCTAAAGAGCCTGCAAAACCAGCAGCAGTCCAGACACGGATGCTCCATCAGTAGTCTCTCGCATCCCAAGGAAGAGGCAGTGTGAGTGTAAAACACAGAGAATAGGTCTGTGCTCATGTGAGTAGCGGTAGAAAAGCAGTTAGTGGGGAAGAGGATTCAAAAATTGGCCTGGAATGAATCTTCCAGCTGCATATCTGACATTTGGGAAGACGTGACAAATAAGTTGTCTCTCTCCTTTAGGTGATGACCCTTAGCCAAATTTTGCTAGCCTTGCACACAACTCTAATATCTCTAACTATCAACCGTTTTCAAATGTTTGCTCAAAACCAGTCCATGGACCCAAAATGAGAAATGAAAAATAAATCATCCAAGGGTGTGTCTGTGTGTGTGCATGTGTGAGTGTGTGTGTGCACATGCTCATGCACACAATGATAGAAAGAGGACAGAAGAATAGAAAGAATAGAAGAAGAAATTCGGGGAACACTGATCACAGATGTTTTCCATGGGACAGATGAAAATTTGAACCAAATGTTTTCCCAGGAATTTAGCAGTTAATAAAGCAACTCACTAATGAAGCATGAACACATATATACATACATACAAAGGATACTGTTCAGCCTTACATAGAAGGAAATTTTGACATATGTTGCTGAATGGATAAACCTTGAAAATATTGTAATGAATTAGATGAGATAAACCAACCACAAAATGGCAAAAACCATAGATAACGGCTAATCTTGGTTGTCAACTTGACAGCCAAGCAGCTGGCATACCTGTGAGAGATTTTTATTGATTGGATCATTTCATGTACGAAGACCCACACTAAATATGGATTATTTGAGGTGGAAGGTCCACCCTAAGTCTGCCTTCTGGTGGCAGTGTTCATAAAAGGACACGTAAGAAGGAAGGTTTTTGCTTGCTTGCCTTTACTTTTGCTGGCAAGTTTATCTATCCTGCTGTTGGGATATTCCTTTGTTGGTGTTAGAATACCTTTCTTACTGGGCAGTGGTAGCACATGTCTTTAATTCCAGTACGCAGGAGGCAGAGTCAGTAGGGTCTCTGTGAGTTCAAGGCCAGGCTCCAAAGCTACACAGGGAAATCCTGTCTCAACCCCCCCCCCAAAAGAATCTATTTCTTTGGGATTCCAGTGTTTACTAAAGGCCAGCTCAGACATCGAGCCCCATGGACTGAACTGTCTGATTCTTGGACTTCCCTCTGGAGACAGCCATTGCTGGACTAACTGGATGGCAGCCTGTAAGCCACTCCTGTATATAAAGAGATTTGGTCCATCAGTTCTGTTCCGTAAGAGAACCATGATTAATGTACACTGTATGGTTCCACTGAAATTCCTTGAACAGTCAAACGTATAGGGACAGTGTGGAATGGTGGTTAAAGAGACTGAGAAGAAGGAAGAGTCTTTAATGAATATAGCTTAAGTTGAGGAGGACAAAAGAGTCCTAAGCTAGATGCTTATGTAATGTGATGTATGTGCACTTAATTAAACGGGGACACCACGCAGGTACAAGAGTCAGGAAGAGGGGGAGATATAAGGTGGTAAATCTCTAGAAAGGAGCTGGGCATGATGGTGTACACCTTTAATCCCAGCGGCAGAGGCAGGCAGAGGCAGGCAGATCTCTGAGTTCCAGGCCAGCCTGGTCTATATGATGAGTTCCAGGACAGCAGGGTGTCTCAAACACCATACTTCACACACACACACACACACACACACACACACACAATCCCTAGAAAAGAGAGTGTCCTAAAAATTATATTAAATGGAATGCAAATTTGTAACAAGAGGAAAACTAGATTCTGATCAGAGTAGAAAGAATTAGATATGAGAAAAGTAGACAAAGTAAATGAAAAGAAATATAATTTAGAATAATTACGGGATAGTAAAGGGCAAAGTGGACATGCCTTTGATTGCAGCACTTGGGAGGCAGAGACAGGTGAATTTCTGTGAGTTTCAGGCCTAGTCTACATAGCAAGTTCCAGGCTTACACAGTAAGAACCAGTCTTAATAAATTCAGTTTTTAAAAAATGATATCTGTGGAAGATAGAGAAAACAGACCCAGCAGACAATTATCTAAAATCCACACTTGATGAGTCAAAGAAAATGTTGCAATACAGTTGGTGTGGTGCCTTGAATGAGAACGGCTTCCACAGGGTCATATATTTGAATGCTTGGTCTCCAGTTGGTAAATCTGTTAAGTAAAGTTCTCAGCTACTTCTCCAGGGTCATGCCTGCCCACTTCTGGAACTGTGAGCCCATTAATGTTTTCTTTGATAAATTGCCTTGGTCTTGCTCATGGTGTCTCTTTACAGCAATAGAGAAGTAACAAAGACAACTGGAGAAAATAGTCCTTTTGATGGAGCCCAGAAGGATGGGACTAGGCTAGTGGTCCATTCCCACACTCAGGAAGCTGAGGCAGGAAAATGAGATGTTCAAGGCCAACCTCCACACTTGGTGAGACAGGATCGCAAAAGGAAGAATTAAAAGGAGCGTAGCTCAGAGGTAGAGTACTTGCTTTGAATGTTTGAGGCCCAGGGTTCAACTCCAATTATAACAACAATAATACTAACAACAACATGTCATGTTTCAAGGAAAATTTGACACATAATGTCCCACTCTGAAATGTTACTTCATGTAGCTAGAAAGTTTGAAACTTAAAAAAAAAAAAAAAAAAAAAAAAAAAAAAGGAAAAAACATTCCTGGAATAATAAATCAAAAACAGTAACAACAACAAAGTAAGTCATCTGTAAAATGTAAAAACAAAATAGACTGGTGTAAAATCCCTCTACAACTGCCAGGTGTGGTGGTGCACTCCTTTAATCCCAGCAGCCCTGGAGACAGAGGCATGTGGCTCTCTGAGTGGAAGGCCAGGCAAGGCTATATAATGATACTTTGTCACAAACAAACAAACAAACAAACAAACAAAAGAAGGAACAAAAATATTTTAGAGGGCAGAGGGAATGCTTCTAAATCCTTAAGGAAAGAAAAGTAAGACTTCAAATATCTATATGATCCAATTGTCATTTAAATATATATTTTAAATATCATGAGCTGTGTCAGTATTGAGAAAATACTTGAAATTCCTACTACAGTAAAAGTACCAACTTAAAAAAAAAATTTATGAATGATATTGCTTGCATGTATGTATGTATGTGTATGTGTATACATGCAGACCCTGTGCCTGCAATGCCCATGAAGGCCAGAAGAGGGCATTAGATCCCTTGGAACTAGGGTTACACATGGATGTGAGTGTCATGTTGGTGGCAGTGTTGTTAATCACTGAGCCATCTCTCTAGTCCCAAGTACTAACTTTTTAAAAGCGTATAAATGTTCTTCTAAAAGGTGCTGTACATGGTAGTTTACTTGAGAGCCATGTAAGTCTGGAGAAGAAACTGATGCAGGAATTTGAGGTAAATCTGGGTAACACAGTACAACCTTGACTTAAAACAAAAATTAATTTTTTTTAAAAAAAATCTAATTTAATTTAAATTAGAGAATTAAAAAAAATGTGGACTGGAGATGTGGTTGAATGATCAAGTGTCTACTAGCATGTGTAAGACCCTAGGTTAAACCCCAGCATCACAAAACAACATATAAAAGTATAAACAAAACAATAACCTAGAAGATAAATGTATAAAGAACATGAGTTATTTACATAAAAGGAAATATGAATGTCTCTAAGCCATGTATGGGAAGGCAATCTCATCATTGTGAGAAATACAAATGAAGTCAACGCCCAATGACTGGGAAAAGACAATGAAGACTTTGGTGCTGTACAGGGGAGTTTGTGGAAGGCATGATCACCCATCAAAGTTGCAAGCACACATTCTTTGCATCTGTAATTTTACCTCCAGGGTTTATCCTGTGGTATTTTTTTAAATATGCACAAAATGTTATAAGTAGAAAGCAAGTCTTTGGCCAGGTGGTGGCGGTGCACACCTTTAGTCCTAGCACTTGGGGAGCAGAGGCAGGTGGATCTCTCTGAGTTTGAGGCCAGCCTGGTCTACAGAGTGAGTTCCAGGACAGGCAGGGCTGTTACACAGAGAACCCCTATCTTGAAAAACATAAAACAAAACAAAGCAAAAAAGAAAGCAAGTCTTTGAAGCATTGTTTGTAAAAGCCAAGGTCTAGAGAACACTTAGATGTTCATTACTGTCAGCATGATCAAATAAATTATCATGTAGCCAGTCAGATACTAAGGAATGAGGGTACTTTTCTTTTTAACTGATAAATAATAAGTTCCAACTATTGTTTAGTGAAGAAAAAAAAAGCAAGCTCAAGTATATAGAGCTTAACATAAAAGGCAAAACTGTAAGTACATATTCACCAGTATTACACTCAGGGATGTATGAGATTTTGATAGTGTTAGTTGTCTCTGAGGATGTGTCTAGACAGGACCTGAATAGGATTTACTACTATATATTCTTGAGCTGTCCAAATGTGAAGACATGAATGCATTATCTATTCATAACTAAATAAGCAAGCCATGTATGGTGCTGTTTGTGAGATCTCTCTTCTAGAAGATCTGTGAGTCCCCTCAGCTGGGAGTGGCTAGGAAGGGTCCTTGTCCTGTGCAGCTGCTGCTTTTGTCAAAGCCATTCTGGGCTATCTGCCATCTCCTTCTGAGCCTTACCCTGTTCATATTACCATGGCAGTCTGAGTCAGGATGGTGCTGCTTGCAGAAAGGCTTTGAAAACTAGTTTCAGAAAATTCCTGAGCTTATTCACAGCCAATCACTTAGAACTTCATGCTTGAAACAGCTGTCTTCATAAAATCTGTTAGCTACTTTCTCAATTGCATTGAATTTACAGAAGTTTCCTTTTGTTTAACTGAGAACATGCCAAATTAGGAACACTTTCCTCCCTGGGGTAAGCTACATTTTCTTTCTTTCTTTCCTCTGTCTTTTTAAAAGCATTCTTAATTTTTATATATGAATTATACTGAGTGTTTTCAGCCTGATTGTACCCAATCTCATCTTTCTTTTTATTTTATTTTTGGTTTTTTTTTTTTTAAATCAGGGTTTCTTTGTGTAGCCTTCACTGCCCTGGAACTCACCTTGTAGACCAGGCTGAACCTCGAACTCACAGAGATCCCCTACCTCTGCCTCCCGAGTGCTGGGATTAAAGGCAGCTCCACCACCATTAGGGTCCTTTCTCTCTCCGTTTTTCTATTTTCTTTTCTGAGCAGGGTCTCATTATATAACAGAAGCTCACTTGGATGTCACCAAGTAACCCAGGCTGGCCTCAAACTCACCCACTATTCTGCCTAAAACCTCAAGGTGCTAGGGTTGTAGGCATATACCACCACACCCAGCCCACATCTTAACTTCTTTCATAGCAATGAGGTGGACATTTAGAATTGTAGAAAAAAAAAAAAATAAATCAACCAACCGGCCAAAGATAATTGATGTGCATTTTTAATTTTCTACTGTATTTTAGCCATATTCTCCTCAGCTGTTAGAGGCTTGGAAAACCTTGATTGTTCAGGCTTACTGGTATTCTCACAACTAGAAGTGCACAGGTCAACCCTGCAGGGTATTTTTAGGCTATTTCATGGCAGATTGCTGGGGTGTCTTGACCCCATATTTTTAAACACATAATTTTTCATGAGGTAGAGATTATGGCCTCTTAATGAAATTTACTTGCAATCTCCCGATACCTTATTAAGCTTCCACCAATGACAAGGTCCCATCAGACCTGCCTAAGCTAAAGCCTATTTGATATTAGAACACAAGGAAAGGTCTCTGCCTAAGTAGATTACCAACACACAAATCAAGCAAGCCAGATTTCTAAACAAGGGAACCCAAAGCACAGAATTTGCATGCATTATTCATTCCTGCTCCGTGCAAACATGCAGATATTGCTCGGTGAACTTTGGCCCACCGTGCTTAAGAACAATGGTTAGAACATTAGTACAGGATCCCTCTTTCCATGGCTGCTGCCAGAGGACTTTGAGGCTCCGCTGGGGGATTTGCACAGTAATTCCCTCCTAACACCCTCCGGTCTGAAATGTCACTAGGAGCTTTGTGGGCAGGCTGTTTTTTTTTTTTTTTTTTTTTTTTTTTTTTTACCTCTGTGTGGCAAGTCCCTGCTTTGTGCGTTCCATTCCCATTTCCTGTTGGCCCTTCTCCTACTGGCCTCTGGGTAAAAGAGCAACTTCCCCAGGTCACATTTCCCTGATAAATATACATTTTTAATTTGATTGTTAAACACCGTGGAAAAGCAACACAGTCTGGGCTGTGCTCGGCTCAGCAGTGTTAACCCCTCTATTTTGCTTGGCTTTAAGTATCCTGTTTTGTGACCAATTAAGGCTGCGTGCATTCTGTGATGCGATCTGCTCCATGAGTCACATCACTCTCAACCTTCCTTGAGTTAGTGTGCTCACCGATCCGTGTCCACATCCACATTCCATGTGCAAAAGAAGGAATCTACCGTTGCCCTTAAAATTGTTCTCCATGAGGGTGTGATGAGAGGATCTCGTTCTACCCAGGCAAAGCCTCACTAGAGTTCTGAGTTAGAAAAATCTGTGTCGTCTTCAGGTCTGGAGCACAAGAGAAGGTTTCAACCAGAGATAGGAGCCTTCGCCCTTACCAACAGCGTTGAAAGCCGCCGGGCAGAAGGAGATAGATAACCAAAGGAATGAGTGCGGATAAAGAACAGCAGAAAACAGCTCCAGGGCCCTTTAGAGATTGCGACAAGAAAGGGGTTAGCAAGGATCCCTACCCTGTAAAAAATGGAGGAAAATAAGAGCACGTAGCTTCCTTGAAGTCAAGTAAAGAAGGTCTTTTAGGGGTGGGAGATTTAATTGGTTCACAGAGGGCTTTCCTAGCATGTCCTGGGCTCCATCTCCAGCACCATGTAATAGTCCTAGCACTAGGGAGGTGGCAGCAGGGGGATCAGAAGTTGCAGGTCATCCTCAGCTATGTAGTGAGTCTGAGGCCAGCCTGGGATACCTAAGACCCTGTCTCAAAACCAAAACTAAAAGAAAGAGAAAAGGGAAATTATTTTAGATCATCTGTGCCAACCCTTACTGAGGATTAAACAGTGGAAGAGGAATTTGGCAAAATGGGAGAAGTCCTCAGGAAGGAAGTGTTAGTGGAGGGGTAGGACGCCTGAGCGGATAGCTTGGCACCTGTGGGAACATGTCACTCGAATCTGCGGCCACAGGGGCCAGACTTGACTGACAGCCCCAGCTGAAGTGCCTGCAGATCCATCGCTGGATGTGTGGTAAAGACCATGTTTACCCGGTCAGCGACTGAACCCGGCAGGAGTGGTGCAGATTCCTCTAAGCGGCAACTTTGGCTTAAAGACTCACGGCCATCACCACAAAACCTTCTTAGTACCGTGTGTGCTCTGAGATGCCTTCTCAGTTCTTATTTCTGCCTCTCCAGCATCTCCACAGAGGTGTTCCCTTCCGCCATTCCTGTGCCCCTCCTCTTTTACAGGCACATCCCCCTTTTACAGGCACATTCCTTCCTGATGACTGTTCTTGTTTTGTTTCAGGTTTTTTTTTGTTTTTGTTTTTTTTGTTTTTTGTTTTGTTTTGGTTTGGTTTTTTTCTTTTTTTTGAGATAGGGTTTCTCTTGGCTGTCTGGAACTCACTCTGTAGACCAGGCTGGCCTCAAACTCAGAGTTCTGTCTTCCTCTCCTTCCAGAGTGCTGGGATTAAAGGTGTGCCAGCTCCTGGTGATTGTGTTTAAGGGTGGGGCAGTTCAGCATCTTTGGAACTTACCCCGCAGTCCCACTAGCACTTCAAAGCAAGGAGGGTGTCTCTCAGAATAAATATACTCCAGCACACGTTGCACACGTTGCTCTGTTCATCTCCACTTCCTGTGAATTGGCAGCGTTGGTGCTTGGTGTTTGTGTGCAACAGATGAGAGAACTATTTTTGAGAGTTGGAGTGAATTGTCAGGGTTTCAGTGGTTAGTGGAGGGAAGATTGCAAAAAGTGGCATGTGTGTTCCTTAAAGATGGGGTCACAATGAAAAAAAATCATCATTCGGTTTGGTTTATTTCTGTGCGAACTCCATGGAGTGTGCTTACACAAGCCTAGATGGCAGGGGTTGCCTCACACTTCACCGCATTCCAAAGGAGTACTATGACATAGCTCATTGCTGTATTTTAGTCTGTCTCCAAGCCAGAGTTCTTTTTTGTCACAGTATCCTGTAACCCCTCAAACTATAAGCTGAAATCCACCCCTTTTCTCCTCCTCCTCTTCTTCCTTTTCCTTTGGTTTTTCAAGACAGGATTTCTCTGTGTAGCCTTGGCTGTCCTGGAATTAGCTTTGTAGACCAGGCTGGCCTTGAATTCACAGAGATCAGTCTGCCCCTGCCTCTGCCACCAGCCCCTTATTCTGTTTCTTGTAAGGTATTTGTTTGCAACAAGAGAAAAGGAATGTGCAAAATCCTTCCATTGTTCCCACCACTGTATAGCTCCACACCCGTGGTGACAAATCTTTCTGAAATACCTTTGTTTACATTTCACAGCTGTACAGGACTATTCCCTGAGCCACATTGCCACCATCTTCAGGAGTCCTTCTGGGTGTGTGCATCAAAGATCATTGTAGCTGGTCTTGTTGACTCAAAAGAAAAAGCAAGGAGGGTTCCAGGACCCTCACCTGACTGTTCAGTCAATCCTTCCAACCAGCGTGTACAATTAATTCCAGCGGGGGCCTCGGTGTACAGTGTGGGCTGGATGTGTAGATGGGGAAGAATTAGAGCCTACACAGCCTTGGGGGGTATCATCATTCACACTAGGTGCAGACCATCAAGTGTGGCTGCCTTAAGGCCACCAACACTCCTGCCTGTCACCCCTCACCCATTGATATCAGTAAACCTAATAATATCATGGGTTTCCCAGAGTGAACTCTGGTAGAACCACACTTCAGATTGTCATTGGGACTTTAGCAGGAGGGGGTAAATGAAGGAATTCTAGCAACATCCACCAACAGCTCCCTGCCCGTCAGCCTTGTTTTTATAACTGCTTTCCAATTCTAGAATAAAATTTAATTTTGTTGGGACTCAAAACATGCTACTCCAGATTACAACACTTTGGCATGTGGAAGCATTGGGGTGTCAGATGCAGCATCGTCACAAGCATACTGAGGCAGTGTGATGACACAATGGGTCACTGTGATTTCACAATACACTGTGGTGATGGGGACAAACGTAGCATTGTGATGTCATAGTGGAGAATTGTGATGACAGTGCAAAGTGTTGTGATCTCACAAAGGAGTGTTGTGATGTCAAAACGCAACCTTATGCTGTCACAGTATGGCAGTGTAATGGCACAATGGATGGACCACTGTGATTTCATAACACACTGTGGTGATGGGATAAAAAGGAGTATTGTGATGTCATAGTAGAGCACTGTGATGACACGAATACAATGCTGAGTCACAGTGCAACATTGTAACATCACAAAATGCAGTACTGTGATGTCACATATAGCAGTGTGATGGCACAATGGACCGCTGTGATTTCACAGTGCACCATAGTGATGGGGAAAGGAGTGCTGTGATGGATGGCACAGTGCATCATTGTGAGGGCACAATGGACCACTGTGACGTCACAGTGCATCATTGTGAGGGCACAAGGGGTCAAAACATGACAGAAGGCTCCACTGTGACATCAAATGCAGCATTATGATAGCAGAATACATATTAAGGAGGAGCACTGATTTCACTTGGAGAACTGTGATGGCAGTATAGCATTGTGATGAAACAATGAGAGATTATGATTATGGCATTATTCAGCATTATGATGTCACAATAGAGCATAATTGGGGAACATAATACAATACACATTTCAGCATTGCATTACAGCACTGTGATGGCACAAAGGGAATAATTCTAATTGTATTTTGTGTGTGTGTGTGTGTGTGTGTGTGTGTGTGTGTGTGCAGGCACACATGCTACAGTGTACATGTGGAAGTCAGAAGATCACTCGGTTCTCTGCTTTTACAATTTGCATCCCAGGGATTAAACTCTGGTCATCAGTCTTGGTGGCAAGTATCTTAATCCACTGAGCATCTCACTGCCAGGAGAAAAATTTAGGAGATATTTCTGAAGGCGAATGAGATTTAAATATGTTGGTGCTGTAGAAAGGCTTGATCAGAGTTCTAGAACACTGTTAAGGAGAGTCTAAATACTGGCTGGGACAATTGCCTGGGTAGAACATCTGGAGGTAAGAACAAAATCAAGCCTTTTCTCACCAGATCCATATTGTGAATCATAGAGAAGTGCCATGAATAGACATATGTTTAAGGTAGATAATTTGAACTCAGTGAGTTGGATGAATTAAAATGGGGACATATAGAGAAAGGAATAATGCAACATCTAAAGATGGCATTCTTCTGCTTTTAAGCAAATAGCCACTTGATAGAAAGGAGAAATTGGGAAAGCAAGTAAAAGTAAGCATATGATAGCTAAAGTCATTCTCAGCTCAAGCCTCTGACTCCCAAACTCTGCATTTGGACATAGACTCAAGACCTGTACCCTCAGTTTATGGAATTATCCTCTCCCCTGCATAGTTGTTTTGGGCTCTGGCAAATGCAGTAAACCCAGAACTCAATGCCTAACACATGAGTTTGCTTAGTGAATTACTTTCTCTCTGTTCTTGACAAGTTCGGGACCTTTAAGTATTTATTTCCATGAATAGTTTTAATATAAGTTAAATTAGTGAACACACACACACACACACCTTTATTTTCCCAAAGATGCTTATAGGCAATAACCAACTGGTCCTTACTATTTTGTCTCCATTTTTAATGTTGCCTACTAATTTACTTTCTGCAGAAATCTGATGGTTTCTAACTTGGGCAGCTTCTTGCTGTTCTGTGGTCCATGAAGGTTGTGGACTGGCTGTTCCCATCTTTCCTGGTATGTCTATGATGTATGTACTTGCCGAAGAATAGCTAAGATGAACTTCTAGAAGTTTAATGGATAGAGTGCAGTTTTAATTTTTTATAAATACTGACAAATTCCTTTCCTACAAGATCATATCAACTTATACTAACAAGACTATGTTTCATAATGTTGACACTCATTCTAGGTTTAATTTTTCAACTTTTCTATATTATTATCCTGGTGTACTTTTTAAGCTAAACATGGTGTCACATGTCTGTGGTCTCTGCACTCAGGAAGCTGGGGAAAGAGGGTCTGAAGTTTGAGGCTAGCCTGGGCTCGGTAGAGAGACCCTATGATAAACTAAACTAACAGAAAACCCAAAGCAGCAGCAACAGCAACAAAGGTAGACAGATAGAGTTTTAGTTAAGAGATCCATTTATCTGCAAAGTTGAACAAATTTTCATTATTCATTTATTCTTTGGGGATTTTTTTGGGGGGAGGGGTTGTTGTTTTGTTGTTGTTTTGGTTTTTCTTTTCTTTCTTTCTTTCTTTTTTTTTTTTTTGAGACAGGGTTTCTCTGTATTGTTTTGGAGCCTGTCCTGGAACTCGCTCTGTAGACCAGGCTGGCCTAGAAATCACAGAGATCCACCTGCCTCTGTGCTGGGATTAAAGGCATGCACCACCACTGCCTGGCTTAATTTACACTTATTTTGATATAAACCTTCTTTCTAAATAATTTGCCCATTTTTCTGCTGAGTGCTTAAATCTCTACCTGTTTTGTCCAGTTTTCCTGCTCGTTAAGTAATTTGGGCTTTTGCCTAATTTCTCACACACTGACCTCATCCTTTCAACCTTTTCTCTGTTCCTCCTACCTCCTTTTGGACTTTTAAACACACATTTCTTTACAGCTTGGGCTTGACGTAATACTTAGAAAGGTGTTTTTTACTCCACAATAATATTAAAAACTTCACTATGTTTCTATCAAACACTGTGTTTTCTGAGATACCATCTTACACTGATCAGAATGGCTAAGATCAAGAACACCGATAACAGCTTATGCTGAAAAAGATGTGGAGAGAGGGGAACACTCCTCCACTGCTGGTGAGAGTGAAAACTTGTGCAGCCGTTTGGAGATCAGTATGGTGATATCTCAGAAAATTAGGAGTCAGCCTACTTCAAGACCCTGCAATACCACTTATGGGCATCTACCCAAAGGAGACACAGTCACACCACAAAGACATTTGATCAACTATGTTCATAGAAACAATTGAAGTGAGGGAGGAGTGATAATAGGAAGAAAGGAGTCAAGACCATGATGGGGAAAACCACAGAATCAGCTGACCCAAGCTAGTGAGAGGTCACTGACTCAGGTCTGACAAATGGGGAACCTGCATAAGACCAAGAAGACTCCCTTAATATAGGTGACAATGGTGTGACTGGGACAATATATGAGGTCACTGGCAGTGGGTCCAAGACCTAACACTAATGCACAAACTGACCTAGTAGAGTCCATTCTGTATGGAGAGATACCTCACTCAGCCTAGACCTGGGGTGGGGGTGAGGAGGTGCCTTGGTCCTGCCTCAATGGAGATGATGGGACAGACAGTAGACTTCCTAGGGGAGGCCTTACTCTCTCCATGGAGCAGATGTTGGGTGGGGGAGAGTGGGGGAGTGGGAGGAGAGGAGGGAGGGAGAACTTGGGTTGGAATGTAAAAAAAAAAAAAAAAAAAAAAGACTTAAAAAGTAAAATAAAAAACACCTTGTGTTTTTTCTGTTACACAAAGCCACCACAATGTAAACCGTCGTTTACTGTTAGACCCTTATTCTGGTTCCAGCGTTCAGAATGGCACTTCTTGAATCTTGGGTTCCCTGAGACGCTGGAGAGCAGCAGACTACCATCTCCTCTATGGAGCCTCTTCATGAAAACCTGTTTTTCTTCTCTACTTCAATAGTCTCAACCACTTGAACCACATCTCATTTCTTGTTGGTTTTTTGTTTGTTTGTTGTTTTCTTGCCTCATTTTGGATGCCCGATGCTTAAATGCCCCCCCACCACTTCACACGCAACTTAAAAGTCAGTACCCCAAATTGGCAGGCTACCTTAAGGCTATGGCAAATTCTAAGTTTAGCAGAGGGATGATTGCCAAGCTCTTGGATGTCATAGACCTATTAATACATTTCACTAACACAGTTAGCGTTATAAAGCCACCTGCCTGATTCTGGCAGCACAGAGGCAGCTGGCAGTCACATGCTATCAAACCCATAAAACTAGAAATGATGTCTAATGTATTAGATAATGGAAAGAAAATTTTTGGGAGATCCTGAGAATTTAGAAATTGGGTGAAAATCCTCAGTAACAATGGTACAAGTTTTGCGTTTATGCAGAAGAAAGTGTAAGACATTTCACTTAATACTTATGAAGCATTTTAGGTTACCATAAACTTGAAATTGACCACAACATGAAACCAATGCCAAAAAGTTAATGCATTTTTGACTGGAAAAAGAATTAATAGCTGACTGTTCATAGCCTCTCCCCTCCCTCCTTTAGCCAAGGAAATTTTTTTCTTGGCAAGGTTAGTTACTTGGCCTCATTAAGGGATTAGTGGATTGAGTAAGAGGGAAAAGGTTCAATTGATCTCCTGGAAAAGTCAGAGCGTTGCACAAGAAAAAGGATTCTGAAGAATGGAAGAGTTACTGAGAAAGGCAAAGCACCAGCTAGAAGAGGGAGTTGGGGCCATTTACAACAGGAAGAAAGAAACTAGATTAGCACCTGTCTTGTAGCAAGGGAAGCTTTTCGGACGAGGCTGGGGGGGCTTCGGGAATTATTGCCAGGCATGAGGGATACCATCTCACTTTGTATGCATGCAAGGACATATGCAAGATGAATTCCCCCAGTTATTTCGAAAAGTCTGAAATGTGTGTCTGAATGGAGCTCACAGCTGAGCTAAAAGCAGCGCTATCTCAACTACACACAGGTCGTGCACTCTCTCGTTACGTCAGCAGAACTATCGTGTTCGCCACAAAGAAATGACAGTCGTGTCAGTTGGCCAGATGACGTCTGTATTATCTCCGGCTCTGGGTTTCACGTATTTATAAAGCGTGCCAGCTTGCCAGGTCTGCCGTAACAAACCCATGGCCTGGGGTGCTCAAACAACTTACTTCTCATGGTGCTCAGGAAGAGGAATCTGGAGCCCAGGTTCAGCCAAGTGATTTCTTCAGTAGCGTTTCTCCTTGGTGCTCTCTGTCTTCTCCGTCTATAATCCCACCAGCCATATTGAATTATGACTTGTCACACCAACTCATTTTAATAATCCTCTTTAAAAACTCTATCCAGGCCGGGAGATGTGGCACATGGCTTTAATCCCAGCACTCGGGAGGCAGAGGCAGGAGGATTTCTGTGAGTTCAAGGCCAGCCTGGTCTACTGAGCTGGTTCCAGGACAGGCTCCAAAGCTACACAGAGAAACCCTATCTCCAAAACAAAACAAAACTCTTTATCCAAATACGGTCTCATTCTGAGGTCCTGGGATTGAGGATTTCAATATGAATTTGGAGGAGAAGACACAATAACACAGGGCACCAAAAAATCCACTCTGTATCCTCACTTTTTAGATGCCCTTGGGTTTTGTTATTGATCTTTTAGAACTGTTACTCAAATTCTTGCAATATTACACTATTTTCATCAAATATTTATTCACTACATTAACCTGTGATTGGTATGTTATATAATATTTTATATTACATGTTACATATTATTTTTGCATTAAAAGCCTTTAGAAACTAATGATATGTTAGTTACATGAAAATAGTATTCTGTAAGATGGTGTTTCAAAAATAAGATATTTGGAGGCACAAAGAGAAATGAACTGCTGATTTCTGTAAGATGGAGCATCTGGACCAGAAAGTCTCCAAGGCCCCACACAGTTGTAAAGACCTACAATTCTGGCTCAAGCACATAAAAAGAAGTATAACATGTTGCTAAATATAACTTTAAAATATTAGCTATAGGAAGGAAAGGCAAAAACTTGGTTAGGGCTTATGGAAAGCCTTCCTCAAATTCAATTGGATGGCCTGAACTATCTTGGAAGAAAGCCCTTCAGATCCAACCGCTGGCCTCAGTCAGGCCTTCAAAGTTACAATAACTCATTCTGATGATATTTCAGATTCCATGCCCCTCCCTTTGAAGTAAGCTGACTTTGAATTCCCTTTGTATCTAAAGATAACCTTGAGCCTATGATGCTCTCGCTTCCACCTTCTGCAAGCTGAGATTCCAGGTGTACTATCATACCTTGTTTATGCTGTGCTGGGGATTGATCACAGAGCTATGCATCCACTCTACTGAGCTATAGCCACAGCTTGATTATTAATTTTGTACTTTTCTGTAACCAGCACTTCTTTAATGGTGCTTTAACACTATTCTGTAAAATAGTTAAAAAACAACCATATACCCAAGCATACCCCATGAGCCACGCCATGCACCCCAAACCTCTGGAATAGATAATAAACTCCTATAGTGTATAGATGAGTACTGCACTTTGCAGTGTTATATACATTATATTGGCTCATATTCCCTAGCTTAGGTGGAAGTCTATTCATTACTTTTCAACAAGCCACGATTACACAGTAGATCTGCCAATCCCTAAAATTAGTTTTTAAAAGATACTTTTTGTAAGTCAGAAAATATGCCTCATCTCTTTGAAGGCTGAAGACAGGTTTAATATTTTACTTTTCTTTTTTCTTGTTTTTTTTTTCAGGAGAAAAGATAAGGACCAGCTATCAGGAGAAGTTATGAATATGTGACAGTAATACTTAGAGGTTGCTCTCTGTGGTGAATTACACTTTGAAAGACTTTTGCAGACTGAGACTCATTTCTGACATCAAGTTGAAATCACCTTAGCATGGATAATTTTTAAATGAAATAGTTTCTGAGGGTGGAAAAGAGCCATATTGGATTTTATCTGGTTATTAAATTCAAAAACTGTCTTGTATGGAGAAAGTGGATATTGTCCCAGCATTATTAAAATATTCTATTTAGAAAAATAACATTGTTACTCATATGAAACAGATGTTGGTCTAGATAAAGGTAAATGTCTTCACAGGTCTCAAACACATGCACGTGGGATTACAGAACACAATTATAGTTCAAGCATGGAATGCTGCCTCTTCGGCTGTACAGACAGTATTTGGGTGATCTGTTGTGGTCTGACAAACTATCCCAAAACTTTACGGCTTAAAAATAAGGAGTGGAAAGCTTTTCCATTTAAACTTTCTGTGGCACCTGCTCAACACAGCTGCTGTAAGTCAAAAGCAGTCAGAAACAATACTTAACAGGTGGCTCGCTCTGCTCTCCAGAGAGGCAGGAGGCCTCAGCTGTGGGATATTGCTTCTGCCTTTTGGTTTATCAAAGCTCATACTTTTTGTTTGTTTTTTATTCCAAGACAGCGTTTCTCTGTATTGCTTTGGAGCTTGCCCTGGAACTATCTCTGGAGACCAGGCTAGCCTAAAACTCACAGAGATCCTCCTGCCTCTGCCTTCTGAGTACTGGGATTAAAGGTGCAGGCCACCAATACCCGGCAAAGCTCATAATTTTATAGGTTGGTAGTTGGTATTGGGACAGAGTATCTGGCTTCTTGTGGTTGATCTGGTTAACAGATGTGTATGCCTTGGGCTGGCAAGCAGGCTGAGGGAAGACTGGCCCTTCATGGTCTCCATCACACACCTAGCAGAGGTGTACCTGCAATAGCCTCTGTCGTTGGTTTAACTTGGGGTCCCGACATAGGAGATAGGCTTCTGGGAATCAAAAGCATAAGCTTCAGGACCTCTTCAAAGGTTGGCTAATAAGCCACACGATGCCATTTTAGATATTATTAGTCAAGATAATAAAATTACAAGGGGTGGGGGAAAGAACCATCCCTCCCGATGTGAAGAGCTCCGGATGGAGGTGGTCATTTTCAAGGGAGTAAAATCTTATCAAAACAAAACATATTAATTTCTGCCAGGCTTTTGCCAACATTGTTTCCTACTTTAAAAGTCTGGTAGTACTTTGTGTATTCTGGCTTCCACTCTTACTGTAAGTCACACAGCAGCATAATTGAGAAATAAGAATGTATCTAAGTCTCCATCCAAAGTACTTGGAAATGCTTATGAAAATGAGTTCGCGAGAGTGGAAGAGGCCGAACTGTGGTGGCGTAGCCTTTAGTCCCAGCACTCAGAGGCAGAGACAGGAGGATCTCTGAGTTTGAGGCCAGCCTGGTCTACAGAGCAAAAGGGAAAGAGATCTTCCAATGAACCAGATTGAAGCAGTCTTTTTGATTGGTTATGAGGACCTTATTTAAAAGGGCTGTGTCCTCTTCATGAAACCCTCTTGACCTCCCATAATAATACCCAATATTATGCTCTTATCCTTTAAACTCTCAGCTCAACAAGCCCTCAAACAGCCCCAAGCCATTATTATCGCTCACTCATAAAACACAGTCAAAATTTCATTTTGATAAGTGTAGAACATTTACATTTGTTTGGGATTATTTCAATTAAAATTTTTGTCACTTATATGAACTGTATGCCCAAAACTCTCACCAATTACAGTTCCTGGCACACAGTAAGTGCTCAATTAATGAATCTGGAAAACAGTTGAGAGGAAAAGGGTCTTGCAACATAATGGATTGATTTTTTTCATGCCAAGTGAACAACTTAAATTGTGCATGACAGGAAGCAGAAAGTCACAGAGACATTTACCAGAGCATTCATAGAATAAAAGCAGGTCAGTGAAATTTATTTTAAAGCCAGAGAGAAGAAATTTTTCTGGTAATATTCAAACAATTCCTAAAAACAGAAAGAAAGAAAGAAAGAAAGAAAGAAAGAAAGAAAGAAAACACTTAAAAATAAATGTACCAGACTATATATTATTTTACCTAGAGTCTGGATTGAATAGTTGAATTAACATTTCTTAAAGGGTAAAAGGTTGAAGGATAAATTTGTTTTTACTACAGCTCAGCCAAAGGGGGGCAGAATACAACCAATGTATTAATTTAAAAGCACGTGGGGATGGTTTGAGGAAAAGCAGGCCTGGCACATGCCTCTCCTGGTGTAGAGAAGCACAAAGAAAGTTGTGAAGAAGCCTGCAATTGAGTCTTCAGTGTTGGACTCTCCACTTCTGTAACAAAGAGCTTAGGATGACTGTCACAGAAAGTTCAAGATGGACTTCAGTTTGAAAAGGTCCCATTTCTGCATCAGGACCTCCTTGTTTTTTGTTTTGTTTTGTTTGTTTTTTTTCTGCTGATCTGTCTTCATACCAGAGAAACAAAAGCTGCGAGAGAGTGAAATTGTCGATGTACAGCAGTGACATCTTCTTAGACACACGTTTATGAAACAGTAGAACAATTGTTGTTTGTTGTTGTTGCTGTTTGCAATGAAGGTTGAATGAAAATTTAACAAAAGTTTATTTAGACTTAGAGTGAACTACCACATAAACACCTGAGAAAGTAGGTTCATAATGCTTCCATCACTGTATTTAATCTTGTCTTAAACTAAGACTTCCTCTCTCACACCTGCCTACTCTAAGCTCTTTTAGCTTTTAGCATTACAAAGAGTTCATACTTCACAGCCTTGTTATCTCTATGAGACATTTTCCTCTGTACTTCTAGACCCTTTCTGTCTAGGATCAGTGGCCATCAATGCTCAGTTCAAGGTTGGTGTGGTGGTTTGGATGAGAATGGTTCCTCTGGGCTCATATATTTGATTATTTGCTGGTTGGTGGACTGTTTAGGAAGGATTGGGAGATGTGGCCCTGGAGGAACTGTGTCATTGGTGTTTCAAAAGCTAACAGGAGCCCTACTCCCCACCCCCACCCCTCCACACCTCCAGTTTGCCAATCTGATATTTCTCAGCTAATGCTCTAGCACCATGTCTGCCTGCCACTAAGCTACCCACAATGATGGTCATGGACTGACCCTGAGAAACTGTAAGCAAGGCCCCAGGTAAAACACTTTCTTTTGTCAGTTGCCATGGGCATGGTATTTCTTCACAGCAAAAGAACAGACAGTTGTCATTACCCGTACTCCAAATCTCCTTGAAAATGTTTAAAATAACACCCCTCAAATTACTCTCCACTGCTCTTCTTGAACTTCCAAGATTTTGGTTCAGTAAATGAGAGAATAAATCTGAGAAAAAAACAAAAACCTCTCTATACCCTCATTTATAGCAGCATTATTCACAATAGCTAAAAGCAGAAGCTGAGTAGACAAAGAAAATGTGATACATACATGCATGGAATATTATACACTTCCACAATGAAGGAGATTTTGACTCATCCATAATATCTTGGGCATAGAACATTATATCACATGTCATATAAAAAGGATAAATGTGTGAGTCCATCTAAACGAGCTATATTGGATAGTCTAGAAGGCAGTGTCACCTTTAAGTTCTCAGGAGGCCTTCTAAAAAGTACTTATTTTTATTTCCTATGTATGAGTGTTTTGCATAAATATCTGTATGTATATTACATGTGTGCCTGGTGTCTGAGGAGGTCGGAAGAGGACATTGGATCTCCCTGAAACTGGAGTTGCAGGTGGTTGTGAACCACCATGTGGTGCTAAGAACAGAACCTGGGTCCTCTCCAAGAGCAAAAAAGTGCTGTTGACTGCTGAGCCATCCTTCCAGCCTGAGATACGTACCAATAAACTAAAGAACGGAAAAGGTAGGAGGGGGAAAAGATGAAATCATTTATCATAACAGCATTGCCTTAAAGAAGACTGACCATTGCCAGCCATTGCCTGAGTGTTAGAACTCCTGTCCTCATAGCTAGTGTCTCACATTTCTTTCCATCCTATGCACTTCTTGGCAGGTTTTGTTTTGTTTTTTTGGAGGGGGTGGATCAAGACAGACTTTCTGGCATTCTTAATTGAACATATTTCTTATTTTATCAGAGTGACTATATTTTGTTTGTAGAGAAATAGAATGGACTGTGATTGGTACTTACTCCTGGATATAGTTTTCTGTTTGGAATGGCAATGTGAAGTGGGAAGGGTTGTGGTAAGGCAGGGCCTGGTGTGGATTTCTCTTTCCTGCCTGAGGAGATAGCTGTCTTTTGTAAGCATGTTGTATTTCAGAACTTGAGCATTGTATCTACTCTGGCTAGAGATAAGGGAGAGTCAACAGACAAATGTCAGCTGGTGAGATCTGGCTGGTGTTTGCAGCCCAAAGTAACTTGCTACAAGTAAGAGACAACGGTCTGATATGAAAGCAGGCAGAACCACACTACCAAAGGAGCATACACATGTGTACATACAGACAAGCAGGCACACACACATACACATAAAGACTAATAAATAATTACTGTACAGTGTTCCTCTTCAACATGGCTTCTTTCCTTTTGTGTTTTGTTTTTTGTTTGTTTGTTTTGTTTTTTGTCAAATTTATCATTTGGCCATTGTGATGGTTTGAATAAGAATGGCCCCTGCAGGTTCACGATTTGAATACTTGGTCATCATATTATTTGAAAGGATTGGGAGGTATGGCCTTCTTGGAGGGAGTCTGTCACTGGGGATGGGCTTTGAGGTTTCAAAAAGCCAATTCTAAACCCAGAGTCTCTCCACAGAACACTGAGAAAGCATCCATCAGTTGCTAATAAACAAGGAGTTATTCTGAATTCACCCCAGAGTGATGCCTGTTACCAAGATACTCTAGAGCTGGAAACAGAAATTGGCCAAGAATCTAGGGAAGGAGAGAACGTTAGGACACAGGTTGAAGAGTCCTAAGAATGTGGTTATTACACTGCATGCAAAGAAAGGGAAGGGTGGATGTGGATGTTGGATGTTGGATGGTCAGGAGGAATACACGGAACAAATAATTATTAGCAAATATCTCCAAGTTCTTACCATGAACCTCTTGTTTCTCCATACTTGAGTCAGGCTTCTCTAGAAGAACCAAGGATACACCCTTCCAGCTTGAATGGTTGTGACTCAGAACTGGTGTACAAATTTATCTCCCTATGTCTATGAGTGATTTAGGAAAATGTACCTGGTCCCAGGGATAACAATAGCCAGACACATAGTTCTGATGGAGTGACTGGGAAAGAGACACACTCAGCACAAGGACTGTTTAGCTGACAGGTATAAGTTTGTACTTCTCAGGGGCGAGTGGCACCATTGCAGTGGGGAGGATGCCTGAGGATGAAACCTATGCAAGTTGAGCAGAAAAGGAACCAGACTGAGAAGGAGAATGAGAAACAACATCCTTTTTCTTACCTTCTTGTTGCGAATATTCTTTCCCGCCAGCCTGTTCCCAACCGCTTGGAGCCCCAAAATGAACACACAGATGCTACATTACTTATAGTACTGTTGGCCATTGGTTAGAGCTTCTTATTGGCTAGCTTTTCATAATCACTAACCCATTTCTAATAATCTATGTATTTCCACATGCTCTTATCTAACCAGAGAAGGCCTAACTTATGTCCTCTCCTCCTGGGATCACATCACAACTCCCCTCAGCCTACACTTCCCAGAATCCTCCTCATCTCCTAGTCCCACATATCTTCCTGCCTGATTGGCTGAACAGTGCTTTATTCATCAACCAATAAGAGAAACATATACAGAATAACATCTCCCTTCACCCTCTGGAGTTGGAAGACTGGACACTTATCTGGGGAACACACCTTGTGAACTTGTTCATGTTTGGTTGGGGAGTCTTTTTTTGTTCTCAAATGAGACATCAGAGATCATGCTTTCCTAGGCACCAGGCCCCACCAGATACCTTTGGGAGATTTCCTTTAATAAAATATGTGACACAGAGATGCTGTGTGCAATCTTCTGGTTGGCTTTCTGAGTTGTTACTGCTGGTTTCTAGTGATGGTTAATAGTAGCACCCATGTCAATAAAGGTCTGTTCCTGCTGGTAATACACAACATAGCCCTGAGTGCTGGGCATGGGGGTTTCGAAGCAGGAGCAGAATCTTCATGGGAGTGCTGATGACTGGAAGTTCAGCCTCTTATCCACTCTGTGACCTGCCAAATATGCTTGAATACATTTCTCTTTGGTTTAATCAGCTAGTTAAGTTTCTGAAACTTTAAAAATACAACTTGTAGTACTAATGTAATAATCAGCAAGTATTTTTAAAAAATGCCTGAGGCAAGTATGAAGTTGAAAATGCTGATTAACTGACACTTTAGGAGGTTCAAATCCAAATCAGGTCAACTGTTGGTTTGGACCTCCCTCGGGTGATATTGGCACACTGTGACCATAGCACACCAAATAAACCATTCACAGTACAAGCCCAGGGTTGCAGATAAAAACATGAAACAAGCAGGGCATGGTAGCACACACCTTGGATCCCAGCACTTAGGAAGCAGAGCCAGGTGAATCTCTGTGAGTCATCTTGGTTTATACTGCAAGTTTCAGACCACCTAGTAAGCCCCCCCAAAAGCCCTACAGTCATCTTTAAGGACATTCTTTCAATGACCTAAGGACCTTCTATAAGGACCCCACCTCTGAAAGGTTCCATACCTCCCACACCATACCTGAGCCCACACTTTTACATATGAGCCTCCAGAGGACACGTCACCAAAACCAAAATGCTGCTGGACAGATGGAAAACGGACTTAGCAATATTGAGTACATCCTACTTAATACTAATGATACTAATTATCAATAACCAATACTGATAGGCCATGTATCTAATAAACCATAGAGCGGAGATTTGAATTCTCTTTTGCTTAAATCTCCAAAGTTCGGGTTTTTGTGGTATGTCATTGGAGGCATTCTTTTATAACTGCATATATGATTTAGGCTCTACCAGTGGGACACACTCAGAACTGCCACAAGAAGGGAAGGAAGTGACACCGAGGCCTTAACTGTGACTACACATCAGGTACAGCACAGATGGGCCAACAGTGGCGACTCCAGCAAGTATACAGAAGGGTCAAGCGCCATGTAACCAAGGGAAGAATCAAGAACTGCCCAGTGTGACATGTCGTTGTGAGGAACACAGACTGAAGGGTTTTGCACTGCTGAATTTTCTCTAATGCTCACAGATTGAGGTTGTTTATTCTTTATAAAGCTAGTCAACACCTCCTGTTCAAGTGGTGTGAGGACGTTCAACTCAGTTCAGCACAGAATGCGAAAAGTGGGGACGCCTTGGAGATCTCGACGTTCATTTCATAGATGAGGAGACTGTTAGGAAAATGAAACAAATCGTTCCAAAGTCACACTTCCAAAACAGTTGCAGAACTCTCGAGAAGGCACACCCAAGGCTAATGATGCCTGCGCCAGATCAACTTCCATGACATTAGCTAAAATCCACACTGGACACAAACTGCTGGTTCCCAAGCACCCGACTATGACGCAGCCGCAGTCAGTCTTGCACGTCCTCTGTCTTGGTTTTATTCTTATCTTCATCTTAAACATTTGACAGAGAAGCTCAATTCCAAAGATGCTGTCCCTAAAAATAACTAAAAGACACACTGGAAGAAATTAGCATAATGTATTTTTTTAAATCTATAATTTACAGTGTAATCTAAAAATGTGTGACAAAGTAATTCTTGTGCGGAGAAAACTCCCCTGGGATGTTAGGTTCCATTTAAAAACATCTCTGTATGGGGGTTGAGGGAACAGCAGCCTGTGGCACTCTTCCACCAGGGCAAAATGTTATTCCTGTGATTCACAGCGAGAGGCCTGACAAACACTCTGAGCCGATATAGAGTTCTTGCCATCAGGATAAAATGAGAATTGCAGTGGGTGGTCCCAGTCTAGCCTTCTGCGTCTGTCCTGGCTCAGGTGGTTGCCCTGGAAACAGTGGGGTGGCAAACAAATCTATTTGGAACTTTTAAAGAGAGCCTGCACATGAAGGCCTGGTTTGGATTTGCCACAGACTTTTCTGAAGACTCTCTTCCTTGGAAAGGGCGTGCCCCTTGGACTACCTTAAAAGTTGGTTCAGTCCTGCGTCTTTGGCAAGGTCCAGGTAGGTGGCTGGCCAGAGTTTGGCAAACAGTGGGGGTTAAGGGACTCTGCCGATCATTATTTAGCTTTGGCTCCTCACACAGATGGTTCTGATCTTCTCCTCCCCCACCTAAGAATTTTTCTAAAATGACACCCAAGTTTTTCTTGGCAGAAGTATCATTCCTGGCAAACAGTTCACTGCAGCTCTAATTATGATGACAGCTTTAATGGAGAAGATAATCATATTAAATGGTTCTTATTCAGTTCCGTGTGATGAATTAGTGATTGCCATGAAATGTGTTCAACAGCTAGAAGTAAAGAGAAAGGGTAGCATGCCCGTGGGACAAGTTAAGATTTTAAAGATTCAGAAAGCAGGTAGGAGACAGACAGAACAGAATCTGAGTAGCGCTGGATATGAGGGCTTATACCACACTCACTGATCAAGAAACCCCACTCTTCTTGTGAGTCTTTTATAGCAAACATGATTCTGACACTTGTGAGCAAAGCAAGGAAGACTTTATCCAGGATGGTCTGTCTCAATAGCGGTGAACTGTGTCCCAGAAGGTGAGAAGGATCAAGCTCTTGTCTCTGGCAAAGACAAGTAGGGATTGATGGCCACTGAGCAGAATGGCCAAGAGGGGACACTGGGCTGAGAAGTGTCTTTCTAAGTTGATTCACTTGCTTTGCTGCTGAGCACAGACCACATAACAGAAGAAAGGGATAAGAAAGTTACTCAGATATCAAGGTTAATCGGGTGTCAAACTGATGGGGAATACTTACTAAAACTGGGCTAGGTAAGACAAAGACAGGCAAATGAGCCAGAACAAAGGCCCACTGGAGAAAGGGAGTCAGAGGATCCAGTTATGGTTTGAATCTAGAATGCCCCCCACAGGCTCATGCTTGAATGCTCAGTCCCCAGTTGTGGCACTAATTTAAGTCACAGGAAACTTGAGGTGGGGCCTAGCTGACAAAAGAAAGGCCATCTTTGGAAGCTATACCTGTTTCTGGGTATAGTCCCAATCTCTTTGCCTCCTGGTTTGCCATGATGGAGGAACACTGCCACAGGTTCCTACCACTGTGAACTATGCCATGCCTTCCCCACTATAATGGATTAGACCTCTCTGAAACCATGAGCCAAAGTAAGACCTTCCTCTCTCCAGTCATTGCTGCTGGATAATTGGTCACAGAGAAGCCAAAGTAACTAATGTAGATGCCAAAGGAAAGCACTTTCTGATACAGGGTGGGGAAGGACTTCCTGAAAAGGAAAAACAGCCCTAAGAGATGACAAATGGGACCTCAGGAAACTAAAAAGATTCTACACAGAGAAGGAAACAAAGGAAGAGACAACCACCCAAAGAGAAAAAATGTTTACAAAATTCACATCTGACAGAATGTTAGTATATCGAATCTAAAAAGAACTTCAAAGCTTAAATACCACAAAACAATCTAATCTGTGCATGGATAAATAAAATGCACAAGGCAGGACTCAAAAGCTGGGCAGATGGCCAGAAGATACCTGGGAAAATGGTCAATGCTCTTAGCTACTAGGGGAATGCAAATAAAAGCACTTGACTGCTTAGCCATTTCTCCAGCATCCTGATAAAGATTTTGAAATAGCCTTATTCATTTAGTCAAAGATTAACTTGGAAAGCTGGGAGTGGTGGCACACACCTTTAATTCCAGCACTCAGGAGGCAGAGGCAGGCAGATCTTTGTGAGTTCGAGGCTAGCCTGGTCTACACAGAGAAACCTGTCTCAAAAAAACAAAAAAAGAAAGGAAGAAAGAAAGGAAGCCTATATACTAAAATATTGATGTACAATTGTTTTATATTAATGTATCTTTATTTTTTCCTATAAAATTTATGCTAGGAAAAGAAACATTCTCATTTGTTGTTTAAGCAACAATAATTGTAGCTACTATGTGTTGTAACTGAGGGCTTATTTGGGGAGAGGGAGGATGTCTTCCATGGTAAAAGCAACTTTTATTTTCAACTTTTCTATGCTCAAATCCATCTTACTTTCTCTCATTTTCCCAAGGGATGTGCTATCCTGAGAAGATATTTTCCCCTCTGAACTTGAAAGAGATAAAGGGGGTTCCTTGTCAGAAGCCTACTTGAAAAGCAAACATGGTGGTTTTAACTCATCAGTAACATCTTATGGATACTTTATTTATCTTTTTATTTATTCGTGTTCACATTTGCATGAGGACCTGAGTCCCTAGAAAATGATGTGGTAGTGGGAGCCTGGAACAAGATTGGGGCTGGAGCTATAGAGTGTAGAGTCTAGGGGAAGCATCCTTGGGGGAGCTGAATTAACTGCCTGTTGTTAGCAACAAAGCGCTGGCACATATGGAAGGTGGGAGAGGAAAGATGGGAAAGGGCAGGGAGAAGAGAGATACAGAAAGAATGAGGGAGGAAGGGAGGAGGGAGGAAAGAGGGAAGAGGGATGGATGGATGGAGTTGATCGATGTAAGGGTAAACTGGAAGCCCAACCAAGAAGCAAGTTAGACGTCGTGACAGAGAAAGAAACTAAACAACATTAGGATAGTTTTGTGAATTTTTTAAAAAATGGGTGTCAGCCTGTGAATGTAAACTCTAACCTGGCCATCTTCTGCTAGATATATCCTGTAGTTTGTGCAGCTTGAGTGGGTTCTCAGCCAGGGTTGGGGCACGCCACATCTCCTCATCCAGTTGGATTCCTTCTTAAAAGAAGTACGGTAGCCAGGCATTGGTGACGCACACCTTTAATCCCAGCACTTGGCAGAGGCAGAGGCAGAGGCAGAGGCAGAGGCAGAGGCAGAGGCAGAGGCAGAGGCAGAGGCAGAGGCAGAGGCAGAGGCAGAGGCAGAGGCAAAGGCAGGTGGATCTCTGTGTTTGAGGCCAGCCTGGTCTACAGAGCAAGTTCCAGGATGGGCTGTGGTACTGTCAGGAATCCAGAGCTTTATGGCTGGGCTCTTCTAGCCCATTTTCAGGATTAAGTGAAGGATGTTACAGCTAGGGAAAGGTCTCATACAAGGTTAGAAGAAACTGACAAAAACAAACCTCATCACTCCTTTTATTACCAAGGCAGAAGCAACTAGAAGACAACTGTGGTGTTTCTCATAGAAATGTTTTCTAATGTCCTTTCTGTCCTGTGATGGCAAATCCATCCTGGATGCCAGGTCCACTTAGACCTTGCCACTTATGGTCCTCATCCCCTCTCACTTACGGAAAGACTTCCCAGCACTGGCTCTCTCCAGCATCTCAATATTTCCCTTTCCAGTCATTCCTGTTGGCAGCTACCTGCCTACCATTTACCCAACATCTATACATCTTTAACCCGCCCACTACCTATGTATTCATATGTCTATTCATCCATCCACCTATCATCTATCTACATTTTTGTGTCTGTGTTTTATTTCATCTTAAGTATGTTCCCCTTGAAATACATGCTCTTCTCTGTTTACCCACTGCAGCTACTCAGGTCCTACATCATTCGAGCAAGTCTCTTATTTGACCTCTTAGTGGTCCTTGACTGCACCCTGGCTCGGTTTTACTGTACCTCACTGGCTTCAAAGTCTGCTGCCTCTTTTCTCTTACTCCCAACTTTTGACTCATTTAAACTCCTATTCTTTAGATACACATGCTCACTTTATGGGAGGTCTTATCCCAGGGCTTTAACTTCTATCTCTCTGTCAATAACTCCCAGATCTATGTTTTCCAGCCCTGACATTTCCCCCGAGCTGTAGACTTAGCGAATCTTTCTACTTGACATTTCCATCAGATAACTAATAAGCATCTCAAATCAAACATTTTTCAAAATCGAGTTTGATCTTCTCTTCCAAACTTGTATGTCCCAGTTTTCTCCGCTGCAGCGGCTGGCCTTATTTATTCTGTAGCTCAGCTCATACACTTAAACCTATTCAGCATACAAGCCCAGTTATGGGAGCCTCTGGTGCTGGCCCAATGACCTCTTTGTGAAGACCAGGACAGAGTATCCTGGATATTCCTAGCAGATGATTGCCAAAAAAAAAAAAAAAAAAAAAAAAAAAAGGTGCTGTAGTATCTGTAACAGGAATAGTAAAAACCCAAAGACAGATATTAGGATTCAAGCTGAAGATCAGAGAAGTAAAGCGGCCAGACACTAGCTTTTACCTCTACCTCAGGCTGAAAGGGCTGTCCTGTCCTCAGTGGCTGGAGAATAAATTTCTGAGACTGAATACTGAATGCCCCCCCTTATTTTTTATATACCTCTCCAGAACTGAGATTAAAGGCATAGGATCCCAAGTGTTGAGATCTCCTTTGTGTGAGATGTTTCTCTTTTAGACTGATTCATTCTAATGTAACCCTAGGTGGCCTTGAACTCACAGAGATCCTTCTGCCTTTGTCTCCTGAGACAGATTTAAGGTGTGTGTCACCACTGCCCAGCTTCCATAGCTAGTGTGGCTGGTGGAATTAAAGATGTGTATCACCATTGCCTGGCTGTATGGCTGTGGTTAGCTTTGCACTTTGATCTCCAGTGCCTTTATTAAATCACAAACAATAGATCACCACAAGTCTCAGCTTGCAGTTCCTCAGCATCTGATTGCATATGAAATGAATGGCAAATCCACAGTGCTTGAGGAAAGTGATGGGTTCTCAGTTTCTGCATCTAATTAACCATCCCAGCCTGGTGGACAAATGATCTTGTCCTCTAGAGGGTGGGCAATTAAACTTTTTCAAAACCTAGAGAAGGAAACTCACTGGTGAAGCCATCAGGCCTATCCCCCTGTCATGGAATGTCCCCATTTCAATGGCTGGAGGCTGTCAAGTCGACTGGGCTGTGTCAGGTAGATTAGGGAAATGGAAGGAATTACACAAGTAATTCAAATTACTTATTAGAAGGCTTCATTTGCACCTGAAAACCAAGAAAAACCAAAGAGAAGAAAAGAGTGGAGATTTGTGAGCCATCTGGTACTGACTCCAGGACTCTGAGCAAAGAAGCCCAGTGCAGTTGTTTTGGCTGGACAGCTTGGTCCAGGAACACCACCATTTTCTTGGGCATGTACTTTTCAGGGCTGGCCTGCAGGTGGTGGTGTAGCTCACAGAGGACTGTACAGGCAAGAGACTGATAGAATGTTAGACCTAGATCCATATCTGTATTGGGATTTCATCCAAGTGAGTCTTGCCTGCTTGGTTCCGGATATGATTCATTAAGCATGGGGGAATGACGATGGAACAGAATGAGACCTTAGCCTGCCAAGTAACTCCTTGTCTATTGATCTCAAAACCTCTTCCACATCCAGACTAATGACAAAAGAAAAGTCCCTTCCAGATGTGCTTTAAATGTCCCTTCTTGTTGGGTTTCGAGTATCCACAAAGAAGGCATCTATGGGGTTAAGTGGCCACTTCTGTCACAATGCTTGTGTAGATGGTCCCTAGACTCAACTGAGCAGGTGAGTATCCTTTTCAAGCAAGTCACTCCTTGTTCTTGTCCAAGCTAGCATCTACGTGTCCTGGGGTCTATATGAGTTGAGAAGGCACATGGCAATGGAGGTGGTATTACCTGGATCTTCACTGGTCAGTGATCCAGTGATGAGATTTTCTACACTCTGAAGTGGGGACCACTGCATTGATGTTACTCCCAGTCAAAACTTTTGAGGTAAATACCTCTCATATTCATGGTTCTGGTCATTTGGCTGTCCCCCATTCAGCTAACATCCGGTTATGGCCAAAACCTGCTGATGTACCTCTCAAAACCACGGTATCTGTCAGAACCCTCGGGATTCATAGGATCACCTGTGCAACACCTCGCGATGTGAGCTCAGCAGTGACGATGGCTCACACTCATCTGTCAACTTGCCTCCCACTGCCACCTCCTCATCTCCACTCATTGCCAAGAATCTGGCCTCTGGCCTTCTTGTGTCCTCTTTGTGTTCCCTTTTCCTTACACTTGGAACTGATCGGGTGGGCAGCCTTTTTGCAGCTCATTTGTTCATCGTTTCCTTGCAGGCCATAACAGTGAGCCACACTACCCATCCTTCATGGGCAGAAAGGGTCTTTTCTATATGTAAGAGAAGACACCAAGAATTGTATCCCCATCTTAGTTATTAATAAACTTAAACTTAAAAAATCCTTCTGGACAATATCTAAGTCTTGCTGTGAAACCAATGCAAAATGTGATCAAAACAGAGGTCTGAACTTGACTGTTCACAGCTGTGCCATCCATCAAGTGGGTATGTGGGTACTTACATGAAAAACAAACTTGGGGCTGGAGTTAAGAGCTCAGCAGTTAAAACTGCTTGCTACTCTTACAGAGGACATGGATTCAGTTCTCAGCACCCACATCAGTCAGCTTACAGCTGCTAGTATCTCAGCTCCAGGGGAATCAGACACCTTCTTTAGGCACCTGTGAGCAATTGCACCCACTAGCACACACCACCTCCGCTCCAGACACAAACACATAGTTAAAAAATAAAACCTTCAAAAAGAAGAATAAGATAAATAAACTTAATCCAAATGTAAAAATTCAGGCTCCTCAGTCACACAAGCCGCAGCTCAAACTGTCAGTAGGCCTCTCTAGGCAGCAAAGAGGTAGAATATGATAGCTCTTCTAGGGGACAGCTGCACTCTGGAAGCTCTAAAAGCCTGTGTAGATGTGTGGGAAACTTCTTGGAAGAACAAATTCTGCAGGACACGGCACTGCAGCTGAAAAGATGTCCCCAACCAATTATTCATGATGTTCTTGCTCTGGACTCCCAAGAGGCTGGCTTAGTAAGCCTCACCCACTTCCTCAGGGGCCAGCGTTGTTCTCCATCCCTCCCCACAGGAAGCTATATGAGTTCTGAGGCCTGGGTTGAACCAAGCTATTATTCACATAGCAGCATCGGAACATTAATCCAAGAGGAGGGTCTTCCGAGTGTGGGGCCTCATGTGACTGCATAGTTTCATACCTGTGGAGCTGGCCTTACTCTAAGATAATCACACCCAAAAGAGAAATCAAGGCTGCTCTGTGGGCTTACTAAGGAATTTACTCACGAGCAGCAATGCCAGAGCCCACAGCTGCACTAGTGCTGGCCAAGCTCAGATATTAATTCAGACAGCTGCTCTGGGAATGTCTGTGGCTAGAGCGAACTATCCGGCCAAAAAGAAGTAGCAGGAAGCAGGGCCTTAGGATGTATCTGAAAACCAACTCCTGGAAGGTCTGACTGTGCTAGGCACTTCCAGCTGCATATGTTTCCATCACAGCTAGGGGTGTGCCCAGCTGGAAAGGCTGACTTGTCACATCATTTCAGAAAACTAGAGGACAAGGGAAAGACAGCACACACAGGGCCTTCAGCACCAGGAACGGCATCCTGATGTCCTACCTGGACTCTTGAGTGTAACCTGCCTCTCCACTTGAGAGAAGAGGTTTCTACAAGAGATCAGGACATCAGAGCTTCAAAATAAGCATCAGTGCAGAAAACCTACCTGTCCATCAGCAAGAAGGAAACCTAGAAGGCCAGACAAAAATGGAAGGACTGAAGTGGAAGGATGTCGGCAGATGGTGCAAACACTTTTTAAGACAGGTAAATCCCACAGCTTAATTGAGTGTAGCAGATTGGAACCTACACATAGAAATGCTGGTAAAATGCAATAAAAAAAACTTATAAATGAATAGTTGAATGCAAAGGATGTGGGAAATGGTTAAGAATAAAGAAAAATGAAGCTGGAAAGATGACTCATCAATTTCAAGTACTTGCAGCTCTTTCAGAGGGCTGGAGTTTGGTTTCCCAGCATCTGGGAGGTAGCTTTGTCACCCTCTTCTGGCCTCTACAGGCACTGCACTCACATGCACACAAACACAGTACACATAATTTAAAATAAGGTTTTTTTTTTTTTTTTTTTTTTTTTTTTAAAGGATAACATAGGCAGGATATGATGGTACAAGCCTTTAACCCCAGCCCTTGGGAGACAGAGGCAGGTGAATCTCTGAGGTCAAAGCCAGCCTGGTCTCCAGGACAGCCAGGGCTACTACCCTAACCCTAACCCTAACCTACACAGGGAAACCCTTTTAAAAAAAAAAAAAATCAAAATATACTTCAGGAAATTCTCAAAGAATTGATAATAACATTTTAAATAAAAGAACAAAGAGGTAACACAAAACCAACAATGGGCTCATTCTGGTTGACCCTCAGGTCATGTGATGGTCAGGCTGAATGGTCACCATTCAGTATCGTTGTCTCTGTCTTTGGGCAGAAGAAGGCTGACCCAGAGCCCATGGGGGATGCCTTCTCTGTGAAAGCCCAAAAGCTGCACATAGCCATCTGAGCTCTCTGAGATGTGGACTTCAGGGGCCCAGGAGATGTCATTGAAGTACTATGCCAGTCATGAAAACAAGAGAGCTGAGGCCAGCCTTTTCCCAGCCGGGGAAGAAGCGTGGAGGCCCAAGACTTTAGTTTCTCTAAGGTCTTTCCATTTCATCCTGACTTGAAATTCCAATAGAGAAGAAAGAGAGGAGTAAAGAAGAAAAAACAAAAACAAAACAAACAAACAAACAAACAAAAAACTGGATCAACCCAAAAGAAAGTAGTAAAGAAAATAATGTTGGAGAATGTAAATATAAAATACAAGATAAGTATTTTTCAATAATAAAAGTGTATATTAATATTTTAACACTGAATTTGTCAGCTGAGGACAATCTCTCTCTCCCCCCCTTTCTCTCTCTTTTGTAGAGGTGGTCTTGTTATGTTACCCAGGCAGTCCTTAAACTTCTGTGCTCAAGGGGTCATCCTCACTCAGCTTTCATAGTAGCTGAGGCTACTGTCATTGTGCCCAGCTGAGGCATGTGTCATTGTACCCAGCTGAGATTCATAGAGTTTTTAAAAATTTAGCTATATTCTACTTCTAAGAGATACACCTAAGACATGATAATTCAGACAGGTCATTATATAAACAAATGGACAAAACACATTAGAAAAATAATTTTAATTAAATGCCTAACAATGTTATCAAGTTTTCATATCTGTAGGAAAAATATAATGGATAAGGGATGTCATTGCATGGTGGCAAAAAGATTGAATGAATAATTCACAGTGAAAGACTGTTATTTGGAGCCTCAGCATGCCTATGTATTAGGGCAGTGCATGTGTGTGATGTCAACAATCCAAAGAGAAAACAATAAATTCATAAGTATGCTGTGGATGTAAATAGCAAGCTTACACTCCTAAGTCCCATTCTCTCTAGTCCACAGGCGGGCAACTGGTACAGAAGACAATTTCAAGCAAATACTGATGACCGAAAATCACCTCAGACATGTTTTTTTCGCAGTTCAATGAACTTAGAGATCAACATAATCACCACGTTATTGACATTCATTTCAGAACACCTAACTGCTAATGGAGAAAATCAATGCAAATTAGCAAATTTTAGTATATCTCAGACAATGAACACTAGCATCAAGATATATAGAGCTTTAAAGGTATATAATAGAAAGAAAAGAAAGCATGTATCCTAAACATTAAAGTGCATGCATAGCATGTATATAACTCTTGCACGTAGAAATAGATAGATATGTAGGTGATAGATAGATGATAGATAGACAGGCTAAAACTGGCCAGAGAAACTAATGGAAAGAATAAATAACAAAGGGAAAAAGATGGAAAGGGGTAAAAGGTAAGGATTCAACAGCTCTAACAGCCAACTCTAAAATAGATAAACACAGCTTTGGAGAGATGACTCAGCAGTTACAAGCATTTACAGCTCTTCCAGAAGACCTGAGTTCGGTTCCCAGCACCTACATAGCAGCTCACAACCTCCTGCAACTCTAGCTCTGGGGAATCCATGGCCTCTTCTGGACCCCAGAGGCACCTGCACTTAACCACCACCACCCCAATTAAAACTAAAAATCAATCTTTTTTAAACAATGAAATGTAGGTTACAGACTGGGAAAGTTTAATAGTTTATACTTCTAATTACAACCATCAAAATGTCACTGGGTATTAGTAGAAAAATGAAAGGACTCTACAAATGAACCAAAAAAAAAAAAAAAAAAAAAAAAAAGCAAGTATGCCACAGCAAAATTGTCATAGGGTCAATATTTGTCATAGGGAATCTAAGTAGCCAAAATATATAAGAAAAATATTCAGCCTCAGTAACATAAAATTTAACATCTTAAAACCATACTAAGGTACTGTTTTATAGACATGGGTTCAGCAGCCTTAAGATGTCTTCAAAACCTGTAGTAGTAAGGATGGGGGAGGGGCCGCCCCCCAGGGGGAGTAGAAGGAAACGAGAAAGAGGAAGAGAAGGGGTGAGGGAAACCAGAGGAAGAAGAAAAAAGTTTCTTTCTTTTTTATTTGTATAGTTTGCCTGCCTGGTGTATGTGCACCATAGGCATGACTGGTTCAAAAGAGGTTGTGGAATCTTCTGGAACTGGATTTACAGATGGTTGTGAGCCACCATGTGGCTGAAAGGAATTGAACCTTGGTCCTCTAGAATAGCAACCATTGATCTTATTGGCTGAGCCATCTTTCCAGCCTGACCAAAAGAACGTTTTATACACAGTTGGTTTAAAGGTATATTATCAAAAATGATGTTGGAGACCTAGGCTGCAATATCAGATACAGTCAGGCACACAGTCTGTGACCAGGCAACTCTACTGTGGGAATGCATCATTTGAGAGTCCTTCCTCATATGTGCTCTCAAGAAGGAGTTAGCTAGAATGCTTACCGCAACAAGGAAAGCAAACAACCTGAATGTTCAGGTGTTGTGTAGTCAATGAGTGTTGTCAGAGCCATACAGTAGAATACCTGATACATGTGAACCAAATAGATATAACAGATGGTAAAGATTACTGGCAATTTCAACACTGTTATCACCAGAGTGAAGGGATGGCATCGGGAGGTGAGTATTAGTTAAAATGTATCTGCAATATTAAAACAAACAAACAAGAAGCCCTTTATAAAGATACTGTGACAAGACATGAATCTAAATTAAGTTTTCTAGAGACAATGGCTGTGGTTCCTACCTCCAGACTAAGAAATGATTTCCAGACTTGCTGTGGAAAAAGCTGAGCCACAGAAGAGCATGAACTGGACTACCATGTGTAAACAGTTGTGGAGGGGCCTGGCTGTAGCTAGCTGCTGCTGAGGAAGGGGAGACTGGAGAGCTAAAGCCAGCAAAGGAAGAGTACATATTACTTGTACATCCTCAAGTTGTTTATCATTTGCATGCAGTTTCTCCACAGGAAAAACTTTCGCAAAATAATAATAATACAGTAAAACTTAATTGAAATGGTTCCTACTACTAAGTGAAGCCAAAAAAATCACTATTCTGAAGAATATTTTCTTTCTTTCTTTTTTAAAATTTATTTATTTATTATGTATACAGTGTTCTGACATGTAGGCATACCAGAAGAGGGTACCAGATCTTAAGATGGTTGTGAGCCACCATGTGGTTGCTGGGACTTGAACTCAGGACCTCTGGAGAAGCAGCCAGTGCTCTTAACCTTCTGAGCCATCTCTCCAGCCCCTGAAGAATATTTTCTATAAGCTGCAAACATAGCCTTAATGTCTGCCTTCCTCTCAAGTGACTGCTTTTTTGTCACAAGCAATTCACTAATAAGTTCCAGTCTGAAGTATACAGCCAGCCTGCTGTACGTGCCCTAATTGTGCATCTATTTATACGGGATGACGAGTACTTTCCCCAATAAATCTCACCACTTCTGCTAAGAAACTGAGTGCTGACTAAATGGCTTGGTGACACATGGAATTATTCCTATACTTCCTCCAACAGCAAGAGGAATCGACACATGGCAGAGGTCAGCTACAAACAGGAACTGCTCTAGAGCACATCAGAAAGGAAACGCATGCAACAAAACTCATCTTTCTAAACTTTCCTCCCAGAAGCTTGAGCAAATGCGGGAAGGATCTGGATCTCGGCGGGTGGGGGTGGGATGGGGTATGTGGTATTTCTGCGAATCTTTGATCCAGAAGAGAACCCTGAATCTGCCAGATCTATAGCCCATCCACTTCCACAGCAAGCCTTCCTGTGTTTATTTAGCATTACATTTCAAAAGTATTATGTTTTTGTGAGCCAGTTATCTTTCTAGAGGCATGACTTTAATCCTGATCAAATCTAGGGCCGCACTGTCTTCTGCTAAAACAGTTACACTTCGGGGACCCCATGCCCACCTGGGAATAAGGGAAAAGTTCTGGGTTTATACCAGCTTGCAGATGATAGCGAGGAAGCTGGGGAGATGTTCAGAGTGAGGTGGGGGTGGGGGCTGTAGGGGTAGGGATGTGCGTGGGTGGCAGGGTGGGGTCAGGGGAGAGGAGAGAGGAGCGCCATGCTAGCCTCTTTTTCGTGTCTTTCATTTCACAACTCCTTCCTTTCCATGCCTGCTGGTGCTCTCGCTTGCCTTGTGTCGGAGCCAAAAGACAGGTCAACTCCATTGCTTTTTATCCAAGTTGGCAGAGGCTGTGGCAGCAGGGTGGTAACTCTGCCCGATGTTCCCAAGCTGTGGCTGGGATGCTTCCAACAGCAAAGTCACTCAGTAAACAGTCCTCTGTTTCTTCCTTAGGTTGGCGGAGATATCACTAGGCCCTTGTACTACCCACTCTTTACTGTTCAAGAGGCCCACAGACCAGAAACTTCGCAGGTCTCCCCGTCTTCAAAGAATCTTTGGGTAGGTATAAAACACCTCCGAAAAACCATGAACATGCCATCATTTCAGCTCTAAACCCAATACATGATTTCCCGGGGATCTCTACTTTGGGTATTATTTCCTGTAGGTCACGAAGTTTAATATTCAAAAACTTTATTTAATGTCTGTGTTAAGCCTGGCTTTATTCCAGATTAGGGTGGAGGCAGGGAGACAAATAAATACAGAGACCAGTCCAATAAAGCAGCTTGGACCCCTGAAGACAGGAAAGCATACAAGCAAATCAAAGCCAGGAACCATCAGAGAGCAATAAGCCATCAAAGACTTCCTTATCTTGGTATGTGTTGAGCCCCAGAGACCAAAGGAGCCTCTTGAACCCCGTTTTCTATGGCATGGGTTCATTTTACAGGTGAGAACTGAGGATCAGAGCTCGAAGCTATTTCACCATCCTGAGCGACAGATCTGAGCCAGAGTGGAAAGTCACCTCCAGCAATCTTGGTTCCTCTGTTCACACCCCGCTTCTTCACCACACTGCACTGCTAAACCCAGATGGCACAAGCCCTGCCAGGCCTGTGAATAAGGCCGTACGTACATTCTCATTCAGAAGCATCAAGAAGCTCAAGGCTTGCTCTGTGCATGGATCTTTACTTTTTGTTGAATTTCACTGCATGTTGTATCTCATTTCGATGGCTCTGACTGACACTCAGGATCCTCCATTGGCCCCACCCGGCCTATATGACCATCATTCACAGCACTCCCCAACCTATAGTCTCCAGCCAGATGCATCCACTCAGCGTTTGCTGAGCCCCTGCTTGTGGCTAGGACACTGCCCCTCTCGCCTCCTTCTTCAAGGCTGCTTTCTGTATTGTCACCTGGATGTAAAGCTCAGGGCTCAGGCTGCCTCAGGTCTCTTCTACACCATTATTCGATTCCATGCAACCTGATTTTCAATTCATTTCAATAAACTTTACAAAGGCCCTATTGTGTGGCAGGCATCCTGCTAGGCATTTGAGTTCAGGGTAAGTAAAACATGGATACAAAGAGTCTAGGAAGGGAAGGGAGACATGAAAACAAACCAATCCTAGGAATAGGTATAAGAAATACAGTCTAGAACAGTGATTCCCAGTCCCTTTGACCATCAAAGATCTTTTCACAGGGGTTACCTAAGACCATCGGTGTTATGAATATGCGGCGTGAGGGGGACCTCTAGCCTGTGCCAGGTCTCCAAGGGGGAGGGGCCATGTTTTCATTGCCTGGACAATAACAATCAGAAGGCACAGATTAAAATTTACATTACAATTCACAAGAGTGGTTTATTATTATTATTATTATTTATAATAAAAATAAAAATTGCATGTTGATCCCAGTTCCTTCTCCCTCCCTTCCTCACACACTTACTTTTACCCTGTCTGCCCTCTCACATGCACCCTAACCACCCTCCCCAATTCCATATGTAGGGGAATGCCATCCAGTTGGGGTCATGTAGATCTGACAGGTCATGTGAAGTAGGGACTAGGGCTTCTCTCCTGTCTCTAGGTTAAGGCAGTATCCCTCCATGGGGGATGTGTTCACAAGGTCCTTTTGTGCACCAGGGATACATCCTGGCTCCACTGTCTGAGGTCCCTTAGACTGCTCAGTCCTTCTGGCTGAGACCCATGTTCAGGGGGGCCTGAGTCAGTCCCATGCTGGCTTCCCAGCTATCAGTCTGGTGGCCCGTTAGCTCCTCCTTATTCATATCAGCTGTCTCTATGTGTTTCTGCAGCCTGGTCTTATCCTCTCCATCTGCATCCAGGTTCTAGTTCGACTCAGTGTTTATGAATGGGTGTTTGCTCCTGTTTCCAACAGGTATTAGATGAGGGCTCCATGGATAAGTTAGTTGTTGATCTCAATATCTGGGAAGGGCAAAAAAAACAAAAACAAAAACAAAAAAAAACAAAAAAAGAAACAGTTCACAAGAGTGGCAAAATGCAACAAAAATTTTATGGTTGGGGTCACCACAACATGAGGAACTGTACTAAAGAGTCACAGCATTAGGAAGGTTGAGAACCACTGGGGTAGAAGGGGAGGGAAGGGGAGGAGAGGAGAAGGAGAGGGAAGAGGAGGGACCTCATGGATAGAGTGAATGGCATCTGAGGTCAGTTAGAGGAGGGCTCACTTTGTAGGAAGAAGGGAAATGTAAGAGAAGAGCAGATGGTAACTCAAAACGCCCAGTGACTCAGGTTTAGTACCCAACATTTTACCCTGCTAGGACTGGCTGTGTCTTCAGTTCAGTGTGCAGATAGAAAACCTGGGAAGAGGAAAGGCATGAGAGATGGCAAGGAGCTTCTCTACAGGCTTCGATGAATGGATGTAGGCAGCCTAACTTGGTGCTTAGAACCTACATGAAGTAAAGTTCTGAATATAGAGCTTGAAACAATACCTTTAGCAGACGGAAATGGAGGGGAAGTCACCACACCTCGCGAAGAGCCACGCAATGGCCTGTTGTACCATCGTTTTCAGGTATGTGACTTTCCCCTGAGCCACCTTTCCTAAATTCTTCAAGGACAGGAATTACCTTTCAAATGTCCTCTTCACAGTTCCAAGACACTCACACAGCTCTGGATTCACAGTGGGAGTTTGATCAACTATCAAGAATCTTTTGGGGACATGACAAAATTTTAAAAGGAAGAAAGAAAAAAAAAAAAAAAAAAAGAAAGAAAACTCTTCCTATTTGTTCATGACAGGAACTTGCTTTTATTCCCTAAATCTGTGACTAAGAATGAAAATTCATAAGCTTTTACAAATCCACATTTGAGAGAAAGATGGTGTGTGCAATTAGAAGCTTATGGTTGTCTAATAAGGGACAGAAGATCCCAGTTAAAGCCAATACCTCATCTCTGAACAACCTTTCTCTCTGTGTGGGCACCCCAACTGCTAAGTTTGTTTAATAGATCAAATTAAATGGTTGACTGCTCTCGAAGGGCATCTTGGGGACTTGGGACTTAGCTGGGTTTCAGTGCTTTTTTCCCCCAAGCTTCCTACTGACAGAAGGTCTCAGCCCTTTTATCTTAAAAATCAAGCCACTTCTAGATTCAAAACCTCCTAAAAGACTGTGTGTACATACTATTGATTATTTTCCTTGAGGAGAAACAATAGATATGGAGGTTTCAATTATTTTATTTTATGTGACTAATTCTTACTCCATTCCTCCCAAATCTGATCAGGCTCTGAAAAATGCCTTGAAAGAGCATACATACATACATACAGGTGTGTATGTTTTAAATGCAGAGGGTAATTTTTGGTTCCATAAAGAGAAGAATCTTTGTTGTGTGTTCTTATTACAACACACGCACTATTTGTGTGGGCTGGCAGTGTTGCTCAGTGGTAGAGTGCTTGTCTGATCTAGACCCCAGTACTGAACATGCTATTTTAAAATCAGAACTAGTGAGATACTGTAGTGTTCGGATGGTATCCTAAACAGTTAACAATGGTGCTGTTATTGAGAATAGACTCCTGAAGACCTGGAGAATAGACCTGGAGAGAGGCCAGTTGGTTCATTAAACCTACACGTAAGAGCTCTGTATCAGCCCTGGCGTAGTGTGCTTTTAGGTTCCCATTGTTCATCCACTTCCCTCTCAGCAATGCCCACACATATTCCTTTGGAGAACTGCCCCCTCCAGAGGACAGTGCCATCCTGAGACTCTACTGACCCAGTCCACAGGGCAGAGGTATAGAGCCAGATTCAGCCAATAGATGTGGGGAGACATGGAAGGAAAGGATTTGGCCAATTAAATTGTCCTGTCCTCCTCACTTCAGAAACTAATTGAGGAATGGGTGTGACACTGGCTAAGCCAAGCACAGTCCTCCCAGTATCTTTCCTCATCAATTAATGAGGATGATTTCTCTCCTTGGGAGCCTGAGGCATCTGGAGGCCATCTCACCTTTGTAGAGGAGAAACGGTAACTGAAGGCAGAAGGTGAGAAGAAATAGTGAATCTACAAGAGGAGGAAGCTGGAAAGGGCGTGGCATCATGGCTCGACTCTCTGGGTCTAACAATTCCTACACCCAGTGACAGTCCACTGGACTTTCTTTAATCAAATGATTTTGTTCTTTTCCATTTTTGCTTACATGAGACTCAATTAAACAATTTCTGTCTTTATCATTCAAGTAAGAGCTGATTAATAATTTATCTACATAAGGTGATTCTGTAGAATTTCCATTGCACAGTGCTTATAAAATCTTAGACTTAATTGAAAAGGTTGCTTGTTCTAAAACGCCAAACTAATACATCATACAACCAGAAATCATCATGGGTTCTTAATCAGAAGATAACCAAACACAGATGCTGGCAAAAGATGTATGGAAATAATCAAAACAACATATGCTTGTTCAGAAGTGTGTGTGTTCTTAATTTTCAAAGATGCCAATACCATTCCTTTATGTTAGCATCATAGAAAAGAACTAATTGACTGTACTTTAAAATAATTGGAATTATTTTAGTCTCTCTAATTATTTGTGACACTGAATCATGGATTTATCTCATTCATTTAATCTATAAGCATATTTTAAGAAGTAATGGTGGCATGTGCCTTTAATCTCAAAACTCAGAAGGCAGAAGCATGTGTGGATCTCTCTGAGTTCAAGACCAGCCTGTACAGGTTACTGTTAAAGGCTCTAGGAAAAAAACAATGAGTTAGATAATGCTCTACCATCCAGGAGTTCACGTTCTGGTAGGAGATGGGAATGTGAACAGACAAATGGCTTGAGAGCTGCCTTTTCCTAAAGACTTTTCCTTTTTCTCGGAGGCAATTAGACCAGAGCTTGGTTATAATGGAGCCTGAGGCATGCACACGTCCTCAGTGTTCCAGTCAGTAATGTCTGGGTATCTAGATTTTTCTGGCATTTCAGGTACCAGTGTTTATGTGTGTGTGTACATGTTGTAATGAACAGTCTTACTGGAAAGATATCCAGTGGTTGGTGAATAACTCTCTTCTTGAGGCTAAATATGATAAAATTTGGTTGATTCTGATTTCTGATTGAAAAATCTCCTTCATTTTACATTTTTTAAAGTTTAATTATGAACAGAATGTCTGAGCCGGTGTCCGTCTCAGGCACTCTGGGGCTTCACTAAAGAGACACCGAAGCTAAGTCTTGGGAAGATCCCTTTGTAAGGGAGCTGTGGAGGCTGCTGTTTTCCTCTCCTTCTCCTTGGAATTTCACGGTTTTAACTCAAGGCAGCAAGTGCTTCCTTATCTCAGCCCCTGGGTCTTTCTGTTTGCTTTTGGTGGATGGGTGTGTGGTGTAGCTAGCAAATGAGAGTGAAGCAAGTCATTCCTCCTTGTCTGTTCTAACTGGCTGTGAAATTTTCCTCATGGTTTTTCAAATTAAGCAGAATCCAAAATGCCCTCTGCTTCTTTGCTCCACAAACTCCTTTTTTCAAGGGGAAAATAAAGCATTTATTGGGTTAGTTGGCTTACGAGGGCTTTAGTGCTGAGTTCTAAGGCCAGAAAGCTCTTCAGAAAATTTTAGTCCAGATGTTTTATTCTGAAAATATTTGCACAGGTTAATTTATTTGTCCAATTCCCAGAGCTGGTGAGAAGCCTGGCTAAGGTGAGGAGGACCCAACATTACTATTAAATTCCTCCCAAGTCCCACGGCAGCTAGTGCACTCCTTTCGTGGACTATAACACAGTGGAGCCTGCTGCACCAGCTGGGTCATTGAGGCCTCTACCTCACAGAAACCTCAAGACCACCAGGCACAGGTGGACGGTTCAACTTCCTCACAGGTCAGCTAAAAGTCAACTGTCAGGACTTGTTATGGGCAATCCTTTCGGTGTCCCATTTCCAGGTCCTTAAGACCTATTTCTTCTGAAGCCCCATGATGTCATTTCCTCCTGTCTGTATGGGGGTCTTTTCTCCATGCCCACCTTCTGTTCAATGTGTAGGTGTTTTCGGGGCTTATGTATATAATGGCATGGAAGTCTATTCCAGAGACATTCTTTTATTTTCATCAGAGCCAAACATGAGAGTTTCCATATTCAGCCCTGTTTGCTGGTGCACATGTTTTGTCCTAAGAGGTAGAGGCAGGTGACTCTCTGAGTTTGAGGGCATCCTGGTCTACATAATGACTTTCAGGTCAGCTACATAGTAAGAACTTGTTTCAAAAATAAATGAATAGGGACGACAGAGATGACTCAACAGTTAAAGGCACAGGCTGTCCTTCCAGAGGACCTGGATTCAATTCCCAGAACCCACAGGATAGTTCATAACCAGCCGTTTAACGCCTGTCCCAAGGGATTTGACGCCCTCTTCTGGTCTCCATGAACACTGCAGGCCAAAAACCCCATAGATACAAAATAACAAGTAAAATTTCTACACTCACAATTATTACTCCAACTTCAAAAATATTATTTTTAAGACTGTCAATAAAAGGTATGAGTCAATAATATGTGTGATTTTTTTAAAAGGCATTTTCCACTTCTTACCTTTTCTCTCACCTTCCTTAGTCTTTTATTGCTGTCCATTTCTTTTAGTCTCTTCCCGTCTCCTCCACACCCTGTTACTGATATTTCCCAGGTTATTTCTTTATTGTGATAGTTTCATTTATGTCACAATTCTCACACATAAATCAACAACACACACAGATACCATTTAAAGAAAAAGACATCTAGGCATTCAGTGTTGACTGAAATTAGTTATAGTGTCTTTCCCTATCTAAATGTAAAAACTAACTGTAAATTTCTTTTGTTTTTGTTATTTTGAGACAGGGTTTCTCTGTGTAACAGACATGACTGTCCTGAAACTCTCTTTATAGACTAGACTGGCCTTGAACTCACAGAATTCTGCCTGCCTCTCCCTCCCAAGTGATGGAATTAAAGACATGCCACTACTGCTTGGCTTGAGTGTAAATTTCTTATATTATGTTTTATAACTCAGTTTTGTAAAATGGAAGCAAATAAAACCAGAAACTGTAAAACTCAGAAAGTAATACATTAATTCATGTAGCTAGGGTTTTTACTTTTATTTTTTAAATCACACTGTCAATTTGCATTATGAACACAGAAGTAGCTGCTGCCAACAGAGGCTCTTTTAACTGACATAGAGTCTTATGCCATTTGATGATTCAGTTCTCCCACCCCTTGTCTCTAGTCAAACTGCTGTGACACCTTCATTGACATGAGCAAGCAGGCACACAGTGACCCTTGACCAGGTTGCATCATTTACATATTAAGCCTGACTCTGTGATACTTGGCACCAGCAAGGTGATAAACAGAAACACAAATGCAGAAACTGGAGGACAATAGCAATACTCGTTCATGAGATGGTCATCCTGATAATCCAGATTATTGCTGAAATCAAAGGGTGAGTGTAACATCAATTTAGTGAACACACAGACTCTGGAACACACAGCTGAAGAATATCAGAGACTTAGAAACCCCAACCGTGAGAATGTGTGTCTGCAGCCCCCAATCCCTGAGCCTCTGCCCTGTATTCCCAACTGCCTACCAAAAGTTTCTCTACCTGCATGACATCTTGCACACAGCATGTCCAAACTGAACTTGTTATTGTTCCCCACGCACACACCCACCTTAACCTCTATTCCCAATCTTCGTCAATGACATCATCAGATACCTAAGCCAAAAACGTAAGTCTTATCCCAGATCCCGTCCTCTGCCTCTCCTCCTACTGGAAAGTCTTGTTGATTCTATTTCCTAAACTTTTTGCAATTCAATCATCAATTTTCCTTTGGCCAAGAAATCCAGTGACAAAGTATCTCAAAGCAGTAGTCTCAATATGGCACGACAACAGCAAAAGATAAAAGTGTTCATCCCACCAAAATACTCAGTATAGAGAAACAGCTTGTCACTTGAGGAAAACATAAAGGTATAGTTCTTAAAATGTTGACTGTCAAAAGAAGTTTTTTGGTGGGGGTGGGGGCAGTGAGCTAGCTCAGCAGGTAAAGGCATTTGCCACCAAACCAGTGACCTAAGTTTTTTCCTTGAAACTCATGTGGTTAAAGGAGAAAGCCAACTTCTTAAATTTGTCCACTGGCTTGTACACACACACACACACACACACACACACACACACACACACACACACACAATGAAAGAATTAAGGACCAATGATATGGCTGAAGGTACGGGCCCTTGCCTGACAACCTGAACTTAACAACCCTGACAACCTTAACTTTACCTATGTGGGGTAAAGGGAGAATAGACTGCCACAAAATGTCCTCTGACCTCTACATATGCCCTATGGCAAGTTTAGACATACACAGACACAGAAACACACACACACATACACACACACACACACACACACACACACACACACACACAAATTAATCCAGGCAGTGGTACACATGCTTTTAATCCCAGCACTTAAGAGGTAGAGGCAGGCAGATCTCTGTGAGTTTGAAATCAGTTCGGCCTATAGAGTGAGTGCCAGGACAGGCTACAAAGCTACAGAGAAACCCTGCCTGGAAAAACAATAAGTAAAAAAATACATGTGTGGGTGGATGGATAGATAAATAAATAAATAATCATTCAGTGTAATGCAGCATATCAATAGACTCAAAGAACAGAATTCCTACGACTAACATCTCAGTTGTGTTTCCTGTTGCTACAACAAAACACCCTAACAGAAGACATAAATGGGGAAGGGTTTATTTGGCTCACAGTTCCAGGTTACAGTCCATCCTGTCAGAAATGTCAAAGTGGCGGGAACTCTTGAAGCAGCTAGTCATATGACACCCAGAATCATATGACAGTAAAGATCATCGTCTTAATGCATGTATGCTTGTGCTCATCTGGCTTGGCATCTTTTTCAGTTGGTCCAGGGACTAGCCTAGGAAGTGGTGCGATCCACATGCTGGAGGGTCTTCCCATGTCATTTAATCCAATTAAGAAAACCCCTCACAACTTGATCTTGACAGTTTTTCCCTAGGACTTCCTCCCAGGTGATTCTATATTATGCCAAGTTGCCAGTTAAAAATGACCACCACAATCGTGTCAGTGGTTGTACAAAAGGCCTTTGATAAAGTGGAGCATCCTCCCTTGTGATGAAAGCCCAGATGTAACAGAACAGAAGGGACATACCTCAACAGGAAACAGACTGTCTGACACAAACCGATTGGGGAAAATGGAATTCATGGACCCAGACAAGATTATTCACAGTCTATGTTATCTTTCAATGTACAATTTGAAGGCTCCCCCCCAAAAAACAGGGTTTCTCTGAAGTTTGTTTGGAGCCCGGAACTCACTCTGTAGAATAGGCTGGCCTTGAACTCAAAGAGATCCCCCACTGCCTTCCCAGTACTGGGATTAAAGGTGCGTGCCACCAAAGCCCAGCCAATTTGAAGTCTTAATGGGAGCAAGAAGCAAGGGAGCAAGGTAAAGGGTTACAAATAAGAAAGGAAGAAGTCAGGTTATTCATTTGCGCAGAGTACATAATCCTATAAAAGACTATAAAAATACATCAGTCAACCTGATCTACATAGTGAGCTCCAGCACAGCCAGGGCTACACAGAGAAAACCTGTCTGTGGGGGGAAAACCTGCATCAGAAAACTCTCAGATAAACATTTTCAGCAAAGTGTCACTATACAAAATTGACACATAAAAAATCAGTAGTTTTCCCCATATACAAATAATGAATTGACAAAAAATCAAGAAGAAAAAACTTCCATTTATTATAACTCCAAGTAAATACATAAGGACTGGGGAGTAGAGTAGGTTCTGTGCAACCATGAGGACCTGAGTTTGACCTCTAGCTCACATGAAAACATGTTTAAAAAGCCAGACTTAGTGGTGTTCCTGTGGGGAGAAGAAAGCAGACAGATTGCTGGATCTTGCTGGTCAGTCGTTCTAACAGAACTGGTGGGATCTTGGTTCAGGGAGAGACTTATCTCAGAAAGTAAGATGGAGAGAGATTGCAGAAGACACCTGACTTCCCCTTCTGGGCTCTCCACACAAACACACACACAGGTGGGTACACACACACACACACACACACACACACACACACCAGTAATAATAGTTTCTAGTAATGAAACATAAGGTATGAAATACCTCTATAATGAAAACTTTAACATGAAGAAATTAAAGGAGACAGCAGAAGGTGGAAAGAACTCACATACTCATTGACTGGCAAAATCAATACTGAAAACTGGGGCTGGTGAGATAGTTTAGTGGATAAGGGACCTTGCCACCAAGTCTGAAGGCCTGAGTTCATGATGGAATGAGAGATCTGACACACAGACTCTCTCTCTCTCTCTCTCTCTCTCTCTCTCTCTCTCTCTCTCTCACACACACACACACACACACACACACACAATTTATTTTAAAAGACTTTGAAAAACGACTATATAACCAAAATCAATTTATGGATTCAATATAGTCTCTATAAAAATTCTAGTGATGTCCCTTTACAGAAAAGAATTTAAAGTGTTAAGATTCATATGAAAATACAAAAAACCCTAACAGCCAATGCAATTTTAAGGAGAAATGCCAATGCTGGAGGTGTCACTTAGATTTGCTCTCAAATTATACTATACAATGTGAGAAAGAAAATGATATAGAGACCAGTGGAACAGAATGGAGGGCTTACAAATAGACCTGCAAAGTTAAAGATACTAATTTTTGACAAAGGTGCTAAAAACATACATTGCAGAGAAGACAGCCATCTCAATGAATGGTTCTGGGAAACTGTATATATACCTGTAAAATAATGCAACATATACAAAGCTACACACACACACACACCAAATTCAAAATGGATCAAAGATCTAAGTTGCTTGAGGAAAATATAAACAAAATGCTTCAAGATCTAAGCAGAGTCAATGACTTATTATAAGGGATTTGAAAAGCACAGATAATACTCCCAAGGTGGGTGGTGAGATGCTCTGTGGTGAGTGATTCCAGAGGATCCAGGTTGGGTTCCCGGCATCCACATGGTGGCTCACAACCATCTGTAACTCCAGTTCAGGGGATTCAGTACCCACTTCTGGCCTCTACTGGGACCAGACACACAAGTAGTGAACAGACATACTAAGTACCCATATACATAAAATCAATAATAATAGTAATTCCAAAGATTAATGAAGGGAAATTTAAAAGATTTCTGCACCTCAAAGTAAACAACAGGTTGAAGAAATAGCATACAGAATGGGAGAAAACATTTGCCAACTATATACCTGAGAGGAAAGTAATACCTAGGTTTTTAAAGAAAACTAATCATTCTTTCAATAAATGACCTAATGAGCTGAATAGACATTTCTCAAAAGATGAGCTACAAATGATCAATAAATGTATGAAAAACTGTTGAACATCCTTAGCCATTAGAGAAACACAAGTTAACCAGGCTGAGATTCCATCCAGAGTGGCTGTTATCAAGAAAACAAAACTAGACTGGGGGTGGTGGTGCACACATTTAATTCCAGCACTCAGCAGAGGCAGGGAGATCTTCGTGAGTTCAAGGCCAGCCTGGTCTATTTAGGGAGGTCTATATAGCCAGAAGTACATAAAGAGACTGGAAAAAAAGAGGGACTCTTACTATAGAAATCAGTATGGAAGCTCCTCAAAAACCCAAACTAGAGCTAGCACATGCTCCATTTGTATCCCTCTGGGTATATATATCATAAATATATGTCTGAAGGAAACTAAGTCTGCACATACATACATTTTTGTTTTGTTTTGAATTTGTTTGTTCTGTGTATATGGGTGTTTTGCCTATATGTATGAATACACATGTATGCGTTGCCTGTGGAGACTAGAAGAGGGAGTCCTCTGGGGCATACAGATGGTTGTGAAACAACAATGTGAGTGCTTGGAATCATCCTCTGGGAAAGTAGTCAGTGCTCTTAGCTGCCGAGTCATCCCCCCAGCCACCTGTACACTCACATTTATTGCTGCTCTATTTGCAATAGTGAAGATAGGGAAGTAGCCTAGAAATCCACTCACATATTCTTGAGTAAGGAAAATGCAGTAAACAAACACAGTGAAGTGCTGTCTTCAGCTGAAGAAGAATGAAAACTGTGATTTGCAGGAAAGTACATGGAACTGATGATTATTACGTTAAGTGAAATAAGACAGACACATACGAAATGTTTCTTTCATATGCCAAGTCTACAGTAGAGATTACAGGGGAACGGTGGGCAGGACCAGAAGAGGCAATGGGAGAAACTGTCCCCAAACTCTGAGATTGCTAGTAGAAAACACAAGAAATATATGCAGAGAGGCCAGGACTTTCTGTCAAGGATGTATGCATAGAAATATACACATATACATGTGACAGGGACTCTTCGGAGAAGGAAGGGGAGCAGTGGGGTAGGGCAGGAGACGCTGGGGAGCAAATGTGAGCAAAATGCATGTATGGAAATGTTAGGATGACACCCCATTATCTTGTATGCTGAAATAATGAAAGAATAAGAAAGTTCAATTTCCAAAAAATATTACTAGTAACATTTCAAGGAGTGTGAACACTTAGTAAAAAAACAAGACATTCTGTCAAACATCGTCTTAAACATCTTGTTGAGGGGGGCTGCAGAGTTGGCTCACTGGTGAAGAGCAGTTGTTGCAAAGGAGGCTCACCTCACGGAGGCTCACCACTTCCTCAGGCACCAGGTGTGCATGTGCTGCACAGACAGCCTTGAGAGCAAGTGAAGCACTCCTATGAGTAAAATAAACCCATAAAAAGAATTTAAAAAGATCTTGTTGGAAGGATTCACAAAAGCTTGACATAGAAAAATTTTCCTAACACAGAATACAAAATAAGAGCTGGGTGTGGTGGTGTAGACCTATAAGCTCAGCCCTTAGGAGGCTGAGGCTGAGGTTGGAAGATTATAAATTCAAAAACCAGCCAAGACTTCATAGTGACACATAGTCTCAAAAGCAAACAAACAAAAACAAAGCAAAGAAAGAAAATATAAACACAGGATTTGCGGGGTTACTTTGGGCCGGGGGTCGGCACAGGGCTTCAATATGTAGCCTTAAACTTGCTATGTATCTCAGGTTGGCTTCAAACACACAGTCCTCCTGCCTGAGCCTACCGAGTGCTGGAATTAAAAGTGTGTGCCACCATAGATAGCCCTTGAGGTTTGTATTTACTGTCTGGTCACCTGTAGTAAAGCTCTGTGCTGGGAACCGAACTAGGGTGGTGTGCAGGGAGGATTGCTCTCTAACCGTGATCTTTGCCTTAGGGTCCCTTGTACCTGTGCTCCCTGTTTCATGTCCCTTTGTTTCGGTCTTCCAGAAAACCATTCAGGTTTGTTTTCTTCTCTGCCAGTGTTGTAATATATAGCTCATTATTGAAGAATAGTTTCGTACTTAAAGAACTATGGCTGATGTGTAGGAAAGAAAAGACTCGATGCGATGCGGAAAAAGAAAGAGGGGAAAGAAAGAAAAAAAAAAAAAAATCCTGTAGCCCTTGCAGCCTAGCTAAGTGCTACCATACTTCCTCAGTACTTAGGCTGCTTACAACTCTGCCTTAGCTATTACTTCCTGTTTGCATCCTGCCTAGAAGTTAGCCAGGCGTGGACGTGTGTGTGTGTGTGTGTGTGTCCTATTATCACTGGAAAATATCATCCCCTTTGCTGGTCTCTAGTGTCATAGATAAAATAATTTAAAACCGAACTAGAAGGAAACAAGGACAATTTTATTGGAGTTTGAGAGAAAGACACAATGCCACGGGGCAGGAGGACTGGGGGTCTCTGCAGAAAAGAGGGACTGGATACGAAGGGAGAAAGTTGTCCTTTCTAAGCCAGGGACCAGAGAAATCGGGCGGGCACTGCAAGAAATCTGACAGCAGCTGCAAGGGCAGAGGGCCTTAAGGAGGAGGGGAGGGGGGTGGAGCAAGAGGCTCTAAAGAGGGAGCCTGAGGAAAAAGAGAAAAGGTTACACTTTCTGGGTGGCAAGCAGGCTTAGCAGTGAGGGTCTGTATCATCTGTAAGGGATGGGCTTCCAGAGTACGCAACAATCACGTATCTCGTTAAGGAAGTGGTTACTCCGGTCTTCAGATGTACTCTGCTTATTTGCAGCTTCTGGCTTCAGGCTGTCCCCCTGAGGTTGTAAAACAGGATTTTCTCCTTATCCCAGGAGGTCTTGGAGGCGCCTGCTGTCTTCATAAAAGAATGTTATCAACCACTGCTGTGAGAAGGGACTATTGACCATCAACCGTAATATTTCAGTCCTAGGGAGAAGCAATTTTGATATTTTCCACTTCCTTAAAACTTGTCTTTCCAGCACATGGGGTCCAATGTTTAGTGAAGGAAGGGTCCATCTTCGATAACCTTCAAACTTGTTAATTTCTGACTAGCTACCTAACTTCTCCTGTCCACATGATGTGTGTGGCTTTCTAAGTCTCTCTCTCTCTCTCTCTCTCTCTCTCTCTCTCTCTCTCTCTCTCTCTCTCTCTGTGTATGTGTGTGTGTGTGTGTGTGTGTGTGTGTGTGTGTTGCATTTTGGGTTGTATGCTGCACTGGGAACTGGGCCCAAATGATTCATATTCATACAAGTGCTGCCACCAAGCTTTGTAATGCCCAAAGACATTTTCTTTCTGTCTTTCCCAATCTTTCGGTGTATCTGTTTTTATTTTTACCTCAGTTGAAATCTTTAGCTGCTCATGGCAGTGAGAAGTGACTGGTCATACACTGTTTTCAGTGAAAGCCCCTTATACATGGCCCCGCCTGACAGGAGAAAGTCTGGGTGAGGGAACAAAGGCAAGTGCTTGTGTTGCCTTTCCCCAGACAAACCACACTGCTTGTGAATAAGGCCTGCTCTTTCTCCTGGATCCCAGAGTGCCACCCTGAGAAAGTTACTGATGTCTTCATGTTTACCTGCAAACCAGGAAAAGGGTCGAGGGTGAAGGAGAGTCACGTGATCATCCCTCTATTGTCCCCCCCCCCCTTAGATGCGCGTATATTTGGTGGTGTGTGGAGGTCAGAGAACAACTTTCAGGTCTCTGTATAGAGTTCAGAGAACAATTTTCCTGGCTCTGTATGGAGGGTAAAGGAGATATTATGGGAGCTGGTTCTTGCCTTTTACCTCATAATGTCTGGGTCTTTCATTTGCGCTGCTGCCTATTGTACTTCAGGGTAGCCTGTGAGACTTGATTAAACCTGTGACAGTCTTCCAGATTCAAAAAAGCTGGTTTCAACATTTTTTGTCTTAATCCATAGGTAATTTTATAATGGGAGAAGCCCTTGAAGGTACTGACTCCAGCATGTAGTTTGGCAGCCCAGTCCAGTCAGCAAGCCTCGGGTCCCAAGGAGAGATTCTGGGGAAAACCATAAATTAGGGGACAGAGATGCTCAGCAATGAACAGCACTTGCTGCCTTTCCAAAGGATCCAGGTTTGGTTCCCAAGAGCCACACTAAGAGGTTCACGGTAGCCTATAATTCCAAGGGATCCAATGCACTCTTCTACCATCCACAGGAACCTGCACACACACACATACACACAACAACAATAATAATATGATTTTTTTTTCCCAGACAGGTTTTCTCTGTGTAATAGTCCTGGCTGTCCTGAAACTTACACTGTAGACCAGGCTGCCCTCGAACTCATTGAGATCCACCTGCCTCTGTCTCCCAAGTGCTGGAATTAAAGGCATGTGCCACCACTGCTCAGCTAATAATAATAATAAATCTTTAAAAAAAAAAAAAAAACAAAAACATTAAGGTGTCTAGATCCTGAAGAGTAACCTTCAAGGTTGACTTCTGGTTTCAACAGGCACAGGCCCACATGTGCACATGCACATATCTACACATACACAAACACACACAAAACATACCAAAATGGGGGGGTGCACTGACATTAGTCTGAAACTATCAAAAAGGGTTAGAAGATCAAGAGTCAAAATCAATAAGAAAGAGTATTTTTGAGTGGCCTGGACCACTTAGCCCTTTATTAACTAACCAGGTCTATAGGTACATGTTGAGCATTGCCTGACAGCAACAGAACAGCTAGTCTTATTCAGCAAGATGGGAAGATTCCCACAACAGCTCCTGTACTGGGCCACAGAACAGACTCCACACAGTTTAAAAGATTAAGAGCATAGAAAGTTCATTCTTTGCTGTAAGTTCACAACTTTGAGGAAAAAAAAAAAAAGATTAACAAAACAACAACAAAAACTAACAATAACACTCAAATCATGAAGAGAACAAAGAAGAAATCAGAAATCAGAAGGAACATTTAAAAATAGACATGGCACCAGATGGTGGTGGTACAAGCCTTTAATCCCAGCATTTGGAAGGCAGAGGCAGGTGGATCTCTGTGAGTTCCAGGCCATCCTGGTCTACAAAGCAAGTTTCAGGATAGCCAGGATTCACAGAGAGACCCTGTCTCAAAAAAAAAAAAAAAAAAAAAAAAAAAAAAAATCAATATATAAATAAACAAATAAATAAATCATAAAAATAGAGATGGATGAAAACGAAATCACAACAGAACTTACAGGATTCCACAAAAGCAGAAGTAAGAGAGAAACATGCAGGAGTAAAACATCTGCAGAGCCCCCCTGAGGGGGCATGGCCCCACAGTAAGCTGAAATCACTACAGATTGAAAGTTTATCATACAGAAGAAGGCTCCAGCACTTGGGTAAGTCATACTCCCTAGACTTTAGCCCAAGCTGTCCTGTTCCAGAGTTGTAAGGATGTCTTGCAGCTTCCTCCACCAGGATGATGTCATTTGTATAAAATAACAACACCCACTTTAAAAAAAAAAGAAAAAGAAAAAGGTAAATAGTGAGTAAGTCTGGCATTAGCTCATTTTAAGCTGTATACAACTGCTTAGCAGTGGTTTTGGTGGCCTCCATGTGGTTGTGGTGGCCTCCGCTGTGATCCCTGTGGCTTTTGCTGAGGGTAAACGGCTAGCTGTACAGCTTTAAGCAGCAAATTCTAACATCTTCACATGTCATATCCAGACAGGTACTGATGGCAGAGGTGTCTCTGTGTATATTTTTTTTATTTTTCTTAGCATTGCAATCTTTCCCAAGGCTCCAAGAACGACCTGCGTGTTTTATGGTCCTGAAGTAGACCAGCTGTGAACCCGTAAACTAAACAGACACAGGATCCTCATTGTCACTTACAAGTCCCTACCCCGACCGCAGCTGCATTCCCTTCCTGCACTGCCATCCAGTGTCTGAGAAATGGGGAAAGTGACTCTTAGGGTGGCAGCCCAAGTCATTGTCAACAGTTAATTTTGAGCTTTATGTATGTACTATGATTAAGCAATCCCACACCAAAAGGTTGTTAATTTTACGAGATTATGAAGCATGCTGAAGTCAACATATTTCTAGCTTTTTCACACCTCCAAATTTTTCCTCAAGACAAATTTCTAGTGGCATTTTTTTTGCATAAAAGTTAATTTTAAGGTTTGAAATAGTCACACATAGATATATATATAACAAAATTACCATCCAGCATGTTTATGCAAATGCACATGCTCACCAAGAGGAGAACAGCTCCCTTCACACTTTCAAGGATGTTAATTAGCTTTAGGATTGTTTTAAATATTTGTAAATATAAACAAAATTTGCACAGCTGTCTTCTACTCAACAACATACTGTAAATGTCTTTCTATATTTTGTACATGTGACCTGCTTCCCTTAAAAGAAGACACACAGTTTTCCATTGCACCACAGTTTGTCACACCCCTGCTTAGATTGTTCCAGTATCTCACTGGTATAAGAACCACTCACAGGGATACTCTTGAATGCATACCTTCATTTTCTAGAGAAAAAAAAAAAATATGTTCTAAAGACTAAGGTCCCATAATAGTTTCCAGGTCAAAGGCGTGTCTTAAACGGTTTATTGCTTCCTCATGGTCAGCTGGTTCCCTGTCCTCAAGCCAAGTGATTTCATATCACTAATACATCAGCTTAGGGACTGGTGAGATGGTTCAGTGGTAAAGAGCACTGACTGCTCTTCCAGAGGACCTGGGTTCAATTCCCTGCACCTTCATGTTAACTTATAATTGTCTATAGCTCTAGTCCCAGGAAATCCAATACCCTCTTCTGGTCTCTGTGGGAACCAGGCAAGCATGTGGCGCAAAGACATACATGTAGGCAGGACACCCATGCATGATAAATAAATAAATAAAGTTAGACAGTCATTTAGAAAGTAGTCTATTACTGTATTGCAAACAGTGGTCATTGTAGTTCATCTATAAACTGTTCTGTTCTGTCCCTTACATATTCTCTACTAGGTCTGTGTGTGTGTACATCTGTGTGTATGTGTGCATATGTGTTTTATACATACATATGTGTATATGTGAGGGGGTTGCGTATTTGTCCTTTTTAACTTAACTAGCAGAATTGTTTACATATCATAGCCACTCTTTGTCTACTATATATTTGAAAAACTTTCTCCAGTTTATTATCATTCTCACACATTAATAGTATTTTTTATCTTACACAGTTTAAATTTGGGTGAATCGTTCCTTGGTAGAATACCATGGCAACTCAATTAAAATGGCACTGTGCTATCTTGCTAACCAGCATGGCAAACCAACCATTATAACTCTTTCAAAGTCTTTGGTTTTTTATACTTTTGATCTAATTCATAACTTTTCTTGAAAATTTCTCCTCTTTCTCACTCAAGAATTTAGTACTGAAGTACCACATTCAAATATTTTCAATCGTCTCTGACTCCTTCCTCTTGTCTGTGACTTTAGGACTCCTCAAGCCATGTCACCTTTCACTGGTCACATAGTCATTGCTCTTTGCAGGATTTATCACTTTTAAGTGACTTACTGCAACAGTCTCCCAACAAGGCTCCCAGTCTATGGTCTTACTTTTCTTCAACCAATTCTCTATACTGCGACCAGTGACACATCTCTAAAAACAAAGCCTGACTTTGTGAATACAAGTTTGTAATTCTCTGACATGAACTCTGTCACCTATGGTTGGTGACCATGCCTACTTGTCACACTGTTCCCCTCTATCCCTATACTTTCTTTCGGACTTTTTCTGTTTTGTATGATTCGTCTCAATTTGAAAACTTTCACTTGCTTCTTCATCTAATTATCTCTTCCTCCTCTACACACTCAGCTCAAGCTTCATCTTCCCCATAAGCAGCCCTCTGTGATAGCACATCTAGTGCATATGTACATATATTCCACAGTATCCATCAAACCATTCATAGCAATTGTACTCATAATAATCCAAGACAGTCTAAACGTCCATCAATAATAAAGTCATTTAATAAGATGTGGCTTATTCATGCACTGAAGTGATAAGCATCAATAAAAGCAAAGAACAAACTACTGAGAAACAAACTACATAAAAATATCTTACAGACATCGTGTTAAGTAGAGGAATCATAGTATCTCAGAGGATCATAGTATCATCCCACACGCTTCTGAATCAAGAGGAGTCCTACCTCGTTCTATAGAACAAATCTTTAAATTAAGACTTGAAGGAACAAAACTATTGCATAGTAACTTGTGTTCCTAGACAAAGGCAATAATGTTTGTAGGAATGCAGAAATAGCTAGAACCCAGCAAGATAATACCACTACATTCCAGTAGAAAAGTAGAGTCATATATATAAAACAGCAAAGAAAACCACTCAAGAATGACCATTAATGAGAAAAATCAAATTACTAAACCAATCCTAAGGTGCAGAGCTAAAAAATTACCAGGCATTAAGAGAGCCATGGGAACAGTGTGCAACATACTCAGAATAGTAAGCAGAGACATGGATGATCTAGAAAACATCCAACTAGAATAGAGTTGAAAACTACAATGGACAAAGTAAAAATGACTCTGGATGATTGTTGTAACATGTTAGACATTGACCATGAGAAGATCAGCACATTTGATGCTGTAGAGAAGAATAAACTAGAAGACACAGTAATAGAGATAGCAAAATGAAGCACAGATGACGTTTCACCACAACATAGCAACCCACAGAATAATTTTAAAAGTTTAATATGTGTGCAAAATTTCAGAGGAGAGGATAGAGACAGGGTAACAAAAAAAAAATTTGAAGGAAAAAAACCTTTAAATCCTAAAAACTTTCAATCAAATGAAAATCATGAACCCACATATCCAAGAAGTTTCCAAGCATAAGAAAACACTGGAAGCACTGTGCCAAAGAATATTGTAATTTAATTACTTCAAAAACAATGATAATGAGACAATGTTTTAAAAAAAAAAAACAGCTAGAGGAAAACAGTCATATTGTGGAGAAAGGAGATAAGGATAATGATAGGTTTCTTATCAGAAATCTGAGATAGAAAAACTGGAGGAGGGACGTGGTTAAGATGCTGCAAGAAGGAAAAACCTGTCAACCTAGAGCTCTGTATCTAATAAAAACATTTTTCCTCAAAAAGGTAAACCAAAGCCTGTTTACAACAAATACAAATGAAACATTCCTTCTGAGCAGACCTGTACTGTGAGAAATGTTACAGAAAGTCCTTCAGGTAAGAAAAAATGACAGCAGCTTGAAGCCGGAGTCCACACAAAAGCATGCAGAGCAACAGAGATCATAGCTCCCTTGGACAAATGTTTAAAAGTTAACCTTAATAAAGGTAAGCATTGGAGCAAAATAGTAACAATTTATTGTGGAGTTTATAACAGATGTGAATGTGTGGCAACAACTCTAATACTATAAGGCAAAAACAATATAACCAAAACCACCAACAACAACAACAAAACATGAAAAATGTCTCAATGGTTAAGAGCATTTGCTGTTCTTCCAGAGGACCAGAGTCCAGTTTTTAGAACCCACTCTGGGCAGCTCCCAACCAACACATAATTCAGTTTCAAGGGATCAATTTCTGGCCTCAACAGGCAACTATATGTATATATGCACACATCCACACAAATATACAAATAAAAATAAAGGAAGCATTTTTTAATTGAAAGCATTTATTGATAAATATATGAAATATTTAGAAGTAAATATTATAATCTCACATACTGGGAACTATAGAACATTTCTGAGACAAATTAAAGAGAGTCTGAGTTGAGACATGCTTCATTATCAATTGAGAAGCCTCCATATTTTAAGATGTCGTCTTCCCAGTTTGGGTTATAGATTTGATGCTTCTTCCTCACCCAGCTCTTTGTAGTTGCTGCTGGTGGTTTCACAGAAATGAAATATCTAAAAACAATTCTGAAAAAGAAAGAACAAATCAGTTCAACACATCACTATAAAGGGAAAGCAATCAGTCTGGTATCAGTTTTAAGACTGACAAATTATTGGAACAAAGCAGAATCCAAAATGATACTGTTATATGTATATGGAAATGTGGCTTATTTTCATTTATTTAAACAAATTTTTTTCTGTGTAGATGTTTTTCCTGAGTGTTTGCCTGTGCACCACATATGTGCCTGGTGCCCGCAGGACCCAGAAGAGGGCATCAGATACTTTAGAACTGGAGTTTCAGATGGTTGTGAGCCACAGTTGGCTGCTGGGAATTGAAACCAGGTCCTCCAGCAAGGCAGCTAGTGCTCTCAACTACTGAGCCATCTCTCCGGGCCTGATAAGTAAGTTTTAATTATTATTTATTTATTTACTTTGTGAGAAACACATAGAGCTATTTCTGTGGAAAAGGTTTATTGTCAGCACCTAATAGTGCTAGGACATGGTGTGGGGACATGGGTTGAATTATAGAGAGCTTTATGGGCTGTTTCAGATTTGGCCACACAAATATTTAGATTTCATGTATGGGAGAAACAGCCTGAATAAGTCACAGTGCACATGGTTTGGATCTTTACTGCCTCCCAAGGACTCACATAGTGTAACCTCAGTTCCCAGCTAATGGCACTACTAGAGAGTGACAGGTTTCTTAGCACAGAGTGGAGAGGCTGGGTGATGCTGGCTATGCCTTTGTTTTATTTATTTATCTTTTAATGTTTGGAGGGAGGGTGTCTAAGATATCCCAGGGTGGCCTTGAACTCACTTTGTAACTGCAAACTCAGAAAAATAACCAAAACCTGAAAAAAGTTACTCTGTTTCCATTTGCCTGTCTATTTGACCTAAGGAAAAATATCAACACACTGAGGGTACTCCCTCAACATCTGCTAGTTAAATTTTCAAGGTATCATTATGATCTCTGAGTGTGTTTTATACATATTTGTGAGTGTGTGCCACAGTGGGCACACACACACACACACACACACACACACACACACACACACACACACACACACACACACACACACACGAGTCAAAGGATAGCTTTCGGGAGTTAGTCCCCTCCTTTCTACCTTACATAGGTTCTGGGGTAAAATTCAGGTCCTCAGGTTTGTATCACACTTTTCCCACTGAGCCATTTTGCAATCCCCCACCTGAAAGATTTTTTTGTAGATCAGGAGATTGAAGACCCTAAGCAACCATCAGCTACACCTTCCTGTTCTTCCCACTCACAGCTGAGAATAACTGAGCAAACTGAGTCCTTTGCTCAAATGACTATGGGAAGGGCCCTGAGCAGACACTCAGTGGATCATAATTACAACCAGGAGATACTCCACATGGAAAGTGAAACATTTTATTGCCGTGATGAGCCCTGATACTCAAGATATTATGTCTGTAACTTAAGTAAAAAGCATGCTGCATTAGAGGCAGAAACAGGTCTGTTATCATTGGTGTAATTCTGAACCCAGTTCTCCTCACCAAACTCTGACTTTGCAGTGATCCACTTATACAGTTTACAATTCTGTTGTTATTTTACCCATTATTTTGATCTTTTTTATGCCTGATTCCTGTGACTGTCTTCCCAACCAATGTTTGGTGGCCACTAGTCATCACTGACAGCTTCCCAACAACTACTTGTGTGTAGGAATTTTACCACCTGTATTTATTTGAAGGGTATAATACTAAGAGCTGGTAAAAAAAACTACAGGTGGCATCTGCTCAGGAACAGAGAATGCCAATGGTTATTTAAGGGCACTCTTCATCAGAAGGTGGTGGTGTATTCCTTTAATTCCAGCACTTGGGAGGCAGAAGCAGGCAGATCTCTGAGTTTGAGATCAGCCTGGTCTACAAGCTATCCTGTTTCAGGACAGTCAGGGCTACACAGAGAACCCCTGTCTTGGTGGGGAAGGAAAAGAGTGCTATTTACACTAAGGTTTAGTGGAGTATGCTTACAATCCCAGCACTTGAGAGGTAGAAGCAGGAGGATCAGGAGTTCAAGGTCTACTTCGGCTACATAGCAAGTCTGAGGTCAGCCTGGGCTATGTCTCTAAATGATAAATGTTTAAATACTTATATATCTATAAACAGCCAAATAAATAGTATGCAGAGTAAAACCTAAATTGGGTGTAATGGCACACACATAATCTCAGCACTCAGGAAGCTAAGGTAGGTGCTACTGGAGTTCAAGGTCATCTAAGCCACACAGAAGACCTTAAAAAAAAAAAAAAAGGATCCAGGTGGTGGTGATGAATACCTTTAATCACAGCACCTGGAAGGCAGAGGCAGGCAGATCTCTGTGAGTTTAAGGCCAACCTGGTCTACAGAGAGTTCCAGGACTAGTTCCATAGGTACTGAGAAACCACATCTTGAAAAAAAGAAGAAAAGAGAAAGGAAGAAAGGAAGGAAGGAATAAAATCCAATGTCTTCCTTAGTTATAGAGAAATAGTACAACCCCATCCAAAGCCTCCTTCGCCTCCAATGCTTTGGTCCTATTTGACTTTCCTTCAATTCTTTGAATTGAGAGAAAACCACTTAAAACAAAATCAGTCTTTTATTATTTTGAATCCCACAAAATAGCATCATAATAGATGTTTGCTGGTATGGTCTGAGCAATAATTTTGAGAAATAAGGCATTATTAAATGCAGAATAATCCTCTCCAGAGGAAACGTTATAGTCTTCATTCATTTCCTGTTGCAATTCCTTGGTAAGAAGGAGAAATTCTAAGCCAAAAAACTGAAGAAATTGCATCATTAAGTTGGGTTCAGTTGTGCTGTCTTGGCTCTTGATCCTCTCTCTCTTTCTTGGCTCTCTCTCCTCTGCTCTCTCTCTCTCCTTACCTCTCTCTCCTCTCATGGCCCAGTCAGTCTACTGGCTATGTTTAGTCTACTACTTTCTCTCCTTACACTGGACACATCCAGATGCTTCTGGCTGTACTCTCTCTTATATCTACAATAAAAACCTTTTCCTCAACCATAAAAAGTAGGGTTTATTCCACTCGGTGCTGTGTCAACTTAGCCCAGGATGCATTGATCTTCACTAGTCCCAATTCATACACTTCTAACACAAATATGTCAACCCTTTGATTAGTCAAGACTGAATTATCAAATTCATAGGTTACCTTGGTTTTTGCTTCTACTCTCTCTAGCTATGGGCACAGACTCTTGGGTACCTTTCTCTTCTTCCTTGAGCATGAATGGTGGTGGGATTGACTCATGAATAAAGGAAACCTATGCCTTGCATAAATGGCAGGGAAGAATATGGAGAAACTCAATACCACCTATGGGTAGTTCTAGTGCTGGATATAAAATTGTATTGAAATAAAAGTGTCTTGGTACTTAAAATTCAGGGGTATTTATTGATTTGTTTATCATAAGAGAAGACTCCTTGTGACAAAGAATTAATTAAATGAAGTCTTCTGTTATTCTATTGCCATAGATAAGTATCATTGTACTAGACTGGACAAAACATGGATGGGACACTGCTGAGAGCTGTGGTCAGTCATACGTGTTCCAGCTTGACCATACTTTCTTTAATGGCAGGAAATCTACTGTCTACCCCTATCACTCATGGTCAGTTAACTGACTGTTTTGATTCTGCGTTGGTCTGGCTGTAATTACTTCATCAAAGAATGAAAAAAACATCTTGTAAATATCCTGTCAAGCATAATTCAGTCTTTATTTCTTACACTTCCCATCACTATAATACTTCACATGTGTGAAAATTTATGCACACAAACACATACAACACAGAGATGAATGTTGACATCTTTAGAAAAGATTTGTAGAGGGAGATGGATGGGTGAAGCTTTAATGTGTGTGTATTATCTTGGATGCATATGCCAATCTATGTCTGAAAATCACACATTGAAAATAGAGATGAGGAAAGCAGGCTGGGAGTGACAGGATGCAGGACCTGGGCCCTGCTGCTGTGGCTGCATGAACAGCATTACTGTCTCTGGAGAAGCAGACTCTGACCATGTGCTGGATGGAGTCTCTGAAGTGATGCAACATGGCCCTCTTGTTGGACTTTGCAATTTGCTTCATTTCATATATTTTTTGGGTTTTCTAGGCAGTTTCTCTGTGTAACAGTCCTGGTTATTCTGGAACTCACTATGTAGACCAGGCTGGCCTTGAACTCACTGAGATCTACCTGCTTCCTGAATGCTGGGATTAAAGGCATGCACCACTGCTGCTTAGCCATTTCATACTTCTTAATCTCCCAGTATGTTTAGAAGTGACTTGTTCCCTCACTAGGAGATGTAGAAAGGAGGAAATAAACAGAAAGGCTATGAAATGTTTGTGTGTGTGTGTGTGTGTGTGTGTGTGTGTGTGTATAAAGCTAATTAAAAAAAAAAAACAACAACAGTAACAACTAAAATGTTTTTTATCCTTCTTCACATGCCAGGTATGTCAGGAGAAGGTACTATCATTATCTATATATGAAGGATAACAGAACGGAAGCCCAGAGATGTTACATAACTGGTCTAAGACCACACAGCAACAAATCAAGAAGAGATGAGAAGGAGACTAAGAGGCAAGAGATTCTATTCTTTGCAAAACTGTGACCTTCTGTGCATGTTGGAGGCTTCTCCAACTAAAATATTGATTCCTTTCCCTCAGTGTCCTTATGGGGAAAAGCAGTCCTCGGGAAAAGCTGCTTTTCATCATGAAATTGGATTTCAGCTGGGCCTGGTCGCACGCCAGCAATCTCAGCACTTGTAAAGCTGAGGCAGGAGGATCATGAGTTCTACTCAGCCTGGACTACATAGCATGGTACTATTGCAACACACCAAAAAAGGAGTGAAAGAAAGAGGAGGAGGAGAAGGGAGAGGAGGATGAGGAAGACAGGGGAAAAGGAAGGAAGGGGAAAAGGAAGGGAAGGGGGAAGGAAGAAAAATAGAAGAAAAGAATCAGGGTTTTACAAAATGAAGAAAAACTAAGTTCTAAATAGTATATCACTGCTACAATAATTATTCACAATTAACCCACAAATTAAAACACTAAGTGCCTAGGTTACATTTACACTTAGCACAAACACTAAAGGGGTCAGGAGTAATTCTTCACTGACTAGCACTTTGTAGACACTTCTGTCTTTTACAATGGATAAAGGAATATTAGGAGATGAGGAAACATGACAGAAGAAGAAGAGGAGGAAGAGGGGGAGGAAGAAGGGGAAGGAAAGGAGGATGAGGAGGAGTTGAGCTTAGGAAGGAACAGTCACATGAGCCTCCTTGAAAGAAAGAAATGGGAGTTGGCCTAAATATTTTAAAACTGAGTCATCAGCACTCCTGACCCTAACTGATTTCTTGTTTCCTAACTTTGAGCTATCCAGATTCCTGCACATCTGATTTATTGCATAGGATCATGTTCATGTGGAAATGCCACCAACTTCACAGGGAATTTTAGCTTGAAAACCCCAGATTCCTGCAACGATGGCTTCAAATGCAAAAAGAAATCACCAAAGTTAGCTTCCATAGCCCACTCCAATGTCCCTGTGATACAGTAAATCGTTTGAATGGATGAAATAGTCAGTGCTATGGGAGGTACATTTTGAAGGTCAAGATGTCACAGCCTTGCTGTTTGACCGCTAGTGTTGTGTCCTGCAGACTGCTGCCTGACAGTCCATTACACAGCTTGTCAAAACATCCCCTTCTCTGAGCACGGCCACGGCTTGCAAAAGGTCTTCGTTTATACCAGAACATTTGGAAAACTATGCGCAGTATACATTGTTCTCTAAAATATAGAATCAAAAGGTGGCAACCCATCAAAGTCAAGAAATGTCCCTTGGCTACAATGGGTGGGCTGCAGACCTGGCCACCCACTCACCAGCTGCAGGAAATGAATTTAAAGTAAGCTGGTCATTTGTCTCAGGACAAAGTACAACTGCCAAATATTTTATCCCCATTTGTCAGCCCTGCTCTATTCCAGTGAATTCCATCAATCCATGGGTAGCTGTGTTGCTTAGTCTCTGTAGAACAATAAGCTTAACCCACTAGGTTTATTTGTTTAAGTCATCTAGTGAATTCTTTTAAATTATGCCTTGTTTCTAGTGCCGCTTGTGTTTTGCATTCATGTAAGCTTCTGCTGCAGCTGCTCCGGAAGAAAAGAAAAGGCAGCTCTTGCAGAGCAGTGAATAGAGAATACGATTTAAACTTTCCTTTCTTTCTCCTAAATTTAGCACCTGGCATATGGAATATTCAGCGGGTGGCTCAGCAGGGACAGGCTTACTGTTTTTCTTACCTGCCACTGAGGTGTTTGACATTTTGGCTTGCTAAATAACAAATTTTTGAGCCCATTATTGTGCCTACCCACACCCCCACCCATGCGTGAGAGAGACAGAGTGTGTGTGTGTGGTTTGCATGCACAGTCTTACACTTAAGGGCTTGGTGAGCGACCAGTCAGGTATCTACAGAGGAGTCTAAGAGATGCTGGCTGCTAATACACAATGTTCTACAGATAAGAGACAATGTATTGAATGATTTACATCCCTCTAGAGGTGGAAGAGAAGGGGGTCTGTTTACAATCCAGGAACTACACTCACCACCTGAGAAGAATCTGGGAATGTTACTTGAAGATCCCAGTTTAATGTTCACAGAGGTAATGTCTCCAGTGTGTCAAAAGCAGCTACAAAAAAAATTCACAATCCCACAAACACTTATGAACATGGTATGCAATATATACTAGTCTAGGTAATGACACTTAAAAAAACAAAAAACAAAGTTTCAAATGTGAACAACATTTAGACATGGACATCAAGAGGGTAGAAAAGCTCCAGGTGATCCCAGTTCTGAGAGTTTAACATGGAGCTTTTGCTGTCCTTAATTCTCGAATATTTTCACCCTTTCTGCTGCAGCCATTTTCTGTCACATGCTAAGCTCACTTTCACCAAGCTCTTTTAGTAAATGCCTGGAGTGTCTCACATGATGGCGGGGACAGCTGATACTGGTTCTACTCATGCTTCTATTTGAATTTAGCTGCCAACTGTATCGTTTTGGGGTCACTTGCTGCAATTTCTTGCCAGTTAGCCAAGCCTCTCCACTTCCATGAACGTCCTTCGAAGGTGTCACCAAGAGATACCACACACCCAGAGACAGCATACTCTTTCTGCCTGCCTGTGACTGAGCAGAAGATACAGAGTGACCAGGCATTGACAGTCAGCGAATGAACTCAAGTGATTGGTCTTTGATCATGATATGTTTCTATCCTTTACTTCATGATTTTGGACTTAAGAGCTGTCAACAAAATTTGTACTATACCATCCCTGAATTAAAATGAACTGTGGTTTAAAAAAAAAGTGGAGCTATAATGTTGGAGGAGGGTTAATTTTAAAGAGTATTGAAAATGATGCTTCTTAGAGCCATGCAGAGCGAAGCTGTCTGTGAACAAGCTCAGGTCAGAGCTGGTAAGAAAAGTCTAGGTATGCCTGAGAGACACTCATTCTCTCCATTTATTGCCCCCTCATTCCTCCCAGTTTCCAGCCATTTCATTTACATCCTCTCATCTCCAGACAGAGACAATGAGAATTTGCACTAAAACCTTGTCAGTCAACGTTGTTATTGATGATTTGTGTTTAAATATATGGGCAAAGATGGGGTATTGAAGTTATACTTAATTGTGTTTTCCATGTAGTTTTCACATCCTATAACCATGCTTAAATAATGTTCTGTCATAAAGAACACTATACATTTTAATACCTTTGCTCTAATAAATTCTGTATTAGCCAACATTCCAGTCATAAGAACCTGTCCCTTCTTTGATTCAGCATGCCAGGCACTGTAACACATACTTGGAATAGGTTATGTTCCTGTATAAAACACAGAGCCATCTTGCCTCTGTGGAACTACAATTTAATTGGTAGTTGGGGCATAAAGCAATAAATACAAAGCTGATTATATTATTTGAGGCAATTAATAATAATGAGGTTGTAAATGAAGGAAAAAAAAGAGACATCTAATCACATAAAAAATAATTCACAGCTTTGGCCGGATGATGAGGTGGACAGGATGTACCTCCGGGCACAGTGCTCTAAGCATGATGTTGTGTCACATGTAGTACTCTGATGATATGCAATCTCCAAGAGGAGACACCAGGCAAATCTCAAGTAAAGAACATTCCATAAAGAGAAAAGTAGTTAGAAAACAACAGGGTCATAAACAATAAAGTGGGTTTTTTTTTTTTGTATGTTTGTTTTGTTTTATTGGGTTTTGAGACAGGCTCTATCTATGTAGCCCTGATTGTCCTAGCACTCACGATGTAGACCAGGCTGGTGTGAACTCATCTGCTTCTGCCTTCCAAGTGCTAGAATTAAAGGTGTGTGCCACCACAACTCACAGAGATGGTCAAGGGTGTTTTGTTTTGTTTTTTGATTTTTGGCCTCTTTATTGTCAAGAAGTCTTTTACCTAAGTACAGTGACTGAATTTCTGTTACTTGCAGTCAGTTTTTGTCCTAAGTTTATTATGTCTTCTTTCTTTTTAAAAAAACGTATGCCTATTTTATGTGTATGAGTTTTTGCCTGCATTTATGTATGTGGACCATGTGTATTTCTGGTACCCTTGGAGACCGGAAGAGGGTATCAGATCCCCTGGACCTGGAGTTATAAATGCTCTTCAGTCACTGAGAATCAAACTCAGATCCTCCAAAAGAGCAGGGAGTGGCCTCAACCACTGAGCCTTGTCTCCAGACCTTCACTGACTTAAGTACTTTTTTGGTGTGTGTGTGGGGGGGGGGCGGGGTAGGCAGGGTCTCATGTATGTAGCTGAGGCAGGCCTTGAACTTGCTTTGCTGCTAGGGATGACATTGAATTTCTGATCCTTCTGTTGCCACCTTCCAAATGCTGGGATTATAGGCATGCATTAGCCACCAGATCTAGCTTATTTGAGGTCAGAACTCATGCTAGCCAAGCGCTCTGCTAACTGAGCTACAGCCCCAGCCCATAAAGCGTATGTGCTCTACTTACTTCATTCTCTCATTCATTAGCTTTACTTAGCACCTGCTGGCTCAGCTACAGATTTACTACTGAGAGTTCATGCCTAAATTATCTAATTCATAACCTTATGGGCATCTCTGAGTTTGTGCTGAGTTCTGCCAGAGACAAGAACTTTCTTTCTTTCTTTTTTTTTTTTTTTTTTTTTTTTTTTTTTTTTTTTGGTGGTGGTGGGTGTGGGCATTGGTTTCTCAAGACAGGGTTTCTCTGTGTAAATCTCTGGCTGTCCTAGACCAGAACTCACTCTGTAGACCAGGCTAGCTTCCAACCACAGAGATCCTCCTTCTTCTGCCTCCTGAGTGCCAGAGATTAAAGGGCTGTGTCACCCAGGCCAGCTAAGAACTTTCAGGCATGAACAACTCCCGGATCTCCTCTTTGCTGAGGAGAACCGAGAACATGGTTCTGGTCCATAGAGGGAGGCTTCCTGGCCATTGAAGTTGGTTTTAGAGCCAGCTCTCTGCATAAGAACAGGAAGCATTTTCTTCACTTCTCTGCGCTAAAGCCTCCATGACATTCATGAAGGCTGGAAATGTAGTGTTGCAGTTGCAGTGCTGGCTAGCATGTGTGAGTTCAGATGAAGATTTTTTTTTAAAAATCATTTTATACCCAAGTAGAAAATATGTATTAGTTTTATTTATATGATCCTATTTTCCGACATTGCTGGAAAGGTGAATTGTAAGAAAAATAGTGACATAACTAAAGAGAATTGGTTTTATCTCCCTCTACCCTCCTCTTTTTCTTTGTTCCTTCTGCTTCAAGTATTTTGAGAACTCTTACAGAGTCTTGTCTGTCCCTAACCCTTCCCTAAGTTTGCTTTTTCCACACAGCACATTTAATAGCCTTGTACTCTTACCTCTGTCCTAAATCTCATCTCCTCCTTTCCGATCTTACCTCGCTCCTCTAGTATAACCCTCAGGACCTTCTCTTTGCTAGGTAGCTGATGTGGTTAACTAACCTAAGCCAGTAGACTGCTTTACTCTTTCAGGATGGTTTGTGAGCATTAGAGAGCTTGCCTAGGATGTGCAAAACCCTGGGTTTGAATCTTAGTGCTGCAAATAAATAAATAAATAAAAAGGTTGGATTTAGGAAGAGAGAGAGAGGTGTGTTATCCCTTGGAGAAAGTGTTTGTTTGAAAACAGCCTTTTCTGTTTTGCTGCCCAGATTCAGCTCCCTGCCCCCAAGTATTTGTTAGATGTGGTCTCTGTAACTCCCATGTTGAGTGTCTGAGCATTTCTGACAAGAACTGTTTTAGTTTTTTTGAGACTAAGACGCATGCTGTATAGGCTAGACTCACCTTAGCTTCCCAACCAAGAGTCCCCATATCCAATTAGACTTGTGTCGTTTCAAATGAGCATGCCAGTTTGTGGCCCAGACTAGCCTTTGAATTCTGAGACTCCAGTGATCATCTCTCCCCAGCCCCCAGAATCAGGCATGTGCAACTACAAACAGCTAGAGTGGGCCATTCTTCATCCCCAAAGCCTTCACTGAACTCAGGGCCTGGGACATGCTAGGCAAATGCTTTGCCATTCAGCTAAACCCACAGAATTTGGTCAGAACACCAATGATACCCACAGAAGAAGCTTCAAAGTAGAGTGGGAGCAACACGTGAACCTTGTAAATTCTACTTTTAAATGGTAATTTTGGTAAGTAATATAAGAACTGAAGATCATAATGTCCGACACTTACACTCTGTGAAAATATATCCATTGTTCTGAAAGATACTGTGCTAGTTATCGGCATGTTCACTTCCATCTCTGCTCTTCAATACTCGCTCTGCAGTTCCCCTTATCCAGCCTGCACAGTGTTAAGACCTGTCCATAGAACACTAAAGGGATGTCAAGGGAGGAGAGAATTCCTCCTAGGTTCCTACTGTTCATGGTGGCTTATCCTAGTTCCTATTATGCCATCCAACAAGATCGAAAGACACAGGAATGACCTTTCCTACTGACCCTGCTGTGCCCCCAAAGTGCATAGTCTCTCCGTGACTGTACGGTTTTGAGGCCAAGCCTAGTGACCTTGTCACTGTGGTTTTTCCATGTAGACTAAGCCTGTGCTCACAGATGGACTTCAATTCCTTCTAAGACCTACAGCCGTGGGTCATCTACACTGGTGAGGGAGAACAGGCAGGATGACTTCAGCAGTCCAGGGAAGCCATAGTGACAATTGTCATTTCATGACTGGGTCTCATGCAGTCTAACCTGGCCTTGAACTTTCTATATGGCCAAAGATGATCTTAAAATTCTTGTGATCTTCATCTCTAACCTCCTGAGTGCTGGATAATGACAATTTTTAAATCAGTGCTATTTCATAAAAATCTACGGATAGACTTGATATGGGATTTGCATTCAAGTGAGAAATCAATTATTTACCAAGCAATAGGATAAATGACAGTAGCAGTGTTGGGATAGAAAAGACTTAGGGAGGCTTGTGGGGAAAGGCAGAATGAGGTCAAGTTTTCTATTTTAACAATGTTTAATTTGAAATACCTGTTAAACATTAAAAAATGGACATATCACTTAGGAAATTAGTTTTACTAACTTAGAAGAGAAAACAAGAATATATATGTATATATTCTTACATAAATATGAAAAATATACTAGTGTATAGAAGTTTATTAAGCCAGGGATCTGGATGGAATTGTCTAAAATCTCCACAGAGGAAGGGGATAGGAGAGGAAGAGAGGAAGGAGAAGAGAGGGAAGGCAGGAGAAGGAGGAAGAGCTCTGAGATAAATAGAACGTAGTAGAAGAGGGAGAACTGCTTTCCACTTTGGCATGCCATGGTGATCTTGATAAGAAACTCTTCAGGGCACCAGGCTAAACAGAATCAGCTGCGCAGTCCTGTGGCTCAGTCTCCTGAGGGCTCATTTTCTCAATGCTTGCTGATTAGATGAATGTCTTCTATTCCTCCAAATACCTCACTGTTACACAGCTCTTAAGTCTGATTTCCCCTTTTACTTTGAATATTGGTTTATTAACAAATTGGAAAATGCAAAGTGGAAACCGATGACACCTAAGATACTTTTGTTTCCTCGTATTTCTATCATCTGCACACATTCCATCTAATCTCCAGGTTTTGCCCTGACAAGTCCATTTTTGTCTGATCCCTGATTACATAAAAATCCATCTGGAACTGTGAGGATGGATATAGGGCAGAGTCCTCAGACAGATATGTTTTGGGCTTGGGTTGAGAACTACCCATTATCCTTTATATTACCTTGCTTGCCCTGGTACTGACTAGTCATTTCTCAAGCCCACTTTCTGAGTCTATTTTTTCTTAATAATATTTGTCATGACCTGATACTGTGTTGTGTAATTTCTATCTGTTTACAGTCTATCCTACCCTCCTCCCATAGAAGGGGAGCTCTATGAGGTCATGGGTGTGTGTGTGTTTTGTCCACCTCTGCTTCCCTTCTCAATGGCATGCATGGACACAGACACAGGTTAAAGGTGCCATCTACAGAGCAGATCCCCCATATTTATTCAGTGAAACAAAAACAAAAACCAAGCTTGATAAAAGTGAGGAGAAAAAAAAAATCATGTAGAGAAAAACAAGTTGCAGGGCAGTGGTGGTGCGCATGCCTTTTATACCCATAGTGGGGAGGCAGAGGTGGGAAGGTCTGAGTTTGAGGCCAGCCTGGTCTCCCGCAAGTTTCAGGACAGCCAGGGCTATACAGAAAAATCCTCTCTCAAAACAACAACAACAACAAACCAAAAAACAAGAACAGCAAAAAAAAAAAAGGAAGAAAGAAAAAAAGAAAAATGAGTTAATTTCTTTCTCAAAAGTAAGAATGGTATACTATGTAATAAATAAAATTATTGTAATAAACTCAATACAGGTTTTGACAAAAGTTTTTAAAAGATAGGCTTCACTTCATATCGCTAAGCTAGACGGGCATGCAGGCCTTCTTAGTTCAGTGTGAGGCCAGCTGTCTGGGAGGGATGTCTCTTTTCAACAATATCTTCAGGTGTAATCTATCAGAACTGCTGGATCTTTTGGTAACATTGTGTTTAGGCTAGATATGGTTCATTTGAGTCATCCAAACATTCAGGAAGCAGAGTCAGGAGAATTGCAAGTTTGAGTCTAAGCCTTGGCTGGATAGTAAGTCTGGGACTCATATAGAGGCCCTGTCTAAAAGAGAAAGGGGGAGAGAGAGAGAGAGAGAGAGAGAGAGAGAGAGAGAGAGAGAGAGAGAGAGAGAGAAGTTCTTTTATAAGAAACTACCATTCAAGGACCTGCTCCATTGTGCATTTCCAGAAGTAGTGAGTGAGGATTTCTGTTGCTCCAAATCCTCCTCAGTGTCTGGTACCAGTGTTCTGGATTTTGGCTGCATTAGTAGTTGAATAGCAGTATCACATTGTTGTTTCAATTTCTCTGTAACACACTGAAAATTTTTTCACAGGCTTCTGTGGTATCTTTATATTTTTATTGATGTGTCTGCTCAGGTGTTGACCCATTTTTAAATCAGTTTTGTTTATTTGTTTGTTTGTTTGTTTTTTGGGTTGTTAAGTTTCAAGAGACTTTGTAAGCTTTGGACAACAGCCCCTGTCAGATAAGTCTTTGGTAAATATTTTCTCTCCGCTCATGGCTTGTACGGTCATCTGTCTCTTTTCCTGCACTGCCTAGAAGTGTTACAGCTTTGCATTTTCAAGATTTAACTTTATTTTATATGCATGAATGTTTGCTTGCATGTATGTTTATGCCCGGTGTGTGCCTGAAGAGGCGGAAAGACAGCATTGTTTCCCCTGGAAAAGATGCTTACACAGTGTGTTACAAAGAAATGTAAACTGAAACAACAACAGGAATTACAGATGATTGTGAGTCACAGTATGGGTGCTAGGAACCAAACCAGGGTCCTCCTCAAGAGCAGCAAGTACTCTTAACTACTGAGCCATCTCACCAGCCCTCATCTTTGCATTTTACATTCAGATCTGGAGTCCATTTCAGTCCACTTTTATGAAGGGCAGTGGTAGCACATGCCTTTACAGGCAACCAGATCTCTGTGAGTTTGAGGCCAGCCTGGTCTACAAAGTGAGTTCCAGGACAGGCTCCAAAGCTACAGAGAAATCCTGTCATGAAGAAACAAAAAAACAATAAATAAATAAATAAATAAAACTATAAGAGTAAAAAGATCAGAGTTTACAGAGAGTGGATAGGTAGAACATAGGTTTCTGAATATATGAAGGCAGAAGTCACATGGAAATCTGTGTACTTAATACTTAATTATACTAAAAACCTAAGGTTGTTGAAGAAATTTAGTCCATTAAAAGTTACATCTGAAGAGTTTATCGGTACAGTATTGGCAAGGCATTAAAGTGACAACTAGCTGCTCTCCGACTTTGAGGCCTGCTCCACAGGAGGTATTCAGGCCTGGTACTGTACACTCGGTCAAAAACCCATATCTGAGGAGGTCACAGGAGTCAGGGGAACTTTACTGTAGCTGTTTAGCGAAACTGACGTGTTACCAAACTGCCTTCCAAATGTTTTTGCTTAGACATCCTTAATTAGAGAAGCCTCCCTTTGCAATGAAATACAGTGAGTGCAAGCAGTCATGGAGAAGTGGTGGCTGAGGGCTTTTCTACCGCCCATTCTGAGGCTCAGGGAACACTGCAGAAGAGGAGACAAGAAGAACGCAAGGGCCAGAAGGTAGGGAGAAGGGCTTGGACAACTTATCCCAAACATTATCTCACAGCAGCTGCAGCTGCCCACAGAAGACTGGGTCTCCTGTGGGTCCGAGAGGAGCTCACAAGGCGATACCTTACCCTATCAAACTATTACATACTGAGGAATTCTGGGCCAAGAATCCTGCCTAAGAACGTGTTGTTTTGGTTAACCTCCATTGTCTTTAGTTGTTTGCCCGTAGATGAGCGTACCAAGGCTCCAGTGACTAGTTCAAAACCCATGGTCACACGGACAGCCACACAGACATGGTCAGGCAAGACAAAACAAAAAGATGTGAATGTGAGAAAGAGACTTGTAGGGAAGGGGTGATTGAGTGGGGTGAAAGGGATAGATGAGAGGATGGGTATGTGTGACAGAATACTTTGTACACACGTGTGAAGCTGCAAAGAACAAACTTACCAAAAAACTTTTTTTTTTTAAAGAAAAGTTACATTACTTTCATTTTTTTCTTTTTTCTTATTTTTATGTGCATTGGTATTTTGCCCAAATGCTTGTCTGTGTGAGGGTGCTAGATCCCCTGGGCCTGGAGTTACAGACAGCTGTAAACTGCCATGTGGGGGCCGGGAATTGAACCAGGTTCTCTGGAAGAGCAGTCTGTGCTCTTAACCACTGAGCCATCTCACCAGTCCCCTTTTTGGATTTTTGTTGTTGTTTTTTGAAGACAGGTTTCTCTGTGTAACCCTGGCTGTCCTGGAAATTTCTCTGCAGGCCAGGCTGGCTTCAAAATTAGTGACCTACCCACCTCTGCCTCCCAAGTGCTGGGACTAAAGGTGTGCACCCCTTTGTCTGGCTGTTTATTTTTTTAAAATAAGGATAACAATATAGATGAACCTTGAACATCATCCATGCAATGAAACAAGTCAGATGAATGATTTTACTTGCTCCTCCTAGAATGGACCAATCACAGAGAGCAGAATGCTGGTTGTCAGGTGCTGGGAGGGAAGGGTAAAGAGAATTATGGTTTCAATGGCACAGAGTTCAGTTTGGGAAGATGGAAAGATTTTACAGATGGATTATGGTACAAAACATAAGGTCACTGAATTGTACATCTAGAGATGGTTAAAATGGTAGATTTTGTGTATGCATAATTTTTCACAATAAAAATATTTTTAAAATATAGGTCATTCCAGCTGGGCAGTGGTGGTGCATACCTTTAGTCCCAGCACTCGGGAGGCAGAGGCAGGTGGACCTCTGTGAGTTCGAGGCCAGCCTGGTCTACAGAGCTAGTTCCAGGACAAGTTCCAAAGCTTCATAGAGAAACCCGAAGATAACTTGGTTCTGTGTGTCTCTGTTTCAAGTCCATCACAACATGTTGTCCTGGCTAATGTTTGCAATAACCTGGCCTCATTAGATACACAGCAATGGGGAAAGATCATTTCAATTCCCACTCAGTAACTGTGAATACTTCAATACTTCTTTAATGGTACAGCAACACTTGACAAGTGGGAGTCCCTTAAAATGTAGGCTCTCTCAGTAATTCAGAGCTTCCAAATGTCACATTCCAAAGTCTGTCAGAAAAAAAACACCACCAACCTCAAAGAAAAGTCTTAAAGCACTGGGAAGATGTAAAATTCCAAGATGTTAAATGTGTTTTCCAAAAATTTGAATTTTTTGAAAATGTAGTATTAACAAATATAGTATTATTATAGTTTTATTTAGCAGTATTAACAAATATAGCCAGTTGTTTCCCTTGGAGTGGCAGGCTCACACACATTGTTTAAGAAAGTAGCTGTCAGAAACCTGTCTAAGTAACCACAGCTGGCCTTTGGGTCCTTCAGGTCATAAAAGCCAGTTCATGGCACAATCGAGTTTTCCTAAGACTTTTATAGACAGCAGTCTTTTACATGTACTTCCCATTCATCATAAAACATGTTAAGAATGCATCTACTAATCTTAATAACCTGAGTCACAGAGGGGAACCTCTATAATCTGATGAAACACTAGGCAATACCTATTTCTACTATAATAACAACTATAGGAGACTAAATGTTTTCTCTTTTGAGATTGAACATAAGGCAAAAAACGTCAGCTTTTGTTGCTTCTATCCAAAAAACAAAGAAGCCACCAGCCCTGTTTTCAGTAGTTACACCTTTTAAAGACCTGAGATTGAACCCAGCACTTCACAAATGCTAGGCAAACACTCTGAATCACACTTCAGCTCCACTTATATCCATTTAAATGAATATGAGATGGAGGGAAAAGAAATCAAGATATAGATCCTGGTGGTGGCACACACCTTTAATCCTTTGATCCCCAGTGCTTGGGAGGCAGAGGCAAGTGGATCTCTGTGAGTTCAAGGACAGCCTGGTTTATAAGGCGAGTTCCAAGCCAGCCAGGTCTGTGTAGTGAAACATGATTCCAAGCCATTTTTGGAAAATAACAAACGGTGGAGCATAACACTCATTTAGCACCTTGTTTGCTAAGGATCCTTGTTTTTTTTTTTTTGTTTTGTTTTGTTTTTTTATCTGTTTGTCTTATTTCCTAAGCCATCTCCTGAGGCTCACAGAACTGGATACATGTGGGTTCCTTGGTTTCCTCCATTTATGTAATAATGGTTGCCTAAGCACGTATGTGTAAGGAAGGCACTTGGCAGGGCCTGGCCACCTGAATAGAAGTCACAGGACTCAACAGATTGTTGTTGATAGTTGATAATCATCAGCTATGTTTCTGTGAGAATGCAGTTTTCTTTTCTCTTGAAGGCACCACAGATCTTGTTGACAATGCTGTGAAAATGAGGACACCGAGACCCTGAGATTGATTTAAATGACTTGCTCAGGGCCATGCACTTCTTCACAAGCTGAGTGAGGATGCAGAGCCCCTCCGGCTTCTCTGCTGCACAGAGATGCTAGGGGGACTCATTCAGATTGACTGGATTTCATATTTCATTTAAACGCCCTCATCTCACTGCTGCAACATCCACCTTCTCTGACTCGTGTTTCAGGAGCCAGAGTCTGAATTGGTTTACTTCCACTTCAGACACTGTCAAGATAAATTAGACACCAAGGGTCCATGACACCATTGGAAGCACAACTGCTATTAGCAGAAAATATGTAAGCTGTTTTGTATTTCAGTATAGGGTAGCATTGCTTAGGAAGACATGTTTTCTCCTAAAAATGAAAGTGGGAATAATAAAACTGAATGAGTTTTGAATATTAAAAAGATCAGAATTTGGTTTCACTACATTTGCAAGCAAGCATAGCCAAAGGAAGGGAGGCAACAGTAAAAATTTTTATCACCTTTCAGTGCATCTACAAACCATTCTTCTGAATAAGATCTGACAGGCTCCTGACTGTGAGCAGAGATAGGGTAACAACTCTGATGATACATAAACTTGCATCAGATACAGGCTCCAGTTTTGCTGTATTCATCCATCCATGGCCTAGTGTGCACAGCTGACAAGGCATGTTATTAATACAGCATATTGTACCACGAGTGCATTGCCCTACATGGTGTTTATCTTGTTGGGAACTGTAATTGTCTGAAACAATGGCCTCAGTGAGAAGATGTGAGATGTTATGAGCTGTGCAAAGATCAAAATAATTTGTAGTTGTTGGAGATGAATTCAAACAGGAGCATAGAGTTGTGCTACATAGTTAATGCTGCTTGGAGTTAATGATTTGGTCACATTTTAATTCTTGTTTCCTTTCTAGTCCCTGTAAGATAACTGAATTCTGGGCTAAGCCTTGTAGAGGAACAAAGGTCCCCCTCCAGAATATAAGTTCTACTTTGGTGTCCCCATCAACGTCTCCCTAGCATGCTACTTAGAAGCGAGTGACTGTATAATTGTTTAATTAAAAAAAAAAAAAAAGTATAGAGAGGAGCTGGGTGTTGGTGGTGCATGCCCTTAGTTCCAGCACTTGGGAGGCAGAGGCAGGTGGATCTCTATGAGTTCGAGGCCAGCCTGTTCTACAGAGTGAGTTCCAGGACAGACTCCAAAGCAATACAGAGAAACCCTGTCTCAAAAAACAAAACAAAAAGTAGAGGGAAAAAATTGAGGGCTGGGGGTGTAGCCAAGCTATTATCCAAGTTTTCCCTAGATGTAATTAAGGAGAAAAAAAAAGAAAAATGAAAGGAAGGAAAGAAAGAAAGAAGGAAGGAAGGAAGGAAAGGAAGAAGGAAGGAAGGAAGGGCAGACAGGATCCAATTTCCTGAGAATCGGATTAGTAGGAGAGGAGCAAACAAAATTGAAGTAGCTCTCCCATTGAGAGGCTGAAGACACCACATGGTTCCCACACTGCCAAGCGCAAGAAGAACCCTATGAACACTGAAGTACAAGAGAATGAAGCATGTCCTTGGTCCTGCCTCCTCACCTAGAAGCATCTGGGTGGATTCTTGGAGAACAATAACAGGGACTTTGGTGAGCCTCTGACTCTAGAAAATGTAGGAGGAAGTAGAAGAGAGTGGGTTAGAAATGCAGTGTGTGTGTGTGTGTGTGTGTGTGTGTGTGTGTGTGTGTGTGTGTACACTAGGATGAAAGCAAAAGTCAAGATGATAGAGGGCCAGATCTTGAAATGGCTTTGGGTTACCTGTCAATTGAGATCGTTAATAAGGAATCTTTACTATCATGGAGAGGACAGAACAATTTAGAGGCAATGGAGGAGACAACAATAAATATTCTGAGTACAGGAAGCCTGTGGAAATCGAAGGCACAGTCTCTTTGCCTTAGGGTCCCCCCCCCCAAACCCAGCAAAATTCATGTTCTTTGGCTTACACCCTTGCATGTTCTGTCTTCAAGCAGCATGGTGGCTTAGTTATTGTTTTGTTTTTGTTTTTTGGTACAGGGGTTTCTCTGTATAGCCCTGGCTGTCCTGGAACTTGTTCTGTAGCCTGGGCTGGCCTCAGTCTCAAGAAAACAGGGATTAAAGGCAAGTACTACCATATCTGGCACACAAAGAATAGATTATACATGGTGTTCCTCTTACAAGTAATCAGTTTAGGATGTATGTCAAATAATGTGGCACAATAGGACCCAGTTTTGCTAGAGGTTTCTAAAAAGAGCTTTGCTGCAGAGAGGGAGAGCAGCACATTCCCTTCACATCTGATGCCAAGACTTACTGAAGCTAAGGTATAGCCGTGAAGGCCTACTGTCATCAGAAGGGAGTACAGCAGAGAGAAGCATACCAAGGACCTCTAGAATGTCTGTAAGCTACTCCTAACCACTCCTGGGCTTCCATAGAATGGCTCAGGAGATGATAAAAGCCCTCATTCTTCAAAAGCCACCTCCACTGAGGGCTTTCTTATTGCTAACATTTTTGTGGCTAGCTTGATTGTTTCTACTAACACAGAAAATGAGAGAATGTGTTACATTTGTGAATGCTTAAAACACCTGAAAGGGAGATTTCGCTTTCTCTCATACCCTTTAGCTCCTTCCCAACCCTTCTGGAGTCAGACAAAGATAAAAGACAAAACACTTCTCTCTTCCCCAGAGGCTTTAGCCCCTGTTCAAGCTCAGTGTAATGTTTTTTTCTCTTCGCTGGAACCTATTCTGTCCCAGGAGTTTCCCACTTAAGCAGTTCACAGGTTTCTGGAGCCTTGCTTCATAGATTCTGTCTTATTTAGGATGTCTATTGCTGTGAAGAGACACCATGACCATGACACTCTTATAAAGGAAACACATTTAATTGGGGTGGCTTACATTTTCAGAGGTTTAGTCCATTATAATCATGGTGTGATATGGTGGCATGCAGGCAGACATGGTACTAGAGAAGTAGCTGAAAGTCCTACATCTGGACTCACAGGCAACAGTAAGTGGTCTGAGACACTGGGTGTGGCTTGAGCGCATATGAAACCTGGAAGACCACCTCCACAGTGACACACTTCCTTGAACAAGGCACACTCGTAACTGTGCCACTCCTTTGGGGCCATTTTCTTTCAAACCACCACAGGTCCCATAGGCATACATGTATGAAACCCTAAGTCACAGCTTAGCTTCAAGTGGGGAGCTCACCTACAACACTATTCTGCACCTACTGGTGCATTGTGGCCCTTGGGCAGAGCATGTGGAAATGGCTAGAACATAAGCATAGGAGGGTATGAGAATGCAATTAGCTGGGTTGACTAGATTATAGTTCTTATAAATACCACATAGCACCTAACAAAATTCTACCTATAATTTCTCTATATTTACGTTGAACTGAGACGAGACTGCAGGCAGATGGTCAATGGCCTTCTCTCATAGAATTTCCCCTTTACTGTCTTTCAGTGGTATCACTTTCTCTCCTAAAAACTAAACCTTCAATATTCTCAATTGGTTAAGTTTATTTTTATAACACACTTTAAGACAGGAAGTGGCAGGGTAGTTTTATTTAACTTGCCAAGAAGCAAGACACAAAGAGATGATCTAACTTGGCCACCATCCCAGAGGGCATCTATGGCAGAGCCTGAATGGTCCTTTAGTCCCGTGGGCTCTGGGGCTTTTGTTCTGATGTCCCTGTATATAATTGTTTTGATAGCAATTTCTCTGGTTCTTTCTCACTGGCCTGCTAATCACTCATGTCAATCACATTCAAGAACTTCATGGGCCTAAGGGTCAGCCACGGTCTCAGGAGAACAGAGTCCAAAAGAAGAAAATAAGGCGAAATATAGCATTTTCTCCTTCAAGCATGTATGTCAGTTGTGGCCCTCATAAATCTGACAGTGAGGAAGTCGAGGACCTCCGCCCTGAGCTGCAGAAAGAATCGGGTCTACAAAGTACTCTGACCAGAGCTTAAACCAAGTGAGCAAAGAACCCTCAAGGGGATCAATGGGTTCTCCACCCAGTCTCTAAAGAACCAGGAAGGAAATCCTCCTTTCCTTCCTCTTCAAAGATTCCCCGCTGTGGCGTCCCTGTGCAATCTTGGACCTGTAGGGCTGTGGTGGAGCGCACATGCAAACCTCCTACTCGACCCTTGGCCATCTTGCTCCAGTTCACTTTCACTTTAGAGAGCTGAATCCTGGGGCCTGAAAGAGCTGCGCCCAGGAAAGAAAGGCCACAAGACTCAGGACGACCTCTGGGCTCGGACCCCGGAGTGCGCGTGCGCGGGGAAGCCCCGGGCTAATCTCCTGCCACTCATCCTTGAGGACGCTGGCGTTCCGGCCGCAGCGCCTGGAGCCTCGCGCCGGGGCCCAGCTGGGCCGCACGCGGAAGGATAAATAGTCCCGTCGGCTGCTCCGCGCGCCCCTCCGAGACCGCGCTCGCCCCGCCCGAGCGGCCCGGCCTCGGCCTCGGGCGGCGGGAAGTGGGCGGCCGCTCGACCCCCGCTTCTCCCTCTGGGGCCTGGCGGGTGTACGAAGCTCCTCGGGGGAAAGTAATTGGATTCCGGGCTCCGCGCTGCCGAGAACGGCGGAAAGCCGCAGCTGAGGCTGCAGCGCGTGGGTGGAGGAGGGCGAGGCGGGGGAGGGACGGGTTAGACGCCGCTGGCTCTCCCGCGCCCCGGCGACCTGACCAATGCAGGCCGCAGCTGAAAGCCGGCCGCCGCGGGGAAGGGCTAGCGCGCTTGCCCCCGGGGCCCCGAGTGCGACGCTTCTCACTCCTTTCCAGTCGCCATCTAGTCTGGAGCTCACCTGGCTGACGACACCCGCCCACAGAAACGTTTGGGAGAGCTCAAGTCTGTCAGCATCCCTCAGGGTTTCTCTCAAAGCTCTGAGGCTCATGCCGCTGAGGTGGGAAAACAACCCTTCTCCAGCGTGCTAGTGGAGATTTCTCTCCTTCACGAAAGTCACAGAGACCACAGTAGGAAAGTACTCCACGTCCTTTCTTTGGTGACAGACTCCCCCCTAGGTTCCCTTTCCTCTGGAATTTATCACAAGTGCCAGCCTTAAACAGGGTTCTCCCCCTCCCCCCCAACTGAATTGGTAGGAATGTTCTACAACTCAGTAGCCCTTTTGTGAATATATATATGTATTCCCTTCATTACATCTCACACATTAGTTCGTTATACTTTTCTTCTGTACCAGGGTCTATTTTGCCTATCAGGAATGTATCAGTGAATATACCAAAACTCTGAGCTCTTGAACTTCTGTTACAGTTGATGAGATACACAATTAAGTGCCATGTGATGGTGCTATGAAAAAAATAAAACTGCATGGCAAAGAGGGATACAGGTTGAAGTGATGTTCGGTTTGTATCTTAACGTGAGTTGATTTAGAAGAACTTGTGTTTAAAAGTGAGGTCTGAGTTAGAAAGCAAAGCAAAACATAGCTGGACAGGTAACTTTACAGATAGAGGGAAGAGCAAATGCAAAGACTCCGAAACCGGAAAAAAATCAGTGAGCGATTTAGCAGTGAGTGAGGAAGCCAAGGTGAATGCTCCTCTGTGGGCCAGAGCAAGTGGACATGAGGGTGGGCTGAGAGGCCCGGGCCTTATGGACCAATGGTATTAAGGCCTTCACGTTACTTCTGTATTTTTAAAAATTTTCTGTGAGTGAGTGTTTTGTCTGCAGGTAGTATATAAACCATGTACATGCCTTGTGCGTGCAGGTCAGAAGAGAGTGTTGGATCTCCTGGAACTGGAGTTATTAATAGTTTAATTTCCATGTGGATGCTTGGTGCTGAACCCAGGTCCTCTGCAAGCAACAAGTGGTGTTTTTTTTTTTTTTTTTTTTTTTTTTTTGAGACAGGATTTCTCTGCATAACAGCTTTGGCTTTCTCAGAACTTGATCTATGGACCAGGCTGGCCTCAAACTCACAGAGATCCACCTGCCCTTGCCTCCCGAGTGCTGTGATTAAAGGTGAGCACCACCACCCACCATTTGTGATTGTCCTTAATCACTGACCCATCTCTCCCTGCACCCAAATGCTTTTAATGTGAAACTTTTGTATAGTTTTTATGCTCCTAGATTCCAAGCTGTCTCCTCTTTCTCCATCAGACACTGCATCTGTTTGGTTCTGATGTCCCCCACTTTCTCTTCTGTTCTCTAACAGTACATGCTAGTTTTGCTTTTTTTTTCACCCTCTGACACTCATTTGCAACCAATGCTTCAAGTGGTTCTTATGTACAAACCCTTTACGTTAGCCTCATCTTTATTCCTGGTTGCTATAGACTTTTATTTATTTGAGATAAGGTCTTGCTATATAGCCTTAACTGGTCTGAAACTCTGTAGACCAGGCTGGCCTTGAACTCACAAGACCCACCTGCCTTAGTCCCCTGAGTGCTGGGGTCAAACGTGCACCTCTATGCCTAGCTGCTGTATACTTTACCTTTACTTCGTCTCCATTTTTTAACAGGTTTCCTATGATCTCCCTGATTGCAACAGGTCAAAAACTAATCTTGCTGTTTTTGTAAAAAGGAGTATGTTATTCCTTCCCCATTAATACCACTTCTTTCTCTGCCAACCCGCACTTAAAATGTTTGTCATTGATGACACAGTATTTCTTCTTACTTATTTTATCTAGCCAGTCACCAGGACCTTTGGTGTCTCATTTGAAGTACCTCATATTAAATTCCCTCCTCTGTCTCTACTTCATGGTTTTTGCCTAAGACCTTGAACATTGCCAGCTAGGATCAGTTCTGCAGCCTGTTTATGGTTTTCCTTACTTCTCTCCTCTCTGATCCAATGTGACTTGCCGAAATAATTCCTCACCTTTAGCACATATCTTCATGCCCAGATAGCTTTATGGTTGTATTTTCTCTTGCATTAAATTTAAACTCTGGTGACTGACTTTCAGGCTCACCCTCCAGTCTTCATTCCTTCTATCTTTTGACCCATTCTTCAGCCTGCCCCCTCAATTTTGGTTAGATCTATCCAATATGTACATTCCTAGTCATTTATTTCCTTGTAATATACTTATGCGTTCACCCTTACATAACAGTATTTGACTCATTCGTGTGGTAGAATATCATATTAAGGTGTGTGACTTTTGCTTATGCTGCATTTGTTTAACTCTGTGAAGCTGTGTTACTGTCCCTGTCTAAAATACTTGATGGTCCTAATAAAGAGCTGAATGGCCAATAGCTAGGCAGAAACAAGGATGGGCGGGGCTGGCAGGAAGAGAGTATAAATAGAAGGAGAACTAAGGGAGAGCAGCAAGAGAAGGAGAGGAGGACTTAAGGGTCAGCCACCCGGCCAGCCACAGAGTAAGAAGGAAAGTAAGATGTACAGAAGTAAAAAAGATAAAAAGCCCAGAGGGAAAAGGTAGATGGGTTAATTAAAGGTAAGAAAAACTAGCTAGAAATAAACCAAGCTAAGGCTGGACTCTCATAACTAAGAATAAGCCTCTGTATGTGTTTACTTGGGAGCTGTGTGGTGGGCCCCCTCAAAGAGTCAAAAGAGCAGAAAAACCATAACAACACATTTGGATGTTATAAATGACAAAAATAGAACTTAAATGTGTCTAAATAGAAAGGGAATCCTGTTAGCTTTTGTTCCTACAATGAGATAACCCTAGACATCTAACTGCTTAAGAGCAGAAGTTGTAGAGGTTCGAGACATGGCACCTGCATCAGCTCAGTCCTGGTAAGGGTTCTCTCTCAGCTGTCAATTCATGGCCATGGCAACAGTGGAAATGTGTGCAGAAATAACTGGCTACACCTCAGTGTAGGAAGCCAGAGAGAGGCTGTGTGGGGCCAGGCTCCTGCTTTTATAGGAAACCTTTCCAGAAACTTAACTAAGGCCTAATGAGAAATACTTTAATTTCTTTCAGGCAAGGGCACACCCTCAGTTGCCTTAAGAACCTCTCACTTGGCCTCACCTCCTAAAAAGTTCCACAGCCATTCCTGAAACCACTGCTCTGGGGCTGAGCTTTCCAATACACAAACCATTAGGGAACATACAAACCATAGCAGGAATTTATTAGCTCATATCACTGAAACATTTAAGACATGGCTTGCTAAAGAGTTCACATTATGTCACCAAGATTCAGTTTCTCCTCCTTGTATCAGTTCTCTTCTCTGTTGTCTGTTTCATCCTGAATCGCCACAGATGAGTAACCAGCAGTTCTAGATTGACACCAGCCTCACTAACAGCAGGGATGTTTCTTCCTAACTCAGTCACTGCTGCCTAAAGAATGCCATGCTTAGTAGACTGGTCTAGAGTGACTGACAAACCTATTCTAGACATAGGAATCTATCAGGATTACATAGATGACATAAGATGATATGACTTGAAATAGCAGTAATATGGCTATCAGAGAAAGGTGGATGTATTTTAGGTAACAAACAGCAGACATACTACATGTAAAGCCCCTGTTCTCCAGATGTCTCCTGTATATGCTTCATAAATATATCAACAACATTTTCTACCACCAAAAATATACTCACCTACATTAGTTATTAGAGATAACTCTTAGGTGCCCATAACAGGGTGTTGTGGTTTAAATGTGAAATGTCTCACCTCATATATTTAAACACCTGATCCCCAGCTGGTGGCTCTGTGTGGGAGTGGGAAAGTTGTGGAATATGCAGAAGGTGAATCCTGGGGGTATTAGTTACTGGAGGTTTTATAGGGAGCCGCTCCCCTCAACTTCCTGTTCACTTTCTATTTCTTGAGTGTAGATGCAATGTGACCAACTTGCTCCTGCCTATTGCCATGTCATTTCTGCCATGGTGGGCTGTATTCCTCTGGAATGGTAAGCCAAAATAAGCCCTTTCCCTGTTAAATTGCTTTTGTCAAGGTATTTTAGCACAATAGTAGGGAAGAAAGCTAAGCCACTATAATGTACAGTCTTCTCCATTATACAGCAGTATAGTTCCTCAGTCTAGTCACCTAAGGATACATGATATAATGACCGAAAAAATACTAATATATGATAGTAAGAAAGTAATGACACTACAATGAAAACCACTATTTGAAAATGAATAATGGTAAATACGCAGTAGCCTACAAGTCACAGTATATGTCATATCTTGCTGGACAGTAAAGCAACAATTTCCTAACATGAGAAGGAAGTTCTTTGAACATCTGGATGTCATATGCTCCATTCTTGGAGGAGCTCTCATCAGTTCTTCCATAGTTACAGCAAATGGGCAATGAGGGTGACAACCCTCTAGGAGTGACACTTCTTTAGCATTCTCTTTCCTTATGCAGGGGGGGCTGAAGAAACAAAACCAACACAAACACTTGTGATCTCCTTTTGTTATATAGAGTGGTTGCTACTAAGTTTCCATCTATCCAGGAACTATATTTCTTAGCCTCAGATTAATCTTAGTAAAGTCATGTGATTGCCTCCGCTGGAAGCTATGTTTCTCACTTTTCCTTAATGTGCTTAAGAATCAGAGTTGTTAAAACTGAGGAATATGTGTCTACCACTCTTACTCCTCTCTATTCCCCATTATGCACTTATGCTAAGTGCAAGTAGCCTGGCCTTTACTATCTAGATTTAGTGCACCTTCTTGGTAAGCCTCCAGTGCTTGCATCTGACCAGTTCCATAAGGGGAAGAACCCAAAGCTAAATGTTTGCTGTTGTTTAAGCTGCAGTCTTGACTCTGGATGCTATTAGGCTGGCCTCTACCTTGCTTTCTGCCTGAGGACAATTTGGCAACATTCTCTTAAGGGTTCTCCAATCATTTATGGCATTGAAATTTCTGTCATTTTTATTTTACTCTGTAAGCAAAAAATAGTCATTCATTGCGAAGTGATTTCTTTTCTGCCTTTAGATAAATCAACCTCAGTCTTAAATCTAACTCTCTCATAGGGCCTTATTAAAAGCTAGGAAGTAATACTTGATGTTTTCTAGAGTCTAACCTTTAAATAATAATCCTTTTTTATATTTAATGCTTGATAGGCACATGTTCTGAGTCCCAGTGTACAGTAAGTACTGATTTAACCTACTGCTTTGCTATATTGAAATCCAAGTTCAGTATAGATGAAGTCTCTTCTGGATCAACCAGTTTAGCAGTTTGGATTTTTCTTTACTAATCCCCACTCTTGATACCAATTTATGAATCATTGGAGATATCTTAATTGCAAGTGACAAAATGAAAGGACACAATACAAACTGGCTTATGGGGGTATTGGCAATTGGCTCACATAACTAAAAACAAATCTAGAGATATATTTAACTTAAGGCATAGCTTGCTTCAAGGGCATAAGCAATGCCATTAGAATTTTATTCCTTTTCATCTCTTGGCACTGCGCTCTGAGTTGGCTTCCTTCTCAGGCTCCATGTGGTGGCTCCTGGCAGCTCCAGTTCACATAATCCTTACTGTTAGCAATCTCAGTGGAAGAGTACATATCACTTTGCTGCATGTGCCAGCAATAGTCTTCTTACATTTGCTGGCTCTGATTAGGACACATAGAACAATCCAGTATATCAGGCCTGATTTGCATGGCTACTCATATTGTTGATTGAGGACTCAACACTACCTAAAAGACACTGAGAGAAAAGTCAGATCATGATTATCAGGAAAAGGGTGAATAGATACTGACTGAGTGGCAAAACAAAAACAAACAAACAAAACCAGATGTGTCTCATTAGATACCAATGTGTGTTTCCTAATGTGTTGGTTTTACCTCCTTCACTGTAAGGTCAGTGTCTCAGGAGCAGGATCTCACACTGTCAGTGTCTTAATAGTGCCAACCAGGAGGCAGTCCTTAGAGACTAGCTGATTGCTGTCCTCTCCTTATGTTACTAGAGAGGGCTCACCAAAGGAGGATAAAGGTAGCCTAATAAAGGAACAGTTGAGGGGGTCTGGGAAGGGCTAAAGGAATCAACAAGGAATGGTAAAGCTCTTAATGACTGGCAGCCTGGGAGGCATAAAGCCTAAAGGAATGGGAAGAGAGCTTTAAGTGGAATCCAGGAGAAGCAGTGGCTGGGAAGGAGATGTCTGACAAGAGCTGTGACTATAAATAGAGAAATGTAGCCAACTGCCAAATGTGGTCCAGTAAAGGACTGGGGAAAAAACATTTATCTTCTTTCCTCTATCCTCTAAACTTCTATTGTAACCTCCTATGAGCTAAACCCAATCAGAAACCAGAGGACATTAGTGATAGAATCTGTAGAATCCAGCTTCCAGCATAGTGCAAGGCAAATAGGATGAAAAGTGTGTCTGGAAGAACAAATGGAAAATGACCAGTACATCTTTTCCCACAGAGCAATTCCAAAGAAAAAGAATCCCTGTTAATATGCTGATGATACAGAATGGATATATCACAAGAATACAGTTTTATTCTTTTCAATACGTTTGTTAAACATGTAACTCATGTGGTCTAATTTTATTAGCTTTTTAGGATTTTAACATTCATGAATTCAAACACCAGAAAAAGTATTTTGTGATCCAGTGTAGTTAAAAAGCTACCGTTGCTATACTGATATGAAACTCCTCGAGGAGGTTATACCTGGCAATCCATCAGGGAGCACCAGCTCAGCACTTGTCAAGGAGTGACAAACTTGATAAATGTTTGATGATTTTAAAAAATGATTGAATGAATAAATTAAAATATTTGAAGCCAGAAGACTGTAAAGAGTTGCATTTTCCTTGTTGGAGCTTGAAGCTCCTGAAGTGTGACTCTGGCATCTTAGTTGCTAGTCAAGGTTTTTTTCTCTTATTGGAGATGAAACTGTAATAAATTGTCAATCTTTAGTACTAATATGTTCCAAAATTAATTGTCATGCTAATAAATCTACCATGAAGTCCATTTCAGGTAATAGTCCATTATGGTTTTAGTCTGAAGGGAGGTTTTGCTCATGGACATGATGTGCCCTTCAGGTTTAAAAAATAAATAAATATACTTGCCTCATTATATAAGCTGGTATTTTGAAGTGCCAGTCCAAACTGTTTTTTTAATGGATTCATGTCAGAGTCAAGCCAAAAATGCATATTCTTGTTCTTTGGCAATCTTGTATATATGGGCTCCTGCTTTCATATGTATCATCATTCATTTATTCATTCAACAAACATTGTAATGTAGGTATCATGTGCCACACACATCATGTGCCACTCATGCCCTTATGGTGCTTATGTCTTAAGCAATATTTTCAAAGTTAAATGAGACTCTGAATTAATTGTCTAAATATCTGTAAAAATAAATTCTGATTCACAAAATCTGGAATGGCCCACTAGAGTACATTTCTAATCATGTCCTGAGTGATGGCAATATTGATCTATGGACCATAATTGTAGAACAATGGTGGATTTATTCAGCCCTCACAGCAATAACCTCATCAATATTGGAATTAATATTGGATTGTTTGTTGTTGCTATCTGATCCTGTTTTCATATACTTACTGTGTGCAAAATACTGTGCTATATATTACAGAAATTTGGGGAATGTCACTACACAACAGAAAAAGCTAGTTTGGCATGTAGCTATGGTATCACAAATGTATTTAAATGAAATATCCAGAAAAGGCAAGACTGTTATGACAAAATTAGATGGTTAGTTACCTGGGCTAAAGAGGGATACAGGGTTAAGTATAAATAGCTAAGAGGGGTCTTATTGAACTGATAGTTTTTTTTAAAAACAAGACTACTATAATAGCTGCACAACATGATCTATATACTAAAATTGATTCAAATAAAAATTGTATGTAAACACCTCAATAAAACTCAGATAATTTTGATATAAATGCAATAGAAACATATATTCTTGGCTCCCATTGACAGGGAGCTGGAGCTGATAAAAGCTCTTTGCCCAAAGTCATGTTGTAGTTAGTGACAGCATATTAATCTATCCTATTGAGGCAGAAGTCTTAGAAACTTAGCTGCCAAGGAGAGGTATGTCAGCATATTGATCCCCTTTCACCAAGATGTTTCCCTTCTCTCGGAATTGCCATCCTCCCAGAGACAGAGCTCATTCTAAGGTTTGACCTCCTGGAATTGAAGTACCCCAACTGCCAGATAACAGGTCAACAAGCTGGGTAGCTTCTGGAAGATCCTTTGGCTTCATCAAAGTTTTAGTTTCAAGCAACAATAACAACAAACAGCCCTGTGTAGTTTAGTAGCTAAGGAGCTGGGCAGCTCTCACAATCATGAAGGTTGGGAGTCAAGCTCAAAGCTGGTCAGCTAAAAACAATGCCCATAAACCAAGAACAGAAAGAGCCCAATGAGAGGGTAGCTGAATGTGCTAGATTCTGCCCTTTAATCCAGCACAACTCAGAACTCAATGTGGGCATTAAGCGCACTGTTGCAAGAGAGAAAACTGGTTGCCAGCCTTGCTTTTTCCTTTGCTACTAGTTCCTGGTGAGGCCATGCAGGTACTCCTGACTAGGAAAAGACAGACTGTTCACCTAAGTCTTGGCTGCAGGAAGGATGGTAAAAGGAGTAAATACACAACTTCTACATTTTTTTCAAGAACCATATATTCAATAAATTCTCCAAGCTCAGAAAATTCAGGTGCTGAACAACTAGACAAACCATCAAATATAATCCCTCCACCCCCGAAACTGGTATGTATTATAGCAATTCACAACTAGAGATCTATGAACAGACACCCCCCCCCCAGATTCTGTCCCTTCTTTTGTGTGTATGAACACACACACACACACACACACACACACACACACACACACACGAGGAGGTGATGGGTCTACCTCAGGCATTGATCCTGAGATGTCATCCCTTTGGGTTTTTTTGTTTTGTCTTGTGGTTTTTCTTTGTTTTGGGAGTTTGGATTTTTATTTTATTTTACATCATCATTATTATTTGAGACTGGGGTCTGCTCCAGAGCTTCAGAGGTGGGAGCTGCCAGCTAATAAACAGCTGAATGCTTCATGAAGTTTGAGAATTGTTCTGTTATGTTTTTGTTTTTTTTACTCTCAAAAATTAGTTACCATTGTGTTCTATTCATCCACAGAACTGTGTTTAATGCAGGAAATGCAGTTAAATTTGAAATAAATAATTTTTGAGAATGATTTTGGTTTGTCTTTAATCCTAGCATTTGGGAGACAGGGCCTGAGCTTATAGTGAGTTCTAGGTCAGCCAGGGCTACCTAAGTAAGATGTTTTCAAAATAGAATAAAATAAAAAAATAAAAAAGAAAGGAAAGGGAAGGAAGAAAATGTTGGGGGACATTTTTATACTAAAATTTGTTACCCTTCTGAAATTGAAAATTAAGTCAGCATCCTGTACTTTATCTGATAGCCATATTTACTCACAAAACCTTTTCTCCACAGTTAACACGTGTGAGAAAAAAGAAAGGGATGTTAATTGGCCACAAGAGTGTTGATACCAGTGTTCTGTTTTGACCTAGGAGACCCCTAATTTCATGAAAGTTGAACATGGAAATGGCAGTTTCAAGCCCACTTTGAAATCTACTCAAGCATTTCATTTTTGTGACTCCTTTTAATCTGAAGGGTGAATGCAAATTGAGGCGGGGTGTGTATGTGTGTGGTCAGAGGACAACCTTCTGGGTTGTCCTTTAGGTACTGCCCACCATTTTGTTGCTGTTGTTTTGAGCCAGTGTCTCTCCCCAACCTGAAACCAAGTACAATAAGATGGCTGGCCAGCAAGCTCCAGGAATCTGCTTGTCTGCCCCTTCCTAGCATTGGGGATTACAGTCTCACCAACCTTCTTTATATGTGTTCTGGGGATCTAATTCAGGACCTCGGGCTTGCAAGGCAAACACTTTCATAGACTGAGCTACTTCTAGCCCAGATTTTTTTAAAATACACATTGTAAAAATAGAATGACATGAAAATTCATGAAGCATTCTGTATTTTATTAAAAGAAGAAGAAAAGAGAAGAAGAAGAAAAAGAAGAAGAAGAAAAAGAAAATCTTTTCTGGAAAACAAGTAATTTACAAAATTAGACTATTAACTAGTATGTAAAGGAAATGATGGCAGTCATTTCTGGCCTAAGTCTTGAGACTATTAGAATTTCATTTTCTTTCTAAAGAAAGGAGTTGCTTGGGGGCTTAAGAGGAGTTGGTTCAGTGGTTAAGAGCAGTGACTGTTCTTCCAGATGACTGAAGTTTGATTCCCAGCACTCACATGGCGGTGCACAGTGTGTAACTTCAGCTCCAGGGATCTGATACTCTCTTTTGGCTTCCAAAAAACACTGCATTTGTTGCATGGACATATGTGCAGACAAAGAACCCATTCACACAGAATAAAAAATAAATTAAAAAACAATGTTGCTACCTATGCTGATGAGTTTTAGAAAAAAAGTAGCTTGCAATTCTCTGGAAAAAGAGAAAGATTGTATGATGTATCAATCAGATTAGAAATGCTACACCTACGGGGACTGGAGAGATGGCTCAGTGGCTAAAAGTACTTGCTTCTTTTGTAGAGGATCTAGGTTTGGTTCCCAGAACCCACCTTGGGTGTCTTACAAAGGCTTGTGAATCTGAGGCTTCTGGCTTTTGCAGGCATTGGCACTCATGTGCACATACCCACACCACACACACACACACACACACACACACACACACACACACACACACATTTAAGAAATAAGTAAATAAAAGGAACATCAAGTGTTAAGAAATTATAGAAAACTGCTATAAAACATGTACCAATTGCAGCTATCTAGAAGGTAGTTTAATTTGCTTTAATGTTTAGTCATCTAATTCAATCAGCCAAATAGTACATTTAGGGTAGTTTTGGGAATAACTTTTATAACTTTTTGTGTAGTTGTTAAGAGTCACTTGCCATATACTTCAGCATCTTTTCACCAAGCCTTATTGTATTCTCTTGGCTGATGATGACATCTCTAGGGATTACAGTTCCAAGAAATGGAATATCCTTAGGGACTGGTAAGCATTAGGTAAATATATGTACCTTCCCTCCTCCCTAGCCATCAGAGGTTTTATACCATGCTTATTGCCACTGTTTAATGCATTATTTGCAAGTGCTATCCTAGATAGGTGAAAGATGCATTTGCTATAGCAGAGACTGGAATTCAATTCCCAACATCCATGTCAAGCGGTTCAAAACTCCCTGTAACTCTAACTCCAGGGGAATCTGATCTCTCTGGCTTCCACAAGCTCCTCTCACATGCACATATCCACACACACATGAATGTACACACAGACACATAATTTTAAAATATCTTTGATGTACAAATATGTGTATAGTTTCATTGTGAATTTACTAAGTCTCGATCTCCATCCAGTTCAGCAGTGGTAATGTGTATCTATATTGCATACCCTTGGCATTGGTCATTCTGTTTCCTATTATTTATTTATGTGTTTATTTATTCATGTTATTATTTTAGGGCTAGGGATTCAACCAAGGGCCTGTGCCTTCTAGCAAGTGCACTCTCACTAAGCTATACCCCCATCATTATGTTCTTAAAAATAGTCTTCTATTTTAAGGTTTATTGTCATTTATGTGTATGTGTTTGTGTCTCTAGTATGAATATGTGGATGTTCATGTGGGTGCAGGAAGAAAGTATTTGATCCCTTGGAACTGGAGTTACAGGCAGCTGTGAGGCACTCCATCTGGGTGCTGGGAATTGAACTCTACTCCTCTGTAAGAGCAGCAAGTGTTCTCAATTGCTGAGCCATTTCTCTAGCCCCTCAAAAAAAATTCTTATTACCATGTTTCTTATTTTGCTTTTGTTTCCTTGGTAGCTAAATATGCATATTAGCCATTTTAAGTCTTGTTCATGAATATTCTGTTATGTGCTTTGTCATTTGAACAGTATGTCCACTGTGTGTAAATTTTTGGATCTGTTTAATTAAGAAAATAACCAAGAATCATGGAACTATTTAGACATATTGAGTGAGTGAGTTTTTTAAGAAGATTTCGCTGTAATGCAGACAACTCCCTCTCACTTGAACATACATCCTTTTCCCACCCCTGGGGTCTTATGTCTTACCTATTAGCTCATGCTAATCAGACCAGTATTTCAAATGATTCTTGTTCTCTGTGTGCATCTATCTATAAATCAGTTCAATCCTACAGATGGAGCTAAGAGCAACTTAGTTGATATTATTGATGGGCTGGCAACATTCTTGTGCTCTGCCCTTCTGGGACCAATACTCTTTGAGATGGCCAGGGACAGAAGACTGATGTGTGGTGAAGAGACCCCTGTTTCTCTGAGAGAAGTTAACAGATCCTTTGGGGATATGCGTATGATTTTGATTTCTCATTAGCATTGTGAGCTCCAATGAAGTATGACTGACAGTTACATAAGTCAATACAAGAGCACTTGGGGAGAGCCAAGTTTCAGATTTTTTTTCCTTATAGATTAGGGCTTCTGTTCTTTCAGAACTCACTGGGAAAACAAATCAGAGCACTTTTGATTCAAGGAGTGAATGCAATGAAGCTACATTTATAGGAAAGCTATTGTGGCAAAGGGAAATAAAATCCTAAATTTATTGATCAAGTCAAACATAACTGGAGAAAATGAAAGCACATCTTAGACGCTTGTCAATGCTCTCATTTTCACTATCTTGGTAGTTCATGTTTTATGTAAAGACTAAAGGCAACTTTACGAATTTACAAAGCAAAGAACATTTGATACCACAAAGCATTCTTCATGAAAAGTTGGGGAGTATCAGTATGGATCGCACCAGACAAATAGAAGTAAGAGGAAGAGAGTAGCCAAAGGTCTGGTAAGCAATGAGCTAGTCCCATCTACTATTACCTGATTTTCATTCCCAACTTTAGAGGAAATTGTTGTCTTTCAACAATAAAGACATCTAAGTGCTGGAGAGATGGGTCAGTCAATGTATGCCAAACAAGCATAAGAACTTAAATTTGAGTCTCAACATCCACATAAAAACCCAGATGTGCTGGTGTGTGTCTGTTATCCTCAGCATTGGGGAGGTGGAGACAGGCAGATGCCTGGGGTTTACTGGCTGGCCACCTTAGGTGAATCAGTGAACCCTAGATTAGGTAAGAGATGCTGTCCCAGAGGAGGTGCATGGTATGTAAGGAACAACAGCCATATATGCATGCAAAAACATGCCTGTGCACCCACATGAGAATGCACATACACCCACAAAATCATAAAATAAAATTGGATGTTTATTCTGAAAAGATATGTAAAATTCCTATAGTTCTTTTATTAATACTGTTGAGTATCCTTCAAGGGCTTAAGATGATATATTGAAAGATCAGAAACAACAAAATATCCTGTAGGCTTATAATGCAAATAAAACAGGAAAAAATATAGAAAATGTTTGGATTTGGAGAAGAATGTGCCAATCCCAAAATTTCATGTATAATTGCATCAAAATCCTGGTGTGGTGAAATTAGAAATCCAACGAACAGTTCCAAGATAGAATTTTCCTGAGGCATGTGAAGACACTTGTGTCTTCACTTCTGCAAAAAGAAAGCATAGGTTATTATAGCAGTTCTCAACCTGTGGGTCATGACCACTTCAGGGTCACATATCAGATATTTACATTACTATTCATAATGGTAGTAAAATTATAGTTATAAAGTAGCAAAGATATAATTTTATGGTTGGGAGTCACCGTAACTTGAGGAATTAAAGGGTTGCAGCATTAGGAAGGTTGGGGATCACGGAATTATTAAGTGCATTTTAAATTACTAAGTCAATCAAACCAGTTCAACAAACTTCAAGAGAGAGTAACTTGAATTGAAAATACAATTCTTTGTTCTGGAACTCACTTTGTAGATTAGGCTGGCCTTGAATTTACAGAGATCCACCTGCCCACTTGCCTCCGCCACCAGCGGCTAGCAACAGGCTCTCTTTAAACACACACACACACACACACACACACACACACACACACACACACACACACACACAAATAAATGCTGGTGCCTGAGGAGGCCAGAGGTGTGGGATCCCCTGGGAGCTGAAGTTATGGGCAGTTGTGAGCCAATTCATATGGGTGCTGAGAACCAGACTAAGGTCCTTTGGAAGAACAGTATATACTCATAACTGCTAAACCATCTTTCCAAGGCCCCAAGATATGTTACTGATACAAAAAAAAAAAAAAAAAAAAAAAAAAAAAAATCATAGCCTTTACTCTTGAAGAGTCCTTAGCTGGGGAGATGTATACACATATTGAGAGTACTGACTATGTATTTTGATAGTGAATGTTAAAACAGCAAATGAACTTTAATAGACCAATTGTATTTAAAATAGCAATGGCTTGTAAAAGAAAAAAAGAAAGCATTATGTGATCTCAGATGCCTTAAGGGCCAAACTATTGCCCCTTTCTTTCCTGCAGCAGTAATGTTGGCTTTTACATTTGGCTAATCCAAATGCATTTGTATTCCTGTCTGCACTGTGGGATCTTGTTAAGTACTCTTGCTGGTGGCCTCCATCTACTTAAATTAAATATGACCTGGTGGTCCAATTCATGTTCAACTTCATTATTCTTCCTATAGTCTCAGGGTTCCCACTGTAGAGACAGTCTCTTGCTCTACCATACACCAGAGTCACAGGGAGCTCTACTTACCTCAGACTTAGCTGGAGCCCAAGAACCTGTATTTCTAATTAGTTTCCAGGTAACAAGATTGTTGTGTCCAGTTTTGACTTTTAGTCCTTTGTAATTTGTCCTCTTTTGTGTTCTATTCCAAAGCCTGAAGATCTTTTCTCCCATTCAAGTATTAACCAGGCCCAGCCTTATTTGGTTCCCAAGATCATGCATGGTTCAAGGTGTGGAGTTGAAGATTTTTACTTTACTTTGCCTTGTGCTCAGATCTATTGTTCATTTGTTTGTTCCTTCCACCTTCCTTTCTGAGACATTCATTTTTCCTTAATGACATGCTTTTGTGTACATCTGTATATATTGTGGACATTTTACAGTTTTTAATTTGTTTATGCTTGTAGGTTTATGTCTGGGCACCTCTTCTGTGCCTGATTCTCAGTGGAGGCCAGAAGATGGGGGACAAATTCCTTGGAACTTGTAGGTGGTTCTGATTCATCATGTGGGGGCTGGTAATTGAACCCTGGACCTCTGGAAGAGCAGCCATTATTCTTAACTATGAAGTCATTTCTCCAGCCCTGCATTGTAGTGGGCATTTGATGGACATGCTCACTTTGTTAACTCACAGTTTCTTAGATTATTTCATGGATGATGATTCCTTTTATTTTTTTCTCTCCACTTATTTTAGTTTATTTTATTTAGGATTTGAACATCCTGAAGTAATCCTCTTTTTTTCTATAGTTTCTATGGAATTTCCTTAACTTTCTTTTCCAATACCTCTAAGTCTTCATCTCTACTATTGTATTCTCGGTTGGTTCCTCTCCTTTTTCTTTCTTTTTCTTTCTTGCCCCCCCCCCCCCACTTTTTGAGACAGGGTTTCTCTGTGTAGCTCTAGCGGTTCTAGAACTCAGTCTGTAGACCACATTGGCCTCCAACTCACAGAAATCCCCGTCTCTGTCTCCCAAATGCTGGAGTTAAAGGCGTGTGCCACCAATGCCCGGCTTGTTTTCTTTTTTTTAAGTGTTTATTTTTATTTATTTATGTGTGGATGATATATATGTGTGTTGAGGGCAAGTGGAGGCCAGAAGAGATCCTCTAGAGCTGGAGTCACAAGTGGTTGTGAGCTGTCTAATATGGTCCTGGGAACCAAACTCGGATCCTCTATAGAATCCATATTGTATTCTCAATACTCTTCACTTCCTTGTTTTCCAAAAAACCATTTTTGCCTAATTTTGTTTCATGATTGCAATTCTCTTGAACACACACAGAGCCCTGACCCTACCCCAACCCACCAGATGCCTCTTTTTCCTTGTGCTGTCTGTTTGTTCCATTCTTTGTTACTTTGCTTTGTTTTGTCTTCCATGAGAAAGTCTTCCTTCAGAAGTTTGATAATTTTTGGATATCTGCTCATATTTAAGAAAAAGGCAAGTGTTTATGATGATCAGAAACTGAGTGAGAAGATAGGGGATAGTTAATGATTAACTTCCCTGTAGAGTGTGATCTGTTTAGGACTTGGAGGTATGCTTAGTGGCAGAGCACTTGGTTTGCATATATGAGTTCAATCTCCAGTATTGACAAAGGAAAAAAAAAAAAAAAAAAAAAAAAAAAAAAGGAGGGAAGCATGGAAATAAAAAGTGTGATGGTTTGGCCTTGAGCTTTCAGATCAAGAATTTTTCTTGTCCTCATCTTGTTTGTAGTCTAAGAGCAATTTTTGTTTGTTTGTATTTTGAGACAGGTTTTCTCTGTGTAGCCCTGGCTGTCCTGGAACTCATGCTATAGACCAGGCTGGCCTTAAACTCAGAGATCCACCTGCCTCTGCTTTCCAAGTGTTGGGCTCAAAGATGTGTGCCACCACCTCCCATCTAGTTTAAGGAGAATTTTACTAGTGTCTGAAAGAAAAACAACAGGGCTGTAAATCTTCACGACTGCTAGAGAAGGAGATGGAGAAAGGGAAGAGTCATACTTTTAAGAAAATAGGTTGGGTCAAAGGTCATGGTCAGCAAGCAGGTTCATGGCAGCAGGGAAGGGAGCTTCAGAGAAAATGAGAAAGCCTAAAATGCCTAGAAAGCACATTTAGGCTTTTAGCTAGTGTCTGAAAAAAGATGAAAGAGAAGGAAAAGAGAAAGAAAAGCTGATAGGCTTCATGGAAGTTGCTCCATGCAGTGTCTTCAGGTCTTTTCTTCTGGGTTGATGTTTTGGCAAAGATCATCTAATCTTGAGAAAAATGGAAAGGGCAGGATTCTGGAAATGAAATTGGTTATTGGGATCCTTAGCATTCCATTCAGTATGTAAATATTAACTTGATAGACCTGTCACCTTTGTAGAAAATACATTTGTAGGCTTTTGCTTTGGTAGATTGCATGAAGTCTAGAAGAGACCGTGAAGACCAGAACCCAGCTCTTTTGCAAGAACAGTAAACACTCTCAAATGCTGAGCTGTCTCCCCTGCCCTAACCACTCACTCTTCAACAAACGTTTATTGAATCTGAAATATATGACCAACATTTGAATTTGTTTTGATTTGAATGGATTTATGGAATATAAAATAAAGAACCCTGCAGGAGTTAGAAGCATTGAGTGTAAACTGGATGATTAAGGGACTGTCTCCTCAAATCTGGTGCTTGGCTTGGTGTGGGGACATATGCCTGCAGTCCTTAGTTGAGAGGCAGAGGCAAGAGGAATGGGAGTTTTGAGGCCAGCCTATGCTATATACCTAGTCTCAAAAACAAACAAACAAACGAAAAACAAACAAACTAAAGAAATAGTTTGCCCCACCCCCGTTTTTGATTCAGGGTCTTTAGCTCAGGCTGACCTCTGATCCTCATATTTGGAGTTTCTACTTATCACCCAACCCACTTTCTCCTTAAATACGGAAACATTTGTATAAGGCATCCAAATGATTTAAATAAATGAGTATAAATGATACTAGTAAGGACTAGACAACTATTTTAACTTACTAGCATTCACAGAGAAGATACATTGTTGATTACAAACACTCAGGAAAGTGGGTGAGTCTGATAGAAAAAAATGTATTGATAGTGATTTGTATAATACACATTACAATAGCTTGAACAATGTCAGCTTTTAGTTGGTCCATGCTAGGAGTGCCATGAATTGAAGGTATTGCTAAATAGTTACATAAAATTGTTTGTTCATGGGGTCAGCTGCTCCCTCTTGGAGCAGACAGAGTTTATGAGTATAAACCCTGCATCTAAGAAACACTAGGAGGCCTGTCACTTTGTCATTTTGTTATACCCACTTATAGCTTGGCTTGAGTAGCTTTCTTCTCTTTTTTCTCTTCTGAGCTTTCTAGAGCAGTCTTCTCCTAAAAAGGGCCAAGGTCAAGTTAATTTGCCAAGGAAGCAAAAACCCATTGCTTTAGCTGCTTTTTCTTTTGACCATGAATGTTTCTCAGGATAAACTCCAGTCGTGTTTACAAAATGTATATGTGTTTGTGTGCAGAGCTGGGACTGAAGCCATGCTGATAGAATTCCAGTGTTTGCTCATGGCATCCAGGGAGAAAGGATTACAATCTTGTTGAGGACAGAGAAGATTTGGACTTTTGGCTCCAAAAGCATTCAGCACCATGCCTTGGATGTAAGGGATGTGTATTAAATATTTTTTCAATATTCACTTGTTGATATTATCTTATCAGTACTATAATTAACATGGGATTTGTGTTGCTAGTTCTTTCTTAGATTCTGAATAGAATTCTAACTCTATCCAGCATAGTCAATAAATAATGTAACAAGTGATGTTAAATTCCAATGAAATATTTTTAACACTTATTGTGTGTGTATATGCATGAATATACCATAAAGTGCATATGGAAGTCAGAGGACAGCTGTGGGAGTTGGTTTTCTCCTTCCACCATGTGGTTTCTTGGGATAGAACTCAGGTGGTCACAGAACAAAACAAAAACAGCTCAGGTTATGCAACATGCACCTTGCCTACTGAGCCATCTCTCCAGCCCTAAAGCAATATCGGGTCTTTCATATTTGTCAGGAATATCATTGGCCATTCACTGATGGAAATATTATTCCTTTATTTAAAAACACACATACAGAGACCAAATAAAAGCATGAAGATAATTTCAAAACTCAAGCTCTCCTTCAAAAAAAGTTAAAGTCACATGTATAACAACACATTTATATACTAAATAACTATATTTAAACAGAAGAAATAAATTCAGGTTATTATTTAGTCTGCTGTGTTGGATAAAATGTTAGGTGCCTGTCAGTCCTAACCCTCAAAGAACTCCCAATCTAATGACAAAATCAATACACAAAATAAACTTTTTTTTTTTTGAGGCAGGGTTTCTCTGTGCAACAGCCTTGGCTGTCCTGGAACTAGCTCTGTAGACCAGGCTGGCCTCAAACTCAGATATCTGCCTGCCCCTGCTTTCCGAGTGCTGGGACAAAATAAACTTGTATTTGCCATAATAGGCATGAAAACCTTCCCCAGTCGTCTTTGAAAGAAGTGAGTCCTATGACTTCCTCATGAAATAGTTTCATGAGAAGAATAAGCCACCTCTTCTTTTGTCTCGAGTGGCTCCATGGCATCTGCTTCCCTCAAGATTTTTTTCTAGTTTTACTAGTCAATCTTACCACAGAAATATGGCTTTACAAGTTACCTAATCAAACTTCCTATTTGATGGTTAAGTCTTTGAAGTGTGGGCACGTGAATTTGTGATTGCTGTTTGTCTCATTTAGAACATACTCAGTTTCAAAGAACAGACAGATACCCAGTCCCTGTTCATTTAATCAGTGATGATAGATAGACCTGGCTCAGAACTGTTTGGATTAAGACTGGAAACATCACCAAATATCAGACTTCTCTTTGGGTAGGCTTTCTTGTCTGCTTCATTTGTTCTGGTTAGACCTGTGTCTGTAAGATTTTATTTTGCTTATTTTGAGCGTATGCAAAATGTTCTCAAAGATCTCAGTAAATTGCCTCTTACTTTATTCCAATTAACCAAGCAGTCACTGTAGCGGGAAACGGGATTGTACTGGTTAGTTATTTTTAGGTGAAATTATGTTACTTTGCTTAAGGAGGAATCACACACTCCACAAGTTGCCAGAGCATGTATGGGCCCACGGGGGAATAGACCTGGGGGAGGGTAGGCTATGATCAGATCTGGGATAAAGTCTAGATGAAGGCCTCACATCCAAACTCCGGTCTCCTCTGGTTGGGCAGTTTCGGTTAATTACAGTAATGGCCCACTTAACGACTCTATCTAATTTATATGAAGTCCAGAGGCCAATGGCTCCTTCTCACACTCATGATCCTCAAGAGTTGGCCACTCTCTTCACTTTGTTCCTGTGGACGCGTGTCTTCAGTGTTTCTTCTGCTTGGGCCTGGCTGGTCTCCTCTGCGCTCTCCCGCTGACCCCAACACAATCACAAGCCTAAGCTCCCTCTCAGGAAAACCTCACTTCCAAGGCCGAATCTTTTGTGGGGCTTCTCCAGGTCAAGTTCGGAACTTGCTCATCAAGGCTTAACTTGCCGAGGCTGTCTCTGGTTACAGCAGGCGCCGGGCTCAATCCTTCCCCAGAACTCGTCGTCCGCGTGCGGGGCTCAGGTGGGACGTGGGCACGCTCAGGTGAGCGGGCTGATTAGCGCGGCGTGAGGGGCTTCGCGCTTTTCCCAGAGTCCGCCCTCCGCAGCTGCGGCTCCGCAGCCTCCCGCGTCCGGCGTGGCTGAGCCCGGGAATGGCTCCGGGTGGCGAATGCAGATGCTACCCAGCTGCGTCCCGGTCGCGGCACTTCAGGGCGCCGCGAGCGTGAGGAGACGCCCGCTGCCGGCCGCGGGCTTTGTCCGTCCGCCGCCCCGCCCCGCCCCGCGCCGCGCCGCGCCTCCCCGCCCCCTCCGCGGTCCCACTTCCTCGGCGCGGGAGGCGGGAGCGCGCCGGGCAGCGAGGGGTTAAGCCGACGCGCTTGAGGCGCGGAGGGATCCGGAGGCGAGCGGAGCTCGGTGCTGAGGCCGCCTCAGCGAAAAAAAAATGTCCGCCTGAGGAGACCCACAAGTTCTATCGGGGGGACCGCCAGCCCGCCCGGGGAGCCACGGGCGGCTAAGCCCGAGAGGCGCCCGAGCCGTGCGGACCCAAGCGCTCGCGCGGGCCCGAGACAACCGAGCTATCGGCGGCGCGAGGGGGGGAAGCCTGAGCCCGCGCTCCCGGCCAAAGTGAACTTTAATCGGGGAGGTTGGATGCAGAGCCCGGGCGGCAGGTAACCGCGGGCGGCGGGCGGGACGCGCGGAACTCAGGTCCCTTTGTACCGCGCGGCGGAGCCCGGGGCCGCGTCCAAGTTGCGGCGCGCGGCGGGGCGGAGGCGCGAGCCGCGGGGTCCAGGCCCGGGCAGCGGCGGTCGGCCTGCGCGGCGCTCGCTCGGGGCTCGGCGCTCGGGGCCCGGGAGCCGCCGAGCCCGTCTCATTGTTCCGCGAGTCCAGGGCAGGGCGGCCCAAGTGGGAGGAGGAGGCCGGGCCGGAGTTTGCCGTGCGCGGACGAGCGTGGGGCGCTTTCCGCCACCCCGGGGACCCCCGCTGGGGACGTCCGGGCCGCAGACGCGGGCCTGTGAGCGGCGCGCTCCCCGCAACTTGTCAGCTCTATTGTTGCCGAGCGAGTGAGTCACTTGGTCTCCGGGTCGCCGCCGCTCTCTTGCTCCCTCGCTGGGCGCGGGCTCGTTCCGTACTTCGCCTCGGGGGACCCCGAAGCCGAGCTACCTCGGAAACTTGCGGGAGCCACCGAGCCACGCGTGGGTTCCCGCAGCTGAGCGGTAACCGGCTCACCCGCCTCTGCCCTCGCTCCCCTTGGTGGGGATGCGTGGGGGTCTGGCGTGTCTGCCGGCGCCCCCCAGCCCCGAGCGCTGCCCCTCTCTCTCTCTCTCACGTCGGGCCTCCGGGTCTCCGCCGCTCAGCTTGTCTTCTCTGCCGTAGGACCTGCTAGAAGTGGCTGAAGATGAATCCCCAGCAGCAGCGCATGGCCGCGATCGGGACCGACAAGGAGCTGAGCGACCTGCTGGACTTCAGTGCGGTATGCGAGCTTTCCTCCGCATCTTGGGGTTCTGCTGAGGTTTCCCGAGATAGCGAGCCAGGGAAGAAAAGGGGGAAAGCGACATGGCAGCAGCCAACTCCATCTGCTTTTCAGCGACTGTTCTGAGGGCTGGAGTCCAGCTCCCCCAAGTTGGACACCTGAACTTTGATGTAATGTCTAGACTTGGAGATTTCAAACTTTAATGCCAGAGGGGTCATTTGATTTAACCAGTTAAAAGAAGAACAATGCAATCGTGAGCTTTGGTTGAGTCATTGCTTAGCTCTGATGATTATTAGGGATTTTAGACTTTATATGAAAGAGATTTTTTTTTCTTCTTAAACTCTTCTTAGTGTTTACCTCCCCATGAGTTCAAGTGGCTTGTGGTACCTGAAAGAGGTCAGCTTTAGAAAAGTCAACCTAGAGCTAGAATTCCCAGCCTTCTGAGCTGAATACTTCAACTATGCATATGCAGTGTGTATATAATATGGAAAATGATTTAAAAATAAAAGGTGAAGCCACAGAGCCGATTGCCCTTATTTCTTACTAGTGGTTTGCATTTCAACGTTAACTGCTCCTAGAAGGCAGGGCCAATACCTGTTGTATTAGAACTGTTATTATCTTTCCCGTATGTGGCAATTTTATCGGACATGATTCTGATTGCAAGTGCTATTAAGTAATGCTAATGTAATGAGAACCACTTAGGGCCAAAGTGAAGATCATGGGTAAAAATTTACTGTTTAAACTTAATTATCTTGAAATCTTGCCCGTGGCTGGGTTTTCATAGCCAATATCACCAGTTTTTCCAAGCAATATTAGTAAATAATATCACTTGTTATTGCCATGCTTGGTTTGAATGTATCTTCTATTTTTATTTCAAATTCTAAATTAAGAAACTTATTGATGACACTTGGAGAACTTTTCTTTGCAAGGAGTATAGAAGAATTTCAAGATTAACAGATACATTTGGGTTATTTTGCAGATGTTTTCTCCACCTGTTAATAGTGGGAAAACAAGACCGACGACACTGGGAAGCAGTCAGTTCAGCGGGTCAGGTAAGACAATGTTGAAGATCAGAATATATATATATATATTTTAATAGAAGGGCGTAAAGCATTTTAGTGTGTGTCACACCATTCTGTATACTGTGTTGGGTTAAAATTACAAACTGAAAAAAGTCTCAAACTTGGAGGATGTCATAAAAATTCTTTGATATGTTTTAGAGAATTTCATCATGGATTTAAAGTTGCTTTCCTTTTGTGAATGTTAAGATTGAAAATTGTTTTGAGCTTGGTGGATTGTGTCATGATCGTATTTAGAAAAATGACTGAAGAAGGTGCTCTGTGATTCATTTGTGTTCTTTTATGTATACAGACATTTAATGTATTTCCTGCTCATTAGTGTAATTAAATCCCGGCTTCTAAATGGATAAAAGTATTATTGGTCTATGTGTATAAAAGGTAGAATTGAGACAAACAATAGTTAGTACTTTGTATTTATTTTAAAAAATGCTCTTAAATTGGAAATCTTTGGGAAATCAGCAATTTTGTGAGCATTAATTTAAAATGTGAATTTTATGTTAGAAATAAATGAAATCTTAGATTTATTTTAAATGACATCTGTTAGATGAGTGAAGTTTTGTCCTGTAATTGTATATTAGGACATTTTTAAAAGTTAGATTCCTAAGCCAATACTATTAATGGTAAATTTGTTTGCGCTTGGTATACTGTTTTATTGTTACTAAGCACTGCCCTAACTTTAAGAAAACTTAAAATTTAAAAATAAGTGTTCCAGAGTAGGACATATTCTATTCTGCAGAAGCTATAATTTCTATATCACTTAAATTTGTTCTTCACTGCCCAAAGAGATGGTGAGAAAAGCACTGAGAGCATCATCTTGAGTAAACGGGCTGTCAGGTCTCTGGACAGAAGCTCAGTCACTGCTTTTTGATCAGTGCTTTTTGTTTACCCTCGTATAATCATAGCTGGTTTCTAAAGGGCTGTGAGAGCAGAACACCTGGGAATTAGGTCCATTTTATAACCAGGTGTAATGCTTTATTCTATTTCCACTTCATATTTAAAAAATGTTTCTGTTTAAAAATCTCACATTAGGTTAGCCATGTTTCATTTTTTACTATGACATTATAGCATGTGGAGAAACTATAGGATGCCTGTCATTTACCATATCATATAGGAAAATAAAAAGCATTTTTGGATTTCATATAACCTAAGGCTAGTATTCTTGATTTTAAAGATGAGAAATATTAGCCAGATTCCCATTCTTCCACCTCTTTCCCCTTTGCTAGTAATCACTGGAGCATTTTCTGCTCCTGAGATAGAGGGAGAAAATGATTTGTAGAGAAGTTGGCTGTATTGCAGCCCTATGCTAGCATTTAGAGGACATGCTAATTTTTATAACTAAGAGTTTATTGTTATAAACTTCTAGATTTACTTTTTTAAGACATGGTAGGTGCCTGGGGTGCTCTGTGAGTTCTGATTGCTGTTTCATACTGTAGTTTCTACTCAAGTTGTGGAAAACATATGTAGCTGGCCATTGATTAGGATAGGAACATTAGAAACTTGTAAGAGCATAGTTATACTTATTATAAGAATTATGAGGGACTTTTGATATGAAAATGTCTGGTGGATTGTAAACATGTCACTGGCATTGACACTACTCTGCAAGGGTGTGTCACACAAATATTTGTGATAGAAGTCACACTCATTTCTCTGGATTAAGATTTTATTTGGACTTAAATTTCTATATTCTGTGAACATAGCGATATTTAGCTGTGAGCTTTGTTTTAAAAGAACTGTAGTAAAAGATAGTCCCTTCAGTAATTGATGAGAAGATTTACATTTTGAAATGAGAAAATTGTATGAGGTTATTTCACAACAAAATATCTGGTGAATAGAGTTTCTCTGTAGCCTTTCTTATCCCTAGTGAATGTTTAAAAGAAGTTGGCACAGTGATATTATTCTGTGTATGTACTGTGCATATATCTTATTGACACTTGAGTAAACTGTGCTGATTTCAAAGGATATTTGTAACATACTCTAGTTTCTGTGGATGTGCAACATATAGGATGTGAACACTTTATGATCCCTTTGAAGAGCTGCTTGTAAAGACTAGAGGTTTTTGTCTTTGGAGTAACATTTGTGACACTCATCTTTTGCTTTGTGAGAGCTGCAGTTTATAACATGCAGTATTACATTCTCTTCATTATTTGTCTCTTTAAAAGAATGACTTAATTTTGTAGTTGATTATTTTTGAAATACAATCCAGATTATCTACAGTACTTTTGTATTTTCTTTTTACCTGAAGTACCCAATATATTCTGTAGAATGAGATGTTCCTTTTATCTTGTTTCTGAAGCAAAACAACTTGCATAGTAGCTGGCACTAGAGAGTGTATTTATTACTTGAATCTGTACATCTTCTTCAAGATGTTATTTCCTTTGCATTATAGTTTAGACTGTAATTTAGTTCATTTGGTGTGTTAGGGTGTGTGAGATGTTCCATAATGACCTTGTGAAAAGTATTACTTTGGTAATGAAAGGTGGGGTACACCAGCTTTATGTATAGTTATTGGAAACAATTTATACATCTGAGTATAGTGGCTCACACTTGTAATCCCAGCTCAGAGGCAAAGTCAGGAGGAACAGGAATTCAAGGTCATCTTTGGGTACATAACAGTTAAAGGCCATTGTGGGCTACACGAGACTCTGTTGAAATAAAAACAAGCCAATATCACAAACAACAGCAAAAAAGGGAAAGTATCCACAGATCAGAGCTCCTTTCCTCATTTTCCTCCAGTGGTAATTATGTCTTGCTTAAGTGTAGCACACAGTGTCACAAATAGGGTATTGAGAGTGGTAGGGTAAGCACATCCTTATGCTGCCCTTTCATAAGTGAATACACCTTCCTAGTAATTAAAAATATCCATAATATTAAGTATTTACTCTCTCTATTATGTATGATAGGATTATTAAGTGTGGCCCCATCCTATAGCACTTCAAGTTGCTATAGTGAAATTTGAATACATCTAGTGAGAAAAAAAATACAGAAAACTGAGGTTTTACTAATGTGTTTTAAAACTGAACTATAATACAAACAAATGGTGGTTTTAGATAAGAAGGAAACTAAGTTGGCGTGTCACTCAAGGTGTTTTTCAGGTTATGAAGGGTATGTGTATATCAGTTACTGTTGAGATTTAGGATAACTAAGTTTTATCCTAAATAAATAGGTATATCCTAAATAAATAATAGGTATATGTTATGACTCAACATTTTAGATATTGCTCTACTGATGAATATGCATGGGGACACATAATATTTTAAGTTAAAATGGTTTATTAAGGTGAAAGATAAGTAACAAAGGGTCTTTTAGGAAAGCTTTGTAAATGAAAGCACACACTTGGGAAACAGGACAATGAAACACAAGATTGTAGCTGTGAGCACTGTGCTCTTGATAACAGTTGCTGCAGTGCAGTGCCCCTCATCAGAGCCCAGTGCTTGAGACTTGTTAGTTACACTAGTGAAATGTGCTTGTAATTGTTTTTGTCTTTTCATCTGCAGCTTAAATAAAGATTTATATTTATGTCTTTACACTGTCTTTTGGTATATTGTGTTTCACAATGGTTCTTTTGGATAGGAAAATAAAAGCATTTAGCCTTAATTATAATCACAGTTGTTTCTGTGTTTTGGTTTAAAAGGATCATAGAGTGTACACGATTAATAAAGCCAGGTAGTCTTTTCTGTTCTTAAACAATTGGTAATCATTCTTGAAGTTCACTGCCTGCTTTATTGTTGAAGACTTGGGCATCTTCTTACAAGAGAGTGCTGTTAGATAGAGGTATTTATTAGGATGCATTAGGTAGGAGCAGAAGAAGGAAAGAAAAGAGATTAAAAACAACAACAACATAAACAAACAAAACCTGTTTTTGGACAGTGCAATAAGCTACCTTAAAACAAAATAAAAAACAGCAACAAAAGATCAAACAGGTGTAAGATTGCTTTTGGGTGTCACCTGAATGTTGAAATGACAAATCTAATGTGTTTAAGGAATTAAGTGAGAAAAACCAACATAGCGCCACAGAAGGCTAGTGAATGGTATCCCTGCTTTGTTAAATAGTTGAACCATATGATTTTCAGTCAGATAACCATTTATTAATTACTACTTTATGCAGCCTGGGAAATAGAGAAGATCATAGACTGGAAGTGGTGACATTTTATTGTTTAGGTGTAAAGATAAAATATAAAACTTTAAGGGTAAACTTCTGTACACACAGAATATCAAAAACTGTATATTAATGTAATTTATGTTGCCTATAAGAGGGCTGTGCTATAGAGTGAAGGAACTAGCTTAACTTAAAAGGTTTGATTTATTGTTGACTTGTGAAGGCAATATGCAGGATTAATCAGGGAAGGGGAGAACTCACCTTTCAGGAGTTGGATAGTATAAAGTAGTAATTTGCTGTGACTACAGGGTCTGTACAGTTTGAGAAAAGTGAAGTTGGCTTCATCTGATTGCTGTTCAAGAATTTATATTTACAGACTATTATCTGGAGCTGAATTTGTTAGGGTTACATTCAGATATTATCACTTCCTACCTTAGAGGACATGGGTGAATTACCTAACCCCTGTATAGGCTACTGTTCTTAATCTGTTAGGTAATAGCTACTGGTAAGTTTGTTATAAGGGTCAGAGGAACTAATAAATGGGAAGCCTCAAGAACAGCACTTGGTATGCAGCAAGTTGTGGCGGAATGAATTGTTACTGGGAAGGCACTGGGATAAATAAAACATTTATTCAGGAAGTTGTACTAATCTAGAGATGAGATAGATACTGAGGTTTGGATTTAGCCATAGTGTTTTTGGGAAGTAGAAAGAAAGAAAATACTAGGAGTTAAAGGATTCAGAACTTGAAGAGTCAGAGTTCTCTGTGGGTAAGAGAGATGGCAACAAAAGATTGTCATTCTGGCATGTTTGGAGGATGGTAGTTCTGAAAATAATGAAGATGAATTGTTTTGAGTCTTAAATTTAACACAGCCTACTTGGGGAAGTGTTCAGTGGTAGAATAGTTAACCCAGAATGATAAATCAGAGTGAGTTTGAGTCTTTGTGTTGTAAAAAATCCAAGCCAAATAATAAACAAGGCATACCACCCCCTACACACTCCCCCACCTCAATAACAAAAGACACATACAGATTCAAATGACTGGAAACTCGGCTAATTTGGAGATTTTTGAGGGGAACGTGCTGAGAAATTTTTGAGGAGAAAGTGTTGTTTTAGAAAAAAACAAAAGAAACAACTCACCCTTTATATCTATGTATAAAATTAATATATAGTTGTCAACTGTCAAGAAAATTGGAGAACAGGAAAAAAAAATTACCCTTATTTCACTGTCCAGAGAAAACTGTTAGGTTTTGATTTATTTCTTGTAGTTTTTTTTTCCCCTCCTACCTAGATGTGCTGTATTTATGTTTGCCAAGGTGAAATCTTAATGGTAATTCCACTTTATACCCACCCCTAAAAATTCACTCTATAGTCTATTATAAGCATTTTCTCTCTTGTTATATTCTCTACCAACTTGGTTTAAAATAATTGCATCTCCTGCAAGGAGTAGATGCAGCAATACTACAGTTTTCTGATTGCATGAATATAGAGGTTTTGTTAATTTTCTTTTTCACAAATAATGTAATGAACACTTTGTACATATGTGTTTTGTATATATGTGTGTGTATGTATATGTGTGTGTTTATATATGTATTTCCTTTGGTAAGGGATAGAGTTTTTTTTCCTCTGTATCTATGTTATAATTTGGGAGTTAATGATTCTGTAGGGAAATGAACTCAGTGAGATAAATGATGAGGCTAAGGATTGATGTTAATGGTGGATTTAGTGGCATATAATCTGACTTTGGTTGATTATTTAAGGTAAAAGTACAGATGCTTACTAGCATGAATGGAGTTTTGACACACTGGTGTTATTTATAAGGAGTTTATGCAGTTATTGGAGAGAATTCCCTGTAGTCTTTGACTTGTTATTGAAATGCTTATTGACTTGCTTATTGAGATGGAGAGGAACCAGTTAAATTAGTGAGAATGTCCTTGAATTCTGGCTTTTTAGGAAAAACTCAGGCTTTTCAGCAGAACCATGTAGTGGGTGGAGTTGACCTTCAGAGCAGTGCAGTTGGCCTGGAATTCAGGCTTTCAGTTTATTAGTAATGTGGCCCTAAGCACATCATTTAAATCCTCTGAGCATACTTTTCTTATTTGTGTAAAGTAGATAATACCTATTTTTAGAATCCTAGTGAGGATCAAAGAAAGTTATTGTGTATTTTGCATACCATAAAACTAACATAAATGGTTACTTACTACTATTGTGGCATCTTCCTCCCCTTTTCTCTTAAACAGAATCTCACTGTGCTGTCTTAGAACTCATTCCATAGCAGGCTTGAATTTATGGTAATCCTCCTGCCTTGACCTCCAAAAAGCTGGGATTACAAGCATGAACTACCATGTCCATCATGCAATTTCTTTTTAACTAGAATTTATGGGAACATTAACAATAATGTAATAATAATAATAATTATAATTAGTATTATATCCAGTGTTTATTAAATTGTTATAATAGGTATTGTTCTAAGTAGTTTACAGTATTATTTTTGTGGTGGTAGAGTTGAGTAAATACCTCATGATGGCAACATATCAAGCTGCTCTTTTGATGGGATAAAGTTAGATTTGTTTTTACATGTTACATGTATAAGATGTAAGAAAACCCAAGAGTAGCTTTGAAAGTATCTGTTTACTAAGGAACTTAACTGCTGTTTATTTCTCTTTCTTTAGATTGTTTCTTCTTAATGTTATTTTGTAGATCATGTACTTCAGGGTACAGAATAGTGAATGGAATGAGTGTACTTTTTGCAAACCTTACATACTATCCCTTAGATGTAGGTAGTGTTTTCTCTACTTGGATGAAATTCTTGATGGAATAAAAATTATATAACCTGAGAGAATAGCTGGGAGACAGGCTGGGAGACTGCAGAAGGTTTTGGGTTAGAGCATGGTTCTTGGCCCATGGCTCATGAACTTTTTTTGGTGGTGTTGAATAACCTTTTCACAAGGGTTGCCTAAAACCATCATAAAACATAGATATTTACACTACCAGTTAATAGCTAGCAAAATTACAGTTATGAAGTAGCAATGAAAATAATTTTATGGCTGGGATCACCACAACATGAGAGACTATTAAAGGGTCATAGTATTAGGAAGGTTGAGAATCACTGGGTTAGAACTTCTCTATGATAAAGAAAGAATACACTGCAAATTAGCAGAAGCCATCTTAACTAAATTTCATGTATTTTATTTCCTAATGCCTAGCACAAACATGCTTGTAGTAAAACTGAAGGATACCATGCTTAGCACCTGGACCTGCTTGCTCCTGCTCTGCTTTGTGTCTGGATGGGTTACTCACCTGCCTTCAACAAGGCCCAGTTCTAGAGCACATTGTTTAGCTGTCTTTCCTTTTTGTTACAGAAGACTGTTTAAAACAAGAACAGTTTTGTAGGTAGGACACTGTTAATTCATAAACTAAATCATGGGTAGATATGTTCATAATGTGACTGCCATTTGAACCTGCCTTCTGTTTCTAGTTAGGTCATCCTAGAATTAAAAAAAAAGAGTTACTGTTTTTATTTTATGTATATAGGCATTTGCCTACATAAGCCTGCCTGGTGACTATGGAGGCCAGAAAAGAATGCTGGATCCCTAGGAACTAAAGTTACAGATGGTTGTAAGCCATTCTGTGAGTGCTGAGAGTTGAACCTGAGCTAAGAGCCCATGCTCTTAACCTCTGAGCTGCCTTCTAGCCCCCCCATCCTATAATTTTTAAATGTACATTTGAAATGGGAAGAAAAATTCAACTTTTTAAAAATACCTTAATTTCTGTTCTATGTTTAAAATGTGCTCTCAGTGTTGCAGGTTCAAATCATGGTCTTAGAGTGACTGTGATGAGTCATTTAAGCTCTTGGAGGCTGCTTGGGGACTTAAAGATCACATAGAAGTGAAAACAGATTAAGGATTGGTGACTAGTCTTTTATTCTGTCTGACCAGGAGTAGAATCTTCAAAGTAATAAAACAATCTGAGATAACTTACAGGATAGACTTTCTTTCTTTTTTTTTTTTAAGCTTTACTATTACACCTCAAAATACTTTTTGTTTTTAAGACTGGAGATAAATAGACATGGGGGTTTATACCTATAATCAAAGCATGTAGAAGGCTAAAGCAGGAGGATTGTGAATTTGAGGTTAGTCTGGCTCTTACAGTGAAATCCAGGTCAGCCTAGTCTAAAGAATGCCAAACCAAAAGAATCAAAAGTTAAAGTTTGTTCAAGAGGCGATTTTGTCCACTGCTTTGGGGTTAAGAGGGTGACTAGTTTGACAATTGGATGGATGGAGCATCATTCTTGGAACCAGGTGGAAGTCCTGGTTTGGCAGTGCCCTTGCTTCTGGTGAACAGGGTCACATCATAATTTAGTGACTGTAACACCAGTTCGTTGGTGGCTGACAGAGGCAGGTTGGCTCTAATGTGACTGGCTCTTCCTCTCTCCAAACAGATCTGTGAGTATTTATGGGGCATGGCAGGGTTCGTGTTAGGAGCTACACTTTAGTCCTGGAAGCATACCTTGTTTTGAAGTTGTTGGAGATAGATGAAGTTTGCTTGTGCTACTAGACAGGAGAAAACACTTACCTCACTTTGAAGTTATAGTAGAAACATGGTATGGCTATATGTAGGTTCTGAGTTGGCCACTTGTGGAGCAGGCTTGAAGATTCTGAGTTCTCCTGAGTTCTCTGAGGCTTTGTTTGGAAGCTCTATCAAGTGAACCTGTTTTGTTATCTGGTCATAGGCTCATGTACTTTTTGGTTGCTGTTGCCATCCAGGTTGTTGTAAACTGTTTTGCAGTGTTGGTTCCAGGTTAGAATAAAGCTAAAGAGAAAGTTGTTCCCCCCCCCCCCCCATATTGAATCTCTTGGGGTTGGCAAGATAGGTCAGTGGTATAGGTGCTTACTGCCAAGTCTGATGAGCTGAGTTTGATCCCTGCAACACACTTGGTGGGAAAAGAGAATTGACTCTCTCAAGCTGTCTTCTGACCCCCATATGTGATTTGTTTTATATTTGCATCCTTACCCCATAGGAATAAAAAGCCAGCCTATTATATTGAATCTCTTGGTGAGAACACATGGACAGCTTGGATGGATTAAAATGTTGCAGTTAGGCAGGTATCTGGAGGCATTTCCAGACTCCTTCATGTCCTTAGTGTCACTTGTCTATTTTTATTTCAGGTGAAGTGTGTTTTGTTTGCTGCAACTCCCATTTCTAGGCCATAGGTGCATAGTTGCTGAGTTGTAATTTAGAAACCCAGAAAAGTCTACAATTTTTATCTACAAATTTAGCAGATAAACTGCACTATTTTGCTGCTGATATGTGGCTTAATATGAAGAGAGGCTATTGATACTGTTTATGTCCCCAGTTTTTGCATGGTTATCAGATGTTGGAGCAGTTTTTTTTTTTTTTTGCAATTTTTAGCATAGTTGATATACTATATTTTCTTTTCTAAAATCTGAAAACCCCCACTTACCTAAACTTTTTTTCAGCTCACAAAAACAATTTCTTTATATTAAAAGTTTTAGACTGGGAACTTTAAATACAGAAAAAAAATTGGTAAATTAGTTTTATAACATTCTTAAGCTAGAGTATTTTCAGGCTCAATTTTGTTCTTTTAGGTCTTCTTTAATAGGCTGATTTAGGGACTTAGATTCTACTTTGAGTATAAGCTGTCTTGGATGTATGGGAAAACATCCAAGATACTCTGTTACTACTTTCATTCTTTATCCATTTTCTACAACCAGCATTAGGAAACTTCATTCCACCATACTCTTCCTGGATTTTGTCATTTTTCTGGTAGCAGAGAAGAAAATCCTCCCAGTTCCATGAAGAAAAGATGATACTTACAGGGGATTGATAAAGTCGCTCTTTGATTTAAAAAAAAATTTTTTTAAATAAGGTTTTCAGATGAATGGCATGATTTTTATTCTTGTGATATACTCATGGCAGTCTTTTATTTAAAAAAAGTCACGATTTTAATCAGTTTGCTCTTTAGAGCTATGGTTGGCTCTGTGCCACTACTGTTAACACAGCTATGGAAGCAATGAAACTTCCATAATGTAGTAGGGAATTGGGCTTTTGTAGAGTCTGCTCTGACTTTCCTATTTACTTAGCAAACCTGTTTGTTTTACTGTTCCTAGTGTTAATTGTCTGAAGAACCATGATATAGTATTGGATAATTAGCTTAGCTGGTACACAAAGCAGGCTGTATAGCCAAGGTTTCTCTTGACTTTATTTACTTAGCCCCTCTTTTTCTAGCCAATGAGCAATGCTGCAGTGAGCAGACTACATTTACAGCAAGATAGCTAGACACTGGAGACTCATTCAACAATAATAGCAATTGGGTTCTTGAGTGAATGCCGGAAGGGGCAGTCTCAATCATTATAAAAATACTTCATAATATTTACTCATAGTACGCTGTTTACTTCATGATTCTTGTAAGAGGTCGCTAACTGTTCATTTCACAAAGGAAACAGAAATCAAGAGTGATGCATGTTTGGTGTGGTTTCTGAATGTCCCTCTAGCAGCAAGCTGATGAACTAGCGGTAGTTGCACCTGCACTGATACCAATCTGCACTAGGCATAGTTTGTCTTAAGGAAAAACTTACTGTCTCTAGAAATCGTTAGAATTTGTTGTTAAATAAGGAGTGTAGGGTAAAGTTGATGTTCTCCAAAATAAAGTGCTTCAAGATTTGTTTTTATTAAAAAGAAAACAGTATAGTCCAAAACAGATAAGCATTTAAAAAAAGTATTTCAAGATGTTAATTTCAAGCAGCTACAGTCTGAATCACCTTTGGGGAGAATGGGACTTTTGTGTCTTATTGCTTAGTTGTCTTTGAGTTTTTGGAAGAACAGTTTTATAGTTGTTATGTATTGGAATATTGACACCTGTTTTCAGTTGATGTAATACATTCTCAAGGCTTTTCTGATTGTTGTAAATAGCACTGAAAAGCACAGGCAAGTGACGTACAAAACTAAAGAGTAGGAATTTGCATGAGGGCTCTTGAACTCACCTTAACATACTTCCGAGTACTGTCATAGTTTAGAGTACTTGCATCTGCCATTATCTGTTTATTTGTTCTGACTGGTGGTTATTATTATTTAGACTATAAATTTCTTGAAAAAAAAAAAAGTGTTTTACACTTGTGATTCAGCAAAATATCTTTTTAAGGTTCCTAAACTCTTGACTTAGGCTTGGTTATATGTGATAATTTGGAAAGAGGTTAGATACCCCAGATTTTGTATTACTTTTCTTTTCTAGCATAGTCTGTTTGGTAGGATAGAGAAGGCACTAAGATTTATGAAGATTAGCTGGCTGGAGACTTGAAGTATGCACTGCTTGGTATAATGTACTACCTGTCCTCTCATTTCTTCGGCAAAGCTCATAGCCCACTCAGGACTCCACATTTAAGTATCAACGATGAGCAGGAAGTGGCCAAGTGGTAAAGCCATTGAGGTTTAACATGCGAGTACAGCTGGCTCTGAAGAACCATAGTCAGCTCTGGCTCTAAGCAATGAGAAGTGATACTTTGATGGTGGTGGTGTGTGTACACGTGTGCTTGTTCTGTCCCCACTCTCCCTGCAAGAAGGTTTGGTACATTTGTGCTTAGTGATGTCACACTGTGGAGAGAATAACTCCTTTGGTTCTTGGCCTAACTGGTCGTAGGAACTTAGTTTTATAAATCTGTAGGAACTGTTTTACCACTGTCTGGAACTGGTACATGCCCAGCTGGGACTTTGAAAGTTAGAATTCTTCCCAAATAACCCTCCCTGATTTTTGCCAGTTGATTAGGGCTTTGACCTGGAAATGAGGTTGTGTAGTTTTTTTCAGTGCAGTAGATGTGGGGAAGTGTTCTGAAGAGCAGGGAAAAGACTTGTCCAATGGAACTGTGAGTTTAGCCCCTGCTTAATTTGTGACAAAATAAATACTTCACTTAGTGCTCTGAGTCACCTTTGGTTAGATTTTTAGGGACAAGGCTAGTTTTGTTGGCTTATAGAAATATATTGTCTGCATGTGTTCATGTATAATTTTATTTTGTTCAATGCTGGGCTCCAATTCAGGCTCATGTATAACACTGAGATATACATCTAGTTCCCTGGGAGATTGATTGTAGAGCTTGAGATATCTTTAGCAAGTATTTCCTCTTCTTTTTCTCTTCTTCCTCTGTTCTTTATTTACTTTTTATGAAGAATTAGGTTGGCCACACTGATGTAATGAATCTGAAGGTAAAATGTTACCAATGATGTAATTTGGAAAAATATTGTTTACTTTTTGTTGCAGTGATAAGACACCATGGCTAAGATAACTTATAAAGTTTATTTGGGGCTTACAGTTTCAGAAGGTTAACGTTTATGACCATCATAGTATGGGGCATAGCAACAGGCAGGCTTTAGGCATGGCTCTGAAGCAGTAGCTGTGAGCTTACATCTTGAGACACACTATAAGGCAGAGAGAGCTAACTGGGAATGTGGCTTTTAGAAAACCTTGAAGCCTGCCTGTCCCCCATTGACACACCTCCTTCAGCAAAGCCTCACCCCTTAATCCTTCCCAAATAATGTCATGTTCTAGAGACCAACTGTTCAAGTCTATGAGCCTATGGGGGCCTTTCTTATTTAAATCATCTATCATCAGTTGAAGTAGTTTATCAGGAGACTTCTTAGTCTGGAGCTGTGATAAAATAATAAATTTCATCTCTGTAATCTTCCTCACAGTGTTGTCTGCTGGAGCAATTCACTGATTTAAGACCACTTAATTGAAGTATCAGCTGTCCGAATACACTTTTCTGCATCTTCGTACTCATAGCTTTCCTCTAAAACATTTATATTTTCTTATATAACCTGATAGAGTAGATACTATTTTTTAAAATCTCAGTGACTTCCATTGCTTGTAAAACCTTGCAGATTTCTGAGAATACCACTTCATAGACTCAGTGTTGATGGATTTAGTTTCTGAAAAATGCCCATTTGCTCCCTGTAAGAAGAGCAGGTTTGTGTTTATTCATTGGCTCTGAGATGAGATAATTGGTATTTTTATGATATGAATAGAGCCTTTGTGTTTTTGAATGTTGTGAAACAAAGCTGTATTTGTAAACACATTTCAAAAAATATAAATGACACTTTTTGGTAAAAATGTTCACTGAATAGCAAGAAAGTTCAGAAAAGGGAGCTTTGTTAACATTTAATAATAACTGTTTCTATTGATTATCTTATTGATGTTTAAAAAGTACCTGATTTTAGAAACTTTTGTGCTAAAAACAGTCTTCAGATGGTGCTATGGTAGAAAAATACTTTATCCAATGTTCCTTTTGATGTTTTAAAATTATTGTCTTGGTCTATAATGTATTCCAAATAAAAATAGTCACAAAATTATCTCTAGGAAACTCTTGCTTGGTGTTAGGTAAATGATGAACAACAGGGTAATATGGTCTAGCTGATTTAGTATAAATAAGCAATATAAGTCTTCAGACAAAATCCAAATTCAGTTTTTAGATTTTGAAAATTAAGGTTGCTATTTTTTTTTATTTTCGTTTCCTTTTTCCAAGATTTAAAGCTGAAAGGTTTACTTTTATTTTACATGTATGAATATTTTGCTTGCATGTATATAAATGTATCCACTGTGTGTGCAGTGCCTGAGGAGGCCAAGAGAGGGTGTCCAATAACCGGGAACCACAGTTACAGATGCAGCTGAACCCCGGTTCTCTGCTCTTAACTGCTGAGCCATTTTTTCCAGCCTCCCCCCCCTTCAAGATGTTTGTAGGCTTTTTGTAGTTATTTGTTTAGTATAAAAGGGCTATTTTAGAGAAAATGCATTATATCTAGTGGTAGTGATTTTTACCAACTTTTTAGGTGACAAAATTGCTAAGTTTCAATTTATTTTAACTGCCTAAATGTTAGTTACATAACTTTTTTTTAAAACTACCTTTGAAAGCTTAGAAAACTATAAACTAGTGCTAAAACAATTTTAATGGTTTGGAAGGGCAGACGCAGAAGTTGTCTTTCTTCCTGTACACTTTTCTTCTCCCTTGGTACTTTTTTACAGTTTTTCATGTGTATGCAAATTATGATAGCTCTGATTACTGGGAAATAGTAGCTTTGCAGCTTAGCTTTTGCAGTTAACAAGATACAGCCAAGGAGGGAGGAGTACTGTATAAGGGGTGATGTTGAGTCCATACTGCATTTAGTAGGTTATTTGGTTTCATCAATTACTTGTAATATTTGCCATATTGTAGAAAGTGATGCAATTTCCCAATACATAGGACTTAATAAAGTCCATAATGGTCAAAAGCAAAACCACAACCCGAAAGCATTAGCAGTTCTTCCTAATATTAGGATTCAGGTTCACCAACTTATTTATCCTCTTTGTTTAGAAAAGAAAGGCTTTTGCTTGATTACAAAGTCTGGGTTTTTTTTGGCAAGTTAATATTCTTGGATTTTTATTCCCAGATATTCTAACTGCCCAGTTTATAACAAACAGAAATATATCTAGTTACTTTAAGGTTAAGTCTAATGTCAAGCATATAGCAAATGTCACCTTCCTATTGTCATCACCAAAAGTGGTAGAAGGTGAGTGATGAGACTAGTATTTGTATTAATGAGCATAATCCATTCCTGATCTAAGATGTTCTTCTTGAGTTCCACCTCCCAATATGGAAGATTAAGTTTTCCTCACAGGCTTTCACAGGGAACACATTGAGACCACAACATTCTGCTTCTGGTCCTCCCAGTTCCTATCCTCACATGTAAAATAAATAAGAGTTCATATTAGTGGTCCCCAAAGTCTTAAATCTTTCTAGTATCAAGTTTAAAGTCTTAATTTAAATCCAGTCTCATTTAAATCTATTCAAATTGGATTTATCCTGGGACAAATTTTCCCTTTTAACTGTGAGCTTGTGAAATCAAAACAAGTTATGTGTGCACAGTATATAATTGTGAGGCAGACATAGGACAGACAATTTTATTCATGAAGGAAGAAGAGATAGGCAAGAAACAGAAGTACCTGACCTCAAGTAAGTTCAAAACTCAACAGAAAGAACAGCATCAAATCTTTTTTTTTTTTTTTTTTTTTTTTGAGACACGGGTTCAGTGTGGCTTTGAAGTCTGTCCTGGAACTTGCTCTGTAGACTAGGCTGGCCTAGAGTCAGAGAACTGCCTGCCTCTCTGCCTCTCTGCCTCTCTCTGCCTCTGACAGGATTAAAGGTGTGTGTACCACCACAATCACCACCCAGTTTATTATCAAATATTTTAACATTAAATAAAGTGTGTGTGTGTGTGTGTGTGTGTGAGAGAGAGAGAGAGAGAGAGAGAGAGAGAGAGAGAGAAAGAGAGAGAAAGAGAGAGGGGGGGAGAGGAAGGGAGCGAGGGAGAATGTGGTGCCACACAGCCACACATCTATGTAGTGATCGGAGGACAACTTTTGGAGTTGGCTCTACCTTGTTGAGGCAGTCTGTTTCTGCCTTTCTTGTTGCATACTCAAAGTTAACTGGCCTGAGATTTTCTTGTCTCTGCCTCCCATCTTGATCTCCATTAGAATCACTTATTACTAACACCCTTTCCAGTATTCACTTCAAAAATAGTTTTAGCTTTTATTTTATCTCCAGTTCTAAAACTGCCCCTCATTCTCAGGTGTCTTTTCAAATACTTCACTCTCAGGTCCTGGATTCTTCTCTTATAGCTTTGCTCCTGCTGAATACCTGAGACTAAGCAGTTTATGAACAGAAGTTATTATCCCATAGTCTGGAGGCTGGGAAGTCAAATGTCAAAGTTCTATGTGGCAAGAGCCTTTCTACATCATCAGGTGCCTGGGTGTGAGGACAGTGTGGGCAGGGGACCAGATCCTTTTAGACGTTAATCCTTTCACATGAGTGGAGCCCTCATGACCTGAACATTTCTCCATAGACCTCACTTCCTAGCCTCACATTCTAGCATGGGCCTTGGAGGATGCAGTCAGACCAAACTAGCTAAATAATAGAATTCACTAGTGATGCCTTTTATGTCACATGTTTTTTTTGTGAAGTAATACAATTTTAATTTCTTCCATTTATATAAAGTTGGTCAAAGTTTCTAATTTTAAAATAATTATTTTTTGTAGTGGGGTCAGAGAACATAGGAATTTGTTCCTGTTAAGTATTCAATTGTAACATGACCCTCTAAGCATTGTTTTTCATGTATTGTCATGAAATTATTTATAATATTATATTTGTATTAGGTTTAAGGTTTGTGGTCATTTTTTCCCTCCCAATATTGGTAATTGTGTTTTCCGTGGTATTTTTTGTTTGTTTTGAGATAGGGCTCATGTAACCTGGGTTGGCTTTAAACCATACTTACTGTGTTACTAAGGATGGGCTTGAACTTCTGCTTGGTTGCTTCTGCCTCCCAAGACCTATGGGTCTTGATCCCTTTTTGTGGGGATGACAAAACAACCCCCTTTACAAGCGTTGCCTAAGACCATAGGCAAACGCAAATATTTACATTTTGATTTATAATAGCAAAAATACAATTATGAAGTAGCAACAAAACTATTTTATGGTTGGGGGTTACCACAACATGAAGAACTGTATTAAAGTTGGGGTTACAGCATTAGGAAGGCTGAGAATCACTGATTTAGGGTAACTTTTGTGCTAAGAATAGTTCAGCCACATTAGTTATTTAGTATAAGTGTTTTGGATTTTCCATACTTATTCCATGTATATGCTGCTTCATACTTAAAACATTTCGCAGCTCCTTTTTTTGTTTTAGCTTGCTATTGTGGAGTTACCATATACTTGTAGGATTTGGCATTAGTAACATACTTGTGGGTTAGCTTTGAAGGTTTCTAGAGATAACTTCTCTAAATAGCTCCCTCCACTCAACCAATGCCCTAGGAATTGCAGCTGCTGTTGCTTTCCAAATCTCCAGTCTGTTCTGATTCCTCAGGTCAGGGAGACCACTCTCTGTATACTGATTTGCAGATTATCTCCACATAGGAGATGAAAATGATGGTAGGGTTCATATTGTTTCTCTTAGGGATTCCAGTTTTATAATTTGTTTTTTAATGTTGAAAAGCAGTCATTTGATAGGTAGGTATTTTCCACTTTTCTAATTGCTTTGCAGGGGAAGGTTAATTTAGTGCCAATTACTGAAATTGGTTTAAATCAGAAATCTGCTTTTTTTTTGTTATTAGAAAGGTAAATGTGGCTGAAAGAAACTTTATATTGGGAAGAGGAATCATGATACATGAATATGGGCAGTATTGATGAAACCAGGACAGCTGTACCCATCTGGTTAAATTGCAGTGTAAATTATGCTCTTGGGGGTATGTGGAGACTGAATAGAATCTTTATGCTGATAGATATGGTAAGGTAAGGCAGAGTGGGCCATCAAAAATGATGTCACAGTTTTTATATGACTTACCCTTTTAATGGGGTTAGTAAGTCCACTCATTAGGATTTGGTAAGGCCTTAGATGCATGTGAAATGCTTTTGTGATGACAATGTAATTAAAGTATGAGTGCTGCGCTCTGCAGAATCTGTCCATACTCTGGATCTTTTATAAATGTTTCTAAAATATATGATGCCTGGTACCATCAGGACCTATAAAGGCACTGTAACTTCAAAATACCAGAATAAATATCTAGGAGAACCTTTCTTTCCCCTCTTTCAAGAATGGAAAGCTTAGTATATGAGAATTCTTAACTTCATAGCAATCTTTGTATAAGATAATCATTTAAAAAACAAACACAATACCAAACAAGCTAGAGTCCTAGCTGTCCATATAAACAGGAGTGGCATAGTGAACACTTGTGATTTGTGTGTGTGTGTGTGTGTGTGTGTGTGTGTGTGTGTGTGTGTGTGTGTGCATTCAGGGGAGTAAAGTCATGTTTGTTGTGGTAGAGACTCCTTAGTATAAAATCAGGCCTGAAGTGGTAGCATTAGAGATAGATAACAACAGTTTTCAGGCCTGTTTAGCGCATCAACATCATTGCTGTTCATTCACCTTCCTATATTGTTCACTTGTGCTCGTTTCCTATATCATTAAAGGGAGAAAACAGTCATACTTTTGCTATTAAAGATACTCTTTTCACAGAGAGACCACAATCTGTAAGACACAGACTAAAGCCAAAAGTGGCTTACTTTTAACTGTTTTGTTTGATTCTCTTGAATCTAGCAAGGTTTTAAAAGAGAAAAATATGATTTTATGATTTCTTTTTCTTCTTTGAGACACAGGATCTTATGTGTGTGGAAGACACAGGCTGGCTTCAAACTTCTGTGTAGCCAAGGAAGACCTTGAACTCCTAATTCTCCTTTCTCTACTCATGTGCTAGATTACAAGCCTGGTTTAAGCAGGCTTTTTTTTTTTTTATAATGGGGCAACACTCTGCCCATCAAATTACACCAAAGAGATCATTTTCATAGCACTTTGAAAAAGGCAAATAACAGTAGTTAACTTTGAGTAATATGGTTGAGATTCCACATTATCTTTATTCATTTCATTAAAATAGTTTATATTTTCAGGTGTTCTCAGCTTATCTCATTGGATGTTACATTATCTTGTACCCTAATTAAATGTACTTTACATGTTTTGTATTTTTAAATATTATTATGAATATGTATTAATATACAATTTTTTATCTGTTTAGTAGACTTTTTACCAAGAAAAATTGTGATCTGGTTTTCCATTTATCTCTAAAATGTAAACTCTTTTACCTCTTTGTTTTATTCAGTAATTGTTCAAGTATAAAGACTGTTGTTATACACAGGCATTCAGTAGGTTTATATTTTTATTTTATTTATTTATTTTTGGCTGTAAATGTTAGATGTAAAACTTGGCCTGTATGATGGAAAAAAAAAAAAAAAGGGTTTGAAACACAAGCTTGAATGAATTAAAAAGTGCTTTAAAAATATGTATGGGCCAGGCAGTGGTGGCACACGCCTTTTAAGTCCAGAACTTGGGAGGCAGAGGTAGGTGTATCTTTGTTAATTCGAGGCTAGCCTGGTCTACAAAGTGAGTTCTAGGACAGCCAGTGCTGTAAAAGAGAGAAACCCTGTCTCAAAAGACAAAAATAAAAACCAAAAAGAATTTATTTTTATCTTATGTGTCTTGAATGTTTTGCCTGCATGAATGTATGTGTACCATGCATGTGCCTAATTCCTGTGGAGGCCAGAAAAGGGTGTCAGATTCCTTGGAACTGGAGTTATACACAGTTGTGAGCTGCCATGTGGATTTGGGAGCTTAACCTGGGCCCTTTGCAGGAGCAGCCCGTGCTTTTGGACAGCTCTCCAGCCCTAAAAGTGCTTCATTTAGAAAAGGATCATATAATGATTTCCGTATCATGTGTGCATAGCTGATTGTTACAGCTCTTTTGTGTTTTGGTGCAGTTGCTTGCATGTATGTCTGTCTGAGAGTGTCCGTACCCAGGAAGTAGAGTCACAGACAGTTGTGAACTGCTATGTAGGTGCTGGGAATTGAACCCAGGTACTCTGGAAGAACAGCCAGTGCTCTTAACTGCTGAACCATCTCTCCAGCTCATTATAGCATTTCTTGGTAAAGAAACTGAGATTTAAAAAAAAAAAAAAAAAATTATGGAAAAGTTTTGTAAGATCTGAGTTATAGGCCTCATGCAATCATGTTTATTCTACACATGTTTTGTGATAGCAGATTCTCTTCTTGGTGTTAGTATGCAAAGGGGACAGGGACATGGTCTTTTTGGAAGATTAGTTTTAGGAGATTTTAGGTAAATTATCTGTATTCTGGGTAATGGTATAAAGTACATTCAGTGGTAGATGTGGCTAAAAAGGAAACAAAAATAAAACCCAGAAAGTTTGCAGAGCTACAGCTTTAGTACTTATTTTTAGCTGCTTTTAGAGTGTCAGTTTCCAGTTTTAGCTTTATATGGTGTGAAAATGTTTGAATTTGTACATTGGGTTTGTGGTGGATTTGGTTATTGATAATGCTATTCACCATGGTTTAAGCACCAGTCTACATTTTCCCCTATTAGATAAAAAGGCCCATTAAACCTCATTTATATTGTTTGTAGTCTATTCTTTAGAGTCACTGGCCTTTAATTTTTATTAGACATCCTCTTTTAAAGAAAGTAGCTATATTGGGAATGGAGGTAATCTATCAGAAACATGAAAAAAAGCTTTTTGAGTATTATCTGGCTAATAACAATTCAGTTCAAACCTCAATTGTACAAATAGGAGAAATACTTTTCAGTCTCTCATGATTGTGGTCTGATGCAGATGTGGATCTCAGATATCTTCCCATTTCTTACATGGAATTCCAAAAATTGTACAGAATGGTATTATGAGTAGCTTGACTCAGGAATTAAGCTCCATAGTTATTCCTAATGAAGTGGAAATTAACTGTGTAATGTATGTGTTTAAATGACTTTCAATGTTCTATGTACCATTTAGTGGTTTTTATAGGAGAAGTAATTGTTCATAATTTGTACACTGAGAACATTCCTTAAAAGAAGGAAGCAAATTTAATATATAATGATGTGGCATGGCCATTGTTTGTTTGTTGTCTCAAATTAAAGTAAATATCAGTTACAAAAGATTATCCAGTATTTAGCTTTTATTTTCTAGGCACACTGGGGTCATAAAATGACTCTTCAGATTCTTAAGGAGGTCATTGTTTTTTTTTTTTTTGTTTTTTGTTTTTTGTTTTGTTTTGTTTGGTTATTCTTTCCCCGGGACAGGGTTTCTCTGTGTAAAGGTTCTGGCTGTTCTGGAAGTAGCCCTGTAGACCTTGAATTTACAGATAACCAACCACTTACTTCTGCTTCCCCAGTCCTGGGATTAAAGGCATGTGCTACCACTGCGTGGCTTTCTCTTTTTCTTAATGGTACTTGGTATTTGGATTTTATTGGCATGATATTTACTATTAATTTAGAGACTTTGAATATATAGAAAGCATACTTTGTTTTGTTTCAGAATGTGGGATGGTGTATGTTGAACAGAGGTGAAAAGTTTATTTAGGTTGGAGGTAATATACATCTGAAACATAGCCTTTGTTTGTAAATGCCAGTTTTTCACTCACTCACTCACTCACTCACTCACTCACTCACTCACTCACTCACTCACTCACATACATACATACATACATATATATCTTTTGCATCTTTGGTGCTGTGCATAGGATTTAGGGCCTTCTGCATTCTATTCAAGTACTCCCTGTCACACTTGTATCTCTGAGACATGAGCTCTAGCCCCACCTTCCCTCCTGCTTTATTTTTGTATTTGGAAACAGGGTCTTAAAGTTATTCAAGCTGACTTTGATCTTAGTGTAGTACAGACAGGTCTTGAACTTGGGGTCCTCCTGCTTAAACCTCTTATGGTGTATAGCTGGATTATAGGCATGTATCATCAGGTCTGTCTTACTCATGCTTTCCCTTTATATTTTGTTTCTAGGAAAACTAGTTTTGGTACAATTTAGCTTTGTTGCTTTTGACTAGGTTTTAGAATCTTTAGTGTGTTTTTACCAGGTTAATATAAAAGGGTAGAGAGCAATTAAAATCAAGGTATGGCCTTTATTTCATAAGAAGAATATTTTGATATCTGAAAAAGGAAAAAAAAATCTTTAAGTTTGTTGATCTTAGTGCTTTATAACATTTAAGCTTCATAGCTTAAAAACATCTGCTTTGTAACATGAAAGATTCCTACCCACAATCATCCCTCACTCTTTCTGGATGCAGCTGTTTATTTTTTAAACAATCTTGGTTCTGAATGGTCAGATTTAATTTGATATTATGTGTTATAGCAAGTAAAAATTGTTATGCTTGTGGCAGGATATGACCTGTACCTCAGAGGAATTGGAGTTTAGACAGCCTTCATAGATGCTACCATAGGGTGCTGCTGATTTGGTTCCCAGGAAAACATGAGATTACCATGGCAACATAACCTCTTTGAAGGTAGAAATCCTGGCAGAGTGGTTGGAGCTTTTAAAGTGCTTGGTGTGTTGATAGGAAAGGATCCAGACAGCAATAAGCACACAAGTGTAGGCCAGCAGTCAAAGAAAATAAGCCTTTGGTTTTTAGCTTTAACTTGAGGACAAGTACCTTTTAAGTTTGCCTCTCAATTCTGGTGTTCCTTCAGAACAAATATTTATATGAGATTTCCCACATGTATGGTGTTACATAGTTTCTAGGTATATACCATGTATATAAAACTAGTGTGATAGTGTACATTCTGGTATTGTTGGCTTCTGATATTGAAAGATTAAAAAATTACAAGTTACCCCTTCTAGAATTTAGTATTGTTTAAAAACTAGTGATAAACAAAAATATACTCTTAAAGTTTGATCTTTGTATGGTTGTCACTATACATGTCCTATAGTAGTAACTTTCCACACTGAATTTGAGCTATAATTTGCATTTTTGCACTGTGTCTCTTCATGCCTGTTTCTGAGCCATTGCTCACATGATCCTTCTGCTGAGCATGGTTTCATTTTTACTGTGTTTATAAATGTTTGGGTTTAATTTTTGTTACTAAGCTTTGCTTTGGGAATTTCTTCCTCAATTTTTCAAAGATCAGTTTATTTTTATTTTATGTGTCTGTGTGTACCACATGCTTACTGGTGTGGTGCCCTTGGAAGCTGGAAGAGGACATTGGATCCTTAGAACTGGAGTTACAGGTGGCTGTGCTGCATGGTGTGGTGCTGGGAACTGAATTTGGACCTTTATAAGAGCAGCCAGTTCTCTTAAACACCGATCCATCTCTCCAGTTCTCCTTACCAAAGTTTTGATTAAAATTTACATACTTAATTGTAACACGAGTTCTAATTGGTCTTAATAATAAAAACCCAGAGCTAGATATTAGGAGAAAATGCTGAGAGATAAGAGAGACTAAGGAGCAAAACCACAGCCTTGCTCAACTTCCCAGCTGAAAAAGATAATGAGCTCCTGTCTCCTCCTGCCTTAGCACTTTCCTCTCTTTGCCCTACCATATCACTTCCTGTCTGCCTATACAGACTTCCAGACCTCTATGGTTAACTAGTTGCTAGCTCTGCCCTCTGATCTTCAGGTAAGCTTTATATTTTAGGGTATAAACGAGGTATCACTACACTCATTCACTTAGAGCTTTGTAGTATTTTATGCTTTAAAAAATGTGCTACTTGTTGCTCTTAATTTGAGGTCTATGTATAGTTAATATATGTAAAACTAGTTGACTAATGGCTCAGATTAAGTATGTTAATGATAAAAACATACTCAAGCAGTAGATTATTTTGCTTTTAGTGAGGTCTGTAGGCAGTCTCCATGGTGAACTCAGTTAAGTATGCTTTTAACACTTATTCCCAGAATTGGTAACTTGTGTACATTTTTAGCTTCTTGTATATTTTTGGTTGTGAGTCTAACCTTTTAACAGCTGAGCCATCTCTCCAGCCCTCAGCTTCTTGTGTAAACTGAAGATCCCAGCAAATAATTTTAGTTTGAATTTGGTAGGGGAATATAGTCAGTGCTTGATGCTTAGCTACCATTATTGAAGATGAGCATCTTTTCATCACTCTACTCAGGTTCCACATATTTCATTATGGGCTGATAAGCTCTTTTGATAAGTTCATTTTATTATTGTCTTTTAAATTATTTCTTGTTTAAAGAAATAAATGCTAGGAAATTTTAATTGACATATAAAAAATTTAAAATTGACATATAAAAGAGTAGATTTCAGATGGTATAGTAGAAATATACATCATTACACATTACTCATATTGACTGTCCCTATTCTTTCTTGTTTCTCTCCCAATTTTCACTGGTTATTTTCCTGTTGACTATGTTCTTGTTCTATTTATAAATCTAGATTCTGTGTGAGAGATAAAGTATTTCTCTTTGTTTCCCGAGAGAGTCCCAATACCTTTTTAAGTTTCGGTCTTACACATGAGGGAATGTTTGTCCCTATAATAAATTCAACCTGATGGTAGTGTGTGACCTTTGAGTGTCATTAATTCAGTTTGCTTTATTTTATTGCAATTTTTGCATGTATGTTCAAACTGATCTGTAATTTTCTTAAAGTTTTGTATTAGTACGAATGAACTTTGCAGTAATTTTTATTTTTATGAAATTGTTTTTAGGGGTATTGAGGTTATTTCTTTAAGTTTGGTAGAATTTGGCAGTGAATCTGCTGGTTCTGTGCTTTTCTTTGTGTATTATAGATCTATTATGTTATTTATGCCTTCATAATTCAGTATGTTATGTGTCTAGAAATTTTTTTTTATTTTTAGATTGTTCCATTTTTTTGAATGGAGGTTTTCAAAGTATTCCTTGTGATCCTTTGGATTTTATAGCTTTTTGTTGTAATGTCTGTCTATTAAATTTGTGTTTTTTCTTTTAATTTGTTTGGCTAATACATGAATTCATGGTGATTAAAAAAAATGGGTGATCATGCTGCCAGGGTTAATGCCCAGGAGATGATAATCATTATTTTTAATAGTGATATTAAAAGGCAAAACTAAGTATTTTGCCATACTCTTTAAGAAGTAAACTATTGGGCAGCTAAATACTTGGTGAGGAGTAACTTCCTAAGTATTTCAGTTATCACCTGGGAGAGGAATGATAAGACTGTTATAATTTTATATTTTAGCCCTAGTGATTAGTGAATGTAGGTATTGAGCATCACAGATAAAACACTGCTGAAAGACATTCAGATAGCCCTCTTGATTAAAGGCAGTTTCACCCATGTTATATTTTTGTGTGTAAACCCCACCCACCCACCCAGGAAGTGTTAAATTACAAAAAGTTCTAATCAGAAAAATTCAGATTGGGAAACTTGGCAGGATAAACAGGCAGGTCCTCCTCTGTCTACTCAAAATCTCAGTGGGAAAATCTGGGGAGATATGATTATAAGGATAGTAGTAATGACTTAGAGCTGATCCCAAGTCCATGACGTTTTTAAGTTGAGACCTTTGATTTAATTACACCTATAAAGACCCTATTTCCAAATAAGGCCCTGTTAGCAGATATTGCATGGTTAGGTCTTGGATATAGATTTTTTTCATTCTGTCATTTTGAGGAACAATGCAACTTGTGTCAGCAGTGCTGTGAGTTAAAAGGCAGAGGCAGAGTCTTGTCTTTATTTGGATACTGTTGTAAACTAATAGGTTGTAAGATGCAAACTTTCTGAGATACTGTGCATGTAAATGCTGCTTATATAGTAAAGTGTTTTTGTAAACTTTTAAAATTGTTAATGGCATTTATTTTTTTATAAAGAGTTGTAGATAAGCATCATTTGCACTTGTCATATTGTGATTTATTGGAGGTTCTTCAGAAGAGGCCCTAGACAATAGCCCATCCAGTTTGCAGTTTGTTTCTGTAAGTGAAATTTTACTGAATCATAGTCATGTGTACTTGTTTATATGTGGCTTGTGGTTGTTTTTGTAATACAAAGACAGATAGTAATTGGGGCAACAACATTTAGGCCTTGCAAAAGACCTAAAATAGTAATTTTTGGATCATCGCAGAAAGTTTGCTGGCCCCTGAAACAGATGAGATTGTGGTACCATGAGCTGACAATAGTTAAAGCTCTGTTTGATTTGTTTAAACTAGGAAAATGTAAAGAAAAATAGGAGCAGAATTTTCTCCATATACAGTTCTGTTATATCAGGAGCATTTTGTTAAAATACAAAACTAATAATGGTGAGATGCTAACAGTTTTGAGTTCATGAAGTTCCTTATTTTGTTCATACTTATTGGCTGAAATGTTTGCAATTTTATAAAGCTCAGCTGTATTGTGCTGTGAATCACTGCACAAGTGGGAAAGCTTTGGCAATATGACAGCAAAGTGCAAGCTTTGATACTTAAGCCAGAAGAAACTTAATATTATTATCATTATTATTACTACTTAACTACGTAGATTTTTGTTTGTTTGGATATATTTTGAGGCAGGGTTTTTTGTGTAGTTCTGGCTGTCCTGGAGCTAGCTCTGTAGAGCAGGCTGTACTGGAACTCAAGAGATCCTGCCTGCCTCTGCCTTCTGAGTGCTGGGATTAAAGGTGTGTGCCACCACTTCCCCTCTAAGTAACTTGTATAAATCATGAAAAACATGCCTGTTAGAAAAATTCTAAAAGGGCATATAATATTTGTCATAGAAGGCTAACTGGCAAAGGTGCAAATAGGAAAAAAAATGGTTAGAAATTACTGCAATTAAAAATGGCTAATTAAAAACTTGAACACTCTTGGATACAATTTGTAGCTTTGTGTTACTTGGCTGCTGTAGATGTTTTGAATAATTGAAGTTGTAGTTTGTAAAATTCAACAATAGGAAGTAGTAATCAAGTTTATTGATAACTGTAAATGAAGTTTCTGTTGTATTATGTGTGTTTACTCTCATATACTTGCCAGTTGTTGGATGCTTGTGTAGAGGCTCTCATTCTGTTGTGCATTAGGTTCACTTTACCACTGCTGCATCCATAGGGTTTTTGGTTCATGGAGTTTTAGATGAGTCAGAGAATTGTGTTTCTTGACAAATTCCCTTGTCTTCTTGTTACTGTCTGGAAGGACACCACTTTTTGATAATCACTGCCTAGAAATTAGGAGAAAGACAAAGTAAGTTCCCTGATGACCCAGCCCTGCCTTTGATAAATAGAGGCACTTTATCATTTGGATGTGTATTTAAAGAAGACATTTGTTTTATAGAAACTCATTGAAAACCCCAATCTTGTGTTTGTCTGCTTGAACAACATTTACTCATAATAATAATAATTCTGAATAAAAGTGGTTTCTTTGTACACTATATTATTTATATAGATCAAAATAAATTTAGCAGTAATTGAAACTAAAAATAGATAATATAAAAATTTGGTTCTACTGATACAGAATTGAATACAAGAAACTAATTTTGGTAAAATTACATTTAAAAAAACAAGCACATGAATCTTTAGTTTAATACTGTGGTTCAGGAGTATTATTCTCCTTGCTTATTTAACTAAGTAGTAATCTTTCCTATTTAATACCCAGCAATACTAATTAAATAGTAAAAACAAAATACCCTGTCAATTTCCATAAATAATAGTGTTCCCTTAGGCTTCATTGGGCCTGCAGGAAACAGGCCTATATTGCCTGGTAGACTTTCAACAGTGATGAAGAGCTGTTTGAAAATCTGTTTTGTCAAGTAAAAGTTCCTGTTGAGTCCATGAGATGTCACTAATGTGACTGAACTGAATTTTAATTATTTAAAATTTATGTTTGAGTAGGCACACTTGGCTGGAGGCCATCTCATTGGACAGCTAGGCAATTTACAGTGTGGCTTACCTCGGGTTATTAATATATTAATACTTTTCAAAAAGAATGCAGTGTTTGGTTTGCTGACATTTTTGCTTAGGTCGCTCAGTTTTTATTGTTGTCTTGTTTACTTTTACTATCACTTTTGTAAGCCCTATCAGTTTAATTTACTTGTGCTTTATATGCTAAAATGTCTTTAGGATCAGCTGATACTAGATTGAAATTTGTTGTCAGGAATGCTAATATTTTACTCATTTTCTAAAACTATGCAATTCTTTTGTATATCAGTTTTCATTTCATTTTTGTTGAATTAAAAGAAATAGTTCTTACACTGACCTACATTTTTTCTTTCTTCCGTCTCTCTCAGCTCCTTTCCCTTCCCCTTTTATGCACTACCCCCCACTGTGTACCCCTTTCCCTTCTCCTTTCCACTTATATACTTAGCTAACCCTAACCCTTTTAGTAATAATTCTTTTTATTTGCTTATTTATTTATTTTTGAGACGGTTTTTTGTGTATCCCTGACTGTCCGGGAACTTGCTCTGTAGACAAAGCTGGCCTTGAACTCATAGTTCCATTTGTCTCTGCCTCCTGAGTGCTGGGATTAAAGGCATGTGCCACCACTGCCTGTTTTAGTAATAACTTCATTTTGAGCAAGTCTTGCTAAATTACCCAGTCTGGCATCAAATTTGTAATCCTCCTGCTCCAGACTTATGAGTAGCTGGGTTAAGGTATCTACCACTGCTCCTATCATTATTTTTCTGAGCTTTCAAATTAGACTCTTTAAAATTTCATTTAGCTTACATCTTGCATCATTCAGTATTGGTGGTTTGCTTTGAACCTTGCATTCTTGAGATCTAGGAAATATATAGGAAAATGACCCTGACATTTATGGATATCTACTTTGTATGTCTTTTTTTTTTGGTGATTTAATAGTAATAGAGGTTTACATCGAAGTGTTGTTCCTGCTGTTATTAATGTGTTAATGGTTTTTTTTATATGCTAAACAAGAACTCTATCATTGAGCTATATCCCCAAGCTAATGTGAATTCTTAATGTATAATGTATATATGGACTTTGAAAATATTATTGAGTGAAGGAGCAAATATCCAGTGTAAAGTGACTGAGATATTCTTAGTAACAATAGATTTGTATCTGTCCTGTGTTCCTAAGTCTGGAAGTCTATGTCCTTAATAAATGAAAAATGCAGGAAAACATTTCATATTTCCATATTCATAATTGATGCATATTAGTTGTTCATTAATGTTGAGACTTTCATTATTGATTCTGTTTTCTATAGTGGACACCAGCTGTCATTCTCAGTTTTTGTTTGCTATTCATGTATTCTGTGATTTTTATGTTTTCATCTTTACTTATAATACATATTTTCATAAAAGTAGATACGATTGGTCAGATATCTTTATCCTGAAGATTCATGTCTTTTCTGCTACAGGTGGTAGTTACTGAATTTACAGTGGAACCTCAATATATTGATCTGTGACGCTGTATATTCTTTCTTCATTTAGGTCAGTGTGGTGCTCATATTTCCAAATGTCTGAAGCCTATGGTGAACTGTCATGCTTATTTTTGGTAATTGAAGCTTGAATTTTTTAGTTCTTCAGTGAACATACAGAAGGATAACAGGGGCTATAGTCATTACACAGAAGGCTCCTTAATTGCAATCAAATAGATATAGTTTGAGGGAATTCAATATGAAACAAGTATAATTGGGTTTTACAGAATTCATTGTGTCTTTTAGTGTTTCTATGGTTTCTTTGTGTTTGTATGTGTGTGTGTGTTGTATGTGGTGTGTGTGAGGAATTGCTGTTACATCTTATTTTTTTATTTTTTTTTTTTTTTTAGTGTGTCTGTGTCTTGCCTGCATGTATATGTGCCTATCATGTGTATGTCTGTTGCCCCCAGAGGCTAGAAAAGGATACCAGATCCCCTGGGACTGGAGTTACAGACTGTTGTGAGGCACAGTGTGTGTGCTGGGAGTCAAACCTGGGTTCTTTAGAAACACAGCCAGTGCTGTTAACCAATGAGCCAGGGTCTCTCATCAAACACATTAGTCTGTTAAGACTGGCCAGCCAATGAAGTTCATGGACCTCACAATCTTCCTTACACCCCCACAGCCTGGGGTCATAGGCATATACCACCATGCTACCAGGTATGTATATGTGACTTAGGGCTTTGAATTTGTTTCCTCATGCTTGTGTAGCAGTCAATTTAGCAACCCCATCGTCTTTCAAGTTCCAGGTTCCTGTGGTCTCTTGATTCAGTTTCTTAATGACTGTTGCCTTTTATTCCTGCTTTCTTTTTGCAGACTGTTTTTGTAATAGTTTGTCCAGGTTCACAGGTACTTCAGTTTAAGCACCTTTTTCTGGACTAGCTTTCTGACAGTAACATTCAGGATAGAGAGCATCTGGTGACTAATGACTTAATGAATTGACAAGTCTTGGATTGACCACCTTAGCATATCTCATCCAGTTGCTGGGGTTATGAAGTGTTCATTTGTAACTGGTAGAAACATGACTGCTTAGGGTTGCTTATTCAACAAACAGGACTGTGAGTGATTTTTGTATCAGGAGTAACTAAATGGGTTGTCAGTGCCATCATCAGTTCCATTACTTTCAATTTTATTAATAGTTATTTTGAGCACTTACAAAAATAAATATACAGTCTTTCACAGCAATGCTTTGTAGGTGACTAGAAGCAGGTATAATGTCTCCAAGGATTTCACAGTCTGAGCCATATATCAACAGCAATGCATTACAGTAATTCTAATATAAGCAAATGGCTTAATAGTCATATCAATTAAAAGTTTAGAGCTGTATTTCTATTCTTAAGACAAACTCTGTTACGTTGAGTCACTTTCATAAAATATATACATGCCACTTTAAAAAAAGGGGAATGGCATGGAACTTTATAGTATAATCCCAGGTAATATGCACAGTCATGTCTGAAGTAAAAGTTTGAATAAGTAACAGAAATACTGCAATTGTTGCGGTTGATAACTCATTGATGTTCTACTGTATGGCAAACGCGTGTATTGAGAAGATTGTTTTCTTATTCTTCCACCTTTTCTTTAGACCTGACCTTTGTTTTCTTTTTATGTAGATATGAATTTTGTTTTTTTTTGTGCTGTATTGAACTCCTTTAATATTAACTTTTGCTTTTTTAGTTATTGTAATAGAGACCTTGATATTTTATGTGGTTCTTTCCTTGTATTCATTTTCTTGGCATTTAATTACAATTGGACTTTGCTACAAATATTTGAAACAAGAATTTTATCTGTACATTCCTTACGGACATTTTTTTTTCAGAGTTGGGCTCATTTGAAAGTCTTATTTTGTTGAAAAATCTAATACAGCTTTATTTCAATAATGTCATTATTTAAATGATTAACTTGGAGAATAATTATCTGTTACTTGTGTGAACATGAACAAATATTTTACACTCATTTCAACTATATATTTTGTGTAGAAGGTTATAGTTACTGTGCTTCCTTGAAGTTAATTTTGTTGGTAAATCTGAAAATCGTGATTATTTTGTTTCCTAGTTGAAACAGTCACATGCCTTTGGCCAGAAGTTGTATCATATTAAACAATCAGTCACATTGGGATGTCAGGATAAGTGAGTGCCCACTTAGTTGTTTTTTTTTTTTTTTTTTTTTTTTTGGCACTTTCATTAAGATAGCCATCGTCCACTCATGAGCTGCAGTGGCTGAGTTCATCATACCTTGGCTGATCAGGAAGCTGAGAACCACAGGCCTGACACTTCAAGGTCTGTCCTGCAGTGGGTCACTTCACCAGCGAAGTCCTACCTCTTCAGGTTCCACAAACTTCCCCAAATGGTGTTACCAGCCATAGACCAACTGAGAGGGAGCAGTTCACATTTATGTCTTCAGTGTTCCCAAGATGTGCATTTGAAGTTGTTCTGTTTAAGCCAGTTCATTCTAGGATAACTCATGGCATTTAAGAATATTACTTTTTTGTCTTCCAGAAGAGGTTGTGTGTGTGTGTGTGTTTTTTTTTTTTTGAGTTATTTATTTTAATTTTGTGTGCATTGGTGTCTTTGCCTGTCTGTGTGAGGGTACCAGATCCCTTGGAACTTGAGTCACAGACAGTTTTGAATTGCCATGTGGTTACTAGGAATTGAACCCAGGTCCTCTGGAAGAGCAGCAAGTGCTATTAACCACTGAGCCATCTCTACAGCCCTAAGAATATTACTCTTAAGGCCTTTTATGTCTGACATGTCCTTGTACCTGCCATGGCATTAATTTATTTATTTTTTCATTTACTGAGTAGTCTGTGTTTTGGAGATGTTGGCAGAACGAGAAGCGTTTTGTGTAATTGCTTCCCATTGGCGCCATTCAATAACATTTAAAATATACATTTTCCCTGCTGTATTTTCTCAATTTAATGCGATAATTGTAAATGTTTAAAAATTTTAGCCTGCATCTTATTTAAAGACTGCAAGAGAAATAGAAGAACATGTGTGTGCAAATATGTGTGTTTGTTTACTTTTATGTGGAAGTCAGGATAACCTTGAGTGTAATTCCTTAGTGCCACCCATGTGTAGTTTTTGAGGCAGGATCTCCCATTGGCTTGGATCTTTAGCAAGTAATCTAGGCAGGATGGTTGGGATTAAAAGCTTATGAGCTTGTGTCACCATGCTATACTTTTTTAATGTGAGTGGATTGAACTCATGTCTTTGGTTACATTAATTTCTGAAGAGATAAGATGGTACATCTAGATACAATCAATTTATATAACTGATTAGACATAAATTGTATTGGTTAAATACGAACTTTGATGGATCATGGTTTAAAATTTATATCAGCATTTGTTTCAGTTTTGAAAAACTCATGGTTGATAGTAACAGATTTTAGTAATTAATCAACGGTGATTTTGTACTTTTTTCTATTAATATTTTCTACTTGAATTTTATTGCTTAATGTGCTTTTTATTTTTGTAGTTGGGAATGTACTTGCAGTCTCTCACACAAGTTTTCTAAACGCAGATAATCTACAAACTATCAAAATGTATAGATATGAATGCATTTATCTAAAACATAATATATAAACTTTAGTGCTTGTTTCTAAAAATCTCAATGGAGGATTACAGTTGTAGAATTTGATTTTATAGGAAAAAAGTGAATCAGCTGGAATAGTTTAATTAAAACAGCAAAGAAATTTCTAAACAAGGGGCTAGAGAGATTAGATTGTTCATTGGTTAAGTGTATTTTTTTGGTGTTGCAGAAGATCAGGGTTGGATTTCCAGGACCCATATGGTGGTTCACAACTACCTGTAATTCCAGTTCCAGGGTATCTGATACCTTCTGGCCTCTGGGGGTCACTCCATGTACGTGATATACAGAAAATATATTCAGGCAAACACTTATAATAAAATAAATAAATCTAAAAAAAAATTAAAGAAAAATTTAAATGTCATCGACCCTCAAAATCCATAGAAAATTTTATTGTTTTGTAAAGCGAGGGATAAAGGATGGCTTGATGCGAGAATATCTTGTCTGCAAAACTTTTTGCTACTTTAAATAACCCTGTTTATCCATGTCCAATTATGCTACATTTATTACCATCATTTATTTATATTTGAACATCCTTAGTGATTTGGATTGACTTCAAGTTGTACAGTGTATTGTAACGAGTGATTTTTTTTTTTTTTTTTTTTTTTTTTTTAAAGAAATTCTGCAGATCAGACTGGCTTCAGTTTGTAATTTTAGATCTCAGCCTCCCACCAAAATGCTGGTTTAACAACCATGTACTATCATGATCGGCATAAAATTCTTTTTAATACAAATGATTAAAAGTTTAAATAATCAATAGAAAAACTTGTAGTTTTTGTGACAGCATGGATAATCCCAGAGGGTATTACATTGGATGAAATACACCAGACATTGAAAAATAAATGCCATATAGTTTCATATGTAGATGCATAAAATTGAATTCACAGACATCAATAGAATGATAGTTATTAGTAAAGGAAGTAGATATTGGGAAAATGATGGGAGATGTCATTCTGTATTTGTTTCTCTTATTGGTTAATGAATAAAGCCCTGTTGGCCAATAAGAAAGCAAGGTAAGTGGGACTAGGAGACAAGCAGGATTCTGGAAGAGCTAGTGGAGGAGATTCAAGATGTAGAGACTGGAGAAAAGAAGGTCCAGACTCTCTCTCCAAATAAGACAAGGCCACATGGAAATACTTAGATTGATAGAAATGGGTTAATATTTAAGATAGAGCTAGCCAATAAGGAACACTAGTAACAAGCCAACAACATTGTATCTAATAAAAAAAATTGACCATTGTGCAGATTTTTAACTATAAAACATTAAGTAGATAATGTAAAGACATTGTTAATTAGTTCTATTTAATATTTAGCATATTAAAAACATCATGAATGCTTGTGATCTTACCACTTGTGATGTAGAGACAGGAGGGTTGGGACTTCAGTACCCGCCTTAGCTATGAGTTCCCGCCTTAGCTACGTGATACCCTGTCTTAAAAAATGTTCCTCCATCATTCCCCCATACCAAACCATGGTAATAACTATATGTAATTTTTGTTGGTCATTGTTAACAGATAGAACTTTCTTTTTCCATAGGATGTTTTATTAGTTTTACTGTGGAACTTTTTTGATTTTCTTTAATATTGTCTCTTCTAAATTCCATCTTTAAATTTTTTAAAAAAATTAATGAGAATTTATTAAAATCACTACAGATTTTAAGAAAACCTGTTTCTAAAATGAGACTATATATGACGTACAATAAAACACTTCGTGTATGTGGTGTGTGTATTTAGGTATGTGTGTGTATATGCTTGCATATGAAGACCAGAAGTTATTGGGTGTCTACCTTAATTGCTCTGCACTTTATTTTTTGAACATGGCTTCTCACTGAGCCTGAAACTCATTGCTTTGGCTAGACTACCTGCTCAGTAAGCTCCAGGAATTCACCTGTCTTCTCCCTAGTGCTGGAGTTGCAGACATGTGCCACAGAATCCATATTTTGACATAGCTGCTGTGGATCAGACTCAGGTCCTTATGTTTATGTGGCAGGAACTTTACTGACTGAGCCATCTTTCTGGCCTTGAAAGCAGCTCAATAAATAAATAAGTTTATTTACTTCATCTGGTTCAGAAATATCCTTGGTTTCATACTTTTTAAATTTATAGTAGTTTATCTAACCGACCGTTTCATTAAAATACTTAGGTATAATCCTTGTCTGGTACCCAGTGTTCTGAACATAACCATCCCATGGTTACACAGTCATCATCTGTAATAGGAGTTCCTTTTATTACTGATGCTCAAATGCTTTCTTCCAAGAAGTCTTTTTAAAAAGCAATTGACTTATCAAATGCCTTAATACATTTTAAATTTGAGTTACATTTATTTACTCCTTCAATAAATAAGTTTGAAATATCTCTTTTTAATCTTAGATTTATCCTTAGTTTTATGATAGTATCAGCACTGTGAAGTATAAAAATATCTAAACCTCGAATGGACTTTGGGAGTCCCTTCCCCATAGAGGGATACTCCGGAAGGGGGAGGGGAGGGCTTAGGCACTGCCCCAAATGATGTGACAGACATTGATCTCCCATTGAAGGCCTCACCCTCCCTGGGGAGCGGAAGGGGGATGAGATTGGAGGTTGATGAGAGGATGGGAGGGAGAGGGAACTGGAATTGATATGTAAAATAAGATTGTTTATAATTTAAATTAAGAAAAAGTCTAAACCTTAGATTGGCATGACTTTATTTAGAATGCTGACTCAATGGATAACAATGGTTTCACTGAGCTAATTGGTGGATACATCTCTGACAGATATAAAGTATAGGCAAACCCAATGCTGGAGTATGATGACAATGTACAAATCAGAAAGTCTTGAAAGATCAGTTCTGTCTGTTTTGTCTCTCTGTGGTGATATTTATGATTTATTAAAGCCACTGGAGATCAAGGTAGCAAAGAAGCCATACTAGTTAGCTGTAGAAGCTAGGTGGTGGTGGTACACACCTTTAATCCTAGGATTCAGGATTTAGAGTAGATGGATCTCTGTTCAAGGCCACACTGAGCTACAGGAAATTGATCCAGTTCTAAAGAGAAAAACTCACACAAAGATCATCTCAGCACTTGAGATCACACACCTTTAATCCTATCACTAGGGAGGTATAAAATGCAAACAGGTCTCATGTAGAGATCCAGTCTCTAGCCACGCTGAGGAGAGTTAGCAGTTTGAGTAAGGCAGGATCAGCCCTTTCAGCCTGAGGTAGAGGCAAGAGCTAGTGGCTTTACTGTTTTGCTTCTCTGACCTTCAGCTTCAAGCTTGAACCCCAATATCTGTCTTTGGGCCTTTTATTTGTCGTGTTACACCCACCCTTAATGAAGTTTGATTAACTGGAATGAAAACCTGTAAAGCTTCTGCCTGACTTATGATTTTAAAGTAACACTTGTTCTAACAAGGTAACCCCAAACTCAGCACTTAGTCAGTACATATTCAGTTGAAAATTTACTCTTATTTCCAGATCTTTTTTTTTTTTTTTTGTTTTGTTTTTTGAGAGCTTTGAGTTATGCCCCCCCTCCCTTTTTTTTTTTTTTAAAGGAAATAGTGTTCCATTCATTAGGGATAAGATTAGTAGTTATGAGGGGGGAAAGAAAATCAAGATTCAGAAGTTTTAGAGTGACTGATATGTGATTAAAGAAGTGGTGAAAGGGAGAGGTAAGCATTTGCAGTTATTGAGTAAGCTTCAAGGAAAAGATATAAGATTTGTTATAAGGGGAACATTGGCAGATTCCATGACAGGTGAGGATGACCGGGGTGGGGGACAAACATGCCTGGCAGACAGAGCGTGAGAGGCTATATTAGAAAGGGGAGGGAAGGGGGAAGAAAAGAGAACAGAGGTAAAGAGACAGAGACAGAGAGAGGACAGAAGAGAAGAAGGAAACAGGAAAAGTCCTGTCGGTCCCAGGGGAACAGCAGGAAAAAGGTAATAGGAATTTGGGGAGGGAGAAACTGACGATCCATTTTCGAAAAAGGCCAGCCTCAGGGAATTAGCACCCTGATATTAACACTCAGATAACTCAAGAGACTTGCACTTTTGTTTGTTAAGAGCTGTGAGAGACTGTGCTATGATACACACTGTCAAAAATACTGGGGCTCTGTCATTTATCTCCATGTATGCCAGAGAATGTCATAGAGAATTACTGACCAAAATTTTTACTTGATCATGGCAAGATTTAGTCAGGACTTTAAATCAGTTAAATGAAGTGTACTGGCATATTGAATGCATATATTTTAAAAATACATTTTCTTTGTGCAACCATGATACAGTGCATGTGTATGTGCATGTCTGTATACATATGTACGCGTGTGTTTACATAGTATGTGTGTGTGAGTTTGTAGGTTAGAGAACTATTTGGAGGAGTCATTTCTTTGCTTCTATGTGGATGCTGGAGATGGGTCTCAGTTGGTCAGGCTTAGCCATCTCTTGATTTTTTTTTTTTTTTTAAAGTTTAAAGTTTCAGATAAGGAGAAACATTATTTGTGAGAATGAATACTTTATTTCCTAGCTGTTTACATGCTTTTCTTCAGCCTTCTGTCCCTTGTTGAAAACAACCAGTATCTGTACTTTGTGAGTTCATTCGTTAAGTTCTGATGCTTACAAGAAGAAACTTAGGAAGTGCATGCAGACATTGTCAAGGAATGAGGTAATTGAGTGAGTACTGCAAAGATGCTTTCAAAGTGCAGCCTAAAGCCAGATTTACTTCCTTCAGATTGCCGGTCTTCACATATCATGGTTTATTCTATGCATTTGGTTTATTTATTCAGACATAGAAGGGAACATACTGGTATTATCAACTTATCTCCCTTTTTTTTTTTTTTTTACATATTCCTATAATTACTGTCTATAGCACAAATTCTAATTGGTATTCATAATATAAATTCTGAGTCAGCTATCAAAGGGCGAAAGATGAAGGATCAGAGATGCAGAGCAGCTAGCCACTAGAGAGTTCTTACCTGTACCAATGCTCAGACCAAAGGGGTTATCCTGTCGTCAGACTGTATCAGATTGACTGCCTAGACTGCATCTGTCTCTACAAATCCTCAGACTACATCTCTTGTCTTCTCCTGCCTTATATTTCTTTCTCCAGACCCAGCCATATCACTCTTGTCTCTACCTCCCTAGTGCTGGGATTAAAGGCGAGTGCTGGGATCATCTTTGTGTGAGCTCTGTTTCTCTTTTAGACAGATTCAATCTCATGTTGCCCAGGGTGGCCTTGAACTCACAGAGATCCATCTGCCTTTGTCTCACGAGTGCTCTGATTAAAGGTGTGCATCACCACTGCCTGGTCTCTGTGGCTAACTAGTGTGGCTATCTCTGTGCTCTGATCCTAAGGCAAGCTTAATTTGTTAGATCATAAACAAAGTATCACCAAAACTGTTCTTTTAAAGAAATGGTACTAATGAATTTGAAACATACTGTTTAAGGTTATAGAATAGATGGTGTTAGTGAAAAAAAAAATATGATCCTTTATCCCATGAAACCTACTTACTTCTTGGTGACCTCCCCAACCCCCACTTTTTTTTTTTTTTTTTTTTTAATTTAATTTTTCAAGACATAGCCCTGGCTGTCCTGGAACTCACTTTGTAGACTGGGCTGCCCCAAATTCACAGAGATCTGTCTACCTTTCAGCCTCCTAATTGCTGAGATTAAAGGTGGTGGTAAAATCTACTTTTACTGACTTTTTATTTCTTTTATGGACAAATGCTTATGAATTCTAATATAGTAAACTGTTCAGAGCAATTGTCTTTTATTCTCCTACTTAAATGAAGAGGTTAGTAACTAAAACTTAGAATTTGGGAGTTATATTTGGTAAAGCCATTGGGAACAAGTGTTGAGACTGGGACTGTATCAGTGGTAAGGTTTGGTTTTTATTAACATACTCAATGTGTTTTGGGGAGAAAGCAGGAAGAGAACATTTTACAATTATGCCTAGCATTTCAAAATAGATGTTTGTCCTTTTGAGATGTGAGGATGACTAGTCTGAAACCTCAAGTCTGGAAGATTGTACACTGGGTGCATAAGACTGTGGGCTTCTTGAGTTTCTTGAGTCTTTTATAAAAGTGGTTTAAAAATCTACAGGACTTAAAAGGAGAGTAGGGTTTTAGTTACCATTATTAACAAATGGCTTACATTGCTGCTAATTTTGGTTTTGGGTGTGTACTGCTAATTTCATTAGCACTAACTGCATATGCTAGAAGATGGGTCTGAGTGGGTGGGGGAGAGTTTGTGTTGTTAATGAAATTAAGTGCTAATTTAAAAAAATAAAATCTTAACTCTACAAACTGCACTGTATGATCTGTTTCCACGAGGAAATGTTGATTAAGTAGTTTCCATTTTGGTGTTACAGTATGCCCTTTTGTAACTTGCTGTGTGTGTAAAAATCTGTTAAGTCAGTAGAGCAGCTCCAGGTTTAACCTCTCCTATTTATTATGGGAGAAACCAGAAATAGAAATCTACTAAGAGTTTTACAGTGTATTGAATTCCTGTACATCTTTCAGAGTAAGTAGAAGTTTTCTAAAAAGGCTGAGAATTTAGAACCAAGTTAGTTACTTTGTGTGTTAACAAAAAATGTCTTTTTTGCTTGATTTTTTTTTTTTTTACATACATGTCTAGCATTAAAAAAAAATGGTTTGAGTCACAGTATTGCTGTGTTTAGTAGTGCTGGTTTAGAAGTCACTTGCCTCCTCTCTGCTTGTAGATGTGTGAAATACACTAACTTGCATAATGGGCTTGTTGAGTACAAAACTTCATAAGAAACACTAAAGAAATGTGTTTTCTGATTTATTCCAATGTGTTCTTCTGATTTATTCTATTCAAGAAACTTGATTGTTGGGGCTGGAGAGATGGCTCAGAGGTTAAGAGCACTGGTTACTCTTCCAAAGGTCCTGAGTTCAATTCCCAGCAACCACATGGTAGCTCACAGCCATCTGTAATTGGGTCTGGTGCCCTCTTCTGGTGTTGAAGCAGACATGTAAACAGAGCATTGTAAACACAATAAATAAATCTTAAAAAAAAAAAAAAAAAAGAAACTTGATTGTCAAGATTTTTTTTAAAAGAATATGACCAATACCTAGCTGATTTTTTTGGTGTTTGCTTGCAAAATGCAGTAATTAAATATTAAGTAAAATGAATTCTTAACCTTTAAATGTTGCTAACAGGGTATATTGAGTGTAGTTTCTGAAGCAGTGTTTATTTCTATCAGTATTTCCTCCTACGGGGTAAGAGGGAGAGAAGGGAAACTCAGTTCTACTTGTTCTTTATATGAATTTGTATTCTGGTCATTGTTAGTTGTGTGATCGCACCCCCTCTGCCTTCCTTTCTTATAGCCCAGGTCTCCTTTTCTGATCCTCCTGTCTCCATCTTCCAAGTGTGATGTATTCCGTATTCCACTACATCCAGCTTATGTGGGGCTGGAGAATAGACATAGGGACTTTTGCTCATAGTCTTAACTGAGCTGTATCCCTGTCCCTCTGGTCAGTATTAGCTAGCTATAGAGTTTGTTATGTTGTAGTTTGGCTTGTGGCATGGTCAAAAAAAAATTTTTTTTTCTTTTACTGTGTTAGTCTTGCATTATAATGAGGTTAAATCGTCTACCACTTAAAGTTATACTATAGAGGGAACAGAAATGTCAGTGACACATGGAAAGAAAAGCTGCCAACTACAGTCTTGTGTGTGATATTTGTTAAACTTGTGATTTGAAAATTTAGGTTTTTTTTTTTTTTTTTTTTCCCCTCTCTTTTCAACACAGAATCTCATATGTAGCTCTGGCTGTCCTGGAACTCACTATGTAGGTCAGACCAGCCTCTGCCTCCCAAATGCTGGAATTAAAGGTGTGTGCCACTAAGCTTGTTTTGATTTAAGTCTAGTCATCCACAACTAGACTTAAATTCATTTTCAAAATAGACTCAGGAAACAAACTTCAAAGCAAAGACTGTTTTCCCCAGACCACAGTACCATTGATTGATGATTGTTCTGACAGAATCTCATTTAGCTCAGACTGGCCTTCAAGTTGTCCTCATGCATCTACCTCCTGAATGCTAGATTTGCAGGTGTGTGGTACTGTTTTAAACAATCACAATTCTTTAACTATACCTCAGTTTTATCAGGATACCTGCCTTGTATTAAAAAGTGTTTTTTTTTGGGCAGGTAGGAAAGGTATATTTTTCTATAAGGAAGAAGAAATTACACTATTTAATATGACTAACTGTTAATTGTTCTAGCTATAATGAGTATGTGAACTTTTGTGGGTTTTACCAAATTGTACTTTGAAAGAAGCATTATTGTAAACATGAATGTAGTGGATAACTTTTAAAATTTAATTTTAAATTGTAGAGATATTTTATAGTGTCTGAACTGCTAATTCCAAAATAATAGTAACCCGAGACCAGATCAACAACTCTTTCTGAAGGCATTCAAAATAGAAGATTGTTTCTTTTTAGTGTGTTGTAAAAATACTGTTTTAATTGTGTATGTGTATAACATGCACATTCATAGTTCAGAGGAGGACGTCCTTCTGTTGTTGCTCTCTACAATATTCCTTTGAGATAGGGTCTATCACTGAGCCAGAAGCCAACATTTTGACTAGGTTGACTGCCTAGCAACTGCTAGGGATCTGTGTGCTGCTATGACCCAGTTTTGATGTTATAGCCATGACCAACTTTCTTTTTACATGGATGTTGGAGATTCAAACTTACATCTTCATGTTTGCTCTGTAAATGCTCTTAACTACTGAGCAATTTCCTATACTCCTTTTTAATTCTTAGCAATATGAATTATAAGTAATGGTGATAGTAATGTTGACTGAACCTGTGTGCAAGTAACCATGTTTTTAAATTTAAGTGGTTAACATTTTTTGCTCTGTCTTTTCTTATAAAGGTGTTCTATAGTGTGTATAAACTATATAGTGATTATAAGATTACCCATTCTAGAAATTTTATAAAGTACAGAAAATTAATAGTTAAAATAATAATTATCAAGAGTTGTAACTGCTTATTGACATTTTCATGTTGATTTTTTTTCCCTCTCCTTTATATGTGTTTATTACATCTAAGAAGGGATCATACTGTTTCTGTAATGGAGTTAGATGCTAAAATTCAGAGCATTATAATCATATTTACATGGTAGCTAGAATTTTTATGGAGCAAGGTATTTGTGTTAGAGTTCAATACATTTTATCTGAAAGCTTCATATAGTATTTTATTTTCACTTTCAGACCAACATACAAAATTGTATATTCTCCTGTTTAAACTATAGCCATTTAAAAAATTTATTACTTTTTATTATTTTGTGTATATGGATGTTTTGCCTACATGTCTACCTGTGTATCACATTTGTGCAATACTCTTGGAGGCCAGAAGAAGGGATACTCTGGACCTGGAGTTACAGATGGTTGTGAGCCTCCATGTGGTACTGGGATTGAACCCAGCTTCTCAGCAAGAGCAGCCAGTCCTCTTAACTACAGAACCATCCTTCCAGCCCCTAAGCTTTAATTTAAACATGTGAAAACACTTAGGTTGTGGAACTTCCTAAAACAAGATCATAACAAAGTAGGCAGCTGGCTAGATTTGGCCCGTGGCTTATTTGTCAACTCCTACTTTGGAAGATAATTTATTTGTATTTTATTTATATTTCAATGTGTGAGTGTGCATGTTCATGTGCCATAATCCTTAATGTTTCTTGACACGATTACCTCAAAGGCAAGGAGCCAGCCTGAATTAAAGCCTACTGACCCTGACTGATTTTTCAGCCTCATTATTGCAGGAATGAAGTGGAGGACTGACCTTGATAGTAAGATAGGGTACGTAAAATTTCCTAGTAGAAATACTTACTGAGCTTGACAGTGAGCTTCATCTGACCTTTGTAGGAAGCAGGAAGGGAGAGGTACAGTGTGGAGGGTGGTGTCTTTCAGTGTGTGTCTGGGCTGCTCTCATAAGCTATTTTTTTTCTTCACTTTGCTGCTGTATTTTAGAATTTATTTTTCTAACTAGAGATGAACTTAAACAATAAATTTATATGTTAGTATTGAGAAATGAAGGTTAAAAATACAGAAACAATGAAATAGCCAGAAATAATATCATGAAACCCCTTTCTTGTGGTAGGGTAGAAAAATTATGTCTTGAAATGTATCTGTTGTAGAAAAACAACCATAGTTTGGGCATTGCTATGGATCTGTTTGTTTTGGATCATAATTTATTCTTTTGTGTGTTTGAGTGTAGAGGCAGATGTGCCTTCTGTTCAAATGAAGATGCTCTAAAGGTTTTAAACACATTAAGGGTTAATGTTTTTGTTGACAAGCTGTTTATCAGAGTTACCAAGTAAAATCTCATATAAACACATAACTGTACTATAGTATCTTATTTAGGTAGAATTGTTTTTGATTCATTGTATAGTAATTAACAATCAGTGTAGGAAAAGTAAGTGATTATAATGCCACTGAATTTGTTTGTTATAGAGACATTTATGATTCATTAGATTTCCTTACAATGTCATAATGTTTCATTACATTTCTAGTTATTTTGTGCACATGTGTATTGGAGTTTGTGCTAAGGTATATGAGTGGAGATCAGAGAACAGCTTAGGGGAGTCACTTCTCTCCTTCCACTTTTTGTGCCCCAGAGAGCAAACTGAAGTTGTCAGACTTAGTAGAAAGTGCCTTACCTGATGAATCCTTTTGTTATTCTGAAGTTATCTTACTTCTTAAGCTTGTTCCCAAATCATTCTCTAAATTCTTTTTTTTTTTCCTACCCTCTTTCCTTTCTTCCCTCTTCCTCTTCTTCCTCATCACCAATTTTTGTATTGGGGCCCAGTACCCTCTAACCCTTAAGTCTTCTGCTTTTGACTTTGTATTTCTTGTTAACACTAAATTTTAAAACGTTTTATTTCCAAAGTCAGAGTTTGAAATAGATTTAGGACCAATCTTTTGAAACAAACTATGTCATTAATAATAAAAAAAATTAGATTTATTTTATATATTAGTGTTTTGCCTACCTGTGTGCATATGTGGTAGGTGCTTGTCTAATCTGGTGCCTGCAGATTTCAGAAAAGGATATTGGATCCTAGTTATTTGATAGGTTTTTTTTTTTTTTTTTTTTTTTTTTTTTGAGACAGGGTTTCTCTGTATAACAACTTTTGCTGTCCTAAAACTTGCTCTGTAGAGCAGGTTGGTCTCAGACTCAACAGAGATTGGCCTGCCTCTGCTGGGATCAAAGACATCCACCATCATACCCAGCATTGGCATTGTATTGAATGGTATTTCTTAGTTCCCTCTAGAAGGACCATCAAGATAAATACCCACTGATGTGCCATCCTCTTGTCACTGTAATTTGTAGAATGCTGAAGAGTGAAAACAGAGCCTTTCTGGTAGTACCTTATATAATGTTGAGGCCCTTGGAGTAATAGTCTATAATCATACAAGCTTCTTAAGCTAAACATGTCTCATTTTTGTTCGTAGTATGATTGACACTTGTCTTATTGTTGGCTATGTGTGATCCTGGGCCCTTGGTGAAAGCAAAAACTGGAGACTACTTTTTTTCTTTTCTTTTTCTTTTTGGATTTTCAATACAGGGTTTCCTCTAGCTTTGGAGCTTAGTCTGTACTGAAACTTGCTCGTAGACCAGGCTGGCCTTGAATTCACAGAGATCTGCCTGTCTCTGCTTCTTGGCAGCATTCTAGACACCCCCTTCCCCCAGGAATTTCTCTATGTAACAGCCTTCTTTGGCTGTTGTAGAGCAGGCTGGTCTTGTACTCATAGAGATCCACCTGTCTCTGCCTGCAGAGTGCTGAGATTAAAGGCATGAGCCACACTGCCCATCCTGAAGACTATTTTTCAATGTTACATTACTAATATCTATTGGTAAGAATATTTGAAGAATCCATATGCCAATTAGAATTGAGTAAAGGAAAAGAAGTTAGAGACTAACTCCATTCTGAGTTATTAGACACATATACTTCTTTTGTCTCACACTGAATGCGTTTATCAAACCAGGACAAAAATGAATGAAATAGCTGTTTGAGCAAGCACTCTACAGAATAAATAAATAAATAGCAGGTGGATTGGGACAGAAAATAGAATTCAAAGTATCATTGGACTGGCTGTGAGTTTACAATTCTGTTTCTTCCAGTATCCCTGGACAGAAAGCCTCTAAAGAAGCCTGCTAGCTGTAGTTAAGAAGCCACAGAGATAACTCCTAAGCTCAGAGTTCTGTCTTTCATGGCATTGTCAGCAGATGCTACAGTGGTAGCCTGTAGTTAGAACTATGAGGGATGGGAAGAAACTTTCCTCTGCAGTTGACAGATGACCATTGCTTTCCTCTCTCTTCCCTTCTCTTACTTGATCTTATGGCAGATACTGTCAGATGTAGGAAGTACCAGCATTCAGGCTGGAGAAGTGAGAAAAGGATAGCTCAGAAATCAGACAGTGCTGAGAGCGTATGTAGTTAGAAACTTGGAAAGACAGTTCTGTCACCTCATTGATTATCGTGATGATGCAGAGTGAAGATGGACTTTACAATGACAAGCAGTTGTAAATGTTCTGGAAGTGAATAGAAAGATCTGAGTAGAGAAATAGACGAGTAAAGAAGGTAGGGGGTTATTAGAACTGAAAAATATTAAGTGAACAACTCACTAGCAGAATGTGAAGAACTTGAAGATAAAATTCAGTAAAACTCATTGGTGGTGCACACCCGTAATCCCAGCACTCAGGAGGAACTCAGGATCTATCTGATTTCGAGGCCAGTTTGGTCTACAGAACTAGTTCTAGGACAGGTTCCAAAACAATACAGAGAAACCCTGTCTCAACCGCCCCCCCCCAAACTTTTCATCTGGATGGTAGAGAATTTATGTTGTTAAAATTGAACAGAACTTCAAGGAGCTATGGGAATATAAAACATTGGACATTTTGAGAATGGATGCATAATGAGGAAAATACTTGGAGAACTGAGTAGTATTCACCCTCACAAATTTAGGGGAAAACATAAAGATTTAGAAAACCCAAAGTAGAACAACTCTGGAAAAACCCATGACATGTCTTCATATATCTGGAAATAACACACAAGGAAAAGAGAAATTGGAAACAGCTAGAGAAAAGTGATACTCTCTCTTTAATTATCTTGACTTTCATATCAGAACCCATGGAAATGAGAAGAGAGGAGCAAAAACATTTTTAAAATATTCAAAGAAACATAATTTGTCCAACCAGAAAAAAATGGTTTTTATACATGAACAAGGATAATGACTTCTAGGAAGTGATATGAGGATCCAGGTGAAGAAGGAGCAGTATTTATTGGTCAGCAGATCTGCTCTAAAAGGGAGCTAAAGTGTGTTCCTTAGTCAGAAGGAAAAATGATATCCAAACTTGGATGTTAGGAATAAGGTAAAGTGAACCATTTTCTTCCATGAGTTCTTTAAAATGTATTTAGCAGTGGAAAGCAAAGATTGTGATAGATACACTATTATATGTAACATGTATGATCCATTTGACAAGGTTAAATACTTTAAGTAGATAGTGAAAAGTTAAGTGTTTATAATTTATAGAGCTACTATTAAAAAAATAAAGAAATGATGTTAGGGCATCAGTGAGTAAGTAAAGATGAAATACTCAACCTGTAAGGTGGCGGAATAGGAGAAACAAACAAAAGATTAAATTGGAAATATAAATTTTTATAGACAGTAATTAAAGTTTTAAATGTCACAAACCAGCCATTTAAGAGTTTTTTAGAGTGTATCAAGGTGCCCCTACTATTTGCTATTTATCAGAAGCACACCAAATATTGTAACATAAAGAGACTAAAACTGAAAAGTTGAAAAAAGTTATAGTGTGCATACACTAATGGAAATAATAGGGCTGTTATTAATAACAAAATAGACTTGAATACTCAAGATGCAGAGAAATATTGCCAGATAACAGAATGTAAAAACATACAAAACAAAATTTGAGAGCACATATAGGAGAAATAAAGAATTATGTAGAGGTATAGATACCAACATATTCCTTAGGGACAGTTAGAACCAGGAGGCACAGACCCTCAGGTTTATAGAACTCATGGGCAACACTGTCACCCAGCTGGATCTATTTAACATTTGTACAATATTTGTCAAACATGAGCAGAATATACATTATAAGTACACATGGAGTAATTTGAGAAACCATAAATTTGCTTTCAATATAAGCATGAACAAATATAAAGTAACTGAACCTCATACAAAATATTTTTTATTAAATCATAATAGAAATAAAGAAGGAATTATGAATGAAAGGCAATAGGAAAATATTTAAAGCTTAGTCACATTGCTTTATTTTTAAAAGTAATTTATTCTTTCAAATTTCATTTTACATTCCAAACACTTTTTTCCTTCCCACCCCTCCTCTTGACCCGCCTCCCAGAAAATTTCTAAATATTTGTAGATTCAACAGCAAACTTCTAAATAAGCTATTTGGTCACAGACTAAGGCTAATGGGAAATTAAAAGATAATTGAAATGATGTAATGCATCAAAAATTACACAGTATATTCAGCATCTAAAAGGAAAGTAGTTATATTTAGTGCTGATAATAGGATAAAAATACTTCAAACCAGTAATCTCATTTCCATGTTAAGAAATAGAACAAAGGAAGACAACATAAATCTAAAAATAAAAGAAAACCATACATTCAAAGCAGAAATATTGTGGTCCAAATCAGTGAAAGCTGAATTTTCTTTTTATAGATTAATAAAATTGTTAAAGTGTAGAAATATGATAGATGAAGAAAAAAATAATAGGTTCAGTATCACCAAATTCCAGAAATCCAAAGGTCAAGGAATACCAAAACAAAATCATTTCACATAAATATGACAGCTTACTTTCTTAGAAAACAAAAAAGGGATACAAGTTGCTTGTCTGTGGCCATCTCACCCCAGACATGTCTGATTTTGTCTGATCTTCGAAGTTAAGTAGGATTATAGGCTTTCTTGGCTTTTTGATAGGAAAAAAATCAGGATATAACTTAATCCCAGATGCCCATTGAAAACTTGGAGGAAGAAAGCATGGCAGACATTATAAAACACTCCTATAGAAGGTACCGTGACACAGCACCCAGTTCCCCTTAGGCATCTTAGGGCCCACTGTGCCAGCTTCTGTGAATGCCTTGATACCTTTGCCCAGTATGAACCCCTCCCAAAAGGGCTGGCATCTAATAACAGATTCACAAAGATCTTTGACATCCTAAAGGTCCTGTACCAACTCAGGACAAAAATGGATAGACATATTAGCTCTAGAATTCATAGCAGGGTTAGAGAAAAGTTCTTTGTACGTTATCAGAAGGAATTTTTACAGTTTAAAGTTGACATCCAAACTTATAAATTATGTGTATCAATAATAAAGCATGTGGTTTACATGTTTGAAACTGACACTTAAAATTGACGGTCTTTTTTTTTTTTTTTTTTGAATGTCCCCCATAAAATAGTGCAGTAATAATTTGATTCCTGCTATCATCCCTTTAAAAGAACAGTTAGGTATAAGTAAGGTTCTGGTGCTGTGAAACTCAGTATTTCTGATGCAGAGTCCATTGCTGTGTTTCTTGACAGGGCTCCTGTTAAAATTAGCACTTTTGCATTGTTTTTGTGAAGATCACTTTGTAGAGGCTGTTGTCTCTGCCCATTTCTGGCAGATTTTTGACACAGGACCTTTTACTCTCAGAGTTGTTAGCAATGTCCCACTCACTGTCGTTGTAATTTGCTATGGTTATATAGTTTTGCCCTATTTCCAGTAGCCAGTTCCATCAACCATCATGATATTTGTGTTTATAGTCCCCTTGCATCATGAGTATGGCGTTCCTTTAATTATAAAAACCACTAAGTATTTTATTCAGAAGATCTTCCAAATTCTCTATTGTCATAAGACTCTGGGGTTGAAGTTTGGAATGGTCATAGAATCAGATAATAATAAGTAATAGGAAGTTAGCAAGCCACTTTACCCTCAGATTCTTGCTCTTTTCTTGGTTAGTAGTAAATAGTTTGGTCATTGGCATGTAGGTATTCCCAGAGTGTGTTATTTCTCAGTTGCTTCCTGGTTAATTATCAGAAAAAGCTCAGGAAGTAACAGACTACTTTAAAAAATGAGTCCTCCCCCCCCCCACGCCCACAACCTCATATTCTTACCCCCTTCTTCCTACACTCCTTTCTCCCTCCACTTATCCTCTTTTGTTCATTTGCTATTTCCAGTCTTTCTTGTTCCTTCCATGTGTCAAGCTATATAAAAGGCAGCCTTTCCTTAACCTTTGACATCTGCTGGGACCAGGTCCCATTTTGTGTACCTCCTACACAAAACACCTGTTGACACCTCCAGATGTCTTTCCTGTCCTATAGCCACTACTCAGTCATCCTGACCTGGCTGTGTATGGACAAGCAGGGCAAGTTGGGCTTTCTTCTCATAAGCAGTTTCTTTAGAAAATAAGGACTAGGACTTATTTGATCTTAGCTGGTCACTCCAAGGCATTTGTTCTAGAAGCCATGTTTAAAAGTCCTCCGTGAGTCCTATCTGTTTTCTGTTCCTCACATGGAGGCCAGACATTACCTTAATTCCTTAGAAGAAGCACAGTGACTTGCACTGAAGTTACTTACTTACTTAAATACACCTCTGTGTATTTAAGGAACCACCAGGTTGTTTTCAGATGATTAAAGAGCTGGGTTACTTGCATGGACCTTTGTCAAGAATTGACTGATTCATTATTTATTTTGTTCCAGGTTGTTTTCTTTAGAATAGACTCAATACAATTAAGATGAGTGTGATTAACTTCTTGACTTCAACTGACATGAGTGATTATACCACTCGGTCCTTAGAGGTATTCTGATCTATCAGTTTACTGGAATTTACCTAGACTTCTTTATGGATCAGGTACATTATAAAGTGGATTCTGTGTAATTATTAAAAAATCTGCAATACCTGGATTAGTCTGTTTGTCCCACATGGGAACATGAACATAGAAATACAAGGAGAAAACCACTTAGGTTTCTAAGGTAGGCCCTGATGGTTAGTAATTGTTTTGCTGATATGATTTAGGATCCTGGATGACCTGGTGAAGTCAGTACAGATGACCTCACCTTACTTATTTGAGTCTTGCTTATACTAGGCTTCATTGCAAAGTAAATAAGCTTGATCCTCTCTTTCATCAGTCATAATAATCAGCATAGTTGATTGAAGTAAACTCAATTTTCTCTTTGGTTTGTTATAAGATCCCACTTGGTTGAGTGTCAGATTTAAAGAAAAACTCACCAGGTGCCCAAGACTGTAGAAATATGGGTTGCACATACGCTTGAGGTGATTTTCCAAGGGCCTTTGAATTGCTGCTGGGCTCTAAGAAGAGTCCCTGATTTTTTTTTGTCATAGATTAGCCTTTCAAGGATGCTTGTATAGTAAACAGCTTTGGCAAACAGACATATCATCTGAACAAAGGGCAGGTCTCTTTTTTGTTATTGGCTCTTCCTGAACAAAACTCTAATGTTTACTGTGTATTCTAGAAGACTTCCTAAACTTGGACTTCCTGTCCTGAGAAATCTCTGAGTGTTTAGACATCTTTTATTAGTTGGAGACCTGATATCTGTGCTGCAATGCCACTACTCAGCTGTCAGGCCTTTTGCCTTCTTAGAGAGTGGCTGTCTGCTTTATTAGCTTACAGATTGGGACAGATCTCAGATGTCTACATTTTGATACTGAGATTATAGGTGCTCGCTTTTAGGTATTCACTATCCCCGTGTTAGAGAAAAATTGTTTGAGGAGCATTAATAAAAATTTCAAATGTAGTAGTAATCCCTTATTCAAGGTTTCACTTTCCACAGCTTCAGTTACACATGAGTCATTTCAGTCTAAAATACTAATCACAGTCCCAGAAATTGACCACATACATGTTTTTAAATAACTACCACAGTATATTGTTTAAATGGTTATGCTTCGTTTATGTTATTGTTGTTACTCTTGCTATGCCTAACATATAAACTAAACTTCATTATAGGCACATATATAGGAGAAAACAGCATATATAGATTTTAGTTATATTTCTGAACATTTGTGGAATGTCTTGAAAAATATATTCCTTATCCCTGTGAATAAGAGGTGTGTGTGCCTTCAGCCTCACAGGGCCATTAAAATGTGTGCTGTTTCTAGTGTCACTTACTGCCTGTGGTTGAAATATGGTTCTCTTTTGATTCTTGTAAATAAAGTTTTGTTGTAACATAGTTGTGCCATTTATGTATTCTTTTATCTACCACTGTTCTTTTACTGCAAGGTGAAGTTGGTAGTGGCTTTGTTTATTTTCCTTAGAAACTAAGCAAAAGCTAAAAAAACAAATATAACTTTAATTTTTAAAATTATGACTAACATATAAGTGAACATATTTCTGGGGTATAATTTGATGTTTTAATACCACTTATAAATTGTTCAGTGACCAAAATTAGGGTAATTTGCATGACTACTACCTTAAAAGTTTATTATTTCTTTGAAATTGTACATACACAAAAAGGTAGAGTTGGGTCATTAGGACAGGGACCACTGAAAAGTAATTATGAGATGTTTTTAGAATTATTTTCTACCACTGTGGACCAGCATTTATTCCTTATAATATTTTGTATGTTAATGTAGATATAGAAGATGTTCTGAGCAGTTATAATAGTAAAAAGTAGTCACCATTAAAAACAAAAACAAACAAACAAACAAACAAAAACTGGAAACAGCCTGAGGGGGCATCAGATCTAGGTCAGTTCTTCACTCTCCCATCTGCTTATTACCTTGTTTTGCAGATTTTCACAAATTTGCTACTTAACTAAAATCATGGCTTGACTGAGATGTACAGGATTATGTGCTTGAAGCCAAATATTTCAAAACAATCTTCATTACCAGTTTTACTGAGTTGAGGGGTTTTATATCTCAAAGTTCTAACAAATGCAAGAGTTCTCAAAGAAGAATTGAGATACTATTGTTAAAGTTGGTGGTGTAGTGCAAAATCTTAAAGGGCCAAGAAAAAATAATCAGTAGAAAAGCAATGAAAAACCCCAGGGAGATTGAGCAGCAACAAATAGGTATTGCTTTTGATGTTTAACACACCTTTTTATTGCTCCGTAGCTGTGAGGAAGAAAACCTTGAATATGTTTTGAGTTTGAACTGATTCAGGCATAGTGGAGAATTAAACTGAAGGAAAGTCATTAATTTTAATGTGTCTTTGATAAGGAAGTCAAGACAAACTTTTTATTTTTTTTAATTAGTGGTGTTTTTTTTTTTTTTTTTTTTTTTTTTGAGACAGGGTTTCTCTGTTGTAGCCCTGGGTGTTTTAGCACTCACTTTGTATACTAGGCTGGTCTTGAACTCCGAGATACACCTGCCTCTGCTTCCTGAGTGTTGGGATTAAAGGCTGACAAAAGCTTTTAACTTTAGGTACCTACCAAAAAGGAAAGTAGTATAAAGCCTTTTAGGAATTGAGTTTTGACAGTCGATCTCAGAAGAAATAAGGTTGTTTCAGTGCTGTGATAGTCACTGCTGACCAGAATGAAGCTACTGAGCAGGAGAATTGCTGGTGCTTTAGAATTGTTTCCCTCACTGCCTCTAGAGCACTGATATTTTACTTACTTGCAACGTAAATGTGTTGGCCAATGTCTTCGGAACAGCAAATTAGCATTTAATTACTTTATTTAGACAAAGGAATTATACTTTTTTCCATTACAGAGTTCTGCAACATACAGAAAAAATGCAATCTTATTTAAGTATTCATTCATTTGACAACATCATGCAAAAATGGGTGTGTAAGAGGTATTGCTCTAGAAAAATCTAGGACCTATGTGCAATATTTAATGAGTACACTAGCTGATGTGTTTAGGAGATGGGAACCTGCTGTTAAGAATGTAGGCAAATTTGTTGAATTCATCTTGGCTCTCTTCTAGAGAATTCAGTGTTTTCCATGTTTGTAGTTCAGTTTGGCATTACTGGTAAGAATTCCCTTTGGAAAATCTGCTGAAACACTGAGAGGGTTTCCTCTTGTCTTTTAACTTGTTGCCTATTTTTTTCCCTAGTATAGTGTAATTTCTTCAGATGTTTAGGCTGCTTGTAATAGATGAAAATATGAAGTACCATTATGCCTTCCCCAAAGCTAATACAAGCTGCTACATGTATTATATTACATAGAAAATTTGTTCAATTAAAGAATACATTGTTTAAGTGGTTTATTTTTCTATATGAGTAATTAGGTAAGCATGTTATTTCAGGTGGGAGACTTGGGGACTGTATGTAGGTGTAACAATACTCAGCTTGCTTTTGTTACGAGGGAAGAAAGACTTCACAGAAGGAAGAAGATGAGTAAGTGGTTAAGAAGTTGAGGGTGGCATAGTTCTTTGTAAATAAAGGGGAACAACAAACCTATATTTGAAACCAAGAATAGAAAGTAAAGGAGGGACAAAATATTACCTGTAGTTTGTAGAGTCAGTGTATGTTAATTTCATATTTATACCTTTTTCAATTTCAATGAAATAAAAAACATTTTGAATGGGATTTTTTTTTTTTTTGCTGTGACATATATAACAAAATAATATACTAACAAATCTAAGAAGAAAAATTACAATTTCAAATAAGGAAGGCATAAGAACATTTTGTTAGTTATTGGGGCAGAATATGTGTCAGTATAGGGCTTGCAGCCAAGAAGTAAGAAGGACCTTGATAGTACTAGCTTTGAGGGCCAGGCTGAGGGAAATTTCTGTGTTGGTCCAGAAGGAGATAGATGAATGAGACTAGAAGTAGGACTTCAACAGTGCCTTGGCTTCTAGATATTGGCCCTGGCTTTCCCTGGTTATGAGGAAGCAGTTTGGGAATGCTTTTCAGAAAGAACTGCTTCCTTTAGAGTAATGGTTCTCAACCTGTGGGGCTCAGTCTCCAAAGACCATCAGGAAACATATATTTACATAACAGTTCACAACAGTAACAGAATTGCAGTTAGGAAGTAGCAGCAAAATAATTTTATGGTTGGGATCACCACACAGGGGAACTGTATTAAAGAGGGGCTTGGGTTGCAGGAGCATTCTGAAGGTTAAGTAAGAACCACTGACAGAATCCTAATACAAAAACAGGCCCATACCAGACTGAAACAAGGATAAAAAGCTGTTCTTTGCTAAGACTGACTTTGGTCATGTTAGAAACCTTGTAGGTAGGAGCTTATATTAAATAAACTGTGATCATTTTGTGATTCTTGACCTGCAGTGATGGGGACTGTGATGTTGAATACTTAGGGATTTCTTTTATTCTTTAGTAATCTTTGTGGTCAATATTTCTTAGACCAGTGGTTCTCAAACTGTGTGTTTCATATCAGGTATTTACATTATAATTCACAACAGCAAAATTACAGTTATGAATTAGCAATGAAATAATTTTATGGTCGGGGGTCACTATAACATGAGGAACTGTATTAAATGGTCACATCATTAGGAAGGTTGAAAACCACTTAGATATTGTCAGACCACATGGTTGGTAGAAGGAAATCATATCCTGATTTAGAGGGATTTCTTAACTGAATAGAAAACAGGTTGCATTTCTGGCTTGCACAAATGGGAGTGGAATGAGGAGCTAGGTGGACCCTCATCTATTTGAGACTTTTCTGTCAATATATAAGAGGTATTAAATGTCACAATTAGTTAATTCTGTGAAACTCTTTGGTTTGGGTTGCCATGTGAAAAGGTTAGGTAGGATTATGTGAAATAATATCAGGTAGTACTCCTACTTTGTTTGCACTTCAAGATTATTTTAGTAAGATCGATTGGTTCTTATAAGTACCTGGTTCGGTTCCCTTTAGTGCTAGCCCTAAATATTTATTGAGCACCAGATTTGTGCCAGATCCTTATCTAGATGCTTTCATTTAATCTAGTGGAATCTAAATACATTTAATTCTTTCACCAGCCGTATTAATCAATTCAGTTCTCCTTGAGAAATATTGATTGATATCCAGGCTCATTTATCATTGGTACCCCAACATAGACATCCATAGTTTTGCCCCAACAATGTGAGTTGTCTTGTTACCAAGAGTCAATTGTTTTTTGTTCTCAAAATCTCTTTTTTGTTTTTTGGAGACAGGGTCACTGTAGCTTTGGCTGACCTGGAACTCACTATGTCAACCAGGCTGGCTTTTCACATGCAGAGATCCACGTGACTTCTGTCTCCTAAATGTTGGGATTAAAAGTGTTCTCAAATTTCTTAATTGTATTTATTTAAAACAAAACTGGTAAATTCATAAGGAAGGTTGTTTCATAAGAGCTGAACTCAATGTTTTATGCTTTCATGGAACCATTGTTTCAGGGTAAGAAGCTATTACTTTAACTCCTAGTGAGATGTTAGTAAACTGAAGAAAAAACAAATCTGTAAGATTCTGAATTTTTCTTTCAAATGCACTCATTTTTTGCTATACTTTAAGAAAGAAAAGAACCATGGAGAATGCCTTATGAGTTTGACCTGTACAAGAAGGGCAGATAGAAAACTAGTCAGAGAAGACTTACTTGGTTTCTTAAGAAAATGGAATGGAAAAAAAAAAATGAAAAATGGAAAGAATGTCCAGATTTTTTTTTTTAAATGCTGTCATTTAAGAGAGAATATAGGTTTCTTTGTTGTTCCTTTGGAATAAAGAGGAAAGCTTTTTTTGAGGGGTGGGGGATGTAGGAACAGAATACTTGTGGGTGGGTATTAAAACCATTGATCTCTGTCAGTCATTGTAATGTGAACAAGGCATGTGCCAAATGTATATAGCTCCATTGCTATAAAATCTTAGTAGTGAGTGTAACAGGCAAGAGTCCACCTACAGGAGATAGGTGGTGTATCCACCTCTGCTCTCTAAGAGCACTATTACCTCAGTTAAGAACAAGAATTGATGAGTTTCATTAAGAAAAGGTTGTCTAGAAAGGCCAAAGTGTCCCAGCACTAAATCCACCCACCTGCTGTTAGTAGAAGTTATCTACTAACTGGAAAGAGTAATAAGACCATTGCCAACTTTTTCCCACCATATTGTCCTTGCTTCCCTGTATTAGTGACTTTTCTCATTGTTGTGATCAAGTACCTATCAAGTAGTAACTTAAAGGAGAGGTTTATTTTGACTTACAATTTGAGAAAGCATAGTTCACTGCTGTGGGGCAGATGTGATGATCATAGTGAGTCTGTAGGTCATCCTACATCCATAGTCTGGAACTAAAACATGGACAGGAAGTGAGTGTGGGCTGAGAAACGAAGGCCTGCCTCTAGTGACTCACTTCCTTCAGCTAACTTATGTTTCAAGGCCCATCCTCACCAGGAACTAAGCATTCACACATTTGAGCTTTGGGGAGGCAATGTACATTTAAGCTATGGCACTCTTTAATTGATAAAGTTATAAGAAGAGCCATTTGATACAGTCTAGTGGAACAGAGATTCATTACGGAAAATAAAATATGTATTTAACTTTGCTTTGTTTGAGTTTGCTGAATTTTTAATTCTTTTAGAAGTCATTCAGTATTTCATTATAATAGTTTCATTGTATGTTTGCATTTCCCTGTAATTAATACAGCACTGTTTTTTGCCCTTAAATATTTATAGTTTTCATATAGTTGATAAAATATACACTTGAAGTGTATTTAGTGTTTTAAGATCTATTTTCAGAAATGTGTGCATGCTTGTATTACACTCTAATCAAACCACACCCATCCTTCTCAAAAGCTTTCTTATACCTTTTCAGTCAATTTTCCAAGCCTCTCTTGAAGCCATTCATCTAATTTCTGTCCCTGGAAATTAGTTTACCCTGTCTTAGAAGTGATTTCATGGTAATGGAGTTGTTCAGGGTAGTCTTGTTTCTGGCTTCTTGATCTTAATGATCTTAGAGAGTCATTCAGCTCTTTCATGTATCTGAAGTATTTGACTTTTAGTCCTAAATCACAGTTTCTATATCTGTTTATTCATTTATTTCTTGATGTATATTTGTATTTATTACAGTTTTTTTCTACTGTTAGTAAACTGGTATACCGTTTCTATATAAGCATTTTCAGTCTTTAGAAATTTATTATTTTTCTTGGGTGAACACCTAAGACTAAAATTTTTGGCTAATATTGTCAGAAAATGGAAACTACTTTTCCATGTAGAGTTACAGTTCTGCACTCATACAAAAAGTGTCTGGTGTTGGCTTGACATTGTCTTTAACATTTGCATTACCAGTTTTCACGCCCCCCCCCCCATACACACACAGTGTATTCACACCTCATTGTGGCTTTAATCACATTTCTCTGTGGTTGATGATGTTGCTTAATATTTACTCACATGTTCTTTTTTTTTTGTGTATGTGCCTATTTTTAAACTGATTCATTAGCATTTTACTTTAAAGCTTTTTGTAATATTGGCTAGAGATCCCTTGTCAGGTATTATCCAGCTTTGTCTTGCCCTTTCATTATCCTATCTGTCCTTTGATGAAATAATAGGTATTCATTTATTATGACTAAAGCATCTGCAGTCTTTTCCCAAAAACATTTTTGTCTACTTAAAAAAGAAATAATCAGTTTTACTGCATTGAGAAATTTTGCAGTTTTAGATTTTCCATTTAATTCCCATAGCCATTTGAAAACCTCAAATATTTAAAAAGTTGATAATCTTAAAAAGCTTCCTATAAAGTATTGAGTAGCAGGCTTTGGAATATAGGTAGAGCACTTGTTTGACGTGTGTAAGATCCTGAGTTCAATTCCCAGCACCAAAAAAAAAAAAAAAAAAAAAAAAAAAAAAAAAACTGTCTGCCTGCTCCAGTGCTGTTTTTTTTTCCCTTGATTTATCGACTTAGTTGAAAAATCATTTGATTACTTTTGATTATGTTTTCTTGTTCAGTGTTTAGTAAAAATTTTCCTATTGGACCATGTTTCAGTTATTTCAAGTTTATGTCTTGGAATTAGATTGTGTTAGTCAGTTCAGTTTTTCTTAAACAATTGTGCCTATTCTAGGTGTTTGTATTTTCATGTGCCTGTTAAGTTAGTTCATTAATTTTTACTTCAAAGCAATTTGGTAGTGTTTTGGTTGACTCTTAATTGTATTTTCTAACACTCTCATGGATTGTCTCATGAGTTGTTTTTGTCTTGATTTTAGCCTTAACACACAGTAAAATTGTTTTCCTTTTAGCTTACAACATCTTAACATCTGTGTTACTCTTAGCACACTCAAGATGTCTGTAGCTCTTTTCCTAAACAAATATATTGGTTTGTTCTCTAATACAAATGTAATAATAACAGCATGAATGCTGGCTCTCCATAGGAATATTAAGGGTTGTTTCAATTATGTATTATTATATTATATGTATTGCTAGTTCATCCTGTTATTTGGTCAGTAGCAGTGTATTATGTGGATACATACATGTGTAATACATTTGTGTTCTTTGTATTAATTGGAAAAATAATCATTACAATGGTTATAAATGTTTTTGTGCATCTTTTTGTAAGAATATTAGTTTTCATTTCTGTAGGGTGGTAGGTCATGGTACATTTCTCCATTCCTATAGTCATACTGTATGGCTCATGTCCCTCATACTATTTGCTGGGATTATAAGCATTAAAAAAAAAAAAAAGCAATGTTTTATGCTTTTTTTCCTAATGGTAAAGATTCTTCTCACATCTTTACTTTTGCTTGTCAAGCAGTCTTCCACTGAGTTATATCCCTGGCCTTTCCTATTTATTTATTTTTTTTAATTTAAGAAATAATACTTATTTTCAAAATAATATAATTCATTAGAGAAAATTTTAAAAAGGCTTATTTGCCTTTTTTAAAAATACAATTAATTTTGAAGTCTGATAAACTTACTTTTAGACCTAAATACAGCACTATTGTTGTTTGTATTTGTGAAACATCAATGAACCATTTCATGAAGTCTTAGAAATTAGCTCCTTCCTTCCTTCCTTCCTTCCTCCCTCCCTTCCTTCCTTCCTTCCTTCCTTCCTTCCTTCCTTCCTTCCTTCCTCTTTTCTCTTTTCTTTCCTTTTTTGGCTTTTAGAGACACATATCTTTCTGTAGCAGGCCTGGCTGCCCTCGATAACATATGTGAATTTTGAGCCAAATTATGTAACGTATTGTTAATGAGCACTTTTCCCGCCAGCCTGGTCCCAGGGCTGCATCAACCTCAAGTAACGCACATAGATCCTGTATAGATATAAAGCTGTTGGCCAATTACTAGTGTTTATCTTAAGTATTAACCCATTTCTATTAATCTAAGTGTTTCTACATGGTCTTAATCTTACCAGAGAGAGGGCCTGGGACTCTTAAGTCTCTACATCTTGACTCTTCTCCTACATCTCCCAGAATCATCCTTGTCTCCTAGTCCCTCCTATTTTGCCTTCCTATTTGGCAACAGTGCTTTATTCATTAGCCAGTAAGAGAAACATATTTACAGAATGATATCTCCCATCAACCTATCAACAGTTGCCATTGTAATTGATGTGAAATAAACTATCCTTAAAACAGTTTGATGGATTTCTAGGGAAAAAGTTTTAGTTACAAAGTGAAACCATCTTCTAAATAAATGGATATAACAGCTAAAAGAAAAACAAGTAAATTTCAGTTCTAATTTTTAGAGAGATTACTAGCTGTAAACTTATGAAGCTGGGATGGGATCCGTCAGTAATAGAGGTGTGTCTGAATCCTTTTTGCCCTGCCAAAGGTCTGGTTTTCAGGGTCTTCTTTAGATTTCTAGAGATAAACTACCTGATGGAAAAAAATTGGTTAGTTAGTTCTTTATTATTGTCAAAGCACATTCTTCCTTTAATTAAGAGACTGTAAAATATAATTTTACAGAAAAAGGAAAGAGAGACAAGTAGTGGCTTATTAAAAATATATATATTTGTTATTTAAGAATACATTTTTTAATTTTTGTTGAGAGAGACTTAATTTGGGAGCAGAGAAAAGGAAGATTGTCGAGATCGGTATTTTTAGTCCTTGTTTAGATTTATGTACATGGAAGTAAATTTTCTATCACATGTGCACATGTCTTGGCCCTTTTTGGCACACATCCCTATATGAAGTAAGTTGTTCTTCAGATGCTGTGGTTTCCACAATGGGTTACCTCTCTAAAGTTTTAAATGTCAGTTGACTCTCTTCCCTTAACTCCTAATGCTGAAGAAATGTAATAGATTTGTTCCCAGAATGGAAGCTTTATATTTACAACTAAATACTCTATATAGCAGCTTTCATTCAGTTGAGGAACTTTAATGAGGTTTCATGCTGGAGCAGGTTCCCATTATAAAATTCAGTATTCCTTTTGGTCTTACCTTTATCCTATAAACATTGAAGAGAATCTCATAGATCCTATCCCATTTTGTGCCAAATGAACAATAAAAAATTAAGGCACTTTATCACATCTGTTAATTCAAGAAAAATCGTACATACTTATATTCCCTTTGCCTGAGGAACTATTGACATATTCATTCTGAATAAGCTGTTGTTTCTGCTGCCTAGACAGGGGTGGGTTGATTGTTCTAATACTTCTTTTTAGTCAAAATCCAGCTGTGTTCCTTTCTTTTTTCATTAACAAGTCTGAGTTCAGACATCCTATCTTTATCAAAAGATCTTCCCTATGCCTGTGTCTGCAGTTTTCGTCACACAGAGAAATCCTCATTGTTTTAGCAAGTCTTGTTCTGACTCTGACTGTCCTCTTCCACTACCTTTGATCTTTAGTGTGGCTGTCTGGCTGCTTTGAAAACTGTAATGATAAGAAGCTATAGGAGGGACAAGGTTTCTTTGACCATCTTTTTCTTAAGTACTTCTTCTAGGTCTTTCTTGTTTCAAAGACACTTTGAGATATGACCCAAACTGAAGTCATCATCCCCTTATCCATTGTTCAATGCAGATGCCTCTCTTCTCAGATCATCTCTGTTCATTCATTACTTTCTGTTCTTGAGGTTTCTACATTAAGAATTTCTCTAGATTGACTTTGCTGTGGTGATAGCCACTTGGTCTTCTGTCATAGCCTTCTTATTTGAAAGTAAAACTAGAAGACTGATCTCAGGTAATGGCCATTCTGGCCCTTGGGGAGTCATCCCCTTGAAGAACTTTATTACCCAGTTTTAGCATGTCATTCCAGGATCCAGAATCTGTTATTTGATATGATGAAGAGTTCTATGTGTTCCACTTGAATCAGAAATCATCATTGGCTTTGAAGGCAGCTAATTTTGATCCTTTGCTGGTATTTCATCACTGTCTACTGTTATTGCGGTAAATAAGGATCAGGATAAACAAATAGGCCGAATAGATGTTTATTCAGGGAGAAATAACTTACAACCTAGACAGATGAACACCAGGAAATTCAACCCGATCCTCTCCTGTCCGAGTCACGCCAGAAAGAGAGCACCTTCCTGGCCCCCTCCGACCTCCTTCCTCAGGTCACCTCCGCCCATCGCTCCACCCCCCAATGGGCGTGGTCAGTGCTACAGAAGGACTACCTCACTACAATTCCCCTTTTAGTCTAAAGAAAAGATTTAGGCTTAATACAAAACTATATACAAAACAGTGAATAACAAGTGTGCTCTAAGAAAAGGAAAATCGAGAACAAAATGACCTACATATCTAGTCCTAGGGTGAGGGCATAATGGAGTTTACAATAGAGTTGTCCTAAGCTGGAAAACGTAAGTCTAGTACCTAATATATCTAACTAGGAAGAGAGAATAATAGTTGTGATAGTTTAATCTTCAACCTCATCAAGACCTGAGAAGGAAATTAACAATACTAGAGTAGACAGGAAATGCGGATGGACAACTTCCAAAAGGTGCAGCAAGGACAGAAACAGCAAGCCACCTGAGCAGTCACCCTAGGTCTCACAGCGACGTTGGTACACCCAGATTTGGCTAAGGCCAAGAGAACTTGACAGACCACAACAACAGCAGGGAAATAGAATGGCTGTCTTACCCTGACTTGGCAAGGTCAAGCAGTCTTCTATATTTGTCTCCTGCAAGCACATAGGACTGCATGTCCAAATCAGTGGTCAAGGTGGGGGCAATTCTATGCCCAACAGGCCATTAGCTGAGGCGAGATTGAACTCCAGCAGGAGCAACAACAGTGTCCAACATATTTTCGGGAAAGTGCACGGTGCTGTCAGGAGCAACAGTGTCTCATGTCAATGGAGTACTAATATTAAAACATTTAAATGCCATGTTCTGCATGTCTATGAAGTGATTGAAGATTAAGCATCTATATCTGACTAATCTCATAGGTACAGGAAATGTGAGTGAAGATAATCTGTAATACTCGGGAACTTAGCTAAAAAGACTGATAAAACTTTCCTGAGTAAAGCAGGAACAAATACTTAAACAATATAACTATTTACATATACCTACATGTAAATCCCTAAAATAGAGGTAGAGTATAAGTGTCAAGACAAGAGGTAGAACTATAAAGGGCAGCAAGATAAATATCCCAAATTGTATCAATATACAAAATGTCTTGAATACAAGAAAAGTATACATACATAGAATATGGTAAAAAATAATGTGCATAAAACATTGTAAGTGGAAATATTTAACACAGTATAACAAAATATAAACTTAATTTTACATAGCTTACCACATAAGAATACACAACAATGTAAGCTGTAAAATACTATCTCATTCTTACTCAAATTCTCAAGAAAATAGGCTAATCTACCTATATCCCATCTAAACCATACCTTTACCAACCATTCCCTATTCCTGTCTAAAAGATAAACCCGAGTGTAAGCATCACCCAATCCCAAATAACTAAAACCAACCCAAAGACGATGACTATTATCCCAAAATTCCAAGGGTAGGGAAAGGGGGCGTAGTCATATTAAGATTACTTCCTGCTGAAATGGGACGATGATTGCTCCAATGGATCCTGTAGGAAGAAAATTTTTAGCAACCAAATTTCTCAACAGAACTGGCTGTGACATATGTAGTTAGTCACTGTGTGGCAGAAAATTCTTGACTGTAGTTCTATTTGAAACTCTGGCCAGGGTGTAATAAAAAGGTGCACCATTACAGCTAGCTAGTCATGAGTTGTCTCGAGCAAAACAGTCTCAAACCTGTTTTAGGGTGATGTTTGTAGTTCTTGAATCAGAAATCATCATTGGCTTTGAAGGCAGCTAATTTTGATCCTTTGCTGGTATTTCATCACTGTCTACTGTAGAAAACAGGCCTGAGCACTCGGGAGGCAGAGGCAAATCTCTAGGAGTTTAGGCCACCCTGGGCTACATAAAGTGAGTTCCAAGACAGCCTGGTCTTTATAGTCTCCCTCCTTGCCTACCCCCCCTGCCCTGTTGGGGGAGTGGAAAGCAAGCAAGCAAGCAAGCAAGCAGTTCTGTTGGAGGGCTCACAACTATCAAAACCCCTAACCTGCCATCTGTATATACCAGGCCCCAGCAGCAGTTGTGGTCAGTATACGTTAAGATTCAGACTTCACCCCTGCCTCTGCTACTGCTGCTTTCCGCATTTTAGCTGCTCTCACTGGGGCTCAGTCTTCAATAGAATGTATTTTTACTACAACAAATTCCCGAAGAATTCTGATATATTAATCTGTGGTTCAGTCTAGATTGCTGATTTTGTTTATAACACAGGCTGTGTGCTTGATTGTGGAGTCTTGACATTATGCATGATAGCTTATCATTCTTTAAATTAATGTTTGGTTTAACAATGAGTAAACTGATTTTTTAAAAAAATGCCATTTGTTTTCACTGGTAGATTCTGAATCCAGAGAAGGCTCCTGGCAAGTGTATAACCTGACAGGTTATGTCAGGGAACAGATGGAAAGGAGTTCTGTACAAACTGACTGAAAAGTAGAAGTTTGACTCTCTGAAAAGTAGCTTTAGTGCCTTTTCTTTCCCCTGGAAGTGATCTGAGGAAGAAACAGCTGTTTTTGGGTTGATGCTTCTAAGCAGATAAATATCCTTTAAAATAAGGTACTAAGTGTATGAATAATTTTTTAAGAGCTATGCTTTTTCAGAACATTAATAATCTCTTCTGAGCAGATATAAAAATAGTTCAAAGCCACTATGAATAGTTCTTTAGAGATTTCTTAATGATACTGCTGCTTTGGTTAGGATAAAAAAATTAAATTAAGGTAATTAACCTACAGTATGAGAATTAGGACAATTGAGATTGTTTTTGATTTTATATCTAATACTGTCACAGTTCTTGCAGTCATAACCTTTGTTCTATGTGCAATAGGCTCTTTATACATCTTAACATGTCACTATAGGGCATAGATTCAACTCATAAGTTACTTTTTCATATTGACTATTGGCATGATCATCTAAACCTAAATGAACCTATGCCATTAACATAGTAATCTTTTAACTTTCACAAGAACAAAAGAAATTTTAGTACATCTTCACTGACATCAGGTATTTCTGTATTAGATCAAACTGAAAATATACCAGAAGGCAGATAAGATATATTGGGAAATAGAAAAGTACAATGGAAACTCAAAGATGGTATTCTGACAGCCAAATAGCGTAGACAGACTGTTAGGGTTATATGATTCTAGTTATTCAGCTCTTGATTTTAAAATTGGATGTAATCTTGTTGAATATATTGTATAGATTTATTAAATCAATATAGTAGTCACTCCTTGTCTTTTATCTCTTCAGGTAGAAAAGTCAGATGATACTTAGTCTATTTTTTTTTTTTTTTTATCCTTTTTGCTTACCTTAGTATAGTAGTATAGTTCACAGACTTTCATCACATTGATAATTTATTGTGGTGGAAGTTAAACTGTTGTTTCATGCTAATTCTATAATGTGTATATACTACATTTCAACAAAAGAATCAGATAAAGCAAAGATCTAGAGCTATTGCCAAATGTGAAAACAACAATGGCACATAGGCGAAAACAGGATGCAGGGTCCAGAGCCAGGAAAACCCAAAGTAAATTTTCTACTTGACATGTGTTACATGTAAATGGGCTTTTGGAGTTAAAAACACAAAAGACACCTATACAAAAGCAAAAGTAATTGAGGTGTCAGTGTACGGGCTGGGAAGAGGAAGCAATCTTTGGAACTTTATAGTAGCTGTTTCATTTGAATGAAGACTGCTGTCTTTAACTTTTGTTTTATTTATTTACTTAATTTCATTACAAGTGTGCTGTCTTTCTTCATATTCATTGACGTTATTTTGGGTGATAGAAAAAGACCCAACCATTGCATCCAAAACTAATCGGACACATTTTCTTTGAGCTTTTCATTGGAGTCTGTAGGTAGAACTCTTTCTTGGAGTGTTTTAGCTTGTTTTATATTGTCAGTGTAATGACCATTTCCCAGTCCTTTCCTGTATGACCATGTACACAATATAATTACAAAAATACCTTTTGTTTTATCATATGGGAAACAAAACAAAGTGAATCCATACATATTTATGAGGCTGGTATATTTGTGGATCATCTGGTAGGTAAAAAGCAAAACAAAACAAAAATAGATCCTTTTGGAAGACACAGGAATGGAAAAAAAAAAAACACTGTACAAAAACAAAAAAGACCCTTGGTAAAAGACAAGGGCATCTCTGTGTGTGTCTGGTATGTATTCAAAACAGCAGTTCCCATCTTCATTGGGCAATATTGTGTACATCTGAGTATTACTTAGGAATTTCTAATTGTACTTTTTTAGTATGATAAAAATTCACATAATATAATATCTTCCCATTTAACAAATTTTAAGTGCAGTATAGTATTATTGGGTACAGTTGTTGTACAGTCGATGTTTAGAACTATCTCATCTTGGATAACTGACAGTGGGATTCGTTGGACAGTAGCTCCCCAACATACCTCCTCCCTGACAACTCCCATTTCACTTGCTGCTTCTATGAATTTGGATACCTCTAAAATAACAATTCATTCAGAATTTATCATCTGTAATTGCCTTGTTTTACATAACATAGTGACCTGAAAGTCCATCAGTTTTGTAAATGACAGGATTTTTATGTTTTTCTAACCTAAATATTACTACATTGTGCTGTCCATAGCACATTTTCCATGTCCATTCACCATCCAGATAGTTTCCACATCCTGACTCTTGTGCTAATGCTACAATGGACATGGAAATAATGGTTTCATTGTTTTGGTATTATGACTTCATTCATTTTGGACAGATGTCAAGACAGGTTTTTTGGATCATAGGATAGTTCTGTGTTTGGTTTTGGGGTGTGTGTGTGTGTGTGTTATGCGTGTCGTATACTTGTAGTATATGTATGTAGTGTATGTTCATATTGGTGTAGGTGTATGTACCTGTATGTACTCCTATAGGACAGAGAAAGATGTCTGTTGTCCTGTTCTGTCATTGTCTGTCTTATTCCCTGGAGATCCAGTATTCCACTGCCAGCAAACCCTGAAATCTAAGCTCCTCAGTAGAGTTGGAGTTATAGGTGTGTGTGGCTGCACTTGCCTTTCCTTGTCTGCTGTGGACTTGAACTCAAGTCTCAGGGTTGTGCAGTTAAGAATTCTTAGCCAGTGGGCTATATCTCCATCCTTGGTAGTTCTAATTTTAATTATTTAAGGAATCTTTGTAATGTTTTTCATAACGGCAGTACCATTATACTTCTGTCAGTAGTGCAGAAATGTTTTAAATATTTAGTTTTTTCCAAGTATAAGGGCACTTGCCTTTAATCTCAGCACTTGGGAAATAGAGGCTTGTGGAGCTCTGAGAATATGTGGCCAGCCTTGTTTACATAGAGTTTCTGGACAGGCGGGGCTACATAAAGAGACCCTTTATCTGACTCCATACATAGTTATATTTATTTTTATGTATATGTGTGTTCTGGGTGTAAATGGGTTTTAGTGTCTGCAAAGGCCAGAAAGTAGCATCAAATTCCCTGGAGCTAGAAAATTATAGATGGTATTGAGATGATTACCATTGCAATATAGGTCTTTAGAATTCAATTCTGGTCCTCTGCAAGAGTAGCAGGCACTCCTAACCATTGAGCCATCTCTAGGCTATAGAAGGATTTTTCTTTCTTCTCAATCAACAATTACTTTTTTTTTTTAATGTGTGGTATATATGTGCGTGCATGGTCATCTGCATACAGTTGTGTGTGCCATGTGTGTGCCCATGTGTGCAGGTGTTGATGCCAGAGGTTCTCTACAGTATTTTCTTCTGTCTCTCTTCACTGGATTGGAGGTGACCAGCCAAGTGAGCTCTGCAGATCCATTTCTCTCTGCCTGCTTTCTGTAATTACAGAAGCTGAATTGATTTTTACCACTTTTTATGTTCCTACACACTAAGCATGAGTGTAGTTGCTCTACATTCTTTTTAATATGCTGGTTACTATGCAGTCTTATACTTAATATATTTTACTATGTTAATATAAGACTACGAATCTAGAAGAGTATTATTCACATATACTTCCATATTCTTTGACATAAAAATGTCATAAAGGTCCAGATTTTTTTTCCTGTTATTTTCCTTTAGCCTAAAACCTTCAGTAATAGTGTGGACTTGTGGTCTATGAGTTCAGGACCATGGTTGTTTTTGACCCTATTACAGGATGGCATTCCATTGTCTTCAGGCACTCAATATTCCTCATGAGAAGTTGGTGTTTCCTTGAATCATTTTCCTCTTATGTAATGCTTTCTTTTTTTTTTTCTGCCTGATTTAAAATTTCCTATTTTGATTGTCATAGGCATGGGTGCATAGAGATTGCTGAACTTGCTGGGTTTGTAAGTTTATGTTTTTCACTGACTTGGGAGAAAATCCTATCAGTTGCCCCTTCACCCCAACTGATCTACTTGCACAAATTTTAGATCTGTTACTATTACAAAACATGAATTTTTGTGTTTTTCTGCTTTAATTTTATTTATATTCAGTTTCACTTATGACTTCTGCTGTTCTAGTCATGATTAAGCTTACTCAGTGCATATTTCTTTTCAAATAATAGATTAATAAATTCTTGAATTCCATTTTAGATAATTCTTCCTGCAAATGGACTATGTCCACATATTGTCACTATTTTTTTCTTTAAAACTGTTTGAATATCTATACTAGCTGTTTTAAAGTCCCTTTCTGCTTATTCATTTAACAGTGTGGAGTAGTTCTTCCCTACATTCATGTTACATTCTTGTTTCTCTACATAGGTAGCAATTTTTCATGCCCTTTTTTTTTGAAAGTGGCAATGATAGGTTTTAGAAATATTTATTTTTGTCAATTTCTGTAGTTCTGTTTTGCTCTGGTAAGTGGTTGCTTTTATTGGTTGGCCATCTTAACGCTAAACCTCATGCTTTATTAGAACAGTTTTGTGGAAGCCCAAATTATGATCCAAGCATCTTTAATTAGCATCTTCATGATTCCTAATAGCTGAAATCTGTGCTTGGCTGTTTTAGTCTTAGAGCTGGTGCTTTCCTTTGGGTTTCTTGGTATGTTTCCCATGCTTGGTACTTCAGAGATTAGCCAAAGGTTTGGGGAGGGGATGAATGTAATGTTTTGGATCTTCTGTTTACTTTGTACTTTTTATTGATTTTAATTTTTAGCCATATCATACCCTCCAATTATCTTTTATTGTTCTGGAAGCCAACAAAATAAAATGAAATAAACCCTTAGATTAGGATCTCACCTCCAGATTGACTTTGTTTCTTGTTTTCTTTTGGCTTTTTCCCATACGTAAGATCCTTTCCATTTCTAGTATTTTTTAATTCTCTTTTTGCTTTAAATAGTTTTTTTACATAATTATTTATAATCGCTATTTTTTTTTTAAAAAAATTGCTCTAATATATTAGTGTACCATCACCCAAAATAGAAGCCATACTTTTTTTTTTTTTTTTTTTTTTTTTTTTTGGTCTAGCACTTTGAGGTTCCCATTTGCTATTCAGTTTTTTTTTTTTTTTAACATGTTGATCCCAGTCCCCTCTCCCTGCCTCCCTCTTAACACTCTCTTCCCCCACACGTGCACCCTGACCACACTCCCCTCCCATCCCCCCACCCCAATTCCATATGTAGGGCACTGTATCCAGGTGGGGTCTTGTAAATCTGTCAAGTCATTTGAAGTAGGGATTAGAACTCTCCTGTCCTAGTTTTTTAACTCTACCAGTTCTCCTCTACTCTGGTTTAATTTATGCCTCACTATATCTTTTTAATGGGTCTTTCGTTTTCCCAGATTTTCAGATTGATGACTACTTAAATCAGTAAATTAGACTTGATGCTAAATTACCTAATTCATATGTAGCCTGATTATAGTTCTTCAGATTATAGAAACTGCAAAGGGCTACTTTAGAAAGCTTTACCTTTTTGTGTTTCCTGATTTTATGTTTCAGATGGTAATACTGGTTTTTAAAAGTTATAAGCACATTTATCATGATTTACCTTAAGTTTTGAAATGTACAGCATAGTAGTGTGTTTATCACTCTGATTCTGGTGTGAACCTGGGAGAGCAGAGCCTAAAAATGAATCAGACTCAAGTTTCATGTAATAGCCGATTTTATTCAGAGCATCTGACAATTTATACTCAGAGGGCTAAGAAGAGTCACATGAGTAAAGCTTACAGTCACAAGGACAGGCCAGACATGGCAAAAAACGTTTTTTTCCGTAGAGGTATATGATTAACAGCAGCTAAAGTAAACCTGCTCCTGTATGTTACACCTGCAAGGAATATGAAAACACATTCCAAGAACAATTCTGTGTTTCAGAGAAACAGAGGTCACATGACTCTTGTTTTCTTGAAGTGTTCTAACAAGTGCTCAGAATTCTCACAGAACTCCGTTCATTGAGTGTACTGTCTAGAATTCTATTTAACTTACATAAAGATTCTTCCAACCCCCTAGCTGCTTCTTTAGCTTCTGTTGTGCTTCTGTGAGTTTTACGCTTTCAGACAATTCAAATAATCAATTTCATGTACGATTTGTGTTTTGGTGATGGGCTTATTTCACTGAGCATCATGTCTTTTAGGTTTACCCCTGTTGTCTTCTGTGGCAGAATTTCTTTCCTGTCAGTGGTCTAGGTCCTATTAATTCCCCATGTGTTTTACAGTTTTTATTTATCTGCCTATTTATTAATAGGTGGGTGTTTTCACTTTGCCCATTCACTAGTGCAGGGATTTCACCCAACAAGTACTCACCAGATGCTCTACACTGCGCTGCATCTATCTTGATTTTTATTTTGGATGTTGTGATAATTTTGCAGTGAATTTAAGAATGCACATTTTTTTTAAATCACAATTTTGTTTTGTATAGATAGTCAAATGTTAAGAAGTTTTAAATGTGTGTATGTCTATATGTGGGTATGTGCCTATGAGTTGGGTGCAGGTGCTTGAGGAGGAGAGAGGCATTGGACCCCCTGGAGCTAAAGTTGCACGGGTAGTTGTGAGCTGCTTAACATAGATGGGGGGGGGGGAGAGGTGGCGGGCATTTGAACTTGGGCTGTTTAGAAAAGCAAGTACATGCTATTAACGAAGGGCCATTTCTGCAACTTGGTTTTCTATTGTTTTATAGTTTTCTGCCTCCATGTAGGTCTTTTATCACATTTGACTTTAATATTGCATGTGGTGAGAATGGAGTCTACGTTCTTTCACGAAAGCATCCAATTTTCTGATTATTGAGATAGTTGTTTCTAACAGTGCCATTCACCTATTTCTCTCTGGGTGGTTTATTTTCCCTTCTTCACTGGATTTTCTGCTTTCTTTTGGGGTACTGATTTCTGAGTTCAGTCTTAATGTTTAGATTTATTTTCTTTCTTTCTTTTTTTAAATCACATATATGTTCTGTTGTAGAAAATATTCCAAAAGTAGCTTTCTCTGTAACCCTGGTTGTCCTGAAACTCTCTTTGTAGACCAGGCTGGCCTCTAATTCACAAAGATCCCCCTGCCTCTGTCTCCTAGTGCTGAGAATAAGGCATGTGACACCACCAGGGAAAGAGTGATCACACTTTTGAGTTTCTTAGGTTGATTCATATATTCCTTTCTGTTATTACTTGGCATGGTGATTTTGAGTTAGGCCATTTATTATGTCTACTACTAATCAATGTCTTTGTATCTTTTTTAATGAGTAATGTGATAATTCCTTAATGCCTTTTCTCATTGATTGTCTTCTGGATTGTCTCCAGTTTTAGCTATTATGGTAAAGCTGCTCTTCAAGTTTCTTTGTGTAGAAGACTCCTTTAGGACATATTTTGTCTCTTTTATTGTAGGTAAAATCTTGGAGGTAGAATTATATTTAGGATATATGAATATTTTTTTAAGATATTGCCAGTTTTCCAGATTGTGTCATTTTATGCTCCCACAGACAATACTTAGGGTTTTAGTTGCAGATTATAGTTTGGTCATAGATTATGCTAATATAAATGGATTTAACTGCCTCCTTGGTACAGTTAACTTTGTTCTGCGTCATTAGTTGTTTTCTCTATTAAGACTACCTTGTAGAATCATGGTGTTTAGCAGAGCTGGAGACATTGAGTGTGCACGGATAAGTGGGAAACTAAACAGCATTGTTATTTTTTTATGTAAAACCTATTGTGTTAACCCTCTTCATGTATTCAGCTTTGCAGATATGGAATAAAAACTGAATACGGTCTTAAAATAGGAGACATGTTAGTTGGCCTTTGCTTAAGAAATGTGTAGCTTCTTTACTGTGACAGAGATTTGTAAATGTGATACTTGTATTAAGGAGACACTGTTAAGTTAGCAAGGGAGGGAGTGGAGGGTGTGTCAGGGAGGAGTTGGAAGTAGTGGATGAAGGCATCACAATTCACTTTAGGAAATTCTCAAAGAATTAATAAAAGTATTATATTAAAAAGAGTAAGATACTGTTATCTATTGTGTCTTACGAAAATACCTTAAAAGGAAAAAGTAAAGCAGAGAAAGTTGTGTAGAACATGATTCTGTGGTAGAAGGTAAAAGTGCTGAAGAATAATAGAGGCTATGGAAATAGTTGTGACATGTTATGTGTACTACTGTGTGGAGATGCTTTATGGTTACAGTTGGCTGCAATCAAATACACCACAGTGTTACTCTCTGACTCCTTTGTCTATGTGTTAGTGCTATAGTAAGATTGTTTTGTTTTGTTTTTTCTTTTTTAATTTAGTGTTATGTTTAGAAGACGAAAAGAGATTTTTAACACACAAGGGATAAAATCTAGCACTTTCCACAACAAACATTTGTGGAATAGATGAGAATAAACATTTCATTTCAAGTTGAAGAATTTTACTCTGCTGGCATTGAGGCATTTGAAAATCTGGGAGAAAAGTGTGTGAGAAGTGTTCTAGCAAGATTCTGCTGGCAGGACTTCATAAGCAGGTGATGTATTATACAATACTGCTTTAGGAAGAGTAAAAGAGACTCGGGTACATGAGTCTAAATAGACACATTATGAAAGCCTGGAAGAGAGAAGGTGACTAAGGAAAACTCATTGTGTAGGAAATAGAAGTAAAGGGGCAAATCAAAGGTAATGCCAGTTTCCAAGTCTCTTTGACCTGGACTATTAACACCACTACCTGTGCTACTAGAAATAGTAATAGTAAGTGTGGGTTCTCATCTAGAGGCGTAGGAGAAAGAGATAAAAGCATATAAAGAGTGTAGCTGACATATGATGGTTTTGAGGTGATGACAAGGTACTCAAGAACGCTTTCAGCAGGAATGTGGTGATTGTTGTTCCAAAGTACAACACTGGATTTAAGACTGGGAATATGGAGCTGGTGAAATGGCCCAGTGGAGAAAGGAGCTTGCTGCCAAGCCTGATGGCCTAAGTCACATCCCCATGACCCATGTGATGGAAGTAGAGAATCAGCTTCTGCAATTTGTCCTTTGACCTCTACAAGTGTGCCACTTGATAAGTAAGTAAATAAATGTTAAAAAAGACAGGGCATGTGTATTTTTAAATTGATCATATGGGGAACAAAAAATCATAACACTAAATGACCAGTCTACGGGTAGAACATAGATTAGCAACTTGGGATAAGGGCAGGCACTTTGAGCACCTGCCCCAACATCAAAACAAAACAAGTCTAGATGACTTGTTAAGAGATGGGGTGGGGTACAGAAAGTTAAATCAGTAAATCTCAGAGAAGGGAAGATGTGACTGAGGGCTGATGATATAGAAAATCAGGGTGAACAAAATCCAGCCCAGCCCATGTCCAGTGGCTTTCCATTTGTAAATGCACATTCTTAAACTTAACTATTTCTCTTTGTTTACATATTGCCTGTGGCTGCCTTTGTGCTGTGGTAATAGAGTTGAGTGGTTGGAATAGAGAACAGTTAGTTGGTCCCTAGTCATCTAAAAGAATTATCATTTGGCCTTCAAAGCAAAAGTTTATTGAAGTCTATAACAGAAACCTAAGAAATTAAAAATAAGAGATTAGCTGTATCTTTGATGATTGTGTAGAATTCAGTTTTTTTTTTTTTTTTTTTTTTTTTAATGTGGGCTTTGTGTTTGTTTGTTTTTCTGTGAGCAAATATTTGTGGAGAGACTGTCGTGTGTCTGGCATTTTGCTTTGTGATGTGGTCCCGAAGGGGCTAAGTAGAAAGAGATTACTAATATGTAAATGGTCAGCAATGAAAGTGGTGAACATAAATTTTTCTTTTGTGTGAATGGAAAGAAATATATGGGAGTTTGAAGGATAGTGGAAGAGAATTTTCAGTACAGAGAAAATATGGAAAAGATTTTATGGCACTCTACTAGAGAGGCAGTGTGATGCCATTACAGGAATTAATGGTCTAAGACTTGAATGCAGGGAGTGCATGGGCCTCATTACAGGAAATGAATAGAATTGTTTGTGGAATTGAGTTAAGAATAGTAATTGCTCACACAGCTGTTTTTAAATAGCAAATGTGTTAGGTAATCAGCAAAAATTCACGAAGATGTACTTGATAGTTATGCAGAAACCACCGTGTTCCTACAGACTTATGATCCTGATGGGAGCCATAAAGCCAAGCAAACTAGCTAAAAACCTGTGCATGCAATTTTTACGTTGGTATAATATTTTTTTGTTAAAGTGTAAATGTAGTTTTGTTTTCATCTTTCTTTTATAACTACTGAATGTAGATGTAATTATTCTGTTCAAGAAGAGCAGTGGTATGAAATGATGGGTGCATAGAGCATTGAGATGTGTGCTGGCTGACAGGATTGTCTCCTTGTTTGTCTCTCTGCCTTCCTTCCTAGGCATAAGTGAAGTGTTACATTGTGTTGATTTCTGTTTGTTTCATCTATATTTATTTCATTTTAGCACACAGTTTTATTTTATTGGCAGGCACTGCCTCTGCTCATTTTCTCCCTTCCCTTGTACCTTCCCAAGGATGTTGAAATACATCATTAGATTCTCAGAGACTAGAGTCTACATAGAGTTAATACAGTATCACTTCAGGTAAAACACAGCTGTCTTTCAAATATTTAGGTCTATTGACTGCATTGTCTCATGGTGTAGTGTCTGGCATTACTTTTAAATGCATTCTTTGCAGCTCCTAGAAAGACTGTTTCTTTTGTTTGAAATAGCTGTGTGTTTTGTAGACATTAAAAAGAAATTGTTGTCTTATTGATGCTTTTCCTTTCCTCAGGATCCAAGTCATCTTCTGATAACATTTTTCTTCATCCAGAAGAACTGCTTTTAGTGTTTCTGTTTGTTTTACCAATGTTGAAATTAATTCTTAAAATGTCATTATTTCATCTTTAGTATTGAAGGATATTTTGGTCAGGTGTAGAATTTTGGATAAGAATATGTACTGTTTGTCCATATCTGCTATGATCCAGTTTTTGAAAGCAAGCATGTAGCGACTTGAATTTTTCCTTTCTAGGTAAGATGTCTCTCTGTCTCTGGCTGTTTTTGAAATTTAGATTTTAGCTTACAGCTTGATTTTTATGTGGATGGATAGGACTTTGTTTGCATTTTACTGTTAGCATTCACCATAATATTTATTTGACAAATTTAACCTTTACACATCTATGTGTTCTCTTTTGGTTATTGTTTCTTCAGATTTATTTTCTATCTTTTTTTCTCTTTGTGCTCTCATCATACCCAAACTAGACTCTTTCATCTCACCCATTGGGTCTCCGAGTTCTTGTTAATTTTCTTTTAATTTCTTCCCATTTTTAATGTTTTGAATGAATTTTTGTTTGTTTTTTGAGCCTTTGGAGCCTGTCCTGGAACTAGCTCTATAGATCAGGCTGGCCTTGAACTCACAGAGATCCACCTGCTTCTGCCTCCCGAGAGCTCTTATTAGTGGCTGGCCAATTTGAATGATTCTTATCTATTATAATGTCACTTACCCTTTTCCCCATCATCTTCATTCTTTCTTAAGCCCATCTAAGAAGTTTTATTTCAAACATTCTATTTGTCTTTTAGAAAAAAAATTTTCTCTGCCATCTCCAGTCTTCTATCCACTGGGTATTCTTTCCTAATTGAGCACGTTTACAACACCTTCAGCCTCTGTGGATCCAGGTAGGTATATTGGTCCTCTTGACTTGGATTGTAGGTTGCACTTCACTATATAGGACTTTGTTTTATTGTGAATGCTGTTTGTGGAAATTTTGGTGTTTTTATGTTCAGTTTTTTTGGTTAGACTTAAAGTGAAAAATTCTCTGTTCCCTGTGGCTAACTGCCACTCATGTCTTCATTTGATTCTTTAGCCTCTGTTGTAGACCAATTTGGCCTTGCATTGTGGATGTGTGTTCTAGCTTTAAAGATATAAAGTCAGACTTTGATTTAACAAACCAATACACAGACTCTCTCTTGTACCTAAAACAGAAAATCCAAAGCTTTATATCTGATACTATGTTTTCTGCAAGATGCCTGTCTTCTAAGCTATCTTGGGATTATGTTTCTCCAGTTTTCTCCCTAGATTTGTTTTCATTCATTAATGTATAGCATAGTAATGAGAAATTGCATTCTAACTGATACTGTATCACAGTGAATTACTGAGAAAACATATTGCTAGATTTATTTTATGTGTATGTAAAAGTGTTGGTAGGTTTGCACATCTTTTTGGAATTGATTGCAGCCTTTGCATCTTATATATAAGAAAGTGTCATTACTTCTATAAATAAGATTGAAAAAACTATTGAAATAAGACATTCATTGTGTTGGTCATTTGACCCAGTTATCTCCAATCAGAGTTTTCTTACAAATCACTTATTAAATCTCCTGATAGCAGATGGCAGTCCTACAAAGTAAGTTATCTTTTGTTTATTTACAGTGGTACTAGATTTGCTATTGGACTTGTTAGAATAAAGAACTTTTTTTGTGTTTAGGGACGACTTATGGACAGGGAATTATACAGTCTCCTGGTTTTCTCCTCCTAACCTGACAGATAGATGCCCACTTTCTCTGGGCAGACACTGATGTATGTATACACATGTCCATATCGAATTGCTGTTTTGACTCCTGCATCTTTTTTTTTTTTTCCTTGTTCTTTATATTGCTGCCTTCTCTTCATTGTTTTTGAGCTTGTGTGACTTGACTCCACTACCTGAAATGTATTTCAAGTTCCATATTTACTTTTCCACTTATCTTAGTATTAGTTTGTGATGGCATGGTTTAAGTGGTAGGTGTGGTTAAGGAGAGAAGACACTGACTGATCTTTGTCACTAGCTGCCTTTTTTTTGCACTATACTGTCCTTTTCATCTCAGGTAGGTCTTTTCTGAGCTTCACTAAATATTGAAGCACAGTATTAATAATCATTGCCTGCAACACCTTCATGGGAAAAATCAGGTTGTCAGGGCATAGAAAAGTCTTTCCCTTCAAATAGAATGTTTTCAGTTTTTGCTGGTGTATAAAATCCTAAAGAAATCAATGGGTCCATATGCTAGCATGTTAAAGGGGGAAGGAATGGGATGGGAACTGTGGAGAAGTATTTTAGAGAGTATTCAGAGCAAAATACTTAAGGTGGAGGTCATAAATAAGCAGACTATATTTGAGTTTTTCATGGAAAAGTGAGTAATGCCTTCCAGACATTAGATTTGGCCAAAATTTGCCTGATCCTCCAAGAGGATTTCCATCAAATTTGGTTTATTCCTTCTTGAAGCTCCCAACCTTACAGGGATTTCTCTCAACCTTATAGGTATTTCCCTCCCTCCCTTCCTCCCTCTCTCCCTCCCTCCAGTCTTGCTATGTAGCACTGGCTTACCTGGAACTCCATATATAGAGCAAGCTAGCCTCAAACTCAAAAAGATGCCTCTGCTTCTCAAGTGCTGGGAGTAAAGGCATGGCAATCACACCCAGCTGCTACTTTTCTTATTGAATGTTTTTACAAAGTGGGGAGGGAGGCCAGCTTCTTTTATTCAGTTCACATTATCTCTTTTAATGTTTCTTTATGACTGTGGTGGTCTTAATGAGGTGTTCCTCACAGTCTCAGTCATTTGAATACTCACTTAGTTCCAGGTGGTGCTGTTTGCTTAGGTGTGGCCTTGTTGGAGGAAATATGTCACCACAGGGTGGGTGGGGCTGCTTTGAGAGTACAAAGATTCCTGTTTGCTCTCTCAGCTTCCTGCTTAGTGTTCAAGAGCTCAGCTTGCAATTCTAGCCTTCATGCCTGCTGCTCTATCATTATAGACTCATAGACTCTTATCTCTCTGGGACCATAAGCTCAAATAAACCCTTCTTTCTGTAACGTTCATTGGCCATAATGTTTAATCACATTACTAGAAAAGTAACACAGCAATGGCAAAATGACAATACACTTACTGTAGCATGAATAATAAAACGCCAGGGACAGATATTGGGGTTAAAGCTGAAGATCAGAGAATCCAAGTGGCCAGTCACTAGAGTTCTCACCTTTACCAATGCTCAGACAATCCATGGAATCCGAGACTGCTTCCGACTGCACTGCTCTCCAAACCTCAGAATGTCTTTAGCTCTGGTCACCTTGCTCCTGCCTTATATTTAGTGCTGGGATTAAAGGTGTGGGGTCCCAAGTGCTGAGATCACGTTTGTGTGAGCTCTTGTTTCTCTTTTTGACCCGACCACTTTTTGTGTATCTCAGGGTAGCCTTGAATTAATAAAGATCTATCTGTCTCCTGAGTGCTAGGATTAAAGGTGTGAGCTACCACTGCCTGGTCTTTAGATAGCTACTGTGGCAAATTTTACTTGTTATATCATAAACAAAATATCACCACAGCTTACTAGATAATAAGTAAAAAATAGCAAGTTAGGCATGCATGGTGGTATGTGCCTTGTAATCCCAGCACTTAGGAGGCTGAGCTAGGAATTTCATAGTGAGTTTGAGTTATGCAGCAAGAAAATAAAAACCAGTTATGCTTTTAAAAGTGGGACACATGAAACAAATAGTTACAGTGTATTTGATGTAATTGATTCCATTCAGAAAAGCAGGCTCTAGGACATACATATATATTTGTACATATATTTATATACACATATATGGAAGGTTAAAAAATGAAAGGAATGCTTCAGTGTTAATGTGAGTTCACATATTGCTTGCCCATTTTAATTCTGCTGAGCAGAAACAGTTATATTTTTGAAAATCAAATAGAGTACTTCAATCTTTTAATCATTGTGTAGCAGAATAACTGTCGTTTAGATCTGTGGATCAAAGAATTACTCGAAAGTTGTTGATTTGCTAGCAGTAGAGGTACTGAAAAGGAAAGGAAATATTTGGGAATGATTTTTTTTTCAGGCATTTCAAAACAAATGCTTTCTCTCCCCATTCTATTGTAATTATTGTGCATTTGTTATTTTCCACATTTTTATCAGTTTGTATAATGCCCTTATAAAGTTTATCTTCAGGTGGCGTTTTTGCTTTTGTTGTGGTTGAAGCTTTAAGTTCTGTCATTGCTGTCATATTTTTGTGTTTGTACAGCCATTGTCTTGAGCAGAAAGGAGTCATTGATACAAAATGATTACTTTTGTCAGTGCCAGCCACAACCTTTAGACAGACTGGCTATAGTGACAATAAAACCACAGAGTTCTGAGTTAAAAACCTTATTACTCTGAAATAGCCTTTGAGCCGCTTTCCTTGTCCAGTAGCAGTGGTGTTAGTGTTTAACTGGTGGCTAAACTACCTAATAAATTGCCATTTTATCACTAAATTAATCTTTGCCCTTTCTTCTGTCTTGTGGAAGGAGTTAAGAGTCTTTTGATAAATTGAGCATGTGGTTTCTACTGCCTGAGATGGTTTCTATAGCTAGCACTGTCTTTTCTGTTTTTGTTTTTAAATAAACATATTTAAAATGACATAGAAATCTCATATTTATTGTTTACTATAAAAATACTAAGAAAATCTGGTCTCATTTTCATCATCAAGTCAAATTTCCAATATATAATCAACATTAATGCCTTTTGTATACAAATTATGTAATTACTTGCAGTTTTATGTTATGTTGGTATAGTCTATGGGTTGAGTCTCTTAGAAATCTTGTATGCTATCTTATAGTGCTGATTATGAAGAAAATGCTTAGAATGTAGCTCTTAGATAGCACATGGTGCTGGCGAGGTGTCAACTCCTTTCTACGTTGCATTGCATGTGTAGAGGCTCTACTAAATTGGAAATTTTAGTAAGATTTGTCTAAGAACAAATAAAACAATTTGTTTTGAAAGCTGATTCTCTGTAAATTGTGCTTGGAATTTTATCTACACAGTAGTTTCTCTTTCCCTGTGCGGTTATATTCCAAACTTTTTTCTACACCATAAGTGCTAGAGATAAACTTAGGTTTTTAAAATTAGGCAGAAAGATTAACATAACCAATATGTAAATAGAACAATTATAATAACATGCTATAGTAAAAACTATTAAATTTTATTTGTAGGATAATCTATTAAATATTTTCCTGCAGGGGTAATTGAAACTGTGGATAAAAACTACTGTTCTTAGTATCATCTTCATGTTAATTTTTTCTTTCCCCTCTTATTTTTGTGTGTGTGTGGGATGGGGTGTCGGCTGGAACTCAGAAATCCTCCTGCCTCTGCCTCTTGAGTGCTGGATTAAAGACTTGTGCCACTATACCCAGCAATTTTTTTTTTTTTTCTTAAGACTGTTAAGCCCTAATTATTGCTGAATTAGTGAGGAGGATATTCTACTGTGGAACCTATTGCCTGTCTTGTTCAGTTTCCCATACCTTCAGCTGGTTCCTATAAAGCCTTGGACACTCATAAATTGCCACAAAGGTTGTCTTGTATTGCTAAACATTTCATTTTCTCCTGCATTACAGGGCCTTCTAGGAATACTCTAAAAGCGTTCCTAAGTTTATTTTCTAACATCTAGGTTTTTCTCATGTACAAATGAAAGAAAGCCAACATTGACTTTTATCATAGAAAACAGCTCACAAAGGGCTGGGGAACAATACGGTTCCTAGGAATCAAAGATCGCAAAAATGGACTTTAAAATACAGAAAATGTGGAAGTAGCTGGATTGAATCAGAAACTAAATGACTGGAATGAGAGATTCCAGTTTTTCTTGGGACTGGTGGGAAGGTGAAAGTGTAGACTCAGGCACCTGCAGAGCATGATAGTGACTGGTCATTCATCCCTGAATAAGAGCAAATCTTCCATTTGCAATCACATCATGGGGTAAGAGCTTTGAAAAGCTTGAAGTGCTAGGCACAGACTTATGCAGTGCATCCTCACATCACTGCAGTTCGTTTCGTATAGCTAATTTGAGATTTTTCTTTCCTCAGTTAAGAATATCAGATCTCTAATCTGAAAGAATCATGTTTATTAAACTGAATAGTTACTTAACTGGTTTTGTTTTTATGTTTGAGGCACTGAATTCTTTATATTTTCATATAGAAAGTTTGAGAGGAATGGGTAGAAAAATGGTGACACTTATGATAATGCATGTGAAAGTTTCCAAGGAAATGCTTTCTTTAGTTCTAAAATTTCGTTATGTTTAGGGGAATAGTAGTGATAATAACTGAAGAAACTAACTTGCTCTATGTTACTGAAGCAGAAAGTGGAGTGAGGTAAAGCTAGTTCCACAGTGATGCTCACACGACCATGTGTACCACACTCTTACATACTATTCCAAACATCCTGAGGTTATATTTTTAGATTTCATATTGTCCACCGTCTTCTTTCCTTAGGTATGGATGAACGTGGAGGAACATCTTGGGGAACAAGTGGTCAACCAAGCCCTTCCTATGATTCATCTAGAGTAAGTTTTCTTGTCTTGGACAGAACTGTGAAGATAATTGGGCTGAATAAATGAGTTCTTTCATAAATGCACTAACTTTTCATAACAAAGATTAACTTATTTTTGTAGAAGTATGCTAGAATACCCACAGCTTTTATAGTGGATTTAATTCTTTTTATCTGCTGCCCTGCTTTGAGGTTTATTGTATTTCTTACACTTAGAAATATTCTTGGCATTCTTGAGACCTAGGCTGCCCTTAGTGCTTCCCTGTGGCGCTAAAGGAGCTCAGAGTACCCATCAGGTATTCTTTCTGCCCACTTTGCTATTTGTTTATATGTTACCTGCTTCAGGAAACAACAGTGACTTTCAAAGCTCCAGCTTTCAGCTTCTTCCTCAAGCTGAGTCCATCTCTGGACACCATGTCAAAACAGACATAAAAGATGGTATTTCTTGGACAACAGTCCAACCTTACATTCTATATGCCAAAGGGTGTAAAGATTAGGGCCTTTTCCAACAACCAAAAAAAAAAAAAAAAAAAAAAAAAAACAACAACAACAAAAACAAAAAAACAAACAAAAATTTCTCATAAAGATTTGAAATGGGATAAGAAACAGACAGTTAAACAATTGTAATCAGCTTAACAACCTGTTTCCAGCCACTAGTGAGTGTAATGGTAGGTTATAAAGTGAGATGCTTACCTAAAAGGCTATATGTTTTTAGTTTTTTGTTGTTGTTGTTTATTGTTAACAGGACAAAATGCTTGACAGAAGCAATTCTAGGTGAGGAAAGATTTATTTTTGCTCATAGTTTAATGGTGGGGGAGACTTGATCTTAATGCTGCAAGGGAGCTCTTGTCAGTGTAGGGCAGCTTGTTCACATCTTTGATGATCAGGAGACAGACCTAGGGTAGGGTAGGGATGGACTATAAGATTCATAAGGCCTGCCTTTCTTTCCCCACTTAACTGTAGTGAGGCCTGACCTCCTGAAGGTTCTATTTTCTAGAAATTATGATCAGATTAGACTACAGTGTTCACACCCACGAATCAGTCAGGTACATTTCACATTGAAACTGTAGTGCTGCATGAAAATGAATAATGAGCCATTTCTTATTTCTCTCACAGTAAACCAAGAAAACATAGACAAGCACACACACAGTTTATGGATATTTAATCTTTGAAGCAGAGTGTCTTAAATAATAGAAAGCATCATGTAGATGGAGCTTGTAACCTTGGAATGGACTGCTTGCTTTTGCTCTGAAAATGTTCTGTATTGTCAAAGCACTTCTGTAAACAAGAGGATTTGTTGTCTTATTTGTCCACACTCTATTTTAAATATGCTGGGAAGGGCTATGATGGCTATTTGAAGGGAAACAGACAGGTTACTCTAGTAACATACTGGGAATCAGTACCTAGGAAAACTGCATCATGACCTGAAGTGCCTTGTCAATTGTCTCAGGATTTATATTTTACTGTTGATTCCTGAATAAACTATTGTTCTTTTTTAAATTCTTTATTTTTATGTGCATTGGTGTTTTGCCTGCAGGTGTGTCTATGTAAGTATATTATATCTTGGAGTTACAGAGGGTTGTGAGCTGCATGTGGGTGCTCGGATTTGAATTTGAATCCTCTGGAAGACCAATCAGTGCTCTTAACTGCTAAGCAATCTCTCCAACCCATGGATACATTATTATATCTTGACAATTTCAAACTTGTAGATCTTCAATATTTTCTCTTCATTCAGAAAAGAGTTTCTGATTCTCGGAAAAATATTTTGAGTGTGGAGGTGTTTTTCCTGCTTACCTTTTTCAAATAGCTGTTTTATGTAGTAGGGGCTTATAGTATTTATAAATACAAAAAACATTCCTTCAGAGGCTCAATTTATTGTCTTAGAATGCATTAAATGGTTCCTTTGTAGTTTATATTTACTTCACTTTCAAGCTCTTTGGGTTTTTCTACTACTAGTAGGATAGCAGATGGGGTTTTAGGAGAACATATAATAATGTATCCAAGCATTTATCAAATTGATGATTCTGAAATTATTTGCCTCCACTGATGGTATTCAAAGGAAATCCTGCTGTTTTTGCTGTGATTTATAGGTTAAGTAGGAAAGCCGTCTTCTACTCTAATGAATGTATTTACTAGCTTATTTTTAATGTAGGAAGAGAAAAATTCCGCTAGGGCCAGTCAGCTTCCTATGTAACTCATGCACATTCCTGCGTACCCAGCTTACTACTTTTAGATATCTTCTCCAGTCACTCCAGCTGAGTTTCTATTATATGTGACTTCTCCAGGCCTTACCACATCTGGAAAGTAGCCTCACAATGCAGAGGTGATTAAGTTTCTTGTTGTTAGTTACTCACAGAAACTCAGTTAGCAAAGAGTGTTTTGTAAGAAAAATACTGGAGCAGACATGATACTTAGTGGTGATGTTCGAGGAAGTAATAGACATGTATAATGTTCTTAGGTTTGAGACTTTAGAGGGTGGGAGAACTGCTTTTGTGCATGCCCACGTGCCTTCTATCTTGTCTGTGCACTCTTGATGCTTTGCCTATTAGTGCAGAACAAACAGAAAATGAAAGAAGTACTATAATATGAAAGACACAGTTTTAAAACTTTGTCAATTTTAAAGCACCAGAGATTAATACGCTTAAATATTGCATAGTGCATATCAACAAGATGTGTAGACAATAAGTTTTTATACTTCTTTTTATCCTTTAGTGCAAGAAATGTTTTCTCTGTTTGACATTATGCCATGTGTAAAGGCCAGGAAATCGATTGCTCTTGTTGACTGCTGTGTAATGATTTGTTTTTGATTCCCCCCCCCCCCTTCTTACTATCAATATTATCCTGGACAGGTTATTTAAATTCACTGTACTTCAGTTATCTGTAAAATTGGTGACAGTTCCTACATGAAGTTGTTACAAGCATTGAAATGGAATGGTCAAGATATGATTTGCACCGTTTTGAGTATATTTAGAATTCACCTTCTAGATGTTTGTGTCTGATCAAACCAGCTACAGATGAATGGCTACATTTGCAAGAGATGCTGCCTTATAAACCTAACAAATGAGAATTATTTGCTAATTCAGTAATTAATAATAAATACTTTTTCTTTTGGATCTGTAAGAAATATAAATTCAATTTTCTTTCACTTGTAATTACAAATTTCTGTCTTGGTTTAAAAGCAAGTCTCTTCCTGTCAAATGATGATTTTTAAAATATTTTTGTAAACAAACAAAAAACCCCAAACAAAAAGAGTGCTGGGCAGTGATGGCTCATGTCTTTAATCCTGGCACTCTGGATGCAGAGACAGGTGGATGGATTTCTGTCTTGGTTTAAAAGCAAGTCTCTTCCTGTCAAATGATGATTTTTAAAATATTTTTGTAAACAAACAAAAAACCCCAAACAAAAAGAGTGCTGGGCAGTGATGGCTCATGTCTTTAATCCTGGCACTCTGGATGCAGAGACAGGTGGATGGATCTCTGAGTTTGAGGCCAGCCTGGTCTGTGAGTGATTTCCAGGACTGTCAAGGCTACGTAGACAAACCCTGTTTCAAAAAAAAAAAAAAAAAAAAAAAAAATGGATTTTGTATAAAGCAACATTTTATGCATAATAGGTATGCTATACTTGTCAAATATAATCAAATATTGGGAAATCACTATAGATATATTAAATTAAGCTTATATAAATGCTATAAATATTAAGATTGTATATATTAGGTTATATAGATATGTTATTGATATATTAGTGGTTGAGGAAGGAACCTACAATGCCTTAGCCCTATGCAAAGAACTACAGCCAATTAAGGAATGCTGAGAGTGAAAGGAAAATTCTTCCCAAGGGATGAACACACCAATAGGCTATCCTATGCCATATGGTTATCCCTGAAGAAATATATACAGATAACATTATACAAACTGAGCAGATTGTATTTAGGAATATATGCACATGCATATAACAACAATTAATGGAAAAAAGGCTGTGAATTTGAAAGAGCAAGAAGGGTTGGTTATATGTGAGAGTTTGGAGGGATGAAAAGGAAGGTTGGAAACAATGTAATTATATTGTAATTTCACAAACAAAAAAATGTTAGAAAGTGAATGAACACTTTTTTTCTTTTAAAAAGAACAATGATAGAAAACTATGAGAGGATTATAGTCTAAGTAAAGGGGAACAGGCTGTCTGCGATTTTGCAGACTTAAATCCCTGATAGAGAAGTGCCTAATCAGCCATTTTATATAAGGTCAGAGATTTGCAAACTTGTAGTTACGACTTTAGAGAAGTCAACTTTGTTTTAGTTTCTTTTTTTGTTTGTTTTTTTTGGCTTTTCTAGACAGGGATTCTCTGTGTAGCTTTTGGATCCTGTACTGGAACTCAATCTAGACCAGGCTGTCCTGGAACTCACAGACTTGCCTCTGCCGTCCAAGTGGTGGGATTAAAGGTATGTGACACCACCACCTGGCATCTTTTTTCAAAATTAAGAATTTTTACACAGACCCTAAAGGGCTTAGAGAAAAATTGATGTTATAGCTATGCAATATTTTACGTATTCATAAAACAAATAGAAACTATAACTGTTCCCAGGGATTTACCTCATTATCAAATAATTTAATATACATTTTCATGGTTATATATTTCCTGAATATAGATTCTGTTTCTGAGATGTGACTGATACCTGGTTCTCTTGCTCGTTCAAGTGACCATGTTGTTTGAGTTTGCCTGTCTTTTTGTCACTGGTACCTAGCCTGGCCTAGGTCAAGCTCCATTATAGTGTCATTGATGGTTGCATCCCACAGCTTGGGTGAGATGCAGAAGTTACCTGTATGCATGTGTACACACACACACACACACACACACACACACACACACACACACACACACACACAAAATTTTTTATAAGAGACGAAATACTTTATTGCTTCTTTGAAAAAGTCTGTATAGGTTCACTGATAGCAAACCACTAATAGGAAATTAATTTCTACATGTCATTAGCGACTATGGTTTGGTTTTTTTTTTTTTTTTTTTTTCTTTACAAAAATCCTTCATTGGCTTGAACAAAGTTTGGGTGCTCCTAAATTTCGACAGTTTTTTTCTTCTTTCTTTTTTGTATTGTATTTTGCAGAACAAAACAGTAATTTGCAATTTCACTCTTTTCTTCCCTTAGGATTTGCCATATCATAGAATTTTCACAACTAGAAAATGTGTTCACTATCATTTGCCCCAATCCTTTTGTTTCCCAGATGAGAAACCTGATTCAGATGGTGCGAGGTTGATCAAGTAGCTATGCAGGAGCTCCACTATTCACTTGCGGGGTGGGGGTGGGGGGATGCACTTGCTTTTGGCCTATGGATATATTACAGATTGCCAGGGTGTTTTAGTCCCCTTACTTTGCCATAGCAGTTCCTAATTCAAAGAAGAGCCCTATATTTTCTGTCATACTTTTCAGGGGAAGTAGAAAGTTAGAACAAGAAAGGGGCCCTACAGCTGGTCATAGAAAATTTGAGATGTGATCCTACTTAGGTGGCTAGGGATATAGCTTAGTTGGTAGAGTACTTTGCTAGCTTCTATGAGCTCTGGCTTTGATCCCTAGCACATAAACTGGATATGGTGGCACACTTGGGAAGTAGAGGCAAGAGGATCAGATGTTCAGGGTCATCTTGAATAACATAGCAAACTTGAGCCTATTTGGAACTAAAGGTGGGGGGGGGGGAGGAGACATGAGAGAGAGTATTTATGTAGCAAGGGTAGCATGTAATGAGGCATAATCATAGAATTAGTTGTTGAATATCTGTAGCACAAATTCTAGTTGGTCTTAATAGTAAAAACTCAGAGACAGATATTGGGGTTAAAGCTGATATCAGAAAAGCAAAGCAGCCAGCTACTAGCTCTTAACCTCTACCTCAGACTGAAAGGGCAATCTTATCTTCCCAAATCCTCAGATTGAATCTGACTGCATCTGTCTCCACCAAACCTCAGACTCCAAGGAGTTCCTGTCTCCTCTCATCTTTTATTCCTTTCTCCACCCAGCTATATAACTACAGTCTCTACCTTCCTAGTGCTGGGATTAAAGGCATGCCATCTCAAGTACTAGGATCAAAGGTGTGAGCTATGCTTCTCATTCAGACTGATTCACTCTCAAGTAGCCCAGGGTGGCTTTTAACTCCTGCCTCTGTTTTCTGAGTGCTGGGATTAAAGGTATTGCCACCACTGCCTGCTTTCTATGGCTAACTAGTGCCTTAGGTGTGTGGCTAACTAGTGGCCTAGTGTGTGTGGCTAACTAGTGGCTTAGCTCTGCACTTTGATCTTCAAACAAGCTTTATTAGATCATAAACAGAATATCACCACAAATACCAATCTTGATCCATTTGATAATGGTACTGTCTATTTTTAATATCCCTCACACCTTGCTTTGTTATACTGAGTTAATTTTCTTTGCCTCATACTTTCCCCCCCTTTTTTCTTCACTGATAAAAATGGAATGTGCACTGATAATGGCTTCCAGCCTGTGCCAGTAGTGGAGAGGGGAAAATCAGCTATGTGTTGAGGCTTTTTTAAGAAAAGTGCTAGGCCAGGTAGTGGTGGCACACTCATTTAATCCCAGCACTTGGGAGTCGGTGGCAGGCGAATCTCTGTGAGTTCAAGACTAGCCTGGTCTACAAGAGCTAGTTCCAGGACAGGCTTTAAACCTACACAGAGAAACCCTGTTTCCAAAAACAAAAACAAACAAACAAACAAAAAAAAAAAGTCCTTCAGTTGTCTGTTGTGTGTGACTCAGCACAGAATGATTTCGGGAACTCATTGCTCATTGCTTGTCTTTTTGATTGTGAGCCTAGCCTCTAATGGCTCATCAGTTTCTCCCAAGAGCTCCAGGGACTTTGTCCTAAGGGATAAGAAATATGCATGTCTTGAGTTCTGCAGTACTTACTCTGATGTTTTCATCCTTCTAGCAAAGGGTTCAAGAGAATTTCCTGTACTCAGAGTATTAGCAAGTATGGAATACTTGTCAGGAACACATTCTGACAGTAGCCTAATAGAGTCTATTAGGTAGAAAGGAATAATACAAGGTTAAAAAGATTTTTGAATTTCTGGTCTTGCAAAGTTTGTTTATAAAGTCATAGACTGTATAATTTGGATAAAAGGGAGGTTAAAAAAAAAGCGCTACTCAACTAAAGGAAGGACATAGTTCCCACAAACTGAAACTAAAACGAGTCTATAAGATTATATGGATGTGGTTGATGTTATTTTCTCTTAAAGTGTCTACAATATTTCTGCCAGATGTGGCTAAAGGGAACTTTAATTTTTCTTCATGCTCTCTCCATTCTTAGTTGGTATTCAGTATCTTTTCATTCATGTAGGAGAGCTTGGCTGAGAGCCACTTAGTCAATAGTGAGCTAGATATGGGATAATAGAGCCTTGGATATCTTCAAGTACTGTCTATACAAAATACACAGAGGTCATTTTGACCTCACTAAGGTTTATAGTGGCTGGAGCTTTAGATTAACCTGGTTAGGTTTACATGTCATAGCAGAAGTCTTAGAAGAGACTCTGCTTTTCCCACTTGAAACAGTGTTATGAGGAAACACCATTGCAAATAAGAATATTAATACAGTCTGTTCCTCAATGTTGGGAATTGAACCCAGGGCCACACACATACTAGGTAAGTGCTCTGCTGTTGAGCTATGTTCCCAACCTTTTATCCCCCCCCCCCAAAAAAAAAAAAAAAATTTGGATCTGGAGAAACAGCTCAATGATGAAAACACTTGGTTGTTCTTGTAGGACCCTGATTTCAGTTCCCAGCAGCCACCTCAGGTGGCTCAAAAGTGCCTTGTAACTTGAGCACCAGGGGATCTCACAGTCTTTTTTGATGGCTGAGGGCACTTCTACACACATATATGGCATATACTCAGACAGACCCATTAACTTACTCATTTTTTTTTTTAAATAAACTTATTTTGAGGTAGAATCTTTCTAAGTTGCTCATTCTGGCTTGAGCCTACTATATAGCCCAAAGTGAATCTTATATTTATAATCATCCTGCCTCACCTTCCTGAGTAGCTGGGATTATAGGCCTGTACCATCAGACTCACCTAGGAATTTTTTTGGCATGGCCCCCACTGCAATTGATAAATACATCAAGTTTTTGAAATGCTAGAGGTGAATAAATGCATATTTTAAAGTTTAAAAAGTATGCTTAGAAATATGCCATATTTGCCTAAATAGTCACTTTTTAAAACTTTTAACTCTTTTAGACAGTAAGACTGGAATATAATTAGGCAGCAAATAATTAACTTCTAAAATGATTTTACTGCTCACTCTAAATATTTGTCACGTATAATAATTTCATTGGCCAGGGTAGATATAATAATATATAATATAGGATATATAATATAAGATATAATAAAGGAAGTGTTGACTAGGCAGAACACTTGAAATCTGTCTTTACTTAGTAGGTGAATAGTATGAAATAAGAGGGTAACTTTTCATGAGGGAAAATGTAGTCTCCTGGGAGTAGATTACAAATAGACTTATGTAGGGAGTGGCACACTGCTTTGCAAGGACTGATTTGTTATAGTGTGAAAGATGGGTCTAACATGAAATACTCACAAGAAATAGGATGATTTCTTGATTAACTACATAGATCTGCTTAGGATGAAATCACACTTGGCTCAGGGCAGTAGGAGCCAGGCTGCAAAGTAATGGAAAGAAAAGAAATCTCACTGAAGATGATAGTAGTACTGTGAAACAGCAGATAGCACTAGGGGGCGATGAAATGTGGGTCATACAGACTTCCACATAGAGTGTTATGGTAGCTCAGGAATTCAGTTCTAGGGTGTGACAAGTTTGTTTTTATTGTGTTAAACATCTACCTGATTGTTTATTTTTTTTTTAAACCTTCTATGTGTGTGAATGAAAAGCTAGAAATAGCTTTCCAGGACTCAGATAGTAAAGCTTAGTGTTAACTATCTTTCTTATAGCACAGAAGATGTATTCTTTAAACTGTTATTTGTTCTTTTTAATTTTTTGAGGGGGAAAGGTATAGATTTTATGTGAGTAGGAAGTACAAATGCACTAATTAGAAAGGACACACAAATTTTGAAATAGTATTTTATGCCTCTTGATCTCAGGTACAAAACAGGAGATGAAGCAGTTAAATAGCAAAGCAAGACAGAAGGGACAGAGAATTAAAGTAAGTGTTTTCTGTGTATTGCATCTGTGTTCCCATTAATCTCTGTTTTGTTATGTAACTGCTCCTTAAACGTGTTCTAGATGTGAAGAAAGCTATGGATGAGAAAGAGTATATTTTAAGGTTAGGTTTAAATGAGACTAGAGAGTAATTCTTGTGACTCTTATTGACATTCAAGGCAGCATCTGCCTGAATTGAATCTATTCTTTCTTAAGAGAAGGTGGATTATGAGATGCAAGCATTTAAATCTCTGCTAGCGCATATGTGAAGTCAAAGAAATCAGGTGGCTTTAAGTTGCCTACTATTCTGTTTTAAGACAGCGAAGTTTCTCTTTTTCCAGTCTATGAGTTCTTAAAGCAAAACTGTTGAGACTTTGAGTCTGTATACCTATACAGTCCTTACCAGAACAGATGGATCTTTCAAGTTCTTTATAGATTTTAGACTTCACAGCTAATCAGTGGGTGACTGAGGTCTAGCGTAGTAAACAATAGCATAGATCTACCAGCTACTAGCCTGGCTAATAGACATCTGATCAGTCTTCCAGAATACCCACTTACCAAAAGTTATCGGGTAAATATCAAGCATATTTAATTTTTAGTCTTTGATATCCCCTTTTATAATTGTTGTGCTGGGTCTTGATAGTCTCTTTAGTATTTCCTGAGTTTAGAGATCTCTTATTTATAAAATAAAAATAAAATAAAAATACATTGTAGGATAGATTCCAGCTGAACAAGTTTTTATAATTAACTAGTTTACTTTTATTAATAACTGTTATAGTTTCCACTTATCACTGTGCAATTTAAAGATTTAACTTTGATGTGTGGATGCTTTGATCTTCAGACTGTTAGACCTAGAAAGCCATTTTTAAGATTCCTTTCATTTTGGAGATGAGGATATTAAGGTTTTCATTAAGGTCTAGAGGTAGTGACCAGGCTAAATGACTAGCTGGCCCCTTTACTGTGTTGACTTGTCCGAGTATAAGAGGCATTAAAAAGCCCTCCCCTTCTCAGTGTCCAGAACTTTAAGGAACAGTACTCAAGATTAAGGTTATGCTACAATCAGCATTCACTTTTTTTCCTCCCTTTTTACACCTTGTGTGTGTCTGTGTGTTGTGTGTAGGACAGCTTGAGGGAGTTGGTTCTGTTCTTCCATTATGTGGGTCCTGAGTATGGAACTTGAATCATCAGGCTTAGTGGCAGACACCTTTACCTACTAACTCATATCGCCATCCTCACTATCATTTCTTATAAAATTTTATTTAACATGTTGTAAATAAATGAACTATAGCACCAATCAGGCAGAGAACCTGAACAAACTGATTTCTGATTTTTTTTTTATTTCCTCTCTAGAAAGCATTCCCCCCCCCCAATAGGTAATTAAATAGAGAAAGTTTTATTATAGGTAGACTATTTTGAAATCTGTTAGTGTTTGTTCCTATTTTTATATATAGTCCCATGAGAAGTTATATATCCATTCTGATGCAAAATCCTGTTAGAACTCTCAAACTGTGGCTGTTTCCTTGGAAGGGCAGCTATTTTGAATTCCTGGAGTATGTCCCAGACGAGATGGTGGACTGTAGTGATTTTTTTAAACATCCAAGAAATCCTGTAAATAATGGAAAATAAATTTTGAGTTATAGAAATTAGGAAAAGTTTATTGTGCTACAGATCTTGGCTTTTGGAGATTATTGGGGGGAGAAAGTGATGTAATTGAGTTCTTAGACTCTACATTCTTAAAGCAAAATGTAGATTTGCACATTCTAAGAAAAGAAAACCAATTTCTTCAAATCTATTTGAAATATGTACATCCTTTGCAAAGCAAGAGTCCAAAAGGAGATTTTTGAATGTCAAAGAGCGTAACATTATTTTGTATTCCTTTTGTTACACACTTAAGTTGTCCCATATTCCAATGGCTATTCCAAAGTGTTCCCCTTTAACATAGTATACTAATGCATCAGCCTTCTTAGTGTCAGGTGCAACCATTATTTCAGTGTTCACATGATGTTCAGCTTTCTGTCTCTGTAACAAAAATACCTGAGAAAATTAAGGAGCAAAGATGTATGTGGCTCCATGATTCCTTGATAGGAACTGGGATAAGATATAGTACCCAAGGACCCTCCCCAATGACCCATTCCTTTATCGTCCTATTTCTTATGTTTCTGCCCTGTCAGTAGCTCAGCAAATAATGAGCCCAACTGTCTAGTCAGTTTTCTAAAGCCCCACCTTTGGAAACATGGCTGATGCAGCAGGCCATCAAGTGACCAGCCCTGGAGGGGGGGGCGGGCACTTGTACCACAACATGGTATAATCAGTTTGGTGCTTTGTACAGAGAACAGAACATATTCTTGGTGTCTAGAAAGTTATTTTATGGTTAAACAATAAAATACCAGTTGTGCGGGTGGGTAAAGAATGTCTGAAGTATGTATGTCATTAGGTGATTTCATCATTCAAATATCAAAAGAGTTCCTTACTTACACAAAATTCTTTCTATACCTTGTTTTACTAGCACATCTAAAGGGCAGTAATACTTGGCTCTTTCTCCCTTATAAGGATAAGACCTTCCTCTAGGTCCCACCTGAGGATGTGCCCAAGGTTTTTATTGAGGAGGAACCATGCCACAGAGTGTCTTGCTTGATCCATTCTTTTCATCACATACTTGCTTATAAGTAGACAATACAGCATGGACATTTTCTTGTTAATGCCAGTTACTCTTTATGGATGGGGCATTGTCAGATTTTCTCCATTGATGGTTGGGATGTGTACTCAGTATTATCACTGTACAAGACTTGTTTAGATGACTGTCATGATACACTTTCATGGGCGAAGCTCTGTCATATATAGAAGACACTACCTTGTACCAGATGTCCTGGTCCTCATGCTCTTATGATTTCCACCTTGTCTTCTTAGATATTCTCTGAGACTTAGTTGTGTGATCTGTGTTGCAGATGTATCAGGGATGTATAGGGATGGATACCCCATAGTTAAGTTCTCTGCATTTTGACTATTTGTGGGTTAATACTGGAAAAAGAAGTCTCTGATGAGTTGCATGTCATCGCTGTCTTAGCAGTGTGAGAACTTTTAATGGGTAGATGTCTTTAACTTTTCAGAAATGTTTTATAGTTTTCAATAAACAGATCTTGCACATTTTTGTTGGACAACTGAATATTTTTAAAAAATTGATACTGAAAGTTATGCTGTAAAATTTCATTTTCTGATTCATATCTAATACATAAAACTACAGTTGGTTTTTGTATATTGATAATGTATCCTGCAGCCTTGCTAGGTTCATTTACTACATGTCGTGTCTTTTTTGTATGTTCTGGAGATTTTTTTCTATTTGGACAACATTTCATTCATGATTTGCTTGACTAAGGATGTTCCTGAGTTTTCCTAATTCAATACAGATATTTAACAAATGTGGATGCTAGAGGTTTATTTGTTTGTTTTTCTTTTGCTCCTGTTTGATGGTTTTTCTTTATAGTGTGTGTTATGGTGGAAGCTTCACCCCAGCCCCTGGCATCCATTACCCAAAGAGTCTGGGATGTTATGGTGGAGGTTCCACCCAAGCCACCTTCCCCGTCTCCCTCCAAACCCTGCTGCATTTTAGAAATCCTGCCAAATGATGGTGTCTCCCCCAAAGATGTTCAAGACCACTCTCACAGGATATTTAAACTGTCCCCCAGAGAACAGACTCCAAGTTTTTCCTGTCTCTCTTTCCTGTCTCCTCTCTGGGGGGGGGGGGGGCTGGAAGGCCATTTGGGAACATTCTAATTCAGTTTGATTTGGTCTGATTTGGATTGGTGCCATCGGCCGAGAGGCTTATCTTGGTGTAGAAACTTTTCAGTGTGTTCCTATGAGAAAAATGAACAGCATTGGCTGTTATGGAGAGTCATTTTTATAGTTATATATTTAGTTTGTTTACTGTATTGTAGGTGTTTGTGCCTGAGAAATTGTCATCTCTGAAAGGTTTTAGTTTTTTCTTTTTGCATTGTCTTTTTCTAAATTAGGTAACACAATAATACTAGCTTTAAGTGGAGAATTATTTATTTATATTTCTGTAAGAGTTTATATAGAAGTGATAGTTTTTCTTTAGTTTTTGATAGAGTAACCAAAAAAAAATTGGACCTTAATAATTATCTTTCATAGTAAAAAAAAAAAAAACATGTATTTTGTATGTGGTACAGAGGTCAGTGGACAATTTTTGGGCTTAGTGGATCAAACTCAGATCATTAGACTTGACCAAGCATCTTGATCTAACTAAGCAATCCTGAAAATCCTGGGATGATTTTTAATTAAGTTTGTCTATAAACAGCAAAGGGCTATTCAAGTATTTTTTTAAACAAGATTAGTTGACGTGGATAACTTAAGAAATGTGCCATTTGTCTGTTTCATCTAAGTTACATTTGCACATAATACTTTTTTCTTATTTAATATTTGAGTTGTTTCTTGTGTTAAATAACACATGCTTAGCAGTTTAAATTGATGCATTGAGGTTCTATAGTTTTAGAAATCTAGTATAGCTTGGCCTGGTCCTTGGCTGCAGTGTCTCTTGCAAGGCTGTAGGTTAGTCAGCTCTGAGGACTTAAGTGACTGGTTAGTTGGACAAGGATCTGCTGTGAAGATGTGGGTATTTTTTGTTTGTTAGTTTGTATAAAGGGTTTCTGGGTGCTAAGATATTCTTATAACCCCAGGGTAGCTTTCCCGGTGGAAATGCTCCTGCATTAACATGCTTTCTACCTTTTACCAGATTTCTTGATGCTAAAGAGTTTTGTTTTTTAAGCGACTAGCATTAAGTAAAATACTGTCAGATTAACTGACTGAATACATGTAATCCCTTAAAAGCTAGGTCATAGAAGGTACTTAATAAGAGTTAGCTGTTATGCACATGAGCTATGCTTGTGTTTTCTAATTATCAGTGTGTTTCATTTAAAGTGTTCTATAGCAAACATGATGTCTTCTTCTACCTGCCTAGTAGTACTTTATGCCTTAATGCTCCCATTTGAAGCTGTGTTGACATTTGGTTGTCTATGCTATTTATGTTTTTGCACAGAAAGTTTAATTTGAAATTTGGCAGGGTGACTGTCCTCAATTTAAAATTTACTGGTCCTGGTATCCTGCCCCTTGTACTAAAAGAAAATTTAGTAATACCAATAAGACCTCGGAGAATGTGATGTAGCACGGTTTAGATAGATTTCCTGGACAAGTATTAAGAGAGTGGGGAATGTTTTTTCTTTCTTTTTTCCAAACTGTGAGCTGTTTGGACCCTAAGATTACTTTATTCATCTTGTAGCCTAGAATAGCAGAGTGCTTAATATGTTATAGACAGTAATACATTATGTGCATGTACTTTTAATTACCTTGGCAACTAGATTAAAATGGCCTGATAAGACAGATAAAGGATATAGGAGCTAGGGGATAGGTTAGAAGAAAATGAGAGGAAAAGTCAAGAGAAGGAAAGACAAGATTGACAAGTGTTGGCAAGCATTTATATTGACATATGGGATAGATATTGGCAGAGCATGTTGAAAAACTTAGGACAGGCAGACAGAAAAAGAGAGAATGCACTTGTTCTTTTTAATGTTGAATATCAAAGGAAGACTCACCTATTTTTGTTCTGAAAACTTTGTATTATATGAAAATATAGTTGACCATTCAGTTTTGTAACTAATGAATTTTTCGTTGAGACATAAACAGTAAGGCAGTATCAATTTGAATACTTTTTTTAAAGAACACAATTGCCATTTTACTTGCACTTTAAGTCATACATTCATTATTTTTTTTTAAATGCGGTGCTCCTAAACTTGCTGACAGTTTGATTGAACTAAGCAAAATGTACATATGCATATAGGTTATCATTTTCTTCTGATAGTAGATTAGATTGCAGTTTCTTTTTGTACTAGATGTAATTGTTTTTGTATGTTTTGATACTTGCTGAACTATCTTGCCAACCTCTTAGTAGCAGTTTTCCTGCTGGCATGGTCCTAGAGCCATGTCATTCCCAAATAACACACAGAGACACTGTATTAGTTATAAAGCTGTTGGCCTGTTAGTAGTGTTTCTTATTGGCTAGCTCTGTCTTAAATATTAACCTATTTCTATTAGTCTAAGTGTTTCCACATAGTCTTGGCTTATTGGAGAGAGGGTCCGGACCCCTCCTCTCAAGTCCCTACATTTTGACTCTGCTACCACATCTCCCAGAGTCCTCCTTGTCTCCTAGTCCTGCCTATCTTGCTTTCCTATTGGCCAACAGTACTTTATTCATTAACCAATAAGAGAAACATATTTATAGAATGACATCTCCCATCAGCAGCCTCACACAATACTTTTCAGAATTAAAAGAGGGAGGGACGGAAGGACGGACAAAGGGACAGAGGGAGGGAGAGATGTTTATACGCATGAGGATGTGGTGAGAGCTGGACATTGGGTGTTCAGCTCTATCATTCTTTTCTCTATTACCTTTTGACTGGGTCTTTCACTGAACCTGGATCTAGGATGGTGGCCAGAAACCCCCCGGGGTCTTCCTGTCTTCTGTCTCCTATAGTTAGTTAGGAGGTTACAGGTGTGCACAGCTGTACTTTGTTTACATATGAGTGCTAAGAACTCAGGTTTAATAATACACTAAGATTTCCATCATCCTGAGTCTCTCTCTCCCCGTCCTACCCCAGATTGCTGTCCCCCATCCCCAAACAGGGTTTGTCTCTGTAGCCCTGGCTGTCCTTGAACTCAGAGATCTACCTGACTCTGCCTCCTGAGTACTGGAATTACAGCAAGTATTCTTATACAGAGCCATCTCTCCTCAGCTTCCTAAAAATTAAGATTTAAAAATTTTACTAAAAGGTGATAAGCACATACCTGTAGAAGTCCAAACTATTCTGGCTGAGCTGGAAAAACAACTTGAGCTTAGGAAAAGGAAGACTTTGTTGATTGAGTGATTGATTGAGTAATTGATTGATTGATAGGTAGAAATATATCAACTAATGGATCTTGAATACTAGGGGTTATATATTAAAAATTGTAATTTTTTAATTATGTGAGGTCTAAATTAGGTAACATAGAAGCAGCTTTAATTGTCTCTGGTCTGTTTTCTTGTTACAGAAAAGGCCAGCATTTCTAAGTTCTTGGAACATAGTGCTTAGTGAGCATGAAGTAGGAAGTGAATCTTAGAGAATATATTTTATTTATTGAAGCTCTGCTACTCACTGTTTACTTTAAAATGTATAGGTTAATACACATATTTAAAATATTTTATTTGCTTTGAATTTTTACCTGGAATTCTTAATTTTCACATATTTCTTCATTTTTATTCATCTGTTTGATTAATATGGTGGAAAATTAGCCTTTTTTTCCCTAGGGTGGTACTATTGAGTTCAGTGAGTATTTAGGGTATAATGCCTTGCTTTTAAACACTTTACCTAAGAATGCCAGTCAGAAGGGGAGGCAGATAGAATGCTGAGGTGTATTGGATCGTGGTATGTCAATTAGTACTTGTACTATGTTAGTTTTTGGAATAAAAGTAAAACTCCAAGGACTGACTTATCAAGACCATCCTATTTTACATCATTTTGGGTATGATAGATTGGACTGTGACTGTGGTCACTAGAATAAATTTTATTTTATTTTTATTATTTGATTTTTCAAGACAGGGTTTCTCTGTGTCACTTTGGAGCCTGTCCTGGAACTAGCTCTTGTATACTAATGGTCTTTGAACTCACAGAAATCTGCCTGCCTGTGTCTCCGGAGTGCTGGGAGTAAAGGCATGCACCACCACTGTCCAGCTTCATTCTTTTCTTTTTAATGATGTGTAGAACTGTCCTTTTGGATGTGATGGGAGTATGTTCAAAGATCATTTCCTTTCCATGATATGGTGTCTTAGAGACAGATACTTTTCAATGATAGATAGGATGTTTATAGCCTTTCTTTTCACTAGAAGTATTGAGAACTTTGAAGACAGTTGGTTAATGTCACTTTCATTTGAGAGCAATAAATAATTTTTTTAAAGTTTGTTGATTTGTTTATGTGAGGGGATGGTGTTGAGTGGTGTGTGTTTGCTGAGGTTATTTTTGTTTTCTACAGTGTGGGTCTCAGGGATTGAATAAGGCTTAGAGGCAAGAGCTATTCAGTGCTGTGAATCACAAATAAGGAGCTCAGTTAGAGAGCCTGTATAAGCCTGTGCATTAATATGGTGTCACTGTACTGACTTTAATATTCTTGCCTTTTTATCTCCTTAGGGTTTCACAGACAGCCCTCATTACAGTGATCACTTGAATGACAGTCGTTTAGGAGCCCATGAAGGCTTGTCCCCAACACCTTTCATGAACTCAAACCTGATTGGTAAGTTGACTCTGTGTAAATATCTGTGATCAGAGAACCTTTCTGTTACCATGTCCTATATAAATTCATAAAAGAAAGCTCCCTTGTTGCTAGAGGAATTTCCTGGCTTATTCCAGCTCAAGGAACCAGCATCTGGAATCAGGGTCTTTCCTTTAGAGCACAGTTCAGAGTGTGTAAAGGGAAGTAGCTGTTGGCCATGTCCCTGTGATGTCATATATTGCAGATTTTCTCAGCTAGAGAAGCATTCTTTCAGGGGCACTTGTGGTTTACTGTTTGTCATATTAGGTATGTTTATGTAGTAATAAAAACATGGCAAAACAGTAACTTTGATAAATTTAACTTATATCGGGTTTTTTTTGGGGGGAGTGCTATTTGATAAAACTTAATATTTAGTTTATACACTATATAAGGTCTGTTTAAGCATTTGGATTCTTACTGAGGATGTGTAAAAGTTTGTTTGCTAGTTAAATGAAATTTTACCTCTCACCTACATCTTCATGTTTTATCATCACTCTTGTTGATCATTCTCTCTGTCTCTCCATGCCCCATGCAGAACACTTCCTCCCTTTTATATGTCTTTCTTAAGTGATAATTTGAAGTTATTCAGTCTGAAATAAGTCCCATGATTGTGTTTTATGCCTGGCAAAACTTTTGATTTGGATACCACTCTTTTTTTTTTTTTTAAAGGCAGTATTTAGCCTTCTTACAAAATCTGTTTGAAAAGAAGCCGTGCCTTGGTTTGTTTGGTTTTTTTTTTTTTTTTTTTTTTTGTTCTTGTTTATGTTGAAGTTGTTTATGTAATATTGTAAAGTCTAAAGGCTTTATGTAATCTCATGTATTAACTGTCATTGGCATCAGATAAATATACACAGTTTGTGTGATTGACATTGCTTTCACAACTCTACCCCTAAAGGGTCTGTTACATTGTGATCTTAGAATTGACCTTTTCAGTCACAACCATGTTAAGTAGATTACTCCAACCAAACTCCTGGTAGTCTGCAGATGCTTTGTATGGGATCTTGTTGCGTGCAGTCTTTGTTTTCTCTTCTTCTGTAGTTTTGAGGAGTGAGAGTCTGATATTCTAGTGTGGATTTTGCCTATGGCAACTGACAGTCTAAAACCAGAGTCATTGAATGTGACACAAGACCTGTCTAAGCAGTAAAACGTGTGCTGAAAACCACTGGTAAGTGGGTTACTTACTGCAAGAAAAGCCCATAACAATAATTTCATCAAAGAAAATTTGTATGTTTTTGTGTTAATTTTATATTGAGTCTTTCATCAAGGTAAAATGTTACTCAGTTTAAAACACGCCTTTGTATTTTAATTTTTCCCTCAAGCAACATTTATTTATACTGTATGTAACAGGGCAAGTGAAAGTTGATGGGAACTGGGCTGTCACTCTGAGCTATGAGAATTCATATCCTTACATTCAGCCTTGCTCACAGAGATGACACACACCCAGCAGAATTACATTTTTAGCACAGTTTGGGCCAAGGTAACTGTTAAAATTGTGGTACATAAATGACGTCTCTAGGAAATATGTATGTCAATCACTTCTGAGCAGCTGTTAACTAAAAAATGTTCTTATAATTCAGTTTGAGATTTATTTCCTCAATTGGGGACTTTATGAACATATGTTTATTGTTTTTTCCCAGTTTTTGGAGAATTATTAGAATACCATCAAAGGTACTCTGTAAAATCTACATCTAAAGTAAGTCTATAAGTAAGATTGGTAATGAGACTAGTTTCTTCACTGCTCAAATAGGAAAAAACAAATCACATCCATCTGAACTGCCTAGGATAGTGAGTCCAGTACAGCTGTACAGATCATGTGTCATCTACTAGCTAATTTAAAATATTCTTTTACATTTAAAGGGGGAGGGGAGAAGCTGGGTGGTGGAGGTGCACCCAGGAGGCAGAGGCGGGTGGATTTCTATGAGTTCCAGGCCAGCTTTGTCTAAAAAGCTACAGAGAAACCATGTCCTGAAGAAAAAAAGGGGGGGGGGATTTTATTCTGCAGTCATTAATTAGGTAGAAACACTTAAAAAGGATTTGCCAGCCCAGCCAGCCACTGGCAGTGTCTGATTTATCCCTCTTTACATTTTTTTTTTTTTTTTTTTAAAGTAAAATGAGGAGTGCCTCAGTATGGCACCTTAAATGAATGATGTGCATGACAGTAACTTGCTTTTGGATATGAATGTCCCTCAACGAAGCAGTTGCATAGAGTAGCAGGCAATCCACTAAGATGTGAGATGAAGTTAAGACATTCAAATATATGGGATAATTGTTCTAGATGAAGTTAGAAGAGTCTTTTTTCTAGATGTTTAATAGTATAGGGGAGTTTCAGTTGGCAAACACAGAGTTGGAGCTCCCTGTTGGTTTGTATGTGGTGGCTGTGAGAAGCATTGAACCACTCATACCTAAGTGCTGTAACAGATAACTCTGAAGTGAATGGTGGATGCTCAGAAACAGTTAAAGAGAACAGAGAAGCAGTAACATTTTGTCTTTGCTGTCAACATATAAAAATAGCATTAAGCAGGAAGAGAAATCACTCATCTAGGGAATGCTGTTCTTTTGAGTATTATGTTCATCTGTAAGTACATTTACCTGAAGAAAGAGTAGATTATAAAGCCACTGTTTTTCATGATGGTAATTTTAAAAACTTTAAAAAACTTTAAAAACATTGCTAAAATCAGAGGTTTTGTCTAACAGGCAGTGATAAAGATTTGATAATGAATAATTTGCCACAGAAAACAGGTTTCTATATTCATTTAGATATTTTGAAGGGGTTTTTTTTCCTATGTAGGAAATAAAGCAATTATGCTATGTCAGTCTTTTTATGAATTTCAGAATTATCCTGTTGATTTGTTAGTATGCAATAGTAGGGAGATTTTCTTGAATAAGAAGAAATAAATATACCCTTTTGGCACATAGCTAACTAATTAGTAGCAAACAGTTCTGTTAGAGCTGTGACCATAGCCATGAGTTGCAGGGGTGTCGTCGTACAGTTTTGGCTATCATAGTTGCCAAAGCTTTGGCTCATTCTTGCACTCTTGACTTCCTTACTAATTTTCATACAGTATGTTTTCTGGGGCCTAGAAAGAGGGCTCAGCAGGAAAAGAGCACTTGATATTCTTACAGAGAACCTGAGTTTGGTTCCTGATATCCAAATAGCCTCCTTTGGCTTCTGGACACTCATATACTTGGTGCACATGTATGCAGCCAAACCATTCTCACATACATATTCTCTCTCTCACTCTCTCTCTCTAAAAACCCAATCTTGAAAAACAAAACCAGAAAAAATTATTTTCGCTTCCTGATTGGTAATATTTTGGGTGATAGTAGGATCAGTTAATTGAACTAAGAATTGGATTATTTTGAGGAATTGCACTCCCTCCATTCATCAGATGATGGGGAATGAACACGGCAGTCCTTTTCCTCCATCACTACTAACAGTTCGCCCATTTAAGAGGACGTGTATATGTGTGTCATAGACAGAAGACAAGGCTTCAGGTCATCTTGAAATTCTCTTTTTCTAAGACATTACTTTTGTTCCTCTAGAATTGCTTTGTTAATATTCTCTGGAACAGTCACATCAACATGTAGAAGAAAGGGGGGGGGGCGCACATTGGAGAGCTGGAAAGTAGGGCCTGTAAGTAGTCTTTACTTTTTAGTTAGGGTTTACTAGGGATCCTCTAGGATATATTCTGTAATATTATCCTGGAAAAGGCTGAAATTAAAACTGTAATTTCTATCTTGCAAATGCTTACACGGAGTTACAGGGAAATTACATTTGTATTTGAAGCCACAGAGCCAATAAATGGCAAAACTGAAAGTTGGAAAGCCAGTCTTCTAGTTGAGTTAATCTGCTTATTTATGTAGGTGCTTGTAGATTTACCTTAACCCACAATTGAGCATTTTGCGGCCATTTTAATTAGAAAAAGTTATAGGGTGGCATATCAGATTGTGTCTCAAGTTGGCTCAAATTAATTTCTTTGAGTTGTTATGATGATTCCAGAATTGTTTAATAAAGGTTTTTAGTGTTTTATTGAAAATTGTATTCTTCAGTTAGATAAATAAGTCGCATATTACTGTAGCCATGAGATTGATCTGATTCCTGATCCATACCTATCCTTCCCTGTGAAGTAGAAAGATAGATGCCTAACACACACACACACACACACACACACACAGAGCACAAAGATGCAAAAATAAATTTTGTCTGTATCTACCTTTTGTTTGCTGAGAGATGAAGTTTAAAGATTAGGTTGGCTATAAAGAATTCTCTTCCTTCCCTGAAAATTTACTTGTAGTTAGAAGACTCTTAAGCAGTTTTCAGGTTTTTAACCAGCTGCAGGAAGCTGTCTCCACAGGAATAATGTAAAGGTCTATGTAAAGCTTTTCTGGTCTCCAGGATTAGAGCCTGTTGAGGTAAACAAAGTGAAAAATAGGGGATAGGTTCTTAGAAATTAAGTTTGAAAAACAACAGCAACAATAGCAACAACAAAAGCACCAATAAGCTACTGCATAACTTCCCTTGAATTTTTAAGGTTTCTGTTGGGTTTATCAAAATCACCCTGAATTTAGTTAGCAGTATTCATAATGATTTATACTTTATACTTGGAATGTATATAAAGCTAGTAATAAGAGGCTGTTGTGCCATCAACATTTTTGTTTTGGAAAATACAAAGACTAGCTTTTTGGTTCACTCATAATAAATGTGTGTATAACAAGTTGAAGTTTTTTAGAAGTATTTTTTCGCATTGTAGGTAGAAATATGGTAGAGTCCTTAGGGTAGTGCTTTAAAAAAAAAAAAATCATGAAATCTAAAGCAGAACAAACCAGCCTTTGCTTAAAAAAGAGGCTGAAGGTGAAGTATCCACATTTGATTTGCTCCCTTTGCTTCAGTGTGTCAGCTAGTCTGACTGTAGGGTGCATGTGTCTGCTGTGCATCCACTGATGCATGCAGAACTGAGCAGAGGGTCATCCTCCCTCAGTGGGGGCTCTTTCTGGGGGCATTTGTAACTGGCAGTCTGTAGGGCCAGGGGAGAAAGCTAGAAGGGCTAAGATGTCAGCTGCTATAAAGACAGTAAGATTCTATTTTAGGAAAAGATAAGCACATTTGACTTTTCATGGAAAGAATAGACATTTTAAAGTATTCTATAAGGCAGTTCGGTGAATGTACAACAATGACTTATTGGCATTGTAAATAGAATAATCTGCTAAATTCTGAAATCTTTAATTCTATAATTCTTTGACTTCAATTACTTTTTAAGAATATTAGAATTTGTCCTCCCTCCCTCACCCCCCCCTCGTTTTTTCAAGATAGTGTTTTTCTGTATTGCTTTGGAGCCTGTTCTGGAACTTGCTCTGTAGACCGGGGTGGCCTTGAACTCACAGAAATCTGCCTGCCTCTGCCTCCTAAGTGTTGGGATTAAAGGTGTGTGCCACCAATGCCCTGCTGTTTCTCTTCTCTTGATATCAAATATTCTAATTTGTTCTTATATTTAGTAACTTACACCTATGACACAATTAGCTATTAACTAATTAGACTAGTTCAAATCATTATTACCAGTTCATATAGTATTCAAGTTTGTGTTGAGATGAATTTTAAGTATTACTGTATAACCTACATGAACAGAAATTATTCTTATCAGCTTCATTTGGCTTTCAGTTTTCCATGAAAATGTTCCAGTGTTTTTACTTTTTTTTTTTTTAAGTGTTATTCAATAGTCTCACTGAGATTTTCACATCACCATAAGTCAGTGTTGAATATAGACTTGATGATTTCCCCTTCACTGAAAATAAATGTGTATCTTCATTGAACTCAAGAAGTAATAGGATAAAATAGCAACCAAACTGTTAATAGAGAAATACTTTCACTGAAGAAAAATAATTGAAAGTATGTCTGCTCTTGTAATAAGCCAACTCTGGACATTGGAGTAATTGAAATCTGAGTTGTCCAGCAGATTGTAAAGCTACCGTTCTCAGTGTGTGCCTTCGTGTAAGCACAGGGTTAATATGTCTGTGTCTAATAGAGTGCTTGAAGGCAGTGGTTCCAAGGATTGGTAGTGCACACAGCAGGAAAGAGTTAAGCAGTATAAGTAACCAGTCTCAGTTCAAGACAGTGGCAGTTTTTGTGAGCTGATTATGAGGACGTTTTTTTTCCCACAGAATTCTATTTACTGGGAAGAGGACCATGCTCTTGCCTTGAGCACATTGTACAGAGTAAGGTAGCATGGAGTCATCCTGCTTTTGTTAACAGGTTCTAACCTTATGTATCAAGTTTTTTTATGTAATTTTAATGTAAAAACTAAATAAATGCTGTCCTGAGCTTGTCTTTGTATAGTATTGTAATTTCTATGATTAGGTTCTTATGAATCTAGTTGGAAGTTTATTTTCAGTTAGGGAGTTTATAACTGTAGTATCCAGTTTTAATGTAGGCTGCTGCCTATATCCAGTCTGACAAAACATTGTAAGTTAGGGATTTAGGTTTAGATAGAGTTACTGTATCATTTGTGGGTAGCGGTTCATTTCATTGTAAAAATAAGGAACCAGAAAATAAGCTCCATGTTTAGTTACAATGACAATTGATTGCTTAGAAGCTTCCTTTTCATAATATTCCCATTAATGGAAGCAGGAGATTCAGATAGCAGTTGCATACTTAACAGCTCCCACTGCAGCATTTCAGCAAATGATGAACATGCCTGTAATGCATGTGAACACTACCCTGGTATCATTCCTATGTGGGAGACCTCAAAACAGGACATCTTTTCAGCACTCCTATTCCTGGCTGTTCTGGTCTTACTCTAAGCTTTTGTTTTTACAGTAGAGCTCACTCACCACAAAGCTGGCTAGCTGAGTAGGCATCTGGTTGGCTTGTAAGTGGAATGTGTTTTTTTTCACCCTACACAGAGACATGGGAAAGCTGAATCTTAGTTTTGAGTTAGACTTTATGAAAACAGTAGTGCCTCTAGCGATTCCTAGAGGCTTGTTGCAAGGCTTAAAAAGATGGATTGGATTAATTAGGAGAGTGTGGTGGTAAGTGTTGTTGGTGGAAGAACATACTAAGTGATCCAAGGACTTTTACCTTTGTACTTTGTCTGTGTGGAACAGTGGAATGGGTTGGTGGTTTTGTTTGCTTTTCTTGAAAAGAATAAAACACTTAGTAAGTTGGAGAGGCCCAAATAGGGCCACATGAACAAGTAAGTGGTCACCCCTCTACTTTCCATGCCACAGAAGACTAAAATCTTGAAGGTAATTATAGCAATACACCTTGAGTTTGTAGCTTGTGCTTTCATGATGCAATTAGAAAGGAATTTTATTCACACTCTAACTCTTCAAAACTGAGGGTGAGAATTGTTCTGGAGGTTTCCATTCCAGAAATACAGGTTTTTGACTCTGAGAGGGGTAGGGAGCCATGGGACTAGAAATTTCCTCAACACCACACTAGCTCTGTAGTCTGGCAATACTTAAATATTCTGGTGATCTGACTTTCTAGCAATCTGGGTAACTGCACAGTGCAAAAGAATTATGCCCTGAGTAGCCCTGAGTTAATGCTGTGTGCAGTTGGATAGCTTTGCTTTGGCTCACAACTAGAGGAGTGAACATGTTTCATGGAATGCCCTCAGTTGCCAAGCTGCTACTTAATTTCAGCAGCTATTTGGATAAAACAACTGCAATGGGCAATTTGGTCTGCTCACATTGCTGTACCCTAGGAAGGTAGCAGTTGGGGTCTCATCCTCTTTGAAAATTCCATGTGGGCTAGGCAGTGGTGATACACTCCTTTAATCCCAGCACTAGGGAGGCAGAGGCAGATGGATCTCTGTGAGTTCAAGGCCAGCCTGGTCTACAGAGCCAGTTCCAATGATAGCCAGGGCTATACATACATACATACATACATACATACATACATACATACATACATACATACATACACACATACACACATATACACACACACATTCTCTCTCTCTCTCTCTCTCTCTCTCTCTCTCTCTCTCTCTCTCTCTCTCACACACACACACATACACTCAAAAACCCCTGTCCCAAAAACTCAAAGGGGAGAACAAAACGAAAGAAAGTTCCAAGTGGATTTGATTTTCTGAGGAAATAGTGTAGCTCACAATTCTTTTTCTTTGTGAGATTAATTTGGTATTGCACAGACTAATATTTTTTTGTAAAAATGAAGTATTACCTATGCTCGTATTTTGTTGAGTGCTTTCTGTCTTCTAAACACTATGCTCAGGACTGGAGTTTCACACTTTGTACAAAATAAGTTCCTAATGTGTAGTGGTGCACACTTTAATCCCAGCACTCAGGAGACAGGCAGATAGATCGCTGTGAGTTCAAGGCCAGCTTGGTTTACATAGCAAGTTCTAGGTCATCCAGTGTGAACCTGCTCAAGTAGAAAAATGATACAGTCCGCAATTTATGCTCTGGTACATTTGCTTTGATTAGGAGAAGAAAATAATAAGTGTAAAATTATCTAGAGGGAGTCACAGATTTCTTTACATTACTATCCTAAGATTTCCATTTTGTCCCATCCTAATGTCTCAGAGACTTAAACTTCAGCTATCCCAGTGATTCTCTATTCCTAGGTCTGTCACTTAACACCACAAAGTTTTGCCTCCCTGTCTCCCTCCCTCCCTGCCTTCCTCCCTGTTTTTCGAGACAGGGTTTCTCTGTATTGTTTTGGAGCCTGTCCTGGAACTATCTCTCTAGACCAGACTGGTCTCGAACTCATAGAGATCTGCCTGCCTCTGCCTCCAGACTAAAGGTGTGTGCCACCAATGCCTCATATTATTGGCTTTACTTTTATCCAACAAAAAGATCAGTTTACCTTTGACATCTGCAACTGCAGATAAATTGCTTGGTAGTAGGTGTTATTGTATTTGTATTACTGTGGTATTTAATATATTATCTGGCACTTTGAGGGTGACTGTCCCTAATCTTTAAAGAAAGAGTCCACTGAGGAGGCATCAGCCTACTAGATGACACAAAAAAAATAAATTGACAGGTGAAGCATTTGTCCCTATACCTGAAACAATTCTTGATATTGGTAATGACCTTCTCACTCAGTAGAAATAGAAGACTTCAGTTAGGAACTTAAAATTTAAAAATTGTATTTAACCTATAAGTAACTTAGTTTTTGTGATATCTTTGGAAGCATGTTCATTCTAGTAACAAGTGTTCATTTCATTTCTATTTAATATATTTAGGGTATTCTATGGTTTTAAATTCATCTTTCCATTGGGAGTTTGTTACTTGGGGAAGTGATTGTGATTGAACCGCCATCCCAAGGTGTGTCACCCATAGAATAATATTACACACAGTGATTAAATTCACTGTCTTGGTTTTAAAACAGTTAAAATTTTAATTTGAAGCTGTAGGTGACCTTTTCTGTCCTGCCAGCCAGCTGCCAAATAACCACACATAGACTTATTATTAATTAGAAACACTCGGCTTATAGCTTAGGCTTTCTACCTTGATTTGGCCAAAAGATCAGAAGTAGTTGTGCTTAATTTATAAGTTAAAGTTTATCACAGGTAGGTAGTAGGCAAGTGCAGATAAAAAGAATAAAATATATAGGTTGAACATACCTAATCCAGAAAATCCAGAAATGTTTCAAAATGTGAAATGTATCTTGAGTGGTAACATGACACTAAATGGGACCATACTAGACCTCATCTGGTGTGTCACAATCAGAACACATCATATCTAAGACATTTCTTTACTTTACCTTTAGGCTATGTATCCATAAGGGATTTATGATTCCATAAGTGGGCTTTATGTTTATACTTATGTTCCTGCACTAAGATATTATATATTTTGTGGCAAACACTACAAAAATTCAAAAGCTAATCTTAAAATCCAAAACATTTTTTTTATTTCAGACATTTTGGAAATTTAGTTTGAATAGGGCTCCTTGGTTTTGCAGTTTCAAATGTTCATGAAACATACATTGCAATTAAGGTATAGCTACTATGTACTCACTTTTGCTGTTTGTGTAGGATTGCTTTAGATAGCAGATTTCTTGAGGATAGGATATTTTCCAATTCTTCTCCCCACCCCAGTCTGTATTCATTACCTAGCGCACACTCGCTATTTAGTAATTGTGAAGCTATAGGCAGATTTTATGATCCCTGCCTTTAGTACCATCTGAGAACTTAAAACTCTGAAACAATTTTGGTGTGTTCCTACATTACATCTATTCATTAAATTGCCAACTTCTTGAAGAATTATTTTGTCATATGTTTATTATTGTGCCTCATTCAGCCTAACGCCAAGATGCTGACCCTTTCCTTGAGCCACCCAGGTGAGCTATTGTATAAATATGGGGAACTATTAAAGAGAGGCTGGAAGAGTGTGCTCAATAATCTGCTTCAGTAAATACCTGCTGTGCTTTACAAATAGGTTAACACTGATCAATAATCTTGTATAGGAATTTTGTGCAATTCAGTTTTAGAAACTACAAACAGTGGCAAATTTCTTAAGACCTGGTCTGTAGGTGATAAACAGCCTGGAAGCTGTGATGACCTCTACTATTGAGCTATTCTGAAATCTCTGTGCTAGTTTAAGGAGAGACTTTGACCTTTCTGACTGGGGGAGCCAGGTTTCATCACAAAGAATCTTATTTCTGGTAACTAAATACAAATTAATTACATTTGGAATTAGAAATTAATAAATTCATTTACAAACTAGAATCTGCTGTGGTTTGAATGCTATGGTTTGTCTCCTCCAAGATTCATGTTGAAACTTAATTCAGTGCAATAATATAAAGGACAGCCTCTGAGAGCTGGATGAGTTATGGGGAGGGTTTGCTCTCTGGTTGGAGTAAGCATAATAGTCCAGGACCTGATACTAAAGGCAGGACCTTTTGCCACTATGCTTTTATACTCTTTAAGTATAGTTCTCTCTTTCTCTCTTCCGTACTTTCTATTCTGTGAGGCACAGTGTTCCTCCCAGAACTTACAGCCATCTTTGAAGCAGAGAGCAGTTCCTACTGTTTTGGTCTTGGACTTCCTAGCCTTTGAGCCATGAGAAACAAATTCTTATTTAAAAATTACCCAGTCTGCAATATTTTGTTAGAGCTGTACAGATGGAGTAAGGTTTTAGTTGTTGTTTTTGAGGATTGGGGTTAGGATTGAACCCAGGGCCTTGTTCAGGGTAAATAAGTACTCTGTCATCAAACTGTATCCTCAGCTTAAGACAACTCCCCTCCCTCCCTTGTTATTGCTTCTTTACCCCTCCTCCAAAAAAAAAAAAAAAAAGTTTGTGAATAAAACTCTACTCTTCCTAGTTGTTACCTGTGGATAGTTTCTTGGAGTTTTGTGGACCAGCTGTAACATATTAGGTTGTCGTCAGTGTGTTTTCATCATAATCAATGAGTATAACTGTATCCATGGGTGATTTCAGAATCAAACAAATTTTATTCATGCATTGCATATCTAGCCAACATTTACAATCTGAAATGTTTGGTATTTTTTTGCTTCTCATTTCTTTTTCCTGCTATCAAAAATATAAACAAGCATACAAACAACAACAAAAACTCTGTGTTTTGCAATCCAGTCCAAATGTCACTCATTTTAAATGACTTTTCTTGTTTTGTTTTTCCCTCCAAGTATTTTTTTTTTCTTTTCCATGGTGTTTTTAAGGCAGTGTGAAATTTGTTTATACTACAAAGCTTTATGTCCCCTTAATCTGATCTTGAGCAACAGAGAAGAGTTGCTTATTTGATTTACAGAATTTTTAGTTTACTTATGTCAAAAAGAGTAAAGAAGAAAGTACTTTTCACATAATGATGGTTTGATAACTAGTTTATGCCCATATGGCAGATGCTTTAAGAAATGCCTTGTCACTGCATCATTCAGTTCTTACAGCAGCCTTGTTTTGTGTATAAAGGAATGGACTTGGGAACACAACTGGCAAACTTGTCTCAGGAGGTGTTGAGTTGTGAATAAGGAATTCGAACTCAGCTGTCTTCAGGGTCCATATTCTTTAAATACAGTCTGCTGCTCTATTTCCTCTCTTCAGATGGAAGCATCAAGAGAGCTCACATTGCATTTCCTGCTTTCATTTATATTAGTAGTGCCTTTGGAAAATCTGAAATATATTACTTTTGGAATGTAATTTTTTGAAAAAAAAAGTACATTAGTAGGCCTATTATAAATAAGCTAGTCATAAACTAAGCATGGTAAAAATAAGATTCATAAATTTGAGGATGTGTTCATGAGCCATGGAAAAATTACTTAAAGGGACTTATTTTATGTAAAATGGTTATTTGGAAGAGTTTCAAGATTTACAAAAGCAATATTGTTGTATAAATTAAGCAGGCAGGACAGTAACTTAAAATGGCTTTAGAGAATGTTTTAATGGAAACAGGTAGTGATGCTTGTACTCAAGAGTCAGGAAGCATGAAGATTGCTGATAGTTTGAGACCAGCTTTGGGTACAGTGGTGTGAGATATTAGAGGGAGAGGGAGAGGAAGAAGAAGAGGGAGAAGGAGAGGGAGAACAGGAACCTTCCCCAAGAAAAGAAAAAACCACCTATTTATTGGCTGTGTGGCATTGCTGGAGGAAGTGTTGAAGTCAGTGGGAATGGGCTAAGGTTTCAATAAACCTATGGCAGACTCATTCTCTTTCTGCCCACTCATCAGGATGAAACTCTATACTAGTGCTCCAGCACCAGAAGTGCCACCATGCCTTCACCATGGCAATAGTGGACTTTGTCCTAGTTTCTCTACACAGCAATAGAACAGTAACTAAGGCAACTAATGAAATTAAGCAAATGTATGGCTGGTTGGCTTCTAAGGTGCTAGGGATGGGGCCCAGGGTCTCAAGCATGCTAGGCAAATGCTTTCCCAAGGAACTGAAGCCCCCTAAGGGAATTCTTGAGTTCAGAAATGCCTGAGACTTTGGCAGTAGCAAGTATGCAGTTGGTGTTATTTTTGTTAATGACCTTTATTTTGAAGCCAAAGCCACTGCTTAATATTTTTCTTACTAAAATTTAAGATCTAGAAACATAACTAAGTAACTTTAGGGACCTGTGGTGAGAGTCCTTTTTAGTGATCTTTTAATGTCCCATTCAGATAAGGTAGACAGTCCCCACTAGCTGGTAATGAGACATCGCCACACCACTGACTTAATTTGGAGTCTTCCATTGAAAGAGAAACAGGTGTTAAACTAAGAGTGGCGAGCAGAAAACTTTTATTGACAGCAGGAAAGCTTCTTTTCTGTTATGTTTTATTGAAGCTTTTCACATGCTCTGTCTCTGCTTCTACTTTGTTCCATATGGGCATGACATTTTATTTTTCAGTGATTTGATTTTTAAAAACTCAAGAAAATACTAATTAGTACTGAAAATGGTCCAAGACTGAGAGGTAGGGGTGGGGTGGGGGCTGGGAGCTAGCATTCTAGGTATCTTTGGTTATGTTTGCTTCTCTGGTATCCTGGGTTGCCTGTGGATCTCTGAGCTGGATTACTAGATACTTTTCATGGAGTAGGTCAGATTGTAATGGTGTTTCTTAGCTTCCTGGGTGGTGGCAGGTGTCAGATTCATTTCCTTGACAAAAATGAAGAAGGCACAGGTAGCTTTGTCCTAGGAAGTTGATTCCCTGTGTTGATGTCCCTTTGCTAATGTCCTCAGTATGTTGACATTTTTACTAAAGACAAATTCTGGCTCTCATAATTATTCATTTTTTTTTTCTTGAATTGCCCACATCATCATAATTTTATATGTTTTTGTAATGACTGAACATTGCCTTACCAGGATGCATGGAAAAGTGGAATGAAGTCACAGAGACTCCACTAGGGACAAAGGGAGTGAGCTTGTGAGCTTAGGATCAGAGAACCTTGTTAGGCCTTAGTGTTCAGGGAAACCTGAGAAGATAGGTATGAGGTGAGGCTCTGCTCTTTCTTGGTGAGCTGGTATAGAAGTCACAGAGGCTGAATACTTTACAGTATTTCTATAAATTTTATTTTCCTGGATTCAGAAACATGTTAAACCCAATTAAGTTACAGCAAACAGCAAATGAATGAATATTGCATTGCTACACTGGGCCAGTCTACAGTAAAATGAGTATAGGACTCATGAAATAAAAAATTATTGTATAGTAGCCTTTAAACCCCAAACAGCAAACTGGCTAACAGTAAGTTTTAATCAGCCCTGATAGTAGGCTAAGTTTTATTCTATTAATTTTAAACTCATAATTTCTAGAAGGCAAGTAGATCTGTTTTTCCAGTGGTGAATTTAATAATTGTCTTATCTGTAATAAATACAGAATATTCTGTACTTAATACTTCTCTGCATAATACAGTTTAAAATTTTATAGTTCTTTAGATTAATGCTATGTATATCTATAATGTGCTATAAATATAAACAGGTCTTAGATTACTTGTTTCATAAAAATGAGACTAGACCTGGAAGAAATATTAATAATTTCATTGATGATTTAAAGTTTGAGATTTATTATATTTATGTTCTTTGATTTTTAAAAGCAGGACCTGAATAATACTTGGTTTTTCTTTAGTGTGATGTCAGCTTTTCAAGGAAGTGGTGGCAGAAAGGTCAGAAGTTTGGGGTCATCCTCAGCTGTATAGCAGATTTTTAGTTGAAGCCATGCTTAACTACATAAAACCTTGTGTCAAATATAAAAAAAAAAAATCTTCCCGTTTTAGCATATTAACACCCTCATAAGCAGATACAGTAGTTAATCTCTGCATTCTTTTCAGATGTCATGAAAGACTAAGTTTATACATAGTGTCTAGTATAGCATGATCTAACTCAAAGTTTAGCAGAATATGTCCAATCTAGGTGTTTTATAAATGTTTAATTAGTGCATGAATAATTAAAAAAAAGAGAGAGGAAAGAGAAGAGTAGTTAAAACTTCATTTACTGATTTGTTTCCATTAGAAAAATGTGCTATAGCCTGGCATGGTGGTGCATACCTTTAATCCCAACAGAGGCAGATGATATCTCTGTGAGTTCAAGGCCAGCCTGATATACAGGGATAGTTCCAGGACAGGGCTATTACACAGAGAAACCCTGTTTGGGGAGCGGGGGGAGAGAATTCCTACTCATCTCCTCCAAATAGACGAAATCTTGGACTAAATTAAAGACAATTGCAGAGAACCTCCATAATCTATAGACACTGAAGGGCCTTATCAGAGGGAAACTTCCATTAAACACAAACAAATATCTACCATAGATTAATGGACATTTTCAAATTTAATAGTTGTTGGTCATCCAGAGTTTAAACAATTAAATGCAATCTGTAAAGGAGAGTAGCCCTTACATAAACACTATTATTGTTTAATGTATGAAATGTTATATGTCCTTAAATTTGGTCTCCTTAAGGTTGTCGTACCAGGGTTTCATATAATGGTTTAAGCAAATTGAACTTGACTGTTGAGTTTGAGCAGTATTTGTAGTGTGATGAATGAGTAAATGTAAGAGTGCAATTAGAAGTAAGGTCAATTTTCTGCTTATTCAATGATCATATCGAGTGAAAGACTAAGAACAGATGTAGAGAACTTCCTAGAGGCAGAGTACTGACTGGTGCTATTCACAATACCTGGGGTGATAAATTGATTGGCACAGAGGATTCTGTTTTGATTAGTGTTACCAATTCTTCGGAGAGTCATGTGTTAGGATGGCCTTATGCTTTGTTTTTCAAGACAGGTTTTTCTCTTAATTTTTTATTTTAATTAAAACTTATTTGAGATAGAATCTCTGTACCTCTCAAGCTGGCCTCTTAGCTGGTGTATCCTCTTGCCTCAGCTTTCTAAATATTTTTGATTAAAGGTCTTTGCCACTACACCTGGCCAGATAGTAAGTTTTGTTTGCTCATTTTGGAATTTTTTTTTTTCAAAGATTTATTTATTGTGTTTACAATGCTCTGCTTACATGTCTGCTTCAATACCAGAAGAGGGCACCAGACCGGATTACAGATGGCTGTGAGCCACCATGTGGTTGCTAGGAATTGAACTCAGGACCTTTTGAAGAGTAACCAGTGCTCTTAACCTCTGAGCCATCTCTCCAGCCCCTCATTTTGGAATTTTTAAATGAAGTACTTTTCCTTAACATCAAATGATTTAACTGAAATGGGAACAAATGTCATTTGATCAACAGTGTTCTGTTTTTAAAAGAATGTAGTGTTCATAGACCAAGCTGCATTGTGTGGTCTGGGATAATTTGGTTGATTTCTGGGGGATTCTGGAGTGCTGCTGAGTTGTGCCCTTTGTTTTACTAATTGGTTGTCTTCAGGCCATTTTCATTGCTTTTAAGTCAGCTTCAGATTCAGGTTCTTAGTGCATTTTCATTCATATTAGTAGTAGATACTGGTGTTTATAACTGCACTGTACACCTGTAAGCTTGCAGTTGTGTTAGTTACTTGCTAATCAGGTGAGAAGACATGGGTAGTTTCATATAGCCATATATGTCAAAGTCATATTTAGCCTTCAGAATTTGTTCATTTGAATAAGGAAAAAGGAGGTGGAATTTCATGAAGAAGTCTCCTCTGTGTCCTGGCCACCTGCAGGGTGCTTTAGTTACCTTTATTAATTAAATTTGATGGCTCTATAGAAGTATTACTTCTTAAACCTTTGAAATTCACAGATTGTATTATATATTCTTGTTACAAGTGGTTTTCCTGCCAGCCTGGTCCCAGAACTGCATCAGCCCCAAATAACACATAGAGACACCATATTAGATATAAAGCTGTTGGCCTGTTACTAGAGTTTATTGGGTAGCTCTGTCTTAAATATTAACTCATTTCTATTAATCCAAGTATCTCCACGTGGTCTTATCTTACTGGAGAAAGGATCTGGATCTCTGCTCTCTTCATCCAACATTTTGAATCTTCTACCTCTTCCTGAATCTTCCCTGTCTCCTAGTCCCGCCTATCTTGCTTTCCTATTTGCCAACAGTGCTTTATTCATTAACAGTGCTTTATTCGTTAACCAATACAAGAAACATATTTACAGAATGATATCTCCCATCATATTCTTGTTCTGTGGTAATTGCCATTACATTTCTCTGCTTCAGTATTTAGAATACTAGCTTTTTGTTGTTGTTTGTTTTCTTTTTTGTTTTTTTTTTGTTTGTTTGTTTGTTGTTTTTTTTCCAAGACAGAGTTTCTCCGTGTAACAGTCCTGGCTGTCCTGGAACTTTCTAAGTAGACCATGCTGGCATCGAACTCAAGAAAATCTGCCTGCCTCTGCCTTCCAAGTGCTGGGATTCAGGGTGTGCATTACCACTGCCCAGCTTGAATAATGGTTTTATAGATATATGATGCACTAGTATTTTCATATTTATACAACCATCTGGTTTAAACAACACTACATACTCCATTAATAAAGAAACCTCATTCCTATTAGAACTGAGTCTCCATTCCCCCTTCTATTCAGCCCCTGGCAACAGCTAGTCTCTCTATTTCCATGGATTTGCCTATTTTGGAAATTACATATAAACATACTATAAAATAAGTGATCTGTGACTAGCTATTTTCACTTAGCATTTTTTTAAGTTTCACCCATGGTATAGTTTATGTTATTACTTAGTTCCTTTGTAACTGGCTGGACATATTCCCTTATCTGTATACCACAGTTTATTTATCTTTCCATTATTTAATTAAGGTTTGTTTTACCTTCTGAAGGGTTGATACCAGTGTGGCGAAACTCAACAACATGTTTCTAATTTTATATATAATCATGCATTATTTTATGAGGTTTATTCTTAGAAATATATTCTTACATACAGAAATAGAATGTACTTACTATAAGTGTTGGTTAATCCAACAATATGGCCTCATGATATATTCCAAATTTTTTGTAAATAGAAGATGAATAAGGGTGCTGTTTAACACCATGATGTTAAACAATGCACTTTAAAACTATTAAGTATAAGGAATACACTCATTCACATGTGGAGGCATGTACCACACCTGTGGTCACAGCACTTAGGAAGCAAACGCTGAGAATATTTTGTGCTCAGGAATATAAGAGCAACACAATAAGACCCTAACCTCAAAGCAAAATTATAGTAAAAAGTACATGAACAAGTAACATAGCTATTATCATTGCTGCATATAATGAACTTTCCTTAGTGAGGTGTATTGTACTCTTATACCATGACAGCCCAGTAGGTATGCTGTACCAGCATTACATTAAGCATGTGAATATCACATTCCTTTATGACAGTAGAATGATATTTAAGTCCCTTTTGTTGCCTGACTCATCATTGTGTATCATATGACTGTACTTAGGACAGCTCTGTTGAATCAGTTCCAGAATTGCCAGACTTTTCCAAACTAGATTCAGGTTTTCTTTTCTTTTTTTTTTTTTTTTGCCAAAATTTGTGTTTAATTTTAGACATCATAGTAATTGTGAAGACCTAACTGAAATCTCGATGTGTATTTCCTTAATGACTAATAATGTTGGACAACATTTCATTTGCTTGCTGAATGTGTGCCTTTTCAGTTTGGAGAAATGTCTGCTTGGGCTAGTGCTTTAACTCTCTAAATGGAAGTGGCAAGTGTGGCCTGTTTCCCTGAGGTTGATGTGATAAGAGGGTGTGGCATGTCTGATGTTTGGCACAAGCATAGCACTTACAGGAAAGTTTTCATTGATTCTTTTCCATTCCATTTCAAATCTCACAGATGAAATAGCTGAAGTTTAGATGAAGGAGCCTCATAATTCACCATAATTCACTGGATAGTTGTGAACATTAGTTGCAGATCTATATTTTTTAAAATTGCTTTTGGATTCAACAGTGTTCTCACCACAGACCTCCTTTTGGCCCATAATGAAACTCTTCTTGAAGCACTGTTAGTATATCAGCTTAGTTACACAGCTGTTTGGTACAAAAGAAAACATAGCTGCTTTGAATTTAATAAAGTCTTTCTTTGCATTGTTTTGGAGTGTGCTGTACCTAAGTAAACACAAGAATGTCTTCTTATACATTCTCACCTCTCTGGGATCAAATGCTGTTAGCAGATGAAAGGCTCAATTTAGATGTATGTCTTTACATGACCACAAGTGCTGCCTTAGCTAAAATTGTTGAGGAGCTCTGGTTTCCAGATGATGGTATCACTGTCACACTAGCCTGCTTTAAAGTTCAGTGTATAGTACATAGAACAGCTGACACATTTTATTGACCATTTGGGCTTTTTGTGGAGTCTAGAGAAGCAGTATCTCTAAATCATGTACAAATTGACCTTTTCTTAAGCTTTATACAGCTAACTATAGAAAAAGGAAAGGAAAAGATATTTCTAAAGAGAAGAGAAAATAACGCTCTTTTGGTTAGATTGGTTGAATACTTTGACCAATATCTATATTTAATTCTTTTCTTCCATAAGATAGCCATCAGTTGTAAAGCACTGGTAAGAAGTACTGATCTGTCAAAGTAACAGTTGAAAGAATAATGTTTGCAAATCGAGATAAGATCATTAGGAATTGTTCTCATTTGGGTATATTCAACTACAATTTTTTTTAATGGCAAATGACTTTGAAAATTATAGAGCTTGTTATTAGCCACATTTTTGGATATGTCTTCAGATGTGTGAGCTGTGTCTTTCAAATCAAGAAATCAAAGCTTAAAAATCTTAGGGATTGATTCAAAGAGAGTGTCACTGACCTGGAATTCTGCCTGACTTCAGAGCTCTTCTGTTGTGTGCTTTTTATGTTGCCTTCGAATGGCATTTTGTGTTCTTGCCAGCTAAACAAATGAAAGTTCAATTTTGTACTTCACTTTCCAAAGCACCATTAACCAGCAAATTTTGAAGACTGTTTTTTTGGTAGTCAGACAAGACACACCCTCTGGCTATAGCTGTGGACACTGTTCACTTATGCTTGTTGGCTTGGATGAGACCAGTGACCATTCTTTCTTTTGTTTTCCCTTCTCTGGTAAACCAGTATAGTAATCTACAGCATCTTTAGCTTTGTTCTAGTAACTGTAATGGAAACGTACTGCATGGAAAACAAATCTCTGTGTAAATCATTTCAGAAATGTATTTTCTTGTTAATTGAGAATGGTAACATATCGCTTCAAATGGTATTGTTGCATATTTGTGAAACAAAGTGACTTTAACTCAAATTTTATTTTTACTTACTCCTTTTGGTAGTGGGTATCAAACACAGTGTATCCTAAGCACATACCCTACGATTGAGCTTCAACTCTCAGCCACTTACTCATACTTCTGTTAAGTTAAAAGAATGGCATTCATTGACCTTCTTATGGAAAGAACTACCAAGCATTCATCCGTAGTGCCTACCTATCCATGGTAATGTCAAACACATATCAGTATGCTCTTTTCTAGATTTTGGACTTGACACATCTAGTTGCTGCTCACCTGAACGCTTGAGAAATAGCTAGACAGAGCTTTTGATGTAAACTGTGTCAGGGCACAGAAGAGGGCCATGAATGAAGAAACCCTAACATTCTTTCTAGCCACACTGGCTTTATCTGGCCTTACAAAAGCTCCCCGATTACAGGCTGTCCTTGACTTAGGATGGTTTGGCTTATGATTTTTGACTTTGTAAAGGATCAGTATGCATGTTTTCAGTTTTGCATTTGGTGTTTTCCTAGGGTAGTGGCATATAGTAACATTACCTTCATGGAGCTGAGTAGAGGTGGCGAGGTGTGAACACATTGCCCTAACAGTTGATGACCTAAGGGTAATGTGTCAGCAGGATTTTTGTTGTTGTTGTTGGCAGATAATACTATGAGATATACATGTTATGAAATAGGCTTTATGCTAGATTTGACCAGTGATAGGCTAATGGAATGTGAATGATGTAAGAAGCTAAAATATGATGTGATTTAAGACAAGCTAAAATATGTTTACTAGACTAGATGTTGAAATGCATTTTTATCTACCAATGTTTTTATTTACAGTGCAGTTGCCAGAATATAAACTTGTTATAAATCAGGAGCAATTGTAACAATTAAGGACCTAACATAAAATCTTAAGTAGTCTGTCTGAAAGTTTTGTATCATTTTCTTTCTTTCTTTTTTTTTTTTTTTTTTTTTTTTATTTTACATTACATATCCCAGTTCCCTCTCTCTCCCATCCTCCCATGCCCCCTTGACAGACACCCCAAACCCAGTCCCATTCCCCATCCATTTCCCAGGGAGGGATCATCAAAATCTGTCAAGTCATTTGGGGTAAGGCCTATGCCCTCCTTCATGTCTCTAGGGAGTAGCTTTCCATGGGGAATGTGCTCCCAAAGTCCTTTTGTGCACCAGGGATACATCCTGGTTCCACTGTCAAAAGTCTGATAGACTGCCCAGGCCTTCTAACTGAGATCCCTGTTCAGGGGGCCTGGGTTGGTCCTATGCTGGTTTCCCAATTATTGGTCTGGGGTCCACAAGCTCCCCCTTGTTCAGGTCAACTGTTTCTGTGGGTTTCTGAAGTCTGGTCTCGACCCCTTTGCTCATCACTTCTCCCTCTCTGCAACTGATTCCAGGAGTTCAGCTCAGTGTTTAGCTGTAGGTGTCTGCTTCTGTTTCTATCAGCTACTGGATGAAGGCTCTAGGATGGCATATAAGTTAGTCATCAATCTCATTATCAGGGAAGGGCATTTAAGGTAGCTTTCCACTATTGCTTAGATTGTTAGTTGGGGTCATCCTTGTAGATTTCTGGACATTTACCTAGTGCCAGTTTCCTCTTCAATCCTATCCTTTTCTAATCAGTATCTCCATTTGGTAAATGGTAAGTAATAATCTGCCAGTGATATTCTTTTTCCAGTCATCTCTTTGTGAAATAATCATCATTGTATCTTTGGCTAATCACCAGGACAGGACTGTCTGTTAAGTATATTTTATTGTATGTATACACTTTGTCTTTTGTTCTGAAGAATATATTATTACTATTAGACTTCTGTGAACAAAATGTGGTATTCTTATCTATAACAAAGTATATCCATGTATGTTTAGAATCCAAGTCTGAAATATAAACTAATTTGGTTTCTTATGGATTGCCTTTACAAAAGACAAAATATTCATGGTATTAGCATAAAAACCACAAGTCAACTTCTAGGGTTGTCAGAAGGTCAGTTTAGATTCTGCTACATGTCTACATGAACATTGGCATGGTAATTGATGTTCCTAATGGATTCTGAGCATTAGTACAGATCTAAACTGCTCCCCGAATTACCAAAAATATCTGCTGTTTAAGAACAGAAGTATACCCAGCCTTATTTCACCAAGGATTTTAGTTTGTTTGCTTTTTAGGATGAAATATGTATTTTCTTGTTTTTCTTTTTTAATTAGGTCATCTGTATATGTTATACCACAATTAGGTGGTTCAGAATATTTAGCTATCCCAGATATCTCTGCTAGCAGACTCTCTGAGTAAAAGGAACAAACAGGAGTTCTATGCATGTTACCTCATAGGTCAAGGAACTCTGAGCTGATAGAGTTACAGCATTGTTTGCTGAAAATTAACCTATTCATCTTCTTATGTAATTATGAACTATACGGAGTCACCCCTCAAGCACTAGAACCATAGGCAGCTAACACAGCCCATCAATACACATTTATGTTTTCTTCCTGCTCACCTATTTTTATTTGCAGTTTATTTTTGTTTAGATTGTTTTAGAAGGATGCAGAGCCTTTTTATTCCTCATACAGAATTAAAGCTATCCTTTTATTTTTATTCTCCATTGTCCTTTATCTTTCCAAGCATACTATTGTTTAGTACTTGCTTTGTTTATGATAACAGCTTTGCATGCCAACTTTAATGTTGCAGAATGAATCATGTTGCTGTTGATCTTACCCTGAACAAAATAGCCATTTTTAAATAGGAAGAAGTTTCTAGCTTCAGGTTACTTCAGCTCTGCATGCCTTGCCTAGCCTGCCGTGTAAAGTCAGTTCTTCACTCCAAACAGCACTGTATTAATATGCACAACATGACCATTTTCAGTAGAAGGTTATTAGAATGCTAGTTTGTATCCTCTAGTGAATGAAATGATGTGTGATTATGAAGTCATCAGGCATGGACCAGTAAGACTCCAGAGAGCCTGCCCCCTCCAAGGTCCTCAGGGTGCCATTGATTGGTGGCCATGTGTTTGTGCCCGATAGACTGTGAAATGGTGTGTTGCTACACGGCTGTGTTGCACCTGCGCCCCACCGAGGTGATTGATTGGTTTGGTCATGTGGAATGTTCCCATCTGGTCTGCAGTAATGTATTTTTTTTCCCCCAACTGCAAATATCAAGTACTGGCTGTATAGTTAGCAAACTGTTTTGGGAACTAAATAATCCTTTTCCTCTGAGCATAAGTCAGAATGTGAAGGAGTTTGTTTTTGCTAACCTTGTTTTATGAATAGCAACTCCCCATCAGGTTCTTGTCCTTCTCTGTAGGCTGTTACATGCCTCTCTCTCTTATTGGATTTGTGTCTCCTCACACTAGATTAAGATACACTTTGTATATTTCTAATTTGTGCAAGCTTAAAGCAGATTCAGGTCTCCTTTGCTGCTTGTTTTTCTGACAATGCCACTTGAGGTGGCTTTCAACTTTTTTTCCACCCCAGGGATGGTTTCTGTGATCGTAATTGGATTATCAAAGTACTGATGTATTTTTAAGCCTTCATTTAACCTCACAAAAGTAGTGCTTTATTTATCGAAAGCTACTGATGTTGCAGTTTAAATGTCAAGAAATTATTTATTAGCTTCTTCAAAAAAAAAAAAAGATTCTATAGCTACGTTGGGCGGTCTTGTTTGATATTTCTTAATCTTAGTCCTTTTTCATAATTGATCTATTCATTCCACCTAATGACTAATTACATATCAGAGCACATCATCAGCCACATTCATCATAGTAGAATGTAATAATCAATGACATTTCAACAAAGGAAAAAATAAATATGCAAATAAGGCCTCATTAACATTTGCATGAGTTGTTTGAATAATCACGTTGCTGACAAGGCTGTAATTAACAGAAATTGATGCTGAGTTCAGTATTTGATAGTGTGTTTTCTCAGCGTTTTATTGTTGTCACTGCGGGGGCTGAAATGAAGTTCTGCTCTACTTGTACCTTTCTGGAGTTTATGTGTTGGGCTGTGCTGGGTACCAAAGGCTTCTGGGAGCCCTTGATTCTCTCTGACCTGCACTTAACTGCATTTAATGATACTTAAATTACATTTTTTTAAAAAATAAAGCTTAGTTACATCTTAGCAATTATGAAACAAATGTGGGAAGAAAACATGAGAATTCAGATTTTTATTTTCCTAGAACTGATTTAACTGAATCAGATTCACTAAATTTCAAGGTTTAGGTTTGCTCATACCATGGAAAATTGCTGTCATTAAATTTTTACTCTCTTGAGTCTGCCCCAGTAGATCACTCTGGAGAGACTGGTGTGCTTGCTGTAATTGAAAATCACTTGCTTAGGCCAACAGCAACAATGACAAAAGCCTAATTATAAAACGTACTGTGCGTGTGTGCGTGCGTGCGTGCGTGCGTGTGTGTGTGTGTGTGTGTGTGTGTGTGTATGTATGTATGGGGGGGCTGTGTGTGATTATTTTATTTTTAAATAACACTGTTCCCTACATTCCTCCTCCTTTTCCTGTACTGTTTCCTGTTTTTGTCATGGATATTAACTGAAATGTGCTAAACACAATAAAGCTGTTTATGTCAGTTTTTTGGATGACTGCAAGTGCTGATTATAACAAGTTTAAGGAATTTCCTTTGTTGAATGTGTACCCGTGCCATATGGCTCAACATGGAACATTAACTTGACAGGGATAATGGATTGTGGTGTATGGAGACAATTTTGCCTGCAGCTTTACTATAACTCATTCTGGTTGGGGATCACAAGTTTCTAGTATGGGATGTAGCAAACATCCAGATGGATTTACTTTACATAAAAGAGTTGCATTTCTTTTTATTTCCTCTCTGTAATTGGAAAAAGGAGTTTGTGTGTGTGTGTGTGTGTGTGTGTGTGTGTTTAAAGAAGCAAAATATTAAAGAGAATGGAAGATTTTTTTTAAAAAATCCTGGATTTTGTGTAATTTTTTCGTAAAATGCTTTGAAAGATTATTTTTGTGTGTTATTTTTGTGGATTTTCTAAAATCACATTCACATAAGCTTATGACACTGTCTTTTGGGCAGTGTCTAAAGTTCCTCCCCTTCATGTTAATTTCAGGACTGGGAACTCGAGAATCTTTGTCTTTTCTGATGGTCTTTAGTAATGGTCTTCCTAAGATGATGTGGGTTTGTAAGTCTTTAAAGATTCTGTCTTTTTTTTTTTCTTTTGCAATATTTTACAAATGATAACTAAATTTATTGGTTTTGTTAACAGTAATGGAACAGAATTGCTAACTGCTGGCTCCTTGGTTCTTTTCTATGTCCCTATGGGAGTCCCTTTAATTTATCTAATGAGAATAAGAAAACCAAAAGAAACTCCAGAAAACCATAAATGTAACCAAGATTTAGTTGATAGGCTAACAGGATTGCTGAGAGCTGACATGGAGTTTAGGTCAGGAGAAGAAATGCAGAACATATTCTTCATGGTATGATCATCTACTAAGAAATTGTAAACTTTAGGTGAGATGTAGAACTGACATTATCCATTAAACTATGTGCAGTCTGCACTATATGTAAGTTAATTTTTTTAAATATTAAGTTCTTATGTGTCTGTGTTCACATGTTTGCGCACATACATAGACCACAGTACATGTATGGAGGATGGACAACAATTTTATGATGTCATTTCCTTTACATAGGGAGTGCATGGCCACCCTGGTCTACAGAATGAGTTCTGGGACACAGAGTAACCCTGAGGTTGGGGGAAAGAAGTTTGATACTTAGATTAAAAAGACTTGTGTTCTTTTGGAAAACACTGTACAAAATCCTGTGAAAGTTTTCTTTTACATTGGCAAAGCTTGTAATTCCAAGGCACTGTTTCTCCTGTGAGGAGGAAGAACTGACTTAAAGACACTAGCTCCTGTTGCGATTTTTCTTCCCTTTTTCTCACCTGACCTTGGTTAGCATCCTCCTTTATAGGCCTTTATCAAAGATGGAGGAGGAGAATTTACAACTTTTCAATTTTCTTTTTACTTATTAGAATCAGAGTGTTATGAAACATTTTCATAAAATTGGATTTTGCTCTGTGTGTCTCAGAAGTGAGACTGATACTCCCTGAAGAGCACTGCTTTTCATGGTTAATGTGACATTGTTTCTCTGCAGTCAGGACTGGCTCTGTAAAGCAGATCCAGCAAGAATCTTTCCTTAACTTGGAATGAGCTTTCAATTTTCTAGCCTTTTCTGCCTTAATAAAACCTTTGGGAGGCAGTGTAAGCAAGACTGCCTGGGAGTCTGCTGTGAGGCACTTGGGCCTCCCTATTGACCAGGTCTGTTTACATTTGCATCAGAAGCTTTGATGTTTTACATAACTATTCTCACAGTCAGCTGTAAGATAAGGGCATCCATCATCTTCTTTTAGAAATGACTTCCTGTCAAAGAATTGATTTACAGACTTGGAATAAAGGACTAGGCAATCTGAGGTAGATTTAGAAAAGTGGGAGAGGGAAGAGAGGGTAGATAAAATGTTCATAATATATTTTATTCATGTGTGTAATTGCTTTAAAAAACTTATAAAGAAAATAGTGGGTTACAGTTTTTGTCTGTCTACTGAGAAAATATACTTGTCCTAATATTCAGAAAGCAGATATTTAAAGACTGCTGAGGCACACTGACAAAAATCAAGTAATGGCATCCAAAAGTGCTTTTTAAATTCATTTTCATTGAGTACGCACTATGGGTACTACATCTTTGAATTCAATCAGCTGTACATTTGAAAATACTCAGAAAAGAAGTAACAGTACAAAATTACAGTTAAACAATATATAGCAACCATTTATGTAACCCTTACATATTATTTTGGTAATATAAGAAGCCTAGAAGTTATTATTTAAATATTGGTGAGTGTGTTGATTCTTTGTAAATAATGTACTGGATTTTATAAGGCACTTGAGTGCTTTGGTTTCCGTGGGTAGTCTTAGAGCCAGGACCTGGGGACACCTGCATAGTAGAAACCAAGTCCCCACAGAAGTACAGCGAGTAATCTGTCATTTAACTAAAAGCAGTTCACTTCAAAAGTTGAACAAAATTGCCACTTTATTCACCAGTTGTACTTTATACTCAAAAGTTAAAAACAGGGCCAGCAATAAACTTTAGTAGTCTGAAATTCTTGGCATTCTTCATGGTTGTAATAAAATTACTATTCATAATTAGCTAGATGATTGAACAAACGTTCACATAAGGTGAATTAGACATACAAGGGAATGTTTGTATGCCTTACATCTGCTTTAGTGTGGAAGAACCTTGTGCTAATTGAACAAGTATGCTTGAAACAAACCAGAATTTACAAGACAGATAGTATATAGTTCCATGTGTAAGGACCCATGATGCTCAGCTCCAGAAAGGTAGGAAGTACAAAGGCTGTTTGGGCATATGTGCTGAGTTACAGAAGAAAAGTAGGGAGTTATTTGATAGGTAGTTTTTAGGAAGCAGGCTCTGAGGTTGGTTATTTAACAGTGTCAATACATTTGATCCTTCAAATTGGTTAGGATGCTTGTGTTTTATTTGTACTGCATATACTGAGAAGATTTACTGAAGCGAGGTACTTTAGTCAGCAGTAATTTATGTATTATTTAGTGTGTATGGTATTATGTGTTGGTGTAACTACACCACATTTATTGTGGTGTGTGTATGGGGATCAGAGGATAACTTTTGGGAATTTCTCTCCTTTGACCACATGGGTTTGAGAAATTGAACTCAAGCCATTAGACTTGAAGGAAAACACTTTTACCTGCTTAACCATCTCTCCAATCCAGCAGTATTCAGAAATTGGATCAAGGCCTGTCTTTAATGTATGGGAAAGTTTGAGTTCCAATTTATCTTTATTGATTAGTCCATGTCTTTTTGTACTATCAAAACATCACAATGGCAAATTACAATCACAGGTTAAACAAGATATAGTCTCTAAAGGCACAGGAAAACCTAAACCCTCGTGGGGCCATCTTGTGCTTTTATCACAGCCTTTCACCTGCCTTTGGCATTTGTCCAGCCATTGGATGATGCTGTGAGTGTAAGTTCTTGTTCTTCTTGGCTCAGTTTTGATAGACATAACTACCTTTACTTTCACATTTGTATTTCTTTAGTTTATTTCTTGTGGTTTTGTAATTATACAGTTAATGCAGATGTACAAATCGTGCAAGCAGATTTTGGAGCTAATAAAACGTTCTTCTGTTTGCTAGGGGTGCAAACATTAAGAGAACAATGGCTTCCAAGCCACAAACTTGGAATATGTTATGAAGATCATTTGCTATTGTCCAGAGAGAACAGAAGAGCATCAGTGAATCCAAAGGTTAATTTACTTTGGGTATTTTTCTTCTAGTTCTTCTGCTTTCCATACATTTTTCATAAACTGGAATCCTGTAATGTTTTTTCACTTACTATTTTAATAGACTGAATGTGTCTCCCAAAAATTTTTATGTTGAAACCTAACCCCCGTGTGATGATACTCATAAGTGAAAGCCTTCAGGAAATGAACTGATTATAAGGCTACCTGTGGTCCTTATAAACAGACTCCAGGAAACTTCTGTGTTCCTTGCTAGTAAAGATATAGATAGGCATCAGTGAATCTGAAAACAGCCTCCTAGATGGCAGATCTTCAGTATCTAAAACTTGAGCTCCCCACCTTCCAGAATTGTAAGAAGTAAACATTTGTTGTCAGTCAGACAGAAGAAACAGTTAGGGAACAAGCATGGTCCATGAGTATAAATTTGAAAACCTTCCCAAGCTAGCCCATTATGCAGATACAGTGCTGGTTTCTCATCTATTCTGAGTCCTTTAAATAATTTATTAGCAATTTAATATGAATATTTTATGTATAAAGTTTTATCTGTCTTAACTTGAATGTTTCCTACTAATTTCTAATAATTGCATTGTTTGGTTCAAATTAATGAGGCTTTTTTTTTTTTTTAAGGTCCCCTAATAAAGAGAGTGGTGTTTATTGATTCTGACGCGTACCATTATTCGTTATTTTCTTCTTAGGATTTGGATTGGGAAGTACTCAGTGCCTAGCATATGCAGTGGATTCTAAGCTGATCCATGTTGAACAGATACAGTGCTGTCTTCTCTGAGTTCTGGGATTTAGGAGGCCTGCTCAATCTCTTTGTACCTTCTTGATTGGTCTATCTTATTCATGCAACATGTTCTCCAAGCCTATCTCCTTCCCAACTTTTCCTGCCTCTTATGAAGTGTCACGTGTACTTTTTGGCTACCAGTTTTCACTTTTCCAATTTCTCTTCAAAATTTGAACAGTGATAGGTACTCTGAGACAGCCACGAACAGAACACATTGTCATAATTTCATGGAGCGTTTATTCTCTGATGCTACCTGTATTGTATCATGTTTTCCTTGTTTTGCCAACTAAATTGGAGGTGAATTGTTAGCTTTAGCAACAGGTAAACATTTTGCCTGAACCAATAAGGGAAATTAGCAGAGATTATGAAAATCTATACCAAGACTTGGAAGTAACACTTTTTTAAAAGGCCTCACCTACCGTCTAGCAATCCTGCGGAATTTTAATCTTTCTTTTCCTTTTTTGAAACAGGGTTTCTTTGTATAGTCTTGGTTATCTTGCAACTAGATCTGTAGACCAGGCTGGCTTCAAACTCAAAGAGATCTGCCTGCTTCTGCCTCCCAAATGCTGGAATTAAATATGTGAACTTGTATTTTAATCTTTTGTTCAATAAATATTTATAGATCATGTGCAGTATGCTGAGGACTGAGGATCAAAAGGGAAATATATGGGTAAGGTTTTGCAAGCATACAGCTGTCCATTTCTTTGGACTAAATGATCTCAATGTAATATATAACTATAATAACATTATACTAGTCATATTTTAAAGACAAATATTAGGCCCTGTCTTGTATATACTAAACTCATACAGTTCAGTGATGTAGACTTAACTTAATTGTTTTCATTTTACAGTTGAGGCATCAGAAGCTGAAGTAATGAATTTACATGGGACAGAATAGTTTACATTACAACTCTCCATTCTATGTAATTCTTTATAATTTTAGTCAGTGTTTTGTAACTTCTGACTCCAAGTCCAGTATTTTCCTCTTTCCTCTTCTCTGTACCTATATGTAATGTGTCTGTGCTGTGCTCAGAAGTGACTTTTCTCTCTTATGGGAACCATCTAGCCTGTGGTTATCTCCCCTATAATGGCTTTTATTATAGGCTTAAAAAAAAGTCTTTCTTGCTAGAATTTTCTTATTTCTGCCTAGATAATTTACCACGTGCTCTCTCTCTCACTCCCTCCTCCCTCTTCTTCCTCCCTCCTTTTTCCTCCAGGGGGGAAGTGGATTTTTGTTGCCAATTGACTCCAATTCTTGCCAGCATTGTTGGTGTTCCTGAGCTTACTTGCAGATAATGACATAGTTCTACTTTATTTTTTTAATACATATTTATTTGAAAAAAAGAGGATTTAGCTTACGCTCTGTGCATTATTATTTTACTGATCCATTTGCTTGTGCTGTAAACAACTACCATGACCAGCTTCATAGGGAACTGAAACTCTTACAATAGATGTTCTTTTTACCAGAATTTTTGTTCATGGTATCTGTTTTGAAATGATGATGTGGCACATTTGTAAGGGATTTATTATGTGTGTTTTAAAAATTGCCTTTTCTATATTAGGTATAAAACATCTTATTGAAAATCAAAATATAAGTGATTTAAAGGAAAATAAGAACATTTCTATAGTATCACCAAAGGTAGACTGTCATTTAGAGATGACAGATACCACACAATGGAGTTGGGCTTAGAGCCTGTTTCTGTTTCATTCTGAGTCTGTCACTTCTTCCATTTAAAGTCTGCTTATTTGTTTAATGTTTTCACTATGTACCACCCATTTCTCATACTGATACTTCTCTGTTGACAAGGAGGTTTGGTACTTCATGTGAACATGTAAACTGGTATATCAACATATCGTGTGTCCTAAAAGTAGTTTGCTGGTCGTTGGGAGCTTGTATATCTGCCCCTGTAAATTATACTGTGGGCAATAGTTGGAGTATATAGTCAAAACTGGTCAACATGTGACACATGCCAGGTGTGAGCTTAAGTCCAGAAGGAGAAAGAAGTGTTGCAATGCAGGGCAAAAAGTAAAAATACTCAGAAGAAAGGATTTGTTTTCTTACTCCAGTCAGCAGTAAGTGGAGTTTGTCTTTGGAACCTCCTGCTCTAGTGTCTGAAGTCCCTTCTTCCTGTCCTATCTGTATCTGTAAGGAGTTTCCAAGTGTCCCTTATGGCCATGTCACCCTAAGTGTGTCCTTGTTCCCTCCGTACGTAGCTTTTCTCCAGTTGTTTCTCCAATAAATTAAACTCAGTTCCCCAAGAGTGCCACTACAGAAATGAGCAGTAGGAGGTATGGGTACAGTGCAAGGAATCAGTGCCCCAGGCTTGGCCATCTGCTCAGCCTCTGCAGCCCATGTGAAGCTGGATCATTTAGTGAGCTAAATGATTCTTGGTCACTTCTTTTCTGTTCTCTTCTTTACCCTCCACCCCTACCCCTTACTTTTGAGACAGCTCTTTTTATGTAGTTCTGGGTATCCTGAAACTTGCTAAGTAGACATGTCTCGGCCTCATGAGTGATAGGATTAAAAAGGTGTCTCCCCTTACCCAGCCTAGCAGTTTTATTTTCAAAATAAGTTTAGTGAAACTGTGGTATCAGTTGAAACAATGTATATATTAAATATAGCTTGAATGTGTGATAAGTGTGTATCTATGTATGAGCCATTGAAAAGGTGGGCTACATAATTTCTTGTATTTTAAAAAGTTCCTTGATTATCAAAATGGCAGACTTTGATTATTTCAGAGATAGGATAAAGAGAGATGGAATAGATAGGAGTTACAAAGTATCAATAGGACAGTTCCAAAGCTTTTAAGTCCACCTGCTTGTGGAGCTGAGGCAGGAGGACCACAGGCTTAAGAACTGTTGGTGGTGCAAAGTGAGTTGGTCTAAAAATTGTAAAAAGAAGTTTGGGGACTACAGCTCAGTGTTGGGTATTTATCTAGTATGTGTGAGACCCTGGGGGTGGAGGGGAGGGATTGTGATGGTAATAGCAGTAGCACTAGTGACTAATGTGCTTGGGTGGCTGGTCAGACTTCTCTGGCTCTACCCTATTTGGTGTATGGTGGGGACCATGAGGTCACTGAGTTCAGAGTACTGCTTCTTCAGCTTTAATGATCTCAAGACACCTGCGGATCTTGTAAAAATGCAGTTCTAATTTAGACCTTCTGAGTGAGGCCTGGGATTCTGGTCATTTTACAAGCTTTAGTGTGAACGTTAGTTACACTTTGAATAGGGTTGAAACATAAAAATACCTTTCTGTAATTTCTAAAATTATTCGTAATTAAGGAACTATTTGTTATTATGGATACCTTTTACGTTTATATCCTCCACCTAGTATGAACTGTTCTCCATATAAGTAAGGTGCAGAGCTTTTTGTTGCCCATATATTACAGGGAAGATAACCTGTAACTACTGTGATGCAGTTGAGAGGAACCAATACCAAAGGAGAATGTAGCTATGGTCACAGGTTTCCCTTTTCATTCTTAAAGCTTTGTCAGTGTGTCTTATTATTAAATGAAATTTAAATAAAATCTAAGTAAAAGTTAAATAACAGTCACTACTGATCTGTAGATTTATTACATAATGTTTTCTTAACATTATAAGGAACTCTTGTTAAAATCATATACTTAATAGCTTCTATATAGTAAATGTAATAAACTGGTATTTTAACTTAGAGTTACTACTAATTATCAAGTTTTCTTAGTTCATATAATACTAAAAATATTTTTTTTTTTTAGGCCAAAGTTTAGAGTTCTCTATGTAATACAGAATTTAATTGAGGAAGAAGTACCAAGACACAAGGGGGCACTGTCCTCCCATAATCTGAATGAATTTTTACCCAGCTTTTTGCTCATTGTAAATGTTCTTTCCCCAAATTTTGTCTTCTTGATAATCATATAAGCTAAAATATTGTCTTTTCTAAATCTACAACACAACCCCACTATGGTCTTTCCTAGTTTACAAATCAAGCATGCCTATAGCAAAATGCCGAACCTTCTCATGTATTTACATGGGTTTGAGAAGGGCAGGTGATTGGAAGATTGGAGGTAGTTGGCACACTCAGCTGTTGCTGTTTGGGTTTGGGTAGGAACCACTAAAGAAGCACTTGGGTTGCTCTGGGGAAATACAGTGTCTGTGCTCGCAGATAGTATAAAGACTGAACTGTTCGGAGCTGCAGCTGCATTTTCCATCAAATACCAAGTTGGTGCTGATGACTGTTTTGTTTTTATTGTCATGGAAACTTGGATCTGTAGAATGGATATTCTATTCATCTGGGAAAATAATAGTTCCTTGCATAAAACATAGGGCCTTCCAGAGCAGTTCCTAAAATAGACATTGTCTGAGTATGATCCAAAAATTTGAGGAAGAGAGGAAGAAAGCAGTCATCTCTGACCAGAATTAACAGGATAACTACATTAAGCTCTTACTTTCTGTTAGAAAGTTGAAAAGTATGGTGTTTATTTAAAACCAGTGTAATTGCAATCTGCTCTCTAAGCATTTTTTCTTTCTGATATTAAGACCTGTTGGGAATTCTGAACCTGTGTTCCATTAAGCAAGTACTCATAATCCTCAAAACAGTCCTTTAACTTCATACTGCTTATCTATTATAATCTGCACTAAGATATTTTAAGTCATTTAGCAGTTGTTGTTTTTTTAAGAAGCTTTACCCAAAATGAAGAAGTACTACTAGAAATTGTTTGGTTTGGGAATAAAAAGTAAGGAGAAATTTAACAATGAAGTAAAAAAGGGGCAGTGGGTATTCATATAGTTTTGTGGAGTTGTGATGGGAAAGGAATAATCATGGAGCAGTTTTCTATGTATTTCAAGGGAGTTTCAATTTCAGTTAAAATAAATGTGATTTAGAAAATACAAATGCTAGTAAATGATGGTAAGATGTGCATAATGTGGCAATATGAATTAAAAGAATTCTTAGACTTGTATTAAATAAAGGGATAATTATATTCTGATACTTTATTGAAAGTTACTGGTGAGGCTTTCTACAGGGTAAGATTTTTTACATTATAAAAAGTCAGAGAAAGACAAGTCAGTGTGTTTTACATAGGAGAATCAATGATAACCTGTGAGAGGAAGTGCCATTCGAACAGGGACATGAATGCTCATCCCAAAGTATAGAGGTCTGCCAAAGGGCTATTGAATCCAGTGGGCTTTTATAAAATTTGAAATATCGAAAAAGAAAAAATGATGGAATACAAACCTAGACAAATGTTCAAATGGTAGGACAGGGGAGATGGTTCAGTTGAAAAGGTACTTGTCATTACAGGCATGAAGACTTGAGTGGCAAGTGCTTATAAGCCCAGTCCTGAGGAGGCAAAGATGGAAGACTTCTGGGGTTCACTGGCCAGCCAGTCTAGCCCAGAAGTTGATCTCAATGTCCCGGTGGGGTCTTAGTCTATTGAGTTCTGAGATTACAACGATATTGGTCCACACTGGCTCTTAAGATTAATTCTTTAAGTGTAAGTTTTTCCTTTAACATGTATGCTTTTGTGGGGTGGAGTAGTTGTGTAGGGTAATTGAATGTGGTGAGAGTTAGGGTTTTTAGAGTTCAGTGGCCTCAGACCCTTCTAGAGCTGGAGTTATAGGCAATTGTAAGCTGTCCAGTGTTAGAGCTGGGAATTGAACTCAGGTTCTATGCAAGAGCAGTGTGTACTTTTATCCACTGAGCCAGCTCTGCAGTACCTTAAGTATCAGTTTTAGTGTTGGTTTTTAATCAGATATGTGTGTGTGTGTGTGTGTGTGTGTGTGTGTATACATACACATATATATACACACATAATCTGATTAAAAATTTTCAAAAGTCAAGTGTAGTTTTTATCTATATAGAGACAGATGCCCTAAAAAATAATGACTTATAAATAGTATAATTTTATAACAATTTATACACATACTTACACCAAGAATTTTTAAACTTTGCAAAAGCAGATGACATTGAAGTTAACAAGCCAAAATCGATGGCAAAGAACTAAGAACTGGATGTTGTATTCTGTGAGTTAAATGATGGGAGACAGCTGGACCGTGTACAGCTTTGTAACCTTTGATAAATAACTACACAAGGTTCACAGGAGATAATACTCAAAGCAGTTTGTTGCTGATTCACATGTGTTAGTTCACTTTAGTGAAATTTAAGATTCCTTATAAAGTGTTTCATGTTAGAAACAAGGGACTCTTTACCACATTGTAATCACAAGCAGCTAAATACAATTTTAGATTTTCCAAGAAGGTTGGTTAGTTGGTTTCTGTTATCCACTATGAATTATGGTAAAATGTAGCTGAATATGATGCTTTTTATTTAGGTTCTTTCAAAATATAATGGTATTGACAAATTTTGAGTCTGGCAATTTAGGGAATTTTCTAGCTTATACTTTACAAGGAGTGATATTCTTTACCAGAGGGTGATTTACAAGACTCAAGTTTTACCATATTCTGGCTAATTGATTTGTAAAAATTGATTTCATTAAAGGAAGATGAGAGGAAAACTGCTCCCATCTTTTCCTGCTATACCTTGCTTTGGGCTCTGTGTGGAACAATTGTCAAGATAGAAACAGTACAGGAATTTCATAGCAGTCCTGGAGTCTTGAGACACGAGCAGTCAGCCATATTTTAGAGGAGGGAAACAAAATCAGATGAGTCCTGCAGTTGCCCTAATGCACTACAAAGATTTCTAGCAGCACTATGTGGGAGAAGAGGTAGTCCAGAGAATTTGACAGTCTTCCTGAAGTAAAGAGACAAAGACCAGAATTCAGGAAAACTCAGATAGCCACAATTTGGAAGGCATCTGGTAAAGGACAGAGAGAAAAGACAAAGGGAATTCAGTGTTCACATTGTTTCCTAAAAACTGATCTATGTGTGCATGGGAGGCATTTTAACTCTGGTCTCAAGACCAGAGAAAGATCCCCAAAAGGAATAGGCTGAGGAATTCCTAAAACTCAGATGAAGCTGAAAATGGGTTTTCCATCCAATCAGAGGAGAAATAGCTCATACTTAGCAGGTGTTTCTAGAGCCCTCAGAAGGCTGTTGTTGTGTTAGTAGGAGTAAATTAGTAGTGTTCTGGACATACTGCCACAAACTTAAAGGAAAGCCTGGGAAGGACTAAACTAATTCCAAGTGTCTTGACTGTTTCCAGAGCAACATCTGGCATTTTTAAAGGAATACAACAAAATCTAGCACCCCAAAAATACAGATTTTCTAAGATTTGGCATTGACTTATATATCATTAGTAAGTGAAATGGAGCAGGAAAATTACCCAGCAGTATTAACTGAGAAACATTCATCAATAGAAATAGTAAACTCAGGAATTATGGAGATGTGGAATCAGCAAAGGATATTGAAGTATCTATTAGGAATGTGCTCACATGCTTAGGTGTATAGAAGAGATGAGAGAGTATAATGTAGAGGAAAGTGAAACTACCAAAGGAGAGAAAGCTCATGGAATTTCTGAGTGAGAAAGTATTTTATCTATAATCAAATGTAGAGAAAGAGTGACTGCCAATTACTTGCAGTAACATAAGCTTTTGTAACCCATCAGAGAACTGAATTGTAGTCGGGTGACTTAATTATCAAGTAGAAGCTAAGTTTGGTAGCTAATGCCTATCTTTAATATAGTATTCAGGAGGCTGAGACATAATTGCTGCAAATTTGAGGCCAGTTTGAGTCACAAAGTAAAAACTATCTTAAAACACACAGTGCACATACATACCCTATAACCCAAGGGCACATGGACATGACACATAAACTGATTCTAGTTTAAAAAACAAGCATCACACCACTCCCACAAATCCAAATAGGTAAAGAGGCAGCAAATTTGAAGATCTCCAGCTTGCCAGGTATGAGCAGATTAGAAAGAGTGAGGGGAATCTGAGCAACAGCAGTTACCCTCACGTAAAATACATAAATAAAATAAAATAAAGAGGTGGCTTCATTGTTAATTCTCAAGGTTTGTTCTCAAGCCTCCACTGAATCTCATAGGACAGATGAGTCTAAGAGTTGTCAAGTAACCCAGATTTCATTACAAAAGACTTGAGTAGTGAAGATTCTTGGCCATAAGTCAAGTGTTTAAGGAAAACAGAAACTTGTCTCAGACCTACCTGGGTACCAAGTAGAGGTCTCATTTCTCTCAATGAACCCAGTTACAAATAGGTTTTGGCTTCTACAGGAATGAAGAGGAAGGGAAGGAAAATGCCCAGAGGCAAGGCTTTACAGGACTGTGATGTTTAGTGCTGATTGTCAACTTTTATATGATTTAGACTTCCTAGTAGACAAGCCTATAGGGATGCCTTTGAGGGCTTACTTAGTTGCTAAGCATGTCTGACAGAGAGGGGCTATGTTGATTAGGTTATAGTGATGGAAAGAAAGATCCACACTAAAAGTAGGTAGCCCCATTTTCTTTGCTTGGGTCCTGGATTGTATAAAAAAAGAGAAAGCTGAACATAAGTATTTATACCTCCCTGCTTCCCGACTGAGAAGGTGATGTGACTAGCAGTCTTGAACTCCTACCACCAGAACTTGTCCCACTTTGATGGACTATATCCTCAAACTGTAAGTAAAATTAAACCTTTTTGTTGTTGTTTGTTTGTTTATTTTTTTCAAGACAGAGTTTCTCTATGTAGCTTTGGCTGTTCTGGAACTCATTCTGTAGACCAGGCTAGCCCCAAAGTCTTAGAGATCCGCCTCCCAAGTGCTAGGATTAAAGGTATGTGCCACCACTGCCTAGCAACCCTTCTTTTCTTAAGATTTTTTGCTATTTGTGTTGTTTTGAGTCAGGGTCTCTCATGTAGTCTTGGGTGTCCTGAAGCTCATAGACCAGGCTGTCCCAAACTCACAGATCCCTCTGCTTCTGCATCCCAAGTCTGGGATTAAATGTATATACCACCATGGCTGGCTTTCTCTGAAGTTTTTGTCTTGTTAGCTGTTTTGCCACAGATACAGGACAAATAACTAAGACAAGGATATATAGGGGCTGAATGAAAACAGGAGAGAAGTGCCCCAGCAGAAGCCTAAAAAGTATAAAGAAAGAGCAGTGTGTCACTTGGGAGTGCAAGAGAATGGAATGAGAACTCACTGCCCACATTTAGTGCTTTGTATAGGAAGAAGCATGTCCATTTCTTGGACTGGGCTTTCTTTTCTACATTCAATATCTTGAATTCAGTCAAATTTGTAAGACAAGTACATGAGCTATGGAGCAAACATTGTCAGTAGGCAAGATAATAGATAGAACAAGACTCTTGTGACCTGAATGTTGGAACTATTAGACAAAGATTTCAAAGTAACAAGTATCTGATGGCAAAGATAGACATGCATTTCTCAGTGAGTTTTTTTGTTTGTTTGTTTGTTTGTTTGTTTTTAGCAGACACACTGAAGAATCAGAAACAAGGAACATGGTTTCAAAAGTAAATAATTCCATCAAGGTCATCTTGTTAAACATGTGCTACAACAGTATGAACTTGAACATAGGCTGGTGAGAATTATCTACTATAACACAAAGAAAAGTAATAGATGAAAAGGAGTAGTTATGAGTTTGGGATTTGGTGGCTCATACCTATAATCTCATTGCTCAGGGGGTCAAAACAGAAGAATTGCCATGAGTTTGAGGCCAGTCTGAACTAGTAAGTAGTAATCCCAGCCAGCTTGTGTTATAAAGTAAGACCCTGTCACAAAATCCAAATAAACAAAACCCAGGTGGTACCGAGACAAATAGAAAGATCTGAAAAAAAGGTCAACCTATATTACTCTCATCAGTAATATCATATTAAATGTAAGTTACCTAAATAACACTCAGGTTGAAACCAAGAATTGGAAGGGAGGGGCTTGTTTATTCCTTTTACTGTGCTTGATGTACACATTCTAGGAATAGTTTCTTCCTCTATACATTGCTCACTAGCATCATTCCTCTTCTGTACTTGATGAGGGTGGTCTGTACATTCTTTCCTATAAGCTATAGAAAACAGACTATACTGAAAATAATTTTTAACAAAAACTCCAGGTGATCTCCTGCAACATTTTTCCTAAGGAGAATAAGCAGGTTTACATTCAAATCTATGTATCCTGTTGACTTATATTGCAAAATCTGTAACTCTATTAAAATGATTTTATACTGTCTTTTATATCTGTTTCTTTTCATATAATTCAGCCACTGTGTGTACTTTTCTTGTTAATCTTACTGCTCATTCTAGTTTCTGAACTACAGCTACTTATAACTATATGTACAAAATGGTGCTGTGTGGTGGGTGGGTGGATTTTAGTTAGGGTTTCTATTGCTGTGAACATGAGTTTTCTGGCCCAGCTGGTCCCGCCGTCACTTCAGCCCCAAAGAAACACATGGGCACTATATTAATTATAAAGCTGTTGGACATTGGCTTGGGTTTCTTGTTGGCTAGCTCTGTCCTAATTATTAACCCATAACTACTATCTATGTATTTCCATGTGGTCTTATCTTATGGGGAAATGCCGGACCTGCAACTCCTTTGCCTACATCACGACTGTTCAGTGTCTCCAAACAAAGAGAGGAGAATGATTTCCTGTATGTTCCTGCTTATATCCCGATTCTGCTCAGCTATCGGTCACTTCCTATGTGGCCTATCAACCAATCAATGTGTTATTCATTAACCAGTAAGATAAACATACATAGAAGGACTTCCCCCATCGTGACCCTGTCAACTCTTATAAAGAAAAATACTTAATTGAGGTGGCAATTTACAGTTTGAGAGGTTGAGTCCGTTATCATCATGGTAGAGCATGGTGCTTTTCAGGCAGACATGGTGCTGGAGAAGTACCTGAGGGTCCTATATCTTGCATGCAACAGGAGGTTGACTGAGACACTGGGTGGTATCCTGAGCATAGGAAACCTCAGAGCCAACCCCCACATTGACACACTTTCTACCACAAGCCCATACCTACTCCAACTAAGTCCATACCTCCTTAGAGATGATGGGGGCCAATTACATTCAAAGCACTATAGGGTGTACACATACCCACCTGTTCATTAGTGCTAAGGAATGCAGAAGTATTTGGTTTTAATGAAATTTTATAAAATGAAAGACAGTAAGAATCACTACATGGCCAGGTGTGGTAGTATACTCCTTTACTCCCAGCATTTGGGAGACCGAGGCCAGCCTCCTGATATATAGAGCTAGTTCCAAGTCAGCCAAGCTATAGAGTGAGACCCTGTCAAAACAAAACAGAGTCTTAAAACCTCAGGAAGGAAGTACCCAGAAAGCCCCTTTAAATTCTTTTCCTACAATTTACTCTTTTTCAACTCAGGTACCAGTATTCATGATACTTACTTTTTTTAGTCAATGAATTTTGTTGAAAAGTAATTAAGGGGCTTGGTTTATAGTAGCCCTATTGCTATGGTGCTCACTCACCTAACCTGCATGCATCTGGCTCTAGGTTTGATTCCCAATGCTATATGTGTGGGCCATGGTAATGCCCACTTGTGATCAAGTACTCAGGAGGTTTGGACCAGAGAATCCAAAGTTTAAGGCCATCCTAGGCTACATAAAACTCTGTCAAGAAGAAAAATAATTAAAATTTGAGTGCCTTTTGTTTTGTGTACCACTGTTGTAAACATTTTATAAGCCAGTACATTTTATTCTTGCAAAAAAAAAAAAAAAACAAAAACAAAAACTTGAGACTTGTTTTTATTCCCAGCTCACAGTTGCAGCAGCTGAGGAATGGAGAAGTTCCATCATATAAAAATCTTCTATAGAGTTGCAATTTAAAATGAAGCTAATCTAGTTCCGGTGTCTGTTCTGAGCATTGTGTGTCTCCTTACTATCTGGTTCCTTTCTGCTTCCTTCCTGTCCTTCAAAAAATACTATGCTCAGATATACCATTTTCACATTTGTTTGGATAGCCATTTATATGGCTTTTTCTTCCCCTTTTTATATTTAACCCAGGCTGTTCTCCAATGCATGATCCTCTTGCATCTATTTAGCCAGTGCAGGAATTACAGTTTTGTTGTTGTTGTTGCTGCTGTTATTTCTGTGTAGTCCTGCCTGTCCTGGAACTCACTCTGTAGATTAGGCTGGCCTCCAATTCAGAGATCCCGTCTGTGTCTGCATCCTGAGTGCTGGGATTAATGGTGAAGGCCACCTGGCTACCACCACACCGTGTGTGTGTGTGTGTGTGTGTGTGTGTGTGTGTGTGTGTGTGTGCGTGAGTGCGCGCACGTGCAACATTATATTTCTTGGAGCTACATGTAACAGGTGGTTGTGAGCCATCTGACATGGATGCTGGTAATTAAATTTCATTGTCTGGAAGATCTGTCTGAAATTGTTATTAACCGCCAGTCAATCTTTCCAGCCTTTACCACGCTCCTTTATTTAGCCATTTCAGTTAGTGTGTAAACTTATTTTGTCAGATCTCTCGAGCTTTAGATTTTGATTCATTTATAAATTGAAACTAGTTATTACTTATTTTCAGTTTATAGTTAGTATGACAGTAGTTGTAATACTTGGTGAAAATTGAATGTGGCATATGTTATCTTCAGAGTACTTGTTCTGTAGCAGCACCTCTATTTAATGTGCAGCAGACCATAAAAGGGATTTAATGTTTTATTCTGGGCTTTCTCCATCTGTTTTAACAGAATGGGATGGTCCTCTTTTGATGGCTCTATATCTATGTGTTTTCTATGGTATTCAGAGTGTGCTACATTTCTGTTGTATAGGTAGAGCCTGAATGAGAAAATACATGAACATGCAAGCTTTTCTTCACAAATACAGTGAAGTCTTGGTGGTTTTGGTTACTTTTCTTTCTTTCTTTCTTTCTTTCTTTCTTTCTTCCTTCCTTTCTTCCTTCCTTCCTTCCTTCCTTCCTTCCTTCCTTTCTTTTTTTTTTTTTTTAAGCAGCGTATTAATGGGTGGACATAGGTGATTCCCCAGAACTGGTGTTATAGGAGGATGTACACTGCCATAGGGGTACTGGAAACTGAACCCAGGTCCTCTGCAAGTGCAGCCAATGCAGTTACCTGCTGAGCCATCTCTCCAGGTCTTATGGTTTGGGTTATACTGACATAGTTTGCCATATTTAGTGCACCATATTTGCAAATATGATAGGGTATGTAGAACGGGCACTTGATGCTCGGCTTACATGCTCTTTTTATAACTGCTTATCATCCAAGTCCATTTCTTAACATCTTGTTCTTCCCTTCTATTGCATGAAGTACTGACATTTAAATCACACAAGGAGTATGCTTAGTTAATATGGTTATCGATGGAACTTTAGGCCCAATTAAATGGAAACCATTATAGTCCAAATTTGCTGTACTAAGCAGGAAGAGAAACTGAGGGCTAGGGAAACTCAGTAACTTGCTCATGCCATACGGCTAGTGCAGCTGAGGCTTGAATCTCGCTAAACTGCTTATGATCAGATAATGATGAGTGGTAGCAATCATTTATTGCCCACTATTTTACAACTTAATTTTTTGCGCTGTTTTTATCCTGTGTGATTATATAATATAATAAAACCTTGGAATAGATTCTGTCCCTGGCACACAAATAAAAGTCTAGAATTCAAGACCAGTGTTCCCTAACAAGTGGTGTCTGTCTTTTGATTCTTGGGTGAAAAAAAAAAATCAGACTTCCACACTGACCTTGCCTGGTAAGATCATGGTCTGATTAAAACACTAAAAGACAGAAAATATGAGAATATTACTGAACAAGCAATAGTGACTTAATAGTCTGTTCTTTATAATACAAAACATTTCTGAGAAGATCATTGGTAATGACTTGATAGGAAGAGTCCTTCTGTGGGAAGGAGGGGATGAGTATTTGCCTATCAAGATATGCTGATGCCAGAAAAGAGTGGTACAAGTAGATGCTTCTGAGAATTTGCTGTGTTTTCTGCCTCCAGCCAAGTTATTTGTTGATGCTTTGTTGGTTTTTGGGTTGTGAGCCTAGACGTAAGGGCCCAGCCACCTCCCAGCCCCATATTTTCTTTTCCTTTCCTTTCCTTTCCTTTCCTTTCCTTTCCTTTCCTTTCCTTTCCTTTCTTTTCCTTTCCTTTCCTTTCCTTTTCTATTCTTTTTTTTTTAATGGATATATGTAAGATTCTTAGTAACTTTGACTTACTTAATCACTTGAAAGCCACCAATTTAATACTTTAAGATACAAATGCTATTTCATTATTTCAACAAATTACACATTTTATGAGTAGCTAAAAAACAAAGTTTTAATCCTCAAATCTATTGGACTGATATAAAAATGAAACTTTTCTTAAATAAATTTAGATACATGGTTGAAAAGTACAGAGACATCAAGTCAGAAAGCACATGTGAGTTCTGCTAAAGGGACAGACAATGCAACATTAGCAGTGCATAACTGATTGAGGTGTTTTTAGACAGAGCTTAAAAATTAGTTGGTTGGCTGGAGAGATAGCTCCATGGTGGAGACAGGGATGAGGGTAAGCAGAAAATGCAGTTTATTCAGAAAAACATTTTAGAGACATGAAGTTTAAGTTTTGTGCCACAATTAATGAGCACCTTTTTCTCTGTTTTATATGTGAGACATTGGAACATAAGATAGTCCACAATTTTGATGAATAACAAAAGTTGCTAGTTCGACCTACCTCATCTTTCTGTCCATGACTGAAGGCAAATAGTTCTATATAAAGCTGCTGCTCCATACCTGTTTAATAATACTGAATTTATAAGTCTACTAGGGGGAAAAGAAAGTCCGAGCAATACACCAGAGCATCCTGGATGACTTGATCTTGGGGTTAAAAGTCACAAGAAAAGCTGGGCAGTGGTGGTGCATGCCTTTGATTCCAGCATTCAGGAGGCAGAGGCAGGCAGATCTCTGTGAGTTCAAAGCCAGCCTGGTCTACAACACTACACAGAGAAACCCTGTCTCAAAAAACAAACAACCAAGCAAAACCAAACAAAAGGGAAAAATAAAAGTCACAAGATGCCATGTCTGAGGATCTTTCAAAATTAACCCTATGTTGGCAGTTGTCAGAATTCTTGGCTAAGAAGTTGTTTTTAGTTCTGATGCCTGTCACCCCAAGTTGGTATGGGCTGGTTAAAACAGTAACTACACCTGGGTCTTTGTTAATCATTGCCCTCTGTAGGGATCCTCTTTGTTTATCTGAACTCATGTGACTTAACCATTTGCTCTGCTGAGGCCTCCTGTAGTAGCTGTGTAATTTCACATGGAGTCAACAAATGGAGGGTCAAGAGAGCCCAGCAGCTGTGCTGTTGTTGGCACTAGGTATGTAAGTGTCTTCATTGTAGCCAATAGTGTGCCTTATGCAGATGCTCACCAGTAATATTTAAAACAAATTGTTGTGAAGAAAATATGTAGGCTTTTATTTGAAAATGCTCCTCATTTTCTTAAAAAAAAAAAAAAAAAAACTGTAAAGCCCCTTTCTGTCTATAAGTTTGAGCAAGTTGCTGCCCCAATGAGGTCTATAGTTTTAATGGTAGATAGCATTGGCTTTAGGTTTTTTCAGACAAGAATTTCCAAGTACTTTATAACTATCAATTATGCTGGGCATGTCTGTGTGAGGTATATGTTACCGAGTTGATTTTCCTAATGGAATGAGTGAGGTCCTCATAACCAGCATACATACAGCTTTATGTCTATCCTTTATTTTGTCTTCTGTAAATTCAAGGAAACTATCCTTGCTTCTGGTTCCTTGTTACACAATAGCTCTGTAAATCTTAAAGCAGACACCACACTCCATCCAGGTCTCCTCTGTAGGCAGAGATACCCAAATTTTGACCTGGATTTCAGATTCTTTTCTGGCTACCTTTTAACTTCAGCAGTGTTCTTATGATTTGGAAGATAGAGAACAGAAGATCACCAGTCTTTCTTAAATGAAGGTGAAGCTACCTGATTACTTTCTTTAAAAAACAAGCAAAAAAACACTCAACTCTTTCTAGAGTAGAGAAGGGAACATCATATTTGGTTTTCAGCACTTGAGAATCTCCAGGAAATGGTAATTTCTCCACGTATAGCTCTAGTTTTGGATTTTTTTTGTAGATTGGCATGTTATAGTGTCTGTGTTTCCCTTTTACCCTTGAAACCACTTGTTCTTACAGGATGGGCAGCATTAATTAGTATCTAAGTGAAAACCAGGTTTAAGAATATAGAACTATGTGTTGGGCAAAGTACAGCTTAAATTTGCAAGACTACATTTGCTGGAAGATTACTTGCCCAAAGGGCTATATTATATTGTTCTTAAACTATCTACCCCAAAGTACCTTCTTCTGTGTTTCTTTCATCTTCATATTCTGGTGGGAATGGAGTTCCAGGTGCCTGTCTTCCTTCACACTGCTCACAGTCCTTTGATGGCTGCCGCCATGGTGCCTACCCCCTACAGAGTCTGTCTCCTTGCAGAGCAGCTTCCAGACACTTTTGTGATTTGAAAGTGAAAATGATTGCCATATTTTAGATGTGGACTATGGCTTTATTTAACTTGTGGTGTTTTAAAAAAGAAACTGTCATGTACATTATAAACTGGATCTAACAAAAAGCATCAGTGCTTATAGGACTTGTCCCCACTCCAAAGTGTATTGTAGCATTTTCTATGAGCTGGCTTTAACAGTCTCATAATCTGTTGTTTCTCTGTTTAGGTGAATTGTAGTATTTGCCATAACTTAACATTAGGAATCTCATAATTGACTGTTTATCAGAGTCAACTAGGTAATGTATGTTTGGAGGATCCCATCTAACATGTTTTCAAGTGTCCTGTTGTCTTCTACAGGCTCTTGTGTTTAGACACTTGGTGCTCAGATAGTGACACTGTTTTTGGGAAGTTATGGAATCTTCCGGAAGTAGAGCCATCCTGGCAGATAGAAGCTGTCAGTGGCAAAGCATTAACAGATACACCACCCCGGGTTCCAGTTTGGTCTCTGCTTCTGGATCTCTGAATCTAAGGCATTGATTTGATGCCTTACACTTCAACCACTACTGATAGAACAACGCTAGCTCCCTTGCCTTCCCCACCATACTGTACTACATCTACAAAATCTAGAGGCCGGAAGGATCCTTCCTCCCTGAAGTTGCTTGAGTCAGGAATTTGTCACAGCAATAAGAACAGCAACAACAATACATACTCAGGCTTCTTTGTCCAACAGAGTATTTGCAATAGAACTGTGCATACTACCACTAGAGATCCACCTACAGCTTAGCTCCTGAGGGCTGGGGTTAGAGCATGCACTACCATACCCAGCTCTGAACTTTTTTTTTTTTTTTTTAAAGGAAAGAAAAGTTTATAAACCTTTTGTTTTATGTGAATAGATGTTCTGTCTATATGATGTGTGCCTGTACACCATGTATGTGTTAGATGTCCAGGGTCTGGAGTTATAAACAGTTGTGAGCTGCCATGTGTGTGCTGGGAACTGAACCCAGATCCTCTGGAAGAGCAACCATTTCTCTCAACCACTTAGCCATCTCTCTAGGCCCTATCGCCAAACTTTTAAGACCTTGGAAAAATAAATAAAAAGTTCCACATGGAAATAAAAGCATACTTATATTTAAAAATCTTATTTGAATAATATTATTTTCACAACAAGCTATTTGCTATATTAAAAAAAGACTTGTGATGTATAATACTTTTATCTCTTGTTTTTTTTTTTTATCCCCTCTGAGTTGAATGAATCTGTGAAAGGAAGAGTTTAAGAATATTTATAAGCAAAGTTTTAAAAATTAAATATTTGAATTTTTATTTATTAGTGGTGATGGTGATGGATGCATCCATGCCACCATTAAGGTCAAAGGAAAAGTTGGTGGACTTAGTTGCCTCCATCCCTCTTAACTGGTTTCTGAACATCAAGCTCAGGTCATTAGGCTTGCATGGCAAGTACTCACTCTAATCTGCTAAGCCATCCCACCAGGCCAATTTTACATGTTTCTGAATTATCTCAAAGGCAGCCTCCCTATAAATCACTAAGATTCTGAAGAACTTTATTGATGTTCAAGCTAATAGCCACATGTTCTCTTGTTCCTTTTTCTACCTTGACTTTTTAAATTTTTTACTAGTACATTTGAGTCTGGAATACAATATAATTTAGGTTGTTGGTTTGCTTTGAAGTCTTTCAAAGCTTGTGTTTAACTGACAATTTTATTTATGGTTCATAATGTATTATGTCTTGTAAATCATTGTATCAACTTTGTCTACTGATTACTAATGTTTCAGAACAAGAAATTTCTAGGATAGAAAGGGCCTGGTGAGTATTTCAGCAATGAAGTTGCTGTATACTGTTAAGGGACTGTCTGCATAAGTGTAGTGTCTTTACTACATAGTGCCAACATAGTCTCCCAATTCTTTCTTGACAAGTTTATGAGGTCCAAGCTTGTTACAATGACAACCATTTTTTAAAGATAAGAACTATGAAAGATTTTTAGTATCTCACAAACTAACAACCTGTTTTTTGTTTGTTTGCTTGTTTTTTGTTTTGTTTTTAATGCCTGTAAATGTAGGTGTAAACTATCCCACTGACCTCTAGAGGTCATTCTGAGTTATTATTTCCTTTCTATGTCTACCACCCTCTTGCTTCAGGGAGGGTTTCTAATGCATTAATTTCATACATAATTTTCAAATTAAAATTCTTTGTAAAAAAAATGCTAATAATGAGTGTAACTGGTTGTGGTGGTGCACATCTTTATCTCTGCACTCAAGAAGCAGAGGCAAAAGGATCTCTTGAGTTTGAGGCCAGCCAGTGAACTCCAGGACATCCAGGACTACACAGAGAGGACCCTTATTGCTCCCCCACTCCTCCACTCTCAGAAGAATGGAATTATGATTTGTGGTACATGCCTGTAGTCAAGGCATGATTGGGAGACAGAACCAGAAGGATTGCCATGATCTTGAGGCCAGCCTGGCTCTGCAGCAAAATCCCATCTCAAAAAAGAAGGGGGGGGCAACAAAGGATGAGAATGTGAAGCAAGTAGACCACATTTATTATCAATCTTTTTTTCCATTGTAAATTTATGTTTTTGTGTGTTGCCTCTACCAGAAATATGTACTGTGCCCCAGTAGCCAATATGCTCAGAGATCCTATCCTTGCTACTTCAGTAATATCTATACTTACTGCTACACTTCTGTGTATCTACAGTGTTACTAGGTTTAGAGTTGTCCAACTTGAACTACTTATGTATCTGATCTGTGTGTAAACTTTTAACATTAACAGATTGTCCGTTTTATTCGACCGCAAGTTAATAACTAAATGTATAACATGTAATTATAGTAAAGTTCATATAATCTCTATAAATCATTTGGATAAATTCTCATCATTTAATTATATGGTGACTTTTTACTTTGAAATAGGGGGAAACATCTTGGAATTGTTTTTCCCTCCACTTTTTTTTTTTTTTTTAATACCATCATCAAGTTGTGTTATCTTTGTTGAAGTCTTAAGTAGTATGTTGTTGTGATGAACTATATTGTATTTGCAATTTTCTTTTACTAAATATACTTAAAGTATTAAAAACAAATGAGTGGGTGCTAGAGAGATGAACCAGAGGTTGTTTTGCTGCCCTTCCAGAGGACCAGTGTTTGATTCACAGCAGCCATGTGGTGTCTCACAACTATCTGTTAACTCCAGTTCCTGGGCATCTAACACCCTCTCCTGGCCTCTGTGGACTCCAGACACTTGTGTGGCACATGTAGGCAAATTATCATAAAATAAAATGAAATACAAGATGTTTTAAAGAAAGGTAGTCTGAATGCTGTATTTACAAATTAGTACAATGGCTGGAGAAATGGCCAGTGGGTGAGATGTCTGTGTATTCTATCTCTAGCACCCAGATCAAAGTTGGACATGCCTGTATTGTGGTAGAGGTAATATAGATGACAAGAGCATCTCAGGGGAATCATTGGGCAGCCAGCCTATCCAAAATAGAAAGCTCCATGTTCAGTGAGAGACTCTCAGAAAGTAAGCTGGGAAGCAGATGGTATCTGACATTAGCCTTGTTCAGCAGGCTTGTTCAGACAGATGGGTTCATCCACATACTCATGAATATACAGTAAGTACATACATGTACACTCAAACAACATATACATACATAGACATAGAAATTGCTGCTGTCAGTTGTTGGTACTGTGAGGTCTCTAGTATCCATCTCCTCAAGAACTACCAGAACTGCTCCTGTGCTTGGCTGACTGCCTTCTGAACTGTGACTATGCCTCAAAAAGAATTCTGAAGGAGAGTTCTTACTGCTAGAAACTGCAGTGAGGAGTTGGGCAATGCCTTTGGAACTAAGTGTAACCTGTAACTGGCCACTTTTGCCATGTGTACAACCTGGAAAAAGCCGAGTATTAAGACATGTGCAAGTATTTGTTCATGGCTCTCTGCCCACAAAATTGGAAACTTTTTTTAGAAGGAAAGTAGATAAACTGTGCTTTTATGTACACGAGGAGACAGCGATATAAACCAGTAAACTAGTATTTATATCAGTTTATCTCAAAAACAGAATATGATATGAAAATATAGATTTCAAAAGGGTATGTTACATATAATTCCATATTTTTCAATGTATTCAGTATGTATTGGTTGAGTGCATGAATATCCATCCATTCACAGACTGTACATGAGACACAGACACCAGCTTTGTAATAGAACTACATGCGTTGGATGCTTTTTATTCAGCTCTGTCTGTACTGTTTTCATTTATGAAAGAAAGAAAAATGTCCAGCTTGAAGCAAATATATGTGAATATCCTCTGTGAGTTATGTTGATCACTATTTGAGTGTCAATTCTTTATTCTCTTGACAATATTTTCAGTGATTTCACATTGATGGTCAAGTATTTACTGAGAGTAGAATGAACTGATGGTTCATCAATGAAGTTTTTAACACAAAGTTGTTTTCTTGGTTTTCTAGGAAAAACATCAGAAAGAGGCTCATTTTCCCTGTACAGCAGAGACTCTGGATTATCAGGCTGTCAGGTAATACTCATAGTTGTGTGATGATAAAGAAAATAGACATTTATCCACATAATTTTACCATTGTGTATTCATACAGTTTAGTGACTTCATGTGGTAAGGTTGGTTTGTTTTTAGCAGTTCAGCATATCTTCTATTTTCATTGCCCCCTCCCGAAATGGTTTCCCTTCCCCAATTCAGATATTCTTAATCTGTTTAATTGGAGATGAAATAAACAAAGTTTCTACCACTTTCTAAAATGCATCTCACTTCTGGAAATGATCCCCCCCCCCCAGAATTCCTCATAGGAAAAACAAATTATTGATACATGTATTGATACATGCAGCGAAGAGCATGTGATTAGCATGTGTAGCTTGAATGCTGTACTGGTGGCTGTGTTGTTGCCATGAGAAGTGCTTTCATCGCCATCGTATAGCACCCCAAGCATTTCATGCCTCAGCTGCCTTTAACCTGGAACCTTGCAGGTTCTTCACATGCTGTGTTTTTGCTAGTGGCCATCTTTCCCACTGTTCTCATATAAGTCTGAAAATTTATTTTACCTTCAGTTTCCCTTCAGAATCAAGCCCCCAACAAAAAGAAAAACAGAAAGGCAATCTTCATCTGTTTTGATCTAATCTAAGACATGAGAATCTAGTCATCTTAACTGTCACAATAATAGTAACACTCTAGTTAATACATACTTACTCATAATTACTTGCAAATACAACAGATAGTGATAATCACAATAAGTGGTATATTAAATCCAACAGATGCCCATGAGTCACACATGGTAGCCTCACACCTATAATCCCAGAATTTGGGAGGTTGAAGCATGAGGATTGCAGAGTTTGAGGCCAGAGTAAGCTACAAAGTAAGACCCTATTTTTGAAATAAGTAAAAAATCCCCTTTATCTCCTGCTTGAATTTATACACAACCACCTTTGTTTTGAACTATGAAATGGAAATTTTCAGAATCTAACCATTGATCAGTTTTAGATTGCATGGCATTCTGAATTGTGTGATATCCAATCTGGAATGTAAGTCACTCTTTTGTCAAATGTAATCATCCACACTATACATTGTCTGCTCATTGGTTATTTAGTCTTGGGTCTCAAATTGATGATTGTGGTATCATAATGCTTGTTGTGGTCAAGAAACCCTTACTTTAGCAAAAATGCCACAACGTGCAAGAATATTGAGGCTACACCACTTGGGATATACCAAAAGAAACCTAAAATTCTTTGTATGAGAAAGGATTGAAGTCCCCAACTTGATTTTTGGGAACTTGTATTTTGGGAAACTTGTATTTTGATATTGCTAAGCTCTTCTTTGCTTTAAAATACCCACATTGAATCTTTTCAGCAACCTGTCATGCAGACCAGAAAGAACACTTCTTCCAGCGGTAGTTTTCATGGCTTTATACACAGCAAGTAGTAAACCTAAACTGGTACCTAAATTTTTGTTTGTTTGGGTTTTTATTTTGGGTATATTCTTTTATATTTTGCTTTTTAAGATAGGGTTTCTCAGCAGTGTAACCCTGGCTGTCCTGCAACTGGCCTCAAATTCACAGAGATCCACTTGTGTCTGCCTCCCAAGTACTGGAATTAAAGTGGTGCACCACCACTGACAGGTTTTTAGCTCTCATGTGACTCTACTTCAGTAAGAGCCTCTTACATTCTTAGTTTATGCTCCACTGACCTTCACTTGTAATGCTTTTGTTTGACACTGGGAATAAGAACTTACCAATTTATCATATCCTTAGAGCTGGAATTCACAGCTCTTGTGACAGTTAAGATGACTAGATTCTCATGTCTTAGATTAGATCAAAACAGATGAAGATTGCCTTTCTGTTTTTCTTTTTGTGTTAAAAGATACTCTTTGACAGCTGCTCATTAACATTGTAGAGATCAAGACATCCCATAACAAAGACAACAACAAACTTACAGAAGGTACAATGACAAAAAAAAAAGACTTAAAGATATACATATGAGGGGCTGGAGAGATGGCTCAACAGTTAAGAGCACTGACTACTCTTACATAGGACCCGCTGTTATAATATTGACAGTGGGGGTTCTTGGTGGATTTCATGGCATGTGAGGGTGACTGAGGCAGGGGACAAACATGCCAGGCAGACAGAGCTTAAGTGAGAAGTTTTATTGTTTGGGGGGGGGTGCAGATAAAGAGACAGAGAGAGGACAGACAGAAGAGGAAGACAGAAGAAGTCCTATTGCCCCAAGGGAAGGGCAGGAAAGAGAAAAGATCATAAGTGGGTGGGGGTCTTTCTTTTAAAGGGAACCCTAGGCTGACCAGGATAGGATACTGCCTGAGATTCTGCCAGGAGATGGGGAATTCACATAATGCCTGAGTCCTTACATCCAGGTTCAATTCCTAGCACCCACATGGCAGCACACAACTGTTTAATGCTCCAGTTCCAGATCCAACACCCTCACATAGACATACATGCAGGCAAAACATGTATGTACATAAAAATAAATAAATAAAAGAAAGGGGATAAACCCAACAATTTGGGGTTTTTTGTTTGTTTGTTTTGTTTTGTTTTTTTAAGATACACATATAAGAAAGATAAATTCCGAAAAAATTTACAGCCCAAACAACTACTCTAGAGAGGAACTCCATAGTGTAACAACGCAGTGAAAAGTTTTTCTTATAGCCCGGATAGACAGCATCAGCGAAGACAAAAGGGTTCTTGTAGCCAGTAAAAGGAATTCATTGCTATGAAAAGAACAATGGTTCTACTTTTTATTACTTTCCATTGCTCTTACTGTGCTGCAACTGTTTGGAAAAATGATGGGGGATAACACCAACTGATTTGGGTCCTGAATATAAGCTTGGAAAATTTAAGAGTTATAAAAATTAAGACATTGAAGGAATAGTCTTGCTTCCCTGTAGTTCTAGCATTCTGGAGGCTGAAGCAGAAAGGGCCTCATTGTTCTAAGACTACCTGAGCTACACAGCAAGACCCTGTCTTATAATAATGGCAATGGTAGTGATGATGAATGAAAAGAAAAAGCAGATTAACTCTCTTCAAAGAAAAACCTATATTCCAAATAATGTGTGTTTTAATGGATAGAAAAGCAAAAACTTTGCTTAACTAATTGAAACTTTTGTCATATGTATTTATAATTGACAAAAATACAAGAGAATATATAAATGGTAACTACAAAATTATATCCAAATGCCGCCACCTTGTCTTCAGTAGCATCCCTTAAGGAACATTAGCTCTCCTGTTAATTTGTATAAAATGTTGCTGACATTCTGAAAGATTCAGGATAATTTAGTAATGCTTGATAGGCCTTACTTTAGGCTAAGATGATATAATACTACATTGCTAAATGAGTCTTCTCATATTACCTTCAATTTCAGAACTGATAGGCCTTTAAATGGAAGGGATACAGTAGTTTTACTGGAAGCACTTACAGATCATTGTGGCATTGAGTTTTTAATTGATCAGCACAGAGGACCATTTTTAATTAATAACAGGCACAGTACTTTTTAAACTACCTATTAATAAACTAATAAATTAAAACTCTTTTATCATTATGATAGTTTTTCTCTTTGTACTTATACAAATATTTGTTTTTACAGCTTAAGTAAATTTTTCAGGACCTTAAAAAGATAGCAGTGTTAACTTTTCCCCCAGAAATTTAAGACTTTATCGGAGTTCATTAAACCCTTAATAACAAGAGCTTTAAAAACTCAGTTAACTCTTTGCTGCTTATATTTAGGCATTTTATTGAAAAATAATGAGAGTAAGAATATTAAGAAAATATAAATGGCAAATATGTATACCCCTACTGAGAATTTAAAAATAAATCAAGCACAAAATGTATAGAGTTAGAAATAAATAAAAAAAAAATTTTAGAAATAAATTTACATTAATGAAGATTTGAAGATATTAAGTTCTAGAGATAACTGGTTTGTTTTCTAGGACCTGCATATCAGCTCACTTCCAACACCCTCTTCTGGCTTTGTGGTCACCAGGCACTCAAGTGGCCTGCAGATATATATGCCCACAAATACATATTAAAAACTAAACAAAACAAAAAACAAGATTTGAAGATCTTTTTCCTCAGCAATTGACAAAATAACAATACTAAATCTTAATAATAGAGCTAAATTAACTCTCAACAACTTGGCCTTATTGGTGTTTATAGACCTCTACATCTAACAATTGAAGAATGTAAATTTCTTTTAGGGGTTCATGTTAATTACAATCAAAAGATATGAATTGTATACCAGCTCATAAAATCAGTGTCAGCAAAGTACACAGGGTGGAAAATATAGAGAGCTTGTACATAGAAGCCAACATGAAACCATTTAACCATACATGTTAAATAGCCATACTGAATCCCACAAGGTGGAAAACTCTGAAGGTTGGTTCTCTGACCTCCATGCGCTCACATGCCAACTACATATAAGCATAAACACAAACAATAATAGTGTCTTAGTTAGGGCTTCTATTGCCCTAACTATGAAGAGACACCATGACCAAGAAAACTCTTACAAAGGAAAACATTTATTTGGGGGTGGCTTACAGTTTCAGAGATCTAGTTCATCATCATGGTAGAAAACATGGCAGCATGAAGACAGACATGGTGCTGGAGAAGCTTAGAGTTGTGTTTCTTAATCCACGGGGCAGCAGGAGACTGTGTGCCTCACTGGGAGTAGCTTAAGCATATGTGACTTCAAAGCCTGCCCCAACAGTGACTGACACACTTCCTCCACCAAGGCCACATCTCATATTAGTGCTACTTCCTATGTGGGCCAAACATTCAAGCACATGAGTCTATGGGAGCCATTCCTATTCAAACCACAACAAGTAGTAATTTTAAAACTTAAGAAACTTAAAGGTGTAAGTTTAACAGAATATAAGATCACACAATGAAAATACACAGTACAATTTGGGAACAAAGAACTGATCAGAGATATACTGTGCTTGCTTGTGAATTTGAATACTATCTTTTACATTTTAATTTTCCTCATTTGTGCTATAGATTTGACTTGGTTCCAGTCAGAGATCTAACAGAATTTTTGTAGATACAAGAATATTTAAAGGTAGAAAATAGCATATTACCTACTTAGCCCAACAACTTAAGTTTCGTCCCTGGAATCACAAAGTAGACAGAGAACTAACTCCCGTAAGTTGTTCTTTGGCCCCTGTGTATGGTCAATGTTATTTATTGTGACACACAATAAGTAAATAAATGTAACTAATTTCTTAATTAAAGGCAAAAGATTAAAAGGCTAAAACCATGATTTCACTATTTACTTCAAAGCAATACTAATCAACAGGACAATGTTATATTTGTATGTAGATGGAAACATAGTTCAAGGAACAGAGACCTCAGAAAGGGCCCTCAGATATATATGTTGATAAAAGCAATTCAGTAAAAGATTATCTCTTCAGTGTAAGGTACTAGAGTAACTGTATATCAGTGTGGGAAAGAGGAACTTTATCCCTTATACTTTATTAAACTTAAGTTTGAAATAGAATTTTAATTTGAGAGCTAAAGTAATGATACATTTGAGGAGAAAACATATATAAATGTTACCACCTCAGAACAAATAAAAATTATTTTACAAAAACATTTTTTTTTTAAATTTGTGTGTGCTTTTCTGAATGTGTACCATATGTATGCAGTGCCTTTTGAGTCCAGAAGAGAATATCAAAGCTGGAGTTAGTTACCTTATGTGGATGCTGGGAACCAGCCTTGGTCCTATATAAGAACATTAAGCACTCTTAACTACTGATGAGCTATCTCTCCTGCCCCAGACAAAAATTCTTAGGAATGAAGTAGATAGCATGAGGCATGAGAGTAACCAAAATTTAAAGTGTACTCAACTTCCAACCCCCCCCCCATAAAAAATACACCATCAAGAAAAAAATGTGTGACTGGCCCAGTGCTATAGTCCTAGATACTCGGGAGCCTAAAGCAGGGCCATCTCTTGAATCACAGGAGATTAAGACCAGCCTCAGGCAACATAGCCAGATCCCATAGCCAGCCAGCCAGCCTGCCTGCCTGCCTGCCCGCCCACTTATTGAATTCACTCTTTTTTGACCGGGGGGGGGGGGGTGTACATATATAATGCACTTTAATCATACTCATACATCATTACTCTCCTCTCCTGCAGAACTCCTTCTTTCAAAAAAAAAAAAAAAATCTCTTCTCCTTTTCATGCCTATCCCCTCCCCCCAAAAAGAAAGAAAGAAAACCTGCTGTGTATTCGGTCTTCTTAGCATAAGGGTGGATAGGAGTTACTTACTAGAGCAATGATGACATAAAGTAGGGACACCACTGAAGAAAGTGATTTCCTTTTCCTTCCCACTTGGGAAGGAGTGGGACCTCATCCTTGATGGAAGATTGACAGGCATAATCTTGTGTGAGTAACTACAGCTATGGTGAGCCTTCCTTAGGAAACTTCTTTTAGCAGTGAATGCACATAATGCAGTCAAAGTTTGGAGAGTTAAGTGACTGTTGATTGTTCAGCCCTAAGCAAGATGTCTACATTACTTCTAAGGAATGGAAGAGTCAAACGATGGTGTAGAAATGCTATGAAGCACAGTCTTGGATATGAGGGGTCCATTGCAATAATAAACACAGCAACTGTGCTTACCTGGATCAGGTTTTTTGTTTTGTTTTAGTTTAGTTTCTCTCTCTTTCTGTCTCTCTCTCTCTCTCTCTCTCTCTCTCTCTCTCTCTCTCTCTCTAAAAAAGAAAAGCCAAAACTTAGAAGATACCATACATATTTTCTCAAGTTACAATTTAATTTATCTTCTAAATTTAAATTCATAGATAAGATATATAGCTCATATAGCTAACATAAATCTTGTGTATAAAGTATATGATAGTTCATGATAATGTAATAGGAAAAAGTCAACCCAATTGTGTAAATGGACTTGAGCAAACATTTTATAAAAGAAGATATAAAAAAAGGCTGATTAGCATATGCGTACCACATTATTAGCTATGTGATGCATATGAATTAAAATCATCATGGCATTACCACTGCATATCCACCCAAGTAACTAAAGATAATGAACATCAAATATGGAGCAGCCTCAACTCTTTCATGTTGATAATGGGACTGTCATATGGCACAGTAACTTTAGAGAAATGGTACCAATTATTTTTCAAAGTTAAATATGCAACTACACCATAACCAGCAATATTATTCATGAATATTTTCCAAGGAAGGTGGAATTATTGTTCATAAAAAGTTTATATCGAAAAAGTTCATAGCAGTTGTGTACATATTCTCTTAGAACTGGAAGCAACCCAGATGTTCAGTAACAGAATGGATAAACAACTTGCGCTGTGTTCATCCATTGAATATTGCTCAATAAGATGGAATGAATTAATGACATAAGTAGGAAAACAAGTGATTCTCAGTGCAGTGTGTGTCCATACCTTGAAATACATAAGGTTCAAACATGTATAAAATAGTAAAGCTTGATGGCCTAATCTCTGGTTACCTTTGGAGGAAGATTTGGCTGAGTAGGGGATGGAAATGTTTGGTTTCTTAATGTGTATTCATCAGAACTGATTAGTAAACTGATTGCCCAAGCCAGGGGGTATTAGTGCAAGTCTTTAATCCCAGCACTCGGGAGACAGCAGCAGAGGCTACACAGAGAAACCCTGTCTTGAAAAAGCAAAACAGGAAAGAATATATGTGTTTAAAAAACAAAAATAAAATGTAACTGAGAGTGATGGTACATACCTGTAATCCACTTGGAAGGTGGAGTCAGAAGGGTTAAGGAGTTCAAGGCCTGTTTCAAACCATCCCCATAAGGAATAAATTTTAACAACCAAAAAAAAAAAAAAAAAAAAAAAAACTGAACACTGAAAAACTAGTAAATGTGTTAAAATGATGTTACAGAACTAATTTAAAGGAGACTTCAAACAGTGATGTTCATAGAGCAGAACACAGAAATGAATGCAAAGGTTAATTTTTTGTGGGAGTGTGGGAAGTAGATGTGTTGAAGATGGTGTAGGCTGTTTCAAGTCTGTGACAGATATTTTGCATTACTACTAGTAATTTTGGGGAATTAAAATCTCTACTAGAGTGAAAACAGATAACTTACAGAATGCCATAGACTAAAGGAGCAGGCTGCCGGCCAGCTCCACTTAATAGAAAGTGGCCATTTCCATTCATTACAAATTAGTGAAACTCTCCTACTTAATTGGCAGAGCTAGGTAGTAGTAAAAGAGATGGTCAGGCCTGCTAGGTTTGTACATTTTCTGTCTGGTTCTTTACAGAACTCATTCTGGTCTTGATAATAGTTTCCCATCAAAATATTAATTATTTTTCCCAAGCAGGTATGTTTCTGATACTTCTTACACTGTCATTTGTGGCCAGTGTTATACTAGCCTATTCTTTTCCCAAGACGATTAATGATATAAGGACAGTTCCAGTCTTTCCTTATATAACAACAAATCAGTTTGACTAAAATGTCTACATGTTCTGGCATTTGAAACTCGGTCTCCAGTTGGTAGTGATGCTTGCAAGGGTTATGGGGTGTGACCTTACTGAAGGAAGTATGTTACTGGGGTCAGGCTTTTGGAGTTTAAATACTTGAACCACTCTCGGTTAGATAACTCTGCTTCACACTTATGTTTCAAAATGTGAGGACTTCATGTCTTCTTGAGCCAATGTGCCTGTTGCTTACTGCTGTGCTTCCCCACTGTAAACAACTCTTACTACTCTGAAACCATGAGCTGAATAAACTCTTCTATAACTAATACAAAACCTACTGTAGGTACCTTGTCCTTGTATTTCCAAACCAGACATCAGTTAATCAAAATACATTCAGTGAAGAAATTACAAATGGTAATATAAATTGCAAATTCGACCATAAGAAGATGATAAAGAATTGAGGGTGTTTAGTTTTAAGGAAGAATAGGAGAGGTTCAGGAGATGGCTCAGTCAATAAAGTGCCTGGCACACAAGCATAAAGATCTGTATTTGGATCCTCAGGAACCAAGTAAATAATGGGGTATGGCACCATGTGTCTATAACCAGGTGAGGGAGAGGGAGAGCAACAATAGGGTGCCTGGAGTTCATTTGCCAGGTACCCCTAGCCAGTAGAAAAATTCCAAGGTCCATGAAAAGTACTTGTCTCAAAAAGTAAGGCTGAATGCCATAGAAGACAACTGATATCTGGACTACACACATAACACATATATATACACACAATTGCATGCACATATACCTCATTACACATAAAAATCAAAACATATAAGCTCCTTAGTTCTGATCCCTACCCTTTCTGAAGACCCTGTTTCCATTGCAAAAATCTAGAGTATTTCTGCTCACAGATAGGAAAAAGGATGCCAAATCTTATAAGAACAAGGAGTTCAGTCCTCACAACCCCCATGGTAGAGTGGGAAAACTGACTCTAAGTTTTACACACACACACACACACACACACACACACACACACACACAGAGAGAGAGAGAGAGAGAGAGAGAGAGAATGAATATGTAAATAATATTTTTACTGTAAAAAAAAAATACAGTTTTTTAAAAATGAATTCTGTGATCCCTGTAGGGATCCCTGTAGGGAAAGCAAAAGCCTTTCAGGCAGTACCTCAGAAAGTATTATTGACATTAAATTATATAAGCAATTAATTCTTGCTATATTTGTAACCAGCAGACTAAATTCCATCTTGCTAATAAAATTCCTTCCTTGAGAGAGATGCAACGTCTATTTTTTTTTTTTTTCTCAAAAAATCAAGGCATAATTCTACCAAAGTTCACCCTGGGAAACCCTTCCTTGCTGAGCATAGGTAAGGGTTTTCTTATAAGAGTGTGGGTAGTGTTTTTCCCCTCAGCAGTCACAGCTAGAAAACTTTTACTCAGCAGGGATGAGAGCTTCCTCATAGCCATATAGATGGAGCTTCTTTTCTCCCTATTGTGTATTCTCCAGTGCCTCTCCTAAGCCACATACAGTAAAGGGAGAATTGGATTCAGCAGGTAGTATTTGCAGGAAATTCTGATGAGGGTCTTGGGACCCTTCCCACTCCTTCATAAGAAGGTGTAAACAAACTGTCAGCAAGCCCAATTGAATAATCCTTTTTGCAAGGGAACCACATCAAGATGGTGGTTACTTGGTTTGAACAACAGTTACTCATATCACAAAACAGCAGGTGATTAATTTGATATAGTGATCATATTTGCAGGTCTGTTGGACAGGTTAATATTGGTGATGCATAGTGACCTTTATTTTTCAACCTTATGATCATTATTTAGTTTGGTTACTGCAGTATGCTATGAAAAAGTGTTGCTGATGCTGCTTGCTATCCAAGAAACTTGAAAGCTCAAGCTATATTATCTACCTAAGACTAAATAGCTTATAAATGTTTAGGAGAAAATGGTTGAAATAATAGATTGCTATGTTCTAGGTTTCAAAGTAAGGAAATGACATCATGATCAAACTTTAGAACTAGTGGGAAGAAGGGGTTAAGGTATGAGGTGAAAGAGCATCTGCAGTAGGAAGGGGTGGTAGCACTGTACAGACAAGAGGCTATGTCACAGAGAATATTAGACTTCTCTGATTACTGTGCGCAGCATCTCTTTGGGGGAGAGGACTATTACATTGGTGATTGGAGGAATGTTGGAGCCAGGAAGGGTGGAGAAGACACCGTTAGCACTTAGATCAGAGTGTAGCCTCTCCCTGTGGCAATGCTCCCCTGAAGTAGCATATGAAAGAACCCAACATACACACTAGTCAGTCAGAAAATTTTTGAAGATCTGAATTATGTAATTTAGTCATGGGTTTAGAATATAATAGAACAAATTTTGTGGGAGGGGAATCTTAAAAGTATCAGGTAATAGTTTTTCAAGAATTTCTTGTTGAGGAAAAACATCACTCACTGTTCCTCATGACTCTAAAAATTGACAGTTGCACTTTTGAATATAGATTAAGTACCTTAAAACTACAAAAACTCAACACAGTAAATCTTAACATAATAAAAAATTATTGGCTGTGGTGCTGATTGTGCACACCTTTAATCCCAGCACTCGGAGGCAAAGGCAGGCAGCTCTCTGGGTTTGAGGCCAGAGCTAGTTCCTGGACAGCCCGGGCTACCAAGAGAAATCCTGTCTTGAAAAACAAAACAAAAAAGATTATTGGTGGTTTTGAACACTTGGAAATGGCAAAATAAGTAGTGTATTTTTTAGTGAATTTTCTCATAGCTGTGATCAAATACCATATGAGAAGAAACTTAAAGGAAAAATATATATTTGGCTCATAATTCAGAGTATAGTCCATCCTGAAGAGGAAGGCATGGCAGGATGAGTATGGAACAGGTCATTGAATCCAGTTAGGAAGCAGGGAGGGAGGGGTGCTGGGACTTGGTTCACTTTTTCCTTTTTATTCATCATGGAACCTTGGCTCATGATATATTGCTATGCACATTGAGGATGGTTTCCTCCCTTTTCAGTTAATCCTTTACAGAAACACTATTATGGACATCCCAGAATGTGCTTTTATGGTGATTCTTAATCTAGTCAAATTGACAGTAAAGATGCACTTCAAGATGCATTACAAGCAGTAACTCAGTGTTATCAACTGTTGAAATTGTGTTACTGGTACATGATTTATTGTACTGTCTTCTACTTTTATGTAGACATGAAATTTCCCAGAGTAATCAGTGTCTTGAAGATGTCCAGGTGTCAGTTCATAAAGCTATTACATGCTAACTGCATGCCTAATACTAGATTGGGCCAGGTGTCACTCTTTGCTATACTGAATGAAAATTGGTTCCCCATGAAAGCTCTGAAGAAAAAGAAAGTTGTTCCTAAACATTATTGTGCTCCCAGAGCCTTAGGTTGCCTTCATACCACTCGCATAAAACCCATGTTGATACCTTACTTAGTTACAGTTTGCTCTTTGATATTCGTCAAAAAAAAAAAAAAAAAAAGAAAGAAAATAGAAAAAGCCTGTAAGTCATACTGGTAGCACTGTAGGAAAACATCGACAGGGGCCATTTCAACACATAGTTTCTAAACTCAAATATTCTGAAAAGCTTGTTACTTGAGAGGAATTGTGTTCATGAGAGAAGAGGGAATGTCTCAGTATTTACTATGGGTTGACTGGAACCAATATTCCTTCTGTGTGAGGCCCCTGCATGGGGTACAGCATGTACAACCACAGCAGAACAAAACACACTTGACTGATCACTGCCAACACCATTTAAATCTGCCCTTATTAAATCCCTGTAGTGTTGTTTTGGAAGTGGGGATGCCTTCCACAAACCTGTAAAACCCTTTCATAAAAATGTTCATGTTTGTAATTATTTACATACTTAATATATCCAGATGACTTTTAGCTTGTCTTCTTCATGTGCCTTTGTTTCCAGGAAGTATTTTCTTTTTCTCTTGCTAAGCAGGCACTTGCCAACATACCCTGTGCTTTCTCCAAAAAACGTTTTTCTTAATTGATCTTTAGCTTCTATCTCTTACTCTGATAACTTTTCATTGGCAGGTGGAAAATTTGGGAGAAAGGCTGAAAGTTTTCATTAAAAATTAACTATTAAGATAATAAAATTTCTCTTTGCTTCTGATACTTAAAAAAGTTTAAATGTGAGCTATTCAGTTGACATGCTTTAGAAACTTAACCATACAAGGGTAGTTTATTTTCTTTATTAAACTGAAAGATTGGGCAAATTACTTTAGTGTAGGATACATGTAATGGATGACTGTCATTATCTTCTTAAACCTACATGATATTGAAAAGCATAGACTATGATAATTACATTTTTAAGAATTCATGCTGAGATGATAAGATTTGTAACATGCTAGAAAACCTAACTAGTTGTGGCTCTGTACTGACTCAGGAAGGAATTCAGAGCAGTTAGGGTTCTATTACAGTATCTGAACATGCTTGCTTTCCAGCTCCCACCCTGATTTAATATAATGTCCAAAGTGTTGGTAATGACTTGAAGCTATGCAGGTTACACAAAGCATTTAATGAAATCTTGTCTTAGACAAAACACTGTGAGGGTCGTAATTAACAGCTCATTTTCTGCAATTCTATTGATTACTCATTCATGATCCTTTGTTCTCAGAATGATAACCACCAGCATGGATGTTGCTATCTGATGAGATTCTTAGGACGGAATTCTTCAATAGCTTGTAGATAATTGCTGACACCCCTGAAATTTCAATGTAAATTAATTAACATCACAATGCAATTATTTTATAAGTGTTAGTGTTTGCGAAAGTTTAAATTTATTGCAGTATATTTTGTAGTCATTTGTTGGAAATTGTTTTGTTTTCCCCGAGTTCTCACTCTTTCAGAGTTTGCATTGAGTGTGACTTGAAATGAAGGACTTCTTCTTCTCCCTGGGGTCACCTGTCATAATCTCTGAAAATTCAAGTGGAGCTAGTCAAACTACTGTGATTTTTGTTCTGAAATGAAAGAAGTACACATAAAAACTGGTGTAACATTTTACTAATTTTGCTTTGAGCACACTTTGTGTCTTTCTTGATCATCAACAGAAGAGGTGCTTGAGTGCCAAGAATGGAGTTGTGGCTGTGATAGGGTTTTGTTTTTCTCTATTTAATTTAAGCATGTTCCCTCCTTGAAAAGACAAACCTTTCTACAGATGCTTGCCTTTATGTTATAAGACCACGTACCATTTCATGAATGTAAAGGAGGCATGAAATTAGATACTGCATAGGCACTATACAGCAGAAATATTTTGAGATACATGACTCCAGTATTCCCAATCTTATTTTCCTAGAAAACAGATCAGTAATAGGGACTCAGTACTTAAATATAATAAAATAATGCTTGCTTTTTTTTTTTTTTTTTAAAGATGGATCTTACTCCATAGGCCAGGCCGGCTTCAGCCTTGTTGTAGCCCTCCCATCTCACCATCTCATCTTTCCAAGTGCTGGATTATAGATGTGTATCACCTCTTCTAGCCTGGTGCTTGCAGTTTATATATATATATGGATGGTTAATTAGGCCCTTATTTAATCTGAAGGTAGGAATAGATAGGAGTATACTTAGTAAGTATTCACACCAGTCCATTTAGTGGTAAAAAGTAGTCTGAAAAAGCAAGCATACATTTACCATCTATAAAGATAACAAATACCCATATTATTGCTGTCTGACTCTGAGTCCATTTAGCTACTGTTTTGCATAAATATTCTTCCTTCCTATGAAATCACATTTATAATCTTTTCAGTCTAACACAATTCACGTTAATGAATGATGTTGGCCAACCATACTACTTTATTTCTTTACTTAACTTTCAGGGCATGGTTAAACTAAAGAGCTTTCTTAAGGTCACATTTGAGAGCCACGGTAACTCTTGCCTATGAAGGGGGAGAAAAACCTTAAAGATGTATCCATAGATTACTTAACTTCTTTAGAAAGAAATTAATCTTTTTGGTTACTGGTTTGTCATACATAATTCAAAGTGTTACATTGTAGAGGCTTTCTATATGACTTAGAAAGGATGCTTTTTCATTGTGTATTACTCATTATTATCTTTTTACAAATAGTCTAAAGGGGTGTGAAAAGTTTATTTTTTCTAACAGTATACTAAGAAATGAATGTTATCTTGTTTCAGAGTATTAATTCTGCCCTGAATAAGATAGCTTGTATGAATAAAACTGGTTTGCCTGGTTCTCTATCCTCTGGGACATTAGTATTCTTTCTGCTTAAGATACCTCTAGGCTAAGATCAGTGGTAATCAATAGTGTATCTCGTTTATTTTAAAGCCAGCAGAAAAGTCAATAATATAAGTTAATACCTAATTTTATTTTAGGAGAATAAAAGTAAAGTCACTAATTATGTTTGCTTTGGTGTTAGCAACTTGTTTAAAGAAAGAAGGGAAATTGTATGATTTTTGCTATTGGTATAATATCAAAATATAAGGCTTGTATAATAACAAAATGTAATTTTGCTGCGTTTTTAGGCATATTTTCCATTGATGTATTGGGCATGATTTTATTGTCAGGTCCTTATAAATGAAATTGTGTCCTAAACTTGGTCTTTATTTATTTGAGTGCTGAATTGGGTCTATTTAGTTAACAGGATAAGCTAACAATCTAAAGTGTTAATGAAGCAAACTCCACTGTGTTTACTTGGCTTACTCGTGTGAGTCATAACAGTTTTAAAACAGAGAGAAATAATTATTGCTCTGATTTAGACAGTGGAGTGAAGTAACAGCCTCTGTGTGGTTTTGGCATCAATAATCATGGTGAAACAAGAAGTAGGGCATATCCTGTCCAGGTTTGTCTGTAGTGGAGGAAAGGCTTATCAATACTAGTAACAAGCAGTCATTTTTTCCCTTAATTTTGTCTTTTTCATCGTGTAGTCAGTACACATTTCCAAAGTCCCCCAGTTTGTCCTCCATAGATAACTCAGCTTTAGGATTTAGACTTTAGAGTCATTTAGAGATTACTCAAATTTTTTTCAAATTAACATCTTTTTGTATGTTAGTCAGATTCTTGGGGTTTAGGAGTTTTGTATGAAGGGAGAGGATCTCTCAACTGGCCTAGACAGGATGCTCTAAATGGTAACTAAAATAGTATATTTGGAAATGTCACTAGTGAGTCTTCAGTGTTGTTTATTCTTATTTCTTAAAGGCTTTTTCTTTGAAAATGTACATAAGAGTACATTGCATGTTACGTATTCTTCACCAAGATTCATCAGTTAACATTTCACTTTTCAGTGTGAGCACACGTTCTATATGTACTCTGTATATGCAGAATCACGGGAGAGCATGATGTATTTTTCTGTTTTTGATTGGGGCTAATACAGCTTGAGTATATTCTTTGTCTTCAGACTCTTAATTGTTATCTCTCCCTCCACTTGTTTGCTGCTTCTGTCTCTTCTCTCTTCATTTAGTCTTACTTTAGCCATGGGGAGTTTTATAACCCAAGAAGCTTGAATTTAGGGCAGACCAGGTCTTTTGAAACCTCACACCATTGCATAGGACAGAAAAGTATTATGCCTAAGAAATAGAGAATTAGAGTACTGTTTATCTTATTTCTTCATACATAAAGATAGATAACTAAGTGATCCTCTTTACTTTAACTGTTAAGCCTTGGAGAGAAGAGGGAAGATTTGTTTATGTAAACCATCTGCCCAGTATCACAATCAGGATTGAACATAGGTCTAGTTTATCTTTACATTTTCTATGACATTAATATGTTTATTTTGGCTTCTTATAAAACATGAAAATGCTCTTTTCCTCTTCGTCATTTAGGTCATTTGTGCTTCTTTACTGTGACTATCTTGACATCTCTGAAGAAGATGGCAAAATTTTACTCATGTGCAAGTCTGTGTGTGTGTGTGTGTGTGTGTGTGTGTGTGTGTGTGTGTGTGTGTGTGTGTGTGTGTTAGCAATTATTATCTTTCTGAACTGAGCTCTTTAACCCACCATTGAAACCTCAGATTAGTTTAGCTATGATGTTAAACTCTCCCACTCTAACAAGAAGCCATAGCTCTTACAGAAATCAGCAGGACTGTGTTGCATTTCAAGTAATTTCAGAAACAAGTTCAGTTTGACAGAATGTCATTTGTTGACCCTTAATATAAGTCATAATTTTATATGCTTGTAAAAAAGCTAAGCAAGCCTGATAATCCCACCCAGCTTTATTACATGGAGCCCACATAAAGATACAAGGAGAAAATCAACTCCACAAAATTTGCCTCTGACATCTAGGCATGTACCATGATATTTGCATGCTTGCCCTCCCACACACAAAGAGACCATATACACACACACACAATTATGTATATGGATATCTTTTTTTTTTTTTTTTTTTTTTTTTAATGCTCTAGAGATGGTTCAACATTTGTTGCTTTTATAGAGGACCTGGATTCATTTGCCAGCACCCACTTGGTGGCTGGCTCACAACACCTGTAACTCCAATTCCAGGGAGTCTGACAATCACATTAATTTTTTAATAAAAGATTGCTTCAGTAAGAATTGAACAGTATAATGTTCTGATAAGAGAAATATTCATGTCTGTCTCTTACATATTCCTTTTATATGTTCAGTGAACAGCCTTTGTTTTCCATGTGAAAAAATACTGATAAAATTATCAGTGGCAGTCTGGTATTTAGCAAAGATTATACCTATTAAAAGAATTTTTTTCAGCTGCATGTGGAGATCTTATGTTCCATATACCCTGATCTTGCTGTTTAAAGAATGCTGCATCTGCTTGTCAAAGGCAAAATAAAAAACAAAACAGGTATGGTGATTAAAATTTATGTATAACCTCAGGGAAACAATGGCTTCTAGGTTCCTGCTCTCAAACAGAACATCACTGGAAGATCCATAGCTAAGGGTTTGTTATGTGAATAGGTGTGTGTGTGTGTGTGTGTGTGTGTGTGTGTGTGTGTGTGTGTATAATGTTTACATTTAAATTGCTTATGGATAGATTATTTCTACTTTGTGTCTGATCACCCCTTTCTATCTTACTCCGTTGAATGTTGTATCTTTTAGAATTTATGTAATTGATGCTAAATAATTACATTGATATTGTACAGTCTTTTTATTTACATGTCATAATATCTGGTAATTAAAACTACTTCTACCCACTTGCCTACTTCATAAAAGAATACATAAGCTCTATCTGAAAAAGAATTTGCTTTTTGAGGAATCTGAAGAACACTGTGTTCTTTTGGTTTTGGGGTTTTTTGAAACTGGGTTTCTCTGTGTAACAGCTCTGTCTTAGAACTCGCTCTGTAGTCCAGGCTGGCTTTGAACTCACAGAGATTCGCCTGCATCTGCTTCCTGAGTGTTGGGATTAAAGGAGTATACTATCACCACCTGGTGAACACTGTTCTTAGGACGATTTATGAAAGATACACAGACAGGTTTTGGCTAATTTAGTGCTTTGTCTCATGGGTGCTGCACATGTCACATGAGCTATAAAGAAGTTGACATACCAGATGAGTGAAGACACCATGGCCAATGTAGAGGATAAAGCAAAGGTGATAACCAGAGGACATTTATAGCAGAAGCACTTGCATGGAAAGCATGGAAAGCCTTTCACAGCTGCATGGATAGCTGTGCATCCCTTCTAAAGTCTGAGGCACAGAAGTAAACTCTCAAATAAGGACCCTAAGTTTGCAGTTTTAGAAACTAAAAAAGGGAGAGAAGGCTGGAATGTAGTTCAATGGTTAAGAACACTGGTTGATCTTGCAGAGGAACTCTAGTTTGAATCCCAGCACTCACATCCATCTATAGTGCCTCACGACCATCTATAACTCTAGCCCCAGAGTATGTGATGTCCTCTGCTGGCTTCCCCAGGTACAAGGCACACATGTGGTACACACACATACATAAAGACCAAACACCCATACACATAACTCATTTTTTTTTAAAAAAACTAGAAAGAAAGAAAAACAGACCAAACTGAAAAGGAAGATGGGGAAACTATATAAAATAAGAACAGACATAAACACAACAAACTAGAAGCAGAAAAGAAAGCCAACTAAGTCAGAAATTGGTCATTAGATTTGAGCCCTGCCTGGTACATATAGTAAGTTCTAGACCAGCATGGGTTATATGCAATACCTTACCTTTAAAAAGATTAAAAGTTGACTCCTTGAAGATTAACAAAATTGAAAAACTTATACCTAGATTGGTAAATATTAACCTAATCAGAAGTGAAAGGGTCACATTGCTTCAGGCTTTATGAAAATAAAAGGGAAAAATAAATACCACAAGCAGTTACATGCCAATACATATTCCAGATGAAATGACCAAATTCCTAGAAACATACACTGTCAAGCCTAGCTCAGACTTTAATAGAGGAAAGTAAGAGAATCAGCAGTAGAAGTGTTTGCACTTAAGGAAGGCCCAGAGCCATATGACTTTTCCAGTAAAGTGCAGTAATTTTTTAAAGAAGAAATTAGGCTACTGCTTCTTTAGGAGCAGCATTGTACTGACTCCAAAGCCACAGACACTGCAAGGAAAATGAACTTGCAGACCATTATCCATTTTGAATATATATACAAAAATCACCCATAGGATATGAACACACTAAAGACTCAATAACCAAGTAAATTTGTCCAAGAAATACAAAAATGGCTTAACAGGAAAATTGATCAGTATAACTTAACCACAGTAATAATGTGAAGGAAAACAAAACAAAAAACAAACACAAAATCAGGCAACTGATGGGATCGGGGAGGGGATGCATCTAACCAAAACTAGTACCTCTGCCAGGTGAAGCACAGGCCTTTAATCTCAGCAGTTAGAAAGCTGAGGCACAGGCAGCTTGGCCTATATAGCAGATTTCAGACCAGTTGAGGCTGCATTTTAAGACTGTCCCACACCCACTCAAAACAAACAAAAATTAGCACTCTTTCATGTTAAGACCATTTAGGAAGGTAAGAGTAGGGAGGAAGAGAGATGGCTCAGTGGCTACAAACATATATTGCTCTTCCACAGGACCTGAGTTCAGTTTCCAGAACTCATACCAAGTAGTTCACGACTACTTGTAACTCTGTATTTAAAGGATCTAGTGCCCTCTACAGGCGCCTATGTGCATGTGAGAGCGTGCACACACGTAGGAAAGGTGTTTTGTTTTTTAATGAAAAATAGCCAATCATATTTTCATCTGTTATATTCAGCAGTGAATTTCAAATTATAGGAGAGTAAAGTAAAACTACCCTTATTTGAAGACAGTTTGACCCTTTATTTAGAAATGCTTAAGAGATTCACCCTAAAACTATTGGAGTTAAGGGTTGGAGAGATGGTTCAGTGGTTAAGAGCACATCTTCCTCTTGTAGAAGACCCAACTTAGTTCCCCGCTCCCAGTTCAGATGGCTTACAACTACTTTAACTCAGCTCCAAGGGATCAGTACCCTCTTCTGGACTCCACTGGCGCTTCATGTGTACTGTCCCCACTCTCACCCCACACCCACACACCAGGTGAATAAACTTCAAAATGATCAGACTAAATAAAATAACATGGACTACCTGGAATAAGTCAACCCACAGAGGCAGAAAGCAGAGTAGTGGTTACCATGGGCTGAGTAAACTGAAACAAGGAGTTAATGCTTAGTGTGTGTGCATAGAAAAGGAGAGGAATGATTACTGTAGGGCTGTAGAGTTTCCTTCAGGCATGCAGCAGTGATAGGAACCTAATGGTTGTACATAATAAGTATATTGAGCCCCACTGCTAGGAGACTGTTTTTAAACAGTCAGTTTTATGTTGTGTGAATTTACTGTAATATTTTTAATATTCAAACAGTAAGAAAAGTCATAACTTAGTTTTTCTTGACTATTAGAATGGAAGCAGTGCTAGAATATAGTGGCTGCTCTTCCCATGTTCTGCTCACTCTTTCTGATTGAAGTGAGTTTATTCTTGTAGCATGTCATGATGCTCAGCACTAAGAACATGAAGACGATAGTAAGGGTATTAAGTATGTATCAGGAGAGTAGTAGTAAGCTGGGAGAATCATGTTTTCATGTCTGAACACATCCTCTGAGGCTCTTTTTCACCACTCTTCCCCAATAAAATCACTTCTTTCTTGTTTCACATGGATGTGATACTTTTCGTTTCAGCTACTAGAAGTCTCAGACCCAAGTTCTGCCAATTATAACCTCACTTTGTTTGTAATGAGATCACCAAATCAGTGGTTTAGATTAGGGCTGCTGAATATCTAAATTTCAATGATGGATTCAAGCTCTATACCTGACTTTTGTACTCTTGATGGATTTCTCGCATTTTGGATGTCTAGACATTAGGAAACCTAACATATGTATTCATTAACACACTCTAAATCTTAACAGGGGTGAATAATTATTATGGGCCAAATAGAACAAGATATATTTTTATCAAATAATCCAAGATACATGTGACATCTTAGGTGTTGTACTTGAGTCCAAGGAGCATAAACTGAACAAATCTGACATAAGGGGACAAAGCAGCACATGGAGCTGGACTACTTTCAACCTTCAGTTCACATGGTGGGTGGTATTGTGCTCTGTGACATTTTATAAGAAACTTAACAAAGTGAAAGAGTGTCTAGAAGGCCATGTCAGGGATGAGGAGGAAGGACACCCTCCTCCCTCGTCTATGTCATGAAACAAATGAAGAAAGCAAGAGGGATTAGTCTTACAAATACGGGGCTCTTCAAATGGTAAGAGTATCCAAAAAGAAGGAAGAAAAGAGTCAGCTGCTCATGTGATCATGAAAGCCTTCAAGCAAAGTCCAGGCAACCACTTTGAAGAATATTCTTAAAATTAAAGGATACAATCACATAGTCACCAAAATGTCTTTCAACCCTGAAATTAATGCATCTACATAATTACTAAAAAGTAGACCAGCAAGCTGGGCATAGTGTCATATGGTTTTAATCCTAGCACTCATGAGACAGGGACAAGTGGATCTCTGAGCTTTAGGACAGCCAAGGCTACACAGAGAAACTGTCAACAAAAATACAACAAAAGGCAGGCAAGGGAAGAGAAGAAAAACAGTAGAGCTTAAAACAAGTGACCTAATTGAATTTAAAAAGTACTTATTTCTTCTAAATTTTAAAGGCATTGATAAAGGTACTTACTGTCAGTATTTCAGAAGTGATGAGCTTGATCATTAGCAGCAAGATGACATGTTTCCTTGGCCTTGTTTTATAGTCTAGTCTCCTGAGACAAGATCTAGGACTTGGGAGCCCAGCACAGCTGTCTTCTTCAGGAAAACCTGGAACACCATACTACTCATTCTCTGCCACAAGTTCTAGGAGAAGACCGCTCCATGACTCTGTAGCTCTAGGTGAGTGTTTGACAGAAAATCCCATCTCTCAGATGTCCTACTTCCTTAGTCTGTACTTGTGGCTGTGCTTTAATGAGAAGAAATTTACTTTTTTGGTCATCATTTGAATGTCAAGGTATAGCTACATACAAAAAATATACAGGCCGAGTATTCCTAACCTAAAATCTAAAATCCAAAGTGCTCTAAAATATGAAACCTATCAGATATTGACATTGTACCATAGAAATTTTCATACATGACTTCCTAAGATTGGCCACAACCATAAAGTACACTAAAATATGTATGAAATTACCCTTTGAATACATAAATAAGGTGTATATAAAACATAAATAAACTTGATCTTTACAAGTGGGTTCTGTCCCCACGATACTGCATTATATTTATACAGATAGTCCAGATCTGAAGACTAAAACACATCTGGCCACAAACATATCAGGTAAGGGAAACTCATCCTATATGCATTAAATACATAACAAATGAAGTTGTCAGAGTTCCCATTATTGGGAAGAACTCATCCATTTTGTATTCAAGGTTTAACTAACTATAGTTTTGGTTGACAATGTTAATACTTACACTATAATTTTCATCAATAAAAGCATGGTGTGGTAGATACACATACTGTGCTTTTAGCACCCCTGTGAAGCCATAATTTTTTTATTTATAATAAATTTTTGCCAGGTGTTGGTGGCACACACCTTTAATACCAGCACTCTGGGAGGCAGAGGCAGGCGGATCTCTGTGAGTTTGAGGCCAGCCTGATCTACAGAGTTAGTTCCAGGTCAGGCTCCAAAACAATACAGAGAAACCTGTCTTGAACCAAATAAATAACCAAGTTTATTTATTTATTTTCTATTTTTTAAATTACCATTAACATCTCCTTCCTTTTTCTCCTTTCATCCCATCCCATGAACCCTCAACTTGCTCTCAAGTTCATGCCCTTTAGTTGTTGTTTTATATGATTATTCTTAAATATATAAATATAATCTTCTTGGGTGTTACTTCTGTATATATGATATGATCTCATGGATGACCTTTTAGTATTTGACAGCTGATCAAGGTTCCTCCATGGGGGAGACCATTTCTCTCTCAGCGTTTCTCAGTTCTTTGTTTAGAGTAGACATCCTCAAGGTTTTCCCCTTCCATGTTAGCATGACTATTGATGATATCTTTTTTTTTTTTTTTTTTTTTTTTTTTTTTTTTTCCAGTTCTTGTTTAGGCAGCCATGTGAAACCCTAATTTTAACAGATTTTAAGCAAAATTTAATATTTTGCTTCATGAGAGGAGTTAGCCAATTTTTCTTCTTCTGTTTTCTTTTTCAATGGAAACTGACATAATATTGTTAACACCTATATATTAACTAAAATGAAAATAGAACTGCATGATTTACAAAATGTTTAATAAATTCCTTTCTCAGCAGTAAATAAGTGTTACTCCATTACTTTAATTCTGAATTTAACGTAAAAACTAAGGCTCAAAAGATGTCACATACATAATAGTTATAGTTCACTCACATGGGATAAATTTTAAGATTGTTATAAGTTTGAGTATAGTGGGTTTTCGATTGTTGTTGTCTGAATATTATTTACTTCTATTCTCTACTTTCCTTTGAAATTGAGATAAAATGAACAGGCACTTAACTTACTGGCATAAAAGTGTACAGTGGAATCATATATAGGACATTCATAGTGTTGTTTAGTTCAGAGTAGTGTGCAGAAAGAATCCCTATATCTAGTAAGCATTCATTCATATTCCTCTGTTACAGCTTTGGATTTTTATGTCAATCATGTGTATCTGCATGTATTCCTTCATTCAGCCATCCATCCTGAGAAAACCAGTCTATTTTATGCTGCTGGGTATTCTGTAACACTTTCTATCTAAGCAGTGTTTAAAGTGAAAATTTTGTGTGTTTTTTTTTTTTTTAATTATAAGAAAATGAAAATTGTAAAGGTAGACCAGCTCCTAAAGCAACTGTAAACCAAAGTAAAATGTGCCATATATTTCCTGATTACACAAATATTTGTTGACTGCCTCGAGCTAATATATCTACCTCCTGTCAAGCTATATATTTCTATGAGCTATTTCTAGTCTCTAGGTCTAAAGTATGAGTAAGGTACATAGAAAGGGCACAGTGATGTATGGATTTCTACATCCAGAAAAGAATTCTGGTGTCTTTATTTCATAGGAGCAAGGTCATGTAATATATATGGGTGCTATTAGAGTCAACCCTGTTGGTTTAGATAAGCATTCTTTTTGTTGTTAAAGAAATGACAGCTTAGAAAATGTTGTTCATCAGGCTTGTCTACCTGATAAGTTAACTCAGTAGAGGCCAGATCTGTTTTTGTATTGGGTTAGTCTACAGGAATGTCTTCTGCAGACTCTATGCACACACTGTAGCAACAATCCCCAATAGTGTGCTGCTACCAAAGAAAACAAACTTGAATAACTAGAATAGAATGGGGATACAGTCCACTAAAATCCAGGCTTAAAAGTCAAGTCTTCCATGAATTCAAGGTTCATTTCTATTTGATTATGATATAGATACTATTATTTATCTAGTACATCTTTTCAAAGCTCTGTGAGGCTGTAATGTTAATTTTAGATTGCAAATAAGGAACTCAAATCTAATGCAGTATATAACGTTTCTCTTGATATTCAGAGGAGTCCTACCCATTTCCTGTGTGAATACCAGTTAGTAGATTATTATGATGATGCCCATTTCTGTTCCCAGTCTTGGCATCTCCTTGGCATTGTGGTGTCTGATAAAATGTGAGCGCTCAGAAGAACTTTAGAGAAGTACAACATTATTAGTGTTTTCTAAAACCATTTAAGTACTTTAAGAAATTATTTTGGAGAGCAATAACTCTCTAATTTATAATTGTTTTGGTCTACATTAATAAGGGCTAAAAAGTTATTAAGTGTGGGACAGGAGAGATGGCTCAGCAGCTTAGAGCATTGGTTGTTCTTCCAGATGTCAGTTTCCAACACCCATAGGATGTCTCACAACTGTCTGTAGCTCCAGTCTCAGGGGATCTAATATTCTTTTCTGGCCTCCATGGGCATTGTATCCACATGGTACACAGACATGTAGGTAAAACACCCATACACATTTTAGAAAACTCACAAATGTTAGGCAATGCAATGAGCGTATGTCACGTATTATCACAAAACATGAAACTCACAGGAGAGGTGGTGCCCACCCCTTCATGTATCTAAAGGAACTGAAGCACAAAGACGTTGAAGTAACCTTACCAGTTTCATATGCCTGCTGTACTGACTGTTGCCAGTCACAGTTTGCAGCCATCCCAAACTGGAGATAATATGTGACTAATGATGGGATGCAAAAGAAAGATCTTCATTCTGATAACTACAAACCATAGGAGCCATTTCCTTGACTGATTTTGTATGAAATATCTTGTAGCTTTTGCTCAAGGAATAAATTGTAAGGAAGCATTTATTTCATCTCAACAACAAAGGTCTTATAAATACAGAATATGCCAGATGTTCTTTATCTTTGGCACTTCTGTTTTAAGGAAATGTGGGCTACCTCTTGGGAAAGGGATATCCATGCTGATGAATGCTTTTCTTCTTTTTTATTGTGTAGCATTTTCCACATGATGCTTATAAAGTTGCTTTCTTAGTTTTACAGCCTTCTGGGCTATTACCTGTAGAGAATCTATAGACCAAATTTAAATAAGTTTCGATCTTTATAAAACCACATTTTATTGTGTAGTATCATTTGTAGCCTAGAAAAAATGCTTTTCTTACTTGATTCTCATTTTTGCAATTTTAAAAAATGTGTAATTTTTTCACAATAGCCTTCCTAATAGTGAATCTATCTGAAAAATCCTGAATTTGATCCATTATTTGTATATAGTTGGAAAACTGTGCATATCATTTTTCAAAAAAATAAGTTGAACTCTAAGAGTACCTGTATTTAAATATGCACCTACACTCATGTATGCATAGGCATACACATAACACATGCACCCAGATTAACACACATACACAGATACACATAATTTAAAATAAAATTAGAGATATATATTCTCTGTGTTCATTTCCTGAAAAGGTGTGCAAACTTTTAATAAAAGTCCAAATTATACTGTAGTGCTAAAATTTCAGTTTTACTCACACATTACCAGAGCGAATGCCTATAATACTAGGCGTATATATTGGCTGTATTACATAGCATATGGAGCATGTCTTAATGTTATTATAACCTTAGTTTTTCATTCCTTCAACTTCATTTCAAATTTTTAGCATAAGTTGTATTACAGCATCTGCTATTAGATACTATGTTTTTAAAATATGCTTTTAAGCCTAAGCTTTATTGTTGTTGTTATTGTTGTTGTTGTTGTTGTTATTATGTAGTTTTTTTCTTTGTTAGGGAGACCTGTTGCACGGAGTTTGTTTCCAGTTGTCTGACACATGTGTGGAGTACTTAGACTTAAGCAGGCTCTTAAGACGTGTTCCTTCTCCTTATTTGTTTGTTCTACTGTTGTGTTTTCTTTCTTGTTTACTCTTACCATCCCAAACTTAGTAGAAGAGCCAGTGCTGCCATTCTTGTATTCCCCTTCTTAACAAGCAACATTAGAAAAAATAGAAATCGTGGTGGGAAGGTGCAGCAGGGTGGGAAAGATGGCAACACAGTGGATGGCTGGATGATGCATGGCACTTGAACTTTTTTTCTTCTTCTTCTTTTGTTATAATGTAAATGCTAATGATACATTTTGTTTTCCATATGCAGATCCTTTGCAAGCAAAGAAAGTCAGAAAGGTGCCTCCTGGCCTGCCTTCTTCTGTAAGTACTTTTTTTTTTTTAACTTGATGTTAAATAAATAGATGTCAAGTATTTAATATTTACTTGCTACAAGGATGGATTCGATTGGTGCCATTGGGCATACTTTACATAGTGACTGTTCACTGCTTAACAAAATCATTGATTGAGATAAATCCACACTTATGTTGGCTTTTCGTTTTCTGTGCAGTGATTTGTAGCTTACTCATGTGCTGTCACTCCCTGTCCCTGTCATTTGAATTCCCCTCTTGGGAAGAAGACTAGGCCTGTAGCTGTCAAAAAAGATCTCCTGTGCAGGTCTTTTGATGTTTAATTAGTCATTATGTTACTGAACAGGAGGACAGACAGAGATTAATAGCTGAGAATCTTAGAAATTTACATTTGTAATAATCCCAATGGAGCTGAAGACATTAAGATTCGGAGTACATGTTCGGCTCAGCTTGCCTCAGTAGGACTGAGGTTATTAATATGCATAAATCACCAAGTCAGATGTTCATTGTGAAGCCCTTGTGGGTTTTAAAGCCTTCATTAAGCCTTTCCCAACTTCAGTATAGCATCAGGAAAGCTTTTACACAACTAGTTTGTTGATCCCTCCTTGCTCAAAAATGTATCCTTTGAGAATAAAGAGCTTTGATGTAGGAGATTGGGAGAGGTTGGTAAAACAATCATTAATGGCTGTAGTAACCTAATACTGTAGGAGTGTTTGTGCTGTTAATATACTTATTCTTTGAAGCAATAGAAGTATTTGTAAATGAACTTACATTATAAATCCACCCACAGTTTAAAAATCCTCTGGTGAGAAGAAGGGAAAGGTCTTTTCTCTGTGTGTAGAACAAATGGGCAGTGAAGCTGTTAGATTGAGGCCCTGTGCCTTGAAGGGTACACTCTTTGTTGTGTAAATGGATGTTGGGCTTTTATTGGGCAATACTTAACACATGGGCGCAGGTGCTGCCAGATGAGTCACAGCTCATCTGAGTTTGGACTGAATGGAATATCCTGCTTGACAAGTTGCAATCTAGAAGGGGCAACATGGGCCTGGCTTTTTATTTCTTGTCAAGGATAAAGTAGAGAAATCATCTTTTGGTTGTTTGCATTCCTTCTCTTCTGTGTCCCACCCTACACCACCCTACCCCCTCTCTTCTGTGTGATACTTGAAAAGTCGAATTAAAATCTCTGAAACTCAATTCCAGATGGGCCTGAGTTTTGAGAAGCATAGGGCAGCTGTGCTCTGACCCTGCAGTCTGCCTACCTGGAAGGCTGAATTGCTGCAGCAAGCATCCTAAAAGCTTTCGCTTGCATAAGCACTTGGGCCCACTAGAGGCTGAGTAGCTGCTTGATAAACAAAATGAACAATGCCTCAAATCATTATTCCTGAAGACAGGAATTTCAGCAGCAGCTAAAAATAGCTGTATGATTTACATTTTAACAGTTGTGTGCTGTGCAAGAATAGGTAGATAGGTAAGTAGGTAACAAATCATACTCAGGTATAAAGAACTGCTGAAACATGGAACATGATTTATTGTAATTTATTACTATAATTCTATGAAAATAATAAAAGTTAATTTACATATTAATATTAGTAGACCCATGCTTCTTTTAAAAAAAGATTAGAAAGTGAAAGTCTGCCACATTTTTTTCTTGAGCTAACATTTGCAATATGCAATAAGATAATGGTCCATGTTACATAGTTACTTCATTTTTAAACAAATGAGCAAAATGGACAAAGGAGCCTTGAAAAAGACTTTGCAGACGCCTTTGTCCTTACATTTTTAATTATAACAGCATTTACTCCTTTGAGATAGTTCTCTGTATTTTATGTTCAGGAAAGGAAATACTACTGCTTTTTGATGAACTTTTGATAATGATTAAGAAATTTTGTAAGCCAAACTTACTAAGTATATTTTTCTAGCACCTTTGGTACACACCTGTAATCCTGAACTCGGAATCAGGGATAGTCAGATCTGTGAGTTCCACGCCAGCTTGGTTTTCCTAGGGAGTTCCTGGCCAACCACGGCTGTATAGTGAAACCCTGTCTCAAACAGTACACACGTATAGATGTTTATATATAGCAATGAGCATGGTGGTGTATGTGTCTATAATCTCAGCACTTGGGATCTGTGTGAAGTGGGAGGGTTGCTATATATTCTTGGCCAGCCTAAGCTCTATAGCAAGACTGTTTAAATAAAACAGAATAGCCAGTCGGTGTTGATGGTGCACGCCTTTAATCCCAGCACTCAGAAGGCAGAGGCAGGTAGATCTCTGTGAATTTGAGGTCAGCCTGGTCTACAGATCGAGTTCCAGAACATGTTCCAAAGCAATACAGAGAAACCCTGTCTCGAAAAACAAAACAAAAAAACAGAATAAAGAAAGAAAATTGTTTTCTGTTTGACTGCTTATAATGAATATGCAGTTTTTGATACTGTGATTTGTAAAAGAAGTGGATACAAAAATGAACATGGAGTGTGTATATTTTATTTTATGGTTATTTGAATAATGAGTATCATACTTCCAAAACTCAACCAAATTTTCAGATTTCAAATAGACCAGCAGGTAAAAAAGCACAAAAATTAAAAAAACAAATGTTTTGCCTAAATTTAAAAGCAAAACATTCTTAGGTTCTATGGTAGGTTCAACTTTTGTAATTTTACTGTAGCATTCATCATAGTAGGAGCAAAGGAGCACTATTGAGTACACGTGATCTTGGGGATGTCTGCTATGGGTACAGATTTCCAGGGTCCTGGCTTGTAGTGATAGGAGTCTGTTAGAACTATGCAGAGTTCAAAGGTTGTGTGTCGTACTCCAGCATGGCAATGGTTTCCTTTCCCTTTGATATGTACACCTAGTTTTCCTCTATCAGATCATTGCTAAGATAAAAAGTAAGAAAGAACCTTGAGACATTGGGGTAGGGATTGAGACAGCTTTTACCCCTGCAACCTTTCTTTAATTTACAAAGAGAGATGCAGTCAGTAGCATCTCTTCAGCTTCAGTGTTACTTTGTTAGAGGTACAGGATTTATTCAGTTTTCAGTGTAAAAACCCATGTCAGCCATGTTACTAGATGAGCATGGTAATTATAGTTGTGCATGCTGGCTCACACCTTTTAGCCCAGCATTAAGGAAACTGAGACAGGAAGATAGCTGTGCATTGAGACCAGCCTGCATTACATAGTGAGTGCCAGGTCAGCCAAAGGTATATGTAGAACGATATATCCTTAAATAACAACAAAAAGAATTAGTAATCCTAGTTAGAAATTGTTATTTTCTTTTTCCAGTGTTTGAGGTTCAAACCTAGGGCTCCATTCTAATGTGTGGTAGGCAAGCACATTGCCTCCTAGTAACATTTCAGCCTACATTTTTTTTTAATTAATGTGAATTTTGAGTTAACATTAAATATGAAAGTGTATGGACATCTCAAGATAGTTGGAGAGATTCTGAAGTGCCCCAAACCACACAAGCTTCTGTACCCATGCATAATGTTGGAGCATTGCTATGTAATATGTAAGACTAAGAACTACAAAGAGACAGAATATTAAGTCCTGACACATCTAAACTATAGAGGAGAGATGACAAGCAGCTAGGGTAGGTAGAAATTAACTTGAGAAAGTTAAATACAAAATGGTTAGCTCTCTGGTCTAGTGAGATCACCTTCAGGGTTTAGAACTATAAAGAGCCACTTTCAGTTTATCTCTGAATGCAAGTAGCAACTGGCATTCTCCCAAAGGACTCTCTCTCTCCATAGGGATTACCAGGAAGCTAAGGGAACATTGTCATAGGCAATTGCCTAATGAGGAATAAACCATTTTTACAAGCCAGTATCAGCTTCAATATAATTTCACAAATGAGCTCTGTAGCTCTTAAATGGATTGAACAGGATATTTGCTTATTAGTTCCTTGGGCAAGCATACATTGGGGGAATATGGCAACTGGATGTGCAAGAGATTCTTATTTCCTCCTGTTATAGAGGATATTTCTGATTGAAGACTGCTCCAGTACAAAATTTCCAAAGTGGCCAGTTTATTCTCTGTCTGCACAGTTGGATCTATGAGGGATAGATCTAACTTACAAATTTCAGTATGAAAGAGAAACCACTTTTGATGTTGATGGTTCCTACTGTTGAAATGGCGTTAGAATTGTATCTGTGTGAATGATAGGGTGTTGTTTGGGTTTGGCTTTTTTGAGACAGGGTTTCTCTTTGTAGCCCTGGCTTTCCTGGAATTCACTCTGTATACTGGGAATGGGTTTCTGTCCTGTGTCACTAACCACTATGACCTTGTCACAACTCCCTACCTTTGTTCAGCTAACACTGATTGTACTTGGAAAGTTATTTGTTCCTTTGTGTGTAATCTTTCAATATTTTAAGAACATTGCAAGTTCTTACATTGTTTCTGATTTCTCCCACATGTATAGTTGTGAAACAGATTTCAAAAATTTTAAACTACTGACAGATAAAAATTTTGACTTTTTAAACTGTATTTGTTTTAGCATCTAACCCAATATATCTGTAGTGTTGCCAGTATTTTATTAGTTTTCAAAAAACAATTTGGTTCTGGCTTGGCATAGTAGCACATGTCTATAATCCCAAATCTGGAGAGATGGAGATAGGAAGAGGAGGATTAAGAGCTCAGGGTTATACTTCTATATTCTTCCTTAGTGTACTGTATCAAGGGTTTTTGGTTTTGGGGACAGGTGTCACTGGGTAGCCTAGCCTGGCCTCAAACTCACAGAGTTCTGCTTGACTCTTGAGTGCTGGGATTAAAGGCTTACACCACCATGCCAGGCTCAACTTTTTCTACAAAGAGGTTGTATAGTAAATAATGGGGGTGGGAGGGTGACACTGCTGTGTTAATAGCATTCAAAGTAGCTACAAGTGATACATAAGTGAACAGACATAGTTGTGTTCCAATAAAACTATAAAATAGCTGGTATATCAGATTTGGGTCACTCACCTTGTCACTGGCATTAAGTCAAAGAATGCAAGTGTAGCCCCTTTGTCATCAAGGCCCTGGATGCTGAGCAGATTTTATTGTACAGTCAGATATTCTCCAATATTATTTGCCATATTCAAAAATGTTCCCAGTAGTATAGTCAAGTGAACCAACACTTCTTATCTGGTATTTAAGTGTTACATTAGGTAATGATCCTAATGATATTGTAGATGTGTGTGTACACTCAAGTCCTAGCCCAACTTTGTGGTAAAACAAAGTTTGCCGTAATCTGTTTTCTATGTAAGTATAACCGTGGAACGTGTACTCATTTAGGTACCATTTAACATGAAGGCGTCACTGAAAACTAAGATAGTATTTCATGTCTTGAAAATTCATTCTCTACAAAAACAATCATTTTCTCAATGTTAATCTTTATGAATATAGGTGAATTTTTTTTTATGGTTCTTACATAGTTCCCTTTTTTACTTTGAAATCTTTGACTAGTAAGTAAAAGCTCATTTTGACTTGTACTTGAGGTTTTTTTATTTAGTACTTTTTGAAATCAGAAGCAGCTGTTTCTCCCAGCATCATTAAAGATAGGTAAGATTTTCAAAAAATCAAGGCTATGGGTATCTAATCAGTCCTCAAGAAGGACAGCAATTTGAGAATTAGCAATTCTTTGCTCTTAGATCCAAGTGAGTCCCCTCTGTTAAAGTCATTGAGAGTGTTCTGAATACTTGCAGTAAGTAATGAACTCTCTTAGGCATTAGGGATTTAAATATAAGGTAAACATGGACCTGTCTTCAAGGTGATTATAGTTAAAAGGTAAGAATTATCTTCTGCCTGTGAAGAGAACTAACTTTTCATATTTTCCTGTTGAGTAATTGCCCTCCAGTCATAAAGTATACTACCCAGGAAATTATTTCAGCCAATTGGGGTGGAAATAATGTCTGTGTAGTTGTTACCTTCCTTGTTTAAAAAGGAACACTTGTTGATTTCCTGCTGTAAACAGTACTTCTCGGATTCCTTCTCTGGTTGTTCAAACAGTGAACAATATGCCAACTTGCTTTCTTTATGTAAGTAAAGAACTTTGTTTCCATGTTTTCTAAAATATGCTGTTAAATTATACACAAAATAAAGAGTATATTACAGCTGAAAAGTTTATTCAGCCACCAGCATCAACTCTGTATCGATTCAGGATTGACATCATTAGAAATGTAAGGACCAGCTGGTTGGCACACACCTTTAATCCCAGCACTAGGGAGGCAGAGGCAGGTGGATCTCTGGGAGTTCAAGGCCAGCCTGGTCTACAGAGTGAGTTCCAGGACATCCAGGACTGTTACACAGAGGAAACCCTGTCTTGAAAAATTAAAAAAAAAAAAAAAAAGAAGAAAAAATTTTTAAAAAAAGGAGAAGGAAGGAAGAAAAAAAGACTTTCTCATAAAACAGCAGTAGAGTAGAAACAGAGAAAAAAGAAACAGATTTTTTTTTTTTTCCCCCTAAGGAGAAAAAAAGTTGTAATTTCATGGGATACAAGTGTAGCATCTGGTCTTCCTATACTGTATTTCTCATAGTAAAGCACCCTCAAGAATTTAACCATCTGTCAGCACCTGTTTTACTGTCATCTTTGTCAGACTACTGCAACATCTCCCCAGCTAGTCTTGGAGTTTTCCTTCAGCAGTTCCTTTCATGAAGGGAGAATACTGAACAGTTTAGGTCAGATCATATCATTCCTCCACTTCAAATCTTGCAGTGACTTTTCTTATCAGTATTAAGCCAGAGTCCTTACAGTGGCTTACCAGACCCTCACGACCCATCTCTTTCTTCCCTCTCAGATCCTCTTCTGCTATCATCCCCTCCCTCAGTCCAGCCTCAGATTCTTCTGTTTACTTATTATTCTTTCTGCTAGACTCCCCTCCTTTGTACCTGCATAGCTAGTTTTCTCTCTGATCAGTGGGGATATCTATTGGCTATCCTATATAAAATGGCAACACAACACCCAACCAACCTTTCCTTCTCTCCTGTAATTTTCTTTGTAGCTTATTCAATTTATTCTTTACCTTGGTCACTTTATAAAGCAGGAATATGGGTCATGCTGGTTTTTTTTTTTCTGCTTCCAGTTGCTAATGGATGATTAATAAACCCATGTGATTAGCAGTATGGCTATAGCTGTCTTTGCCTCCTATACTTTGCTTAATTGATATGAAGGTAGTCTGAACTACAAAAGATTATCTGAATTATCTCCAGAGAAGGAAAACTGTAACCATGTTTTAGTGCTTACATTATAGAACATTAACTATGCTTAAAGCTTATAAATTTTTGAAGATGGGGGTGTGAAGAGCTCCAGTTTTTCATTAGAAAAATAAATATCTTTTGGTTGACACAGTTTCCCAATGTTATTTCTATTCTTGTGAGCATAGACTCTGAGTTTAGATACATGAAAACTAGGAGACATGCATTTCATTTCCATCATGAAGTCCTAGTGTTAGAAAATAGATGTTTTGAAGTCATACACTCTTTATCCAAGTTTAGCAATAGTAACCCAGATTGAATCTTTCAAGGTTAGGGAAGTAGATAGCCTCCAGGTCACACTCTAAAGTTAACGTAGTGGTGTTGGCCTGGTTTTTATCCTGTGAGTTCTTGGGCTATCTGCTCATTGCAGCTATTTTTGTTTATAATCCATTTCATAGTCCCCTTTACTGCTCTAATAAATTTTCCAGCCAGAACGTACAAAGAAGCATGTTACAGGCCCTGGATTTTTGTTAAAAGATGATGTAGGAACCACAGCCTACTCCTTTGACTGGCTCTCCTGTCAGCTGTTACCCACTGCCCTCTCCATAGAGGAGACTATAGTTATTTCAAGGATTTGTCCACAAGTCTTTCACTTTCCAGAGGGGCCAAATTAATCTAAGTGTCTGACCTATGTATAAATGCACATTGTTAAGATGTCAAAATTGTTATTGAGTAATTAATGCCAAAGTTGGGTCAGAGTTTTTGACTATTGATAACCTGCCAGCCTTTGTTGTTATTACCATTGTTCTAGATACTCCATAGCTTTTAAGACAGATGATTGCTTTAAATGAGCACATTATTCAGGCAATAGCCACAAATGCTTCATTTGTCAGTACATATTAGAGTTCAAAGCTTTTGGATCCTTATCTTAAGCTTGGGAGTTGTAATGAGATTTTGGGGGTCCTTTCCTGGTTCTAGCCTTCATTTCGTGTAAAGCTTTAGGCTTTTCAGTAGATGTGATTGTGAACATAAAATCTAAGGTTGCTGTGGACACTGGACGTCAACTGTAACAACTCTGGGCTTCAGAAAGTGTATGACAAGGTCTGAAATATTTCAGAATACCTAACAGTTATGGAGCTCTCTAGAAGGAAATAAGACACACCACCAATGAAAATTTTCACATATCTCCCATACATGAGTGGTTTACTTCAGCATAGCAACACCTTACTGCTTTGTATTTCTTTCCTTTTGACAGTTGAGTCAAATATAAGCTTTGTCTGGCTCCATGAATATGTGTATCGACCAGCATAGGGGCCATGATGATCTTCTCTGTCCTTCCTGTTTTATTGTATGTGCTGTTGCAGCAAGGACTGCGCTCCTCTTCTAATCAGAAGCCCTGGTGGAAATTGCTTTAGTGTTGTTTTAAATGCAGAAAAATACTCGGTGTGACTAAATAGAAAAGTACTTAAATCAAAAAACTTTGAAATTTAGAGTTTGGGCATGCAATAGATAATAAAACATCCAAGTAGTAGGTGGGTTGGCTGTTTTTTGTTTGTTTGTTTGTTTTTGATTTTTGAGATAAGGTCTCACTATGTAGCCCAAGCTGGCCTAAAAATCATGATAATCTTCCTGTCTCTGCCTCTTGAGTGCTGATATTACAGCAGATATGAGCTCATGAAAGGATTTATTAATAATGAAATTGCTAGAAAATCTTCAGCATAATTTGATGGATGCCTGTATTTGGAAGAAACATTTGAATAGAATGCAGAGCTGAAACCAGTGCTTTTTTGCATCACATGTTAGTTCTGTGAGACATAAACAACCTGTTTTGATCTCTGGCAGGGAGAATGTAATGCTCTTGTGCATAACTATCTGATGTAAAATCTAGACCAAGTAGCTTAACCCATTCTATCAACTATGTAGGGGACAGTTGTCATTGTTATAGTGACATACCACTTATTCTGGTGACTCATTATTAGATAATGTTTGTTAAATTTTTTAAAAAAGATTTACTTGTGGGTATTTTGTCTGCATGTATGTCTGTAATGTGTATACAGTGTCTATGGAGGCCAGAAGAGGGTGTCAGATCCCCAGGAACTAGAGTTACAGAGGCCTGTGATCTGTCATGTAGGTCCTGGGACCTCTGGAAGAGCAGCAAATACTCCTCTAACTACTGAGCCATCTCTGCAGCCCCTTGATTTTTCCCCCCATATTGTAAAGGCAGCATTGACATGTTCGTCATCCCCTTCTCTGTTTATTACAACTTTCTCAGATATGTATTAAAAAATGAAGTATTATCTGGCTCTTATTAAGAGTGGTCAGCACAGTTTAGAACTAAGAAATAAGGCATGTTTTAGGATCGTTATGATTTCTTTTGGTAAGTATGGCAAAGTAAAGCCTTTACTCCTGAGTATTATAAGTGTGAAGCACTTGTCAGTTGTTCAGAGATAGTCTTTAAAATTATTACCACTAAGCAAGAATTTTTATTGAAACAAAGACCCTTGCCTCAATCCAAATATAAGGAATAAAAATGAACAAATAAAAGGCTAGAAAATGTAAAACAGATAATTAGAATTAGTTTTGTCTGTCTCTCTAAGGATGATATATTTTTCAGTCAAAGAAAGTGAAAAAGAACAAAGGCACTTTTGTATTTTGTAGCAGCCTGGAGTTTGAAAGTTTCCAGGAAAGTCCTTAGCTTAGTTGACTTAATTGAGACTATTTTTTTCAAGAATATTCTGGAAAGAAGTAAAGCATTTACTTTCCTAGTTTAGGTCTCTGCCTCATGATTATTGTAATAGTAATGTAAAATTTTTGAAAAATTGGTGAAAGGCTATAAATCTTAAGCCAGGAATCCCGGGTTTTCTGATCAAAGCTGTGTGGCTCCAAGTCAGTGTCTTCAGGGTCTCTGGCATTTCACTCATCTCTTGGCCTGCATGCTCAGTGATTCCCATCTTGTGATAACACATGTGTTATTTTAGCTTGTTAGACTAAATGATGTGGATATTAAGTCAGATCAGACATAAGTACTCCTGCAGCATTGTGGATGGAAACCAGTGAGAATGAAGAATGCCTAATAGTTCAGAGCTCCTGTGCAGGCCATAGGCCTGCCTGAAGTCAGGTTTGAAAATCTCCAGCTGACTTGTTTTGTCAGACTGAGTCACAAGATTGACACAATCCTTTAAAAAAAAAAAAAAAAGCAAAGATTAAACAACTGCTTTGACTCGAGCAGCACTTGATCAGCTCGAAGCATTGCCTGTAAAATGAGTAGCCCAGGGAAAGGAGCTGCAGCTGTTTCGTAGATTGGGGATTTTGTTGGTAGGCTTTGTTGTTGTTGTTGTTTTATTGTTTTCTAGAAGAGAAAAAAAAAACTTGTCATGGAAGATAATTGATAATTGTGATAAAGAAAATAACTGTCCATATTAACCAGCTTCAGTTTTCCTTGGGTAAGGTACATTTCCAGAAGATGGCACTTGAGAATAGCAAACCTAGAAACCCTGGCTGTAGCAGGCAGGTAGAATTTGGGGGGAAATTATACAAATTCATATTAATTTTCTCAATGATTTTATAGTTTTCAGGAAGAACTATTAACAATATTATATCGACATATCCAGGTGTGATTTGTTGAGTTGCTGAACATCCTTTGTATTTAGTGTGTATACTGTGACTGACTGATGTACTGAGGGAGAGGAGGTCTACATGGGGTGGGTGAGAGACTAAATCATTTTAGAAATTGTTTACTTTTATGTATATGGGTGTTTTTCCTTCATGTGTATCTGTACACCACATGTGTGTCTGGTGTCCCAGGAGGACAAGAGAGTATTGGATTCCCTAGGACTAGAGCTACAAGGCGGTTATGGGTGCTGGGAATGGAAACTAGTCCTCTGAAAGAGCAGCCAGTGCTCATATCTGCTGAGCATCTCTCCTTCCTTCTACATTTTAGCTGAACAGCAAATCTTAAACAGTTGTTAATTTTATAGCTTCACACACACACACACACACACACACACACAAAGTTTATTTGGTTTTACTTTGAATTTTTGTTGTTGTTGATGCACTTGTTTTTTCCACAGATTATTGCCTCTAAAATAAAAACTGGGAAGGAAATTCTAAATGTTTCATTGTGTTGTAATAGTCATGGTTACTTAGAGGATTACATTATACTGCTTATTTTACCAGCTAGCAATTGCTTTCTCCCATTTGGCTTAACCCCTGCAAGCTTCTCCTTTCTTACCCATTATAAAAGTGATCCCAGGTAAAAAGGAAAATACTGAATGTTGTCATTGTATTACTGCTTCCCTCTTGTTGTTCCCCTATGTTTGCTATTGAAAGGTGAGTTTTTGGTTTTTTAGTAGTTAATAGAAAAGAGAAATATTATCTTAGATGATTAATTTTTTTTCAGTTATTTTGTCAAAATAGAACAACTTGTCTATGAAAGACTAAAATATACTTAAAAGGTTTTAAGACATGGCAATTTTAACTGTAAATCAAAGCTTTTCATGCAGTTCTCCAAGGGCTGAAGCATGCCTTTGTGGTCTCTCAGGAGGGAGGAAGTTGGCTGTGCTTGCTCTGCAGACTGGCATTTAATAGCTGCTGCAGTGATGTTCTTTTGCAGCTGCTGCTAGGCCTTCCTCTATCTGGGGAGAGTGGGAAGCACACATTGTTGGCCAGTGCTGTCAGCTTTTGAATCCTGTGTTTGTTAGCCTTATTGCCTGGTGCTGTTTTATTACTGTGACTCAGTGTGTTTTCTAAGAATGGTGTTTGTTTGGAGTTTTTGTTTGTTAGATTGGTTTGGGTTTTGCCTTTTGTCTCTTACAGACTATTCCTAGAATATTTCAGTGGTTTTCTGTCTTGTGAAGAGTGTCTTTTTAAAAAGTGATGTGTCCCTTTGCATAGTCTGGTTGTTATCTTTGAAGCACAGAGGGAAGAAAAAATACAAAGATGGTTTGACCAGGGAAATAAGGAAAATAAAGATTGTTATTTTATTTTCCTGGGCTAGAAACTATACAAAATGGTAAACTACAAGACTCTTTAAATTGTAAATATGTCTGTTTTAGAGGAAAAAGTTTCAGATTTTTTGGCTTCATAATATTTATTATGTTCTAGAAAAATCTGAGATAAGAAATGTGGCTTTTAACACAAGTATATAATTATTCTATGGGAATAAGAAGACTTTTCTAGTAAACCATATTTAGTTTATTACCTAGAATGCATGTTTTATCTCTACACTCACTAGTCTTTTATTCTTTACATTAAAACAAACATTTTTTCATATTCCATCACCAAATCGTTACTACATCCTAGATGTTCCAGATGCTACATTCTTTTGTAAACTTTTCATTAGTGTTGTAAATGAGAAATCCAAGGAACTTTATAAATAAAAATCTGTATTACTTAACTTTTCCTTTTTAAGAATATCATTTTGAGCACAGGTAACTTACTTTTAAGATAATTTCCAGTTTTTAAAAACATTTTTCACAGTGTAACAAAACAAACAACAAAAATCTCTAAAACACAGTATGTTCTAGCCAGTGAAGTGGTTCTTAAACGATGGTCCACTTTCTCCAGGAAGTGATTCTGTACAAGGCTTAACTGTCTGCATCCTCCTAGTCCCACATGATTCAGTGTTTCCAGTTCCCGATTGCTTGATCGTGTGTTTATCAGAGTTGAAAGCAACTTTAGACCATGCCAGATGGTAATGTTGCTGGAGGTGTAGCAAGCAAGGCATTCTTTCACAAGTGCTCTAATTTAATTCAAACTAAGAACAGATTAGTAGAAGATTGCTCTCTCTCTCTCTCTCTCTCTCTCTCTCTCTCTCTCTCTCTCTCTGTCTGTCTCTCTGTGTGTGTGTGTGTGTGTGTGTGTGTGTGTGTGTGTAACTTTACCTTTAGAATACAATATATTTTTATTTAGAGTGTGTCTTGGATATTTAATTTAGCACCCCAGAAGTTTGTCTATTTGGTATCCTCCACCAATTCGAGGACTTGGTGGAAACTGAAAGAGGTTGATTACAGCATAAACCCTCCCTGTATGCTCTGTGAGTTGGTTCGGTCCTATTTTGCATAAGTTCCTTTTGAGTAGTTCCATGTGTGAATGCATAGTACTAAGGACTTGTACTGCTTGTGTGGATATATGTCTTGGAGAGGAGCTGTGTAGTCAGCTGCAAATAACATTTTCAAAATCAACATGTATTGTGCTTATCCTGTCCCTGGAATGGGCAGCAATTCTTTGATGTATTACTACAATGGAAAAACGGTAAGCTTTTTTTCTTTCTATATACAGGGCCTTACTCACTTGCTTAATAGAAAGTGGTTCAGTTTAGTTGCAATTTAGTAAAACCTGTGGTTTTTTTTTTAATTCTTTAACTATAAATTAATTTGTGTATTTATTTGTATCAGTAATGTCGTATCTTCAAAAGTTACTTGGAATCGTGACTTCTGGCAGCTCAGTAGTTGCTGCTTTTTATTTTTAAATTAAGTATAGAAAATAAACTTGAATATGAGTTCTTTTTAGTTCTAGTATTAGTATCTCTCAGCGTAAGTTTAAAAGTACATTTTTTTACATTTTCATGTATTATAAACATAATTTATACATAAGGACGTAAACATATTGAGTATTGTGTGATGCTTTGTAAATGGATGGGAAAGATGAAAGTCATCTTGAGTATTCATAAAAAGAACAAGTATGAGGCTCTGGGAATGATTAGGGAAGCAGTCAGCTAGTGAGGGCCGTGTTTCCTGTTTGGAGTTTCAGGTCCAAAGCCTGGCTTTCCTGGGATACCATCTGCTTCCAATCATAGTAGAATTTTGACCCTGTGCAGATTCGTAACATAAATCACTATTTTTAAAAATCCATTTCTACATTTCCAAATAACATATTCCTGGTCAATTTATAGCCCATTTTTAGGTATTTTAAAAAGTTTTCTGTATTGCTAAATGACTTTTCTGTTAACTACTTAGTATTTCTGAAACTGTATCTTTAAAAGCCATAGGAATTTGGTATATTATAAAAAGTATCCTAAGAAATTGGGAGTTACTGTTGTGAAATATGTGGTGTGCATACAAAGCATTCCTTAATGCCCGCTTAGTAGGCACCTCGGCATTGTTTTAATTCTCACTTTTTATGAAAAGTTTGTTTGTTGTAGCTTGAGTGGTTTTGGAGAAAGGCATTTTAAATGTATTACAAGTTTTGAGAAACTAATTACATTTTCCTAAAATAGTATAAAGTTGGATATGTTCACGCTTTCCTTTTGCCGATTGAAAATAGCATGTGCTGTTAGAAGACCCCTGAGAATTGGTAGGAGGGCTTTTTCATCTGTCGGCTGCTTTGGTGCTTTTTGGATCTGTGCAGTGGATTAATTGTGGGTTTTTGAATAAGTGTTTTTAAGTAGATGACAGTCAAGGCCAAAAAATATTTAAGCTCATTGAAAGTATGTGTTCAAGCTTCCTGTACTCAAGACCTTTGGAGAATATGAGAGGTGGATTTAAGTGAGTATGTGAAATTACTTTCTCTCTAATAATTTCTTTGCCAGCTGCCTTTCAAATATAAAAATATTTTTCTTTTTTGTGCAGTTCCAAGTAAAATAGTCTGTTGTTTAAAGGTGACAAGCAGCTATGTGAGCATGCACACATACAAATTCAGTAAGTTCGCATCCCAAAAGAGCCCTGGAGCATGAGACTGTAGCTCAGATACCCTAGCACAGCCTTCCTCTTTGTTCTACACTGAGATGGGTGATGGGATACTTTTGATATTATAAAGCATTTACAAGGGTTATGGTGCATGGCATATCTGGTTTGATAAAGATATGTAGTTGAAAATTGATAGTACTGTACCTAACATAGGTCAAAAGTGATTTACATGTCCTTGAAAAAATATATAAAGCAGTCATGCGTTCTCAGTCCTGTGTTGTGAGAGCCTATACATTTTACTGTTTTACATATAATTCTTCTCTAATAACTTGAGTTTCCATCAGTAAGAATATTACGAAGTGAAATTATGCTATTTAAAGAGTGTATGAATAAGTTGTCATCATCATCATTTGGAACTGTCAGCCTACCAAACTTTCATGCAAAAAGTAAAAACTTTATTAATATTTTTATTCTAAAATGAAATGTTCAAGTATACTGAATGGAATTTTGGTGGTGAATGGGTTAAGGTTGAGGTTATTCTTTAGCTCCATTTTACTGACTTGATGATATATTGGACATTAATATTTTAAATGCTAGTAACTTCCCATTGGTTTTATTGTTAGCACAGCATGGCAGGTGCTCTGAGAGAGTGCTTAGTTCTGCTCTAAAACATGTTTTTTCCAGAATTTGTTTAAAGTTTTCAGCTTTGTTCCGTGTACCTTAAAGGCTTAAGATCATTAAGTCAAATGCTAGGAAAAGTGAGATTAACCAGAGATGGAGAGCCTTGTGTGATTAGTATTATATTGTTGGGAACATAACAAACATATTTAACTCTTGTTTTCCCACTGTTTAAAAACAGATGTCCTATGTAACTTGTTTACTATATTATGCAGTGCACTGTAAAGTATTAATCTTTATGATAAGTTGGGGAAATAGAACTTCTTTTGAACATTATGCCTTTTAGAATTTTAAAAAAATAATCAAGTAAACTTCCGTAGCTTCATTTTAAGAATTTAGCCTGCATTCAGTCCTCTTACTGACACAAGTGATGTTCTTTAAGCAAAATTGTAAAAAGTCTTGCAAGAACATTAAGACTGGCATTTCTGTCTGTCTGTAATCTGAGTGGCTTCTTTTGTTAATTTATTATTAAAATTATTTAGTTGGTTAATTGGTTCAAGATGCCTTGAACCAAAGATACATCAAACTTTCTAGGTATTTTTCTCAATGAGAGACCAGACAAAAGTTAAGTTTTAAACTCAAGCTGGAATCACATTTTGAAAGATGAACTTCTTTGGATGATATCTGGGTAAGAAAAAACCAGAAGCCAACACTATTGCAAAGGCCACTCTAGGCCATGAACCATGTGGAAAACTGTGTCTGACTCCTTTAAGTCAGAAAGCTATTTTCATCTACTTGCTGTGAGCCTCTTTTCATAAATAAGAACAGTGATATTCAGAGGCATGGAGTAATTGTTCAAACCCTACCTAGATCATAAGCTCTGAATTTGAACCTAATTCCACCTCCAAGTTTGGAAGATATAAATAACATCCTACAAATAAATTTGTCTTGGCAGTGAACTAAATCAGTTCTTGTTACTGCTTGTGCTAAAAGAGTCTGTACTGTATAGTAAATGTAACTGGGAAAAGCACAGATAAATTGTGAATACCTGATCATAATGCTAATTGTCTCCATTCTTATGGGTATGGCTTGTCAGGCTTTGTGTGCATGTGTGTACATCTGTGTCTCTGTCTCTGTGTCTCTATGTATGGCTGGGGATAGAACCCAAGCCTCACAAATAGGTAGCAAACACTTCGCCACTGACATATATCTTCAGCCAAGTCAAGCAGCAATTTTCAGTTTTTTAATAAGACACCTGTTAATTGTTAATAGGTGTTTTAAATGGTTCCTTTTTCTATTATAATTCATTACATTAAAAATTGGTTTAGCCTTTCTGTGCCCACATAATTTTTTCTTTGTAAGAATTTGAATAGCAATGAACTCAAATTATATTGTGAATTGTTATGACTTAACTTTTGAAGTGATTTTTTTTTTTTTTTTTTCCCCAAGACAGGGTTTCTCTGTGTTGCTTTGGAGCCTGTTCTGGAACTAGCTCTGTAGACCAGGCTGGCCTCGAACTCACAGAGATCTGCCTGCCTCTGCCTCCTGAGTGCTGGGATTAAAGGCATGCACCACCAGCGCACGGCTGAAATGAATCTTTTTAATGATCATTGTTAAAAGCACACCCTCCCCCCAAGAAATGTGAAAGTATATAGAATCGAAGTTTTGTTCTTTGGGGGAGGGGGGTTGGTTCATGTTAGCTACTGTGGGAGAAGAAAGTACAATGAATTCAAATGTGTAGACCATCTGTGGACATAGCATGTTTAGTGTATTAAGTGTAACAGTATTATGATAGGAAGCATGAAGTCATGCAAAAAGTCTCTGAATAAGACATTGAATGATAAAAACATTTGCATAAATCTGTGGAGGCTGTGTCTATAATATATGAATTCAAGGAAGTTGTCTTTTTTTCATGTAGATGACTGAAAGGTGATGCACACTGTTCAGCATGCTGCGCCAGAAAGTAAGGCCCAAGGTGTTCCTCAGAAATGCCATTTTCTGAAGAAAAAAATCATTATTTGAAAAAAATTGCATTTATAAGACTAATAAAATATTCAATGACGTTAAAGTTAATTTTCAAGATTGCCTCATTTAATTTGGAGAAAATTTCTACACAGTTAAAATAGTAATATTAAAGTGCTTGTTCCAAAACGAACCAGCAGTTGATCTCAAGATACTTTGCACAGAAAACTGTGAGTACCAGCTGTCCTCAAGAGAGAAGTTTTTACAGTCTAAACATGCCCCTGGAGATTTGGTGAAAAGTGAGGGGAAGCCTACAGAACTAAGCCTATTTCTCCCACTTGAAGAGGGCTTTAGGTGGAGCTGACTTGTGGCCCTGCACTTAGTTCACTCTGTTTGGTGGTGCCTGTGGGGTCAGTGCCTATGCATCTTTGTTGGAGTCTCTAAATCATTGCTACTAAAGCATGAAATTATCATTAACAACTCTAGTGACAGATTGGAGTTTATGGCAAAAGTTACCATTTTAATGTTATCTTAAAATACTGAAAGCATTAAAATATTGTCAAATCCAATTAACTGCCTCTTATAAATTGAGCTTAACATTTTTATGTAATTTCCTTTGAGGTTGTGTTTAACTTTGATTAGAGAGGAAACAAACAAGATAGAAAGACCTGAATTTCAGTTTTCACAAATCAATTGAAGGTTGGTTTGTTTGTTTGTTTGTATCCTAGTGTACACATAGATCCATATGCTTACAAATACTGGGTACAAAGTAGTTAGAAGACTATGTAGGAAATTATTTTCAGAGCCGTCATAAGTCCTCTACTGTCTGGCACTTGCTAGAACATAATTTTTAATACCAAATTTTTAATTTATTCTTTAACAACCTCTTTTTAAAAATTCAATAGAAATTACTCTGTTGTACACTATTGTGTTTTAACTTAATAAAAGCAACCAGCAATGACTTAATTAAAAAGCAAATTTGCCCAAGAATTACCTCACTTTTGTCCTTAGTCCTGGAGTGCTGGCTTGTAAATGTGTATGTTTTAACTTTATACACCCAAGGACTTGATTTTTTTTTTTTTTTTTTTTTTTTTTTTTTTTTTTTGGTTTTGGGGTTTTTTTGTTTTGTTTTTAAATACAAGGTTTCAGTTAGTTTGGGATTTCCTTTTTCCATTGATCTGAACTTTCTTTTTTCTGTTTCAGATTTTAAGTGTTCAGCTAGATTTTTGTAAAATTTGTATTTGTTTACTGTATAGTATCATTGCATATGCCATGAAATAATTCACATGGTTCTTTCTGAATATGTTTTTATTTTAGAACTGTGATGATAAGATAAATTAGCTAAGTGATTTTCTTTTTATTTACTATTTCTTGAAGTTGCCGTGAATTGTACTGAAGATAATTTCTTTTACTAGCCTAGACTGTTCACATATTAGTGGTCCATGTTAGCATATACATACATACATACATACATACATACATACATACATACATACATACATACATACATAGTTTTTTAATGATATTGATTAAAACTTAAAGAGAACTGTTATTAAAACCATCTTGACAAAGAAGCCAATTAAAGTCTACACATAGAATGTTCAGAAAAAAATGTTTCTGCATTCTGGAAGTGTTGATCCAACCCCAGGCCTCAGGCATTCTAGGCAGGTGCTCTACCACAAGCTACACATCCAGCCATCCATGTTTCTTTATTCCTAATTAGATGACAGTTTTCAAAATGTTTTGAGAATTTGGGTTGCTTTTTCCATAGACTTGGAGTATGTAAGATTTCAAAATGCTTTCTTCAAAGTAGTCTGAACTTGTGTGGTAGTTTGAGAAAATAAAATGTAAAATTCTGCATCTCAGGTGACCACTGAATAATGGCTGCTGTATTGCATGATACATAGTAAAGGTCCCTTACTTAATAGTTACACATCCAAAAAGTCATTTGAGCTATTAAAAATACAGCCATTAGACTATGGATCTATTTTTCTTTTTAGATAAAGCTTCTGATTTATTTGCTTTGCATCTTTTCTCAGTAGTTACCAGACTCGTTATGCTTGTTGTGCAGGCAGGGCTATTTCCAATGTCAATTACTAAAAGAGTGTGCAGAAAAGACATGCAGTTCACATTGTCACCCTCTAGAGCTCAGGAGTTCTCTGCCCAAAATTTGAGGGCCATTCATATGTCTCAACTAAATCACCCAAGATGGGGAGGATTCAGTCTTTGGCAACTTGGCTCCAGTTGGTTGTGTAAACTAAAACATTCTGAGTGTAACTGCATAGTCACTGTTGTAGATATCCTTGAAGTGTGCTGTGCTGTCTTTCTTTAAAGTTACCCTGGGGTGTGTGGGATGAGAACATTCAAGATATTGGTAAGAGTTTTTTCTCTTCAACCAGACTTAATGATGATAGGAAAGAAATGTGGGTTTTGTTTCAGTTGTGCTCTGAGTTAGGACTATCTGTGCATTAACACCTTAATATATTGCAAAATAGCACCTCTGCAATAGCTGGCTGTGCCTGACTTTTTGAAACCAAAGCTGGAATTCTAAGCAAATTCCTGTCTAGAAATTAAGTAGAACATCTTAAAATAACGTAGTTGTTCCTTTCTCTAACATCTTTAAAGTAGTTTGACTCCTGGTAGATTTTAATCATCTTAAAGCATAAGTGCTTCTGTTTCTTAATTTTAAGATTGTCTGTTGTGCTACAGAATCATGCTTGAGATTTAAATGTATCATTAACTAGAATTTTAAAAAAAAACTGGCATCTGTGTACAGGTGATCAGATGACATAAGCAGTCTGGTTTTAATTTGTGGCCAATACTGATTGTAACAAGGAAAGACTTGCTCTTTTTGTGGAACTGGCTGGCTGTTTCCCCACATCTGGAGCTAATAAACTCCCTGACCACATCAGTTGTGCTTTGATCTGAACTCGAGACTGGCACAACTGCTGGTCTGTAGCTCTACATCTGTGTTTTGCAGGCCATGGATGAGATACCAAAAGCAAAGTTAGAACATTGCCAGGGGCTCTGAAAGCCACAGACTGTAAAGTGTTTCTTTTAGGATGCACTTGAACTTGCACTAGTGTGTGAACAATGAAGTTGTTTAGAGTTTTATTTATCATCTTTATTTGTAAGATGTCTTTTTTATGGTGTTTGGGGGAAATTATCTTTTTATTTGTTTCTTTCTTTTGGGGATTTTCAAGACAGAGTTTCTCTATATAGTACTGGCTATCTTGGAACTTGCTCTGTATACCAGGCTGGCCTGGACCTCAGTGTTGGGATTAAAGGCATGCATCGCCATGTCCTGTTTTATCAGGTAAAAGTCTTTTTTATTCCCAAAAATCTGTGTACAGAGATTATCCCTAAAAACAAACTTGGCCTCTAATGTGAGGCCTCATTTTCCTTGAAAGGAAGCTGAAGCTTCAGAGTCTTCAAGTACAAGTAAATATGTATGTTTTCCTCTCATTTGTTCTGTTTACCTTAGTTTCCTCACTTTGTATGATAACCATCATTCTTTATTTAGCAGTAATTTATGAATCAAAGTGGATATAGCTCTTTTGTCATAAAAGACATCATAAGTACATTATATTTGATATGAAAGGAACTGAAGTTACCAAATACAAAGAAATATAAATCAGCAAATTTCTTTGAAATTTAAGATGAAAATTTTGTAGATCTTTTTGTTGCATGAAATGAAACATCAAAACTGGAACATTTTTAATAATTTTCAAATGTGAGTTTCATGTATTTTGAGCTATAACTTGAATAGAATTAGAAAAATTAGAGACTTCTGATAAAGTGTGTGTATAATAAGAACAGGTTTGTAAATGAAAGGCATATGTTCTGATACTGTCTTCTACATTTGATTCTGATTTGTATTTCTCAGCAAAGACTAGAAGCTTCCTCTCTCTGCTCTTTTGTGTGTGTGTGTGTGTGTGTGTGTGTGTGTGTGTGTGTGTGTGTGTGGTATTCCCTTGTGTTATATATAGAGAGGGGCAAAAAGGACATCCAGTTTTGCTAAAACTATAAACTGAAGCTTTATTGATTTTTGTTTGCCTCCTTGTCTACTTATGTAACATAGGATCTCACTCTGTAGTATAAACTATCCTGGAAATTGCTGTGTAGCTGAGGCTAGCCTTGAATTTATGGGAGTCTTCCTGCTTCAGCCTCCCAAGTCTTGAGATGACATATGTGAACCAGCATGCCAGGCTTTGGTAGGTAAAACTTAAGAAAAAGAATATAGTCAAGTTCCTTTCCTAAAAAGTTTTAAGACATACACACAATTATTTAAATCTAACATGGTGTTTCTTATTTTACACTATTAAAGTTAATTTTTATTTATGTGTATGGGTGTTTTGGCTATACATACATTTGTATGCCACAAGCATGCCTATTGCCCTTGGGATTCAGAAGAGGGTATTGGGTCCTCTGGGATGGAATTAAGACTGGTTGTGAATCTCCTTGTGGTGCTAGGGACAGAACCTGGATCCTCTCCAAGAGCAGCCAGTGCTTTTGACTTCTGAGCCATCCCTTCCATCCCCCTAATGCAATCTTTTATGAAGTAGGTTTAAAATAGGAAAGGTGTTAAACACATGTATGTATCACACTTTCCTATGAGGATTTTTTTGTGTAATTCCTAAGACATTTCAGGTACCACAGATGTATGTTTTTCTTTGAGGAGATGACAGGAAACAAATATGAAAACCAATCCATTAACAATACATATGTGTGCTAATATTACCAGGACTAGCAGAAAGAGATAAAAAGGTCTTTCTAAATAGGCTTTGCTTGTGTAAATAGAGTCAAATCTCACAAAACCTGACAAATAGCTTTAAAAACTGACCAGTGGCAATACCAAACAGTGTAACTCCTTCTGTTAGCATGATAGAAATGTGGTATATTAGCTAAGTTTTACTGGCTACTTCCTGCACTATCAGAAGCACTATGCTAAATACATGGTTTATATGCATTACATCATCTTATCTTCCCCTGTAAGGCCACCTTACAGATGTTAAAGTTGGACTTTCAGAAGATTGAGAAATCTGTATGGTTAGTGCCTTTTGGGAAGAATAAATTTTGATAGCTTGTGAATTTATAATTGGTAGTTTTGTAAAGTTTTTAAAATTGTTCCCATTTAACCATGGTGTAAGAACCAGCACCACCCCCAGAGCCTTGTTTGCTAGGTGTGTTCTGCTAGTGAGCTGTGCCCAGCTCTTCCCCTTACTGCTGTTTAAAAGCTCTGTTTGGTTTTAAAATGCCATACTTTGTCCTTTTTCCCCACTTCTAAGATGTAACTGTTGTGCTAAGTTTCTTTTATATGATTCCAGAAAATCTCAATGTGTATGTTTTCGTAAATGTTTCCATAATGATAATACTAACTTTCTCTAGTTAAGTGAAATTTAATTTTTATAGTGGAATTTAATAGATATACTCCTAACAAAATAATTTAATTTCTTATGCTGCTGGCATTAGCTATTTTGACTTCTTTCTTACTTCTGGTTTACTTTACAATCTTTAGGTGGCCCTTTTGGTTTTAAGACATTTTGTTGGTGGGGTTGGTGTTAAGAAAGTCTCACTCTTTCCAAGGTCAGTGTTGAACTTGAAGCTATCCATCCTCTGCACTGGGAGTGCAGGCTTCATACATAACTCTGCCTGTTATTTTGTTCCTTCTAAGGTTCAATAATTCTGAGAATGCTGTGGTCATAATTTTATTCACTGTTTATTTGGCTGCCCGTTTAGTTTTCCCAAGGACTTGCCATTTGATATTTCAAAATGTTCATAGTTTCTTTATCTGGAGCAAATATTCATTAAAGAGAAAAGTATTACTGCCCTAACAATTAAATAATGTTTTTCTTAAAGATATGCCAAACTTGGAAGTATACCTGAAGTTTAAGAACTAAGACCTCTCAGCAGAATCTGATTTGATTTCCTAAGTTGCTGAGCCATGTTGTGCCTTTCATGCTTGCCTCTTACCAGAAACATTTCATCTCGTTTGAATTGATGAAGTTTACATCTTTGTTTGAATTGATGAAGTTTACAACAGTGAAGTTTGTGTGCTGCTTACTATTCAGACACTTGTTTGCCCCATCAGATTTCAAAACACATGCTGCTAAGAAGATTACGTTTTTTATCTGAGTCTCTTAGGCCTTTTTCAGCCACCTACTGTAATTGTCATAACAAGATTGAACACATGAATTTTTGAAGTAATTTATTTTCCAGTAACCAGCAAAAAGAAACATGTAGTTAGTAACCAAATTTGATGTCATCTATATAGCAATCATTCTGTTTGTAAGATTAGTACATGAGCCTTTTTAGGTTCTTTGTAGAACAGAGAATTCATTTTATGGAAGAATATAATAATCATTTACATTTTAATTAAATCTCCTGTTTTGTTTTAAGGTCTATGCACCATCCCCAAATTCTGATGATTTCAACCGTGAATCTCCTAGTTATCCATCTCCCAAGCCACCAACCAGTATGTTTGCTAGCACTTTCTTTATGCAAGGTAAGTACTACCAGCAGTTGTGAGACAGCCAGAGCTGCAGTGTGCTGCCATTAAATATGAGAAAAAAGAGAGCTGTGCAGAAAGTCAAACTATACTTTTCTAAGGATTTTTTTTTTCTGAAATCAGTTAAAATTTAGCCATACAATATTCTAGGGGCATTTATTACTAGTTGTAATTTAATTAAATTATCCAGCAAACCTTTGAAATGATCATCTACTACTAACAGAAAAATGAGCAAAGCTGCTATGGTTTGTTGTAGAATGTTGAAATATGAAAGCTAGAAACTTTATGGTTTATGGTTTGGATTATAGTTTCATAAAGAGTAAATATAAAAAACTTCAGTGAGACATGTTAGAGAGAAGTGGTCTTCTAATTTATGTCTGACAGATCATTTTTATTTGGTCCCCTATTGTTTGGTATTGTGGGAAGTGTGTACATGGGAGTTGTACATCATTACATAAATGGTTCCTTGACTGTGCCATAGATGAAGTCACTGCTGATATCTCATTTGAAGCCTCACTATATGATGTTGTCACTTTTTACCTTGGCTTGCTGTGAAATTAACTTCTCCATTCCATATTTTCAGAATGTCTGCTATGATGTGTGTTGCCTATTATGGGTTAAAGCCTTTGGTAGAACATTCAGCCAAAAATTAAATCCAACTTGCCCCCAGATTTCATACCTTTCTTGGTATGAAATCAATGAATTTTGAAGATTGTTAAAATAATCTACCTATTATAGTTTGTGCTTTTTTTTTTTTTTTAACTATAGAAGTTACTTCTTTTTAAATAGTAATTTTGGGGCTAGGAGGAGGGGGAAAAACCTGATAGAATATTAGGTTGGAATGGGTGAATAATATCTGAAAGCATCGTTTGTTTCTATTGCTGTGATAAAGTCCTAATAACAAGCAACTTAGAGAATGGTGACATCACAGCAGGTAAGTTAAAGCAGTGGGAATTTACACAGCTAAACACATCAGAGTCAGAGTCAAGAGCAGTAAGAAGTGAATACATCTGCACTCACTTGGTCAGCTGTTTTTCACCATTAAATAGTTCAGGGCACAGACAACAAAATGGTACCATTAACATTCCGTTAACCTGGTTAAGAAAACTGTTCACAGATGTACCCTCAGACACCTGATCTAGGCAATCTCTCACTGAATTACTTTTCCCGGATGATTCTAGATCATCCACAACTGGACAGTTGAAATTGATCGTCATTATGTCCTTTGGATTTTTTTGTACATATTCAAAAGAAAAAAAAATCTGGCTAAGGAAAACGTTGTATTTATTTTTCTTTTTATCTTAGATGGGACCCACAGTTCTTCTGACCTTTGGAGTTCATCAAACGGGATGAGCCAGCCTGGTTTTAGTGGGATTCTGGGGACCTCAACTTCCCACATGTCTCAGTCCAGTAGTTATGGCAGCCTTCACTCACATGACCGCTTGGTAGGCTATCAAACAATATTTTGTCCTTACATCTTTCTTTTTGTATAAAAATCAATTATGCCCAAACTTCTGAACTTTTAAGTATTTACAGGCTTATTTTACCTTGACTTTTTTCAGTGTGACTGCCCTGCCATACTAGGTGTAACTTGTCATATGTCATGCTCATTTTAACCTTTTATACAGATTGTCCAGGATAAGTCTACATTCATATTATTCAGAAAATGCATGATTTTATTTTTCTATTTATTGTCTGTCTGTGTGGGGGGGAGGGAGAGCGCAACACATAACTAAGGACTGAAACCTTCATGTGTGGTAGGCAAGTGCTCTACCCCTAAGCAATATCCCCAGCCTTCAATAAACATATAATGGGTCTCTTTTCCCCTTTTCTAGAGTTACCCTCCACACTCAGTGTCACCAACAGATATAAACACGAGTCTTCCGCCAATGTCCAGCTTCCACCGTGGCAGCACCAGCAGCTCAGCGTATGTGGCCGCCTCCCATACTCCTCCCATCAATGGATCAGATAGCATTCTAGGTGAGCTGTGCTAGGAAACTTCCTAATCCTCATTTGAGAGTTTTGTTGAAATCCATATTTTTCAATAAAAATTCTAGTATGTAGTTTAAATAAAAATGAAAGAAGATAATTAACCTTTAAGTTTCATTAACCCAAAAATCAGTAAGGAGCTCATCTTTATTTTTATAGTTTGTTAAATTGCACAAAGTGTTTCCTCATTCAAAGTGATATTGAGATCTCAAGCCAGGGTACCCTTGAAGTGATAGGTAAATGCTTAAGAAAAAAAATAGCATTCTTCCCAGTTTTCTTGATTTGTTTACCTATTTGAACCATCCAGGAGCCAGAGGGAATGCTGCTGGAAGCTCACAGACGGGTGATGCGCTTGGGAAAGCTTTGGCATCTGTAAGTATTGGGTACATGTTCTACTGATGAACTAGGGTTTATATTTTGTGGACAGTAAATGGCATAGTTACAACATTTTTAACATAATTACTCATTTAAAAACTGTTTTCTGTTTCTATTGGTACATACAAGAACTGTATTTGTGGTTTTATTTAAATATGTCTTTATTTAAGTGGAACAGATGCAGATAAAACAAAGAGGAATTTGGGAAAATATATGTGTTTTAAACACTCAAGTGACACATTTAAATAAATCAAGAGGAACCAAGAAAGAAAATCCAATTCATCTAATATGAAGTAAATGCCTTTAAAAGGGTTTTTGCAAAATGGAATATACTTTTATTTATTTATTAGGAAAAAACAATCAGCTGGGTAGTGATAGCATAAGCCTAATTTAACTCCAGCACTCAGGAAGCAGAGACAGGCGGTTCTCTGTGAATTTGAGGCCAACCTGGTCTACATAGTAAGTTCAAGGACAGGCTCCAAAGGGGTGGGACTCAAAATCATTGAAAGACTTGTTCTAAAATGAATGAAACTGGTTCAAAGTCATTTTATAATATGATATATCTAGTGTTTATCACATCAAAATGGTAAAGACAACAATGATAATGGTTTAACATATCTGACTCCTAAAATGTTAAAATTAGTTTGTAATGCTAAAGCCAGAAAGGAAAGATGGGTATTTTTTAATTATCTGTGAAGATTCAAAATCTAATTATTCAAATTATGATTTCGGCCTTGTGAAGTTTCCCCTTAGATTTTTTTTTTCTCCTCCTTTAGTGTGAGCAGTCGGCCTGTTAGAATTCCAGCGTTGTCTTATATTTTGTCTGAAATACAATGAACTTTCTCAAACATTTGCTGTTGATAGGGAAAGTAGAACTCTGATATGTGAGCAGCTGTTGAGCTCCTGAAGAAAGAAACTTCTTTATGTATTGTTTGAGTAAATAACTCTTTCTCTATATCTGTAAGTGTGAGTTTTTTGAGAAATGAAGCCAAGTCAAACTCTTGGACCACATACTGGAACCCTGCACACAGTGGAACATATGTAATAATGGTGGTGCAAACCCAGAGATGATCAGCTATGGGCTGAATGCCTTCTAGTTGCTTGGCACTACACTAAGCATTTCCATGCCCTATTTCATTTAATCCTCAAGAAAACCCTATAAGGTTGGCATTATTACCCCCACATTACAGGTTGGGGAACTGAGGTTTAAAGGTTAAGTGACTTGGGCTCAAAAGATTACGTGGTTTGCCCTAGGGATCACTGGCTAGTAAGGGTATAGCTCATATACAATAGAACCCCTGCTTTGGGTATCTAGAAAGCTGTGTTACAAAGACTGTCTTAGAGGTGTTTGGGACAATTAAAGAGAGTTGTCCCTGCTTTTTTCTGAATTTATTCCCTGAAGAAAATTTTGTGTGTAGGAAGAAAATTTTTCTTGGGTATTTGATTGGCATGCTATGTTCCTCCACATTTTAAAGAACCAGTAGCAGATAGATCATTCACATATAAGAGGACAAGTAACATTTGACTCTTAATATTAAGCAAAATTTAAAAATAAATCCTCCATGTGTGAGTAATTTATTTTTCTCAGGTTTTTGTTTTGTTTTTGAGGAAAATGTATGTGAAGAAACCATTATCTGAGCAGACAAGACTTTGTGGTATTCTCAGTGGTCCTTCAGGCTTCCTTTAGTTACCCTGACACCCTTTATTTTCCTTCCATATTATGAACAGCATACTAGCCAGACCAGGATGGCATTTGAAGGGGGGAGAAATTCAGCGAGTGGAAGCTGGGAAGAAATGCTTAATCTAGCTAGTGGGTGGGCTTTGGTTGTCATGGAAACTCAACTCTGTCATCTTGTGTTGTTACTAGGCAGGAACAGCCAGGTCATTCCATAAATCATTTCTGTCATAGCTGAGAGTGATGCATTCCATCTGCTCCATCACTGCAGACCCTCACACTTCTATCCCTTCGTTCAGTCTCCCTCTATCGCCCCAAACATTGTTTCTCCAAATTTTCCTATAGACTCCATTCCCATAAATAATGTTTAGTGTTTAAAATGTACTAAAAAGCAAAAACAGTGGGTTGTCTGGTGATAGGAAGAATTAGGAGAGATGAGAGGAAGAAACTTAATGAGGATTACATCTGAGAACCTGACATGCATATCACAGTTTTATGTTAGGTATTACAAATGGTTAGAATGTGGTATCTTTAATATAACATAGCATCTACTTTTGATGAGAAAACACTGCTGTTGTCATTAGAAGTTAATTCTAGTTCCTCAATTGCCTTAGAAGGTCTTTCATGTGTGAAACACCAGAGGGTACAACCTTTGTTCTTCAGTTTAGGTATTAAAGAACACACAGACTACTTCGTGATTAAACATGTAAGGCCAGATAATGCGTTTGCAAAGGTTCCTTTATTTTAGGTTTAAGCCTGGATAATTGTGGTCTTAATCTTAGGATAGCAAGAAAGAGAATTGTACATGAAGATATTTACACAAAGTCCCAAAAGCCCTATGGATTGTGCACTAGTTTAGATAATAGACATGGGTAGATAGAAGAAAAAGAAAAATCTGTGTGTCCCTGAACGTTTGCCAGACAATCACCCTTTAAGACTGTGCCCATGGAGAGTTATATGAAGGAAGAAACATCTGGTTTATTTCAGTGCCTAATACCATATCAAAACATTCAGTCTTTAATTTAGAAGAGATCAAACGAGAAGACTGTTTAACTTTGTTGATTATATCAGACTTCTTTGTGATAATTTATGTTTTGATTTCTATGAGCCAGGGAGGAAAGAAGAGAGGGAGAATGTGTGTGTTAATCTAGATAGTTAAATGGTCAGTAGTCTCTAACAAAAGAAAAGAAAATCCAGGGAAGTTGACGTTTAGAAGTAATTCATGAAATAAGTTTCTTTGTTCCTTAGACTCAATAACATTAGCATAATAAAGATTAACTGAAATGTGCAAAAGCTTCAGTGTTTAAAACCATAGTCTCTTAGTTCCAGGGTTGGGCCTGGAGCTCTCCATTGTTTCTTTTTGTCTGAGGCTCTTTTCATTAGCTTCTGGCTTTATTGGCACCCTACTGATTGGAATGGAGCATGACTGATAGGAGGAGGAGCCTCATTTGTTGCCTTAAAATGAGGAATATTACCGTTTAAGCCTGGCAGAAGGTGCTGGGAGTTATTCATCATTGGCCATTTAACCGTGGGTGCCTGTGGGCTGCATGTAGAATGAGCTTTGATTTTGTTTCTGTTCTAGACTCTTTAAGTCATTGCCACTTCGTTAAACATCAATATTATCTTTAAGGCCAGAAAATAGAGAAAGAAATGTTCATTTAGAATGTTCTTTGCCCCCCCCCCAAAAAAGCCTGGTGTTTAGGATTTTTAAAAGAATAACAATTTTACTGAAATAATACAATTCAGTTGTGATTTGGTGATAGATTATGCCTGCAGAGATAAAGGCTGGTGAAATGACCTGCCATCCGAAAAGGTTCAGTGCACCAGTAGTACTACACTAGTCTTCCTCTGTACATGAGTGTTCCCTTTATGAGAGTAAAACAGCTGCATTTTGTTTTGTTCAGGAGTGAGGGGTAGGAAGCACAAACATACCATGATGCAAGTGTGGAGGTCAGAGCACAATTTCCTATTTTATTTTCATTGGTGTTTACTTGCATATGTCTGTGTGAGGTTGTTGGATCCTCTGGAACTAGATTTACAGACATTTGTGAGTTGTCATGTGAAACAAGGTCCTCTGAAAGAGCAGCCAGTGCTCTTAACCTCTGAGCCATCTCTCCCAACTCCTACCCCACCCCCTTTTTTTTAAGTGTAGATAAAGAATGAATAGCAATTATGTCTGGTATCACATCAAACCAGAAGTGTAATAGGTAAATGGTAAAAATGGCTTCTATTATACAAATGGAAAAGCAGATTTTGGAAAAGATACATTTTAGTATAGCTTCTCCTATTTAAACCATGATTCTCAAAAGCTCACCTCTGTTTTGTGTATAGGCTCAGAACATTCTCTGTCACTCAAAATAGTGATCATACATGACCCTGAAGTGTAACCCCTGTTTTCTTTGACTTAAAGGAACTCTCACCAGCATTTGACATACTTAGGGATTACTTCACTGAAAGGTCAGAGCTGAAAGAATTGGCAATCCATTCTTCACACCCTAGAAAGCCTATGCCTACCTAAGTGTGAGATACACATAGCCTAGAACACTAACACTAATTCTAACCAATTACAGAACCTCACCATGCAATTGTTCTCAAAGTTTATGCCATTCTGTAGATTTGGAGAGAAGTCCTCTTTAACAAGCTCTTTCACTTTTTTCTGTTACTGATCGCCATTTCCTAAATACTAAGATACATTCCACCTTTTGAAGAATCTTCACACTGACTAGTATTATAGCAGATTTTATCACTCATTATAAATCCCAACACTAGAACCAGGAGGTAGTGGTACACACCTTTGATCCCAGCACTTGGGAGGCAGAGCCAGGTCTGGGATAGCCAAGGCTGTTAAAATAGAGAAACCCTGTCTTGGAAACACACAAGTCTCAACATTGGGAATACAGTTAAATGGATCCCCAAGGCTTGGCCAGCCAGAGGTCCAGGCCGATGAGAAATCCTATCTCAAAAGATAAGGTGGAGAACTCCTGAGGAACAACACCTGAGGTTGCCCTATGGCCTCCACACACTTGCATCTATAGATTTAAAGTGCTATGAGAATGATGTGTACCTAGTCCAGAAACTGAGAATTGTGAATGTTGGTTTCTACAAAGGGAAGAGTCGGGCCAAAGAAAAGGGGGAGCACAAACCAAAGAAGAGGAACAAAAGAGAAAAGGTCTTGGAGGTAGGAAGCAGAGTGGTGATTCCAAGTTCAGATGTGTCCTATTCAGTCTGTCCATGTAGAGAAATCAGGCAAGAGATAGCATGGCACAAAGAATGTCATTACCAGGTGACTAGAGAAGGACCTCGGGAAACCTTTAAGGGAATGGAAAGAGAAGAGATGGAACACAGATAAACCTGAAGCCCAAAAGTCACACCAGTGAGAATTCCTAGCACAGGCTCTACCATTTCTGCCATACCTCATCTCTTGTCAGCACAGTGGTGACTAGGCAAGCATTGAGAATAGGAGACAGATAATGGATAGATAGCATGGGCTACACTGTAAGCACCAGCAGAGAACTAGGAGCTGCCAGCTGCTACAGAGGATGCTGTTTCTCCAGGGCTTTCACAATTGTTTCTCAAGGGTGAAGAGTAATGATCAGTAAGGCAAACTAATATATGAATGCAGTTTTGTGAATATTTTGTCATGTATCTGTTCACCATCAGTCTTCCCTCCCTCTTCAATGCTGTATTACATACTTTATGAAGTTAGCATTGGTTGTTCATGAAAGAGATAATTGATTCCTGAACATAAGAAACAATGAGTCACAATGATAAAGATGTTGAGACATGTTTGTAGAAATTTAGTGTCCTTTGAGAAAGCTTAATTTAATACACAATCATTGGAGTTAAAACAGATGAGTAACTTTTTAAAGGATAGAGAGTAACTATTAATATTCTTTAGTTTGATTTTTAAAAGGGAAAACAAACAAAAAAAAACACCTGTTTTTCCAAGTTGATGTTTGTTTGCTTTGTGGGTTTCTTGGTTTGGTTTGATTTTTTTGTGGAAACAGGGTTTCTCTGTGTAGCCCTGACCATCCTGGAACTCACTCTGTAGACCAGGCTGAACTCAGAGATTCACCTGTCTGTTCATCCCAAGTGCTGGGATTAAAGGTGTGCACCACCAGGCCTGGTTTAAAGACCATTTTAATGCATAATGGGCAGGTTTGGTATGACACACCTGCAACTCCAGACCTTGCAGGCTAAGTCAGAAGGATCACAAATGATGCAAGGTCTAAGGTATGTCTGAGCTTGCTGGGATCTTGATTGCTCTGACTCAAAAAATACCAATAACAAAACAACCTAAAAGACCCTGCCTTTTTTTAATTTTTTTTTTGTGAGAGTATCATTTTTATATTTCTTAGATGGTATATTCTTTAAAGATTATTTTCTTTTCAGATATTTTAATAGCTTGTTTTCAGGCAAAGACTCATCTCAAATATGGGTCCTTAAGTTGCAGTCTCTCTTCTGTCTCCCAAGTACTAGTCACAGGCCTGTTACTGCTGTTCAGCCCAGGTTGGCTTTGAACTTGTTGGCTTTCTGCCTTTGTCTCCCAGGTGTTGATAATTGCAGGGGTGCACCATACCCAAACTCATGTCTTTATTTTCTACTGATAATTGGAAACTTTCAAACCACAATAATTAAGAAATATATACCTGTTTGTTCCTCTCACATTTGAAATTGTGCAATATTTTTTGCCCTAGTTTGAAAACTGGAGCTACTTTAGTGTCTAGTGACAAAACAGTACAGTGTTATAAAAGTGTTTTCATTGTGAGCCTTGGGAGTGGTGTGACCAAGATCACTAGAACAACTCTATGAATGAGTTTGTATTTTTGTTGCTGTCACATTCTGATGCATATGTATCTTTTATTTTTCTAATTAGATTTATTCTCCTGACCATACAAGCAGTAGTTTTCCATCAAACCCATCAACACCAGTGGGATCTCCTTCACCTCTCACAGGTGAGTTTCTATTTTGTGCATAGAACATACAAGTATTCTACTTGAAAATAATTCTGATTCAACAAAATTTCAATAAAATCCTACTTCAATTATGAAAAATTATTTTGACAAGAAACATCTAATCAGAAACTGTCTTTGGAGTTCATTTAGAAGAAATATTGAAATATTTGCTCATCTTGAATTATTTGTTAATGATCTTCCTAGGTTCTTAAGTAATCTGTGGTAATTACCAATGCCAATTGTAACATAACTTCTTTGAGACTCTTAGGTTATAATTACACATTTTTATATGAAAACTTACCAGGGGATTGGATAGTTTCTCTTTTTTAAAAAAAAAAAAAAAGCCTATGCTGTAGATGAGCAGCATTAGTGGAGATGTATAAATGGTTCAGTTTGTTTTCCATTCTCCTGATTTTGAACATTTGATTTTTGACAAGTTCTAAAACTGTCTGTGGAATGAATTTGTTGTTATAAATGGTAATTTTTCATTAGTATTAAGCAAAGTCATGAAAATATCTTTCAGGAAATAATTTTAAAACTTTACCCATATTTTTCTAAGCAATATTTGGAGAGGAGGGATTTACTGAAGAAAAATGTTTGTTTTTGTTTGTTTGCTTTTGTTTTTAAAGAGGAGACATTATTAGACAACTAAGTGAAATCACCACATCCCCATATCGGTCCGCCTCGGCTCTGGTAGTTTTCATTAAGCATTGTTGTGTTGTGCAGGGTTTCTTGAAGTTGGAGCTCTTATCTGTCACCTGTGCTTTGTTAGCCCTGTGTCTCTACTCAGCCACATTCCAGGGTGGACATGTTGAGCTGCAGCAGCTGCTCTTGGCTAGTAGCAGGCTATGCCACTTTTTCAGAAATCATGGCTTCAGCTGTCTAGTAAATGTGAAGCAGCTGTTGCCCACATAGGCAAGATGATGAAAGACCTATTGACTTAAGAGTTGTTTGACAGAGCTGAAGTTACAGGGAGAATGATGTAACTTAGCCCTGCTCACTATCTTAGCACTGTTTAACCAAAATCCTGGCTATAATTTTTGCCAGAGTCTGTTTTTGCACTTTGTCATCTGATGTGTCCATGTCTACCTTTACTGTACTTACTCATCATGGAGGGGAAAGGAACCTGGTGCTCAGCATCTAAGAAAGCATGAGTGAAACTGACTGGTACAATAAAGGTCTCCGCCATTGTTAAGTAAGGCTTAATTAACTATTGGTAATCTTTTCCCTTATAACTCAGATAATTAATCAAAGTGTAGACTATTGGTTACATAATGTTTGAGCCTGCTTTGAATTTAGCAGTCCTAGAAAACCATTTTCATGTAATACTACTAAAACACGAAGTTAGAGTGTATTTATAAAGGTGCATCTCTCGTGTCTTCTCTGTTGTCTCTACTTCCCTTGCATACGTAAATACATACACTATGGCAGAGCAGAGACAGTGAGGAAGGAAAAGCACAGTCAGAAGACAAGGAAACAGATCACCAGAGCTCCACTTTGTACAGATTGCTTTGTACCTTATGTGGCCTTGATCTGTTATCTGGAATAAGTGGGTTGTCCACAGTTATCTCTGTTCCCAGTGCCTGGCCATCAGTCTGACTCAGCTCAGCACATTATCTGTGCAAATCCTCATAGGCAGATTCATGGCTGTCATTCTTGGATAAATCCATCTCATCTTCCTCCAGAACTTTGCGAACCAGGAGCATACATTTTTTTATCTAACTTCTTGTGTGGAAGCTTCTAAGACATTGTACTGACTAAGAAGGTTTGGATGAAAGGAAAGGGACTCTGGTCTCTGCTAGCTTGAACGATAAAGAGCATTTTTTCTTAGGGTTAGGGACACATTGAGACCATGTTACTACATATGTAGCCTTGGTTGGTCTGGAATTTGCTGTGTAGACCAAGATGGCCTTGAATTCAGAGATCTACCTGCCTTCTCCCAAGTGTTGGGATTAAATGTGTGTGAGCTTTTGCTCTTAACTAATTCGAAGCCCATAGCAGGCTAGCTGTAAATTTACATATTAAAGTCTCTGTTCTACCTCCTAGCAGTTCTTTCTGAAACTTTGAGACACTACAGACGGTATGCAGTAGAAGAAAAAAGGCCATTTCCCCGCCATGTCTCCTAAGAAAGCTTTTCTGGAAGCTCACCCTCATGTTTCATTGCCTAGCACTGGGCCTACCTCAGTTACCTGCATCTGAAGTAGACCTGCCTTGTTTATCTTAGGATTGGGATTTGCCAAAGTTGGGATAGAATTATTCTGTCATGGTATTAGGACAGAGTAGCCCCACCCCTTCATACCCTTGAAGAAACTCAGGACTTTGGCAACAAGGTGAAAGAGAATGGCTGTGCCTGCTACAGTTTAGAAAGTGACACACATTTATGTTGGGAGAATGCTCAGTATGAGGCTTGGGAGGCAGACAAGCTAACCATTTCTTGACTTTCCCTTCATTTGGGATATAGATGAGGAAGGTCTGTAATGTTAAGACCTTGTGGTAGTCCTCAGAAACTCATAGTAACTGTTCAGTTTAGGTTATGTCAGTTTAATGAAAACATTTGTGTATATCATCTGGAACATGCCCAGTGTTAAATCACTTGCCTGACTTCAGCAGGTTTCCAGATGAGTTGATAAAATACAGTGAAAATAAAGCCACAGAATTGATACTCGGTTATGGTCAGGTTAGGGCACAGGTTTTATGAAGAGGATTTTAATAGGAGGAGAGCAATTTTTGTGAGTATAAAGGAAAGAGTGCAGCAAAAAATCTGGATATGAGAAAGTGCCTGCCCTCCTAATCTAGTCATGTGTGGAAAGGGTGACTGGGGTATTTTGTAGGAAACTGTAAGGATTAGGATTCTAGTGGTGGTGGTGGGGTACACATGAAGTTTGAGTTTAGGGTGAGATTACAAGAGAAACTACTGGGGGCCTGTAGTAAGAAATAACTGGGAACCAAGCATTGCGGTGCATATCTTTAATCCCAACACTGGAGGTGGGGGTCCACAGAAGGCAGATATCTAGATTTCCAGCCTGGTCTATAAAGCAAGTCCCAAGCCACCCAAGGGTACATAGTAAGACACTGTCTCAGAAACAAGAGGGAACTAATAAATAAACTAAGGCCTGGATGTGCTCTTAGCTATTATACAGCAGGGAGTATCCATTCTCTTAGTTTCTGAACCAGTTCTACTGGGTGAAGTACTTACTAAACGACGGTCAGAGTAAGAACAAGTCAGAAACACTGCATAAATATAGGTATGACCAAAGTATTCACCATCGATAATTCAGCTCTAACCCTAGTCACCACCTAGCTTGTTTCTTATAAATTATATGTCCAGTAAAATTTTAATAAGTAAATTTGATATAATCCTTCTAAACTAAGAGCCATATTTTTAGAGTAGCTAGTTTAAAAAAAAAAAAAAAAGACTCTAGGATAGTTAAAGAAATTGTTTCCCACAAAGTATGCTCTGATCCTGTGTACATTTGGTGATGGGTTGGGGGAGGAAGAGCAGACTATTTAAATCACACCAAGACTTCCAGCCTTTGCACCATTAATTTTCCCTATTGTCCTATATGCAACAGTTGGTAATGAGATGGTAGAGGCACCAGTATGATTCTAAATTTAACTGTGTATTTTATTCTCATGCAAATTTTACAAAGACGAATTTTATAGTGCTTTCTAGTATCAAGTGGATGGTATTAGTGTTCCATTACCAGAAAGACATTTCACTTAGTGGCATGTTTTCATATTCTTAAGATCATCTCTATAAGGCAGATTAAGATAAAAACTGGGTTTTTTTTTTCTCCTTTTGTGTGTGTGTGTGTGTGTGTGTGTGTGTGTGTGTGTGTGTGTACACCACATGCTAGGGATCTAACTTAGAGACCTACACATTCTAGGACTTACACATTCTGGGAGCTACACTCCCAGCCTCCACTAAATGCCCGTGTTCTCAATTTTACCAGATGATGGTGCTGACTTATGAGCTAGCTCTGCCTTGTGTAACTATCTGTCATCCCCTTTGTGCCCAACGACATAAAATATTAGGTTATAGGACCTTTTTCCATGAAATGTAGCTGAGAATTTGTATAACATTCAGAGAGATATCTACCACTGATTTAACCCTGCTGATACTCTGTTTTAACCTTGTGGTGTAACAGTGACCAATCAGTAGTAAAACAACAACAAAGTAAGTTTAAGTATGTGTCTTTTTTTAAGTGATGTATCATTATTATTTTTTATGTCTCAACCAGTTTCCCCTTCTATGCAGAGGTAGATCTCTGCATAATTTGTGTGTGTGTGTGTACACCTGCCATGGTGAATATACCTAGAAGTCAGAGCAGCTAGCAAGAGTCAGTTCTCTTCTTCTATTACGTAGGTTCCAGATGTCAAACTCAGTTTTGAGGCTTGGCAACAAGTTATCTTTGCCCATTGAGCCATCTCATGGTTTCTTTATACCACTATCCAAAAGTATAAACAAAAGGCTGGGGGATATAGCTTAATGAGTTGTAGAACCCTTATCTAACATACATGAGACCCTGGGTTCAGCCCCCAACATACATACACAGTCTTCTGAGGACAAATTTCTCATGTGAGTGATACAGTGCATCCCTGTACATCCACACGCTAAGCTATCGAGGAACCAGAGAAACTACTGGCATCTGTTTGCCTACTGACTGTTCTGTCTTCAAACATTTCAGAACATCCAATTTGATGATCTGGCTCCTATCATAGACTGATCACATAAGGGTATGGAGGAAGATTGGACCAAAAATGGTTGAAATGGTTTTTATTTTTTGTTTGTTTTTTGAGACAGGGTTTTTCTGTGTTGCCCTAGCTGTCCTGGAACTCACTCTGTAGACCAGACTGGCCTTGAACTCTCAGAGATTCGCCTGCCTCTGCCTCCTGAGTGCTGGGATTAAAGGCAGGTGCCACTGCCATCTGGCTGAAATGATTTTTTGTTTCAGTAATTTGGGGTCTTTAGTTTATAATCGCCTCCCTGCCTAAAAAATTTTTAGACGGTGTACCCTAGTTCATTTTAGCCTTTGAAACTGCTTCATCCCTACCAGAAGATGCATATGAATGTGTGTAGACTCTTCTTTGTTGTTGTTTTGTTTTGTTTTTTGAGACAGGGTTTCCCTGTGTGGCACTTTGTTGCCTATCCTGAAACTAACTCTTAAAGACCAGGCTGGTCTCATACTCACAGAGATCCTCCTGCCTCTGCCTCTGCCTCTGCCTCTGCCTCCCAAGTGCTAGGATTAATGCTGTGCACCACCACTGCCCGGCATGTGTACATTCTTTCAATTGAGAAATAATACTTCATTTGGAAATATGCTCCCGGGGGGGGGGGGAACAATTATGTGTATTGTGACAACAATCAGAATAGCATTGCTACTGCATCAAAACCCAGCTGAGCTGTGGTAATACAGGCCTTTAATCCTAGCTCTTAGGAGGTAGAGGCAGGCAGATCTAAGTTCAAGGTTGTCTTTGTCTACATAGCAAGTTTCAGGACAGCCAAGGTTACATAAGGAGACCTATCTCAAAATTGCTAGTTGTGAGATGTGGGTAATTAAGCAAATATAGTACAGAAAAGCAGTAAGTATTGTCATCATTAATATCATTATCAAACATTGTAAAGCCATTGTGAGGATACAAACATTTAAAAAGGATATACATTTTCAAAAATACACACGTCTATAGACAAAGTCTAAATAATATACAAACATAATGCTAGCTATGTTTTACAGACCTTTACCTGTTTAATCAACTTACTAAATCAGTATATTAATAGTGAAAACGTTTTCTACAGTTTTATGCTTATAAGTTGTTATTATTATGAATGGTAAACAAGCTTTCCATTATATGTGTATGATTACTGAGTATCTTTACACTTTCCATAACATTACCAAGACACTGAGTTCACCCATGCATGTAAATGCTTTTTGATGTAACAGGTACCAGTCAGTGGCCCAGAGCTGGAGGGCAAGCTCCTTCATCTCCAAGCTATGAAAACTCACTTCACTCCCTGGTAAGAGCCGTCTACTGTCTTTACAGGTGTTATAGAGTTTTGCTTTATGGTTCAGAGGGGATTTTTGTTAGTAGTGGTTTTGCTGTTGTTTCTAAATCTTATATAACAGTGAAGAAACAGGATAGCATTGCTCACAAATTCTTTGCTAACAGATGACCTGATTTAGTAGACAATATGACACTTTATGTGTCCTTATTTTCATGACTTGTATAGTATAGAGGAATTGAATTAAAGGAATACTGAAGGATTTTTATTTCTTTTTTAAAAAAAATAGTTTTTCTATACTGTCAATGTTTATATGTAAGAGGTAATTTATCTTTAAAAAGGACAAAAAATCAAATACATTGATTCAAAATCATGTGTTGTTTATTATATTTATATGAGACTTTTACATTAATGTTAATTTTTTATTATAAAAGTATTTCTGATGTTTTCTTATAATAAAGAAGTACAAACCACGCAAGCACAACATTGCTTGCCAGACAAATAGGACTAATACTACAAGATGTAGTAGAATGTTCATACTGTTGCTTTTGTGTGCTTACATTTGTAATCCAGAATCACAAAGTATAATAAAAATAAGCAAATGAGTGTGATCTGGTGAGATGCTAAGTCATGTTCTCATTTAGTAATTCCATGTTGCAAACAGAAACACTCTTTTTCTGTGCCTAACAAAATATTTTAAGTTGAGGGAAAGTTGTCTTCTCATGTATTCTGCAAGCAAACCCAAGCAGTGTGCGCTGTTTAGATGCTAACCTTGTGAGTCCCTGTTAAATCCCAGCCTTTTCAGAACTTAATACAAGTAGATCTTGCAGATTTCCACATTAACTTTACTAACAGGTTATGCCAACAAGCACATCAGCTATTTCCTCATCTCTTTTGGAGTTAATCTTAACCTGTGCTTTGCCTCCTGTTCTGTCTTGACTTTGCCAGAAAAATCGAGTTGAGCAGCAACTTCACGAGCATTTGCAAGATGCAATGTCCTTCTTAAAGGATGTCTGTGAGGTACTATTTCTTTTAGATGGTGCCTTTTTTGTGTGTTTAAATTACTTATACGTCCCTTATCCATTTAAAATTATCAAGCTATACAGACTTCAGCGTCTTTTAAAAATCAAACATATAAGCATTGCTGCTCTTGTAGCAGTGCTGAAAGTAGACGTGTCTGTTGAGAACGGCTTCTTTTAAGAGCTCTACTGGCATGTGCTTTTGATTTCCAGAAGTCTAATGTGTTTGTGTATAAGGCATGTGTGATCCATGGGCAGTAGATATCTTTCCTTCAGTTTTATTAAAGAGCTTATCTGGATGTGTACACCATTGAACATAGGTGTGTTCTCTTCACCTAAACTTAAACTAAATGGATTTGAGAGCATTTCCCCAAATTGACATCTTTCAGAGGTCATGTTAAAGTACAATTTATTCCTTTCCAACATCTGTAATTGAGTATTGACATAGCAGCCTTCATTTATTATAGAAACTAAAAGAAATAACCTCATGGTAGATTGGTAAATTCATCTTATAAAGCAGTAACTTGTGTCCACGGCTTTGAAAATTCATCATAGTCTGAAGATAGCTGCATTTTTTTGTTGTTGATTTGAAGTGCAGGTAGTCCTTTTTGAAGCTAGTTGATACTGCATTGCACTTGCTGCCTTCCATATATCCCTGAATAGGAGATGTAGAAGCTTAGGAAATTGAGTCGATACCATCAGTAACCACCCTACCCCATGTTGTTTTTGATCCTTACAGCAGTCTCGAATGGAGGACCGTTTGGACAGACTGGATGATGCTATCCATGTGCTTCGGAACCATGCAGTTGGACCTTCTACCAGTCTGCCTACTAGCCACAGTGATATACACAGTTTATTGGGACCATCCCATAATGCACCAATTGGAAACCTCAATTCAAATTATGGAGGATCAAGCCTTGTTACAAACAGTCGATCAGCTTCGATGGTAAATCATGTTCCTCTTATGTGCAATTACCCCTATTATCCTAATTATTTTTCATGAAATTTGGAGGAAAGGGTTAAAGAGTTCTTTTCTTGAATGGAATGTTAAAGGGAGCATTTTCAACTTTCCTTTATTGGTTACCATATGGTCTGTCAGATTCTGCCATGGCCACATACAAAAAGAAGAAACTTTGTACAGAGATCTATTAGCTTTAGCCTGGTCTTTTTTTCCAGATACATAGTCATTGGAATAACAATGTATAACTTGGATAGTGAGTAGGAAGATGAATAGCATAGCCTGTAAAGCATGATTGAGCTTAAAATCTAGCTGGGACCAGTGTCACAGTCCTATCATCTCAGCTATTCAGAAGCTGAACTAGGAGAAGAGCAAGCTTAAGGTCATCTTGGGGTGCTTAGTAAGATTACCCTGTTACAATGTTTACAAAAAAAAAAAAAGAAGAAGGGCTGGAGATGTGGCTCAATGGTAGAGTACTTCTGTAGCATGTATGAGGACCTGGGTTCAGTCTTCAGTACCACAGTTAAAAAAAAAAAAAAAAACTAATCTGGAAAGTTATTTTTCTAATTCAGAAAATCTTCTAGTCTAGAAAAGTTGTTATCATCTAGAACTTGCCTTCAATAGCAAAAATTTAAAAACTGAAACTCTAAATTTGTATAGGTCCAAATTTAGCCTTTTTTCCCAAATAAAGGAGGGTGGGGGGTATGGGATAAGGGAGCAGCTAGAATGATTGTTAGATAACAAAGGAAATTATTTTAAATTAGTCCCATCAGAAGATAATTTAATTCATCTTTAGAAAGGAAAAAGCATAGACTTTTAAAGCTATGTATATAAAAAAATCTGCATCAAATGTCTTGCATTATTTTTCATCCAAATTGTCTTTTAAAGATTTATTTTGAACTTGCTGGATAGCTGATACCATGTGGCTGCATGTTTTATTGCCTGGTTTTTAAAGTTCACTACATGTTGCAAAATATTTTCCTATGAAACAGATTTCAGACTATAAACCATGTGATCAAGGCTAAAACTCTTCTATAGCCACGGCAATTAAGTGCCCCAATGCTGAGGGCCTGATTTCTGTAAAGTGGTATTAATTCCAGGTTTCCACATTTGCATGTCCACAGAAAGTAGCAAAGGCCACCTGGTTTCTAATCTCACTATTTCCACCTCACATCTTAGCAGTTAGAGACATTTTTTTTTGTTTTGAGTGGCAGGAAATCTTGGATTTTAACCACCTTCTATATTAGTTTTGCTGATTAAACTAATATGAAAACATTCATGAATTATTAAACTCAGATATGAATCATCTTCACTACAACTATTAGAAAAATTTTAGTAGAGCCTTGGAGCACATGCCTTTAATCCCAGCACTTGAGAGGTAGAGGCTTGTGGTTCTCTGATTTTAAGGCCAGCTAGTGCTACATAGAAAGAATTTGTCTCAAAAATAAAATTTTTAGTGGTATAATTAGACTAGAAACATGGCATTTACAACTATAGATATAGAAAACCAGATTAATAATAAGTTGCTGATATGTTACTTAACTTATTCTTTATTTTTAGCAGAATGACTTGAAAATCTTATCTTTAAACCTCAGGTTGGTCTTTGAAGAGTTTGCAATTTGTATTCCTCTCTTAAGGCTTTTTTTGTTTTGTTTGTTTGTTTGTTTTGTTTTGTTTTACTTTTTGCTAATTCTAAGGTACTCACTTTGTAGCCCTACTGGCCTCTACCTTACAGAGTTCTGCCTGAATCTGCCTTCCAAAGAGATACTCTGATAGGGGTTGGGGGAACCTCATAGTGTTCTACAAAGAGGGACCTTCTAAAAAGTAGTGACTCTAACCCTTTGAAAGCAGTAACATCCAAGCCACAGCAGTTAAGCCCAAGCTGTTTTCCAGTGTATATCAAGACCTTTTCAGTTCTTTCTGTTTTTAGAGAGCACGTGTCTTGTTAGGTAACCACCTAGTATCCATTTTCTCCATCCTATCTATAAACAATCAGTAGTATGTTAGTTATAGAAATCATGCATTGCTACAGGTTTTACTCAGAAAGTGTCTGACAGGATCTGACCTCCTCTGGTGAGCCAGTGTTTGTTTCTCATCCTTCCAGACTCAGCTTATAGCTGAGTCTGAGTTAAGATCAAAGGATGGAATAGATAGATGATCACAGGAAGACTTCAACCTTCCTTGTTCTCACAGGATATATATGATTTAGGAACACATTTTTGTGTCTGTTTCATTGGGCTTCAAGAGTTAATCTCTTTTCATATATTCTGACTATATATTCTAACTGACTGTGAAAAGAAAAAATGTGGTTTTATATTCTAAAACTTCTTCCCATTTTTATCAGAAATGTGAAAGCTTTTTCTTTAACATTGGTGAATTAGTGTTTGGTCTCTAAAAATAGTTGCTTATAAAATGACCACAGAAGTAATCCGTTGATTGTAGGATTTATGAGATAATCTTTCTCAAAAACATCTCATTTTCATCTGTTTATTTGTTTTGGGTTTTTCGAAACAGGGTCTCTCTGTGTAGCTCTGACTGCCCTGGAACTCACTCTGGACCAGGCTAGCCTCAAACTCAGAGATCCACCTGCTTCTGCCTCCCAATTAAAGATGTGCACCACACTATTGCCTGGCCATCACTCCATTTATAACTTATAAAGTTATTGTATTAGACACAAATATCTTCACTAGAACATTCAAATATTTTATTTATTCAATGAGTTTATTCTAAGGACATTATTGTAGGTGAGTATCCAGATCATAGGTTTAAATGTGATACTGCTTTCTTTCCTAGCATTTAGAAAAGATTTGACTTGTGTTCTGTACGAAGGGAAAGCTTCAGCCATCTTCAGCTTTGCATATTGTGTGATCTCTGTCACAGTACTTGACTCTGGTGAGAATAAGAATTGAGTCTAGGGCATGTTTGATGGGAAACCAGTCTACTGAGCTCCACCCCACCTCTCCAAATGACTCAATATGATGTTGTAAATTACAGCAGCTTTTGACATGGGGGGAGGTGGTTTTGCTGAATTCCAGGATCATTTATTTACAGAAATAGGTTCCTTAAAAAAAAGAGAAAAGGGGACAAGATTTATCTACGGGCCCACTTTGTCAGTTCCTTACTCTGATCATAAATTGACTTACCAGTAAATAAAATGGAGATTGACATGGTTTCATTTTGTTTTGTTCTTTGTTTTCCTTTTTCTTGGAATTTTTGGTTTGGTTTTTGGTTTTCTTTATGTTTGGTTTTGGTTTGTTTTTAGACTTTTTTTTTTTTTTTTTTTTTTTTTTTTAATTGTTTGTTTTGAGGCAGTAAATAGCCTTGGCTGCCCTGGAATTCACTCTGTGGATTGGGCTGGTGCTGGCTTTGAACTCAGATCCTGCTTCTGCTTTCCAAGTGCTGGAAATAAAGGTGTATGCACCACAATAAGCTATTTTAATAATAACTACTTTTGTTGAAGCAATTTAAGTATTTAAGAAGAGCCAAGATGGGCTGAAATGGATGAAAAGTTGATGTGAATCTGTATCTCAAAAAAGTAGTAACAGTAGCTCATTTCTCAGGCCTTCAAAGCAAACAGATCAGTAAACAAGATTACCATTAGTGTAAAGTCTGTATGGATAGTTTAACTAAGCCATTGTTCTTTGTCAGGAAAGTAGTTCAACTGTTAAGAACCTTTCCCTCTCTAGTGACAAGTGGCAGGCCTTTAATCTCAGCACTTGTGAGTTCAAGACCAGCCTGATCTACAAAGCCAGTTCCAGGACAGCCAGAGCTACACAGAGAAATCTTGTGTCACCGCCCCCACCCCCACTCTCACACACAAAAGAACCTTTCATTTTTTCCAGTTCTGGGAATGGACCCAAGTGCCTTACACACTAGTCAAGTCAAGTGTTCTTCCATTGAGCTACACCCCAATCCCTCTGGATTATATTTAGTTACAGGAGGATTATGCCATTAATTTTACTTTAAATTGTTCCAGAAAAATACTTATTTTATACCAAGATTGTAAGAAAATCACTATTTGCCAAAATACGTGTTAGTAAGAATCAGTATCAAAAGACTTCAGTTAGCTATTGTTTCTTTCTGTTAGATATGCTTGACCAGCATCAAATTCTAGAATTAAAGAGATTTCAGTCAGTTAGCTACCTAGTGAACATAAAAATTAAATAACCTGAGATAAATTTTATCAGAAAAGAACCAGGAGTGGGGGAATCCATCCTGTTTAAATAATTGGGGTTGCCCCCAATATCATTTTAATGTTTGCTTTTCATTTTTAATGAAATCATTATTTTTATTTAATTTACTACTCTCCATTTATATTTTTTTTATTTTTCCATATCTAAATTAAATATAAAACATGAGTCTCAAGCACATTAGTGTGTGAGATTGATATATGAAATATATCAATGAATTTAAAATGGTGTTTAGAACTATTGAAATATCAGAATTTGGTTTTACTTTTACTTTCATTTGTTTAATCTAGGAATAAACTACAAACAAGAAGAATTTTAACGAAAACTTAAACATTTTTTAAACAAAAAAATGAATGGAATTGTCAGTTTCATTTGTGCATTGTACAGGTGCTTCGTCAGGGTAAGGTTACTACTTATTGCTGTATATAGAAAGGTGTCGGCACACGCCTTTAATCCCAGTACTTGGGAGGCAGAGGTAGGTGATCTGAGTGCAAGGCCAGCCTGACCTACAGAGTGAGTTCCAGGATAGCTAAGGCTACCCAGAGAAACACTGTGTGAGGGGAGAAAATGACCTGTGCCCAACAGGGAAGCATCTTGCCACTGCCTGTGTCTTTCACAAAATGTCACAGTGATTTCAACTGCAGACCATGCCAAGATAGATTGAGACTGTGTTTGTTTACCATTGAAGCTTGATGCCAATCCTTAAAAAGTTATTGAAATTAGTAAGGTGCAACTTTGGCGTTTGTCACCAGACAATGCAAGCCTAAAGACTTGAGTTCAATTCTCTGAACCCACATAGAAATAAGAGAAATTATTTCATAAAATTGTACTCTGACCTCTACCCATGTACTATGGTATGCAGTAATAATAACATTTTTTTTTTTTTAACCAGTCAGTCAGTCGCCTTTTATTAGACACTAGTTCCTAGTCAGGATTTGAAGATTCAGCCACAGTTGAGTTCTTCATGGATGGGAGTGGGACAGGCGGTTATGCTCAAGTGTGCAGTGCCACTCATGTTTGAGCTCCTTGTAAGAAATGCAATAGCTGAAAACCACATAGGCTGCCAGCACCATGTTAACTCCCGAGATGCTACCTTTCCGCACGTTGATGTATTTGTTGTAATACCGATCGTAACCTCTCTGGAAGGCTCCCACAATGCCACTGGGGGTGAAATTCCACATCAAGATCCAGCTTGGCAACTCTCCAAGTTTAACCTCCATGAGCTGCTTTTTCAGTGGCACGATTGACGCCTCTTGCAGTCCCGCTGTCCACAAAACCCAGCCAATAACATTTTTAAAAATTCTTAAAAGGTCTTGATTGATAGTATGTAATGAATTCTCTACATGGATCTCTTACTCTTATTGTTACAAGATTATAGAAATTTAATACAGACATTTTTTAAATTTATTTTTTGGTATTGCTTGAGGGTTTTGGTCTTGAAGAAAGAATAATATTTTATTCAGAGATTTCTTAGCCTTTTGTCACTTGACTGAAGTAAATTTGAAGTCTTTGTATGAGGCAAATTGGCTGCACATTCATGTATATAAAGGTCAGAAGACATCCTTGGGTGTCATTTCTTTAGTTAGTAAGTTTTGAGTTTCTCTGTGTAGCCCTGGCTATCCTGGAACTCACTGAATAGGCTGGCCAGGGTGGATTCACCTGCCTCTGCCTTCCAGGTGTTGGGAGTAAAGGTATATGCCACAATGCCTGGCTTTCTTAATCACCAACTACTTTCGTTTGAGACAGGGTCTCTCATGGGTATGAAACTTCACCATATAAACCAGGCTAGCTGGCCAGCAAGCTCCAAGGATCCTCCAGTTCCTGCCTCTTATAAGAACTGATTGTCCTACTACAACCAGTTTCCTGTGTGGATTCTGGGGATCTAACCTCAGATCCTCAAATTTGCAAACCCAAGTGAGCAATCTTCTCAGCCCTCCTAACTTTAAATATTCTTATTTTTCCTATTCAGCAGGAGTTAATTCTATAATGGGTTTCCATACTATAGAAAATTATGCATCTAGGTTTCACTTGAATAAAAGAATTATATTTATAACCACTCCTACTGTTTTAGTCCATTTTTCCCATATATGGAAACTTCTAAGGTCTTTGTTTTCATTCACATTTAAATGTTCACATTCAAATTATTTTAGAATAGTTTAGTGGTTTTAAATTTTAATGTATTTAAATTTTTTTGAAAATAATAGGGGTTATTTATATACTTAAGGAAATATAAAGATTAAGGAAACAACAAATGGATTCAAATGAGTTAAGCCAACAGAATATTTTAGACAGTGTTTAAAAAGCATTTAATTAGTCTATATGTTAATAACAGTCAGAGTAAAGACAATACTCAGCAAATAGTACAAATGAACAATAGCACAAATGAATAGAATCAGAGGACTTCATACTACAAACTTAAAGTCTGTTCTTTAATTTGTCAACTAATTTGATTTAACTTTTTTTTCTGTTATAAGTACTAAAGTCACTGACCAGATTAAATGAAAAGAAGTTCCTTATAGAAGTTCCACAAAAGTCAAGCTGTACACATATTGTGAAGGTTCAGTGTGCAAGACTAAGTCATTGAGTGGGTTGGACCTTTTATTCTGAAGTGAGGTTCTTACAAGAATTTGAAACTTAGAGCATAGCAGACCTAGGGTTTGCCATCCCTGCTACTCCCCCAATTGTAGCAGCCTGTCAGCTGTATGCTAACGAGATGAACAATTAAAATGGTCCTATCTGGCTGGCCCACAGGCTCTGGCACAGACAAAGAACTGTTTATACACCTGTTGTTCATGTAGACAGCCATGTCAATGTGGAGCCACAGATTAAAGGAAGGATATGGGAGCCAGGGTTGGCAAGGGTTAAGGAGAACTATTAAACTGTGGAAGTCAGATTCTTCAGAAAATATATGAGGGCCATTTGCAAGGGGAATCAAGTTACAAAGAAAAAGTTTCTGCTGACTGCATTAACATGTGAAACTCCAGACTTCAAGCTTTCTGCTAGTCTGAGACCATAATTTACATTTTTACTACATATGCCAACAGAAAAATTTTTGGAGGCCAGTTTTGTGAGTTCTGTAAGAAAAATAACCTCGGACTGTTCCATTGAGTCAAAAATACTTGCTAGCATTTGTATCTCCAAGTAAGACAGTCTACTTTATTTCCTCTGCTGCAGAGCCTTTTGTCAGGAAGAGGGCAGGCATAGTACTTTTTTTATTAGTTAAAATGCAGAAAGTTTTTTGTTTTCTTTTAATAGTGCTATTGAAGTAAAGGAAGTGGGAATTCTGCAGATGCTTTGTCTCTGAAAAACTCAGCTGTTACAGCTCAGGCTGGGTTTCTCTTGTGTAATGCAGATTGAGTATTTGTGTATTTTGAAGTTTATAAGGCCATTTCCTTTGGTGTTTCCATGTTTTTGTTTTTAGATAATTTAGAATATGAAAAAAACAGAATTAGCATCTCTTAACTTGTAGAGTTTTAAGTGTACAAACTTAAAGAAAGTTCAGCTTCTGCTTTATCTCAGAGATTTCCTGAGCCAAAATTCCTCTGTGGTATTTCTCCTTTAAAATAGGTTCACACTTTGAATTAGCAGCTGTATGTTGTGTTTATCCTGTGTCTTTTCATAAAATAGGATTTATTTTGTTTGTATTCATAGGGGTGGGAGAGAGAGAGAGAGGCAGAGAGAAAGAAAGAGATTAAAACTAGAAAGTTTTTCCCTGGCTGGGGTGGTTGGGTGTGTGTGTGTGTGTGTGTGTGTGTGTGTGTGTGTGTGTGTGTGTGTGTGTGTGTGTGTGTAACATCTGGTGTCTTTCTCAAGGGAGGGAGGGAAGGAGGGTTGTTTGTGTCAGAGAGAGAGGGGGAGAGGGAGAGATTAGCATTCCGTGTCCTTCTCTCTGGTTCCCCACCTTATATATTAAGTCAGTGTCTCTCACTTGAACCCAGAGCTTGCCAGTTAGGCTCCTCTGGCTAACTAGCTTGCCCTTGGGACTCCTCTGCCTCAGTCTTCCTTGCACTGAGATTACAAGCTGTTATCACTCCCACCCAGCCTTTATGTGGGTGCTAGGACCTGAAACCGGTCCTTGGGTTTGTGTGGCTTTAGCCCCTAAAATAGCATTTCCAAGTGGCCTTCCTTTCCTCTTAGTAGGAAGAAGGCAAGCATTAAGGACAGACAGACTTGATCCAAATGTCTTAGGTCAGAGTCCCCCTGACACTGCTGCAAGTTTCTCCTTCAGTCTTTTCTTCATTGTCTTTAATAAGGACAGGGAACCTAAAGCCCAAGATTTTCAAAGGTGGAAAGCCATTGGAAGTCTTTGTCTTTCTTATGATCTCTCTCTCTCTCTCTCTCTCTCTGCTTTAAGGTATGGTTCTAGTGCATGATGAAATTTACATGGCTTAGGGGAGAAGAATAGACGAGAACATCCAAAAGGAACAGTGACAGTAATTCTCAGTGGCGGCTAATCCTCAAGATAATTTTGAAAGCTATAGAATACATTAAAGATGAGAATAAGGATAAAAGAAATACTTTCTTAAAAAGTGTGATGAACACCTGAGGTGTTCTAATCAGACCCACTGCCAGATGCCCCAATGGCCTGAAACTCTGCTTTGGGGCCTTTTATTTCGCTCACAGGAAATCAAAAGATAAACCCACATGAGGATATTTATACATCTTAGGATAAAATCCACAGTCATAAAAGATTAAAAGGTCCACTAATCACTTGAGGTAGTCAATGCTTGATAACTTGTTAAGGCTGAGGACCTGTTGAAAACAGTCCTTCTGAATAATCCAGGCAGTAAACTATTTAATTAAAGGCTTAATATTCTAGTTGACAAGTCTGCTACTATTCTAATAAAAAGCTTTATTTGTAACATGTTTCTCTTAAAATAGTGCAGTATCTGATGCTTGGTGTTAGTATGCTTTTCCTTCTCATTTGGGTCACCTATAGCTTGGGTTAAGTTTGTTTAAAGCTTAAGAATAAATATGGAGATTTCATTACTTTAGGTTTGCATTAGGGGTGAGAGGGTGGAAAAACAAGCTATTGTATATATGAAAAGATGCCAGTTAGATGAATACCATCAGTACCTTCAGTATGGGGCTATTTTACTCAACACAGGAGCAGGTATGTAGAGGGTTTATGGAGATCTCTGGTGCTGTCCCTTTTAGAGTGCCTTATCTAGCTTGACAGCACTTTTGGCTTTTACAAACAATTTTAAAATTTAAAACTTATTTTTTTAAGTAACATTTGGATTCAAATACTTTACTATTGTCATGTATGTTTAAATGTTCACTGGGACTCAGAAAAAGTAACACCCAAAAAGAGTTGTTAAATTCAGATGAATCATACTGTATTCTCTATAAAATCCTATATATGACCTTATACAAAGGCAAGTGAAGTGGGGTGTGCCTAAAATTCTGACTGTTTAGAAGACTAAGGCAGGAGAGTCATGAGAATTAAGGAGCTTGGGATCAGGCTGCCAGCTGACCTATCACAAAAAATAAAAATAAAATTTGGCCATTTTGTGACTTTTTGTTTTTTGTTTTTCACTTTAGGTTGGAACTCATCGGGAAGATTCAGTCAATCTCAATGGCAATCATTCAGTCCTATCTAGTACTGTTGCTGCCTCAAACACAGACCTGAACCATAAAACACCAGAAAATTACAGAGGTAACTTTTGGCCTTTTTTTAGCAGTACTGTTGAAAGCAGTGTCCTTTGGAATACTGGCCATTTGAACTGCCGTCTATGGATGCAGAGGGTCACTGTCTAGTGTTTCTTATTCAGCCATCTTGCTACTACTGCTCCATTCCCTGTCCGGTCTCTTGAGTACTTCCTCTCTCATGAGTTAGCCTGCACAGTCCCTACTGTCAGTAAGAAATAGATTTCTTAGTCTGTTGAGAACTTTGAATTACAATAACTGTTGCTTTAGAGATTCTCATAGAACTAGAGAGACATAAAATTTTCAAAGGAAAAAAACTGATCCTTGGCACAATATAGATTTGTGAATAAATACAAATGTCTAAGTAAAATTAGGACTACTACTGCCTTATTGACTACTGGTTTCTGACAAGTTCTTCCTGGCTCTAAATAATGTACTTTCCTTTACCTCCAGAATGTTTGATACAACCTAAACCCTAAGTATATTCACCTCTAGGATGCTCTGAACCATCTTGATTAGAACTTGTGCATCTAAACTTACATTTAATGTTTTATTTCCCTCTTTGTTAGGTGGCTTGCAAAATCAGTCTGGAAATGTTGTTCCAACAGAAATCAAGACTGAAAACAAAGAAAAAGATGAGAACCTGCATGAGCCTCCTTCATCAGATGACATGAAATCAGACGATGAATCCTCCCAAAAAGACATCAAGGTCTCGTCTAGAGGCAGAACAAGGTATGTGTTAGTGTCCGGCCCTTAAACCTCACATGTTTGTCCTAGAGAAAAAATGTTTTGAGACATTGAAGGGTGCCATACATTAGTAACAGCCAACCATATCCTAGGTGATATTTTTTTTAAATATTAATTTACCCATTTCATCCTCACATCTGTAAAGAGAAGGTATGTGAATATTTGACTAATGTTATGATTTCACACCCCTTTGTGTCTTCATATAAAAAAGGAACTGCCTACCTTGTCTCAGTTGCTCATAGCATAAAATGACAGTGAGAGGATAGGTTAAACTGTTGTATGTCAGCCAATAAATATTTGATCTATCAAAGAACTATGTATATGGCAGAATCTAATGGGGTTCATGCAAGCACTAGCTTGTTGCTTATTGTGTGGTATCACTGGAAACCACCATATGCTTTGGTTTCATGTCATCTGTGGCTAGGTTTGCTTTACATTGGCAGATTTGAGTTAGTTGCCACAGACACCGTTTGGCTAACAAAACAGGAAATATTTACCATTTGACCCTTTATAGAGAAGGTTTGCTATTCCTGGTTTCAGCAGTAATTTGAGAAAAATGTGAAAAGGAAAGTTCCAGATAGAGTGATACTCTCAGGAAGCGTTTTCCAGAAATTGAAATTAACTTGCTTTCAAACATGAATTTAGACCATTAGTATGTTCATTTCAAATTATTTGTGTGTCTTCCTTAAGTTTTTGTTTTTTGCTTTTTAGTTTTACATTAAAATTAAATGATTTGAGGGTTGGAGAGATGGCTCAGTGGGTAAGAGCACTGACTACTCTTCCAGAGGACCTGGGTTCAATTCCCAGCACCCACATGGCAGCTCACAACTGTCTGTAACTCTAGCTCCAGGGGATTCAACACCCTCCCAGAGACATACATGCAGGCAAAACACCAATGCACATAAAAAATAAAACTTAAAAAAGAAAATAATGCAAAAAAAAAATTAGATGATTTTTGCATGTGCGCTCATGTATGTTGTGTTTTTCAAACATTGTAGCCTAGCCTGGTCTTGAACTCATGATCCTTCTGCTTCAACCTTCCAAGTTGCTAGAATTACAGACATGATCAGCCAAATCCAGCATGACTTAATGTATTTCAATGCATCATATTTTATGATATATGAATCATTTGTCAGCAATATATATATCACATACAGGTATTGATATTTAATATTTTTCATGTATTATAATACAGAAGAGACCGCAATGATGGAACTAAAAGAAGCCATGACCCTTTTTTCCATTTACACCTAACATAGAGCTCCTTTGCCTTTGACATTGTCACAGCTTTCAAAGCCTAAATGTTTCACTTTTTTAAAAAATGAGTTTTTGCAATGCTGTGGTTTTAATACATGACTTCCTCATGTGAAGAATATAAATGAGAAAGTAAATTCATTTGGAGAATTCTGAGACCACATCTAGTCATATTAACTCATAGTTTTGTTATTCTGAACAAATTTTTAGAGATAATTTGCATCCTTTCTTCTCTCCATGTCCATTAGGAATCAGTAGACTTTCCACTGTAAAGGGCCAGAGCATCAATACTTACAGTTTATGGGCCATGTTGTTCCTGTCACAGTTCCTCAGTTCTACTGCTGCAGCACCAAATAGCTGTGGGGACGTGTTCGCGCGCATGCGTGCGTGTGTACATGCATTTATATACATATGGCAAAAACTGGGAGATTTGGAAATCTTTTTGAAAAGATAAACTGGCATATATATATTGGACTGTAGATTGGGTGTAGTCTTAAGTGTGTTGAACTGGTCCTGGTAACACTGAGGCTGTTGCTGTGTGGATCTGGTCTGTTTAACAAGGTGGTAGAATTATGTTTCTTGTTTATGAATAATTTGCTTTCATGGAAAGGCTTTTGTACTAAAATGTGTGATGATAAATGTTTTACAATCATGGTACAACTTAACTAAATGACTGTTCAGATGCAGTGAAGAAAGGAAAGAAATGGAATATCCAGTCACAGCTACAAGTACAGCAGTTGGTCTTGTCTAGTAGGGGTTGCAACTTTCATTTTCTACGTTATACTTTGGCACAGTCCGCCTATCTGTGGGGAAGCTCATGGACACTGTTTCTGCTGTTTTCCAGCAGTACCAATGAAGATGAGGATCTGAATCCAGAACAGAAAATTGAAAGAGAGAAGGAAAGGCGGATGGCTAACAATGCCAGAGAGCGCCTGCGCGTGCGGGATATTAATGAGGCATTCAAGGAGCTTGGCCGAATGTGTCAGCTTCATTTGAAGAGTGAAAAACCTCAGACAAAACTCCTCATTCTTCATCAGGCCGTGGCAGTCATCCTTAGTCTAGAACAGCAAGTCAGAGGTAAGTCAGTCCAGCAGAGACAGACAGGCAAACATTTGTTAACTGTGCTTTGCTTAGGCAAGTCTGAATACTGCTGTCTGTGCCATCAGAATCCTGCTCTCCCTGTACTTCTGAGACTCAGTGTGTACAGACTGAGAGCCTCCCACAAACTTATAGAGACTAATCCTATGAAATGAGGCAGAGAACAAACAGTGTTAGCCTGCTGTTCAGCTTGGAGTCCATTTGCTCCTGTGGACTCAGCATCTGTCTCTGTCTGTCTAATTTATTTGTCTAGATCTGCCCTCCTCTCTGTACTGTGTTGTATTCCTTTCTCAGCACAAGGTTTCCTCCCATGCTTTACTCTGGATTTTCTGCAAATGCTACTGGTTAGTAGGATGACTAGGCATGGCTCCTCCCTGTCTTTACCACACTGGTGTCCTTTACACCCATGTCAGATCTCAGGACTTTTTTGGTGCTGCTTTATTGATCTTTTAGAAATGCCATAAACTTCTAAGACAGACCCATGTCACATATGTGTGGTTTGAAAGGGTTCACACTGTTGACTGAGGCAATTATCCTGTTTCCTTTTTTCATGAAGTCTGATGAGATCCCCAGAAAGCTTTAAAACTTCATTTGTTTAGGTATATTTGTCACAATACCTCTTCTGTGCTGGGCAGTTAAATAGTGAACATTTCTGCCCTTGGAGTTCTACCACCTAGCTTGTGTTTCAGCAGTCACCTGTATAGCTTGTCAGTTGCTAATGTTTTATCTGTAAACTGTTTGCAAGGAATTAATAAATGTAGCTCTGGACCCCAAGCCTTATACTAGTCTCTTTGCTTGTGAACAACTTCTTCTCCTACTGTGTTGGATTATCTAAATGTTTATGTTGGGTTTTAAGTAGAGCAGCGTAGGCAAGTGCTTGAAAACTACAACCATGATCCCTCAGCATTACTAAAGATGATGACTCAGGGAATCATGAACAAACCTTCATGAAAACTGTTAGCTGGAAATTCATCTCTTTGTCCCTCCAGTATGTTTGATGTGTAGGAATGGGTACATAGTCACTCTGTTGCTAAAATCAGCTATGTGTTCATCTTGTTCAAAACCCTAGAAGTGTATGTAGAGGATAAATATTCATGAACAAAACCAGATCTTGAAGAATTACAGCCTCAATGAAACACAGAAAAGTTGGTGTTGCTGACATGACGGTAACAGGAACATTGTTCCTTCCTTAGCAGCCATTCTCATATTCATCAATACAATACCACCCCCTTATTGCTTGAACTGTATCTAAATGAACACTTGGCCCCACCCTAAAGGCAACAGGGCAACAGTGTGAGCAAGTCCCATATGCACTCTCCCTTCGCTTTTCAGCCCATGATACTCTAACTGTAGTTTCACCAACAGTTTCCTGTTAAAGCTGCCATTTCTCTCCCATGGAAGTCTGAGTGCTCAGCAAAGCTGCCAGAATTTATTCCTGTTTAGCACCTTTTCATTTCCACCATGCATTAGAGCTAAAAGATAGAGTTGTTTGTTTGTTTGTTTGTTTTTATTTTTGTTTAAACCTTTGGGAGTAGAAATTCCTAGTCTCAAATCCAAGCCATTAAAATAAAAGCTGCTTCATTATTTGAAAAAAAGTGAGAAACCCTGCCTTTCACAGGTGGACCTTGTTCATTTGTAACATGACTCTGCAGTAGTTCTCTGCAGGCACTTAGAACAGAAAAGCCAAGTCTGAGAGAACATCCAGGCTTGTCCAGCTACCTCGTAGCTGTACTGTTGTGAGTATAGTTCTGACATTTTCGCATTGTACTTGAGCTGTCTGTGGACTTCTTTATTGAGCAGACATCTAACTTCAGCTACACTGAATTGCAGCTGTGCTAGGGATTGCTTTACTCTCAGCTAGGCTTTTTCTTCCATTTTCAGACTATAGGCCTCAAGTCCACGGCCTTTATCTTACAGCCCATTTTCAAGACTCCCTGAAAAGCAATCAGATGCCCTCTGCCCAGTGTCTCTCCCAGTGCCTGTGCCTGGTCCTTGGCAGTGTCTTCTAAGCTTGTGTAGTTGTCATTGCCTGGACTATGGCTCCAGCATTTGAGACATTTGATAATGTGTTCATTTGGAAGGCTTGCTATACTTGCAGTCCTGACAAGCCATTTCTGTAAAGACGTATTTGTTTATTCTGACTCCTTTTGGTTTACAGTGGTGCTTCAGACTGAATCTGACCAACCCCAACCTGGAGTCTCCCAAGGCAGACAGAACTAGGGCTAGCAGTCACCCTTCATCTTCCTTTCTCCCTTGCCCTATGTGGTGCACACCTTTTTATTACAGAAAAATAAGGATGGGGAAAACAGGCTGACTAGATGTTTATTCAGGGAGAAATAACTTACAACAGAGACTGATGAATGTCAGCATGTTCCAGATGCTCTCTGTTTCCATCCAGGAAGCAAGAGAAAGCTCCAGGGTTCCAGACCCCAGACCTAATTCCTCCAGGTCACATCCGCCCCTGTCCCCATCCCCAATGGGCATGGTTATGCAACAGGTGCAGGCAGGGTGGATATCTCACTACACCTTTTATCCCCGCACTTGTGAGGAGGTAGAGGCAGGTGGATCTCTGAGTTTGAGGCCAGCCTGGTCTACAGAGTGAGTTCCATAATAGTTAGGGCTACATAGTGAGACCCTGTCTCAAAAAAAATTTGCAGTTTCTATGAATATTATGCTCATTACAGTTTAGTTTTAAATGATCCCTTTGTGTCCACTAAGACACTAAACTGATGTGTATGTTACTTGATGTGTATGATGTGTATGTTATAAGCATATAGCACATGCTTATAACAGATACAAAAATTAGGTAAGAAATTTATAAGCAAGATACCTATGCTTACCTTTCCAATTTTTAAAATATATATTTATGCAGTGTGTGTGTATCTGTGTGTGTGTCTGTTTGTCTGTATGTCTGTGTATGTGTGCATACATTAACATCTGCATACTAGAAGAGGGCATCAGATCACATGAGTCTATAGTTATAGACAGTTTTGTGCCACCATATGGATCCTGAGGTTTGAGCTCAGGGTCTCTAGAAGACCAACCAGTGCTTTTTATTGCTGAGCTATCTCTGTAGACCCACCTTTACATTTCTTATGGTAGCCCCTATTTTCACTAGTTACAACCTGCATCACACATCATATATTGTCATCTTGGCTGTCTTCTAAAAAAAAGTTTTAGCACCTTCCTTACTATACCAACGCCACAGAAAGAACTCTGTCATCTTATTCTTTGTGTACATCTGAGTAGGAAAGGAAAGAATGCCATGGTCATCTGTCTCCCTTGCATTCATTTGTTCCCTACAAAGGAATAATTTTCTGAACTGGTAAATGTGAGATGCAGCACAGATGTCTTTCTGGGTATAAAGAGGGTATCAAGCTTCATACCAATTAATGTACACTATCATAGCAGGGCTCTAAGGAAAACTTGATTGACAAATAATGAATGGAACTTGCCAAGATTTGTTTAAAAATTAACATGTTGATTTCAAACAAAATAACCCCCTAGAAGACTAATAATCAAAAAATAAAGAAAATACAAAGTTATCACTAAGAATTCTGGCATCTCATTTAATACTGAAGGTTCAGTTCGAGCCTATCTTGGCTGCCTCTGTAAATTAGGAGATTTAGTATAAAAATCATTCTCATTCAGCTTAAGATCCAACAAGCTCTACCCTTGGCAGGAAGAGAGCCACAAGTTTAAGGCTAACCTGGGTAATAGAGACCATTCAGGCTTGGAGATCCAGTCACTGTCCCCAGCCCCTCATTTTGCCTTCTCACATACTGATAACAGTTCTCTCCTGCTGTAGAGAGGAACCTCAACCCCAAAGCAGCCTGCCTTAAGAGAAGAGAAGAAGAAAAGGTCTCTGCTGTGTCAGCAGAGCCACCGACCACATTGCCAGGAACCCATCCTGGGCTTAGTGAAACTACCAACCCTATGGGTCATCTGTAAACATCAGCCAGGTACGTATGGGTCTGGGAAGGAAGTGCAAGGAGACATGGTTAGAGCTGTGGAGAGGATCTCCTTCAGGCACTGGTGATTGTAAAGGTCACATGTAATTTGGAATACAGTGAACTGTGTGTCATCCTGTTGTCTCATCAAAACCAGTGTCATTTTAGACCAAATTACTGTTCAGATCATTTGAATAGCTTCTGGCTCATAAGGAAATGTCAGATCTGGTGTAAGCCAGCACGTGTGCTCATTCTCCAAGAAAACAATATCACAGTGACACTTTTCTCAGACTGTCTGTTCCCACCCTTGCTCCATGTTCTTTTTTTGATAAGTTCTAAGCCAAACCATGGAGCAGTCTTCTGCTAACCATTTGAGTCAGGCTCCTCTCTACAGGACAGTTGCTGTGCTTCTAGTCATGAATTTAATATCCTCTATAACCCAATGGTAGATGAATATAAAGATGTTAGGTTGAGTTTTAACAGTAGCATTTTAGCTAGCAGCATTGGTTAAGAGTAGAACTGATAATTTCACTTTGGGGATTTTTGGTTTTTAGCTTTTCTTTTTCTTGAGCCAGGGCCTTACTATGTAACCCTCAATGCCCTAGAACCAAGCTGCCCTTGAACTCACGGAGATCTGCCTGCCTCTGCCTCCTAAATTCTGAAGTTGAGGGCATTACTTCATTACTTCCCAGCCATTACTTCATTTTTATAACCTGCCTTCAGTATCGTATAGTTAGTTCTTAAGTTAGTTTGGTTGTGGGATTCTTTTTGATTTTTTACAGATCTAAAATATTATAGACAAATGGAAATGGGTGGAAGCAAAAACAATACCTACCAATTGTAGTTTCCTTTTGTTAGCTACCAGTAGTCTATAAACAATTTATAACAAAGTCTGGATGTGCTGCCACATCCCTTTAATTCCAGCATTCTGAAATCTCTATAAGTTCTAAGCTCACCTAATATTCATAGCAAATTCCAAGCCAGCCCAGGATACATAGTAAGACCTAAGACACATATATAATGAAATTATATTCCACCCTGCCTAGGATGTGAATTCCTGCTATCTAGTATGCATACACCATATACACTGCTCACCAGCTACTAAGTAGCCATTTTTATTATCCTGTCCAGTCATAAGTACTTGTTGAAGCAGTTACTATCATGCTTAATAACGGCCCCAAAGCATAAACTTACATTATAATATATTGTTAGAAGAAGTTTATTGTTTACTATTATATTTTACTTTGCCTAACTTGTAAACATTATCCTAAGCATTTGTGTATAGTTTTAAAAAAAAATCTTAGTGCAAGTCTCGGTTTCAGACATCCAGTGAGGATACTGGGCCGTAGCCCCCTCAGATAAGGAGGAACCTCTGATATCTTAGAAGAGGCTCTAGTGTAAGTCACTTGAACTAACTTAGTGCAAACCTAGGTGTAATGAACAACTGGGATTTGGGGGAGTTGTGTTGTTTTTAATAATTGTATACTAATTGTCCTCTCCCTGCTACAGTTCCAGAGTCATCAGTAGGCTAGTTAGAAGGTGACCTCTCCTCATAAAGACTTGACAACTCAGATTATCTGAAGACACAAACCTGACAGGAAGGAGAAGAAAAAACAAAACACTTGAAGCAAGAAACTCAAATGTAATCCTATGATCAAAGCAACTGGTCAACACTTCCATCAGAAGTGAGGATAGGAAGCTCATAAGAGAACGCCGGCCCACGAGGTGTTTGCAGCATATCATTCTGCTGTAAGCATTGTGTCGCTTCTGCACAATCAGAGACTGTCTCATCTCTCCACTCAATGTGGAAGTTGCCTTGTGCCTAAACTGAATTGACAAATGCATTGTAACTACAAATTTTATTTATTGTTATGGAACTGTGAGGTCTACATATAAAGGGAAGAGTTCATGTGGGAAGCTGATCTACACTCAGCTGATGCCAGCATTGTTAAAGCTGTTCACAAAGCAGTGGCAACCATTGGCCCTTAGCATTCCCGGCATACCTGTTAGTGTCTTAAAAAGGAAGGGAGTCCTTTGTTGCCCTCTCCGACCTTCGCCATATGAATAGTGTTTTCCATGAAATAGGAAAATATTACTTGGTATAGCATTTCTCTCTTGTTTTTTCACTCATTTTTATTTTCTCTTTGTGGCTGTTATATTTGATCTGAGTCTGCATAGGTTATGGTCACAGTCCAGAACCCTCCTTGCAGCCCTGTGTGCTTTGTTCATGTCCTTGCAGTGGTAAGCAGACACCATCTGTGATCATAGCCTAGCTAAGATTTTGAAAGGGGAAGTTTTGTCCCCTGGATTTGCCCCCAAATAAACATTGCTTTATTTCTAATAATCACTAAGACTTTTCAGGCTTCTAGGTTTCATAGTAAAGCTATAATAGCAAGAAGTGTCACTTACCAGGGAGAGTCTACTTTTTAGAAATTGCTTTGTTTTCCAAGCAGTAAGTACTACATAATATAGTACTTGTAAAGTGTTAGCTGTAAGTAAGCACAAAATGCATTCAATACAATACAAAGATGACTTTTCAGGCCATGATCATGGTGAGTGTAACAAAACCTGGTAATCACCGGGACAGGCAGTGTGATGAATGCACACAATCACTCTGAGGCTAATTACCTATGGAATCCAAGAGCAATGGTCACATATCCTTATCTTAGCCTTTACATCTCTGTCCTTTGGGTGGCTGGTCAGTGGGGGTGTGGGGCAGAAGGGTGATTTAATCACCTGCAAACCACCTGCCCCCATCCCAAGAAGAGCCAGATTAGCGCTAAGCTGTCCTTGTCAGTCCGTTTTAGCATTATGCATTAAAGCCCTCTGTCTCTAACCCCTCATAGTTGTATTGAAGACACAGTAATCACTTTGAACTTCCATGAAATCTGTCTTCCACCACAGCAGCCCTGCCCTGAGAGAGAAAAACATGCTGAACACAATGGTCTTGGCTAAGTAACTCCTTAGAGCCAGTATCAGTCACAGTCTGCATACGGAAGAAAAATCCCAAGTCGTTCTGTAACTTACAGACTCCGGAGAATTGAAAGAACAAACTATTAAGACAGCACTTCAGATCCTCCATCAGGACTATTTCTAACAAGTCAGACTTAGTGGACTTGATTTGCATACCTTAATTCGCATATGTTCTCCAGTTACATCAGACTCTTATCTGTGGCCTTGTTCTTCATTTCAGTGTTAATCAGCTAAAACAGAAGTTATTGCTTATGATGTGTGAGTGAACATAAGCCACTGCCTGGCCTTTTTTCTTCAGAGCTTGTTGTCTTTTTCGCTATATTAGACTTTGCAGTATGTCCAGAAGCTTTCCTTCATAAAATAGAAAGAAAAAAACATTTGGCTTATTTTTCACTGTAGCTAGTCTTTTATACAATAATCTTGTAAGAAAATTTCTTGAATTCTAAATATTACTCTTTCTAGATTTTTGAAATCAAAAAATTTTCAGTAAAAAGTTTCTTACTTTATTTTATTATATTAGGTAGTTAAAGAAAATGTAGGGTTATTTACCATAACCTGTTCATTAATATCAGAAATTTACAATAGCATTTTAAGAGCATAGTAGGTTCTAGCATACCGTGTAGTTCCTATGGAGTATTGTGAGAGCGAATTGTTGGAGATGAGCTGCTTTTCATCTTGTTCTCCAGTTTCCATTGTTGGTTTATTGCAGATTTGTATCCTGTGTCAAATTCAAGGTATTATTGATAAACCTTTTCAACCAGCAGCAAGAAGTTCAAATTTTTTTTTCTGTCACTGTAACAGAAAACACAGTATGTATATAACATTTATGTAGCAATAAATGTGCCATCCTTTTTTTAACATAGTAAACAGTGAGTTTTTTACACTCCTATTTCCCACAGAATAATGTATTTTGTTTTCTTTTCTCTACCTCCTTCCTCCCAGAAAGGCTGGAACTGCTTTTCCTGTCTGCACTAACTGTGCTTCACGGGTGACCCCACAGGACAGATGGGGCTGGGAGAGCTAAGGTGACACAACCCAACCCGCACAGTCCTCCTCTTGCCCTTTCTGCTGATGCTGGCCTAAGTCTTTTACTGAAGGTGGAACAAACAAGTCCATAGTAAAGAAAATCTCCTGCAGATGTAGACAAGGATGAAGACCATGGGAAAGGACTTCAGATGAGGGTTTTTAAGTTGACAGCTCCTAAGCACCTTCACAATTTTTTCCATCTCTCCTCTCACCTATAACCAATAATAAACAAGCAATCAAACTGGCCATCATTGGGGATGGCGATATCATTAAAAGCTCTTTCATCCATTTTTAACACCACATCCATCTGCATGTATTCATGCATGCACTGAACAGCAAGCCTGAGATACAGGGACTGTCTGGAGGTCCTTTGTTTGATGAAGCCAGGAGTCACTTCTTTGGGTGGGTTTTGAGATTTGATGTTCATGTGAGGCCCAGCGGGTCATTTTACTTCTTATGTGATTTGATAAACTTAATAGTTTGATTTTATTCAAAATGATTAACTAAAAAAATTCCATGTAGGAAGAGAATATCTGATGTTAGAAGTGAAATGAGATCTGGAGAGCTAGACCTTACCTCATTAACAGGTTTGTAAGAACGAGCCCAGAAAACACCTGTGTCCAGGAACACTTAGAGCTGGTCAAGACCTTACCTGCCTTCAACTATTTCCCCTCTATACAATTTCTAAGGGATTCAATTCAGTGGTTTCATTTTTCTCTGTGTATTTCCACTAATTTCTCTCAAGTTAATGATTCTTGTTTTTCTACCTTAGAAACTTGGTTATTTTAAATAGACATCACATAAGGGATGGGTGTGCTTGAGCCGTGTGTGTGTGTGTGTGTGTGTGTGTGTGTGTGTGTGTGTGTGTGTAGCTAAAGAGTGTCAGTTTTGACATCAGTCAGTTGATTCAAGTCCAAGCTCAACATCTAATAACTCCATTTTCTTATATGGAAAATGGATATCTGTATAAGAGTTATGTAAGTATTGAATGAAACAATGTATGCAAAGCTCTACACCATGGTTCCTATCACATAGTAAGTACTCAATAAATTAAGAATATTTTTAAAATAAATAGTATTTTAACCAGTTCATGGGTGATTCCTCTTCAGCCACAATGGAAAGTGACTTGTAACCCAGGAGATAGCTATATCTGTGGGAGCCTACATTTTCTGCAGTCCTCTAGTGCAAGCTAGCACTGCTTTCCAGTTTCCATTGTTGGTGTATTGAAGATTTGTTTGTTTGGAGGTTTTCAAAATATGGTTTCTCTGTGTGGCCCTGGCAGTCCTAGAACTCATTTTGTTAACTAGGCTGACCTCAGACTCAGAGATCTGCTTGCCACTGCCTCTGGAGTGTTGGGATTAAAGATGTGCTCGGCCAGCGCCACTATGTGGGCTGAAGATTTATTTTTTAAATCTTCACAGTGGAGTGAGCCTTTTAGGCTTTGCCCAGTACCATTATGGGTGGGTAGTTATCAGTCTGGGTTCCAGGAAGCAGATGCCAGGGGCATGTTTAGAGTATAAAAGGATTCATTGGAAGGAATGAGTAGGCAAGAATGGCCTTCAGGCCTTGATGAAGACCTGACCTCTAGAAGATTGAGCAGGGAAGAGGGTAAACAGTCACAAATGGTCACTTGGCTCCTGGGAAGGTATGTACAACCCTGCAGGGGTTAACAACAGAGCTGTACCTATTACAAAGCTGGGTGTTCAAGTCTCAGGCCTCTGAACACTGCAGCAAGGTGTTTCAGCAAGTAGCACAGCTAACAACAATTTCTCAAAATAGTAACCTTAAATGGAGACCTTGAAGTTAAACTACCATGGCTTCCAACAGTGCCTATACAATTAGCAGAACAAAAATCAAGGCCTTCTGAAGTCATTGAGAAGGAAGTGGACTTTACCAATTTGGTGCAGTGCTTTTCCTTCTGGCACTCCACAGCCAGGAAATGTGGCACTCTACACAGGGGCTCTCTCTGGTGAGTAAATCTAGGTACAACCCTCTGCCAGGTGGAGGGTGGACAGTGCATGTCTCTGGGGCCACCTGTGCAAAGCCTATTGTTTGCTTGTTTGGTTATCTCACTGTGAGTGCCCTCAGCCCTACAGTTTGCTGGACTTGAACCTAGTGATAGGAAAGTCCACTGGAGAATGTATTCATAAGGGCTCAGTCCCAAGCGGCAGCACCATATGAAATGGGTGTGGTGGTGAGGCATGCCTCAGCAGGTAGAAGCAAAGAGGATCAAAAGACCAAGGTCATCTTCAGCTTACACTGAGTTTGAGGCCAGCCTAGAATGCATGAGACCCTGTTTCAAAGAAGTTGCAGATCACAAATGAACATACAAAAGGCATCCTTGTTTCTATATACTAACAGTTATCCAAGACACAGCCCTCATAGCAGCTACAAAATACTATCTAGGGTACATGCCCCAAAATGGAAAGACATTGAAGAGGCACAAGAAAATACCATGTTTGAAAGAAACTAATATTGTTAACATATTCACACTATTCAAGGCAAGCTATATGATCAATGGAATTCCCATCAAAATTCCAAAACTTTCAGAAATTAAAATCTTAAAAAATTGAATGGAATCATGAAAGACTCAAATAACCAAAGTAGTCATGGGCTGGTGAGATGGCTTATCCTTTAAGGTTCAAGCCTGACAACCTGAGTTCAGGCTGCTGGACCCAAGTGGTAGAAGTAAAACCAGTCCTTCAAGTTGTCTTCTCCCTTGCACATGTAGTACTCACACCCACATATTTCCTGTACTTTGTAATGTAATTTTAAAAGTTTATGGAACCAGAGGGATCTTAAACAGAAAGAACCAGTGTGGAAACGTCACACTCAAAATGTACCACAAAATCATAGTAGTGAAAACAGAATGTGAAGACAAACACACAGGTCCTGTCTCAAAAATAAAAGGTCTGGAGAGATGGCTCAGTGATTAAGCATGACTTCTCTTCTAGAGGCCCCAAGTTTGATTACCAGCAACCACATGGCAGTTTACCACCATCTAACTCCAATTTTAGGGGATCTGATGCCCTCTTCTGACTCTCTTGGGGCACTGAACTTATGGTGCATAGATACACATGAAGTCAAAACACCCATACACACAAAATGAAAACTTAAATAATTAAGAATACCAGCCAGGCATGGTAGCTGTGCCTCTGTTAGTTACACTGCTTGGGAGACAGCAGGATTGGCAATTTTTATTTGAGTGTTTATGTGTATGATGAATATATGTACCTGGGTGCAGGTGTCCTTGTAGAACAGAGGTGATGGATCCATTGGAATTAAGAGTTAGAGGCAGTGGTAAACCCCAACATCTGAGCTGAAACCAACCTGGGTCCTTAGAGAAGTAAGGAAGTGCTCTTAATCACTGAGCCATCTCTAGCTGAGACTATTTGTTTTGTTGTTTTGAGACCCTAAACTACATAGCCTTGGCTAACCTGGAGCTCACTGTGTAGACCAGGCTGACCTCAAACTCATGGAAAGGCTTCTGCTTCTGCCTCCCATGTGCTGGCAGTAAGAGTGTACACCAGCAGGACTAACAGACCCCATTTCTTTCAAAGTAAAAAGCTCAGCAACAGAATGCAAGCTTAATGTGCTCAAGGTTAAGACATGGGGGGAGGTACTACTTTATCATATAATCCCACAATCCCATCCCTGGATATATATCTAAAGAGAATGAAAATAGTGTGTGGAAGAGACATCTGTGTACCCATAGCTGTGTCTACTTCAGCACTGTTCATAATAGCTAAGACATGGAAAACCTAAATGTCCATCAACAGATGAACAAAGGAAATGTGTCACATATACTCAACAGAATGTCACTTACCTTAACAAAGGAGAAAATAATCCAATGTAGTGTACAGTCTAAAAAAAACAAAAACAAAAAAAAAAAAAAAAACTGAAACCAAAAGCAAATATAGAATAGTAAAATAATGATTAGCATGGGCTGGGTGAGAGAACTGTTAGCCAGAGGGCCCAGAACTTCAGGTGAGAGTAATAAGCTCAAGGGGCTTACTAGTATGTCACAGGCTAAATAACTAATAGCAGTGTGCTGTGTTACTAGCTTACAAAGAAATGGATTCCAAGGACTGGGTTCAAATCCTGGAACCCACAGGGTGTTAAGAGAGATCTGACTCCCACACACTGTCCTCTTTCAGTAAGAGTTAGCAGGTGTGCTATGGTGCTTCTCTATATCCCCAAAATTATCATTTTCTAACCTAAAAAGTTTTAAGTCAGGAGGAGGTGGTGCATGCCTTTAATCCCAGTATTCAGGAGGCAGAGGCAGATGGGTATACAGAGTGAGTTCCAAAACAGTCAGGGCTACACAGAGAAACACTATCTCCAAAACCAAAATTTATTCATCTCTTGATGGCCATCTAATCTAGTACTTAGCTACTGTGAATAGTGCAGCAATAAACATAAATATATATCTGTGGTATAGCATATAGATTGTTAGTATTCTCACTATAAAAATTAAACATATGAAAATATGCTATTGAGTCATTCTATAATGTATGAATATTTCAAAGCATTATGTTATATGCAGCAATTATGTACAAATTTAACTTGTCAATTAAAATGTTTAACATTTTTATGCTGATGCTGGATCTAGCTCCTAAAGATCTTAAACCAGCCTGGCTTCCTGCAGCCTGCACCTCTCATTTACCACAGTTCTTAGATTTCAGACACAGATGGTGTTTCTCAGTGGTGCAAGAATCTCTGGAAGTTTTAACCAGACTAGTCTGCTCTCAGGACAGTTTTGTGCGTTCATTTATCCCTGGCCTTCTGCAGCCATGATCCTTGTTGGGCTAAAGCCACAGCCCTGGAAAAAGCCAGTGACAGGGCCTCCTCTTAGCCTACAGGAAGGATCACTTGGTTCTGGCCAACTATCATGTTTTGTCCCTCATCTTACTAGTATTCTTAGCGACCCCCCTCATGGATGATGCCTCTAGCAGCCCAGTAACAAAGCTGCGCCCCATTTCCCCATCCCTCGTCTCCAGGGCTTTGGACATCAGATAGCTCTGCCTGTGGGGTCCACGAAAAGCTGGTCCCCAGAGGCTCATTCCCCACCACCCTGCCCAGTTCTCTCAGCTCCTCTTGTCAGGCTAGGTGCCCTGCCTCTTGGCTTCCATCCAAGCCTCCAGGCCATCTTGCCTTATCCTCATTAAAGCCTGAAAGGAGAGGGTGTGCTTTCAGACTCTGAGCAGCAAGTTATTGATCAACACTGATAGCAGGAGTAGCTTGATCCTCCCCGAACTGCAGAGATTAATTAGCTTGATTCCCAAGCATAATTCTTAATTAGGCACAGGAAGAAAGGAAAAAACACAAAGGGACTATTCTTTCCCAGAGGATTGCTGACCTTCTGTCCTGGGTGAAGAGGGAGGAGTAGGAAATGGGAGGCAGAACCAGGTAAACATATACTGGCACCTGAACACTTCCTGCCAGGTCCAAACCTGTGTAGTTCATGTAGACATGGGTTCTTCTTGTTTGCTTCACTCCTGACCTCCTGATGCACAGAGAAGGCCAAATCAAGGCTCAAGCTTTGAAGTGCCTACTCTAGGCTGTACATGTCTGTGGGGGATACAGTTGCACTGGCTTCAAGAAGAAAAGTTGGGTGGGAAGAAATCAGCCTCCTGAAACTTGCCTAGAAACACTGAAAGTAACCATTTCCTGCACCCAGGAAGTAGGGATTACTTTGTATTCCTGACCTTTTCTGGAACTTTGGGCTCATGGCCCCCTGGTAATGGATGAGGACAACTGAGGTAGAAAGGATCTGTGATGTAACAAATGTGAGAAATACCCATCAGCCTGGCCAACTCTGAACTTCAGTTTTCTCTTCACACAAGCTTCATGATGGGTGTTAGAACTATTGAGGAAGGTACATGGCATACGGTAGGTTGTTGGAGCATGGTAGGAACTTCCAATTCCCACTAAAGAAAACAAACCAAGTGGGGGGGGGGATATATCAGGAAATGAAGTACAGGCAATTAATTCACCAGCACACATATAACAAAACGTGTGTTAGGTATATGTTGACCCAGTATTTCTGAAATCAAGTCACATGATGAACATAGATGAACTAACTGTAAGGGCTGCAGGCAGTGTGACCTGAGGAAGACAGAGGACTTGGCTGCCAGACCTAGAAGAACTGCCAACCTGAGTCCTGGGTGACATTCTGTTAAGGAAGCAGTTGGAAAGCATTGGCTTATGGATGTGGGGTAATGTTAAGGGCCACCACAAGTCCTTGACATGGATGGGAAGTCAGACCACAAGGCCCTGCCCATAACCATCACTCACACCTCCACTAAAGCAAAGCACCCATCCAGCTCTTTTAAGCCCCTGCAGGACACCCTGATCCAAACAACCAGTTATACTGGGGCAGTGTGGACCCTGACAAGCTGGATGCTTGGTGCTTTCAGAAACCATTAGATGGGACTCTACAAGAAGTCTTGCTTGTCCTGGACAGGTATGTATAGAAAAGACTGAGGACCTCAAGGTAGGATATTTGAAACTCACATATGGTGTGGTGTTGGGGAGCCTATAGGAACTGGACTGGCTGTTGTCTCTTTGTTAAGCTGGGTGGGAGTCATTTCACACTACTTAAGAAAGTGCATGAGATTTCTTTTACAGTAAGTGGTAGAGGGAAGTGCTTAAACAGGAAAGGGCTCTGAATTCATTCCTGACTTTGTCCTGGTGTGGGTGAGACATTCGTTTCTGCTCACCTAGATGAATATGCCTGTGAGGAGACAGATACCCACATTAGGGAGAAGCTCAAACTGCAGAGGAACCAACCTATACAATGGAGACAGCAGGGCAGGAGACAGGAACATAACACAAATGGCATAGGGACATCAGTCCAGAAAAGGCCAGGAGAGGGGCCTCAGCACAGGGTATCAGTAGCCATAGATGGGGTACAGAAGCTGATCTCTCCCCCTCAATGGGTACCTACTCCAGGAATAGCAAAGTCTGAAGGAAGAAGAGAGCTAGTGTGAGCCTAAAGATAGCAGACAACCAAGCCAGCCAGTGCTGTACATACTGTCACTCAGGACAAAGAAATGACAGGCACCCTGAGTCCTAGAGTTCCCTCTGGGCTCTCCAAGGCTGAGGTTGGGGATGAGGTCAGCATCCACCTAAACCTCCAGCCTTCTGCAGAGGAAAGGCTGCATCCAGAGAACCACAGGCTTGTGGGAAGATCACGAGATGACTTGTCCGGATCTGCTCAGGGAGGCAGAGAGGCTGCCAACCCACAGCATGTGGGAGAGTGCTTTCTTGCAAGGACCTGGATGATGTTAGGAGCTTGGGGCCTGGGAAGGCCAACTGTTTAATATTTGGAAAAGAGGCTGTCTAAACAAAGCAATTAGGAGGCTCCTTTGTAGTGCTATGAAAGAGATGGATTGGCTCTTCCAACATCAAAGGAAGGCTGATATAATGGGGACTAGCCAGGCCAAGGCCTCTGGTGGGGGAGGGGAATCCCTTGCACCCTCCCACCCCTGCAGGGCAGGCTTTGAAGCCCCCAATAAAACTTGTTCCCAATCACTTAACACACTTCCTAAAATTTGTACTGAGGAAGGTTATCACTCCCTAAAGCCACTTTTCAAAAAAGAAGATTTGCCACCAAAACACAGACACACTTCACTGTTTGCAGTGGAGATAGAGTGTGGATTGTCCCTTCTTTGGGTGGACCAGGAGGGTCACACCCACCCACCCCATTAGTATGCTGAGTTAGCAAAACTGGGGGAATTCTGCATTATTGGCTGAGTGACTGGGCAAGTCAGTGAGTGGCTGTGAGTACAGCCAGCCTTGCTTGTAAAATGAAAATAGAATGTGGGAGAACAGCAGCAAAATGGTTCTTTGGGTTAATACCCTTGCCACCAAGCCCGATGGTATGCGTTCAACTCTCAGGATCCCATAGTGGAAGAGAGCGATGACTTCCACAAGTTGTCCTCTAATTTTCACCATATGTGCACACACACATACACACACACACACACACAGAGTAATAAAAAAATTTTTAATGGGAATGTCAGTCCCTCATCACATGGGTGAGCAGTGTAAGTCAAGTCATGGGTGATGGGTAGCCACAGAAAACAAACTAGAAGGAATATGTGAATGGGTTCTGGTGGGCCCAAGAACAAAGGCTATCCAGGGAGCCTGTCCCAGAACCCAGACTGGCCTGCATCTGCTACATTCTATGACCCTCTAATGCAGTCAGCTACAGAGCCTGCAGCCGAGGTTTGAACACAAGTGGATATTACAGATTCACTTAAATTCTGCGTGTTTTACTTCTCAAACCTACACTTTGAAGTGGTTATAGGTCAAGTGAGACGGTCTTGCCATTTCCTGGTGAAGGGTTCTAGGAAAAGGAGAATATGTGGAAGCCAGACATGGTAGCACAGGCTGCACATGGCAGACTGAGGATGCCTAGGAAGAAGGGTCTTCAGCTAGGGCTAGCCTGGACTAGCTTTCCATAGGGAGGTTTATTTAAAAAACAAACAGCACATGATAGATAAAATAAAAATATTAGGACATAGATATTACTATGAGAGCAAGTATTGATATACCTCACTGTCACCAGCAGCCTGAGCCAGCAGCCTCCTCTTCCCTTGTCCTCTTACATCCTGCCAGAAAAACAAAATCAACAGGCTGTGATGCATAGAGCTCTATGTCAAGGAGCTGGCCCTTACAGACTTGGAAGTTGTTGCAAATCCAAAGTCTTTACGGGCTATACTGGCTATCTAGAGCAGGAATATAAGATGATGCCACATTCAGTCCTAAGGCCATCACACATACCCAGACTTCATCTCACTTGCAGGAGGAGGGTCAGGTTTTGTTCTATCCAGGCCTTCAGCAGATCAGATGAGGCCTACCTACATTATGGGAAAGCAATCCACTTTACTCCAATGCCATCACTATTTCATAATATGCCCCAGAAACATCCAGAGCATCATTTGATCTTGTAGTCTGGCTAAGTTGACTTTAACATCTCTCTTCCTGCCAATACTCAACACAGCAACCAGAAAAAATACTATTAAAATGACTGCCGGGCTGATGATGTTCAGTCGGCAGAGACCTTGGCTAGCAAACCAGAAGGCCTGGCTTCCATCCCCAACACCACATAAAACCAGGTGTGCTGGTACACACCTCTGTCCCATCACTCAGGAAGTAGAGGTGGGAGCATCTGAAATTCAAAGTCAGCCTCAGTTACAAGGGAATTCAAGGTCAGCCTGTGCTCCTGGGCTCCTAAGCCCATGTCTTGTGATTAGACATGGGCTGTGGGTATGAAAGCAAGGTCGCCTGTCACTAAAGATGTGGGGGGGGGGGTTGCCAGGTACAACCTGTTCCACAAGAGGAAGGCTGACCACGTGGGTAGGGTCTGGCTCCATCTTGCCCCATTGCCGAGTACCTTTACTCTGTCCCCAGTGGGCAAAGGAACTAAACAACAGTTGTTGCAGGCAAGAGCACTCACACTTGTAATTGGAAAGTCTGTAAGGAGTTTCTCATCTGTGAAATGGGAATGATAGGAATGGTGGAAGTCACCCCCTGAAGGCTGTCAGGATAGAGGCCACCAGAAAACCTCTCAAACTCTTGGCATGAGCCATTCATTAAACCCTGTAGCACACAGCTATTAATAATTATGCTTTCATGCCCAATGACAATCAACGTGGGCCAGCATGGCGCTTACAGGCTCAGGTTTCTCCCTACAGCCTCTCAGGGAGAAGGACCGTTTGCAGACCCAAGACCAGAGCCCACCAAAAATTAGAACTGAATGGCCCAAGGAGCAGCAAAAGATTCCGGTTTTTGGTGTTTGTGGGATCCTGGTCATGCACCTTGACTTCTCTGGGCTTCAGTTCCCACCCATGTCAATTGTAAAGAGGTAGAGAAATGCAGAGTCTGGCCTTAGGAGGAAAGCCACTGACCCAGCTTCTCCCTCTGCTGTTCCCCTTCCAGCCGACTTGGCAGCTCTTTTCTCAAAGCTGAGCTGCCCAGCACTTATCAAAGGCCAGCACTGTTAGAGACTTTTCCGTGTGTGTTTGTGTGTGTGTGTGTGTGTGTGTGTGTGTGTGTGTGTGTGTGTGTATTTAGTAGGCAATATTTGTCCCGCTGGTCTTTGCCCTGGGCTTCCTACGCTTTGATTCTTTTGTTTTCTCTTTTGTTTCTCATCTGCCCTGATGGTTCTCATCTGGGGAATGTCTTCAGCTGCAGAAAAGGGCCATATTTGTTTTAATTAAAAACAAGACCACCGAGTGGGCTGCTAGATGGGGCTGGAAGGCAGAAGTAAGATCTCTGGCATCCTTCCCTTCTGACTTTTGGTTTTAGATCAAGACCCTAGAGTGGCTCTGCGGGTCTCTAGCTACAGGAGGGGAGGAGCCTTGGAGTCCTGGGGTAGAGGTGGGGCATTGAGCAGCAGTTCCTGTCCACCCCAGGCTAGGTCTGCTTTCCACAGCTGGGTGAGCAGGGACTGAATCATTGCTTCAGATCTGTTTTCCTGTGCGATTTCTTCCTAGGCAACCTTCTTCTAGACCTAAGTCTCGTGTTGGATGCTGTCTGGTGTCTTCAGCAGATCCCAGATGCCCAGCCTGATGCTGATCCCTACTGTCTTTCTCTCATGGTCAGCACGCAGCTCCGGGGCGCCCCCTGCTGTCGGAAACTGTAGACCTTGACCTTAGCTGTCTCATTCATAGGCAAACTTGGCGATAAAACATCAACCAGAAAGACCTTTTTCTAAGGAAATATGGGTGGAGTGCCTGGCTAGCATGTAGGAAGTCCTGAGTTCCACTTCCAGCGCTGCAAGAACTAGACGTGTCGGCGGATGCCTCTAATCCTAGCATCCAGGAGGTAGAGGCAGAAGGATCAGTCGTTCAAGGTCATCTTCAGCTACAGAACCAGTTCAAGATCAAGTTTGACTACTTAAGACCCCATCTTCCAGGTGAACCCAGGCTGGCTGTGGGAAAGGAAGTGGAGCCCCACTCTGGCCAAGTTACCAATCCCAGGAATGCAGGACATAATGCCAGCCTCTTGCCCTAGGCAAGTGCTCCTTGCTGATTGCCAGGGCACCTGACCACATCTCTCCCCCAGGCCCAGACTCTGGGACCACCTTGCCCTCATCAACAGGAGTCAAGTGCCTCACAGAAAGACCAGAGAGACATGTGCAGAAAGCCAGGTAGCAGGTTCCAACCAGCCCTAGATCTAGGCCACACCAGGTTCACACTTCCTTAGAAACCGAATCTGACTGTCCAGCTTGCTGAGTCTAGGCTGGTCTATCTGCCTCATGGGATATAGTTCAAGCCAGCAACTTGACACAGCAAACTTGCCTTGCAGTCTCATGGCACAGTGCCCAGGTCCACAGCATAATTCAACCATTGAACTACCTTTCTTTCTTTAAAACCAGAAGGATGAAAAACAATTTGGAGGCGGGAATGTGATTTGATATATAATATTAACGTACCTTTATGCTAACACTCATAAACCAGAACTCTAACTACTGTAAGGAGAAGAGACTGAGGACCCAAGGAGATTCTAACATAGCTCTGATGAAGCCATTTTCTGAGCAGTCACTGAGCTACCTCTGCTCCTTGCATATGGTCCACACTGCTTGGGAAGGATCCCTGAGACATGACAGTGGTCAGGATTCTGTATTTTTCTTTAAGTAAAAAAAAAAAAAAAATGTATGGAAACCAGGCAGGGTGCACACCTTTATCCCTGCCCTCGGAAGACAGAGGCAGGTGGGTCTCTGTGAGTTCTAGGCCAGCCTGATCTACAAATCTAGGTCTAGGACAGATAAGGCTGTTACACAGAGAAACCTTGTCACAAAAAAAAAAAAAAAAATGACAGCAAAAAAGTATGGAGTCTACAATTGCCAGAGAACAAACAGAACCAACTTATGTTTCACATCTTAGGAAACAGGCATGCTTAGGGCTGTCCCTGAAAGTTACATATTTGATTCTGTGTAGCGGAACAGTGTCACTGTGGGGTGGAGACTGGGCACTAGCCCTCTTGGCCACAGCCACCATACCTCTGCCTTTGAGAGGTTGGTTAGTCAAGGTAGAATCCCTGCACTGGGGTGGTGTGAGAGAACCCTGTCTCTACATACAGTCCCATGCTGAAGCGGCAGGGTTCAAGACTTCGTACCACACACAACACCTCCTTGCACTCAAAAGTGGTCAGACTACAGGGAACAACTATATGAGCAGTGACATTGTGTGACACAGAGCTGAGAGCGCTGCCAGGTAGGGCAATTGGAATAGGAGAGAATGGGGCAGGAAGGATGGGCTAGCCCTGCGGGGGATGTCTCTCCATGCTTGTGAAACAGGAGTTTTCTGGGAAGGACATAGTGCCAGAAACTAGCAGGCCTACCTCCCGGGCCTGGCTCCCACCTCTGTCTGGCTATGTCCTGTCTTTCTGTTATTGTTATTTCTGAAATACTGGAGATTACAGTTTTGTTTTGTTTTTCTTTATTTCACTTATTTCACATGCATGTGTGTGCATGTCTGTGTTTCTGCTGAGCCAGTGTGGAGGTCAGAGGGCAACTTGCTAGAGCCACTTCTCTCCTTCCACCATGTGGCTTCCAGGGAGAAAACAGCAGAAGCTGAACCTGGTGATGCTGGATTTCAGAAGTGAGTATCCCAGAGCTCTGCTATAGCAGAGAGAAACGCTAGGAAGGCCAAGACCATCTGCCACAGCAGGCAGAAAGGGTAAAGGTGATGCCAGTAAAGGCAGGCAATAAGCTACCAATGGACACTAGGAAGCTAAGGACAGAGACAGGGAGGGAAAGCATGGAAGAACATGGCTATGAGCCTGCTCAGGGTCAGAGGAGCACAGACAATATGCTGAGCAGAGCATCCCAGTGTGGCAGGCCAGAGGTTAGCATAGCATGCCTTCCTAGATCAGTTTTTACCTTACATATTGAGGCAAGCTCTCTAGATGAACTCGGAGCTTGTGGATTAGTCTAGCTAGTCAGCTTGTCCTGGGGAACCCTTGTCCCCATCTCCAGGGCACTGGCATTACAGGTGAGTTACCATGCCAACCCAGCTTTTCTGTGGGTACCAGGGGGTCTCAACGCCAGTCCTCGTGCTGGTATGGTAACTGCATTATACTCAGCTATTTCCCCAGACCTCTAAAAATGTTGTATGTATTGAGATAGGCATTTGCTATATAGCCCGGGCTGGTCAATATATGACATTTTGATTTATTAGAGAGGCTTTTTATCAACTATCTCATTTAAATGGAGGGACCCTTACTAGTCACTTTTCTGGTGCTGTGTTAAAACACCGTGATCAAAAGCAACTTATGAGAGAAAGAGTTTATTTTGGCTTGTGGTCCCCTTGGGAGACTTTATAAGCGGCAGGGAGGCATGGTAGCAGGCAGCCTGAGCAGGAAACCTAGAGGTCACATCTTTAACTGTAAACATGAAGCAGGGAGCCAGCTGGAAGTGGAGTAGGCTATGAACGATCAAAGCCCATCCCATCCTGTAGCAAGGCCACACCTCCTAACCCACCCTACACATCAGCAGCAACTGAAGGCCAAGCCTTCAGATAGCTGTGGGACAGCCTTACTCAAATTGCCACTGAGCCCCACTGAAGTAATGTAACACCTGCCTCACAACTTCCATTCACTTCCTTCCTGCAGGACAACTTTCAGGCAGAAGAAAATCCTCGGGAATTCTTACTTGAGGACACAGAAATCCTCTCTGCTCACTCAGCAATTACTATATAAACCCAGAAGCTGTTTAGAGGCCAGGAAAACCAGATCCTGCTCTTCAGGAGGGAAATCTGGTTTATGTCAGTGTCGTTCATTCAACCTACCCTGCCCCTGCCCTCTTTCATCCAACAAAGTACCTATCCTGCATCTACATAATGTCAGAGATTTCATCTTCAGAAAAGCCATGGGCTGGAGAGGGCTCAGCAGGTAAGAGCACCGGCTGCTCTTGCAGAGGACCCAGGTTTAGTTCCCAGCACCCACAACTGTCTTTAACTCTAGTTCCAAGAGCTCTTCAACCTTCTTTTGGCTTCCTCAGGCACCAGGCTTATATATGGTGTACAGATGTATATGCAGGCAAAACATACACATAAATGAAAGGTTTTTTTTTTTTTTTTTTAATTTAAAGAGATGCTTCCTCCCTCATCTACTTGGGTACCCAGCAACTTTTTACTACTGACCCAAAGCTGGGGACATGGTGGGACCTGATACCTGCCCCAGGATGTGGACTAAAGACCAGAAGACAATTCTGTCCACAGTGCTGGGTTGACATGGATCTGCTCAGAGCCCAGTAGCTGGCCACAGGGCTGGCAGTAGAGATGAAGGCCAACATTTACAATAGGATGTCCAGTGTCTGACCCCATCCCCAGAAGTGTGTGTCTGCCCATTACAGGGAAGCAGAGCAGGTCCGTGTGCCTGGACCGATGTGTCTCTGAGCAGATGAGTAAAGGATGCCAATGGGGTCACATTAAAATTTATTTTATTTTGTTTTGTTTTTTCAAGACAATTTCTCTGCGTAACAGTCCTGGCGGCTGTCCTGGAACTCACTCTGTAGACCAGGCCGGCCTCGAACTCACAGAAATAGATCTGCCTGCCTCTGCCTTCTGAGTGTTGTGTTTAAAGGCATGCGCCACCACTGCCCAGCATATTACAATTTATTGAAAGGCGAATCAGTGCACTACACTCACAAGACAGAACGAAGCTGCTACGGTGCTGTTCCTGCCTCCTTGTTCCCAAGCAGGATCTCCGCCAAGCAGAGAGTGCTTGCTGCCAGTTCGTCCACCTTCCAAGAGTGCAAGACTCTCTTCAGTTCTTATCTGGTCACATACCCAGAGAAGACCACGCCCATAAAGCTAATTCACCCCAGCACCATTGGCCTATCATACCCAGTTCCCACAACAGATGGACAAAAGGCTGGCAGAGCCATCTATGCAAGATAAAGACCTGATGAAGAGCCTACAGCAGCATTCTGGACCCACGTTGAGCCCCCCCAGAAATATACACCTGAGATGCACCTTACTTATCAATTAAAGGGCTCCCAAATGTATGTTAGGGGAAGACTGTCATGTGTGCTCTCTGGAGCATCTCCAGAACCTCTGTGTGTGGCAGAATTTTGCTGGATAAAGATGGGGTGTTCATCATTGCATATGTGTGAATATGTATGTGTTAGTTTGAATGTAATTGGCCCCTGTAAGCTCATAGAAAGTGGCACTGTTAGGAGGTATGGCTTTGTTGGAATAGGTATGACCTTGTTGTAGGAAGTGTGTCACTGTGGGGGCAGGCTTTGAGGTTTCCTTTGCTCAAGATACCGCCCAGTGTCTGAGACCATTTCCTGTTGCCTTTTGATGAATGTAGCCAGAACCATGTCTGCCTGCATGTGTCCATGGTCCCCACCATGGTGATAATGGACTGAGTCTCTGAACTATAAGCTGCCACCTCAACTAAATGTTTTTCTTTGTAAGAGTTGCCATGGTCATGGTGTCTCTTCACAGCAGTAGAAACCCTAACTAGAAAACTGTATTAAGCCAGGTGGTGGTGGCACACGCCTTTAATCCCAGCACTTGGGAGGCAGAGGCAGGTGGATTTCTGTGAGTTCGAGGCCAGCCTAGTCCACTGAGCAAGTTCTAGGACAACCTCCAACGCCACAGAGAAATTGTGTTTTGGAAAACAAATGACAAAAAAACCAAACAAACCTAAAAAGAAAATGCACGTTACTTTTCTTCATTGGGGCCTCTTTATTGTTGTTGTTTTGTTTTGTTTTCTAGACAGGGTTTCTCTGTGCAACAGCCCTGGCTGTCCTGAAACTCACTCTGTAGACCAGGCTGGCCTAGAACTCATAGAGATCCACCTGCCTCTGCCTCCCAAGTGCTGGGATTGAAGGTGTGCGTCACCACTCCCTGCTTATCCCAGACTATTGAAATGTACTAAAACTAGGTTGGACCAATGGCAGCATTGGGTTCTGATGTCTTATTTGTGAAGATAAAAAGGCAAGAACACAATGGCCCTGACTTCATCACACCCAGGTTCAGCACCCAGGCTTCGCTCTCCCCTAGCAACCCCACAACCACCCCCCCACCCCAACACTCCAACGCCCCAACCCCGGCACTGTGGGATTATTAGTTAAGATGGACAGGGAGGCAACCTCCTCTGGATAATTATAGCACTGACAGCTGGGTTCTGCCAGGGACCACTGCCCCAGCAGGTGACTCAGTCAGGCCTGATGGCACTCACTGAGGGTGTGAGGCAAGGAGAGGGGAACTTGCTTTCCTCCCACAGCTTCAAGGCTGAATTTCCAGGTTGGCCTTGGTTTCAGGAGCCAGAACCTTGCAGCTTCTTGGCAATGAAACCGCTTTCAGATTTCTATTTTTAAAAGCCTTGGGAGTGCGTCACTAGGGGGGGATCAGACAGAAGCCTTGTCCTGGCAGGAACCCCAGAGCAGCTATGAAACCCAAATGCCATGCAGGACCCACTCACCAACTCTGCGCCACAGCTAACAGGGACAGCAGAGGCATAGGAATCCCAGCAGCCTGTCCTGTTGGAGGAAATAGCATGTGCTCCGGACTCTGGCCACCAAGCAATCAGAAGCATGCTACACTATTTGGCAGGTGTTTACACGGGGGCTCTATTGCTAGCCAGCCAGGAGCTGGTCAGAGGCTGAGATTTACCGGAAAGAGGTATGTTAGGCAGAAGTCTTGGCATCCGGGCTAGGGGAGGGATGGGAAGGAAGGGTGTTATTCGACACTATTCACGAGAAGATGAGAGCAAATGTCTACACCAACAACACACTAAAGTAGGGATACCACCCAAGTCCAACATGGTGAAACAAAGAGTGTATTGGGGTTATTGACAGGGACCATGCATGGGTAACTCAACAGTGATTACACTGACAAAACCTCACCCCACGATGGGCAATAACTCACAAAAGCTGGATGGTGTGGATGAAGCAAGTGACACCCTGAGTGAATGTATTGTTGACAGGGGAACGGCCATGTCAGACCCCAGTGCTACAGACCTGTGGGAGTGGCCAAGCCTGCCCTAGGTGAGGCTCAGAGCGTTGGCAAAGCCTTACTCTCGTCCAAGTGCAAATGTTGATGATGCTTGCAGAACATGTCTACCGTAGCTTCTCCCTGCCATGTTTACAGCCTGAAGACTACTCCCCTACAGAGCCTGCTTCTACCAAGATTAGCCAAGCCTGACTTCTTGTTCAGGTGTATACCATAAGCCTCCCGTCCTTGCTCAACTGTGTACCATGTCCCCACCCTTTTTCAGCTGCGTTCCATAACCCCTCTTCCCTGTCCAGCTGGCTAAAACAACAGACAACTTCCAGGGTGCTGAAGCTTCTCCCTCAGAAAGCCCAGTCCCCTTGATCCCAGCTCTTCTGTGTCAGTCTGTCCTTCATTCCCTCCTCATCCCTGGTTGGGTTTCCGGAACCCAAGCTGTACAAGATTGTGACTTCTGTCTTAGGGTTTCTGCTGCTATGAAGAGACACCATGACCAAGAAAACCTTTTTTTTTTTTTTTTTTAATTGTTTCTTTCAAAGAGTTAGGTTGTTGTTGTTTGTTTTTTGTTTTGTTTTTGTTTGTTTGTTTGTTTTTGGCATTAATGTTTTGCCTGCACGTATATTTGTGTGAGAGTTTCAGATCTTGGAGTTACAGACCGTTGTGAGCTGCCATGTGGGTGCTGGGAATTGCACCTGGGTCCTCTGCAAGAACAGTCAGTACTCTTGACCACTGAGCCATATCTCCAGAGCCTCATTTTGTTTTGTTTTGTTTTGAAGACAGGGTTTCTCTGTATAACAGCTCTAGCTGTCCTGGAACTAATTCTGTAGACCAGGTTGGCCTCAAACTCACAGAGATCCACCTGTCTCTGCCTCCTGAGTTCTGGGATTAAAGGTGTACACCACCACTGTCCAGCACCCAGGTAAACTTTTGTGAAGGAAAACATTTAATTGGGGCTACCTATCAGTTTGAGAGGGTTAATTCATTACAGCCATGGCAAGAACCGTGGCATGCAGGCAGACACAGTGCTGGAGAAGGGGCTGAGAGGCTACATCTTGATCCTCAGGCAGCAGAAGGAGGTGCTGTGTGACACACTGGGCACAGCTTGGGAATGTGGGCTGTCTGCATGGCTTGCAGGTGGCTGGACAAGTCAGAGTCTCCTCTCCCCGGCTGTCCTTATTCCTTCTGTAACTTTGGAGGGAGGAGCCTTGTGAATCTGACTTCCTGACACTTGTGGGTCACTCACATCCCATCTAGAATGTCCTGAAGCTTAACAAGCTTCTCTCCAGGGTGGGAGTTTTTAAGATGGAGGACAGTGCTATTCAACAAATGGAAGGAAGGGCGTGCAGGAGGGGAAGAAAAGAAGAGGAGGAGAGGGAGAGCAGAGGAAGAAGAGGGTGGAGGGCAGGGGAGAGGGGGAAGACAAGTATGGATAGAGGGGGCCTTAGGCACAGAGCAGATGAGTCTCGGTGGTCCTCTGTATACTGAAGTCCTAGAGTTGTAGAAGAATGAAGGATCAGGCTGGGATTACAGGCTTGTGCCATGGTACCCACTGATGTGGCGCTGGGAATTGAACCCAGAGCTTTGCACATATAAGGCAAGCACTCTTTGAACAGAACTGCACTCCCAACCCTGATCTTTTTACTGTCTTAGCATTGTTGTCTTTTCTGGAAGGCCTCTGGGCTGGAGTCAGCATTGGCAACCTGTTCGGATAAGCTTCCTTCACTTAGCCACACACATTTCTGTTTCTTCTCTCTCTTCCCACGTGCAGGTCTTTATGTGGACATCAATTTTTACCTCATTGGTGAGCTACCATGGAGCATGGTTTCTGGGTTGTGTGGTGAGAGTATGTTTTGTTTTGTAAGTGTGAAACACTGTCCCTCTGAACAGAGCAGCTGTGACTACCCACATGTGACCTTCAGGTTGGGTCTTCAGGTCCATGCTCCCTCATGGAAAGAAGGGATGGGAGAATCACCAAATCCTCACCTGAGATTCCAGCCACTCCATTCTGTTCTGTCCTGCCAATTGTGTGTGATTCTGTTCCAGCCCATGTGGTCTCTCGAGATGCTGGAAGATTAACTCAAGGATAGTTCATGTTTGCAGCTCTTGGGATTTTGCCATCCATGCTCTGGTGACACTTTTCAGTAACATAACTCTTCTGAGGTCACCCATATTCTTGTATATAATCCCTCACTTACACTCCTGTAAGCCCAATGAACTCATTGACCACCTTGCTAGACAGGTGGGCAGAATTCTTATTTGGATCTCATCTGTCACCAATGTGCCACCAGCCACTTGCATGGGTCCTGGAGATAAAACTCAGGTCCTCTGGCATGCACTGCAAGAACTTTTCCAACTGAGCTGTTTCCTCAGTCCTATGTGTGCATTTGAAATTTTTGAGTGTTGTGTGAGAACCTGCAATGGGTTCACTCACTACTGTCAATTTCTGTGTGTGATGGCTTTCTTTCAAACATTGTTCCCCCTTTTGTCTGTTGAGGTTTGGATCTTGAAGGGCCACATATTGAAGGCTTGGTCTCACTGCCCCACTTTGCTCTCTGTTGCTGTGATAAAGATCAAAAGTGACTCAGGGAGGAAAGAGCTCATTTGGCTCATACATCCCGATCATCGTCCATCATGGAGCAAACTCAAGCAGGAGCTGAAGCAGAAACCATGGGGGAATGCTGCTTGCTGGCTTGCCCAACATTTCTTCCTCAGCTTGCTTTTTTACATGACTCAGAGCACCTGTCTAGAAATAGCACTGTTCACAGTGAACTGGGCCCTCCTCTACCCACCATAAATCAAGAAAATGGCCTGTAGACTTGCCTACAGGCCAATCTGATGGAGGCATGTTCTCAGCTGAGGATCCCTCTTCCAAGGTGGCCTTAGCTTGTGTCTTAGTGTTCCAGTACTGTAAAGAGACACCATGACCATGGCAACTCTTATGAAGGAAAGCACTTAATCAGGGCTGGCTTGCAGTTGCAGAGGTTTAGTCCATTGTCGTCATGGTGGAGAGGATGGCAGTAGAGCATGCAGACATGGTGCTGGAGAGGTGGCTGAGAGCTCTACATCTGGATCTGCAGGGAGAGAGACACGGCCTGGCTTGAGCTTTTAAAATCCCAAAGCCCACCTCTATTGACACATTTCCTCCAACAAGGCCACATCTACTCCAACAAGTCCAACTCTAATCCCTCCCAAGCATCAGCATTCCCTGATGACTAAACATTCCCGGTCAAGCCACCATAGCTCATATCAAGTTGACAAGCTACTCAGCATATCAGTGGTGGTGCTCTTGGGAGGTGGGATAAACTTTAAGACAGTGGTTTTCAACCTATGTTTCATGACCCCTTTGGATGTCGAATGACTTTCACAGGGGTAACCTAAGACCACTAGAGAGCAGATATTTACAATACAATTCATAACAGTAGCAAGATTACAGTTATGAAGTAGCAATGAAAATAATGTTATGGTTGGGGGTCACCAGCACATGAGGAACCGTATTAAAAGGTCACAGCATTAGTAAGGTTGAGAACCACTGTTTAGGAGGTGAGGCCTTTAGAAAGAAGTGAGATCACAGAGGGAGCCCAGCTTCCCTCTCTTATTTATTTCCAGGCAGCCATGAGGTAAGTAAGTTAGCTCTACCAGATCCTTCTGTCAAAGAGTACTACCTCTCCACGGGGACAAGTGACCATGGACTAAACCTCTGGAACCATGAGCCAAAATATAGTGTCCTCCTTTAAGGACATTTATAGTGGGTGTTTGACACAGTGGCTCACAGTAGCAGCCACTGAAAACTACTTTCCTCCTTTTTTGTTCAAAGACTGTCACCCTTTTTGTTGATATGTTATAGAAACTAGACTCTGACCCTATTACCTATTTTTCTCTGCCATTTGTTTTGTGCATGCAATGATAGTGGTATTGTGAAAAAAACCCTCCCAGTGAATGGATACAATTATTTTGGGGGGTGGGGTGGGGTCTCATGTAGCCCAGGCTAGCCTTAAACTTGCTGTATAGCCAACCACTTTGACCATCTGATCTTTCTGCTTCTGCTTCATGAATGCTGGTACATGCCACAATGACAGGTTTATGTGGTACTGGACTTGAACACAGGGCTTCATCCATTCCAGGTAAGCATTTGACTAACTGAGGCCCTGATCTTAGTTTTAAAAGATTTACTTATTATTTTTATTTTTTTGTATATGAGTCTTTTGCCTGGGTTGTATGTGCACCACACGCATGCCTGTGCCTATGGAGGGCAAAAGAGGGCACTGGATTTCCCGGAACTAGAGGTGAGGACAGTTGTGTGTGAGCCACCATGTGGGCGCTGGGAGCTATACCTGTGTGCTCTGCAAGAGCCGCCAGTGCTCTTAACTGCGGAGCCATCTCTCCAGCCCCCAGATCTTATTCTTAAATGTTGTGGGACACTCATGGTGTAGATTTCACAGAGTTCCCATGGAGCCAAGAGACTATTTTCCAATGATAAGAGAGAAGAAGAATTTATAAAAACTCTTCGGAAGCTCAGTCAGTTCTTTTTACTTGCCAGGAACTAAACCCATGTCTGCTTCAAAAGCCGAGATCAACGACCTTGAGTGTGTGTGTGGAAAAGGAAACGGACTGACTGCACCAGGCTGCCGAGGCACGTGTGGCTATAGGAGGTGTGTGCTAAAGCGTGGGTCTGATGGAGTAACATTTGGGCTCAGCACGTGGGAAGGGGCAACTTGGATGGAGAAAATCTGTAAGGGAAGTGTGGCGTGAGGAGGGGGTTATCCCACAACTGCACGGCTAGCCATGAGCCGAGCAGGGAAAATGGGACTGAATGCCCTGCCTTTTCGGCCATGTGGTCACCCTCCCCCAAAATCTCAGTGGCCCCGGGGTTATTTTGTTGTTTGTTCCTCCTTAGGGAAATTGAGCCACTGGCCTCTCGGTTTCTAACTGCAGAAGGGAGGAAGGTGTGAGATTTCAGTCAAAGCTTAAGGAAATGATAATCCCTGGTTGTCCTAATTCTTCAGTGAAAATACCTCACAGGGAGCAGGAATTGCCTTTAAGCCCCTCTGCTCCTATTTCATGCTTAACATTTTTTTCTTAATTAAAACAACTTGTTTGCCTGGTGTGGGCTCCAAAGTGCTTATTTATTTCATCTTCTTGGTTTTTCTTCTCCTTCTCCTCCTCCTTCTTCTCCTTTCTCCTCCTCATCACCAGTGACTGGATAATCGCACATTTCTTTTCTCCTATTGTCTTAAACGCCTGTTGCCTCTGTATACTCTGACATAGCATGATCTTAAGCTTTGATCAGTCCATTCTAGCCCCACAGAATGAAAGTATGTCCATGACATATAGATAAGTTGTCCAGCCCCTAAACTCAATGGTCCTCAATTGTCTGCATGCTCCTCATTCAGTTTCGCTCAACGCCACCAACATCTGGTGACAAAGCTTCACTGTAAATGAACGGGGATTGGCATCTGCATTCCAAAGCAAGCTGTAGAATTGACAGAATTTTCTGCCATTGCTTAAGATGACATCATGTAGCATCTGGTCTGAGAATGCCTCAGAGACCCTGGACCCTTGAGCTGGGTAGTGTTGTCACAGACGTAAGTCTGACTCAGCAAATGAGGTTTCTGGGAAGAATCGCCAGCCTTTAATGTACTGTTAGTGCCAGGGTCAATTTCCTGAACACTCATCTACATGTGGCTCCAGTAGACCTTCGGTTAAATTCACAAAGAGCATGGGCAGGAGATAGCTCATGCATGAGGTCAGTGAATTCCAGTCAAGGTGATTTTTAGTGACCATTTCTCAGCATGATTACAATGTATTTATAGAAACTTCATCTTGGTGTGCAAGGCCTTGGAAGAACCTAGGGGCTTGTATATGTTGAAACATATCCTCAGACCTGACCCCTACCTCCTCTTTAAAATGAAAACAGGGTCTTGCTAAGTTGTTCAGGCTGGTCTTGAACTCCTGTGTGTCCCTACTCCTTCTTTCTAGCTCACCCTCCTTCAGGCCTCCTCTACCGTGCAACGCGTCCCGTGTCCTTTGCACTAAATTCCTGAGAACAAATCTGGCTGCATGGGTGTTTGTCTCCCTGCTGCAGGCCTTGAAATAGACACAGCTGCACCCTCCATGCCCTACCTCTGGCCTTCTCTATGTCGTTTCGTTCTCCACTGTTCAGAGTCCTGAATAGATAAGTTACTTCTCATGTCGTGAGCCACCACTGCAGCTGTGTGTGAACCATGTCCTTTGTGTTTCTAGCAAGCCAAGAAGTGGCTTTGTATGCTCTACTGCCAGTGTGGTCCAGGGTGGGTACAGGAGTGAAGAGAAGGTAAACGGGGACATTTTCACCCTTTCTGAGATTTCCAAGACATACTGGGAGAAGGGATGAGTCAGGAAGGCTGCAGGCTAGTGGGCGGGAGAATCTTATCAAGCTGAAGGCTACAGTTGCTCTTCCTCCAACTTCTCTCTCCCTACTGTTTCCTCAGCTCACAGCATGGCAGTGACTGGTGATGGAATCAAGCCAAGGTTTCCTGGGTCACTTGAGCAGTTTCTTTTGAATCCTAGTCTCTGGAATAACTGTGGGTCAACCACATGCGTTCTGACTCCACCCTGCAGGTAGCACAGGAAGAAAGCAGGGCGGTCCCTGAAGTCACCCTGGCCTGTCTCCACCCTGCAGACCTTCATATTGCTCCTGCCTTCTTCATCTTGACTCTGTGGTGTCAATGGGACTTTGGGTCCTCATGTTATCATAGACCTTCATGCTCCTAAGTGTGTTCTGTGACACATTTACTGCTTGAGAAAGTGTCACCTGCAATGGACACATCCCATGATTTATGCACAGGAACTGTTTCGCTTTTATCTCCCTTGTGGGTTTTCTTTGAACATTATTTTTAACAGTGTGTGTGTGTGTGTGTGTGTGTGTGTGTGTGTTGGGTGTGTGCATATGAGTACAGACAGGAGTACCAGTTTTGTGTGACCCCCACCCCTGGAACTGGAGTGATAGATGGTTGTGAGCCACCCAATGTGGGTGCTGGGAACTGTACTTGGGTCCTCTGTAAAAGCGTGTGTACCCTTAACTATAGAGTCATCTTGGATGAGTTCTTAATTCATGAATCCATTAAGAGCCTTGGAAATCCCACAATAGATGGCTTCTTTTCACTCAATGTGTTTTTCCCAAGCTGTTTTGATGCTGGCCCCTTGTGCTGACCTCCAGAGGAATGCCTGTCAGTGGAACTTGGGGGAGCACTCTCTGGGGAAAGCCTCTGTGAACAGTGTTTTATCTGTGGGGATGCTGAGAAGTCAGATTCACTAATGAGATGCTGGGCTTCAGAGGTCTATGGAGAAATATGTGTGCTTGGCTGTAATGGTAAGACGATTTTCACATCGCTCAGAGGTTCCGACCCCTTACACCACAAAAGATCCCTTTGAGATATCTCCTCAAGGAACTCCATGTTTTGAAAGCTTTCATCTACCCAAGAAACTGCACTTATTGAATAATAATTTGTTTCTTTGAGTTTTATTTATCAAAGACGTCTAACTGCCAGTTAGGGCTTCTGATCAGTACAGATAAACCACACTGACTTGATACGATCCAACCCAAAGCAAATAAACTTAATGTTTTATTTAGTCTGGGAACATCGCCGAAAGAAATGGACCATTTCCTTTGGGCTTTTTAAAATCATGAAAATAGTATCCATCCCCCCAACACTGCTTCTGCCTTCCCAGGGTGTCTGGTGGGTGGAAAGAGGGCTTGTGAACGGATATCAAAGAAGGCTGGATGCAACAATGTAGAGAGGGAGGGAGATGGTACTAGGGTCACTGGAGGGTAAAGTGACAATGAGGCCCTGGGTGACTCTAGCTACTGGGAGTCTGTATCTGGGGCTTTAGCCCCTGCTGACAGCTGGATGAAGATGTGTATATGATGGCCAGGCACCTGGTCATTACTCTTGTCCCTCTCTGCACTGACAGAATTGCATCCAGCCTTTACTCGAGTACCCTGGAGTTATCCAGGCAAGAGAACAAGAGGATTCTGGGAAGGAATATTTTCCCCATGCCTCCATGACACATTTCCCTGCTAAAAGAAGCGTGAACTCAACGTCATGGCCACTTCAGGTGTGGATGAAGGCCTGGAACCCTTGAGGCTCACTGCTAATACTCTGTGGCTGCTTCACACCTCACCTAGGGGAAGATGTCCTGCCCAAGGGCTCTATTGTGTTTAGCTGAATCTGATTTGCAGAAAAGGGGAGATCTAAGGCCATCCTTGGACCCTTCAGGTAGGTCTGACTCAGCAGGTGGATTGCACAAGTTCCTGCTCGTGCACTGGTGAGGGATTCTGGGTCCTGTGCATTAGTTTCCATCTGGCTGCAGAAGAGCTGCCTGGTGTGGCTGTGGCACAGCTGAGATATGGCTGGGGTTACAACTGGGTGACCCTGGACCCAAAGTGAGAGAGCACCAGGTCCTGCCTCTGACCCAATGGGTCTGCAGAGCCCCGCCCTTCTTGGTCTTCCTGGCTGCTCTCACAGCCGCCAGCCCTGCTTAGCAATGGCCCTGAACAGCAGCTCCCCTCACTTCATGGTCCTTTGCCCTTATCAGTGAGGTCTAGCATTTTCCCAGAAGATACTATCTGTGTCTGGCAGAAGCTTGCTTGCAAAAATAAAGTTGTCCCTGAATGTTTTCCAGGCTGGTTGTAGAAACAAGTCTAGATGGTTCCTGACACTCACTCCCACAGGTGAATCTCCTGCACCCCAGCTCACTCTATGGGTAGGAATGTGAGGTGGGGTCCAGTCTCTGAAGAACCTGCCCTTCTGCATGGGGTCCAGAGAACCCCTCACCTCACACCACTGCATCCACTGTAAACTCTGATGGCCAGGGTCTGCTGCAGGATGGAGCTCACAGGCCTGGGTAATAGAGCCTGCCCATCCCTACTCACCTGCTGGATCCCCCTGTAGAAGAAGCCTCCCTGTAGCCTCTGGATGGAACCCACTGCGTAGGCTCCCATCTCCTAGATTCATTCACCCATTCACTCAGTGTTTACATCAAGAGCCTCTGCATGTCTGAGTTGTAGCGGCTGACATGTGCATGGACCCTGCACAGAATGAGCCCACATTGACACACAGGGACAGGAGGAGAGGGACACTGAGGTCTGCTGTGCTCTGACCAAACTGTTTCTCTCACAACAGGCTGTGAACAGGGAAGGAGGTAATGAGGGGAGAAAACAGAAAGAGGAACCATCTTTTGATGGGTCAATGCCCAGGTGGAGGTCTGAGGACAGCTTTGTCTTCCTCTACCACAATCTTTTTATTTTTATTTTTTTGTTTTTGAGACATCTCACAATATGGTCCTGGCTGGCCTGGAAATTTTGTGTAGATCAGGCTGGCCTCAAACTCATAAAAGTCCACTTGCTTCTGCCTCCTGAGTGTTGGGATTAATTATCTCTTAGCTTTTAACATTATTTTTAATAATTTTTTAAAAAGTTGATAAAGTTTTCAAATTCAAATTAAAACCATGGATTCTTGCATGTGCAGTTATAGGTGGTGGCCAGAGGAGGGCGTCAAATGTTTTCTACTGCTCTTTGCCTTACTCCTTGGAAATTGGGTCTCTCACTGAGCTTGGGGCAGACTGGCTTGGGGCAGACTGGCTAGCCTGACTGGCCAGTGGGCTCCTGGAACTGACCTTTCTTCACCCTGCAATGTTGGGGTTGCAGGAGCAAGTAGCTATGCCCACTTTTGGGGGGGGGCTGTCACTCTTGCACACTGACCAAGATTATCTTTAGTGATTACTTGCTGAGGTAGATTCATTTTATTGTTATTGTTGTTGTTATTATTACTATTATTACTATTATCTGATGCCTCAACAGAGTAAGTAGGCTGTGACTGGTCCACAAAGTTAGACAGTGATGGCAAGAGGCAGGGCTAGGAGACGCAATCAATGTGACCCCATTGGGAAAAGGAACAAATGAAGGGGTTCCATCATGCTAGGCTTGAGCTGAATAATTGAATGGGGTGAGATGGGCGATCAGGCAGACCTGGTCACCCTGAGGCCGGCTCCACTCCTCATTTGATTTCCTTGGATTCCACCAGCCTGGGAGTGGGGTGACCTATTATAGGGTGGGTTACCTGTAAGGCTATGCTCCAAGGTGACAGTAGGCTGAGGACCATGACCAAAGACTTCCAAGACTCCAGGAGTCTGGAACAGGGCACGGTGAAGCTCAGGACAAATTCCTGAACTGTATCTGCCATGAGCAGGGTTGAGGTTGGTCAGGAATTGCTGGTTTTTACACAGTTGCTACCTGAGTGGTTAACACACTGCCCTGCAGAATTAAGTGTGTGCATGGCCCATTGCACAGGAAGCCTCTTTAAAATTTATTATTAGTGTATGTGTGTGTGTGTGTATAGGGTGTAGGTCCAAGCACAACTTGCGGGAGGGATCTGAGGATCAAGCTCGGGTTCCAGCGCGCACAGCGAGTGCGAGTCCCGTTACCCACTGACCACTCTATTGGCTGAGAACGGGAGTTTCCATATGCCGGGCAGTTGCTGGCGCTTACCAGACTCACCACATTCTGTAACACTTCGCAAAGCCTTTTCCTTGAGAGGTCTTAGGCTCCTATATGCACAATTACCCAGAAATCTACGAACTAGACAGGGAAAGGCTGCCTAATGCTCCTGTGGCCACATTCTAGAGAACAGAGCCTTCACTCCCAAACCCAAAATGCATGGAGTTGCTTCCTAATAGCCCCAAATGCTACTTCCAGAAAGCCTGATTTCACCCTGAGGGCCTCGCTGGGGCTCTGCAGGTGATCCACCCAGGGCAGAGGGCCCTGCTTCTAGAGCCCAGTGCAGACAAGTTGTGATCAGGGCAATAATTCTGGTGCTGTAAATAGCTGTGCAATTTGTGACAAGTCCTGTAACTTCTCTGGCCTTGGGTTTCTTCACTTGCCAAATTGGTACCTTTCACCACTGAAATCCCCATCGATCACTAATTAATAAAATGCCCTGCAGGCTTGCCTACATTTTCTCATTGAGGCTCCATCTTCTCTGGTGATTTTAGCTTGCGTCAAGTTGACATAAAAGTAGCCAGCACAGCACTGAATGATCCAGACCGTGAGCATTCATGGCCAGCCAGGAGTTGCTATGGCTCAGGAGGCGGCAGGGAGGCCACCCCAGGGCAAGGCTGGAGGAGTGAGGCAGCAGAGAGGTGGGTGACTGCTGAGCAGGACAGCATCACTGGGATCCTCTCTGTACCAGGACCCTTCCAAACAGGTGTCACCAAGGGATAGCTACAGTCCCCAACCAAGTGGAGTGGACAGGGTGGGACCTCTGCCCTTCCCTGAGAGCAGGCTCCTCCCTCTGCATTTGGTCCCTTTAGGCCTGGGAGTGTATGAACACAACCACATTTCCACGGAAAATGTGGGTGCTGGAGTCGGGATTTCTGGTTTACAGAGCACTGTTGTATAGACTGGGGGATCCTGGGGAGAAAATTAACATCCCATTTGGGAAAGATGGGCCCACTGAGCCTGCTTCAGGGGCTATGCCACCGGGACATGGGTAGCCAGGACAGCCAGGCTTGAGTCACGGACCAGGCACTGATTACCACGGTGTGGGAGACCTCACAAATCCCACAAGAGAACTGTGGTTATTTTCACTCCACACAAACAGACCACAGCTAAGACACTTGAACACCTTTCCTAAGTCCTGTAAATAGTAGGTTGTCAAAATGGAATTTGAGCCCAAATCCCTTCATCTTAAGTTCAGTGTTCTTTCTGTAAATGCATCAGTGAAAAGCCCCTCTGTACATCAGTGTTTACAGAGACAAAAAGCCAGTGCTTAGTCCTCTCACTTGGAATTCCAACGACTTAGGTTGCTGGAGGAGCTACTCCAGACATTACCACCAGGTGGCGCCACCACACAACAGCTGACTATGCCAAGGGCTCAATGATAAACAAAAAAACTGTCAGATGTGTTCGCTGAGGCTGGATCCATATTGGCTTGAACAGGCAGTGCTGTCCTGATTTGTTAATAAGGGAACAAGAACTGCTCCACTTACTCATCCATCCAGTAACTGTTTTCCTTGTCAGATCTTTGGCTTGGCTGTCTCCTTGAGTGTATTCTGCTTTCTTGTCTGGAGCCACAGGTACAGAACAGGGATCTTTCATGAAGCAACCCCACCACCTGCCATGATCTATGAGGGTCATCAATCAGGGCTGGAGGTGGAAGGTCAGAGGTCATACATAGGCTCCCTTGGCCTGCATCTGTGTCAGGGGCTTGGAGAGCTATGGGCTTGGATGGCTGGAGGGGAAGACTGGCCCACCCTCTCACACAGGTGGTGACAGAAATCCTTGCTGCCCACTGTATTCTAGGATTTCAGGGGCTCCTAAGGAGAGCTGTTATGACAGGAGCCCGGGACCCGTATGCCACTAGACTGGTTCTGGCTTGGCTTCAGAAATGCCCATTACACAGGATGCCTGATATGGGGGAGGAGGAGCAGAAGTCAAAACATGCCAGAGCTGACTTGGGGAGAGAATGCAGCTGTCCCGCCGGTGAGACCATCCTGGGACTATCTGCCATGAGTGTGACCTGCCAGGAACTTCCTTAGGGGGCAGGCAATGAGGCCCTGAGGTGTCACTGGTCTTATAAACCTGCTTCCTGTTGCACGGGGAAGTCTGAAGTATGTCAAAGGTCACTGAGAAGGCAAGATGAAGTGCAGGTGGTCTGTGCTGAGGGAGGATTTCCAGGGACACCAAGGAGCATGGCTTCCTCCCCAGGCCAGGCAGCAAGTCAACCATACCCTGACTGTGGGTGCCAGGGTTCCGTGACTGAGGCAGAGGCCCTTCCTCTTCACTCCTGTGAAGGAGGTGCCATTGCCCCCTTCCCCTCTCCCCAGCCCCCTCTCCCCGTCTCTCAGAGAGGGAGGACCCAGTTCTCCACCAGCACTTGGCAGCTTTTGTTTGCTCCAAAACCTCAGCCCAGCCTTGGTACAACAGAAGCGATCAATAGGAAGGAAAGGCCCTGTGCAGGGTTGAAAGCAACTATAAAGCCCCATGCTGAGCCTTGTGAGTTAGTTATAGTTTGAGATGCTTTCAAACTCACACACCTGCCAGCCGGTCGTTTGGGAGGCAGAGTCAGGAGGACTGATAGGGGTCTGATATAGGGGAGCTGGAGTTCTGGCCTAATATAGGTGCTGACAAACAAACGCAGGTCCTCTGCAAGAACAGTGTGTGCTCTTAACACCTGAGCCTCCTCTGCAGCCCAAGAATTGAATAAAATGCTGAGGCGTTGTTGTTGTTGTTGTTGTTGGTTTTGTGTGTGTGTGTGTGTGTGTGTGTGAAGTGCTGTAGGGCTGGTGAGGTGGCTCAGAGAGCACTGGCTGCTCTTCCAAAGGACACAAGTTCAATTCTCAGCACCCACATGCCAGCTCACAACTGTCTACTACTCCAGTTCTAGGGGATCTGACATCTCCACACAGACATGCGTACAGGTAAAACACCAACGCACAGAAAGTAAAAATAAATTATTTAACTTATTTTTTGTTATCATCACAAAGAGACTGAAACAGAACTGTACTGAGGAATTATTGCTGTGTTGAGGGGAAAAAAATTCCCCTTCTGCAAAACTTGTCCAGCACCTTATGGAGAGACCTGAAGTAGTGCGGGCATTTTTTGTGTAAGAAAGCACAAACGTTACCATGAAACACTGTAAGTAGACCTCTGTGCGTGCAGAAATGCTTGTTTTTTATTTAATAGGGACTTAAAGGGCTTTGAGTATTTTTACATGTTTAATACCAACAACTGGAAGCTCTTTTATACTTGTTTCTAAGTGGGGCCAGTTCCAGGTATTATGGTACGTGTCCTTCCACCTTTTACCAGCCAAGTCCCCAGCCCGGTGTCTCAGGAATGTGACTGCACTCTGTCCTTTAAAGAGGTCGTTACCTGTGCAGTGAAGTTATATGCATGGTTTCTAATTTAACAAGCCTGGTGACCTTATAAAAAGAGATCAGGGTACACACACACACACACACACACACACACACACACAGAAAGAGAGAGAGAGAGACAGAGACAGAGAGAGACAGACAGAGGCAGAGGCAGAGAAACTATAACATAAAGAAAATAAACCCAATTTGAAGCCAAAGCAAGCGTCTCAGAGAAAGCCCCCTCTGCCGATTCTGAACCTCAGACTTGTGGGCTCCAGCACTGTTACTGCCCACCCCTCCCCACTAGATTGTTTGTAATGGTGTCCCCGAAAGAAACATTGACCCACTGAGTTACACAGAAGAGGAGGAGGAATGGAGACAGGAAATGAAGACAGCTTCTCTAGAGGACAGATCCCGCTTCCCAGAACTATCCGTACCTGTCTCCTTAAAGTAGCTGTTGGCACTTAAAGAAAGGATGATGAATGTTCAGCCTCCATACACATTCTTCTACGCTACTGTAAGTGGCCTCAAAGTGACAGTCATCCCTCTGAGAGGCTCCTGTCTTAGACAGTAATGGCCCAGGTGGGGGACTCAGCTGGGAAGAGACATGATCAGAGGCCGGGCCTCCAGTCCCAGCTGAGCTCTGTGTAAGTGTCAGGAACTGGTGAAGGTGGCTGGGGGCAGGGAGACTTGGACAAGCCCAGACAGATGCTGAGGTGGCCTCCAGGGCTCTGTGGTTGCCGTGAGCTTGACAAGGACCCTCCACCAGGAACCCCCTGTAGGAAGGAAAAACTGGGGGTGGAGGCGGACACGAAAGGCAGGGTAGGAGCATCTCTTCCCCTGCACGGTTCCCACTGAGGTCAGGCTGACCACATGGGGGGAGGGGGCTGGAGGGGCTTGTTGGGAGTGCCCCTGGGGGGTGGAGATCAAAAGTCACTGTCAGGGGTCATTCCTCAGCCATCATTCACTTGCCTTTTGAGACAGGGTCTCTCTCTGGGATCTGGTACCCAAAAATTAGGCTACAGCGACTGGCCAGAGATTCCCTGGAATTCTCCTGTCTCAACTTTCCCTAACTTGGCATCATAATTGTGAGCCACCATGTCTGGCTTTGGCTTTTACCTGGGTCCTGGGGATCAAACACGCTTAAGTGGCAAGAATTTTTACCCTGGATCATCTCCCCAGATCTCCCCCTTTGCTTTGAAAACAAAAAGTTGAGCAGATACAATGGCACACACCTTTAATCCCAGCACTCAGGAGGCAGAGACAGAAGGATTTCTGTGAGTTTGAGGCCAGCCTGGTGTTCAGTACATTGTGAGTTCCAGGTCACCCAGTGTTACAAAGTGAGACCCTATTTCAAATAAACAAACAAACAAACAAATAAAATAGTTCATGCATAATAGTGCTTTTCTGGTAATTGTGTGGATGAACCAGATTTTTCCAACATGAGGAAATTTTCTGGGGCAGGTGACAAGCTCTAGAATTTATAACTATGTGCGTATTAGACTCTCTGGCCAAGGAGAAAAAGTAATTACCTTAGAGCACAGCTGGTGCTTTGCTGGCATGGCTGCCTATGGGTACCTTTTCCTGCTACAAAACCTTATTAATTTGAAATCTAAAGAACAAAAGCAAAGGTTCTTCGGCAGCCCCCTCCACCTGAACTTACCACACTCAGCTAATCTTAGCACTTTCATTAACCGCCACTAAAGTTCTTGTCGGTTAAGAAGCAGCAGGCACTTTGACACAGTCCCTATTTTTAATTACCTGACTTTAAAATAATGAGCCTTGATTGTAATTTGGTATGATTTAATTAACTTAAGCCTCTTCATCCAGTAAGGCACCCTTAGACACTCGGCTTCTCTGAAGCAGCCCTTGAACCGCTCTTGTGGATGGCAGTGTGTGGGACCCTGGCTCCCAGGCCTCTCTTTCTATACCCTAAGGTATACCAAACCCTGCTACCCCTTCCCTTTCTGAGTGCTGGCCCTCTTATCAGCTGATCCTCTCAAATCCTCTGCAGAAAAGCTTCCCACAGTTCCTACTATAACTGGAGTTCATAGAGATGCAGGGGTTGGTACAGCGACCTTGGCTGTGGTCAGGGGTCAGGGGAGAGGAAGCAGAGGGGATGAAGGAGTCCTGGGCAAGGGACAGTGCACCCATCTCTGCCCTGCTTCCCTTCTTACTCAGGCAGAGAATGTATTATTCGTTGTGTAAACAAAAGGCTCCTATTGTGGGAACCAATGACATTTGGGATGACTGGCTGACCTGGAACTCACTTTGTAGACCAGGCTGGCCTCGAACTCACAGAGATACGCCTGCCTCTGCCTCCCAAGTGCTAGGATTAAAAGCGTGCGCCACCGCCACTCAGCTTCCATTTTTATTTTTGATATTTCAGACAAGACTTTCTCCAAGATATGTTTTCCATCAGGCCAGTAATTCCTTCCTAAAAATAGTCAGACTAGAAATCTGAGCCTCATTAAGTAGGCCAATAAAGAGGCCTCCGATGGCTTCTTTATTTCAGGAAGCCTTGAATTAATTATTTCTACTCAGGAAAATGTCATGTTGGACTTCAGTCCTACCCTAGTCCCCAAGTGAACTCCAGGAAGAAACAAAGGAAAAGCCATCTCCGTGTATACAGAGCCAAGGGGGAGAGGACCCTACTTTCCCCAGAATGAGCTACAACAATGTAGTACAGTCATGTGCTGTGCAACAGCTTGGTCAGCCACATATCAGCGGTTTCGCAAGCCGACACTGCGCTGTGACATCATGCAGGCCTTCGTGCCAGCAACGCCGAGAGGTTCATACAATGACAAAAGCTGGTAACCTTGCGTTTCCCACCCTTTATCCTTGCTGCCAGGCATCACAGGACTGACCTTAGTCACACTTGTGCTTTCCACTCTGGGAAGCTCATTCCTCATTAACTTCTCAGCCATCAAGGGTTTATGTGGTTACCTGTTTCATTGTGTGATGGTAAGACAGCCATCTAGGCTCCACTGCCTAATGGTTGCAAACCCTCCTAAAACAGCATTGCCAGGCAGGGACCAGGTTGTCTGGTCTACATCCAAATCATGACACTGGCCAACATTTTTCTTTTAATTTGTGGGCTTAGTCCAATCTCAGACTTTAAAGAAATCCATTCTGATTGTACTTCCAAATTCCTAAGAAACTGGAAGAGTAGAGCATGCTTGTCAAGCATCTGTAGTCCTTTTCATGTGAAAGTCCTGCCTGGGGCACCTGCTGTGCCAGGGCCCCTTGCTGGCTCAGTAGATCTGTTTCAAATGTACCCTCTCGTCTCCAGCGGCCCAGCACTGAGAATCTGTACTATGAGTGGAGCGCGGGGCCAGCCATGGATCGCCAGGGTGGAGCTAGAAAGAGTGGTCTTGAATGGGATTTTTCTAGAGAGAGAAGGGGTTCTAGGGGTGTTGAGGATGGAAGAAGGTTTTGTGTTCTTGTGGTGAGGGACTGCTTGCTTGAAAGGGAGAGTCCTGGGTATGGGGGAGGGGGTGGAGGCGGGAGGGGAGTCTCATGGGCTCTCCTGTGGAATGTGGATTTCATGGTGAGATGCTTGGAGTTGCTGGAGGATTCAGAGTGGATGATGGTGCCCAGCTTTGCCTTCTGGGAAGAGCAGAGGGGAGATGTGAGGTCAGGTGGGAGGTGAAGCCAGGGAGCCCTGAGGAAACTGTTTCCACTCCAAAGGCGTCTTTTCAAGGAGCGTCTCCCACGACTTTCCATTGCTGGTTGGACTTGGGACCTTTTCTGGGCATCTGACCCCTTGGAGTTGCTTGCAGTTATTGGGGGTGGGGTCAGGTGTGGCAGGACCAGGGGGTTTTGTCCTTTCTGCTCTAAGTTGACTTTATAACAGCTTAGCTTTTAAACTTCTGGTTCATTCCAGACATGATGCCTCCGGCCCTGGGAGAAATTTGGCCTCCCTGGACCTGCATATGACATTGCATTCTGGGATGTAGCCTTTGGGTGGTGAGAAGCAGGAAAGGACCCTGTGTCCCAGGCCTTTAGTCTCTGGCTGCTTCCTGCACTAGGGCTTGGCCCTGGGCTAGTCACCAGGAGGTTCTATTTTGTTTGTTTGTCAGCCCCCCCCCACCCCCTTCCCAGACCTTTCTCACCATCAAGAGTGTGGTGGGAAGGTCTGGGTTTAGCCCAGTTAGTAGAATGCTAGCCTGGCATGCTCAAAGCCCTCACTTGGCTCCCTTGTGTTGCATAATCTGGCTGTGGTGGCACATGCCTATAATTCTCACACTGGGAGGCAGGCTCAGAAGGATCAGATCAAGGCTTGAGGCCAGCCTGAGGTAAATGAGACTTGTCTAAACAAGAACAACAAAAGAAAGGAAGGGAGGAAAAGGAAGAAAAGGTTGTGAGAATGGGATGGGAAGGAGTAGATTTAAGCAGGAGCAAGGTAATAGTCTCCCATATTGCCATCAGGGGCAGCATCTGTGTTTGCACTCACTTTCCATACTTTCTACCTCGTTTGAGACAGGGTTTCTCATTGTTCACTGATACATTTCCAGGCTAGCTGGCCTGGTCAACTTGATAAATTTGGGAAGAAGGAACCTTAACTGAGAAAATGCCACCAGACTGGCCTATAGGCAAGTCTCGGGACATTTTCCTGTTTATGACAGATGTGGGAGAGTCTGTCCCTCTGTGTCAGGTGGTCCTGGGTAGTATAGCAGAGCAAGCCACGAGGAGTACCTAGTAAGCAGCACTCTTCATGGTCTCTGCTTCTATCCTGACTCCAGGTTCCTGCCCTGAAATAAACCCTCTCCTCCACAAGTTGTTTTTGGTCCTGGTCTTTATCGTAGCAGAAGGCAAACTAGGACAACAGGGTTCCAGGTGAGTCTTCTGCCTCCGCCTCGAATCTCTTCAGCAGGAGTGCTGGGATTGCGGGCGTGTACTATGCTCGGATTACAGATGTGGACTATGCTGGGGCTACAGATGTGGACTATGCTGGGGCTACAGATGTGGACTATGCTGGGATTACAGGTGTGGAGGCTCAAACAGAGCACTAGCCTTTACAAATGAACTCACCATAACACAGATGCTGATGATGGTGGGAAGAAAACTGACTGGGTGCCTTTGGGAAGTGGCTCCTCACCACATACTATAGAGACGAAAGAATGCATAGGAACATTGTACTGTTAGTGGGGTTCTTACAGGAGTATTGCCCAGCAATTCTACAATTACTTTGTGTGTGTGCTAGGACAGAACAGACTTATAAGTGTAGGTATTGGGAGCCTAGTTTCTCACTGTCAGTGGAAACAAAACAAAACAAAACAACAACAACAACCAAAAAACCCCAGCAAATTACAAGGGAGGTGAGCATAAATCCTATATGGATACTGAGATAACCACATGAATTGAAACGTATTTTAATTTACATTTAAGTTTTTTAATTTTCACAGGGAAACATATACAAACAGACAGATGGATACAGATGTGTGAGCACACGAGGGTTACTATAGAAAAGATGGGTTTTCCTGGTCTGTTCTCTGAGGGCTTAGAAACAATATGCTCAGTGACAATATGTATAACTAATGCCCAGGTTTTCATATCGGAAAAAAGGGTTCCAGGATCAACACAAGAGCTTAGAGTATCTTGAAGTGTCAAGAGAATGGGTGCATTTCAAAACACACCAGAGGCTGAGGTGGAGGGCAGTAAGTTCAAGGCCCACCAAGGCTGCATTCCAAGATTCTATCTCAGAAAATAAATAAAAAAGGATGTAGGGATCCAGACTGAAGAACTTACAATAAGGGAACTAGAATAATCTGGATAAAGTAAATAATGATAGTGTGTAAAATGCTTGGGGCCAGAAGTAAGTCAGCCTTGTAAGTTTTTTGAATATTTGCATTTGTATTATGAGATCTCTTGTGGTGGCTAGTCTGAGACCAAACATTAAATGCTTATGTTTACTATATGCCTTATGCATATAAGCTAAGGTTAATTTTACACAATAGTTTTAACACTTTTGTGTGTGATTCGAGGCCTCATGATGTGGAATTTTATGCTTATGTCATTATATCAGTGCTGGACTTATTTCTATAACCCATGAGCCTTTTAGTCAGAGGGTTCAGGTTCCTGCTTTTTCACACAGTCATTGTTTTAGTTACGTTTTATCATTAGCTGTTGTCTTCGTCAGGGTTTCCATTGCTGTGAAGAGACACCATGACCATGGCAACTCTTTTAAAGGGAAAACATTTAATTAGGGGTGGCATGACTTGAGCATATATGAGACCTAATTGCCCATCTCCACAGTGACACACTTCCTCTGACAAGGCCACACCTACCCCAACAAGGCCACACCTCCAAATGGCGCCATTCCCTTTGGGGGGCATTTTCTTTCAAACCACCACAGATGTACTTAGCTATTGCCAAGCCGGTGGTCAACCCTTCTATAACGGTTATGCCAGTCAGCATTCTTTGTGGCTGTCAGGAATACCTCAGGGGCTGGAGAGAAGACTCAGTGGTTAAGAGCACTGTTGTCTTGCCGAGGACCAAGTTCAGTTCCCAGCACCCACAGGGTGACTCCCAATCATGTATAGTTCCAGTTTGAGGGAATTTGTCGCCCCATTCTGAACTCCGTGGGCACCAGGCATGTGCACATAGTACATATGCATACATGCTGCCAAAACACTCACACACATGAATATGTCTTGAAAACTTGCAAAAAGACTACTTCTTAGACAGAGTGTTGCTTAGCTCACAGTTTCAGAGTTCAGCCCATTATCCTTGTCTGCACTGATTCAGGGCCTGTGGAAGACAGAGTGGCAGCGGCAGCATGGAAGGGGCTGCCCACCTCATGGCAGACAGGAAGCCGAGAAAGAAGATCACCAGGAGAAGGGTGGCCCCAGTGACCTACTTCCTCCAGCTAGTCCCCACCTCCTAAAGTTCCCACAGTCTCCCTAAGCAGCACCCCTGGCTGGAGACCAGCATTCAACACCCAAGCCTGTGGGAAACGTGCTGTGTTCAAACCCACACAGTGGTTATTCTTAATTCAGAGTGTGTGCAATTCTCTTCTGTATCTGCCTTTCCCCCCTAAATTTTTATACATTTATTTGTGTGTGTATGTGTGTATGCATGTTCATTATCATGCCATGACATGTATGTAGACAGGTCTGAGGAAATCTTGATGAGAGTCGGTTCTCTTCTCTGCTCCTGTGGGTCCTGGGGGTGGAACTCAGGCTGTCAGGAGCCTTTACCCACTGGCCCATCTTACCAGCCCAATATCTGCCTATTCTTGTTCTGTAGTTTTCTAGTTTGAGGTTATGAATACCGTTCCTAATTTCCTGTGTGAGGATTTTAAGAATGTGTATGTCCTCCACCAGGACCCAGCCTGTTTACTGGATCTTTTTCATAGCACCAGATTGACTCATGCATTTGGTCATTTTCTCAGATCTCTATGCAGGGGAGTGTCCTTCCCGGATGCTTTCCTGCTTGTACACTCTGGCTCCAAATTTTATCTTAGGTTAATGCTACAATGTTCCTGCCCTGAGCAGAGACTGAATTCTAGATATTGGACATGAACCGGTTTCCAGTCCTGCAGGCACTCCCATATCTGTCTCCTGCTGGGGACAAGAGGTATGTTTCTGCACAGGAAGTAAGCAAGCCATGTTCCTCCCTGATTGTTTTTAGCAGGCTCCATATAGGGCTATCATTCAGCCACCTATCAGTATGAATCAGGTGACCGTGGCTCCAGTTCCCAGATGCTGAAGCCCAGACCACAGGCTTTTTTTCTGCCTTCAGCTTTCTCTGGGTTCAGTGGTAGCACCAGTAGCTGTAAGTTTCCTATGAAGAGCCTGGAGTGCAGATGGATGGCTTTAGTCTTTGCTCACTTAGGGATCTCGACTGGGAAGTTCTGAATTGCTTTTATAATAATAAAAAATGCATTGTAAATCTGCAGATATGATTGCTTTGCAATCATAAGGACCCGAGTTTGATCCCCAGAGCCTGTGGGTTTGTTGTTATTTATTCATTTATTTGTTTATTTTGCTTGTTGAGATAGAGCTTCTCTGTCTGGGCCTGGCTGTCCTGGAACTCACTTTGTAGACCAGAGATCTTGAATTGAATTCAAAGATCTGACTGCCTCCGTCTCCAGACTTTTACAATTAAAGGCCTGTGCCACTGTGCCCAGCTTGCTTGTTTTTTTTTTTTTTACAGCCAGATGTGATGGCACACACTGTAGAGCCAGAGACAGGCAGATCGTTGTAAAATAAGTATGGAAGAAAGGAAGAAAGCACCCCACTCCAAGCATGTGATATGTCACACTGATCAGGCACACCGACTCTGGAATGGATCCAGGAAGACCAAGACCTGAATTCTAGGTGAGCCATTTACTAGCTGTACTACAACCTCCCAGAGAAGTGACAGCAGTGTTGCCTGGGCAACGGCAGTAAGAACAGGATGGCAGGTGTATGGGAGTTCCCCTCTTCCCTACTCCCCAGTGGAGTCACTGAGAATTAGGAACACTAAGTAACAGGTATCTTGTGTCACTAGTTAGCCTGTTTTCTTTTTATTAATCGTGTGTGTGTGTGTGTGTGTGTGTGTGTGCGCGTGTGTGTGTGTGTGCGCGCGCGCGCACGCGCATGTTGTGAGTGCAGGATCCTACAGAGGCCAGTAGAGGGCATCAGGTCCCTTGTTAACTGGAGTTACAGGAGGTTATGAACTACCATAAGGTGCTAGAGACCAAACCTGGGGCTTCTGGAAGAGCAGCTAGTGTTCTTGACTCCTGAGCTATCTCTCCAGTTCACAGAAAGATGTTTTTAAAACAAAGAAACAACAACAACAAAAATAATGCCGGGCGATGGTGGCACACACCTATGATCCCAGCACTTGGAAAGCAGAGGCAGGTGGATCTCTGTGAGTTTAAGGCCAGCCTGGTCTACAGAGCGAGTTCCAGGACTGGCTCCATAGCTACTAGGAAACCCTTTCTCGAAAAACAAATCAAAACAAAACAGAAAAACAAAAACAGACAAACAAACAAACAAAAAACAAATATAAATTACCTTCCCACTTTCTTTGGTTCTGTATATGTGCATTTACACACACTCTACTGGAGATTGTTTTGTTTCTTTTCCCATGACTGAGTTGTGACAAAGTCTGTGTAACATAAAACTATTTATACTCAAGTCCAAGGAACTGGTTAGAAATCACATCTGTGTTGTTGAGCATGGGAGTGTGAGCCATCTCCAAATTCCTCATCAAAACACAATGTTCTAAAAACTATTCATTTTATTAAGTGCCTCTCATTCAAAGAGTCACAGCTGAAGCAAAAACAAAATGTAGACACAGTAACATTATCTTTCCTCTGCCCCTTGCTAGAGGCCAACAAGAAACCTTTAGAAAATACTCTTCACATTTTATCCTTGCTTGCCACTCTGAGACAATGTTTTAGGAAAACAAAATTTAGAACAAAAATGAAGTGCTTTGTCCCCTGCTGCTATACAAATCCTGAGCTTTTGACAAGGCAGCCATTCCGTAGCTCTCCGAGCTGACTCAAGTTCCCTTCTTGCTTTGGTGTTCTGTCTTATGAACAGGTATATAATTAAGATTGATGGTTGTGATCTGCAGGGTCCCCACATGGAGATGGCTGGTCAAACTTGGCTTACTATATTACATTCTTTTAATTCACCTTAGCAGTTATAGCATGAATTCTAATTGTTATTAATAATAAAAAAACTCAGAGTCAGCTCTCAGGGGGTGAAAGCTGAAAGATCAGAGAAGCAAAGTGGCCAGCCACTAAAGAGTTCTTACCCCTACCAATGCTCAGATCAAAGGGGTGATCCTGACCTCAGACTGACTGCCTAGCCTGCACTGCTCCTCAGACTAAGTGCTGCTCAGACTGCTTCCTCAGACTGCCTACTTTAGATTGCCATGAGGTTCTGTCTTCTGCCTTATATTCCTCTCTCTGCCCACCCATATTCCTTCCTGTCTCCACCTCCTTAGTGCTGGGATTAAAGGAGCGTCGCTCCAAGTGCTGGAATCACCTTTGTGTGAGCTCTGTTTCTGATTTAGACTGGTTCAATTTTTCGTCACCCAGGGTGGCCTTGAACTAACAGAGATCTGTCTCCCAAGTGCTGGCTTCCATGGCTGACTAGTGTGGCTACCTTTGCACTTTGATCTTCAGGCAAGCTTTATTTGTTAGATCATAAACACAAGCAGTGTAGGGCTTAGCTGCATCTATGACATCATCCAATGTCAGTCAAGTTCTTCCTAAAATCCTTTCTCACCTGTTATATCCATTAAAGGAGATCCATTCTGATGTCTTAGTTTAATTGCTGAGTGGATGGATCTTTTTTCCAGTACTAAGTATAGGCATTAAGCTGGGTGGTGGTGGCACACACTTTAATCCCAGTACTGGGGAGGCAGAAGCTGGCAGATCTCTGAGTTCAAGGCTACAGAGCTCCAGTGCTACACAGAGAAACCCTGTCTGAAAATAAAGTGTAAATATTAAGGCTTTTAACTATAGATTAGAGGACTAGAGATAGGACTCAGCAGTTAAGAACACTTGCTGCTCTTGCAGAGGACCTGGGTTTAGCCCTAGCATCCATATAGTGGTTCACAACCATTTGCAACTCCAATTCCAGAGGATCTAACCCATCTTCTGACTTCTGCAGACACCAGGCACACAATTAATGCACATACATACATACATAATGCACACAAAATACTTATACACATTTAAAAAATCTTAAAAAGTAAATTACATTGTGTTTTTGGAAGGTACATTTCATTTCTATATTTCCTAAAAAAATTTAAACCTATGAAAATCAGACAGGCCAGGGCTACAGAGATGGCTAGGTGGTTAAGTGTGCTTGCTGCTCATGTGAGGAGCCTGAGTTTGGTCACTAGAACACAGTGTCCCAGCTCATAACTGCCTGTGACTCCAGTTCTGAGGGATCCAATGCCCTCCTCTGTGGGCACTGGCGTGTGCATACACATACCCACACATACATGCACATGTGTGCACACACAAACACACACACAAATAAAAATAATTAAAAAAAAAAGGCCAGGCCACTTATTAGTGTATGGTATTCAGGCTTCCTGCTCTGGACTTAAAAGTGTTGCAGAGTGTTGCTATGAACACTTTCCAGCCTGCTTTCACAGCCACATGAGCCCCAAATAACACACAGAGACTCTATTAGATATAAGGCTGTTGGCCTGTTACTAGCATTTCTTATTGGCCAGCTCTATCTTAAATATTAATCCATAATTACTAATATATGTATTTCTATATGGTCTTATCTTACTGAGAATGCCAGACTCTTGTCCTCTTCTCTTGAGATCACGTCTCGACCCTCCTACATTTCCCAGAATCCTCCACCTCTCCTAGTCCCACCTATCTTGCTTTGCTATTGGACAATAGTGCTTTATTCATTAACCAATAAGAGAAACATATTTACAGAATGGCATCTCCCATCATCTCCACTTTTCTGTCTAAATAAAAAAGAAGGGTTTTAACTTTAACATAGTAAAATATATAACAAAACAGTTATCAAACAAGAACTATAGTTAACAATATTCAGTTCATTAACATTTATTGAGATTTAAAGAAAATATTCCATCATCTATCCTATCTTTGTGAGTCTAAAGTTTTATATGTAACTTATCTTTAATCCTAACTAAGGAAAACAATAACCATAACTATCTGTCTTCAACTCCATCAAAGATCATAGAAGAATAGTATATAAACTGTATAAATGACAGAGATATCTCACTATATGGACAGTCATTCAAAGTTCTTCTGTAAATTGGCACATCCATCTTCGTCCCCTAGACCACAGTGTATCTGGCAGACTTCTATGCAAAGCAGGAAATTTCAAACTGTTCTACCTGTGTTGGCAGTTTGTCAGTCATTTTTCTCTGTGTCCTGCAGAATGTCTGATAGACTCTTCCATGAAGCAGGAACCCTGTAGCATTGTTCATCTTGTATCAGCAGTCTCTTTCCTGTGGGTCCTGCATGTCTACTTTATAAAGCATATAGTTAAACAGTCCAGAGAAGAACAGTATCTTGCCCAAATGGCTGACTTCTTGCCATATTGGACGCAAACTCCATAATGAGTTTCTTTGATGTCCATCTTCCTTTCTGACACATTTGGTGTTGCTAGGAGAAGTTGTGCCTCATTGTTATGAAAAACCCTAAACCATTTTAAATGCCATATTCTGTAGGCCTTTGAAAAGTTTGAAGAATACCTATGCAATTGAACTATATCTCTATATATCTAGAAGACCTAACCAACCTAACTTTGACTATCATAGGTAACTATCTACAATCTGCACTTAATTATACATTACATTTCTAAATGAGCTATATAAATAAACAAGAGGAGAAATATACTTACCACAAAATTGACCTTCAATTTGTATCAATAAATGAAAATCCATTCTAACTCAAAGTATTCATTTCTATGCCATAATCCCCTTTTTACCTTTAAAAAGGATATTGGTTGTGATCATTAACCATTTATAACCAAACCCATTCAAATAAAAACAAACATTTATAGACAATATATTTGGGAATTTGGGCGTCGTTTTTTTCCATGTTGCTTTCTGCTGGTTGGGGATGCTTTTTATACCATGGAAATCCTAAGAAGACTCAGAAATGCTGGCTGTAGTGGTCTGCAAGGCTGCCTTGTCCCAGCTGTTTTGAATGTTGGATCACCTGGGCCACTGCTTCAAGGGGTCTTGCTTGATCAAACCATGTTAGTCTGAAAGGAATCCACAGCTTTTCACTTTCTGTGGACACAAAGATAGAAATTATTTTCCCCAGTAACCTGTCTTTAGATTTAAATTTTGAAGTCAAAGCATTTTTAAAATATACGAATTGGATTAATCCAGCAGCATTTCTTTTAGCAGTTGTTGCTATTTCCTTAGTAGTCAAACAATTGAAAGGCAACACAATAGCACAGAATATCAAGATTCTCTGTGTATTTTTATTTTTATGTGGCTTTTTCTATTACTCTATTCCTTTTATTTTTTTCCATTTTCTGAGACAGGAGTTCTCTGTGAACTTTTGTTTGTCCTGAAATTTACTCTGTACACCAGGTTCACCTTGAAATCACAGTGATCTGCTTGCCTCTGCCTCCTGAGTGCTGGGATTAAAGGCGTGTACCAGTCATTTTATTTCTTTTTAAACCAAACATCCTTTTTATTTTCTCTCTCAAGCATATGTATATTTTTAAACACATTGTAAAAACCTTTCAGGTTTTACTTTATCTGAATCTGTCTTTACTGTATATCTCTACCTTTTTTCTAGATGCAAGTCTTGTATCTGATAAATAGCATTGCTAAACTTAAAGCGGTGGCTGTTTTTAGCAGCTGGCTTTCCAAGATGGCAGTGTGTGTGTGTGTGTGTGTGTTACATTTACAGCCAGCAATGGGAGCTGTGCTCACCACCTTGGTCTATGCCACCATCAAGCAGCAAGCTGCCAGCTTGGAGACGTGGCCACTGCCACTGCCAGCTGCTTGTACACACCATTCATGTTTGGTAGTGGGGCCATAAATAGGTCGGGATGTTGGCATCTCACCTTGGCAACCACAATGTCTAAAATTTCCTTCATTGTTCCTAGTCATTGACAATGGTTTAGTGGTGGTTTCCACTCGCCTCCATGGCTGGCTATAATTTTGTGTTGCTCAGGGATGACAAAGTACCTAACAGCAGCTGCTTGAGGAAGGAAGGGTTCATTTTGACTCACAGTTTGAGAGCTACAGTCCATCATAGCAGAGAAGCCAGGGCAAGAGAAGGAGCCACACTCTGTGATCTCAGTCAGTGCAGTAGTTTGGCTTCTGTCACTGTGATAAAACACCATGGCCAAAAATCAAGTTGGGGACTGAATGGTTTCTTTCACCTCATAGCTTATAAGTCCATCACGGAGTGAAGTCACACAGCTCAGCCACAGAGAAATGCTGTTTGCTGAGCTTGCTTTCTTATTTATTTATTTATTGCACTGAGTGCTCATATGTATTGTATGTTCCCCTTTATGGCTGAAGAGGGCACCAAACCTTATTATAGATGGTTGTGAACTATCATGTGGTTACTGAGAATTGAACGCAGGACATCTGCAAAAGCAGCCTGTGCTCTTAACCACTGAGCCATCTTTCTAACACCTCCAGTTTGTTTTCTTAAACAGCTCAGGACCACTAGTCCAGGGATGGCACCGCCCACTGTGGGTGGGCCCTCCCCTCCCACATTAATCGTCCATGTAGAAAATGGCTCATGGACTTGCTGATCAGAAAGAGGTATTTTCCCAGTTGAAGTTCCTGTTTCTTAAATGACTCTAGCCTGTGTCAAGTTGACAAAACAAAACAAAAACAAAGCACAAAACATAATCAGCAGGGTCAGGAGGCAGAAAGGGAACCGGAAGTGAGGCCTAAGCATAAAACCTCCAGGTCCTGTTGGTAGAGAGATGACTCATGGGTTAAGAGCACTTGCTACTCTTGAGGAAGACTTGAGTTTGAGTCCAAACACCCACAGCAGGCAGCTGACAAACAAACACCTATAACTCCAGCCCCACGGGAATCTGATGCCTTTGGCCTCTGTGGTCATTTGCGCACACACCTACACACATGTACACATATCCACATACAGCCCCATGTACGTACATATAATTAAAAATAAATCACCAGGTGTGCTGGTGTGTGCCTTTAATGCAAGCACTTGAGAGGCAGAGGTAGACAGACTTCTATGAGTTCAAGGGCAGCTTGGGCTACATAGCAAGACTCTGCCTCAAAAAAAAAAAAAAAACAAAATATATAAATAGGTTTTAAAAAATCTAAAAATAAAACAAGCAACCCCAAAGCACATGTTCAGTGGCTCACTTCTCTCAGAGAAACTTCACCTCTAAAGGGTTTGCAACTTTCTAAAATAGCGCTACCCACTGGGGACTTGAGTGTGCAAACAACACAGTATTGTGGAGTGTGTGCTCTCCTACTGTAACCCCTGCTGCCTCTGAGATGTGTGCTTGGGGTTGCTGAGCCAGCTGCTCTCCTCCAGTGCGGGTTCTCTGCTCTAGCATCCCAGCCTGGAACACACACACACACACACACACACACACACACACACACATACACACACACACCTCTGCCCCCACCTGGCCCTTCTGGCAGAAGCGCACTGCAGCTATGATGTGAATTTCTAAGGATGGTGGATTTGGGGTTGATAGTTTCAAAGGTTTCAGTGGTGTACTGGCTCTGCTGGTTTCTGTGCTGAGACAGAGTGCCATGTGGGGGTGTGGTAGAGTGGAGATGCTCATCTCATGGTGGCCAGGAAGCAGAGAGAAATGAGGGAAGGGTTTGAGGTGAGATGAAACTTCCAGGACTGCCCCACACCACACACACACACACACACACACACACACACACACACACGTGACCTACGTACTCCAGCAAGCCCTGCCTATGGGGTTGCCACATCCTCCTAAAAACAGCACCACTACGATCCCTGTATTAGAAATGCAGGTACTACAGTTGGTAAGGCAAAGAATGTGAGTGTCAGTTTCTGTGTCCTTGAGTTTCAGGTGGGACCCTGAGGGTGTGAAAGACTGGCATACCAGTACCCAGAGGGACAGGTGTCTGCTCAGTTCTGATGTGGCAGGGCAAGTCTCCCAAAAGACAGTGTCTTCACTAGTTGTGAGTTTGAAGCACACTTGACCCCACCCATCCTGAGACTCCTGAGGCTCTGAGGTCCTCTCATCTTCGAGCTCAGGACAGAGAAGACAGGTGTGGAATGAAGTGAGAAAGGATGGTGTCCTGGGATCAGCAAAGCTCTGACTCTGCAGGTCAGGCTCTTCTGAGTCTTAGCACCCTCACTGATGAGGCAGAGATAAGCACATCTCCATGGTGGGCTGAGTCTTAGCTTAGTGGTAGTGTTTGTTGGGTGTGTGCATCCTGGCTTCTGTCCTTATTGCAAAACAACAAAACAAAACATCTGTTTCCTGAAGTTGTTCAGCAATTCGGATACTGAATGTGAAGTTCCTCAAATTGCCCAAGGAATCTGAGGTTCCTGCTGTGATCATCATCCCACAACCATCACTGTCTACCAGCACTCCCAAGGAGACAGAGTCAGAGCCTTTGCACTTAAGGTCTGCAGAAAGTACTTGGACCTCTGGCTGTGGATGGACTTGGGTGGGCAGGTAGAGTGTTTGCCTAGCATGCTCCATGTCCTTGGTTCTATCCCCAACAACCCATAAAACCAGGTGTGTTCATGCGTGTCTATAATCCCAGGTGTAGCCATGCCACTATAATCCCAGCACTTGGAAAGTAGAGGCAGGAGGCTCAAAAGTTAAAGGTTACCCTTGGCTACAAAGCAAGATTGAGGCCAGCCTGGGCTACATGAAACTGCTGACCTGCCTATGGACTGCAAATTAAATTCTTCATTATTTCCAGTCTAGCCACTAAACAGTCTGGCTTGCTCTTTTCAGTCAGACATATTTTATAAAAATGTGTTCTGGAAGTTATTTGCTAAAGGGCCGATACAGTCTAGTTGAAGGAAGCCACAGGCCAAACATTAAAACATGTTTATTGTAGTTTGGGAGTTTCTGCTCACTGACCTATTGAATAGTCTGCAAGTACTGCCTTTGTTACCAAATAATTCAACCCAAGGAATGGTTAATTACTGTGGCCCAGAGAATGCAAAAAATTGTTAAATGCGTTAGCTTTTTGTTTTTGAGTGTGAGCTGTTCTGGCTTTGGCCAAGGCACAGTGGGAAGGGGACTCTTGTCCTGGTGTGTTTTGACATAGCCAGGGCCCTGGGAGTGTAGGGGGTAACGTCCAGCAGGTGTGTCTTCACTGGTTAGTGCTGGTGGTTTGGGGGGACCAGGATAATGGCTGTGAAGTTGCTGTTTTTAGGGTCATGCTTCCCTCAGTTGGCTGAACACTGACACCCTGATTTTATTCTTGAGCCTCTAATGCAGGAAGCCTAGCTTCTAGAAGGGCAGGCTCTGTTTGTACCTAACCAACCAACAAAATGTTCAACCTCACAGAATCCCTTGATGTTGTCAGTCTATTTTCTTGGTTTCTCTGTACTGTGAAAGCTTGAAATATCTGTACAGGAAATCTGCCATTGTCCTCCTGCAGCTGGTCCTGCAGAGGCCACACCGAGCCAGAGTTTATAGCCTCATTTGATTATTTTTCCGTTGAGAAATGTCACCTCTCTTAGAGTGATCCTAACTTTGTGATAAGGATGCCCTGCATTTAGAGTAAATAGCAACATAAGCAACGGTGTCTCCTTCTTCCTGTCTTCCACAGAATGTGGTACCCTCATCTTTCTCCTTGCACAGGATATATAAACACAGCTGCTCTTCCAAAGTGTCCTGGGACCTATCACTATTCCTTAGATCCTGCCTCTCCCCTGTGACCTGCCTAGTAGGTGTCTTTTGTTCATTCATCACATATATTGAATACCTGCTGTGTTCAGGTGGTTAAACACCCAAGGAAGAATCTGAATGTATGTATGTGCACACGTGCATGCAGTTCCCATAGAGACCAGAAGAGGGCATTAGAAACTTGAGTTATAGATGGTTATGTGTTGCCATATGGATGCTAGGATTTGAACTTGGGTCCTCTGGAAGAGCAGCAAGTGCTCTTACCTGCTGAACCATCTCTCTAGCCCAGCCCTCACAGTACTCATAGGAGAGGATGCTTAGAAATGAATGATTGTTTAAAACTCACTGGTTTTGTTCTGTTTTGAGACAGTCTTGCTCAGTTGCTCAGGCTGGCTCTAAACCTGTGCTCAAATGATTCTCCTGCCTCAGCCTCCTGAGATTATAGGTTCATGCTGTGTGTATAACTGGGTAGGATTAGTGTATGCGTTTTCGGGTGAGTGCTCCTGTCTTACAGTTTCTACTGCTGTGATAAAATATCAAGACCAAAAAGCAACTTAGGAAAGAGAGGGTTTATTTCACTGCCATTTTCACATCACGGTCCATCATCAGAGGAAGTCAGAGCTTGCCAACAGGACTCTGGAGGAGGCAAGAGCTGATGTGGGGGCCATGGAGGAGTGCTACTTACTGACTTGCTTACCAAGACTTTCTCATATCATCTAGGACCACTTACCCAGCAGTAGTATCGCAGTGAGATGGGCCCACCAGCATCAATCAAGAAAGTGTACCACTGGCTTGCCGGCAGACCAATCTGGTGTAGGTCTTTTCTCAATTGAGGCTTCCTCTTCCAAAATGACTCTACCCTGTGTGTCAAAGTGGCATAAAAACAAATCCTGTGTGCTTGAGGAAGCCAGAGAGGACGCGGGATAGAGAGGATGCTGGATATCCTGCTTCATCCCTCTGCCTACTCCCCTGAAGTAGGGTCTCTCACTGAACCCAGAGCGAGGCTGGCCATCAGCTTTTTTATGTGGGGATTTGAATTTAAATATTCATGTTTATGCAGCAAATTAAGCCATCTCCCCAGCTGCCAAGACAGAGTGCTCATCTGAAAGGTGTGTATAGTATAGACACCAGGCTGAGCACCCAAGGGATGCCTTCCTTCCCTGGCTCTAAGCCAGGCCTAAGGAGAGAGGTTATAGCTGGTCTTACTGGAGGATAGAAGAGCACATGTTGGCATGCCATAGAATTAGCCAGAGATTTAACCTCTGCCTGTATATGGGGAGACAGTTTGAGCTGCTTCACTGTGACAGCTTTGGGTAAGATAGGGGACAATGCCAAAAGAAACTGTTGGCTGCTATGTGCTGGGGGAGCCACGGGCTCTGGGGCACCTGGCAGAGAACAAGTCCTGTGTGCATAGTTCCATGCTCTGCCACTGGCTCCTTCAAGTGGGAATTTCTGCTCCAAGGAGCCTTCTTAGCACAGGGGTGGAGTGTGGAGTTGTGAGCGTGCCCTGTGAGCCAAGCACTCACTGTCTTTGGGAGTTCAGTTTGTCCTTTTGCAAAAGGATTAGTCAGCCTGACCTGTGGACTGTTTACACGGGGACCCTTACCTGAGTATCCAGCCATATTCTATGACTTGCTGTATGTGACTCTGCCTTATTGCACAGGCCTCGGGGATTGGCTAGAGTATGTAGGATGGGGAAGACTAGGGAATGGGGGAGCTCTGTCTGTGTAGCTACGGGAAGTTCCCATCCCTGCTGGGGTGATACTGGGAGGCACATCTACACCCCTGTAAATAGGCCTCACCTGTTCTTTGTGAGGGAGCCCAGGAAACTCAGCTGGCTCCCCAGAGTCAATTGGCAGAGCTGTACTTCACTCGTTAGTCATGGGGCCTCAGGAAAAGGGATTGACATTGTTTATGTCTCCCTTTGCGAAGGAATTTTAGCAATAGAGGGGTAGCCCAGAATAGGGAAAATTACCTTGGAACATCCTTCCCAGGGCCTTATGGAAATCTCTTAACCCCTGAGGTTCTGAGTGCCAATTCTGGGGGCCCATTGGCATGCTTCTCAGAAGCCCCAGAGGGGAGTGGAGGGAAGTCTCCATTGTAAACAGCCTCAGCCTCCTGAGCATACTCTAAAGCTGGTCTTTCCATCTTCCCTACCTTTCTCTTCCTGCTCCCCACTTCTCCATCCTAATGCCACTTCCTGAATAGATCACCTGCTTTCAAATCCTTCTCAAAGCTCTATTTCCGGGGGACCCAGACTAAGGCAGATAAGTGGCAAGTGTTCCAGTGTCCTCCTAGAGGAGCTGCTCGTCCTGGCTTTCATTGGGCTCCCTGGTTCCCCGACACCTCTCACGACCCTTCACTTTCTTCCTTGGAGTGAGCCTTCCATTTCCTGGCCCTGAGTGAGGGTACATCACCCTCCTTTCCTAGTCCCTGGCCTAGCTCATATGTTGTCCCCCTACCCCATTCCAGCCACCAGCCTGCTGGTCACAGATTTCCCATGAATGTTCTACAAACCCTTCAGTAGCTCTCACAGAAACAACCTCTCCAGCTGGGAGACGGCTTAGCTGTTAGGAATACTTGCTTCAAGCTGGCATGGTGGCACACCTTGAATCTCAGCACTGGGGAGGCAGAGGCAGGTGGATCTCTGAGTTTGAGGCCAGCCTGGTCTACAGAGTGAGTTCCAGGACAGCCAGGGCTACATAGAGAAACCCAGTATCAGAAAACCAAATAAATACATAATAATCAATGGATCAATCCATCAACCACTTACTGCTCTTTCAGAGGACTGGGGTTCAGATTCCAAGCACCCACATAAAATGTTCTCCTCTAACTCCAGCTCCAGGGGATCCAACATCTTCTGATCTCTATGGGCACACATGCATGCTGTATACACATATATACTCAGGTATATACATACAAACATAAACTAAATACATCTTTAAAAAAAAGCCTCCCCTCTCTCCATGTCCCTATTTCCATTTCCAGAAACTATCTCAGGGCATATATCTGGTCACCAATTTTAGAAGCTGTTTGGGAAAGTCTTTCCCCACACAGTTTCCTCTGTAACCCTCCTCCTGGTTGGCCTCATCACTGTGCTGCAGGGTTCTGCCGATCCTGGTGTTGTGTCATTTAGGTGCAGGCTCCTTTGCAGGCATTTTGAGGTGTCTGAGGTGTGGTTAGCCTGTGTCCCTGTGTGTTATATATTTTCCACCATCCAGCACAGTCTCCCTTGCTAGTTTGCCTAACTCCATGTTCCAGGTGTACCCTAAAGCCCAGATGCCTTTGCTCAGGATGCTTTTGCAAGCCATCCTGCCCAAGAATGCTGTTCAACCAAGAACATTATTCATGCAATTTTGTCATTTACAAAGCCCAGAATTGAGATTTAAGCACTTATTTTTTTTTTTTTTTTGAAAAAAAAAATCACAAAACCCTTAATGTTCTAAATAGGTTTACTACTTTCTTTTGGGGAGTGGAGGAAGGCTGCATTCATAACCACTCTTGGCTGTGGCTGACTGTGCGTGGAGCATGCCTAGTAGACTCACTGTTTCTGAGAAGTAAGTTCTCCAAAGGGCTCTAGGGAGGATGGCTGCCTCCTTTATGTTCTTTTTAAAAATCACTTGAAAATGTTTATTTTATGTGTATAGGTTTTGCCTGCATTGCATGTGTGTCTGTGCACCACATTTATGCAGCACTCAAGGAGGCCAGAAGAGGACACCAGATCCCTTGGGACTGGAGTTACAGAAGCTTGGGAGCCACCACGTGGGTGCTGGGAATTGAACCGGAATTTCTGCTAGAGCAGCAAGTGCTCTTAACAGCTGAGCCATCGCTTCAGCCTTGTAAATACCAGTGCTTCTAGTCACTGTGCATTTTTTTTCTGCTGCTGTTTTTGTTTTCTACATAAGAATTGCTGTTACTCTTTGAAATCTTTCACGTTGGTATTTTGAGTGACTTAATTTTTTGAGTGTTGATTCTATTGAACATGTCAGCAAACATTTACTTACTAAAACAGGGTAGGCTATGTGACATTTCCTCAGTCCATTCCTCGGGAATGATAACCCGGTGGAGCGTGCGTGGGTGGGGGGTGGGGGGCTGGGAGTCCTGTCCATTTTACAACGGCGGAAACTGAAGCTTGGGCATGACAATCTTCGCTCTGGCCCTCACAGCTGACATGTAATGAATGCCACCTTTCCTGGGAATGAACTAAACTAGGGCTTGTGATTCGGTTTCTAATGCCAGTTCTGCTACTAGCAGCTGGGTGACCTCAGAGACAGGCCCAGCTTTAGCTTATTGGAGTCACCCCGTGCTTTTCCATCAGTGCGATCTGCATCCAGGTGAAGAGAGCCAGGCTGTGTGGAAGAGTGGGGGAAACAGAGATTTGCGATGGGGTGGGATTGCGAAATAGGGAAGGCTTCCTGGAGGAGGGGTGGTAAAGGAGAGCTGAGAGAAAGGACAGAGGGAGACTGCTGGGTAGGGAGGAGGTGCTGGCGAGGGCGCAGAGGGAGCAGGGTGGCAGGGAACGACCCATCTTGGCCACGAGGGGCCTCAGTCCTTGGTCAGTCCAGGTCCCGGGTCGCTGGGAGGGTCCGGACGCAGACCCGCCTGCTTCTCCTCCTCCCGGGAGGGCGGGCGGCTGCAGGGCGGGGCGGGGCTGGCGCGGCCTCCTGGCGACGCTACGGCCGCTGCTCTCCGGCCGGGCTCTGCGGGCTGCTGCGGGAGTGGGACCCGGGAGGCGGAGGCGGTAAGTGAGCTCGGAGCGGGGAGGGTGTGCGCGGGACGGCGAGGGGCTCCTGCAGGTTTGCGCAGTGCTCAGCCTAAGCTCTGGACTCCGGATCCGGCGTGGCCACCGCAGTCCCGGGGCTGGAGGTGCGCTCCTGCCTCCTACACCGCGCCCTGCAGCCCAGACGCACCGAACAGTTGGTGGCGAACCTGTGCAGGGCTCTAGTGACAGCTGCGGGCGATCCGCTCGGAGCACCGCACTCCCTGCCCTGCGGTGTTTGATCTCAGCGTGCTCTTAAGGATCTTTCCTTAAACCGAACCGGCTGGTGGTCTCTCCTCTGTCCTGGCCCGCGCGCCACTCACTGTACGGTCCAGGCAGGTCACCCCGAAAGCCCTTATCCTACAAGAGCACTTTTTTTTTTTCCCTTTTGAGGGACTTTTCTAAGTTGCATCACCCTTTGGCTTCTAGACAGGTGCCTGCCTGTGGTGTTGAACAGATTTTTTTTTTTTTTTTTTTTTTTAAGAATTTAAGAGTATTTACTATGTGCGTGCCCCTTCACCACAGTAACCCTTCAACATCGAGTACCCTGCTCAAAATACGGTGGTGGGAATTTTTTTAAAGGTGACCTGACTCGCAAACTGGGCTACACACCTGGTGTGGTTTAAAAAATAAAAACCAAACGAAAGCCCCTTATCTTTATACCCTCCCTGCCTACATTCCGATTCCATGAATCTGGGGGGGCGGAGGCAGCCGGTGGGAGCATTTTAAAAGCTCCCCCGGCACCTCGTGGTTCTGGGTGCTGCCGGGTTTGGAACTCGGTAGCGCATTGCGCTCTCTGGGGAGAACCCATCTGCATGCAGGGCTCAGGCTCCTGACCCACCTCTCCACCAGGGGGGCCTGTGGACGCTGCGTACCAACCTCAGACCGCAGGTGGTGCCTTAAAAAAAAAAAAAAAAAAGAAAGAAAGAAAAGTTCCCTTTGTTCCTAACTCTGTTTACAGTAAATATTTCCAGGGGCACTTTCTACCTAGGAGGTTGGAGTGTAGGCATTAAAATCTCAAGTACTTGCCAGAGTCAAGGTTATAACTCCGGGTTGTCCTACCAGGGAAGACCAAGTGATTTGGAAAGGGATCACAGATGAGAAGGAGAGAACACTTAGGATTTGGTGAGCTCTTGTAGACCCCTACTTACTCGCGGACACACACACACACACACACACACACACACACACACACACACACACACACACACACACACAGAGTGCTACTGGCTTTTGCATAAACATGAGAGATTTCCCCAAAGTTGGAGAGATCCTGAAGACTTTGCTCCTGGCACTTGTGTCCACGTGTGTGCATTTGTGGGTTATATTTGATGTGTGCTTCGGCCCCCAGGAGCAACTGTGTGTACATTCCTTGATAGAATAACACCGGAGTTAGCAAGTTAGCGCTTCCAGTAAGGTGGCAAAGCCCAGGTAACACCTCAGCCAGGTCATTTCAGGTGACCTGGAAATGATAGGACAAAGGAAAAAGCTGGACCTATGTTTGAAGCCATATGCTTTTGGGCCACCTATATTTTATCATCACTGTTGTCCCTGTGTTAACGCTCTCTGGTATTCTAAGTCAGCATTCTCTCTCCTGGGTGTACAATATGACCACAAATCAGATCTTTGCTTTTTCCTGAGGTGCTGACCCAGTGTGTTGTCTTTTTATAGGGTCAGAATGTCCCTGGGAGGGTATTTGTGTTTGTTTCTGGCCTCTCACATGAGCCAGAGGACAGTGATTTTGAAAAATAAAAAAAATGATGGAGTGTAGCGCCTTTGGTCTGTCCCGTTTTCCTTCCCTCCTGCCACCATGCCCTGTCCTGTCACTGTGTTCAGCTGCTAGAAGTGTGACCGCTGGGGAGTTTCACCATCATAGTTGTGGCCCTGGCTCAGGAGCGGAGGTTATGTGGGATGCATGGAGTCGCAGCATGGCCTTGATCCCAAATCTTCACCCTCTGGGAAACAGATCGTGTGTGTGTGTGTGTGTGTGTACACGCACACGTGGATGTGCATGCCCAGCCATGTATGCATGAGCATATATCAGGCCATCGAAATGTCTGGTTGTAAACACCTTTCCAGTTGGGGAACAAGAGCTACCTAAAGAAGCTCTAAAACTCTTGGGATCTCGAAAGTTGTGCCTGAATAGTGGCAGTTACCTGTGATAGAGATGGGAGTGCAGTCTGGCCCTCCCCCATGTGTAGCTCAGGGTTACCAGAGACAAATTTATTATAACACTTCTCACTTTGGGATAGATAGCAGTTGTAATGTTCTGACAGGAAGAAAGTAAATGAAGAAAAATGGGATGAGTGAGTGGGGCAGCTTCAGCCGGGGGAAGGGATACATTCTCCAGAAGATGAGCTGTGATTGTCTGTTATAACCAGTCACTTAGTCTATAGAATGGCTTCAGTGTGTGTGTGTGTGTATATGTGAAGTTACTTTCTCATGCTGATCCAGTGAGGAATGATGGAATTTGTAGTGTTTCTTAGCTCTTCTCCTTTGAAACTCTTTATCTAAAAGATGCTGTTAACCTTTTCAAATGCCCAGGGGAGTAACTCCTCCCTCCCTCCCTCCCTGCTTTGGTCCTGGTGCTAAAGGGCAAAGACATAGAGAGACTGGCACCTAAGGAGAAAAATAAAGTTCAAACTTGGGTAATTTCCCCTGGGTGGTACCCAAGCACATATTTTCTTCTGTCATTTGTCATTGCTGTTTAGATGAAACAAGTTATGATATGAGAACCCAGAAGGGGGATGGGGGCCGGGAGAGGAGGGTGCTGATGGGGGTGGCACTAGGGCCGAGTGGTCTTCCTGAAGTGGGAAGCTTGCTGGGGTGTCTAGTCAAATGTCCCCACTGGGGCTGGTAAGATGGATCAGGTGGTAAAGGGGCTTGCTGCCAAGCCTAATGCCCTGAGTTTGATCCATGGAACCTACAAGGTAGATGATGGAAAGAACTGATTCCTGCATGCTGTCTCCCGACTTCCACATGCTCACCCCCCCACAGAACATCCCCATCCCAACTCCTCTGCTTTGTCCCTTCATGTGCCTGCCTTCCTGTTTCCCAAGCCAATGTTCCCAACTTGGTTTTTTTTTTTTTTTTTGAGAGATAGGGTGGGGGATGTTAGGACCTGGGTCTTTCTATAGAGCCCAGGCTCACCTCTGACTGAGAGAGAGCTCCTGCTTTAGCTTCTCAAGTGCTGGGATTTACTGCCCAGCTACATGAAGGGTGGTTGTTGTTATTTCTTTCTTTGGTTACTCATTGAGTAACTATTTAAAAAGCCACCACTGCTGGCAGAGCTCTGTCCTATCTGCCAAGTTCTTGGTCAACAGGATACAGTCCTTGAATTAAGGAGCTTGAGCCTGCAGTGGGATGGGCAGACAGACTGGGTTAAGGTGAGCTGGGTACTGCGTAGGACACAGGCTTGGCCTCGCCTGGCTTGATTTCCCTGGTGTTCATGGATAATGGAGGGCATAAGAAACACTTTCTGAGATCCAAGTTCCAGTTTATTTCATTGGGACTCTGCACTGGGTTTGAAGGGAGTGAGTTGTGGGACTGGAGGGGGTGGGCAGGGGCAGGCACCCATCAATCAGCAGGGAAGAAAGAGGGTGCTGGGCTCTGATGGATGCTCCTTACTGGAGGGCATCTAGGGGGCGGGAAAGTTTTGGTGAACTGGACAGGCCATTGGTGGCTGGTAATGGAAGCTTAGTGGCGCCCTGATTTTCACAGTGGGACCTGACCCAACCCTCACTCCACATGGCTGCTTTTACATGTTCCTCCTGAGTTGGCTGCGAGCTGCTCTCTGCTCACTCCTCAGTCTTCCAAGTAGTGCTCTGTAGGCTGACAAGCTCCCAGTTTACTAGAATAGTGACTAACGCCAGGCCTATCAGCAATAGTTACTAATGCAGGCTTGTCATCCCATTTATTCAGGAGGCTGAGTCAGAGCGTAGGTTCAAGGCTTGCCTGGGCTGAGATCAAGGCCAAGTTGGGCAACTTAAACCCTGTGTCCAAACCACCACCACCACAACAACAAAATAAGACGTTTTGTTTGTTTGTTTTGTATCAAGACTAATCTCAAACTCACTAGGTTGCTTGGTGACCTTGAATTTATTTGCTGAACCTCCTAAGTTCTGGGGTTATAGGCAGACACCACTATGCCTATTTATGCAGTCCTGGTAATTGAACCCAGAACTTCATGTGTGCCGGGTGAGTGAGTCCTACCAACTAGAGCACACCCCAGCCTAGTACTTCTATTTGTTTATGATCATATCCAAGTGACAGATTGACACTCAGCTCTTCTTTTCCTCTGTTCTGAACCCTGACTACATACAGGTCCTGGGGCCAATCATGGTGCCTGTGCTGTGGCTGAGTAGAGGTTTGCAAGTGCTGGAGTCTCACTCCAGAGCTCAGACATTGTGTTTTCAGGGGCTGGAGGGGCAGCTTAGTGGTTAAGAGCACTTACTGTTCTTGAAGAGAACTTGGGTTGGAGTCCCAGCACCCACACACCAGCTCACAACTGTCTGGAACCCCAGTTCCAGAGACTCTGACACAGCGTCTGTGGGCGCTGCACACATGAGGTGTACATATCTTCCATGTGGACAAAATACTCATGCACATAAAAGTGAGTGCATCATTTAAAAAAGATGTTGTTTTTAGTGCTTCCCTGTCCCACCCATGGCACAGTCCCTGGTTTTCCTCCCGGAAGGTATAAATATCCCAAAGACCACTGTGTCCTTTCCCAGACGCTCCCTCCACTTCTTTCCCTGGTTTAGAGAAGGCAGATTTGGCTGTTGGGGAAGGCTCTGAATGGGCCCACTCTGGGTTAAGGAGGATACACTGTCCCTACATTTCTTCAAGCTTTGCAAATCTCTGAGTTCTGGAAGTAATTGGTTATTGAGTAAGAGTGAAAAACCAAGCTTCAGTGCTGGCCTTTCTGGGTGCAGAGAGGGTCTGCAGTCCAAGTCTTGTTCATGTGGTGCATTGCAACCAAGACAGAACTTGGCTGCACTGTAATTACCTTGAGCTCTTAAATTTGCAGGTAGTCGGGGCTTGGAGCTTGATGGAACAGTCATTACTGATGAGCCCAGAACAGATTTGCATATGAGTGGCCATCACTACCATGGGCAATACCATGGACACATACACAGGATTCCTGCCCAGAAAGACTGGACTACCAGGGACTTAGAGAGTCAACAGGGAGTTAAGTGTTTAGGATTACAACACAGGGCACAGTCTATGAACTTGGACTAGGCTTTCAGTCTGCCTGGCAGCGTCTTTGTTTATAGGGTGGAGTTTGTTCCCTGCTGTCCAATCACAGTGATTTTGCTTGCCTTAACAATGGTTCAGGGCATTTTTTGGTTTGTATTTTATTATTGTTATTATTATTGTTGTTATTGAGACAGGCTCTCATGTGCTCAGGTGACCTCAGATTCACTATGTAGCAGAATATGACTGAACTTGTGATCCTCCTGCCTCTACTTCCCAGGTGCTGGGATTACAGATGGATATGGTTTATGCTGTGCTGGAAGGTGGAACCCCTGCCTGCTAGGGACACTTAACCGCCTGAGCCCAATTCTCTAGCCCTGTTGATACCTTTTAGGAGAAGGTAGAGAAAGCTTGTTTTAAAGGCCTGATTCTCTGCTATGTGTCTGTGAGCTCTTTATAACCCTTTGGAATCAGACAACTGCACTGGAAAGTGGAGAGCTTCCCTCCTTGTCCCAGTCAAGTCTCAGAAGCCTGGGCCGGGGAGCGACTGGCTGAGAGCTGTGGTTACTGTTGAAGGATGAGAGTTAGAGGCAATGGGTTGGAGAAATCTCAGTGGTTGAGACCACTTGCTGCCCCTACAGAGGACCCAGGTTCAGTTCCCAGTGCCCACATGGTGGCTCACAACCATCTACAACACCAGTTCTAGGGAATCCAGTGCCCTCTTCTAATGTCCAAGGGTAACAGGCACACATGTGATACACAGACATACATGTAGGTAAAGTACTCACACATGTAAACTAAAGTAAATGAATTGGGTGGGGAGGGGGATACATTGCTTGGGAACCATAGGGTACCATTGACCAGACTTATGATCTCCTTTGTTCATGAATTTTTGGTTTATGACTTAGATAATTTTGTCTAAGACGTGTCCAGACAGGTTTAATCCTAAATGCTTCTGCTTTTCTGGGCCTCTTGTAAGCTTTGGGAAGTGGGGAGGTGAAGGGGGGGGGGCAGGTGACTAGATTTCTAGATTTCGCTTTTAGCTTATTATGTAGGACTGGCCTTCTTAAGGCATGGGTACCGCTCCCTGAAGGCCCGAGAGTGCCAGAAGTTTCCCTTCCTCCATGGAGGCCTACCCAAGACCAGTTCCTCTCCTATAACCGCACAGGTGATCCTGTCTGTCCACCTTCCCTGTAGCTTTCCCTAGAATAGTCTCTACCAGCCAACCTGTTTTATAAGCGAGAGAAAGAACCAAGGCCATGGGAAATGGGGCAATTTGTCAAATCTGGGCAGCTTCTTGGGGTGAGATCCTGGGTTTCCATGCAGGTTTCTAACTGAGTTGCCCTCACTCCCCGCTAGTGACGACTGCCTTATACTTACTGCCTTACTGCTTTCTGTTCCTGGCTGATTCTTATTCTCTCAACTCACTCCTCTACTTCAGCAAATAAATGCATATAATGCATATATACGATATATGTGCCTTTATTTATTTAGTGATTGATCGATTAATTTTTGGTTTGTTTTTTCAAAACAGGCCTTTTCTGTGTAACAGCTCTACGATGTCCTGGAACTCATCCTGTAGGCCTGGCTGGCCTTGAACTCGTAGAGATCGACTGCCTCTGCCTCCCCAGTGCTATGATTAAAAAAAAAGAATGTACCACCACTTCCCAGCCAGATCTTTTTTTTTTTTTGGCTAAATCTTGGGATGTGGGCCCCCATTTTGCTATGGGCTAAGAGCTTGCTGGTTTCAAACAGTTGCCTCTGAAGCCTGAGTGTGGTTCTGGGCAGAGTCCCCCTCATCTGGAGCCCACTCGTTGCTAGGTTGAAGTAGATAGTCACAGTGGGTGGTGCAGAGTAATATTGATACCTAGCCGCTGGAGGTTCAGTGATGCTGCCACTCGCCCTTCAGTTCCGAGGACAATTGGCAGCCGTCGAGGACAGTGGCCTGAGCCGAGCTCCATTGAGGTGTCAGCTCAATTGACCATCTCTGGTCAAAGGGATAAAGGACCCTGCTTTCCAGAGTAGAGTTTCACTTTTCATTGATGCTTCTGGCTGGCAGGGGGCCCCTGGCCCAGAATAACCAATTTACCCTCTACTAAGCCCTCTTTAACGTCGTTTGTAATTGCTTGTGCTATTTACATGTAAATAACCCTGCTTCTAGCAGTGAAATCCCTCCACCTCTGGGTAGATAGATCCAGCCCTGGAGGAAGTCGCCAGGTGGACTGGCCTGAGATTAGCTACAGGCATTAAAAGCGTTCTCTCTCTCTCTCTCTCTCTCTCTCTCTCTCTCTCTCTCTCTCTCTCACACACACACACACACACACAATTTCTCTGTCCCTCTCCCTGTCTCCCTCCCTCCCTCTCTCTTTCTCCTCTCTCTCCCTGTCTCCCTCCCTCCCCCACTCTGCTGTCACTCTGTGTGTGTGTGTGTGTGTGTGCCTGTGTGTGCACTTATCCCCATCCTGTCATTCTGCCAGTCTTAACTGTCAACTTGACACAACTTCTAATCACCTGAGAAGTGAGCCTTAATGAGAAATTATCTAGATCAAATTTGCCTGTTGGGGATTGTTTTGACTATTCATTAATGTAGGAGACCCAGCCCATTGTGGGCCACACCATTCTCTAGGCAGGGGGTCCTGAACTGTGTTAGATGGGTGAAAGCTAACTGATATAGCAAGCAAGGATCCACACATTAATTTTTTTTTTTCTCAGCTCTTGACTGTGGAAATGATGCTGAAAGTTCCTGCCCTGATGTCCCCACAATAATGGACTAGAACCTAGAATTGTGAGCTGAATAGACAAACTGCCTCTTCTAAGTTGCTCTAAGTTAGGGCATTTTATCAGAGCAACGGAAATGGAACAGGACACTCATGTTGTTTAAGGGGTTAATTAGCCAGTGTGAAGGCGCTACTGAGATTCCAGGCTGTGCCTTTAAGTCATTGCCATCATTGTTGTTATTATTGTGGTGCTGGAGATCAAACCCAAGGCCTTTTGCACATGCTATGCAAGCCTTCTGGGAGCCAAACTCCCAGCCAACAGGCCCCCCTTCTGCAGTGTTTTTAGAAGCTGTACTTAACACATGAGTGTAAGGGCAATGCTGGGTGATATGGGCAACAACTGAAGAGTACCTGGGTCTCATACTGGGTAGTAACTCTCTTGCTCTGCCAGCAGTTCTTACACTGACACGTGCTGACTGTAGTGGATCTGGAGGCAGCACAGTCCGGGCATTGGAAGTGTGAAGAGTAGGTTTAGGTTGCTTGGCTGCTATCTCGGTTTCATCTGTGGCTGTCCCTGTGTGTATTTTGTGACCTCTTGTGCCTCGGTTTCTTCATTTGTGAAAATGATAACTCCTACCTGAAGATTGGTATGAGGGTTAAGTCACCCTGGGAAGTACAGAGTGAAAACCAAAGCTTGGCTCAGGATCTGAGTTGTTAGTAGAGCAGTAACCATTTTATTTTGGGCTGCGGTGTGTTGGGCTGGGGTTGCTTCTGGTTTGGGAGTCTCTCCTACATTTTTTTAAAAAAAGATTATTTTATGTGTATGAGTGCTTGCCTGAATGTGTGCATGTGTACCGGTGTATGTAAAGTACCTTGCCCGAATGGGCGCTTATGTACCGTGTATGTGTGCAGTACCCGTGGAAGCCAGAAGAGGGAGTCTGATGTCCTGGATCTGCCATTACAGATAGTTGTGATGGGTTCTGGGAACTGACCCTGGGTAGTCTACACCAGCAGCCAGTGCTTGGAACCTCTGAGTCATCTCTCCAGTCCCTGGGATTTTTTTCTTTTTAAATTTAAAATTTCTGGTTGATTTGTTTGGTAAAATACACAATGTGAAAATTACATTTCAGTGGGATGGAGTACATTCATGGTGTTGGGCAACCATCTTCACTATCTGATTCTAAAACCTCCATGTCCTCAAATGGAAACACTGTATCTACATTTTCCCTGCCATCAGGCCCTGGTGGGTCTTCTCTCTGCCTCTATAGAAATGCCTATTCCAGAGATTTCACAAACACGCATCTCTGCTGTTGTCTTCTGTGTCTGGAGCCTTTACTGATATATGCAGTCAAAGCTCCTTTCTATCTTGGAATCATTTACCAGCTCTCTAGTGCCTTTTACCAATGTCTCTTTTGGGGGGTTGGGGGTGAGAGTTGGGGGTGGACAAGGTCTCACTATGTAGTAGTCCTGGCTAGCTCAATATGCAGACAAAGCTTGCCTCTGTATTCCGTGTTAGGATTAAAAGCATCCTTGCTATCTTCACCAGTGTCTCTTTGTAGAGTGTCCTTGCATTGTTTTTATCAGGCCTGTTGTTCTCCGGTTTCAAGTTTTAAAATGCCCATCTTTAATCGGCTCTTTGGATCCTTTTTGACTCTCCTTAATTTTCCCACTTTTCCCATCCCACGCTTCCAATGACCCTTGACATGTTCACTGCAATGAGGCGCTCTTGCTAGGCTCACTGTGCGCCCAAGAATAGGTTTTCTTAGGTGTTTTCTTTCTGCTGGCAATCACATTGCAGGAACACACAAGGAGACCCTGTCCCTGCCCCCCCCCCCCCCCCCCGTTGTGCTTAATTTCCCGAGACAGCATGGCAGGTTTTCAAAACAAGTGTCTGGGAGACGCCCGCCAGGCCCCCTTTATTCCTCACTTTAAAAGCTTTCCGCCAGGAGAAGTGGCCCTCAATTAAGTCATTTAATAAAAACCTCCCTTCGTTTTAAAGCATTCTTGGGCTGTGTTTACATTGCATGCCACCGAGGGCTTCTAAATGAGGAGCTGTGGAGTGAGGGATCCTTAATCTGTGCCCTTAATAATATCCTTTGCTTTAGACTCCAGGCAGAGGCCCTGCCAGATTTGTAGTTTTGTCATTGACCCAGACCTGAGGCCTGGAGGTGGGGGGCTGGGGAGGTGTATGTGTGTTGGGTGTTCTGTGAGGGGGTAGAGGTAAGAGATTTCTACCTTAGAGAGGCCTGAAGCTACACAGAGATGCAAAACTAGCTCTCTGGAGAGACTATATGGAGCTGAAGCTTCCCTAGGAAGAGCAACTGTCCCTTTTCTCTCAGCCACCCCTTCACGTGTTCTCAGAGTGAGGGCTTCAACCGAATGACGTTTTAAAAAAACACTCAGGGGAGCCAAGTGAGCTCTGGGGGTCTGGGCTTTGGGCCCCCGCCTGGCTGGAGGCTGCCTGGGGCTGGGAGACCCAGAGCTCTATTTTTTTTTTCCCTTTGGCTCAGGTGAGGTGATGGAGAGTCCAGCAAGAAACAGCAGGCCTGACTTTTCACATTCTCCAAGCACTTGAGAATTTACCATGAAGTGGGGGCGGGGGAGCAGGCGGTGGGAGAGCCAGGCCCTCAAATACAGCAAGCTGTAGCATAACCTTTTGTTTTTGCTAGTGTTGTTCTGGTGTTGGTCCAGGACAGGCGTGACAGAGAACCCCAGTGAGTCACTGGCTCAGGTTGGGGTCCAGCCAGTCAGAGCTGGCCCTGCTCTGCCCAGGACTGAGTCCTTGTACCCCCCCTCCCCATTATGAGATGTGTGCAAGGTGCTTACAGGCGTTTAGAGAGGCTTCTTGCTTTGCTTTCCTACCTGGTGGGCTTGTGACACCTGTGGGTCATGGTGGGTGTCACGTTTGGCTTCTGGAGAAAACATGGGGAAGCTATGCCTGATCTCTGTAAGTTTCTGAGGTGGACACCCTGAGGACAGGGGTCTTTTCCCAGTGCCTTGACGAAAAGGCTTCGTGGCCTGTGCTGTTCAGTGTGTGAGCTTCACAGCTTTCTGAGTGGAGATGGACACTGGGAGGGAACAGGCCTGTTCTTACAAATTGTCCTTTAGAAACCCCAGGGAGAAAACGTCCCATTTACTAATGAAACACAGACAGTGGAGTTAAACAATAGGATACCCCACCCACCCTCCCAGACAGGCTTCCACTGTGTAGCCCTGGATGTCCTGGAACTCACTCTGTAGACGAGGCTGGTCATGAATTCAGGCTCTGCCTCCTAAGTGCTGGGATTAAAGGTGTGTACCACCACCACCACGGCTCTGTTTTAGGATTTTTTTTTTTTTTTAATGCTTTATATTTAACAGTTGTGTATTACTTGGAGGAATTCAGCTATCCTTTTTAAGTAATCCCATGGCATTTATCCACTGTGCCTGGGCAACCAGGTTTGGGACTGGTGGGGTGGGGGAGGGGATTTTAAGGAGAGGCAACAGAAGGCTCTGGCTAGGACAGTCTGAAAGTTGACCTAGTGGAGGACAGGGGTCTCCCTTAGTTGTATCTGGTTAATGTACAGGGGAAAAGCCCAGCCTCGAAATAAGGTCTTTTTTTTTTTTTTTTTTTAACTTCCCTAGTACCCGGCACAGAATGAGACACATTTGAAGAATGAATGGATGTTTAGGTCAAGTCCCAAAGCAAACTTTATGAAGTATACAGCCCAACCTACCAGCTCAGCTCAGCAAGAGTTCATGTCCTGCTGGAAATGTATCTTGCAAATAAAACTCAGCTGTCATTTCTGATTTGCTCTGAGCTCTCAGACCAGTTCATTGCTGGGAATTAGTCTGAGGGTAGAGCTTTCTGTTTATCTGTCCAACACTGACAGACATCTGCAGTGCCAAGGTCTGCAGAATAACGCCGGGAAGGAAGGGGTTTTACAGAAAAAGGGTCTAGCAAAATCTTCTTGGAGGGGGCTTACACATGGTGTGTTTGTAGTATGTGGCTTCTAGAAGTCTGTGTGTCTTTTTCTTTTTTGAGATCTGGTCTCACTTAGGTAGCCTTGCTCTACCAAGCTGGCCTCAAGTTCAATGAGATCTGCCTGCCTCTACACTCTTGGATACCCTGGAGCAATGCAGCAGGAAATGCTATCTTGATTGTAATTCTTTGTATTAAGAATAGAACCCCTGATAGCAGCCAGTGAGATAGGAACCTTCAGTGTCTGTAGAAAGGTATGAGCCTGCCTGTTGGTGTGGAGAGAGCTACATGCAACAGCATCCCAAGCATGATTCTCCCACATGGGCGAGCAATGGAACACTTTTTCTGGGAGTGTGATCATGGGATAGTAGACTTTTGAGTGGTGCTGTTCATCATTCCCTTGCTCCAGGGCTGACTTTCTGGGTTGCTTCTGGTAAGGGATGCTCCATGAAGTTCCTGGGTTTTAGCATTAAGCCCTTCTGTAACAGTCACCGGATACCCACACTGCCCAGACAATGATGGTGTCTGATGTCATTGAACTTTGCTACAGCCATTTCCTTTGGAACAAAATGAAAAGCTTTCAACTTTTACAAAGGAAGGAAAATGCATCGTTTTAGCATGCCTTCTCTGCTGCAGCCTGAAAGGACCCCACAGTTGAAGCTTTCTCAAATGTGTGTGTATGAGTCATATATATATGTATATATATATTTATATAAATATGTATATATACATATACACACATATGTATATATGTATATATGTCATATATAATGTCCTTAGACATATTTGGAATTAGAACATTGTTTCCCAACTGTTGGTTATGTTAGACTGAGATGCAGAAAATCTGACCTCTTTGGCATATTATGTTCTGAAGTTGACTTGATTTAAATTTTGTGTACGTGTGTTTATGAGAGAGAGAAAGCGAGTGAGTGAGAGAGAGAATGTGTGTGCACATGCATATATGACATGATGTTCATGGTCCCTTGATGTAATTTTAGTAAAATCCTCCTGGCTTTCATACAGTCTACTATATTCTCCCAAGTTTGTGGTGATTGGAGTGTGTCGTTTTAGATGAATTCTGCACCATTGTCAGAAACTGTGGTAATGGCCTCATTGTCAGTCCATCTCATTAAGGGAACTGAGGCTCAAAGAGATTAAGTACGTTTCCAAGATGATACAACTGGTAAACAGTGGGGCTGGGTTTGAACCCAAGGACGTGTGCGTTAGTTAAAGCAAAGGCTGGTCAGAATGAGTCACATTCAATCTGCAGGCCGACCTTATAAACTGGAGGATGCGTTTATGGTGTTTCAATGATCTGAGCTAATCCAAATCCTTTACCGCATGACCAGCATCTAAAGTTATTTCACCCACAGGCATATGCTTTGCAAATTGAGTATAAATCTGGGATACATGAAAGGATAGTAAATTTAGCCAGTCAACATGAAACACTCATAACAGAGGGCTGGCTGTCTCCTCTCCTTCCTTGGGGAAGAAAGATGAACTGGTTCAGTTCCCAAATGACTCCTCCATTCCAGATGAATTATTCTGCCAGAATAAAATATTCTTTCTCCTGCAAAAACCAGCTACTGCTTTTAGAGCCTCCAGTCATATTTTTTTCCTCTCTCTCTTCAATGGGTGATTAATCCTGATGGGGTGGCTCTGGCCAGCTTCCTTTTTCTGTGACCTCAGAGGCAGCATCTGCAGTGTGACGAGCTCTTCTTGAAATGAAGTTGGGGCCATGTGCTTCTGGATTCCTTGGGCCCCCTGCCTGGCTTCTGGGCTGCGAAACAGATAAGACAGGAATTGAAGAGATGAGGTTGCAAAAAGATTAAGGGTTCAAAGCCTAGAGCCCGACACCAGCTAAAACGTTAGTAGGTGTTTCGCTGCAGCTGCTAATGTCAAGTAAGGAGCTCTACCCGGAACCGGGCACCTTGTTTAATATTACTGCATAGACATCACTTAATTCTCCTCGTGTTTCCATGAAGCAGGTGATGTGTTCACCTTCATTTTCAAGTGAGAGACATTGAAGAAATTGACTCAAGGCCACACAGCTCTTAAGCAGTGGCAGTTACCGCTCAGACACAGGTTTTATTTATTTATTTTTTTTTTAAGTAAAATATATTAAGTCATAAGGATCCAGAATCTTGTACAGGTTTCCCCATGCTTTGTCCCGGTTACCATCCTTTAACAGTAGCCACTGTTCATTACCATATGTAAGTTTTCACTGAGCTTCGTAGAAAATGGAACGATTCACAGAGCACGTACCGTTTTGAGTCTGACTTTATTTAGAAGACTTTTTACATTTATTTATTTGTTTTTTGTGTATGGGATAGCATGCATGTGAGGTTAGAGGGCAACTTGCTAGAGTAGTTTCTTTCCTTCCATCATGTGGGTCCTAAGTATTGGAACTCAGGTTATCAGGCTTGGTAGCAAGTGCCTTTACCCACTAAGCCTTATTTTGTTTTTGTTTAGTGTTACATTTGTGAAATTAGTCTATGGGGATTGAACTAGTGTGTGCTAGGCAAACACTCAAACAACTGATTTGCATTTTCATCCCAACAAGAAACAACAGATGCACCGAGTTAGGGTGGTACATGCCTTTAATCCCAGATGTCCGAAAAGCAGAGGCAGAAGGATCTCTGAGTTCCAGGCCAGCCTGGTCAACAGAGAGAGTTCCAGGACAGCCAGGGCTGTACAGAGAAACAAAGAAGAAGAAAAAGAGCAAACAATAGATGCTTATTACATGAAACATTTTTGAAATTATGAAAAAAAAATAAGATGAAAACTTAAAACCATTTTCAATTTTACCACTGGCAGTTGTTAATCTATGGAACCATTTCCCAAGCAAGCATTTATTTATGTGTATGTGTAGTTTTTCCTTTGTTTTTGTTTCTTTCCTTCAATTCTAAGTTAGCGTTATTTTGTTCAGGGTATTTTCAATTCGTATATAATGATTGGAGAACAATGAATGGAAAGTTTAGGAATAGAGACATGGTGACAGGATTCCCCCCCCCCCCAATTGTGTTTTCTGCACGTCTTTGGAGGAAGAGGAAAGAGGACAGGAAGTCTCACTGACCGCGTGCCCATGCCCCATTGTGAGGGCTGGGTGCTCTCATTCCCAGAGGAGACCAGAGCATATGGAAGGGGGATTGGCTCAGCAGTCAGTGGGCAGACACCATGTTTGAGAAACAGTCTCGATCCTGCCCTAAAAACTAAGCATGTTGGGAGATGGGGTGTGAACTGTTTGCTCAGACTGGACTGGCAGGTTGTTTGGTTAGTTGCGGAGGACTACATCTGTACTGTGTTAACCCACCCGACGTGTTCACACAGCACAGCACCTGGATGGACAGTAGTACATAGAGTGCAGGCCTCCTGCTTGGGACAGTTGCCTTCAAAAGTATTGAATCCACACTTTTGTTGTTCGACATTAAGTGTAAGGGACAGCAGGTAAAGGTATTTGCCACTTAGCTTGATGACCACAGTGGGACCTCTGGGGTAGGAGGAAAGAACTGACTTTTGCAAGTTGTCCATTGACATCTACATATGTGCCATGGTGCTCCTGATTACATGTGTACACACACACACCACATACACACCTCACATAAACACACTCGTACATATACACACACACACACCACACATAAACACACATACCAAACATACACACACCACACATACACATACACACACACCACATATACAATATACCACACACATACACACCACATACACACACTCCACAATACATACACACACACACCACACATACACATATACACACACCACATATACACATGTACCACACACATACACACCACATACACACACTCCACAATACATACACACACATACCACACATACACATACACACACACACCACACATACACACATATCACACACATACACACCACATATACACGCATACCACACACACACACATACACACACACACACCACATACATAATGCATATCCACACTCCTGCAAGTAAATAGGTGTATTGTAAAAGAAATTTAAAAAAGAAGGAATTCAACCTTAAAATTCCAATTATAGTTAAATAAATTGTGGCATTGTGACATTACTGACTGAAATCTAAGTCACTGTGTTGTAAAAAGTTAAACCATGCTTCACTTTTTTTTAAACAGCCTTCTTATTTTGGCCAATAAAAATCTTGTGGGTGAGAGAATAGAAGAAGAAATAGTACTAGGCATGATGGTGCACATCTTTAATCCCAGCACTGGGGAAGGCGGAGGCGGGTGGATCCAAGTTCTAGGCCAGTCTGGTCTACATATCCTGCCTCATAAAGAATGAAAGTGCTACCATGTTGGCTTTTTTCTGTCTTGTTGCTTGCAGTGTCTTGGACTTGTCTTAAGAGTGGAGAGCAGAGTTCTCTGCTGAGGAAACCTCACTCCCCACCCCCCCACTTCTCCTCCTCCCATTGATTTCCCCGTATTCTCTATACTCTCCCCTTGGTTCTGATTTTTCCACAGGATGTTCTTGCAAGCATTTGAGGAGTTGAGTAAACGGTGCTGGTGGAGTTTAAAGGCTTCAGCTGCTGTGATCTCTGGCCTTTCTGTCTTAGATTAAGCCACTGTTAGGGGCCTCATATTTTCCTGTCCTAGCCCATGGGAATATATTTCTTACCCCTCTGAATAGGACTTTGAGATGCAGATTCAAATACTGTGAGAAGGTAGTGGGGATGCAGGCACCTGAGACTCCGGCTGGCTGCATGCATCCACAGTGCACCCATGCATTCTTTATTTCAAACGGAAAACGGAGGGTTGGGTACTTTTCCAGCTCTCCTGAAGAGGGGAGGAGGTATTTCCAATGATGTCAGCCTGAAGCAGTGGATCACAGAGCTGGACTTTCCACAGCGTCTTCCAGGGACAGCATGTCAGGGGAGTGTTTAGAAAGTGACTATGAGGGAGCTTTGATTGCTAGCTAAGGATGAAGGCGGTCTGTCTGGCTCTCAGGGCGACCATCATGGTGGTCTTGGCTGGAGCAGTGTGTCCCTGACTCATGCTGTGCTTTCTCGGTGGGTAGGACCTCCTTCTATGGGGCTGGTTTCCTGCAAACATTTAGGCTAAGACTATGGTGCTGAGAATATGATACTGTTTTGCATTACAGTATGTTTGAAACACTTTCGATGGTGTAAAGCTTCTTTTGATGAAATAAAGGGTAAAAAAAAAAAAAAAAAAAAAAAAAAAATTCCCAAGCTCACAAATCAAAACCCGGAGAAAGAACCATTTGTGGATGCTCGATTGTTTGTTTCCAAACAGGTTTCATTGACTTTGAAGAGCAGGAAGGCCTGCCCCATTGTGCAGCCCTGGGCTGAGCTGTAGTGCTTTTGTGGAGAAAAGTGAATTCCCTGACCTAACCTCAGTGGCTGGAGTATTTGCTTCTGGAAACCATTATAGAAATACCCAACACTTGAAAGGCAACATCTGGCTAACTGGAGGCAAGCTGGCAAATAATCTAAGTAGAGGTGATGCCGTGGAGGACAGAAACATTCCTAGAGAATGCCTGGGGTTACCATCCTCCAAGACTAGTGAGGCATCTGGCTCCTCCATCACCTGGGTGGAAACCTGGGGTGGAAGACACACATGCTGCCAGGGAAACCAGGGACTTCCCCTTAACCTATCCAGGAAGAGACTTCCCACACTCCTTGTTGTTCCCAAAGACACCTCAGTATGATTGCTGCCTAGGGAGTGCCCTGGGCCAGTGTTCTGTGGGCAGCTGTGGCTTCCCCTGCAATTTGAGGTGTTGACTTAGGCTGTTAGAAAAAACGCCTCTGCCTCTTGGCCCTTTCTCAAGGCTGCCTGGGCTCTTGTTCTCATTAACTGGGCTCAGAAGTCCAGGGACCTGGAAGCCTTGTGGTATTTCTAGGAAAATGGCTTCGCTCTTGCTCTCTGTACTCCCGCTAACTCTGGAAAAGCCCAGCCTTATGTCTTTGGAAACACTGGAGCTAAGCACTTTCCCCTTCTGCCCCCTGGGCACACGACTGCCACATCTTCAGGGATTTATGGATGGTGAGGTTCCCCACCCCCTTTTTCTCATAGTATGTAAGGTGTTTATTTTCTCATGAAGAATGCTGTTCTAACAAATCCCGTGAACCTGTCACGGATTTTCTGAAATCAAGTTTCTATGAAAAGCTGTGCGACGGGCACCCTGAAGAAACTTTCTGAGGAATATGGGCCCTTCTGTCAAATGTTTTTTGCAAAGGGTGCATTGTCATGTAGAAAGGCTTTGCCTGGCAGCTTTGTTTTGTGCTTTTCAGCCCTTGGCTGTGGTTTCTCAGCTTTGGGCGCTGGTCTGAATGAAAGACTGCAGTTTAACTTCTTTCTGGTCCCTTCAGCTTTCATGCTCCCTTGAAAAGCAAAGGCAGAGAATACCACATTTCCTCCCCATAGGGAGGTCACCGAGTGACTCCCTCAAACCACTCAAGCTAAGAGCCTGAGTAGATAGCCCAACATGAATAAAGCCCTCCTAATTCTGCCTCGAGAGACCTCAGCAAGGTGGAAAGATCAGAGGACTCCAAGATGTCCCGTGAATATTAATGAAATTAAGCGGTTATGAATATTCATGAGGCCAGTGGACCTGTCGTGAGATGGATGACAGTTCATGGAGGTAAGGTAACCATTTTCCTACTTCCGAAACACGGTGGACTCTGCCACTCACCCGATTCCCCAGCCGACCTCATTGCCACATCTATATGGTGCTCTTAGCTATTGGTGCTGTGTACATTCTTGGTGTCGAGGCCATGCTCCTGCTCCGTGTCCCTCATCCTACTGTCCATAGGAAAGCCAAACTGGTGTCCCCTCTCTCTAGGGTGAGTCTTGCACTCTCACGTCTGGCTGGCATACCTGATTTCTCATGTTGCCTGTGGGTCACCATGAGGTGCTACTTTTTTTTTTTTTTAATAACATGTTATGTATATTAGTAGAGGGTGTCAGAACTTAGAGTTACAGACAGTTGCTAGTTTTCATGTGGGTGTTGGGGATTGAACCTCTGGCAGAGCACCCAGTGCTGTTAACTACTGAGCCATTTCTCCAGCCCCGAGGTGCAGTTTTAATTTGGGAACTGTGGCCCTTTCTGTGTGTGCCCTCAAGTAAGAACTCCCTGCTCTGGTCAGCCTGCCTTGTCCCTGTGTATTTTTTTTTTTTACCTCTGTCCTTCTGTAACCTGTAGCTCTTTTCTGTAATGAACTCAACAGCGCTGGGGACATGAATGGACTGAGCCTTTCGAAAAACTCTTTGAAGGATGCAAGTTTTAATACAAATGCTAGTGATTGATTCATTTGTTTATTCATGTATGCATACATGCAAGACATTTTCCCACTACCTGCTGTGTGCCAGGTCCTATTTTAACCCTAAAGATCTGGCTAACAAAAGGCCCGATCCTGACAGCTTGAATGGTAGTGGAGGAGACACAATAAACACAAGGGCAGATAAGGCATGTGAGAGTGTGATAAGAGCCAAAAGAACAATATGGCCAGATAAGGTGGTCTGCAGGGCCGGGCCCTCCCTTATCAGAAAGGCCTTTCCTATGAGCTGTCGAGCTGTTGGGAGAGTTTCTCAGAAAAGCAACAATAAGCCCAGATCTACAGCTGGCCTGACCACTTGGCTGTTCAGAGGAAGGGCCCTGACTTGAAAGACTCTCAGACATTCATCACAGGGCTGGAGGATTGCTAGTGTGTTCTGAGAGCCCAAGGGAGCTGAAGTAGCCGGAGTGAGGGGGAAAGACGCAGGAAGTCATCTCAGGGGAGGTGGTGGGGATGGGTGGGCAGGGCATGAACTTTGCAAATCATCCTTAGGGGTCCATTCAGACGGAAGCTGAAAGTCTGTTGAGAGTCCCAGAAGGATGCTGGTTGCTCAGCCCAGCGAGGCAGCCAGGATTTGCTGTGCAATTAATTTTGCAGTCATTACAAGGTGGTGTGACTTGGTGATGGGTGTGTGTGTGGGGGGGCAGGGTACATGGGGGGAGTGAGAACAAGATAGGAACTGAAAAGCTGGGTTATATCCGGAAACCAGACACTTGCCTGTTCCAGAAAGTTTTAAGCACAGCATACACTGTGGTCATCAAGCTCTCCCAGGAGCTCTAAACCATGGCTGCCTGTCCCCAGCTGCTCATCTGGCTTTGTGTACAGTATAAAACACTGACTCATTTGTCAAAACATTGAGTGCTTAGAAACCTAGTAGCCTAATGTTTTCTGGGCTAGTTAAAATGTGTGCTCCATGGCTATTGTTTTATTTCTGGGCCATGCATAGGATGTTCGAAAGGCTTGGGATGGAGAGTGGTTGGGGTCTTCTGAAGACTGGAGGTGGCCATCAGCCATCCATCTGCCTCTGCTCTCTGGAGGTGGCTTTCCTGTGTACATGAGGAGTCAAGACACTGGCCATCTTGCCTGACTTGGTAGCACTTACAGCAACCTGATGTTTGGATGGCTTTTCCTTTGTGCTTAGCAAATATACTGAGCAGAGAGAGACTCCCCTTCTGCTTTGCTTTTCCCAGTTGCTTTTGTTTTTACCATTCCAAGCATGTTTAATGAAAATTTTGGGAAAAAAAAAGTCCCATTGTGTCTGTGATTTTTTTTTTTTTCATCAGAAAGCTTATTAGAACAATGAGTTGGGGTTGGTATATATGGCTCATGGGGGGGTAAAGGCACTTGCCAAGCCAGATCACCTGACTCCAACCCTTGGGACCCAATGATAGAGGGAAAGAACCAACTCTGACAAGTTGTCCTCCGACCTCCACGCTCATGTCTTGGCATGTGTGACCACTTCAGCCCATATACTGTATGATCTCCCCTCCCCCATGAACACAAATGCAATAAAAATGAAGAATAACTAGTCATTTGCTGCCCAAACCAAAACATTCCCTCTTGATATTTAAATTTTGTCTGTTTCAGACAGTTGGCTTCTAGCCTGAAAGTATTTTAAGACTTTATTCTATGTGGTACTTTCATAGGGCGTTGAGATGAGGGTGGGTAGAAGCTAAGGGCTTCTATGATCTCCTGTCTGTCCATATCTGGCTGAAATCTTGCAGAGTAGACTCTTAGAAAGAAAGCAGCCCATCCCAAGATGAAGGCCCTCGCACACCACACCCAATTTGTTTATTTTGCTGGAGGCAGACAGAGTTAGGTTTCCCTGAGGCCTGGCAGACACACAGGCATAAACTGAAGTTATTTTCTTTGATAGACACCACCTCAAGGCTGTCTGGTCTCCAGCATTCCCAGTCTGGTAGTTGTCTTTGGGATCACAGGGCCCATTACTCTGGAACCATAGTCTCAGCCATCGTCCCAGAGTGAAGTTAATGGGTATTAGTGTCCTTTCTACCATCTCTCTTGCCTCAGGCAGCAGAGGAATTGTTAAGAGACTATCTTAGACTCCCTCAAATTTGTTTATTTTACTGATCTATTTATTTTGAGACAGGGTCTCACTATGAAGCTCAGGCTGGCCTCAGACTCATTGTGCAGCCTAGGCTGGCCTCAAATTTGAGATCTTCCTGCCTCATCCTTTGAGGTGCTGGCATTAAAGGTGCATGACCCTATACCCCACTCAAAGCTGACTTTTGACTCCTTGTCCTGGTCCTGTGTGTATTCGTTGCAGAGGACCTGGGTTTGGTTCCCAGCACCCACATGGCAGTTAGCAACTGTTGGTAAGTCCTGTTCCATGGGAGCTGGCACCCTCTTCTGACTTTTCTTAGGCACCAGAGGCACACAAGGCATACATACATTGTCAAAACACATAAAAATAAATGGTAAAAAAAGAAAGGAAAAACGGGTGAGCTGGAGAAATGGCTCTGCTGGCACAGTGCTTAGAAGACTGGACCGAGGCAAAAAGTCAGGTGTGGTGATGTGAGCTTGGAGACCAAGACAGATAGATCCCTGGGACCAGTCTAATTGGTAAGCTCCAGGCCAGTGAGAGATGCTGCCTTTTGTTTGTTTTTGTGTAGCTGTGGCTGTTCTGGAACTCTCTCTGTAGACCAGGCTAGCCTTAAACTCAGCCATCCTCCTGCCTCTTTCTCCTGAGGACTGGGCTAGAGATGCTGTCTGAAACGAGATAAGATGCTGTCTTAAAAATGGCTTCTAAGACATGACACCTGAGGTTGACCTTTGGCCACTACGTGCACAGGTGCACATACACATTCTTTTGCATACATGTGTGTACCTCCTCCAGCACATACATTGTGAGCCCTAGCACACATACATATACACTTGAAGAAATTGTTAAAATTGGCCCTGGCCTGTGAGGGTTCCAGACAATTGGAAGACACTCAGATAAAGTGTAGGTGTGGCTGTGTGTTCTCAATTGAACCTAAACCAGGGAGTTGTTTTTCTTATGAGAAAAATGGAGAGAAATATGTCCAATAAAAACCATGTTTGGTTTGAAAACCCAGACAACTTAGGAAAGAGTCAGGAACAGAAAGTTCCCTGCAGGGTGCTTTTCCCATGCAGTGTTTTGCATTTGGACTTGTCAGTTTGGGGCTTGGCTGGAGGCTGTGGTTCCCTCCCTATCTGAAGATTAGAGGCCCCAGCCATGAGCACAACAAAGTATTTGATACTTACAGGGTGGGGCAGGACTCTGAGAGTGAGCACTACCTCTCAGTAAGCCATGCTATGGCTGAGTGCAGGGTTTTCGGTCTGCAGTTTGAGGACCACTGTTTAGGAGGGAACCTGATTCAGGGAAAGTGGGCAAGTAAAGATCGTGGAATGGCTCAGAATTGTCATCTACCAGTATTAAGCACGATGCACCCATGCCTTAGTTTCTTTCTGCTTTTGCTAAAAAAAATAAAAATACATTTTCCTTTTTGTGTATGGTATATGCATGTGTGTGCAGGTATGTATGCAGTTAAACATGTGTGTGATGAAGGCGATCTGATGCCCTCTTCTGGCCTCTACAGACGGATGGACGAATAGACAGCAGACACACACAGATTATAAATTATAAAAGATTAAACTATTAGCAAATTAAATGTTGGCATTATCAATTTTTAAGCATCAGTTTGGGTGTGCTGAGTGTCACCTGAGGGCCTCTGCTGACAGAGTCACCGTCTCCTTTTGATATCTGGGCTCATTTCCTCTTGGATCTAGAGTTCTGCATCAAGCCGTCTGGGGTCGGAGCATTCAGTGCTGTCTGCACTTGCTCGTTCTTTCCTCAGCCCTGCAAAGTTATTTGTAGAATCCGGTCTGTGCTCCCGACACCTCAGAAGTCAGTCAGAAGGGAGGAGGAGTTGACCCTTATTGCATTGTACTCTCTGGAAGAGCTACGCCATCTGAGAGGACAGTGGCTGGGTGTTGTGGAAGGCTGCCTTCCAACTGTCTCCAGCCAGTTGATTATATAGGGAGAAGGGGATGGACAAAGGCAGTTGCTTTGGAGCTCAGTCCTACTCCTCTGGTCAGGTGCCCATCTTTCTGCGGCCTGTGCTGTCTTTCATTGTTGCTATTGCTCCTTGCTCTCTTCCTTCATTCTGTGGCTGGCTGGGCTCAGGCACTTCTTGAACTGTTGAGCCAAGTTACTTCCTGCTCACTCCAGCCTTGTCCTCTTGCAGGGGCATGTGCTCTGGGAAATGGTTAAATGTTGGCACAAGCCAACATTTAAAAGTGTGTGTGTGTGTAGCTGATTATAATGTGTGTATGCATATTCCTTTCTGTAACATGAAGTACAAGTGAGTCTTCATAATACAGAATGTAAAAATTTTCCCATCTGCCCTTTCTGCCACCTATGAAGTATTTGGTGACGGGGAACTCACAGGTTAGCTGTGGGGACATTTCTGCCATGTGCTACTCAGGACCCACCAAATTTCTTCCCCTCTCTCTGTGAGACAGGTCTTACTGTGTTTCCCATGTAGACCAGGCTGGCTTCAAACTCACAGAGATCTGATTGCCTCTGTCTCCCACATGCTGGGGTTAAAAGCTTGTGACTTCAATGGCCTTTGGCTCACTTCTGTGTGCGGTTTCTTAACACTCTGCAGCACCTCATGCAGTTTCCTGCTCTCCCAGTTCTGAAAAGTTTACTAAACCAAGTGCATCAAATGCTCCTTGGAAAATTCCAGCCAAGCTCTGTTTTTATGTTTTTAGTTACCAGAGCTTGTCTGGTAATGAGACAGGTGCCAATGATGGGCCTGAAGCCATTTTTGAGAGTAACGCTGATTCTCTGCTCCAGGCTGGAGGTTCATAGGTAGTGGGCCCAAACCACCTTCTCCCAGGGGCAAGCAGGAGTGAGGTCCCCCAGTGAAGAGGCTAACTTCCCAGCTAGCTGTGCAGGTAAGGCTAGTAAGATCTACAGAAAGCTCCTTGCTCCTCAGTGTCCTGCCTCCCATTTCCTGTCTCTAAGCTCCTTCCTGCAGTTATCTGGATGTTTTCTGTACATGTAAAGACATTAGGGTTGGAATCTTTGGTTCTCGGATTCCTGTCCTCATTGACACTAGATTCCCATCTCCAGCATGCCTGTGAATGGGCAGCCACATCCAGTGATGAACATTTGCTGTCTGTAGTTGGAATTTTCTTTGGGCTACCAACCAGCTCCCAAATAAAAACATGAAAACTTATTAATTATTAATGCTTGGCCTTAGCTTAGGCTTGTTCCATTAGCTCTTTAATTTAAATTAACCTGTTTCTACCATCTATGTTTTACCTCAGGGCTTTTTTTTTTTTTTTTTTAAATCGTTTTTTTCATTTTATATATCCTACTTTCCTGCTTCCTTCATGTCTGCCTGGCCCCTGGTGTTCCCTGGCATCTCTTTTTCTTTCTTTCCTGAGCCTAAATTCCTCCTCCTTACTCTTCCTGCCTGGAAGTCCCACCTAAACCTCCTTCCTCGCTATTGGCCATTCAGCTTTTTATTAGGCAGGCAAGGCAAAACAGCAACACATCTTTACATAGTTAAACAAAGTGCAACATATCTTTACATAGTTACTTTACATAGTTAAACAAATATTCTGTAACATCAATAAGTACACACATCTTTACATAGTTAAACAAATGCAATACATCTTTGCATAGTAAAACAAATATTCTGCCACAGCTGTCTCCTAAAATAGTCTGTCTTCTCTTTGGGTATCTCTGTTAGAATGCTTTCTTTCCTTTCTTCTCTTACAGGTGTGTCCAACCTTTTGACATTATGACAGGTCATCGTCACCTACAAAGTTCATTTATTTCACAACTGTACAATTGAGTTACAGAAACCAATTATATTGGTTTTAAAAATATTTTTTGAGATTAAAAAAATTTTTTTTTCCTGTGTGGGTTTTTTTTCAGTATGTATGTATATGTACTATGTATGTTCAATGCCTGTGGAGGCCAGAAGAGGGTGTAGAATTCCCTGGAACTGGAGTTACAGATGGTTGTGATCCTCCATGTGGGTGCTGGGAATCAAGCCCCAGCCCTCTAAAGAGCAACCAGTGCTCCAACTGCTGAGCATCTCTCCAGCCCTCACAGTGTTTTAAGTAGGTTTGGCATTTTGTGTTGAGCTGCATTCATTGCTGTCCTGGGGCACATAGGTCTGGCAATTGTCCCTGCTCTAGGAACTACCCAGAACAGACTTAATCTCCTTTTCACATGACAGCCCCTCTGGCATTTGTATCTGATGGGAGTTTATCATGTTCCTGTCCATCAGTGTTTTACTCAGCATCTCTGAAATCACCTTTAGTAAAGCCAGGCCCTTTTAGCAGAAACTCAGGCAGTGGCTCTCCCTCCATCATGAGTGAGGGGCTATGTGACACTGGTCAGCAGGGGCCACTTGGCTCGTGGGACCTCTGTGTTGGTCCCTCTCAGCATGTGCCTCTGAGGCTGTATGCTTGAGGGACACATGTGTCCCTGGCATGGGTTAAAGAAACCCTTGATTCATGGAGAACCTACTGCCCTGCCACGTCTGGACCTGCTCTCCTTGACAATGACGTTCTTGTGGCCGTAGCTCTGATCTGGTATACACTTTCCGTTTGTTTGTTCTTTGAGGCAAGGTGTTACTGTTAGCTCAGGTTGATCTTCCTGCCTCCGCTTCCCAAGTGCTGGTTTTACAGGCCTGCATTGCCATGGCTGCCTCCCCTTGGCTGTTTTAAATAGAAAAATTAAGAAGCCATAGGAAAACAAGGTTTGCTTGTCCTCCTGTGAGGACAATGACTTCTCAATGATGCTCATGTCTTGATCGATCCTGGAATCTGTGATGATTCCTTATAAGGTGAAGGGGGTGCAATTACATGAACAACTTTGAGCTGGGAGAACAACCTGGCTCATCCAGCCCGATGTTTTCACGGGGATCTTTATAAGGGAGGGAGGAGGCAGGAGAGTTGGGGCCAGAAGAGGCAGTTTTGTGATGGAAGCCAACTCAGGGAGATGTTTCCCTTTTGACTTTGAAGATGGTGGAGGGGACTAGGAGCCGAGAAAGGTAAGGCTGAACAGCCATGTGACTTTAGGCCATTAAGTTGGAAAAGCTCCTTCCCCCATTTCTTAGTGATGCATTCATTCCTAGCCACCTCTGGGCCACTTTGAAGGCACAGTTCCCGTTTCTGTCTTCCAACTCCCTCCATTACCCAGGATGAACCTCCAAGGAGTGGGTTCTTGATAACTGTCCACAGACCCAAGACCCCAAGAGAGCCAGATATTGTTTCAGAAATCCAGCTACGAAGCTTGGGTGGTCCCCCAAGAAAGGGAATGCAGGCCAGTTTCTCAGTATCCTGCCCTGCAAAAGGGAGCTTGGAGTCCCTGCTTTGAGGTCACTGTGTTGAGTCTACCAGTTCTCCGAGACTAAGAGAGAAAGAAGATGGAGAGAGAGAGAGAGAGTCTGGGTTTACAGTGACTACAGGAATACAGGCTGGTGCCTCCTGTTTCCCTAATGTATGACAGCTGATAAAATGCTTCCTTATTCATGACATCACCCATTCCCATAATAACCCAATGAAGTAGCCATCCTTTTCTGAATTTGCTTGGTCTTTCTTGGGAGACCAGCATGGAGGACGTCCAAGCTCATATGTTCGAATGTGAGAGGCACCTACCGTTTCCCCTCCCATCTGCTGTGAATTTGAGGCATTCCTGGGCCCATGTGGGACCAAGGTGGCCTGGGAACTTGCCCTAACCGTTGGTATATGTTCAGTGGCTGGACCGCACCCCTTCTTAGGTTTTATTCTGAGGCGGGGTTCTCAAATATCCTCAGGCTGGCTTTGAACTTATGAACTTCACATCCTCGTGTCTTCAAACCTGTGAGTGCTAGACGTGTGCTATGATGCTCTGGGGCTCTGGGCATTGAACCCAGAACTTTGTGTATGCTAGGCAAGTACTCTAGCAGCTGAGCTATATCCACCCTCTCCTTATGGGACAAAAGGTGTGAGTGGTGACTCGCCTAAGATCCTGTGGCTTCTGGTGGTGGGAGACGCTTCTGTTTCCAGAGTGGTTGGGCCTGCAATGCTCCACTTCCTCACGGTCCTCAGGAAAACCCTCATTTTCTCTTTAAAGTTCCACCTGACTCCTTACATCCTGCTGTCTCCCTCAGGTAAGCCAGTGTTCTCTTAATTCACCGGCTCTGCTCTTTCAGGAACTTCCTTGCTGTGGGAGTCTACAGATTCCTCTTCCCGTCTGCTGTGCACTGGAGATAATCCCAGGTCACACAGGATCAAGGTAGCTTGGAAAGTCCTTATCCTCGCTGCTGGGTGTGTACACGGCTTTGGTATATGCCCAATGGCTGGCTTCCTGGCTGATACACCACCAGCACCACCCTGCACCTGTTTTTGTTTTGTTTTTATATATAATTCTCTGTAGCCCCTCCCCCTCAGGGCTCCCCCCAACAACAACCTGCACTCCAGATGAGTTCCAGAAGCTCATTTGGCCTTGTTGATTGGGATCAGAATGTTGGGCAGGGTCATGGATGTTGGATAAAATGAGTTTTGGAGGTAGATGGGTACATGTGACCTTTGGCTCTGTTATAGCTGCTAGGTGACCTTAGACAAGGGAGTGAACCCCTCTGAACCTTGGATGCTTCATCTGAAAAATGGTGGTCAATTACATGATACCTACTGGTGGAACACGGAAAATATTATAAATATATGTTGCTTAGCATCACTTTTGACACATGGTGAATGGTTAGTATGATTTATGACTGTACTACTAATTAGTGATAATTATTGGTGTGTTTAGCATCAGACACCTATGGGTAAAGTGGCTCTGGAGTCAAACTCTGCACTGGTCACTCAAAATTGAAAGGTTCCAGTTTCTTTTTTGGAGGAAGAAGTCTTAGATTGATGGGTGTCCCTCATTTCACAAAAACCTAGTACAGTATCTGTTCCTTGTATTTTTATTTATTTATTTATTTTTGTTTAGTAAGGGAGATAGACATTAAATAAAAATTCTAAAAAATTTCAGAAATGTAGAACTATTGTTACATAATGTTGGAAGACATGCCCTAGGAACTTGGCAGAGCTTTGGTGTGTGTGTGTGTGTGAGACCTGTGTTATAGGTTGATAGACTTTTCGTGCACTTCGGTGGCTTGGGTGACATCCCACTGGGGTGGAGGTGGCCTGAGTGCTGGGGCTTGCTGATGGTAGTGGCTTTAATAGGTGATTATGCAAGTTGACTGAGACAGGGACACCCCCAGTGACTCCGAGGCAACTAAGAAGGAAGTCATCACAAGAGGGGTAAGGGGCCTGTGAGTAGGGAAGGAGACACCCACATTTGGGTCAGGGAAGCCAGACGGTGCTCATTAAGGGGTGTTTTAACATGGTCACCCAATCCAATCACACCCCCACCAGCGCTTCCTGTAGTCACACAGCTTAATGACTATCTTCTGCATGTAATTCACCTCCATCTGTCTCTGCTCTTTGTACATCTCCTTTTTAGTCCTAGTTGGTTTCTCTGTGATGAAATCACAGACAAATGTGAGTGCTGGGAACTGAACCTGGGTCCTCTGCAAGAGCAGCTAGCACTCTAACCAGGAACCATCTCTCCAGCCCCAACTTTTTTTTTTTAAACCCATAACTGCCAAGCAGGGATTTCCTTTCTTTGTCTCCTTTTGCCCTTTGTCCTTTTTCTCTTCATCCCCCACCCCCACCCCTTTTCCTTTCTTTGCAGTGATTTTTTTTTTCCTTTGCCTGTTCTATTTCACAACTTGACACCTGTTTTGGTAAGAATGTCTGTTTCCTGCCCCCGGCGGCAGGACAGTCAGGTCAAGGGGCGCTTTAGTCTAAGACTCCAAAGCATGAGGCCAGGACGCTGCCATCAGAGAGAAGCACCAGAAACCTAAAAGATACTTTGGTTTTCATAAAAAAAAAAAAAAATGTATAAATTATCCCTTAGGAAAAAACCACAGGCCTATAACACTGCCTTCTCTCCTTCGGGATGCTGTGCACGTCAGCCACCCGCCTGAGGTGCATGTTAATGTTCCACCAGGGCTAATGTCCAGAGGCTGTTTGGACGTTGCAGTCCTGAGTGGTTTAACGTTCAGAGCAAAAGGCACCAAGGTTCATAGTGAGAGAATTTAGGAGTTAATTTCACTGTTGTTGCAATCTGTTGATTGTTGTGACAGCCATAGGGCACAGATGAGGGACCCCATGTTAGGCTTTAGACTGTCCTCCACCCTCTGGTGTGAGAGACATCATGACAGGGATGGAAAAGAGCAGAAGTTTGGATTCCCCAAACATGGAAGTGGATGCTTGAAATTGGCTCATGTAGGGGGAAGCTCAGGTGCCCAGGCCTTGTAGACTGCCATCCACCAGCAGAGAAGGGATGGGGTGGAGGATGGGCAGTGGGTTCTGGAGAGGAGAGAGACAAGAGTGACTTTGTTTCATATGTTTGGGTTATCTCATCGATGTCTTTCCTGGCACTCCCAAGGCGGAGAGGGATTTCCCTGTGCTGACATTGTCGTCCTTTGTTAAATCCCCACCATACCCAGTAGCTGGCCTTGCTATACTCTTACAAACTTGGCAGCCATTCAGCACAACAGCAAACTACCAGAAGGAAGAAGGAAAGCAATGCTCTATCTAGTTAATATTGATCCTACCCGGTTCTTTTCTTTGTTTGTACTCCAGGCTGGGGACAGAAGACAAGTCTGGTAGAAGTTGCAACCTAGGGTGGAGGGAGAGATGTGGGTAAGGAAGGTTGTTGTTTTTACAGGTCAGCTTTCTTTTTCTCTGTTGAGATAGAGTCACATATACTCCATGCTAGACTCAGTCTATAGCTAAGGATAACCTTGAACTTCTGATCCTCCTGCTTCTAACTTCCCAAGTGTTCTGAGTGCCGATATTGCAGACCTATACTACCACATCTATTTTGTGCAGGGCTGAGGATCAAAACCACAGCCTCGGTCATGCTAGGCAAGTGCTTTTCTTACTGATCCACATTCTTAGTGTTTCTAATACTCCCGGGTGATGCTTTGACTGTCAGGCCTCACAGCATGCTATGTAGCAGGACACCACAGCTTCGCCCCACCTGACTTTCAAGTTGTGCTTCTCAGGGTTTCTATAACACCTTGAGTCTTACTGGTGTTATCTCCAACATTGGCAAACCTTGGAGTCTTGTGAGGCTCTCCCATCTCCACCTAGGAGCTGGCTGAGCCAGTTCATTGAGCCTCTGACTTGCCTGACTCAGAGCTCTAAGTTTGTTGTTGACATGAAAACATGGCTGTGATCTCAAAGGGAATGAGGTAATTTATTCTGGAGCAAGATATGAGTGACCATAGCCTAGAAATATGGATTCAGGTTGCCCCCAATACCATAGTCTGATATGATAACCCTTTCATGCAGTATTTATTTTAAATGTATTTATTTTGTCTATGTGAATACTCTGCATGTATCCCTACATGCCAGGAGAGGGCATCAGGACCCCATTATAAGTGGTTTGTGAGCCACCATGTGGTTGCTGGGAATTGAACCCAGGACCTTGGAAGTGGAGGCAGTACTCTTAACCTCTGAGCCATCTCTCCAGCCCTCAGGTACTATTTATAACTACAGAAAAAGCAGGATGTTTTTTTAAAGTACTCTGGGAACATCAGGTAGGTAGTTTACAGCAAAGGGGAGAGATCTCTGTTGCAGCCTCAGAAGCTGCGTTTAATCACACCTGGAAGCAAGTGGTATATTAACACGTACCAAAAGTCACGTGATAGTCATCACACAAATAGGAGGGCCGTGGATGCTTATTAAGGGACATAAAGATAGCCTGAGATAATTCGGATCTGGATTTGCAACATTCCAACTCCCAGTCATTGCAAGTTCTATTCTGCCAATCAGCCTTGTAGAGTCTTTAACTGTGTGTGATTGTGTGTATGTGTGTATATGTGTATGTGAGATTGTGTGTGTGTGTTTGTATGTGTGTGATTGTGTGTGTATGTGATTGTATATATGTGCATGATTGTGTGTGTGTTATTGTGTGTATATGAGTGATGGTGTATGTATGTGTGTGTGTGTCTCCCTGCAAAGTTCAGTCTATACTGTTTTCCCTGCTTGGTACTCCTGAAAGGCTCACCATCTCCTTGCAGCCAGGAGTTCCCCTCTAACAAAGTGGCCTTCCATACCCCACTTTCCAGCAGTTGTTTTCTTCATAGCACTAACCACTGTTGGAGTCCATGTGTGCTCTCGCCTTCCCTTCTACCGTGTCAGTCCTGTGGGGCAAGGGCCTCAGAACTCCATGTACCTGTCACGGAAGGCTGGCCAGCAGGTAGCAGGCTCTTAGGAAGAACTTATTAGTGGTGATGTACAGCCACAGCACTGGCAAACGCCGAGAGAGCTGATGACCTCTGGGTGCTGCCATATTAATTTACTTTTTACATTGCAATCCCAGCTCCCCCTCCCTCCTCTCCTCCCTCTCCCATCTGCTCCAGGGAGAGGGTAAGGCCTCCCCTAGGAAGTCTACTAAGTCTGCCCCATTGGATGATGTCTTGATGCCATGTGAGAGCCCAGTGGAATCAAGAGGAGTTAGGGGCTGGGGAGAGGCCTCAATGCAGAAAGCATTTACAGGTGAGGCCTGAGCTCAGATCCCCAGAACCTACTTAAAAGCTGGATGTGAAGGTTGATATGACAGTCCATAATCCCAGTAAGAGATGGGGGCAGGGTGAGCCAGGCGGGGGTCCACAGGCCTTTAATCCCAGCACTTGGGAAGCAGAGGCAGGCAGATCTCTGTGAGCACAGGGCCAGCTTGGTCTATAGAGTGAGTTCCAGGACAGCCAGGACTAGACAGAGAAACCCTGTCTCAAAAAAACAAAAACAGCACAACAATAACAAAAAGAAAAGGAAAGAAAAGAAAAAGAGATGGGAGGAAAAATCAGAGAATCCCCACAAGCTTGGCCTGGGCAGCGGTGAACAACAAAGAAATCTTTCAAACAAGAATGGTGAGGGCCAACAGCAGACTGTCCTCTGATTCACACACACACACACACACACAACACACACACACACACACACACACACACACACACACCCACACACACACACACACACACGGGTAGGGGCTGGGAAAGAGAAGCAGCCACCATGGCAGAGCTGAAGGCTGTGTGAGCCCTTCTCACCCACGGACTACAACACAGCCTCCTGCTGTTCATGTCAGTGCCTGTATAGAATTATCTTGGCTTCATATTCATATTTGTATTTTATGTACAGTTTTGGTTTTATGGTAACATAAAAACTAGTTTTATTTATTTATTTATCTATCTATCTATTTGGTTTTTCGTGACAGAGTTTGTAATGGCTTTGGCTATCCTGGAACTAGGTCTGCAGACCAGACTGGCCTCAAACTCACAGAGATCTGTCTGCCTCTGCCTCCCAAGTGCTGTGATTAAAGGCATGTGCCACCCCTGCTTGGCAAAATGAGTAGTTTTTATATTAGTGTACATTAAATGTTTTTGAGATTATTTTTAATTTAATTAATTTTTTTCTATATATAATTAACCTGTAGAAGTCTAATAGGAATGAATCAGTGTTGGAGGTTAGTTGAAGACAGGGACACAGTGGGGAAGTTCTTAAATTCAAGAAATGTTTGTGAAAAGCTGTTGTATTAGTTACTTTTCTGGTGTTGTGATAAAATACTATGACCAAGGCACCTTAAGGAGGAAAAGCTTTATTTTAGCTCATGGTTCCGGATGGATGGTGTCCTCACAGCAGGGAGAGTATGGCATGGTCACTTTAGGAACAAGTAACAGTAATTGCATTCCATCTGCATACAGGAAGCAAACGTGTGTGTGTGTGTGTGTGTGTGTGTGTGTGTGTGTGTGTGTGTGTGTGTGTGTGAAGCCTTAAAGCCTGCCCCCATTGACATACTTCCTCCAGGTTCCATAACCATCTCAAACAATGCTTTCAACTAGGGAATAAGTTTCAATTACAGGAGCCCATGGGAGACATTTTTCATTCAAACCACAACAGGTATTTTTAACAAAATTAAGATATAGGGACCAGGTTTTAAAATTTTACCATGTTGTTGGGGCTGGGAGTCAGTTCCATGCTGGAATGTGTGCTTAGCTTTAGCACCCACGAAGTCTCAGGCTCAAGTCCTAGCACCAAAAGTGGATGAATGAATATACAGGGAAAATTAAGTCTGTCCACACCCAAGAGGTTAAAGTATCAGGAGGTACCTTTCGTTTATATGATTGGAACTTCTTTGTGGCAAAAACTTCACCTCATTTGGATTACTGACTTAAGCTTTTCTTACTGAAAAACATGGTGGCCAGGGAAACTTCCTTGCTTAGACATCTGTACACAATCAAGACTTTATTACATACACTGATTCTGGGGCCCAGAGAAGGAAGGGACACAGGGCAGACTCTAAATTCTAAACTGTGCTCTCAAGAGGGTGCTTGGGAAATTGGAGGCCAGTGGGGATACATTCTTTCTTTGAAGGAGGTGTGAATGGTCCTCTCCCTGTGTACATTTCGCCTGAACACGTGTGTGCATTTAAATATCCACTGCCAGGTGTAAATTAATAAAAGCCCAGCCACATGCAGCCATGAATAACATGGGAGAGCCTAGAACCAAGGACGAGGCTGGGCTTGGATATAGGTGCTTCAGGAAGGAGACGCTGATCCTAATCCCAGGATGTTTTCATGGACAGTCAGTTTGTCTATGACCTGAATAGTCAGTCACTGAGAAAAAAGTGTATGTAGCATGACCCAGGCGGCTTTAGAGTTGGGGTTTGGATAATAAATAATCTTTCTCTTAAACAGTCACTTAAGAGAATTCTAGGTTGGAAGGTTTTACCACAGAATTCAGTACCCGTTGTCACCAACTATATAGACAATAGTCACCTTCAACAACAGACCACTTGTATTTGTATGTATATGCATCTTCTGTTTTAGGAACTCTGTTTTCATTTTGTCTTAAAACAGTGCTATGTTCTATTTTTCTTTCACTTGTTCTGTCTTGCTCTGAGACGGCAGCTCTCTGCGTAGCCCATACTGTCTGGAACACACTATGAATTGCAGGCTGGCCTGGAATTCATGATCCTTCTACTCCTGCCTACCTTCCAAGTTCTGGGATGACAAGCATGTTGCACCATGCCCTGCGCCTTCTATTTGTCTGTTTTTAACAGTTGTACCCTATGATATTTAGATATTAGAAGGTGTCCCTCACTTAAACCACAGTCCATTGGGCACTAGTGCCCAACAGATTGAGACAGGCTGGGCTGGAGACTTGATTGATTTGTGGTTTGGAGACAGAGAGGGGTGGCAGAGAGGTGGAGAGGCTGCACCCCAGGGACACCTCCCAGTGGCTCTCTTTTGTAGTTATTTGCTCACACTTGCGTGTAGTGCAGATCCCCTCACCCGTTCTCTGGTGCAGACTCAGGTGGATGTGGGATGCCTAGTGGGTTCTCTGGACCCCTCAGAAAACACCACCAGGTAGGGAGAGGGCTGAGTGTAGGATTCCCTTGCAGAAGGCTTCTTGGGGCGCGTTTCTTTAAGTGCCTGTCCAGTTGGCATGGAACCACACATTGTTGATATACTGCCAATGATTGAGGCTTGGTGATCCCAGGGCCTGTTCCCTGTCTTAGAACATGCAGACCTTGCTACCCAGAGGTCATTAGTGGGAAGAAATGGGAAGAAACGCCACAATAGACTATGGATCTTGTTCTAGTGCTTTAAGGGTAGGGACCAACATTTTACCTGGAGGTTCGTGGAAGATGAGTTGTTGTTACAGAAAATTTGTGTTTGCACGCACGTGTGTCAATGTGCCTTGTGAGGAAGCCTGGTGTTGACATTGGCCGTCTTCCTCAATCGCTGCTCCAAATCTATTTTTTTTTTTCCCAAGACAGAGTCTCTCACTGAACGTGGAGCTTAATGACTTGTCTGGGTTGGCTGGCAGGTGTGTCTTTGCCTCTCTAGCACTGGAATTTCTGGTGTTTACCTGGCCATTAAAAAAAAGAAAAAAGAAAAATGTGCTGGAGTTCTGGACTCAGAACCTCATGATTTCATAGCAGGCACCTTACCCACTAAGCCTTCTCCCTAGCCCCTTACAGAAAACTTAAAAAAAAAAAAAAAAAAAAAAAAAAAAAGCTTGTGTGTCTCTGTGTGCATGCATGTGTACATGCATGTGTGTATGTTGCAAACACATGAGTGTGCAGGAGTAGTCATTTGTGTGTCTTTCTCAATTCTTTTTTGAATGAAATAGAAGTGCACTGTTTCTGCTGGGCCCGCAGGCCAGCAAGCCCCAGAGGCTGCCCCGTAACCCCCTATCCCCTCAGTGCTAGGGTTATAGGAACATGCAGCCATGCCCCACTTTTTGCTTGGGTCCTGGAGATTCTCACTGAACCATCTCCTAGCCCTCCCCATCCACTGTTTAATTGTAAAAGAACTTGGAGCTATGCACATCGACAATGATTCCTCCTCTTATCCATTCATTTTCTTATTCGGTATATATTATCTGTGAGACACTGTTCATGGGACAGGAAATGCTGTGTGATATTCTCACTGAGCTTTGCCAGATAAGATATGAGATGCTGCCATGGACACAGAGATGTAGTATGGGATGTAGGGATGTGTGCTGGTCCAAGGCCCTCGAGTGACCAGGTCAGGACAATTATACCAAATACACTGTGGGAGGCAGGGGCATGGGAAGATCCAAGGATGAGCTCAGTGAAGCTGGAAACTGTGTATGTGAGTCCCAAGGCTGCTCAGGACTTGAGTGTGAGGCCATGGAAGAAATGAGTAACCTAATGGAACTTGTACATCTCTTAGGTGGTGAAAATACTGTCCCATGCTGGTGCTACAAGGGTCTGGCCCAAATGATATAAAGGAGGGACCCTGCCTCCTGTCTGGCATGTAGGGACAATGAGCATGTCTGAAAAAGCTTGAAGTGTGGTTTGGGGGTACCGAATTGGCCTCCCAGAGAAGCCACAGCTGCAGGGCCTGTGCGGAGCTCTTCGTAGCTGAGTGAAGATGCCCAGTACGAGTCAGAGGTTGCCTCAGTAGGCGAGCCCTGGAGGAGAGCGGGCTTCGAACAGGATTGAGTGCTGACAGATAAAGTCACCGGCTGGGGATGCATCTGAGTTGATAGAGAGCTTGCCTGGCATGCATGAAGCCCTGGGGTTCCACCCTCTGCACCTTGTAAACTGTGATGATGCACAGCTGTAACCCTAACACCCAGGAGGCAGAGTCAGGAACTCAAGGTCAATAGTAGCTATGGAGTGAGTTCCAGACCATCCTGGGCTACATAAGACCGAAAGAAGGGAGGAAGGAAGGAAGGAAGGAAGGAAGGAAGGAAGGAAGGAAAGAAGGAAGGAAGGGAGGGGGGAGGCAGGGAAGCATAAGGAAGGAAGAAAGGAAAGTATAGGTCACTATCCAGGTCAGGCCACATAGTGTAGATAGGCACTTTTGCTGGTTACGTGCAGGATGTCCCCTCCCTGGTGACTCCTGGTGCAGTGTTTAGTGGCAGTGCTCAGGCAGGCCCAGTGTAGGTGCATCCTGCATTTGAACAGCAGGACAAGACAGAAATCTGAGAGGACTCCAGGTGATTTTAGGAAGTGACTTCTTTTTCTTGGCCATTTGGCCTGAGTGTAGGTTTAGGTATGGTAAGGGTGCTCACTAGGTTTGTTTTGTGTCTTCACTGACTGGGTGGCAGGGACAGTAGGTGTGCAGTGTTGAGGGAGCTTCAGATGCCAGATTTGGCTTTGGACATTTGGGGTGCTTCTTTGTCCTTTTGTTGTGTTTTGGCCTTGGGCTCCAAAGGGGCTGCTGCCTGCCTACAACCTAGGCATTACCCAGGGTGCTGCGAAGAGGAGAGCTCCATCTATTTAGTTGGCAATGTTTATGGCATCTCATGTGTGGACATGGCGTTGTACTTTAGAGTCCCTGCCCTCTGCTTTCTTAATTAGTTAATACACTATTTTGGAATGTTAGTGTTGTATGGTCTAGAGTGGAGCTTTTTGCCTCATAAGTATTTAAAAACAGGAACACCACTGTTCTTGTGGACATGAATACAATCTTATTGTCCCCCCCCCCTTATTTCCAGATCCTAGCTCTTTCATTTAGCGTGCACTAAGCCTGACTCAGCTTTCTCATTTTTCATAATAAAATCTTCCTGGCTAGCCTGACCTTAGAGATGAGGAAACACTCAGGGAGGTGGCACATGTATCCGGCTGGGATTTGAGTTCAGTCCCTGAGTTAGAAATAGGTTCCAGCCTCTGGTGCTTCCTTTCTCTTCCAATTGTGCCTTTCTGTAGTTTTAAAAGATGTAAAGTGTGTGTGTGTGTGTGTGTGTGTGTGTGTGTCTGTGTGTGTTTACTTCTATGAGAGTGCCCAGAGGCCAAAAGAGAGTGTCAGGTCTCCTGGAACTGGCATTACAGATGTTTGTGGGTCCTGAGACTTCAGCCCAGGTCCTCCAGAAGAGAAGCCCATGCTCTTAACTGCTGAGCCATCTCTCAGAACCCCCTTTCTGATTTTTTGTTTATTTGTTGCTATTGTTTGACACAAGCTCTCACATGGCCAGGTTTGGCCTCAAACTTGCTGTGTAATTAAGGGCTTCACCTTTGATTTCCTTGACTCCACCTACCAATGCTACGGTGACAGGCACGAGTCACCATCTCTGGGTTTATGTGGCACTGGGGACCAAACCCATGGCTCTGTCAGGTTAAGTGAACAGTCTACCAACTGAGCCACATCCCTCTCCCACCGCTGTGCCTCCCTGCATCCTGGCTCTATTCTTGAAGCTTTTAGAAATCACCTCAAGGGTCAAGATGTGAGCATACCTTAAGTATTATTTTGAGCATGAATTCTGTATTTTTCCAGAGCCTGAGTTCAGGAGGTCTCACTGAGTTTATTACTAAATGTGGGTGTGTATTGGAAGTGCAGGGACAGCATAGCCTTCGATATTCTATTCTCAGCTCAGACTTTTTGTAGAAGATTCATTTTATTTTATTATGTATGAGGATGTTTGCCCATGGACCACATGCACACAGTGCTCTGGTGGCCAGAAGAGGGCACTGGATCCTCTGGGACTGAAGTTACAGACAGCTGTGTGCAGCCACGTGGGTGCTGGGAACCGAACTCAGTTCTTTTATAAGCTCAGCAGTTCCTCTTAACCACTGAGCCATCTCTCTAGCACAGTCACTGGATTTTAAAGTTCTGTTTGGGAACATAAAAATGCCATAGACAGAGAGGTGGTCTGTATGCTACCAAGATGGAGAAGTGGCTCAGCCAGGGACCCATCGATGCAGGTAGGTGAAAGTGGGCATCCTGAGGGCAGAGGGGAACCCTCAAGTCACCATAGCCCATGCATATGTTGTATGGGTTTGTCCAAGTGGTCCTGGTTGAGTTGCTATGATCTCCAGCCCTGTTAAAAGGACCCTTCTTGGCCGGGTGGTGGTGGCACACACCTTTAATCCCAGCACTTGGGGGTTGGGGCAGAGGCAGGTAGATCTCTGTGAGTTTGAGGCTAGCCTGATCTACAGATCAAGTTCCAAGACAGTCAGGGCTGAGCCAGGACTGTTACATGCAGAAACCCTGTCTCAATCCCCCCCCCCCCCACACACACACCAAAAAGAGATCAAACCTCACTTTCATTTTCCAGATGATGTCCTCAGGCTTTCATGGGTTCCAGGGTGCAAAGCTTGGTTTAAGGAAGGCTGTGGCTTTCTGTCTGGTTTGGAGACATGGGATGTAGCTGTACATATTGTTCATCTTAGGCTTCTAGTGGCTCATTCTGTTTTTCGGTTTTAATGGTGGTTCTGTGTGTGTGTGTGTGTGTGTGTGTGTGTGTGTGTGTGTGTGCATGTGAGTATATGCTGGAGAGTAGAGAGCATACACATGAAAGCCAGGGGTAACACTGGGTAATTGGGTATGATTCATCAGGTGCCACCCACTTTTTTTTTTTTTTTGTCCGACTTCAGGGTTTCTCACTGGCTTGGGAGTCACCAATTCTGGCCAGCAAACTGCAGGGTGCCACTGGTCTCCTGCCTCCCCAACACTGGGGTTACAAGTGCAGGCCATCATCAGCATCATGACACCCAGTTTTTGTTTTTGATGTTCTGAATTAAGGTTTTGATGGATTCTGAGTGTTGAATTCAGGTCCCCATGCTGTGTATCAGACACTTTACTGATTGAGCCCACTCCAGCCTCCCTTAGAGTGGAGCTTCCAGTGTGGATATTTCCCCACAAAATCCTGGCTTTGCCATCGGCCCTTCAGGCGTGATCTTCAGGAGTAAACATGTTGTTATTTGATGTTTTCACTTGTTCCTTATTAGCCTGGCAGTGGCTTCCCTCTGACTGAGACAGCCAGAGCATCACACTCAGGGGAAATTACCTTTGGGTCTCGGCTCACTTTTCATTTCCTGGACTGTTCAAAGGTGCTCTGGGACTCACTAACCTCCCTCCTTGTCACCATTTAAATAACTCCGTATGGAAAAGCAGAATTATCCACACAAATCAAACAAGTCCCCTGAACCCCAATGCCAGGCACCACATGGATGCTTGGGCATTATTGTCCCAGGAAAGGAAGCTGCAATAAAGTTTATGATGGCTTTCCTCTGGTGTGCCTGGCAAGGCCATTAGGAGTTAGAGAAGGGAATCCGGGACACATGAACCAGCCTTACGTGACAAATCATGCTCCCTGATCATGTGTGATGGCCCAGAGAAAGGACATGTCTCCATCTGGCATGGGTTTTGAGCTCTGCCAAGAGTTGAGTCTTTGTTCCCACACACATACCCATTGATCTCACTAACTAAAGCGATTATCATCACTTAGCAGCCTTTTCAAAAAGCCTTATTTCCACTCCACAACACCACTTTTATTGCCAAAGTGCTACAATGTTGCATCCTGGCAATTGATCAGCATTTACTGCCAAATTATGTAAGCCCTTGGTGGGGCTGCCTGATGGAGCAAATGTGTCTGTGATGTGTGTTGGGATCTTACACCAGGCCTGGTGCCTGGAAGTGGAGAACAGCTGTCCTTAGATTCACTTCTTAATTCAGTGTTTGTGCTTTGATTGGGTAGGAAATCTACATTTGCTTAAGACACTCAGCTGAGAAGTGTCATCATTTTGAGAAAAATATCAGATTGAGGTTTGTTGTCAAGGAAATGTGAATTGTGGCTGGTTCATGAAATTCAGATATGTGGATTGCTTCACTAACCTGGAGCTGGGGCTGGAATAAACCATGTGATCACATGGAGTCATAAGACATGGCAGAAGACAACTGGGGAGTGCAGTTCTGGTCAGTCCCCCACAGTCCATGAACCACATGTTCCAGGTGCATCTGTTCCCCCTGACACTGCTGGAGTCCAGGAGAGGTGTCTAGAGAAGCCAGCCCTGCTCCAGGGTGCCCAGGACACTCTGAGGGCTGACTACTCCAGTTCTCCACGACCTTAAGTGACTCCCTGGATCTGGACCCTTCTCCCCTGCTTCCTTCAGTAATCTGGGGCTGTATCTCACCACCATTCATTCACCTAGACAAACTGCAGGCACATGGTGCTCCATTCTGCTAGTGCAGGGACGACCCCCACCCATTCACTGACCCCTACACCCACACCCCTCACCTATTGTGACCTGGTGATTCCTTTACTATCATTTGCCAAGGGCAGGGAAAAGGAGACAAACCTTTGAACTTAACTAACTTGATAATTTTATTATTACATTCAGAGTGTGTGTGTGTGTGTCTGTGTGAATGTGTGCATGCACTCGTATGTGTGCACCCACATTCCACAACACCCATGTGGAAGTTGGAGGAAAATGTATTCTTTCCTTCCACTATATGGGTTATGGTATCAAACTTAGGTCATTGGGCCTGACAGCAAGTAACTACCTATTGAGCCATCTTGCCAGCTCTGGCCTGATAATTTTACTGATATTGACCATTTTAAAATTAGTAGCATTTTTTTTAAAGAAACAACTAAAAATATACATTCTTGTGTATTTTAGTAGCACAAACTGGATAGAGAAGGAAGCATGATTGGATAGAATGAGGTCCCTTTGCAAATTTTGTGCACATGAACTTGACACTCTGTGTGTAACAAACAACTTTCTCTGGGAAATCAATACCAGAATTAACTGCAGAATAGAAAGGAAGACCCAACAAGACCCAGAAAGGGACCCAAACTAGACGGTGGTTATCAGGGAGGGACAGTTGCAGGTCTCTTGGGGTGGGGGTCGCTGTGGCTGCTGCAGTTTCTCTGGGTGGTTTCTGCAATAGGCGGGATGCTTGTCCTGCTTCAGGTCAGTTCCTCATGGGTAGCCACACCCTGCACAGAAAGAGGCAGCAATTCTTGGTGTGGTATTAGGATCCATTATAAAATAAAGATTTTGAGCTTTATTACCCACCCACCCCCAACCCCTGAACCCCAACCCTGGACCGTCAGGAACACTTTTCAGATGAATATGCCAGGTGAATTGTTTGGTATGAAAAATAGTTTTTAAAAAATTCCGTCATTTATTCTCATTGTTAATTTCCCAAACAACCCCTTAGAGAAAATCATCATGTCTTAAACATTGTATTTAGATAGCATTAAATATCTCAAAGCTAGGGAACTGGGCTGTAGCTTAGTTGGTAGAGTACTTGTTTAGCATGCATGAAGCCCTTGGTATATTTGCCAGCGCTATGTAAACACACACCTTATGATCTGAGAGTTCAGGATGTACAGGCAAGAGGCTCAGAGTTGAAGGTCATTCTTGGATATATAGCAAGTTTGAAGTCAGCATGGGATACATAAGACCTGGTCTGAAGAAAAAAAAAATCATAGAGGTGGACAGCTGGATGCCTCAGTGGGTGAAGGTGCTTGCTGTCAAGCCTGATGACCTAACTTCGAGTTTTGGGGTATAACAGTAGAAGCTGAGAACTGATTTCTGTGGGTTGCCTTCTGGTACCGTGCTTACCGTAGCATGCATGCATCTACATAAGTGTTTACACCTACATACATACACGCAAAATAAATAAACGTGAAAGCTGTTAAAGGTAGATATGCATTTAAAAAGGCTGGTAGTGTTTTGGGAGGGAACTTGGCGGAGATAGGGATGACTAAAAAGATAATCCTCAGTCTCTTAGCTCTTAACTATTTTCATGGAAAAGTACCTGTTCTTAATTGCTGGCAACCAGAACACTCTTTTGGTTAAAAATAAATAGCACAAAGTGTGAGGAAACCTACTAAGGGGGAAAAAAATGACAAGAATAGCTGGAAACCAGAGCAGAGCTATGCCAGAGGCCAGGTCATTACACCAGAGACTGCCCTCAGGCCAGGGCTGCAGCCAGTGTTGGCAAGCCAGCCATCGTCACACAGGGGTGCCCAAAAAGAAGTGCAGGTAAGGACAGTGCTCAGCTATGGGTCCCCAAATCTCTCTGCTGTTTAGCGTGTCTAGCTAGTTTTGAACCCTGACATTTCCTAAACTGACATTGCCTAAACTGATGTGACCTAACATAATGCCCTCTTTCCTCCCCCACAGCTGGGACAGTGAACCATGGAGCTGTATTTTGGTGAATACCAACACGTGCAGCAGGAATATGGGGTCCATCTGAGACTCGCCAGTGATGAGGCCCCGAAGCCAAGGAATTCCCAGCCCTCAAAGGCAGGCTCCTATGGTGTCAGTATTAGGGTCCAGGGAATTGATGGTCACCCTTACATAGTCCTGAACAACACCGAACGGTGTCTGGCAGGTACACCTTTTCCAGAAAACGTTCCAGCGTTCCCATCTTCGATGATAAATAATCTGTCCTTACATCCAAGCAACGGGACTGCGTTGAAGGAGAACAATCCAGAGGAACTGCAGCTTTCAGAAAACCCATACCTGCAAACTAGCCCAATAAGAAACCAGAAGCAGTCCCCCCTCCACGAGGGCAGGAATGGAGTTGTAGAGCACAAAGACCGGCCCACAAAATTACCCCACGTGCTGAACTTTCAGAGGCACCCGGAGATTCTGCAACCCTATGACCCTGAAAAGAATGAGGTGACCTCAAAAAAGCATCACCCTCCGGAGAGTCCCTGGCTGAGAAATGCAGCAGAGGAAGGGACCAACTACAAGAAGCCCCGGAATTGCTTTCCTAAACCTTGCAGTTCCCAGCCCAACAGCCCTCCTTTGGAAGATGTAGCCAAGGCCAACACGACCGCGATCCGTCTCTGCAGCTCCGTGGTCATAGAAGACCCCCAAAAGCAGACCTCAGTGTGCGTGAATGTTCAGAGCTGCGCCAAGGAGGGGCTGGGGGAGGAGGCCCTTTCCCCTAGACGGAAATCCCCAACTGCCCCTGGCCCACAGGCTTACTCTGAAACCAAGAAAAGTAGGCCAGATGTGCTCCCCTTCCGGCGACAAGATTCTGCAGGACCCATTCTGGATGGAGCTCGGTCACGGAGGTCATCTTCGTCGTCCACTACCCCCACCTCAGCCACTTCCTTGTATAGATTTTTACTTGATGATCAGGAGTGTGCCATCCATGCTGACAATGTCAACCGCCACGAAAACAGAAGGTATATCCCCTTCTTGCCAGGAACTGGGCGGGACATCGACACCTGCTCAATTCCTGGTGTGGACCAGTTAATTGAAAAATTTGACCAAAAGCCTGGGCTTCAGAGAAGAGGAAGGTCTGGGAAGAGAAACAGGATTAATCCGGATGACAGGAAGAGATCTCGAAGCGTAGATAGTGCCTTTCCGTTTGGTCTCCAGGGAAATACAGAATACCTCACAGAGTTCAGCAGGAACCTGGGCAAGTCTAGCGAACACCTCCTCCGGCCCTCCCAGGTCTTCCCACAGAGGTCGCTGGCCCCCGAGCACCGTGGGAAGCACAGTCCAAGCTGCACACTTGCAAAGCCGCAGGGTACTACACAGAGTGCCCACCCCAAGCCTCCCCTGCAGAACAAAGATGGGAAAGTTCTGAACAAAGGCAGTCAGGAAAGCGTGGTGGCTTGTGCCTCCTCCCTTCCAGCACAGAATAAAAAGGAGGAGGAAATCAAAATAGCCACAGCCACGTTGATGTTACAGAACCGGGCCGTGGCTGCCACACCTGATTCTGGTGCCAAGAAAATTTCGGTGAAGACTTTTCCTTCCGACTCTAATACGCAGGTAACACTTGTGTTTCTCTTTTTCAAAGCGACCTAACAGCGCACCCTGGGAATGGGTGTCTTCAGTCTGAGTCAGCAATAGCACATTTGATGATTTTGTGTGTGTAAGTGCACGTTTGCATGTATGTGCACAAATATAGGTATGCAGGTGCACATGTGTGTGGAGCCATAGGTTGCCATCTGGGGTCTTCCTCTGTCGCTGTCCACCTTGCTTTTTGAGAGGGGCTCTCTCACTGGACCTGGAGCTCACTGATGGGCCACACTAGCTGTCTGCTCCTTGTCTCCCCCTCCCCAGTGTGGGGATGTTAGCCGGGTGCAGTACCTGGCTTTTTCATAGGTTCTGGGATCAAACTCAGTCTCATGCCTTCAGAGCAAGCCCTCCACCAACCGAGCCATTTCTCCAGCCCTTGCACATTTTGTTTTATTTTATTTATTTCATTTTTTATTAATCTATTGGGTTTTTTTGAGACAGGGTAGCTCTGGCTGTACTGGAACTCATTCTATACACCAGGCTGGCCTTGAACGTAGAGATCCTCCTGCCTTTGCTTCCCAAGTGCTGAGATTAAAAGGGTGCATCACCATGGCCCGCTGTTTTATTATTACTTTTTATCAGATTATACCCTACTGTCAGCTGTATGGTTTTCTAGATTATTCTGAATGCTGCCAGTTCCCTTTCTGTAGAGTCCATTTCTCTTCACATGTGTAAAGTCTGTACATAGACACAATGAGTCTTAACACACAGGTTCTGAGGTTAGGTTTACATCCATATACTTTTATTCCTGAAATTGGGTGGCTAGGTTTGGGAAATTAGGTTAATTGCAAAGTGATAGAGTCTAAGTGGCACACTGAGTGTTTTGATAGTAATAGTTTAAAAAAATAGTAACAGCAATAAAAACAATGATAAGGCTGATAAGTTCAGGGTGTTCTGATATAATAGCATTTCGCCAGCTGTGTGAAGCACTGCTATTAACCTTCATTAAGCACTGAGAAAACTCCGGGGATGAGAAGTCACTTGCCCGAGGTCCAAATCTCATGGAGTTTGGGATGAGGAGGCTGGCCAGATGAATTGATTTTGGAAAGGAGTGTGCTAGCAGCCTCTGCTTCAAGGTCATTGCCATCTTCCTGGGAGTGTCACCCTCTTGGTTTAATAACATACTTCATTATGTTCCAGGCCACACCAGATCTATTAAAGGGACAGCAGGAGCTCTCGCAACAAACCAATGAGGAGACAGCCAAGCAGATCCTTTACAATTATCTCAAAGAAGGGTACGCGCTTTTTTTTTTTTTTTTTGCTTAAAGAACAAAGTCATTGCCATTTCTGGCGGGGCTCTTGACTTGTATTTGGGATTTTGTATTTAACCTTTATTACCCGTTCTATCTGAGCCAGCTAAGGATGCAGTTTCCTACTAGGTTTAGGGGGTAGGGAAGGATGTTCTTTGTAAGCCATTTAAAAACAGGTAGACAAATAAATAAATAAATAAATAAATAAATAAAAATAGAAACAGGTAAACTTTATATTTGTATATTTGTGTGTCCATGAGAAATGCCTATGTGCACATGTACATACAGGTGCATTCAACGTCCATGCTCACCTGGTAATCAGCGATTTTTTTTTTTTTTTTTTTTTTTTTTTTTTTGAGACAAGATTTCTCACTGAACTGGAAGTCCCTGTTTCAGGTAGCCTGGCTAGCTAGCAAGTTCCTGGGATATCTGCCTGTCTCCGCCTCCAAACCCTGTGGCTACAGATATGTGCCACTATGACTAGTTTTTGTGTGTTCTGGGATCCATGCTCAGCAGTTTACTCACTGAGTCATCATCTCTCCTGCCTTAAATCAATGTTTTAGAAGCAGACCTTTACTGTATCACAACAAGCTCAGGGATGGGGAGGTCTTCCACACCATGGCAATCTCCATCACCCCTTATTGGAAGTTCCAAATGAAAGCTATTCCTTTGTCCCAGAGGGTGCGTGGTCTGAGCCCAGTTCCATGATTGTCAAGCACCCAGGAGGCATCTGAGAGCAATGCTTGCCCAGCCTATCTTGGAAACTCTCTTCCAGCCACTTGGGTTCTGTTCCTCCATGCCAGCCATGCTGGGATTGTGGAGCAGGAATCTGAAGTTTCTGTCACAGTCGTCTTTTAGAGTGGTTAGAAGAAAGCAGAGACTTCCAAGTATGACGGGAATGAAAGTCATCCACCTGAGACATGCAGCTGTCAACAGTGGGTGTTTGTGTGCTGTGATTTACAAACAAATTGTCAGCCTGACAGAGCTGGCAGAGTGGGTTCAAAACATAACACAGGGGCTTAAAAATGACCACAGAGCTTCTAATACTGCCTGTGAAGGGCTTCACCCTGTAAAATTAAGGTAGAAGATTGTGGTTTTAAAATTCTTTTCTTTTCCTTCCTTCCCCCTCTCCTTCCCCTCTCCTCCTCCCCCTCTCCGAGCTTCCTCTCTCCCCCTCCTCTCCCACCCTCCCCTTCCTTTTCTTTCTTTCTCACTTGATTTGTTGAGAGATAAATGAGACCTAAGTTAATAGTAGGTGCCTGTTTAAGGAATTTTGTTTTAAATCCCTTAATTGCCAGGGGTGTGGTAAAATGATCTGATTAACCATGGAGGTAGAGACAAAGGGCTGCTGTTGGACAGTCTTGGCATTGGGGCTTCTTTTTCTTAAACAGAGGCCAAATAAGTTAAAAATCCTCGAACATCTTGGTATCTTGAGGTGTAAAAGCGTGTGTGTGTGTAATTCCCTTTGGGACACTGAGTCAAGCAATGGCTTACATTATATTCACTGAGCTCAATTTGGATGGTGCATCTGTCATGTGCAGATATTTGGGAATGAATGTCTCTGCCGAGACTGAGTGGTAATGTCCTTCCATCTTGCCCATCAAGCACTGGTTTTGTCTGTAGCTTTAGTTCACTCAGAGGCTTGCAGTTCATCTTCAAGGGCCTTCGCTGTGAGTGTACGGGCACATGGAAAATCTTGAGGCCGACGGCTTTGTTCCTTAATGTTTTCTCTGCTGCCGTTGCAGAAGCACAGACAATGAGGATGCCACCAAACGGAAAGTCAACCTGGTCTTCGAGAAAATCCAGACCTTAAAGTCTCGAGCAGCAGGGAGTGCACAAGGCAATAATCAAGTAAGTTGTAACTTTTGTGTTCTGTAGAGCGTGTTTAACATGAAACGTGGAGAGGGGCTGGTTTCTTTAGCTGCTGTTGACAGCGGTAAGTGGGATGTCCCCTCTAGGAGCATGCAGTGCCGCAGACAGACAGCCTGGCTTTAAACACAGGTTAAATATTCTAATCCAAAATACCCTAAAACCCCAAACTTCTTGAGTGTTGATCTGGTACATGTGGAAAATTCAACACTTGACCACATGCAGGGACACAAACACAACTTCTTTTCATGCAGAAAGCTGTTAAAACCATTGTATCAAGTCCCCTCTGGGCTCTGCGTATTAGAAATTTATGCCATTTAAATCAATTTTACATTTCTACTTGTGTTCATAAAATATCTCATTATATTCATGCAGTTATTTCAATACCAAAATAATAACCCCAAATCTGAAATACTTCTAAAACCAACCATCTTAGAGGAGTCATGACTAGATAAGAAATGTAGAGAATATTTTTATGCATCAGCCAAATGATCAGCTAGAAGAGCTCTAGCATTCAGCATGCCTGTGACTATGCTGTGAGTGTGAGGGTGGTGGTGGAGTGTGTGTGTGTGTGTGAGAGAGAGACAGAGAGAGAGACAGAGAGAGAGAGGGTGAGAGAGAGTCAAAGTATGTATGTGTGTAATACAGGACCGTGATTCTGACTTGGGAACTTAAAACTATAATTTGCTTATACACAGTTTTCAGGAGCTGTACCTAATTTTTCTTTCTATTAAAAAAAATCCATTGGCAGCCAGGCAGTAGTGGCACACGCCTTTAATCCTACCACTTGGGAGGCAGAGGCAGGAGTATCTCTGAATTCAAGGCCAGCCTGGTCTATAGAGCTGGAAAAAACAAAAACCAAAATTTATTGGCAATTTCATATACACTTGTAATGAATTTTAGCTTTAGCTTTTCCTCACCCAATCCTCCTCTCTGATAGTACTTGTTTGGAGACAGGGTCTCACTGTGTAGACCAGGCTGGTCTTAGACTCACAGGTCTGTCTTCTTGCATTTCCAGAGTATGCTGGAATCAAATCTCTCATATTTCTTAACATTAATGTAATATTTTTTGATCAAACTTTTACATTTAAATCACAACTACTATTTCTTGCCTTCTGTTTACTTGCATGCTGTGGGAAGGGCACAGCCTTCAGACTTGACATTAAGATTGTCATTACGGATTATGGACTTGCAGCCGCCAGCCGGAACTAGGGAAGTCAGTGTGTCCCTTCTGCGAATAAGATATCTAAGGTCAAAGCGTTCTTTGTAGGAAGGCAGGAGGCAGGATAGTCTAGGTTATAAGAAAGGCACAGACAGTACTAAGAATTGTAAGTTTGCCATGTTCATGTTTGTAGAAGTAATTTCATGTAGTTGCTACACAAAACCAGAACATGGGGAACAGCTAGATAGGACATTTCCCCTCTAGGCTACCATGAAAGGCATTTTTATTTTCTTTTGAGACAGGATCTCATGTAGCTACAGCTGGCCTTGGACATGTGGTTCTCATAAGTGCTGGGATCATAGGTGTGAGCTTCCACACCCATTTGTGTGGTGCTGTGATGTGACCCAGGGCTTCATGCGTGCCTGGCAAGTGTTCTCGCACAGACGCAGGTGCTGTTGTATTGCACGAGTTCATTGCATTTGCTGCTTTTAGAGAGAGGTGAGATTAGAGAGAGACCAGTTAAGAAGCCCTGCTGGCTTGAGGAAGACAGGATGAGATCTCTGGCGCTGTGCACCGTGTCCCCTATCTCCTTCTTATGTTCTGAATTTGATCCTTTGCTGGCAAAGTTTTGGACTTTTATCTTCTGCAAATATGTTCAGTGATTCCCTAGGGGAGAACATTAGAGCCTTTTCTCTATGGACTGAGACCATCGTGCAAACTGCAAAGCAGATAGAGTCTTGTTTATTTCTTTCCTTTCTCCTCCCTGCCGCCTCCCTGGTTCCCTCTCTCCCTCCTTCCTCTCCTTCCCTCTTTTGTGTGAGACTTGTCCCACTGGGCTGGATTTAGGCTCTGTGGTGGGTGCCTTCATTGCACTGGAAGACTTGGCACTTTTGTGCTTTTGCAGTTGGGGCTCTGGTCCCCGTCCCCACAGTCTGTGAGACGTGCCTCTTCCAGGGTTATTATACCCAACCCACACCTGGACCAGCGACTTGTTGAGCTTTGACTCTGCATCTTATAGCTTAGATTTCTGCTTTTATCGCTTCGCCTTGCCACTTAACTGTAGGATTTTAGCCAATTTCTCTGGAGACCTTCATCCTGTTATCACGTCCATGGCAGAAAAGAAACAAGAGCCCTTGATAGTCACACTCAGATCAGACGCCATACCTCCTAAGGACTGTTTAATCTGGCCCCTCTTCTTGGTGGCAATGCAAGGACTAAATGGAGGAAGCCAATTTGGCCCAAGTGTGTTTATTTGCACTTGCTGACAGGCCTATGCTGAGGGTGGGGGGGGGGTGAAAGTCTGCCTGGCAATCGGGAGTATTATCCCCCAGAGACAGGGAGGTTGGGAGATGGAAGGTCTGGCTGCGCAGACACACAGGTTCCTGGAGAATGTCACACAACAGGTGTTCCTTAAATAGATACTTTATGCTGGTTTATTGGGGTGGAACTTAAAGTAAATTCCAAGAATCGTAACTGTGTAGTTCTCTGTATTTTTATCATAGATTTGCATCTGGGCAAATCCTATTCAGATCACAGACAGGGTACTCCCTTCATCCAGAAGTTTCCTGAATGGTCTTTCCCTGTCAGTCTTGTCCCCTATTTCTTGAGGTAATCTTATTGTGACACCCATCACTTAGATTAGTTTTACTTAAATTTCATATAGTCACCTGGTTACTGTCTGTCCGGCTTTATTTCTTCTATATTATGTCAGTAAAGTTCATTAATGTTACACTTACTATTTTTTTATTACATATTGATTTGTGTGTGTGTGTGTATTAGTATATTTCTGGTGAATATTTCCAGCTTGGGACTCTTAACATAAAGCTACAGTGGGCATCAAATATCACTATTCATGAACTTGTTTTGTAATGAACACTCACTCACTTCTCTGGTATATAATAAATAGGAGTGAGCTTCCAGGTCATAAATTAAGCCGAAGCTTTGCTGTGCATACTCTAAATGGTTTCAGGAAGTATCGCAACAATTAAAGTTCCTACCAGTGGTGCATACGGGGCCCGGTACTAGGCCCTCTGTGCTGTTGCAGCAAGGCTCCTTACGTCTCTTTCTCTCGGTCTCATACAGATCTGAACTGTATCCTTAGGCTCTCAAATCTGGTAATGTCTGCCTTCTGACTTTATCCCTTTTTTCTTCCCTTTAAGTTGGCTGTTCTAAGTCTCTCACCTTTCCATACAAATGCTAGATTTTCCAGATGTGGGCAGAGCTGGAGAGATGGCTCAGGAGTTAAGAGTGGGCTCTTGCAAAGGACCTGAGCTTTGTTCTCAGCCCTGTCATGCGGTTAACACTACCGGCAGCTCCAGTGAGTCAGACACCTGTGGCTTCTGTAAGCACCTGCACACACTTGCCCACATGTGCATCAAACACACACACACACACACACACACTTAAAATCATAGAAATAACTTTAAGAAAGGCAAGGAGAGAAAAACAGAGACTTTGTCTGGGGTTAACACTGGATATGCACATCACTTTGCTCAGGCTGCCATCTTCATGTGTCTGGTCCCCTTCACAAGCACGAGCCTTCTCCCCACTTATTTGTGCCCTCTGCTTCTCCTGTATGTCACTTACCTTTCATTCTGGTTTGTTCACTTTTGAGTTGCATCCATCCCTTTTGTGCTTCTGTGTTTTCTGCCTAGGGCCGTGTTCTTCCGTCCCAGGGACTGTTCTAGACTGTTGTGCTGTCTTTTCTGGGGGCAGTGGGCTCTCTCAGTGTTTGCTCATACTGGCCTTTGTCCCCTCTTGTGTTGGAGGCTCTTGAGTTCGGGGAGCATTTTTTTTTTTTTTCATCTGATCACTTTGGAGAAACATTCATCTTCTGGCCTCCATGGCTCCCCTGAAAGGCAGGCAGCATTCTTAAGCGACACATCTCTCTGGAGGTGCTTGGAATGTTTGATCATCCCTTTTTTTTTTTTTAAGTTTGAGTGTAATGTGCCTGAATGTGGTTCTCTTGACTTCATTGTTTTCCTGGCACTCGTCACATCTCAAATACCCTATCCATTTGTTTTGGATATTTCCTTCACATTCTGTTCTCCTTGTATTCCAGATACATGTATTTTACTTTTTTTTATGATCTCCCTTGTTCCGTGTGTGTCTGCATGTGTGTCTATGTGTGTGTTGTGTGTGTGTGTGTCTGTCTGGTTCCATTTGGCATAGTATATACTCTGGATATTCTTCTCTCTCTCTCTCTCTCTCTCTGTCTCCTCCCTCCCTCCCTCCCTCCCTCCCTCCCTCCCTCCCTCCCTCTCTCCCTCCCTCCCTCTCTCTCTCTCTCTCTCTCTCTCTCTCTCTCTCTCTCTCCCTGTAACAGCTCTAGCTGTCGACCAGGCTGGCTTCAGACTCAGAGATCTGCCTGCCTCTGCCTCCTGAGTAGTGAGATTAAAAGTGTGTACTTTTCTCTTGTTTCAAATTTATTAATTTTGTTGGCTGACTCTATCTCTTTTAAGGTTAAGGGTTTATCTTTCAAATGTCCTGAAAAACACCCTCATCATTCTTTGAAAATGATAATTTTTCTTCCCATATGTGTGTTTGTGGTGTGCTTGGACACATGAGTGCATGTGTGTGAAGACCTGAAGTTGCAGAGAATCTTCCTGGAGCCTTCTTCAATCATAATCTAATGAGCAAGTCTCTCATCAAACCCAAAACACACTGATTCAGTTCATTTTACCGATTAGCTTGCTCCAGGCATCTTGTCACTTTCCCAGGCTGGGATCATAGGTGAGTCACCACACTGACTCAGCACCTATGTGGGTTCTGGGGATCTAAACTTGGGCCCTCTTGTTTGCCCAGGGAATTGTTAACTGTTAGCCATCTCCCTAGGCCCCCAGGGACCACCAGTCTTTTGAGAGCCACCCAATGAGCTCTTCGGTTTCAGATTTCATGTTGCTGTTTGACCATGTTTCTAGATTCTAACTGCCACAGGGAAACCATCATTTTTTTGCCTGCTGCTAAAGCCATCCAGGATTTTCTAATTGTATGCTAGGTAGTGGACGACAACTTATACATGTACTAGATGGTTTTATCTTCCATCCAGGGGAGTTGAATTGTCTCCTGAGAACTAAATCAAATGTGGCTCACCTTCATTCTATAGGTGCTGTTTTGTTTTGTTTTTTTTGGCTTTGCTGAAGTGAGTCTCATTAGGTTTCACCTTCACTCCCATGGCAGGACCTGCATTCCCTTCTCATATCTCAAACGAATGCGAAGATGTCAGCCAAGCTTAGTCTACTTTGACTAGTTAGGACTCTAGTGTCTCCCAGGGTCAGCATTTGGTAGGCTTCTTTGACTCTCAGACATTCTTTTTCTGATGAACTTTTGGAATTTTATAACACAGAGTAGGAATCATCTCAGAAACCAAAAAGGTGTTTTTTTTTTTTTTTAATAGTTTCTTTTAAAAATAGTTTTAAAATAGCTTTTCCTGTGGTGTTCTTACCTCCTAATACCCTTATCCCAAGATTGGTCTTTTGCTTATGGTATATAATTTCCTAGATGCTTTTTAATTCAACATGAGTTGCTCATCCTCTTTGGGCTCTTTTTCTTCTTGAATTAAAATAATAAATTACTCTCACTGGTTTTGTTTTGTGGTGACGGCATTGAGCACTGAGCCTCACATATGCTAGTCAATTATATGTAGTCCTGAGTTACATCCCCAGTCTGATAAGCTATATGTATTTTGAGCTATTTTAAGCTCAAAGCAGTATTGAGTAGGAAGGACAGGAATGTTCCTTACACTACTGTGATCCTCTGGTCCGTTTGTTAGTGTGGGTAGATATTGACACACAATTAACATCTAAATCCCCCATTTCACTCTGGGGTTTGCTTTTGGTAGTGTGCTTGTATTGGTGGGTGGGGTGATGTGTATGTGTGTGTGTGTATGTGTGTGTGTGTGTGTTTGTGTGTGTACGTACTTTTTCATGTGTGCACATGCACGTGGAGGCCAGAGGTCAACACTGGATGCTTTCTTCAGTTGCTCTCCCTCTCCACCCTTTTTTTTTTTTTTTTTTTTTTTTTTTCTTCCTCAAATTCCGTCACTGGGAAGGCAGAGAAGGGAAGATCCCAAGGCTCACTGGCCATCCGGCCTACCCTATTTAGCCAGCCCCAGCCCAGTGAGAGATCATGGTGCCTCAGAAACAACACCTAAGGTTGTCTGGGCTTCCACATGCACACACAAGCAGGTAGACACATGTCCTAAATTTAGTACCTTAATATTTCATAATATGTTTGAAAGATGTCCAATAAATCTACCACCTTTCTCAAGCGTGAATGAGTCATGTCGGAAATCTAGTGCAATAGTCCCTGGACTTGGATGAAAGATGTAAAATAAATTGTGAGGGAGCATCACCGTTAACTCTGGGGGAGGTTCCTGCATGACTGAGGTTTATGATGGTCAGTGCTGTGAGGCATCCATTATATCCCAATGTCACTGTGGGGGAGGAAAGTTCAAGCAAAGCATCTCAAGCATTTAACTGAGGATATCTTCGTAATTAATTGCAGGCTTCGAGTTTTAACTCCGAAGTCAAAGACCTATTGGAGCAGAAGAACAAACTGATCTCAGAAGTGTCTGAACTACAGAGGCAGCTGCAACTGGAGATGAAGGTATCAGGCTCTTAGATTTTCCCCAAGTCTGTCTTGGTATAAAGGATTTTTAGAACACATTGGGATGTCCAGGTGAGGTAAAAGTCACAAAAATCTTCCCCCCTAAAAGAAACATTCCTGCCATCCCTGAGCACATTCCTTTGAATTTGGTGGCTACTAGCCAAAGAATTTTTTTTAAAGCAGCTGGAGCACACAGAAATTGTTTGCTTTGAGCAAAAGTAATACTGTTGGAGATAGGCAGACCAATGGGTACTAAGTGCATAAAGCACTAAATGGAAGTAATAAAAACAGCAAAATGAGGTCTAGCTATGTTTGCATTTTTCTTTTAAAAGTGTTCAATTCACTAAACATGAATATTTCATATTTTTTCTGGAACTTCCGAACCTTAATGACATGATTTGATTAAGTTGTTTAATAATGAAGGGATAGTGCCTGGAGTCCATTAGTGTTCACAAAGGGGCTTCTGGGCTGGGGAGTAGCTCAGTACACATAAAAATCCGGGTTCCAGCCCCAGCCCCTCATAATCCAGGCATGGTAGTTCACCCATCTTGCCAGCACTTGGGAGGTGAAGGCAAGAAGATCAGGAGTTCAAGATCATCCTTGGCTACATAGCCTGCACTACATGTGACCCTGTCATAGGTGGACAGACAGACAGGCAGAGAGAGGGTGGGGGTGGTGTTTCAGTATTGACAGACAACAGAGGTCTTTTAAAATGATACTGATTCCTGTTAGAACCATCAGAACATTAAGGAGGAGAGAGAGAGAATGAGAGAGGACTTGGAAGAGCTACGAGGCCGGCACCAGAGCCAAGTGGAGGAGACAGCCACCCTGCAGCGACGGCTAGAGGAAAGTGAGGGCGAGCTTCGGAAGAACTTGGAAGAGTGAGTGCCAGGCTGGAGCCCCTGCCCTTCCTGACTTGAGTCCTATGTTACTAGAACCTTCTGTCCTTTTCACACCTCCTAGCCCTCCAAGTATTTATCAAGGCCACTCATCTTCCTTTCCTTTTTCCCCCTCTTACAAAATTGTGCAGCTGGGGCTATAACAGGAGGTTTAAGAGTCATTAAAGCCCTTTGCGTTTCTTGAGTGTGTCTTACAAAGCTTCAGGCCCAACAGGATCTTTTGGCAGGTGAGTGAGAAGCAGTGGCCCCTGAGGGGTGATATTATGACTAAGGTTTCTACTGGGAATCTCCAGCATGATATCTGACCACTAAGGTTTACAGAAGCCTAGGTCTAGCCTCCAAAGTGCATTAGCCTGTGGGGTTCACAATCTCCCAGAATGTGACCCAGCCTGACCCAGAATGGGTTGGTCTCTATGATGCATACTTACACTTCTGCTCCGCCTGTAGAGAGGAAAAGTAACTCCAAGGCTCTACCTGCCTTATTATCCTGTGAAACTTTGTGGCAAAGGAATTTAAAATCAAGGTCTGTTTTCCTTTCTGGGAACAACTTCGTAAACACACCCAGAGATGGACAATCAGGGTTGACCACAGACATTAACCTAATGGGTCTCCTGTTTCATAATATTGGCTGGTTCTCCTTGGTTTTAGGCATTTCTTCATATTCTGTGTCCAAATTCTAGTATTTCATGGTCTCTTTCTGGTAGAAAATGTTCCTGCAAATCTGTCCCATTTTGTTGGTTTGAGTTCTCATCTAACCTCTTGGCTAGATTAGACCATAGTGCTAAGGAGGCTTCTTGGGGCTATAGGTGACCATGCGACAGCCTGAAAGTGAGCACTGAGCATCCCAGGGGCTTCTCTGATGGACCTCTCCCTGTCCTGTTAGGCTGTTCCAGGTGAAGATGGAGCGGGAACAGCACCAGACAGAGATCCGAGACCTGCAGGACCAACTGTCAGAGATGCACGACGAACTGGACAGTACCAAGCAGTCTGAGGACAGAGAGAAAGGAGCCTTGATCGAGGTAAGGCACTGGGGACCAGGTGTCACCCCCACCTATCTGGGAGGATGGGGGTTCAGGAGCTGGATGCTACGAGCTGCTTTCTGCTGTGTGTGTTTGTTCCACTGGTTTCTGCATTTAGATTCTATGAGTTCATCATTGTCTTAGGAAAGCTTTTAACCATTGTGGACAATAGGAAGGATAGCATGACAGAGACTGGGGAGATGGCTCAGCTGATAAAGTGTTTGTTGGGCAAACATGAGGAACTGAGGTTAATCCCCAGAACCCATGTAAAAAGAGAATAGTTCGACTCATAATCCTAGTGCAGGAGCAGTAGAGATGGACAGATCCCAGAGGTGTGCTGGCCAGCAGCCTAGCCTATTCAGTGAGCCTGTAGCCCACAGACTCTGTGTCACAAGGTAGGTGAGATCTGAGGAATGATATCAGAGGTGACTTCTGGTCTATAACCTCCACACTTACACATACTCATATATGTGTAAGTGTCACACACTGTTATACACATATAAACGCACACTCTTACACACTCAAATGCTCTCACACACACATGCTCATACTCATATATAAATACACACACATGCTTTCATTGATATACACATGCTCACACTCATAACATACACACATGCTCACACTCATACCATATACTCACACACACACATAGAGAATAGTGTATTAGCATTCATTAATTCTCAACACAGATTGAGGAGGTGTCAATGTTTTGTGATATTCCTCCATTAGTTTTTCTGCTCATCTGCTCATCTTTTTTTTACATGTCTTAACTATTTTGAAGTAAATGACGGATAAGATTATATTTTGCTTTTTTTAGGGAACTTTCTAACATAGTTACAATATCCTTATAGTAACCAACATGCTTATGGTTTCTATAACATGCATACAATGAGTATGAATACTCAACCCTTATTGTCTCTGAGTCTATTAGAAGTAGTGAGCTAAAGGCCAGCCTGGGATATATAAGCCCCTCCTTAAAATAAAATTTTCCCTAAGAATAAATTCCCAGAACGGATGTCAGTGGAGAACTTATGTTTTCAGAGGCATTTCACCGTTAAGTCCAGTGGACAGAAGATGTTCCTGTGGTTCCTGCTGCCATGCCCTGGGTGGTGTAGTCCGTGCTGCCATGCCCTGGGCTGCATCCATCCTCTGTTCTCTCCGTTTTGCTCTACTTTTACATACTTTCCTTCAATGCAGTCATGTGTCTTCTGCCATCTTTGCTTCCTGCAGCATATTTCTTAATTACAGAGCGAAAGAATAATTTTCCTGACCTAAATTATTTTTGAAAAGTTACCATGTTTTTCTAAAATGAAGTAATCCTAAGATGACCTGTGTGTTATTTATTTTACTTTTTTTTTTTTTTTTTTTTTTTTTGAGATAGGATCTCATGTTGCTTAGACTGGGCTCAGACTAGTTAGTTATATGGCTGAGGATGACCTTGTGCTTCTGGCCCTCCTGTCTCCATCTCCCAAGTGCAGGGGTTGCTGGTGGATCTTTCCTCTCCCAGTTTATTCTGTGCAAAGGAGTAGGCCCTTGGTCTTCATGCATGCTAGACAAGCACTCTGCCAACTGAGTCACACCCCCAGCCCAGGCCTTTAACGCCTATTGACGACTGATTTGTTCTGAACCCGATTTTGTGGGGAGGGGGATGAGGACATGGCCTCTGGCTTTGGTGACATGTGTTCAGGCCACACCAGGAATGGGGACAGAGCACATCTCTTCTTAAACATCTTGCAGTTGGGGTCCTGGTTGTCACTCTCCTGACATGATCTGGGTCAGTTGCAGAAGGGTGGAGAGGCATTGTTAGCCATTATGTCAATTACATGTTTTGCCTTGCCCCCAGGAAATACCTTACTACTTTCTTTTGACTTCCTAACAACTTTTTGCAGTACCTCCTACAGTTTCCACAGCACTAATAAAGAAGATCCCACCTCCCAGCCACTTTCAATTTATTCTTTGTATCTTCCTAAGAAGTAGCCCGGAGAAATTCGATAACAGATTAGAGTTGGGGCCAAGTTTTCCAATGGCTTCTGCTTGAGAACTGACTCTTAAAACACAAAGGACATTGAATCTATAAGCTTTTGAATGTTTGAAAATGTTGATGCTTGATGAGCCTGTGTAGCAGTCCAGATGTACTGTGAAACCTCTCTCTTCTTACCAAGCTGCTGGTGACTGAAGCCAAGGCTCTCTGCATGTTAGGGACATGTTGTGGTACTGACTCCATCCCAGCCCAGAAATTCATCACTTTTTGTTAAATAGCATCAAGCCTCTACATGGAATTTGTAAAATAATATTGGGGGTGGGGGTGGGGGAGGGGGAGAAGCCAGACATAGTGACACATGCCTTTAATGCCAGTACTTGGGAGGCAGAGGCAGGGGGATCTTTGTGAGTTAGAGGGTAGCCTGGTCTACAGAGGGAGACCCAGAGTAGCAAGAGTTACATACTGACTGAGACTTTGTGTTTTAAAAAAATAGTTTAAAGGAAAGTATAGTAGAGAATATTTGTTTTCTTAGTCTAACGCTAAGAACTGATGAACAATAGGAAAGATTTATTATTTGTTGAATTCCTGGGTCTGGGAACATTTTTTTTTTTTCCCCAGTCAGTGTTTCTCTTTTGTAGTTCAGACTGGACTAAAACTCTCTAACTCATTATGTAACCAAGGGTGGCCTTGAAGTCCTGACCCTTCTGCCTCTACCTCTTACAAGCTGAGGTTGTGGATGGGTACTCTGCCTTTTTCGTTTTTCTTCCTTTTTTTAATGTGAGGCTGAGGATAGACCCCAGGGTCTCATGCATTTGAGACAAGAGCTCTACCAAATGAACTACATCCCCAGGACCTGAGATCTATGCCTCTTTTAAACTAAAAAAGACTTTTAAAAAATATTTTTTTTCTGTGTGTATGTGACTGTGTGTGTGTGTGTGTGTGTGTGTGTGTGTGTGTGTCATGTGGGTTCTAGAGGGAAACCTCAATTATTGTTTCTCAAATGTCAGCCTATCTTGATATCTGGGATGAATCTAGAACTTGTAAAGCATGCTAGCAAGGTGTTTGGCCAGGGATGCCCAGGAAAATCTGTCTCTGTCCCTGTCTCTCCGGAGCTGGGATTGAATGCACCTGCCATCGGGACTTTTTTTTCTTTTTAAAGCACATGTGTTCTGGGAATTGAACTAGTGTCCTGGTGGTAACAAGGCAGGTAGGTACTTTACTCACTGAGCTGGCTCCCCATACCCAGATGTGTGCTCTTGGAGGTGTGTCAGCACCTCAGAACTGACATTCTCATGTATGAATGGATCTTGATCTCTTTGAATAGCCATTTTTTTGTTTCTTTAGAAATGGTATTATTCTCATGCAATAACTGCCAAACATGATCAGCCTTTCTAGATCTTCTTTTACTTGCTCCGCATATACACTGGAGTTTTTTGTTTTGTTCTATTTTAAAATCGTTATTGCACTTATTTATTTTGTGGGTGTGTGTATGGGGGTACCCTTGTCACTGAATTTCAGACAACTTGTGGGCCTCTACCACATGGGTCCTGAGGACCAGTCTCTGTGCTTAGGCTTGGGAGCCGGCACCTTAGCTGCTGAGTCAGCTCAGGGACCCCAAACTAGGTGTGGATTGGCTGGTTCCTTGTCACATGTGGCCTATCTTGACTGCATGAAGGTTTGGAAATCAGTGACTCTAGATAGCCCAATTTCCCCTTGTTTTCTTTGATTGTAGTCTCCAGAGAGGAGCATTTCTCTCTGTTGTAGTTTGTTTATATTTTGAAGTTTTCCTACTTTCCCCTCTCTCCATTTGATATAATTAAGCCTTCAGATTAAAGTGAAGCTTTGGAAATCCTATGTGCTTGTTGGCCTGCCTTCTGGAAACTTCTGTGTGATATGGCAAGGCCTAATCTGATTGGATTCATGCAGCATGGCCCACTTAAGTGACAGTCCCAGTCACAGATAACACCCTGTCAGTGTAGAATAGACTGCAAAGTCCTTGGTCCTTGACACGTCCTGGCGGCAGCACAAACACAAATATATCCTACAGGAGATAAGGGTGGGGAGAGGAACTGGCCTATCTAAAGACAACTGAAAACTGTGAGAATAAAAGCAGGAAGGGGCCATTCTGAAGGTGCTGACAGGAGGCACCATTAAGTCCTAGAGAGGTGGTCAATGGCAACAGTGATGGGCGATTTCTGCTCCTCTTCACAAAGAGATGGGTAGGGACACCCAAGTGGTCCCTTTACTGAGTGTTAGGACGGTATTCTTTTTGTTTGTTTGTTTGTTTGTTTGTTTTCATTTCACATATCGACCCCAGTTCTCTCTCCTTCCCTCCCTCCCTCTCTCCCTCTCTCCCTCCCTTTCTCCCTCTCTCCCTCCCATTCCCCCCCACCCCCCTCCACTCCACAGGGAGGGTGATGCCTTCCAGGAGGATCGTAATTATCTGTCAAGTCATTTGGAGTAGGGACTAGGGCCTCCCTCCTGCCTCTAGGTTAAGGGAGCATCCCTCCATGGGGAATGTGCTCCCAAAGTCCTTTTGTGCACCAGGGATACATCCTGGTTCCACTGTCAGAGGTCCCTTAGACTGCCCAGGCCTTCTGAGACTCATGTTCATGGAGTCTGAATCAGCCCAATGCTGGTTTCCCAGCTATCAGTCTGGGGGGGTCCATTAGCTCCTCCTTGTTCAGGTCAGCTGTCTCTGTGGGTTTCTGTGGCCTGGTCTTGTCCCCATTTTCTTATCACTCCTCCCTCTGTGTATCTGGATCTTCTGAGCACGTTGCGGGGTGGGGGTGGGTGGGGGTGGGTGGGGGTGGGTGGGAGTGGGGGGGCAGTGAGTTGAGAGGGAACTAGGAGAAAGAGAAGGGGAGGAGAGGAAAGTGTGTGGGACTAGGAAGATTGAGTCAGGGGAGGAATAGATATGAGAGAGAGAGAGAGAGAGAGAGAGAGAGAGAGAGAGAGAGAGAGAGAGAGGGAGAGAGAGAGAGAGCATAAAAGAGGGAGCCATTATAGACCTACAAGACTGATCCCAACTAACAATCTGAGCAACAGTGGAAAGGCTATCTTAAATGCCCTTCCCTGGTAATGAGATCAATGACTAACTTATCCACCATCATAGAGCCCTCATCTAGTAGCTGATGGGAACAGAAGCAGACACCCACAGCTAAACACTGAGCCGAACTAGGACGGGCATTCTTAGATCTTAGGGATGGGCTCCAGGTTTCATCTGAGCTAGCTGGTGACTGCTGATGGTGTTCTGGCGGGCTGGCGTTTTGCCTGTGTGGTGACAGCCACCTATTTGCCTGATTTGCTCATCCTGGAGGAAAGGAAAGACTTCCCTTGTCAGTTGTTTTTAAATGAAAGTCATTACTTTGTGTGTACCACTTTGGAGCCAAGGAAAGGACCCAGAGGAAGGCTCTCAGTGGAGTCACTTAAAGCTGTTAATTGTACTTAATCTCAGGTTTGTGTGTCGCATGCAATACTTGTGGTTGTCATGTCACTAGGGTGCTGGTGCCAGGAAAAAATGAGAGGCAAACAAACAAACATTGGAAAAAAGTCAAGAATCTTGCCAAAAGAAAGTAAAGAATGTAAAATTGCATTCTTAGATACATCTTAGCTTTTGGAAGGTAGAGAAGCTAGACATGATCCTTGTAGCGAAAGTGGCTGCAGGGAAGGACCTTGCTGTCCTATGATTTCCAGGGAGAGGAGACTCTTAAAGGAGACAGGGAGGCTCCAAGAGAAGTCAAGGAAATGGTAGTAGACAAGGTTCAGGAATGGGGAGGTGAGGGGGTGTGTTGTTTATTTTAACTGACACTGTGACAAACTTAGAATGACCTGGGGAAGATCTCAATTGAGGAATTGTCTAGGTCAGATTGTCCTGTGGCATGTTTGTCGGGATTACCTTGAGTTTTTAATTGAGTTGGAAAGACTCACCATGGCTTGGGCAGCACCATTTCATGGGCTGGGTCCTGAATTGCATAATAACTGAGAAGGCAAGCAAGAAGTAGGCTGCATTGGGGAGGGGGCCATTCATTTCTCTCTGTTGTTGACTAAAGATGTGATATTACTAACTACCTTGATTTCCTGCCTTGCCATCCTCTCGTTAATGGGCTATAACTGGGAATTGTAAGTCAATCAACCTTTCCCTCTTTTAAGTGGCTTTGGGCGGGGCATTCTATCACAGCAACAGAAATGAAAAGAGGAGGACACTGTATGCTCTTGTCCTGGTAGGGGAGCCCCACAGAAGCCACATAGCAGGGGACTAAGGGGAGGTGAGATCACACTTTGAAGGAGTTTGGTGGGAAAGGTTGCAGGTAGCCAAGATTCCAGAAAATGGGAAGGAACCAGGGCTGATGGCACAGGGCAGATGGCAGGACTTCCGGGGAGTGCTTCAGGTAGGGGGAAAGCCTGGTGCACAGCGAGGAGCCGAGGTGTGGGAAGTCCAAGGGGTCCGGGACATAAGAAGTTTGAGCCTTTGGCGGGACTTGCTTGGGGAATGTGGGTTGGAATGGAACCTCTGGCCTTAGTTTTGTGACTCCTTGTGAGATTTCGACAGTGAAGGAGGGAAAAATGTGAACACCATGCTCTCCTCAGGCAAGAAAGATAGGAAAAAAGTTGTGCAGAGCTCTAGGAACATGAATAGGATTGAACCACACGCAATATCCTGAAGGCTGGGTGGCAGATGAGGCAGCGAGTCAGCTCGCTTCAGAGAAACAGTATCACATAAGGGCTATAGCAGGCACACTGGGCCATGGCACAGATGTGAAATGAGTTGCAAAAACAAACATGTCAGGCTGGGGTGCTTATTATTTAGACTGCTTGCCTGGCATGACTGAGGCCTTGGGTTCAAGCCCCGGAACCACATCAACCAGTTGGTGCTGGTGCACGGCTGTAATCCAGCACTTGGAAGGAGGAGGCAGGAGGACCAGAAGTCAGGGTCATCCTTAATTTTGCAGCAAGTTTGGGGCCATCCTAGGCTACTCAAGAACCTGTCAAACATAAGAAAAACAAAACAAGAAAAGACTTTCTCCCAAAGCCATAACTGACAATGAACCTAATTACATTAACTCTCAAAGAAACTAAGTCAGGAAGGCCCAAGGGAATGATGGCCTCTGAGAAGTGTGTGGTGTGGGAAGGACAGGCTAGGTGGTGGTAAACCTGATGGTCAGTCTAGAGGGGCAAATGCTGGGCCACTGGTAAAGATGTCTATTCCTTACCTCTGTGATTATGTTTGCCCTCAGGAGCTCTTGCAGGCCAAACGGGACCTTCAGGATCTGCTCATTGCCAAAGAGGAGCAGGAAGATCTCTTGAGAAAGCGTGAGCGTGAACTGACTGCCTTGAAGGGCGCCTTGAAGGAGGAGGTTTCCAGCCATGACCAGGAGATGGACAGGCTGAAGGAACAGTACGATGCTGAGCTGCAAGCCCTCAGGGAGAGTGTGGAGGAGGCAACCAAGGTGAGCTCAACATCCACACAGGGTGTCAAGATGTGACCAGATGAGAGGCTATGCCCACTCTCCCATGCCTACTCGCCATGGCTTTGTCTCTGATGATGGTGATAAGCCTCTTGACAAGGGATAACTTGATGGTTTAGCTTCTGTTCTTTTTGAGTCTACCAGTTTGAATATTAGTAAAGACTAAATGCTTTTAGCAAGAGGTGAGATTTTAAAGTCCCGAGTGGCCTCAGCTTCTGCAGGCTTTGTGGAGTAGAGAGCTGAACCCTCAAGGGCTCAAGGCTCAAGTCCTAAGGTACTGTGTGACTTTTCTCATGTGCAAAAGTGCAGATAGGACCTGGATTTCTGGAACCCTTTATCTCACCCCAGCTGCTTCCTTGGGCTTTGTTCAGTCTTCCGTTAGATAATTCCTGTTCCTTTCTCAGCAGAGTTGAAAAAGGACTAATTGGCCAAATTGCCTAAACTCTTCCAAGATGAGTTTTTCTCTTCATTGGATTCTTGGCTCATACATAGATTGTAAATTGTGTGGAAGTCTTTGGGTGCACATTGGCTGTTGATGGGAAAATGCTTTGAAATGCCATGCCATCTTTAGGGGAGGAGAATTACGGAGTGTACATTTTTCAGCATCTGAAACAAAGGGTGAAAGTTCTGAAGAGAGAGCTCTTCATACAGTTTAGTCTGCAATGATGACAGTGGCAGCTCCCCATCCCCACCCGCTAAGCCCTCTGGCGGTTCACTGATTTTCAGTAATGTCATGATAATTGGTAATGACAAGAAGTGAAAGATAGGTCTGTCTGTTGCTCCAACAGGAAAGTCTGGGAAGCTGGCTGTTTCAGGGGTTATTATAACTTTGAGATACTTAAAAGAACTCTTGTTGATTTGCCCTTCTACCCCCACCCACCCTTTAGATTTGAATTAATTTGAGGGTGACTGAGTTGAGGGGAAATATCTGTTTGGTTTGTGTGTGTGTGTGTGTGTGTGTGTGTGTGTGTGTGTGTGTGTGTATGTGTATGTTTGTATCTGGGCAAAAGCCTGGTATCCTTGCTGTTGACCATCACATGCTATCAGCTCAACAGGTACAGACTCAAGTGATTTGCCTTTGAACACACCATTTCTTTATCACCCTTAGAGCTTGCATCAAAGCACAAGTTTAATGTGGAATATGTTGGGAGACTTACTTAATATGAGCAATGCTTGGGCTTATGTTTGTAGTTCTTTGACTAGAAGATGAGTCAAACTTGCACCACATGTGGAATGGAAGCCATTTAAGCTTCTAGAACTGCTGACACAGATGTGTGAACAGGAAGGGAGACATGGCAGGTGGAAGAGTATATCTTTCTTGTGTGGACTTGAGGGTCAACCACAAAGACCTAGGCTATTGCAATGTGATTCTTCTGCTCACAGTTTTTATTTTATTTTTTCAGTAATTCACAAATAACTAGGGGATGGAGATAGGGCTCAAGGGTTTAGAGCACTTGTTATTCTTGTAGAGGACCTGAGTTTGATTCCCAACATGCACATGGTGGCTCACCCATCCATAACTTCATTTCCAGGGAGTCCAGTGACCCCTTCTGACCTCCACATGCATCAGGCACGTACTTGGTGCACATACACAAAAACAAAACGTTCATACACTTAAAATAAATCTGTAGAAAAGATGGCTAGGCGGGCTCACGTCAGTCTGTGAAATAAAGAAAGGGTAAGTTGGTTGAGACTTATCTTCTCTAACAGAGAGCGTACGAAGCTGACCCAAAGGAAAATTCCTCCACACCTCTTGTGGGCTAGCTTGAGCTCTTTGCCCCAGACAATATTCTATATTACCACCAGTATCTTTCCGCAGAAAACAGTAGTTTCCAATTGGACTTTGCTTAAACATTTGCCTGGCACTCCTCTGTCCCAGACTTAAGTTCAGATTGTTTACATGGTAGGTGACACGTCCCTTCTCGGGGGAGCTATCCTACTATGTCTTTGCACACGAGGGACAACTGCCTGCCACTTCCCAGCCCTCCCCAATATTCTTTCACCTGTCGACTGCCTTTGCTACCTCTGTGTCCTTGTCCCCAGCCCCTTCTCCTACCTTTAAGTGTACACCTAGGAGTTAGTCACACCTTTGGGTTTCTACTGAACCCTAGGCTCCCATACTGCTCTGCTGTAATGCACACTTTTGCCTGCCTCCTCCTTTAGATTGGTTTCTTAAGCACAAGGGCTGTTTTTATCTAGACCTTTGCTTCCTGTTGAGATGAGGAGCAGCAAACTTAAGTGCTTTTGAGGCCAAATAGGCAGCGCCGATGCGTGGAGCTATGAGTGCCGCATGGCGACAGGAGAGGCTGATGGGAAATGTGGCAAGCTGGAGGGTTCTCCCTTCTGCTCTAGTGGCCAGCTGCTTGTCTGACCCAGCCAAAGTAGTGAGTCAAGGAAGGTTGGGTCTGTGTTGTTAGATCTCCTGACTTTTTAGTTTCTTTTCATTTTTGAGGATTTTATACCTGAGTACATGATATGGACATAATTTCCATCCCTCTCTCCCTGCTCCAACTTCTCCTGTGTTCCCCTGATCATCCCCTCTTGAATCCATGAACTCCTCTTCTGTAATTATTATTGTTACATGTGTACACATATACATGACATACTGACTGAGTCCTGTTAGTATTGCCCTATGTACATGTGTTTAGGGCTGACCACTTGGGACTGGGAAATCTATTCAGAGGTTGTTCTGGAGAAGCTGATCCTCCCCACCTAGTAGCTATTAGCTATCTGTAGCTTTTCATCCAAATGGGACCCTGTTAAAATTTCCCCTTCCACAATATGGTATATTGACTGGTTCGGTCTTGTGCCCGTAACCTTATTGCTGAAAGTTCATGTCAAGAAGGCACTGTCTCACGGCAGACATCTTTCACAGTCTTTCTGTCCCCCACCCCTCAAATGTTCCTGAGCCTTAGGGGTGGGTGAGGTGGTGTTACAGATGTCCCAATGGAGCTGGGACACAGGTACTTACTCTCCGTCTTTTAACTAGTTACGAGCTCTATCTGCTGCAAAAGGATACACATTTGATGAGCAGTGAGAGCTGTACTCATCCATGGGTAGGAAGATAGGTATTTATAATACGGCTGGAGGCTGTATTAATTTAGAAAATAGCGGCAGTAGATTCTCCTGTTTCGACTTTCAAGGACTAGTTGGATATCTGCATGTTGATGTAAGGTCTCCAGACTTTTAAGTGTTGTTTGAAAACAACAACAACAAACCCAACCCCATTTCAAATAGCAAAAGCATACAACCCAAGCATAACCCACCTGCAGGTCAATGGTTTGTGGTTCTTGTCCCTGAGGTCAGCACAGTGTCTGAAAGTCAAAACTGTAGTGTCTTCTGAGTCAGAGGTGGCAGAGGACGAACTCCTTTCCAACCTGAGTCATGTCCTTGCTGCTGGGTTGCCTGGGGTTTCCCCAGTGGCAGTGAAGGAGATCATGGTTAGGTTCCATGGCTGTGTGAATTCCTATGCAGTTTCTGAAAGAGGATTATGAGTATGTTTGCACTCCTAAAAGTGCCTGCTGAACAAATGCGACACAATCTTTTTTTTTTTAATCAAAATGTATGCCATCTATTTGTGCGTGAGGAGGGGGGTTGTTGCCTGCCATGACACGAGTGTGGAGGCCAGAGAACAACTTCTGGGAGATAGTTCTTTCTTCTTTCATATCCAGGATGGGACTTTGGTCCTCAGGCTTGGCAGCAAGTGCCTTTACCCACTGAGCCATCTTGCCTGCCTCTCCCCACCCTCATCCCCCTTTTATTAAATGTAAACTTAGTAACATGCTATCTTTCTGCTACATTATTTATAACATGCTATTACAGAGCAGACTTGTAAGAATGTTCTATTGAGTATTTGGATATAAGGGGATTAAATATAACCTTTTATCTGGTAAAGAGTATCTCTCAAATTTGTTCACCAGTATTCAGCCTTTGTCTGCCCCAAGGGACGGCCTCATCCTAGTCAGTGACTAAAAGCTGACATTTCTATAAGGAAGTGAATTGTATGACTTCGTTCATTTCCTTGGAAGGTCTTAGGCGAGAGCTGAAGCTCCTCCCATCAGTTTTTCTAACTTTTGCCACTGTCTCAAGCCAAAAACCTCTAAAAGGCTGTTTTATACTGCCAAGAACCAGGCACCGTACCCTGCCTGAGCCCAGGCACAGAATGTCTTAAATTACTGGAACACTTGGTGAAAACTGGCAAATTACATTAAGAACCTTTTACTGATATTCCAAACAGATCCTCGGTAATCTTTTTTTTTTTTTTTTTCTTTCATACATACAAAACAGCCATGTGATTCAGCAGACAGGAATTCACCAATCCCTTGGTTATGTGGGGCTTCCTGGCTCAGCAGAGTGAGCCGGACCTCCCTGACAGAACTGTGGAGTGTTCCTGGCCCTTCTGATGGAGAGGGGTCTACATAGGTGGTTAGCAAAGGCTCTCTTTCAGTCTTTGCCTCCAGATTTCCTTGCTGTTTTTCCATCTTTAAAAAGGAAATGCCTTTTTCCTGTTCTGATTTAGTGCGATGGTTGGATTCAGGAGCTTGTCAGGGAGATATGAGTCACTGCTATCACGGGATTACAATGGGGACTGTCCCCTGGTGATGGTGTTGGCTTCTCTCTTTCATCCCTTGAGAATGCAGAAGAGAAATAGTATCTTAAGTTTTCTTGGAGCATAGGGTCAGCTCAAATCCAGTTCTCTCCAGAGAGGCTCTCTGGAGCTAGAGAGATAGCTTAGTGTGTGAAGTGCTTGCTGTACAAGGATGAAGACCTGTGTGCACGTCAGAACCTGTGTAAAAAAGCTGGGCATGGTAGTGTGTGCTTGGAATCCAGTGCTGGTGGGATAGAAATAAACAGATCCCTGAGGCGTCCAGGCCAGGAAGGCTACCTACATGGTGAGTTCAAGACCAGTGAGAGACCCTCACAAAGTAGTTAGCTTCCAAGGAATGACACCTCAGCTTGACATCTGGCTTCCATGTTACACAGATGTGCAATGCCACACACTTGAGTGCACACACACACACACACATACTTCCTGTGTTGCCTCTTGTCCTTTACAGTGTGCAGAGAGCTGGCATTATTGGAGGTTTAATTTTTGGCTTTGTCTTTGCTGCTCTTGGTTTCCACTTGACATCCCTATGGGGTCAAACACTGTGGATTGGAGGGATGGACCCACTAAGGGAAAGGTCAGCCCCTGATTACCCGAAGTGGCATTGGACTGTTTGGGGATTCCATTTATGGAGAAAGATTATTCCGTATGAAAACAAATCTTGTCTTCAGCATTTTCATGTTAGTAGCTCATCTTGATTAACTCGAAGCTAAGCACATCAGGTATTTTGAGGATGGTAAAAGACATTTTTGTGACAGGAAATATGATTTATTTATTTATTTGGTCATTAGACTTTCTGAATACTTAACACTTAGCTGGGACACAAGTAAATGGAGGAGGGAGGAGGAGGATTGAGTTGAATGTGACTGTCCTTGGCACTCCTGTTATTTTTATTTATATTATTTTTGAATAGGGAATCTGATCATTATATTGACATATTTTTTTTTAGATTTATTTATTATGTTTAAAAGTGTTTTGCTTACATGTATGTAAGTGTACCGTGTGCATGTCTTTGTGCCCACAGAGGTCAGAAAAGGGCATCAGATTCCCTGGAACTGGAGTTATGGGTGGGTATGAGCTACCACATGGATGTTAGGAATCCTATTTGGGTCCTCTGTAAGAACGACAAATGCTCTTAGCCTCTTAGTCACCTACCTCTCCAGCCCCAATTTATACTATTTTAAAATATAAGATGCACATTAGATTTACTGAACATTTGTCAAGGGCAGACAATTGTGCTTGATTCTATGATGGCTGCAAAGACCAACCTAATAGAATCTATCCTGCTAGGAGACTGGAGTTGAGACAGGAAACAGGCCCGTTACGAGAAAGAGTGAACATCTGGGTAAGGGGAGACGAAGTGCTATAGAAGACGGTGTGAGACCCAGAGCTTTGCTGGGAAGTGTGGAAGGTGGCAGTTGAGAAGATTTCATGACCGGACAATGTCCAAACTGAACTCTGAAAGGTATTCACACGAAGGGCCATGGAGGACGAGGATGTGCTTGTGCTGAATGGAACATCAAAATGTATGTGGAAAGGGAGGTGTGTGTGGACCAGGACTGGGAGAAGTGGCGGAGGTTACAGGTTAAGAGTGACTTAAGAGGCAGAGGCCATTCCAAGGCAAAGACTGGGTTCAGATTCCAGTTCCAGTGGAACCAACCATCCACAGTACAGCATAACTGAAGTCACCAGAACTGAGGTCTCCATAGTCACAGCATTAGGAAATGGTTCAAATAGTCGTGGAGGTGACAGTGCATTAATTACTTATATCCAGTACTTATGTCCATTAGTTTTGCATACTTAAGAGGACAACTTAGAAGAGGAAAGAGTTATTGTGGCTTGGTCCATGGGTTCTGGGCCCCATGTGCTTGGGTAGAACATGGCACCTGTGGAATGGACAAGAGACAGGGAAACTTCTTCACAACATGGCAGACAGGAAGAGGAGAAGACAGAGAGGATCACATATGATATACCTCCAGGGTATACCTCAGTGACTGACTCCCTTTGGCCAGGCCTACCTCCTGTAGTTTTTGGACCTCCCTAAATAGTGCCACTAGCTGATGGCCTGGGCTTTACCAAACAAGCCTGCAAGGGAGATCTCATTTTCCAACCACAGCAGAAGAGTCATCATGGTCCCGAGTCCTAGTTTCTTTTGCTGTGATAAAAACCATGACCAAAAGCAGCTTGGGGAGGGAAGGGTTTATTTGGCTTTTGTGCCCTGATCACAAGTCCACTATTGAGGGGAGGCAGGGCAGGAACACTCAGCAGGAGCTTGGAGAAATGAACTGCCATGGAGGGATGCTGCTTGCTCTCAGGGCTTGGCTCAGCTACCTTTTTTATAGAATCCAGGACCACAGTGGGCTGGGCTCTCCTACACCAATCAAAAACCTAAAAAGTGGCCTACAGACTCGTGTGCAGGCCAATCTGATGGAGGCATTTTCTCAACTGAGGGCCCTTCTTCCCTGATGACCCTAGCTTGTATCAAGTTGACAGAAAACACATTGGTACACCCTGCTTCTTTTAAAGAAATACGTCAAAGAGTTTATGGGTGAACTAGTAGATTGGATGTCCTTTTTAAAATATTTGTAATATCTTTTATTTATTTTTATTGACTATACTTTAATTCATTTGGGGGATAAATGAGTGGGTTACAGTAAACAATCAGCCATGTGTTAGAAAGGACTGAAGTTGGGTAATGGGTCTGTAAGAGATACTTAGGGTAGTCTCTCTACTTTCATAATGCTTGAAGTTTTCTGTAAATAGAAGTTGTGTTATGAACCTGGGGGAGGGGGAGACTGGGGAGATCTATCCATCAGTAAAGTGTTTGCCTTGTAAGTATGTGGATCCTAGGTGATCTCCACAATAGAAAAGTGTGGCCTTGGCCTTATGATCCCACTGCTGGGAGGAGGAGCCAGGTAGATTCACCCGGCTGCAGAGTGCTTTAGTGCTCATTTCCATATTACTTCTAGATGTTTCCTTTCCCTCTTTCCTATCAGTCTCTGTGCAGGCTCTTTCGAAGCAGCAGGTCAGCCAAGGGTCACAGGGGAAATCCCGTTCTAATCTTGGGATCACTGGACTGGCCTCTCTTCAGATATGACTATGATTTAGTATAAAAATCTCATTGCATCCTTCTCCAAGGGAGCCAGGTTAGCCAAGGGGAGCCATGAAAACTAATTTCCTTCTAACTTAAAAAAACAAAAAACGAAAAACAATGTATGTTGAATGACAGTTCTTGAGTGGTGGATTAGCTGCGGAGTTTCTAAACAGGTATCCGGAAGAGAAAAATGTCTCTTCACAGATGCAAGAGTGCCTAGAGAAGTGGTTCTCAACCTGTGGGTCGCGACCATGTAAGGAAGTCCCAGATGTGGGTATCTTGTGTGTGTGGATGTGGTATATGAGCACGTGTGGGCACTGGTGTGACTGCCAGCGCAGGGTCACATGGGAGTCAGAGGACAAAGCCGTGGTCCTCCATCACTTCAACACATTTATTTTTTTCTTGAGGCAGTCTCTTACTGAATCCAGAGGCCACCATTTTCTCTAGGCTTGTTGGTTAGTGAATCCCCAGTAGCCTCCTGCTAGTGCCAAGATTACAGATATAGATGGCCGTGTCCAGCCTCTGTGTGGGTGCTGGGGAGGGGAGGGGTCAGACCCAGGTCCTCATGCTTGTTCAGCAAACCCTTCTCCCACTGAGCCATCCTTGGCCCCATGTCCTCTTCTGAGACAATGCTTCTTCTGTCATCACATACATGGGTGTGTTTCATGTGCCGGCATGGTGCTGGTTCCCAAGACTAAGGCAGCAAGTCATGGACCCTCTGTGGTCTTGTGAAAAGGAGAACGTGCTAAGAAAAATAACCTCAACATTATAGGTGATGCTGTTGTTTTAGCTAGGTAGGAAAGCAAGACAGGAGGATTGCTTTTGATAGCAGAGTTCCAGAAACAGAGGGTCTACTCTGTGACTCGACACCTGGAGTGCCTCACTGGATGAAATCTTAGGAAGTGGGAATAAACACGAATCGTCCTCTCTTCAAGAGTTTCTGGACATTCGTATACTGTGAGTCTTTGTTTTGTGCTCAGCTCCTTTGGCAAAACAAGAGTCACGGCAAAAGTTGCCACAAACTTTTAAACTATCTAAGCATGTGATAGAGAAAATATATTGGTCAAGGAAATGAGTTAAAATATATTTTATTACATAAAAAACAAATTAAGGAACTGGGGAATGTAGGTCAGTTAGTGGAATGTTTGCCTAGCATGTATGAAACCCCGGGGTTAACCTCCAGTGCTGCATAAACCCAGTGTATGCCTATGATCCCAGTACTTAGGAGGCGGAGGCAGAGGATTGCAAAAGGTCATTCTTGGCTTTGTAGTGAGTTCAGGCCAGATAGGGCTAAATGGGAACTGTGTCAAAGAAAAACAACAACAAAATTCAAAACTCAAATAGTTTCCTGTCCCAGTTAAGATTGTACGAGGTGGGCCCTCGAAGTATTTCCGAGGGTGTCTAGAATGACAGATAAAGGACTATCCCCCATGTCTATTATTGAGACTTTGGGGTTTACTGCTGCTGCTGTGTGGGGACAATGTTGGCTTTGGTGTCACATGTCACAGCCCATGATGGGGTGGGACATTTGATGGTGTCTATCAACTGTACTGAAAGCATCAGGAATGTGGTGGGCATTTTACAGTAGTTCTAGTGGGGTCCTTGGGACAGGGATTCAGGAAACACAGCCTTCAGCTGACCCAGAAAACCATAACACATTCACATGCAGTGTGAAGAGAAAGTGTAGAGACTTGATTAAATGGAGAAGGAGGTCAAAGTCTGAGCTGGTCTCAGAAGAACAACAGAGCAGCCTGGTCTCAAAAACACTTGGACTGTCCGGCACTCTACCCTTACACTTGCTGGGTCAGGAGGTCAGCGTTCCTCTCCTTCTCCCCTGCGATGGGGAGGGGCGAGGAGATGAGGAATGAACAACACTGGTGTGAAGTTAAAAAGTTCACGTCAATTTCTAACCGCAGGGAATGTATCTGTTCAATTAATAATCCACTTATAACCACTAATTTTCTCCAGACACTGTGCTGGGTTGTAGGGATAAAGTGAACTAAAGCGATGAGGTAGTCACTGATTCTGAAATCATACCTGTAAATATGTAATTCCACTGGAGCAAGTGCTTCGAAGTTGATGGAGGGAAGATGTCCAGAGGAAAAAGGATGTAAAGGGCAGAACAGGAGTTAAATGGATGAAAATCAGGAATTAAAGGATGGTTCCACCAAAGAAAGTAGCATGCGCAAAGGCTGGCCTGAGGAGGGAGTGTGGGTTGTTAGGATGTTCAGCCATGTCAGTGAGGCTGGGCTGGAGGCAGTGCGAAATCTGGGGAGAGATGAAATAGGAGCCAGGTCATCCAGGTCCTAGGGTGCATCTTCCCGACTCCTTTCTTATAGTTAGTGGGAAACATTAAAGAGCATTAAATATGGGAGGGGGGGGGAGGGAGAGACTGCACTGAGGGGTAGATGGAGAGAAGGGAGAAGGTACTGAGGAGGAGGGGAGGGGAGGAGAGAGGGAAAGAGAAAGGGGAGAAGAGGTAGAAGGAGGAGGGGAGGGAGGAGGAGAGACTTGACAGACTGAGTCAGATAGAGAGGGGCTGAGCCTTGTAGATGCATTTGGGCACTTTTTTTTTTTTTTTTTGGAAGAGCGGAGCCTGCTCTGTTTCCAAGCGACAGTGTTGAGGCATGGCTGTTCATGCTGCCACCTCACACGGAAGCCTGCACGAGTCTCTCCAGCTCTGTTTTTAATAGGATTATTATCCATTTCCTCTACAAACAGAAATCAGGGAGGGTTCCATTCTGCTTGGGAAGCTTTGCTTTTTCAACAGTTGTGCTGGCTTTGTAAAATATGAGTGGATGGGTGATATTCATAGGGGTCAAGCATGAAGGGGCAGCTTCGGCATGTAGGTGGTGAAGGCTCATGGAGGTGAGTTAGCGTCTGTTAAGTCTGTTGTAATGGATCTGTGAGGAAGTCCTGATCCTCCAGCCTCCATCTCTGGAGCAGCTGGGGTTACAGGCCTGTGTGACCCACCACTCCATTTGAGGTGCTGCTGGGGACTGAACCCAGGGCTTCTGGTATAGCTGGGGACCCTCTACCTAGTGAACTACATCTTCAGTGGATCTGTATTTAAATCCTTCCAACATTTCAAAGGCTTCCCAAGTGGGATGGACATTCTGAGATCTCTGAACTACCACAAATACTGCCTGGAGTCCAGGCGTGTGAGGAAGAAGCCACGCCCAGTCATGGAAGTTGTCAAACAGCGTATTTCCAGGTGTGGAAATGGTGAAACCACAGGAATTAGGCAGCGCTGTGAGAAGGAGGTGTTTAAACAACTGAGGGCTATCACAGCCATCTGAACAATATCGCCGTGGAATCCTTAACATCTGCGGGGAGGGAACTTTATCAGGAAGCTTGCTTAATTTGCCTTACACTTTCTCTGACCCTCTAAACCTTGCCTGGTAGTGTTTTTCTGAAGCCTTGCCAAGATCATTAATTAGGTTTCTATTTGGTGGAAGAATTTGGCATCATTATTTGATCATTTTAGGTGGAAAATGGAACCTGTCATGCACTCTAAACACATTATATGGGAATCAGCATGAACACAGGAATGTCTACAACAGCAGAGAAAATCAGGCTACAGATGGCTTCACGGGAGCCCACTTCCAGGCAGGCCTCCAATGGCTGTACTTTGGTGATCTGGCTCTTTGGAGCCCCTCTCACATTGAGGGCTGTTCTGGATAACTGGTAGGATGTTACAGGAAGAACAGTATGTGGCTTCCTGGTAGATCTCGGCAGACATGGAGGCTTTTCCCCTTGATTTCTCTCTGTAAGATACTGGGGCCACCTTGGAGGCAGAGCCTCTAGCTCTGGTTAGTACCCCTTCCCGCTTTGTGATGGGTGGGAGAATACTACAGACTTAACCCTGGGCCTTGTATATGTTAGGCAGGCGCTCAACCACTGAGCTACATCCTCAGCACCCTGCCCCCTTTCCTTTTGAGACAGGGTCTCACTAAGTTGCACAGACAGAGGTTGAATCCACTCTGTAGCCAGCCTAGGCTGGCTTTGAACTTTCAGGCCTCCGCCATAACCTCTTGAGTAGCTGGGATGAGAGGCCTGTGTCACCTTGGCCAACATTCTGGCTCTGTCTCACTGAAAACTTTGAGCCAGCACCACCCAACTGTATTACTTCTACCTCAGAAACTCAAGGAGGCAACAGATGGTGGTTGTTCTGGGCTGAATTTTGAGGAAATCCGTTATATAGCAGTAGATGATTACTATAATATTTTGACTTATCCTTGACAGTTACGTTTTTGTTTATGTATTTATCCAAAAGATTATATGTGTGTAAGTGTGCATGTGAGTATGCATGGTGAGAGTGTTTACGTGTGTGTATGTGTGTGTGTGTGTGTGTGTGTGTGTATAGATGTGCCTGTGCCAAGCCCAGAGGGGGGCATTGGCTTTCCTGCTCTACAACTGTCTGCTTTATTGAGAAAGTCTGGCACCCAGCGAGTCCCAGCAATCCCCCAACTCTGCTCCACGAAGTGCTAGGGTTACAGGCACACAGACAGCCACACATGACTTCTTAAGTAGGACCTGGGGATTTGAATTCAGTTCCTCTTGCTTGCTTAGCAAGTATTCTTATCCACTAAGCCCTCTCTCCAGTCCTGACAGATAACGTTGAGTGCTTGTCCATCTTGGGACTGGACTGATAGGAACGATTTGGGTGCATTATCAGTGGTGGGCGGATTTCAGTGGCAATCATTACCACAGTAAGTAGGTGCCCTGAGAAGTGATTAGATGTGGTTTAGTGAGTTTTGAAGTGCAGAGTGAGTCATGTGTTCAGGATTCTGGAAATGTGTAAGAACGAGTTACCGTCATACACGGTGGAAAAATCCTTCTGCCCTGGTCACCTCCGGACAAGGGAACTTGTTTGATCCAGCATCATTCAGCTAGCTTCAAAAAAAGACGGACTAGAGGGCAAGTTGTTTGTTTCATTATTGGTGACTGGACAGATAACCAGCTCCACACCATCACCCTTGGCAGCCAGAGGAGCTCCCCTGATCATTTAGGATCCTCTGCTTAGGCTCTGGTGCTGGGGGAAAAAAAAATAGCCAATAAGATGAAGCATAGCTGGATACTTTATTGAAGATGCTCTTAGTACAGGCCTGAAGCTAAGAGAAAGGGGTGGGGGAAGTGAGGCTCATGCTAATGTGGGCTCCTGAAGTGGAGTCACAGTTGTCTTACATTAGCCGTGTGTGTGTGTGTGTGTGTGTGTGTGTGTGTGTGTATACACTTTATTGGTGACTCCATTGATTCCCTCTTTTAAAGATAGTATTTTGTTAATAGTATGAGAATTTCATACATGGATATGGTTTGATAATCTTCACCCCCTCCTCTCCCAAACTGCCCCTGATCTACCTCTCAGCCCACGCTTTATGGCCTCCATTTAGGTTCTCTTTTAAATAACTCACCAAGTCCAGTTTGTCCATAAACTCATCGGTGTGGAGGGGCCACGCCCTCAAAGAAAATGGACTCTCCCTCCTTCTGCCACCCTCAACACTCTTCAGCTAGGGGTGGGGGCTCATGAGCTCCCTCCCACTCCGTGCTGGAATGTCGACCGGCTTCACCACGTGCAGGCAGCCACAGCTGCTGTGAGTTCATGAGCTTGTCCTGTCCAGAAGACATTGTTTTATTTCCACCCCCTCTTCCATGAGGGTCCCTGAGCCTGGGGAGGGTGCCATATCATTGTCTGGTTTGTGGCTGAGCATTCCACTGACACTTCTGCTCTGTACTTTGACCAGTCGGAAGTTCCTTCGTTAGTCACTGTCCACTGTGCAGAGAAGCTTCTTCCATAAGATCTGAGAACTGTGTTCATTGTGGTTACAGACTTGGAGTTTAGGAGGTGGTTGGTGGCTTTTAGTTTTTCCTTTTGTACCACAGCTGTTTAGCAAAGTAGTAGTAGCAGCAGCAGCAGGCTCATCCCTGGGGCCCCTGTTCTTTCACTTGTGATAATTGAGGTAAATGAGGCGGCTCTGGAGATTAGTTACGTGGAATTATAATCTGGTGAGGTAAAACCAGGGAGTTGCATAGGCATTGGTGCTCTCTTTCCTCATAACTGGGTTTCTGGTGAACATCTTCAAAGCCTGCAGTTCACACCGGGAAGGGAGAGAGACCTTCCACAGTTGCTCATTGTGTTGGAATTTTTGTTTCAACCAGGGCTGCCGTTCCTTCTCAGGTTCTCCAAATTTTCTGTTTTTCTGTCCTGCCTCAGTTTCCCAGGGGGACTGCAGAAGCTTCCAGAGCAGCAGATACAGTTAAGTTAGGCCTTGCAGTCAGCCAGTGAGTGGGAGTGGGAGGGCCAGGGGAGTGTTCCTTTCCTCAGGAAATTCCAGAGCTGTGGATGGGCTTTTTCCTTGGGGATACAGATGCTGTGAAGAACAGGGCCAAGCACACATATTTTTGCCTTTGAACATTTCCCTTCCTTTATTTTATTTGGTAAATTTCTGTCCATGTTTCTCAAGTGTGTGGTCTAGAGGAAAGAAACCCTGGCTGCATCTGGCTCAAGGGAAACTCTGAATGCGTTTACTCTTAGTGGAAGGACAAGGCCTGGATGTGCTTCAGAGACTTTCTACAAAACCCAGTCTGAGGAAGTCAAACAAACACATGCAGGACCAGCAAAGGTGCCGTTGAGGAGGGTCTGAGCACATCTGGGCAGATGAGATATGGAAGGACAGTAAAACCTGGTCTTTCCCACCCCAAATTGTCCAAGAACCTGGAGACATCTGCTTGAGCAGGCACTCCTGGGGAGATGACGGTGTAAGGAAGAGTTGAGATGGGAAACACCGAGTCCATTCTTTATAGTGAGAAGCAAAGCTCTGGAAATCTGGCAGTGGGCTGACTCAGTAAAGCCCACATAGGAAAATCTTCTGAGGCTTATAAATATGACCCTGAACTTGAGTCTAGTGTGTGTCCCGTTTAAAGGAACCCTAGGCTTTGAGCCTTTGTCTGCTCTCCAGTCTGCAATGACTTCTACCTAAAAAGACTAGGTGTCTTCTCTAAGCCCATAACCTTGGGTGAGAGAGTTCCATGCTCTGTGATACTTTGTTCCTGAGACCCCAGAGTGTTGAGTCCCTGCCCCACCCTCCAAGCTCTCTTCTTCCCATACTGGTATCTGATGTTCTCCAGGACCCCATGCAATGCTGCTTCCTGCCTCTGTCTTAGTCAAACTGGAAGTAAGCACCATCACTGTGGATGTTGCACTTCCTGGATGAGAGAAACCAGAGCAGGCAGGTAGGGAGTTCTATGGCCAAGTCCGGCTCGGCGGAGATCTGGAGTTAATGATTTACTCCTGCCCACTGTGGTTACTGGTAATGACCTTGACAAACGCTGGAAAATCTGGGAGTCTGGCCCGGTGTTTAACTAACATCACACTGGCCAGGGGAGAACTTCTTGTTAATACCCTGAGTTTACATTGGACATTTATATACCCATCCAGTCCTGTTTGCATCTGGCAGTCAGGGTGGTTTCCTCATCCGTCTAATATCTAGAAATGTCATGCAAGCTCAGAGTCTAGCTTACATGGAGCTGCTCCCCAAGGCAGGAGGACAGAGGCATAGTGATAATGGCACTCTATGAAGGGCAGAATAATAATAGCATTTGGGCCTGGCCATGTAGGCAGCAAGGGTTCTTTGTGCTTGTGAACCTTTTATTTTGAAATACATCTTCCTTTCTTCCTTCTTTCCTTTCTTCCTTTCCTGACTTGCCTCAGACTCACTGAGTATAACCTTGTAGCTGAGCATGACCTTGAACCTCTGATCTTCCTGTCTCCACTTTCTGTGAGCTGTGATTATAGACACCATGCTTGCTTTATGCTGGGCTGAGAATTGAACCCAGGACACACACATGTATGGTGTGTGTAGTATGTGGTTGTAGACGTGGGTATGTGTGCATGCATGTGGAGGCCCGAGGCTGATGTCGGAATCATCCTCGGTCATGATTCTACTTTATTTGTTGAGACAGGGTATCTCAATCAAACGCAGAGCTAGTCTCACTAGACAGCTTGCTCCTGGGATGCCCTGTCTCTGCTTTCTGAAGCTAGAATTACTAGTAGTCCTCCTGATTTTGGCACTTGTGTGCTCTGGGGATGCTAGGTGAGCAATCTATCAACTGAGCTGTGTTCCCTGTGCATTGAATCCTTTTTTTTTTTTTTTTTTTTTTTTTTTTTTTTTGCAGTTATGAATGTTTAGCTGGAGTTTAAACTGGTGTAATGTCAATAGAGCTGCTGCTTTCAGAAGGTTCCTTAGTTGGAAGTGACCCTTTCATTATAGACATTGCCCACTTCTTTCTCTGTAATGCCTTCAGCTCCAGCGCAATCTCCTCCTGTAGTGTGACGTGGGCTTGGAATACTAAAGGTTGCATGGTGACCTTACCTTATTAGGAAGTCACCTCAGTTAGTCTGCTGGAGTCACACTTATGTATCTCAGAAATAGGAATAGTTAGTGCTCTGTGAGAGCCTCCGAACACCATAGCTGCCTCTTTTCCTCAGGCTCCAAGAAAGCATTTCCCCATTCTGTTGCTTTTTCTAGTATGCGGACTGGGACTTTTCATCTAGCCAGTGTGTATGTATTACATGTACACACATGTGCTTAAGGAGAAGGCAGTTAGCCCGAGACAAGAGGCTGTAGTGGAAGGTAGTAGATGAGAGCTAGCTGGAAAAGGGAGATGTGTGAGAGGAAGGCAACTTGGAGGGAGATGGCTGCAGTGGTGGGAACAGAATCAGAAAGAGGTGGAGAGGGCTGGGCAACTGGCCCAGTTAAAGCCCTTGCCGCGTAGCATGAGGACACAGCTGGCTCTGCTGGGAGTGATGAGGTAGTTAGAGGCAGGGAGAAGAGCGCAGAGGGCATGAGAAGCTGCTAGCACTGGGAGCTAGAAGACAGGGCTTGGGTTGGAGTCAAATACTAGAGAGCCAGGGACAAAAAGGTACACCTGAAAGATGCAAAGATGGAGAGTGAATCATAAGCTCATGGCCTGCCATGGGGGGACTTCTGCTTTGGAAGTGCTGGAGAGCTTTGCCCGGCAGGGTTTGCTCTGCTAAGAGATTAGAAGTGCACTGTTACTGGCTTTTAAAGGAAGGCACCACTTGTGAGGACCGAGAGGAGGACAAATGAACCTTTGCCACCTCAGATGGGTCTCTCTGTCTATGACATTAAACACACCATTTATTGGCCTATGGAGAAAAGGTCTTTGAGTGTGGTGGTTCTCACCTTCCCAATACTGCAACCCTTTCATACAGCTCCTCATGTTGTGGTGACCCCAACCATAAAAATTTCATTGCTGCTTCCTAACTGGTCCAATGCCTTGTAGCTGTGTCTCCTAGGCTTTGGGTAGGAATTTGAGGAGAAACCATTAGAAAGACGTCAAAGAAATTAAGTAGACGAGACCCTGCTCTTGGCTTACAAATATTTTTCCCAGCCAATAGTTTGCTCTTAATCTTTTTTATTTTCTTCCTTAAGTGACTTTTAAGAGTGAAATCGTGTAGAGTCTAACTTATTAATTTGTCTTTCAAGATTGTGGTGGCCTTAGAAACTTCATGCCTACTTATATCCCAGAGGTTTTCTTCTTAACTTTACATCCCAGTTCATGGGCTGGAGCAAGGGCGCAGCTAGAGAAAGGGCACTGTTGTTCTTGCAGAATTCATTTTCAATACCCACACCAGCTAACCGCTGTCTGCAATTCCAGCTCCAGGGGACCTGATGCTGCCGGCCTCTGCAGCTACCTGCAAACACATGACATGGCACGCATACACATGTAGTTCATGGTTCTTTCTGGATTACCTTTTAGATAAGGTAAAAGTTCATGAATTTTGCTTATGGACTTTCAATTCCTCTGGCATTGTTCACAAAAAAGCTGTTCATTCTTCAGCTGTTGAACACTTTAGAACATTCGACCCAGAGAGTTGGACAGCACATTTGTGTGGACCCGATTCTGGATTCTCTGATCTGTTTCACTCATTTGCAAATACCATCAGTCTTGCTTACTGATGTCTTCATTCTGGTCGGTGGATTCCTTCTATTTTATTTTTCTTCAAAATTCTGGTTACTTTATCTTTTTACATAACTGGTAGAAAAATGTAGTATGTAGCAAAAAAAAATGTTACTAAGATCCTGATTGATAGAAATTGTACCATATCTCTATGCCAGAAGGAATAATTGGCATGTCTACCATGTTGATTCTTCTAGTCCCCTAGCATGGAATACTTCTCCATGTGTTAACTGCTCCTTTGGCTTCTATCTCCTTCCATCACCTGATATCTATTTTTAAGAGTTTTATTTATCATTATTTAAAAATAGTGTGTGTGTGTGTGTGTGTGTGTGTGTGATCCTGCATGAATATATGTGTATCACATGCATGCAGGAGCCCAAGGCGGAGGTGTGTGTGTGTGTGTGTGTGTGTGTGTGGCGCTCAGAATAAGGCATTCAATCTCCTGGAATTGGAATTACAGATGGTTGTTACTACTATATAGGTGCTGAGAGTTGAACCAGAGTCTGCTCTGCAAGAGCATCAAATGCTCTTAACTGCTGAGCCATCTTTCCAGCCCTTATTTTTTGAGTATGTGTATGCACGTGTGCCTGAGCATAGGTTTGTGCATTGCGTGTATGTACAGGTACCCCCAGAGGCCAGAGAGCATCAGTCTCCTGGAAATGTAACTATTGGCAGTTGTTAGCTGCCTGGTGTGGGTGCTAGAAACCAAACTGAGGTCCTCTGCAAGAGCTCTCCTAATAGCTCAGCTGTCTCTCTAGCCCCTCCCACTGATATTTAAAGCATTCCTTCCCCTTTTGTTTCATGGGTCTTTCCTGTTCATTTTTCAGTTTCATTGGTTTCTGCACATACCTTCATTGTTTCCTGTTTTGATTATTTTGGGTTTGTATTTTTCTTCTCCTTTCATACTCATTAGAATATTAAATTCAAACATTTCCTTTTTGCTAATAACATTTAGTACTATATATTTTAATTTTTTTTCAGATAGGTGTATGTAAATTCTTTCCCACGAAGCATCTGCTGTTTGACCCTTAGATTATTTAGCGAGTTCTCAAAAGAACAAATAACAATGGTTAAGAAGTGTTTAACATCCTGAGCAATTGTGGAAAGGCATATTCAAAGTGCTTTGAGATTGACCATATTTCAGTCATGATGGCTGCAAAAACAATTGGCACAAATCTGAGGAGGATGTGGGAAAGGGGGGAACACTCATTCATTGTTGGTGTCAATGCAAGCTGTTCTGGGAATCAGTGTGGAGAATTCTAAAAAAGCTAGAAAGCAATCCATGGTGTGACCTAGCTATACTATTCCTTGGCATTTGCCCAAAGAACTCAACATCCTATTCCACAGATCCTGGCTTAGTCAAGTTCATTGCTGCTCTGTTCACAATAGCCAGGAGATGGAAAGAACCTAAATGCTCTTCAACAGATAAATGAATGAAAACGTGGTATCTAAACACTATGGAATACTATTCAGCTGTAAAGATAAACAAAATCATGAACATTGCAGGCAAATGGATGGAACTAGGAAAAAAAAAATCAGTTGACTAAGGTGACCTAGACCCAGAAAATAAATGTCACATGTTCTTTCTCATCTGCAGTTCCTAGCTCCAAGCAACTAAGAAATAATTTCTAAATGGTTTTACTATTTCTAGTCTGGCTATATTTTGACTACAGAACATACGGCTTCAATTTTTAAAAAAAACATTTGTTGAGATTTGTTTTACTGTTCAGCATTTAGTTTGTTGGTTCAGATTTCCTGAGTTCTTGAAAACAATGTGGATTTTGCTAAAAAGGAATTTAAAACTCACTAACTGCAGCTCTACTTGAGTGGTAGAATTTCTTCTTCTCCGTTTGGTAGAGATGTTGTTACTATCTAGACAGGTGATCTTTCATTATTCCCAGCTTCTGTGCTCCGTACAGAAAGTGGGACCTCACTTATCAATCCAGTTATATTTCATGATAAAGAAATTGGTAAAGGGTCATATTTGATGATTGCTTAGCACCTAAGATGGAAAAAAGTGTTCATATTTTGGTAACATGTTTTTCCTCCCCAATATAGAAAGGATCTTTTTAGATGACCATGTAAAATGTCCCCATGCTCTCCAGTCATAAGCATGTACAGAGGTCGTTTAAGAGTTTAGCCACCTGTGAGCTCCTCTCGTCCCAGTTTCACTGAGCATGCCTTAAAGTCTAGGTTTTGCATTCTAGAGTAGAAAGAAAGAAAGAAAGAAAATTGAAGGTCTGCCAAAAGAAGTTTGCAAAGTAGGTCAGAGCCAGGAGGGTTAAGAATTCAGGAATTCGTGAGCAGCTGAGTCAGGGGCTGGAAGCAATAGGGAGAGTCAGACCAGAGCCCTGGGTGACTCAGATCACCGAGGTGGTGACCTCTTGCAATCAGCCATCTACCTTCTGCTCTGAGTCAGGCCTGGGCTTCCTCTGCTATCCCAGGGCTCGGGCCAATAGACTCAGCCAAGTAATTTGGCCTTATTTGATGTTAGGTTATCTGTCAGAAACAGGTGAAATGATTTTGGGGTCCAGTGACTTTGTTTCTCTGAATGACCATGAGAATGACAGCAGCCCAGAAGGAGGAACCTGCTGATAACTAAGGTGGAGAGTGAGCTTGCATAAAAGAGCATAGTCTGGCGTGGTGGTGCACACCTTTAATCCTAGCATTCAGAAGGCATTCTGTGAGTTTGAGGCCAGCCTGGTTTACATAGAGAGTTGCAGGGCTACATAGAGGGACCTTGTCTCCAAAAACAAAAAACAAAAGCCAGGACTTGGGCTCTTTGGCAAGAAATGAGAGTTCTTATTAGAAGTCTGGTTAGTTTTGTCTGTCCAGCATATCTGGCCACTCTTTCCTGTCTCTTCCTCACCATTGTAGTCTTTTAGCTGAAGTTCCTGTGATGTCATAGATGTGACATTTAGCTTTTATACAGAGGCTACACGTGGAGCAGTGATGTGAGGGTCACTACTGCCCTGTCCACATTGAATGTTTTGAGTTTCAGAGGACACTTAGGATGGGCACCTACAGTCAGAGAGGGTCTGGGCTGGATCTTCAGAGTTTGACCAGCCCCAGTGGGCACAGACAGCAGTTGAATGATCTTAAAGAAGAACACAGCCTCTCCCAAGTCTCTTGCTTTTTCTTTGGCTCTATGGCCTTCTGTCTTTCTTGCGCATACAATTCATGTGATCCTGTCTTCAGTGAGGCCTCATCAGAAGCCAATGCTTACAAGGCAGGATGCTGAAAGGCAAACTTTTTCTTTAAAAAAGTATCCACCTTCAAGTATTTTGTTATGGAAATATCAAATTGAGTAAAATGAATGCCTTGATGTGGCAAAAGAGGGAGATGCCTACTCTGTCTACATGAAGCCCACCATGAAATGATGCCAGCAAAAGTGCCATAAGTTGTCTTTTGGGAGTGGGATTTGAACCAGCTTTCTCCTTCTCTGCTTTCCATTATCTGCTTCCTGGTGCCTCTAACCTCTTGAGAGGCTTCTGGTCTTTGGGACTAATTTAGAGAGTACCTACCATTGGTAACCAACCGTTGGGTTCCTTAGACCGCTGAAGATGGACCTGCAGTGGGCGGAGCTCCCTCTATGTGGGGAAGACTAGAGAATCCGATCTACCCCATGGCCTCAGGAAATGAGATGAGGTGCCCTGACTTGGTCACTCCCTCACATGTCACATATATTTCAGAATGACACCACAGCCCCATCAGACAGTGCAGTGGAGACCAAGAAATGTCAGATCCCATTTGGGGAGCAAGATTTTATGAGTTTGTTTAGTACATTGATATTTTTAATAGGTTGAATCTGAAACTACTCATAAAAAATATATGTGTTGCAATAACAATATGTATAATTATAAAAGAGCTTGGAAAACAGATTGTAATAGACCTAATTTGTAGTCTAGAAGGGACAAAATATAGCACAGCCATTAGTCCAAAGATCCTGAAGGTGACTAGAAATTAGCATGGCTGTTGGCAGCCACAATGAAATAGAAATCATGGTCATGTCTTCTCTTGTTTATAGGCAAACAAATAAAAGCCAAAACCAAACCATTTACACCGGGGAAGGAAAGCTTTGCTTGACATGTAACTTTTAGAAGTATACCCAATTCTCTTTCTGGTCTGTGTGTGTCCCTACAAGCAGAAGGAATGCAGGAAGATGCTGGAGTCCCATGTCATCTGTATGTGCTTGAGGCACACATGTCACCAGAGGAAAGGAAGTTGTCCCAGAGAGCTGAACTGGTACTGAGGACAGCCATTTCACTTCCAAATCTACTTCCATAAGGGAAGCATCGGGTGAAGTCCTGCCTACACAAAGGAGTTAGTACAGAGTTCTAAGTGCGACTTAAGTCAGATTTGATATTATTAGCAAGACAAGGAGGATAAAATATGAGACCAGAAGTAATGCTTGTGTGTGTGTGGTGATGAGGGGGGCACGTACATGAGGTGAGCAGAGGTAGATGATGTCAGGTGTTTACTTAATCTCAGTTCATTGCTATTAAAAATGATTTTTTTTTTTTTTGAGATAGTCTTTCTCTCTGCAGACCAAGCTGGCCTTGAACTCACAGAGATCCTCCTGTCTGCCTCCCAAGCGCTGGGCTTAAAAGTGTGCTACCACCGCCCAACTAAAAAATGATTTTTAAGTTGTGTGTGTGTGTGTGTGTGTGTGTGTGTGTGTGTCCACCACATGTAGGTGCCCATTGAAGCTGGAAAGAGTTGGAGCTGATAGAACTGGAGTTAAAGATGGTTGTGAGACACCTAATCTGTGTTCCCCTCTGGAGGAGTGCTCTTAACTGCTGGGTGTCTCCAGGCCCTCCCTCTACCTTATTTTGTGAGAACGGGTCTCTCACTGAACAGGGAACTGTCTGTGTAAGCTAGTTGGCTGCCTGGGATCCTCCTGTCTCTGCCTCCCCAGCCCTGGGGTTACAGAGGTGCCCATCACTCCTGGTTTTCTATGTGGGCATGGGGGGGGTGGTCTCAATTCAGGCCTTCATGCTTGTGTGGCAAGCGCTCTACCAGGCGAGCCATCTCCCTAGGCCTCAGTCTGATGCATTTAATGAGCTCATGATTTCAAGTGTATTATGACATTAGAAGTGACAATGTTATATTATACTATTCCTTCTTTTAAAATATAAATAATTCAGGAAAGAGCCGAAGATCATTGGTTCATAAAAGTCAGCATAGCCTGTTGAGAACTGCTCAAATCGTGCTCTCTTCCCTCGGCAGAGTCGCTAGGGAAGGAGGTGGGGGTAGCGAATAGATGTGGAAGGGACTTTCCTGTGATGTGAGACTGGACACTGGATCCCGTCCTGTTAACTTTTATTCATGACAGAAAGGTCTAGAGAGCAGACTCCTCAAGGCCCCAAAGCAGGTGGAGACAGACCAAGTACGAAATGGCACACCGACATTGAAATTGATCCCACAGGGTGGAACGTGAATTTAAAACATCTACATGTTAAACCAAACAAGAAAAGAGGCACCTGCTGTTTCCCTTTAAAAATTTTTTTTTATTACAGAACACTTTTATTTAGTGCATATATGTGTGTACATGCCACAGCACACGTGTGGAGGTCAGAGTGCATAACAACCATCTGTAGGCATCAGCAGTTTCTTCTCCCATGTGGGTCCTGGGAATCACACTCTTGTCATCCAGCTCAGTGGCAAGCGCCCTTACCCGCTGAGCCATCTCTTCCTTTCTTTCATTTTTAGAGATTAAATACAGTATGAGAACCGTAGTCTCGCACAATTTTGAAGAAAACCTTAAGCCTCACTCTCTGGCAGGAGCGTTTGTGTGCATAAACAAGCATGCTGCCAGGTTTTAACTCCTCCAAGGTACCACTTAGTGGATTTAATGGGGTGTCATGATCTCCAATTCTGGTCTTTGTTCTAGCGGCCATGCTTTCCGTTGGTACTTGGTAAATTCCCAGGGGCGCACAGCAGATAGCTGCTATTTACTGAGCTCCAACTATATACATATCATTTGTCCAAGCTAAGAAGGTAGTGGACACCTAAATTTCACTCCTGTGTGTCTGGGTACGGGGCAGAGTCACATGCCACTGTTGCAGCCTGTAGTCATTGGGAGTGTGGGGTAAATGCCAACACTTAGAGCTGTGTGCAAACACTGAATGGCACTTGAGAATCCGACTCTCTGAAGCAAGTGTGGAGGTTCCAGAGCCCATCGTTCCCACATGTCTGTGCTCTTTCCATTTCAAAATTGCATATTTACAGACTCATCTAGAGACTCGTTGTTCGGAAGGCGTAGCCATCCAAATGCGTATTTGTAACTGGATAGTGTGTGAGGTCAATGGAGGCAGTGGGAAGGCAGAATGGGGCCCAAGGAGCCTTACTCATAGCAAACAGAAGCCTCATTTGTATGTGGTCTCTTCTGGTCTCTAGGCTCCACTATGGTTCTCTCAAATTCCCGGGTTTGAAAGAGCCCACCTCTGCCACTGCGCTTGCTTGCTTGGTACCCTCTGCAGCTGGAATCCACATCTCGCTCCCTTCCACTGCAAGTCTCTGAGAGTACCACTCCTGTGTCTTTAAACCTTCAAAAAAGGGAACAGGTCATTCGAAGGCATGAAGAGGGGCAGATTTTATTTGGGGAAAGGACCTACTCCTGTGAACTGTCAGGTCTTTCTCTTTTAGGTTAAGTGGTTCTATTTCTTCATCCAAGACTAACCGCAAGTGGGTGTCTTGCATTTTCCATTCCATTACAACTGGCCCACGCACCCCTCCTCATTCCTGAACTCCAGCCACGTGCGATGGCGCACAGTGTTCAGCTGGCATCCCATCCCACAGATCTTGGCCAAGGGTGTTCCCTGGAAACTTGAGTTGTCTAGGCATGAGCTCAGACCCTGGCGTGTTTGCCACCCCTCAGAATAGCTCCATGTGCTTGCTATAAAATACTAAATGTAAAGCCAGAAGGTAGCTCCTCTCCTTCTCTTCATACCATAGCTTTCCTTTGCTTCTTATCACTGATTTTTTGTGTGACAACAGCTGCCATTACTTCACAGCATTGCTGGAAGGCAAGTCTTCCTTCCATAGTTTTCATTTCCTTCTAGAGGCCCTGGAGGGTAGAGAATCAACTACCTGCAGTCCAGCCAGTTCCTCTGGGTCCTTCCGCCAGGAGTGTTTGCAGTAGTCTCTGTAGGAAGGGTCTGCTGCTCCATCAGTGACGTGATGCATGATGACTCCCACCAGTTGTCAGCACTTCCATGGTTTTATCTCCTCCTTGCCATCTCAGTCTGGTCATTTGCCACCAGGCCTTGCGATCGGGGTTGGTGTCATCACCAGCTTCCACAGGGACCGTGAGATGCAGTGACTGAGAAACCGTTGCCATGGCTCATCCCTCCCGTGTGCTTGGACCTCTCCTGTGGGAAAGGGGTCCCTTCTGGGTTAAGTTTCTCAGGCTTGTTTCTTTCAAGTCTCTTGTAAAACCTCTTGTAAAACCTGAACTTCTGGTTTTGTCCCTGGGATGACTCTCAAAAATTAGCCTGCCTTTGCCTGTTTGACCCAAGGAACACTCCAGGACTCAGTCTGTCTGGAAAAACACAAAAGCTCAGCTGCCCTTCTCTTCTCAGGGTTTTCATGGGGAGGATGAACCCCTGGGGGAGGTGGTTCAAAAGCCCAAAAAATCCCCCAAAAGGGCTAGGACTGTTGTTCAGTGGTAAATCACTTACCTAGCGTGTGGGAGGCCTCTAGTTGCACAAAAATAGCAATATCAGACAAAAACTAAAGCCTGAGAAAACACTGGACCAGTTCATCCTGGGAGGTGTTTGGTAGGATTGGGATAATGCACCAGCATACATCCTCAAGGTTGATGAAGATGGCTTGCAATGAATGAAGTATTACTGTCCATGATGGGTAGTTTTATGTCAACTTGACACAAACTAGAGTTATCTGAAAGGAGGGAACCTCAATTGAGAAAATGGCTTCATAAGATTTGACTGTAGGGCACTTTTAAAATAAGTGATTGATTAAGAAGGGCTGAGCCCATTGTGGGTAGAGCCATCCCTGAGCTAGCGGTCCTGGTTTCTGTAAGAAAGCAGGCTGAGCAAGTCATTATGAGCAAGCCAGTAAGCAGCACTCTTCCATGGTCTCTGCATCAGCTCCTGCCTCCAGGTTCCTGCTGTTTGAGTTTCTATCCTTACTTCCTTCAATGATAGACCATAATGTGGAAGTGTAGGCCAAATAAACCCCTTTCTCCCCAACTTGCTTTTGGTTGTGGTGTTTTATAGCAGCAATAGCAACCCTAACTAGGATACTATCCTAGATCCATTTTAACCTAGGATGCCATGTGGAGATGGGGGAATTGGGAAGCATCCATTTTCATGTGAAAACATAACTTTTTGGAAGCACAATAAGGGATTAATTGATGAGAAAAAAAATGAAGGCATCTCCCCCCATCCCCCGCCCAGAAGTTCAGGAATATCTTAGCAGGACAGATAAGCATTGCTTGTTAAAGCAGAACTGAAAACCAGGAAGACTGGAGTGCTGCCTCCTGAACTCTGGGGAGCAGTGATAAGATAAAGAGAGGAAGAGCCCAGGAAGAAAGCTGTCCTAGAGAGCAACTGGATGGGCTCAAAAACCAGCAAGCATAGTCAATAAAAACAAGACGTGGACAGCTTTCTCTTTTCTTTGTCAAGTCTTGAAACCCAAATGTGATGCTTTCCAAGGAAATCATTCCAGTTACCCATTCCAGTGTGTGCAGAGAGGTTGAGAGCTGTGCTCTGCCTGACAGGAGCAGAGCACTCTCCCTTAGCCCAAGCCTGTTACAGAAAAGAATTGTTAACAGCCTTCAAGAAAGAGGCCAGTCGTCTTGTGTAATCGGCAGGGAATTTAGTGTTGCATTGTATCTGGGGAGTCACAGTGAATGAGAGGCCTGTGCTCTGTGATAGAATGGACAAGACTTGAATCCTGGCTATCTGATTTGAAACAGATCACTTAGGATTTCCACTTTCCTGATAAGGAATCTAACCACTCAACCCATCAGGCTTCCCTGAGGATAAAAAGCAGGATGATGCATTCAAGATGGCTGGCAAGGGTTGAGGAGATAAGTCAGTCAGTAAAATGCTTGCCAAATTCCATCCTGAGCCCCTCCCCAAAGAAAAGCATGGCATGAGAAGCATTCCTGTAATCCCAGAGATGGGGAAGTAGGGACAGGGTTGCTGGGGCTCACCATCCAGTTAGCCTAGCTACTTGGTGGCTTCCAGGCCAGTAAGAGAGCCTTGTCTTTAAAAAAAAAAAAAAAAAAGGTGGATGGTGTCTTAGAAACAACACTGAGCCTGTCTTCTGGCCTCCATATGGACATATACATGTTCCTGTGTGTGCACATACATGCCTTTACTCTCACACATCTATACAAGCAAACACAAAGATGTCTGGCAGCATGTGCCTGTCACTGTAGTCACCCATAGGTAGGTGCCCCAGAGATCAGAGATTAGGGAGAATGAAGGCCCCACACGGCTACTCTCCTGTGGCTTCCATACTTCTCGAGGCTGAGAGGGTTGGGGAGTGGATGTACATTCTCTGGACTCCGCACACAGAACAGAGCAGCATACCCAACTCCCAGAATGCGAAGTCCTGTTACCTCTTCCTCCCCTTGGGCCCCCTGTCACCCCTGGAGCCCACATTCCGGTGTGTTGGCTGGTGTGGGGGGTGACATTGGAAACAGAAGACTTGTAAGTGATTTTCCCAGCCAGTGCAGGCCTGAGTTCATCTGGCAATGCCCTGTGGGTGCCTGGTGCATCTGGTAACTTAACAGTCCAACAGGAAAGCATGCCTTTGGCAAGAGGCCTCTCTGTTTGCTTTTGTGTGTGTGTGTGTGTGTGTGTGTGTGTGTGTGTGTGTGTGTGTGTGTGTGTGTTCACCTTGTCTGCCCTGGCAGGCGGAACTGACTGTTTGCTTTATGGAACAAAGAACAGGCCTATTTGGACTGAGGGGGCCAGCAGGAGGCGGGGATGATGGGAGGCCTGACAAGGTTAAAACACTCTAGGAGAAGTGTCTGGCATACGTTTGTCTCCCTTTTTTCAGATGGGAAAAAGAATGAAGCCACAGTCACAAGCTTAGACTTTGATCCTGCAAACAAAAGCCCACACAAAAGGGTCACGACAAGACATAACCCTCTTAACCCTAGGCTTGTTGGTGTCTTAAATGGGAAACAGATTGGGGACAGCATTTAATCAGAGTGGGTCAAAAAAGGGCCTGCAGGTTGTAGAAATGGGACGGCTCTACAAGCATGGACACAAGGGTGGCCCACACATGGGGAGGGGAACATAGACCCCCATATCTTGTAGCCCAGGTTAGCCTAAAATGCCTTATGTAGCCACAGATGACTTCTAACTTCTGATTCTCATGCTTCCGTCTCCTGAGTGGCTCGTGCGCACTAGGCAAGCACTCTACTAATGGAGCTACGTCTCCAGCTTCTCACATGGTGGTTTTAATCTTAAGTTCATGACCAGCCAAGCATGTATGCCAGGCAATGAAGATGTGGGTCAGTGCACAAGCATGCATGGAGATGGTGACCTCCCCGTTGGGAAGAAATATATCAGTGAAGAGTGAGACGCCTCATAGAACAGGGTACTTCCAGGGCGCCATCAGCATAATGCCGGAAAGAACATGGCATTGTACGAGTTAGCTTTCTCATGGCTATGAGAGAACACTGACAAAAGCAACCTAAGGAAGGAAAGTAGATTTGGGCTCCCAGGTTGAGGGTGTAGTCCATTATGGCTGGGAAGACTTGGTGCGGGAGTGTGAGGCTCACATTGTGTCCGTCAGGAAGCAGCGAACAGTAGCCATTGATGCTCAGCACATCTTCTCATTTCATTCGGCCGATTACCCCAGACCATGGGAGGGAACCACTCATAGCTGGGATTGGCTTTCCCAATGTAGACACTCCAGCAGACATTCCAGGAGGCCCATCTCCTAAGTGTCTCTGGGCCTTGTCAGGTGGACAGTTTTAACCACCAGTGTGTCCCTGCCACTGAAGATGAGTGACAGATGGGCTAAGTGCACAACAGAATGAAAAGGAAGGAGCTGGCCTTCCCAAGCTCCTGTACTTAACAAATGCCACTTCCATCAACCTCCTGTGCCTGGCTGACCCATCTGCGCCGAACAGAGTGAAGGCTCCTTGCCTGCCACCCAATCCCTGTGGGAGGCGCGAGAAAGCTAACTACAGTTTCTCAGCTACAGAGACTAGCACAGCAGTTTCGTAGGTGGTGGTTTGCTTTCTTATTTGTTGTTGTTTTTAAGTGTTTATGTGGGTCCAAATTAATGCGTAAACATTGCCAAGCATTATCTGTTCTTAAAGGGCCGAGTACAGCGGGGAAGCATGCATGGTGGACCCTCACACAAGTCAGTGGACCTGCAAGCGTCACAAAGAGAGAGGGTAGGGCTTCACCCAGTCTGGATGGTCAGGGATTGTCTCCTTGTGATGACAATGGGCTGAGCAGGAATGAGGGAGGGACGAGGACAGAATCCTCCAGGCAGGTGTGCAAAGTGCCTGTGTCAGAACAAGTGTGATGGACCAGAGACTTTAAAAAGGAAGTGACAAAGAGTGAGTAGAAGCCAGTGAGAGTGTTGAAAAAGAGTGAGAGGCGATGTGGGCCGAGCAGGTAAGTAGGTCATCGAGGGCCTGTGGGCCGAGGGCAGTGAAGGAAGGCTTATAAAACCTTTATCCTGAGAGCGTGGGGGCGCTGGTACAATAGCAGTGGGATGGTTTGTGTTCAGTCTCTGGAACCCGTGTGGAAGAGGAGGGAACTACCTCTACAGAGTTGTCCTCTGACTTCCATATGAACACTGTGGTCTATGTACCCTCACTGAAACACAGCAGCAACACACACAGTGTATGCTGGTTATTAGTTACTTTTCTGTGTCTCCCCCCCCCCCCCCCCCCCCCGTTTCTGCAACAAAATGCCATAACCAAGTCAACCTGTAGAAGTTTGTTTGGGTTTATGGTACTAGAGGTGGCTTCCATAATGACAGGGGAGGCATGGCAGTGCACCACTTGGGCAGGGAGCTGAGAGGTCACATCTTCAACCTCAGACAGAAAGCGGAGAGGACTGACTAGTAGTGGGGTGAGGACATACACTCTCACAGCCTACCCTCAGTGACATACTTCATCCAGCAAATCTGTTAGCCAGGGGAGGGCATTCTCAATCAAACTACTACATTAGTAATATAAATAAACAATAAATAATTTTGAAATCCCGTGCTCTCCTGTATGGGGATGGAGTCTAGAGGGCAAAGGGGGCTGGAGGGAGACAGCAAGGAGCTCATGCTTTTGTCTAGGAAGAAGATGTTGGTAAATCAAACTGTCATGACGTAGCAGAAGATAATCTCAGATGACGTTTAGAACTACTAGAATAGTGTTAAATGATTTTTTTGTTACTAGACTCTTGAAGCCTTTAATACATGGGCAATAATCAGGCTTCATTCTCCAAGGAAGAGTTCCAATATGAGAACTTTTCAGAATTACATGAACCGATCACAAACTTTTGTTTTGTTTTTTTCAAAACAGGGGTTCTCTGTGTAGTCCTGGCTGTCCTGGAACTCACTCTGTAGACCAGGCTGTCCTCAAACTCAGAAATCCACCTGCCTCTGCCTCTTGAGGGCTAGTATTAAAGGTGTGCACCACCCCTGTCTGGATCACAAACATTTTTAAAAGAATTATTTATGTTTTTGAGTGTTTGTATGTGTGTATGTGCATCACATGCATGTAGTGCCCATGGAGACCAGAAGGGGGCAGCAGATTTCCAGGAAATGGAATTACAGGGAGCTGAGAGAATTGGACTTGGGTCATCTGAAAAAGTAGCAACTGCTCTTAAACACTGAGCCCTCTCAACACCCCATCACCCCCAAGAATATCTGTGGTCTGTGGAATACTTCAGGGAAATCTGTTATATAATTCCTGGGTACTTTCCACAGGGAGTACTACAAGGATTTGCAGTTGAAAAGGAGCCCAGTACACTGACTAGATAGGCTGCATTTTCTATGGGGTTTGAACTGAAGACTTGGGCAATGTTAGGGTGAATAGGAAGATAATGTTAGGGCGAATTGGTAGACTGGAGTCTCTTTAGGAAGGCTTGAGAGGCCAAACTAGCTGGTGCTTTGATTCTGCTTGACATACGCTGAGAGTGACCCTGGGCTTACAGCTAAGGCTTGTCATGGTAGATGTTTAATTCCGGCAAGACTTATTCTGAAAGACCAGTGCTGACATGTGTGTTAGAACTGGGGAGTTGAGCTTTTACAGAAGGTGGGAAGTTAGACTTGGTGGTGGTGGTGGTGGTGGTGGTGGTGTGTGTGTGTGTGTGTGTGTGTGTGTGGTATGTACATACACACCTGCCTCCTTCAGGCTGAGGAGGAAGTACTATGTGTTTTTCTTCACACCTATTCCCATTGGTAGCCAGCTTCTGCAGTGAGATTGTACTCAGTTTGTATAGTGCTTGCCCTAGTATGCAGTAAGCCCTGGATTCAATTCCAAGCACTACATAAACTAGGTATTGTGGTCCACACCTGTAATCCTATCACTGAGAAGAGAGAGGCAGTAAAGTCAGAAGTTCCGGGTCATCCTTGGCTACATAGTAAATTCAAGGCTAGCCTGGATTATGTGTGACCTTGTTCCAAAAACAAAACAAACAAAAAAAATACTTTCATGTTTTTGGGGTCTGTTAAGTTGAGCCCTGCTGGCTCTCAGGCAGGGATGGTAGAGAAGGTACTTTTACCAGGGGGGTTAGGGAGAACCCTAGGTTAGGGCAGAACAGCCCCACATCCCCCTCCAACCCTTCCCCAGACCCACCTCACACCAACCCACCCCGGCCTGATACAAATGTTAAGTTAGAGGTAAGGTCTTTAAGATCTCATTGTAGCTAGGCATTTGGTTGGTAATCTCAACACTCAGGAGGCAGAGGCAGGCATATATCCGTGAGTTCAAGGCCAACCTGGCCTATAGTTCCAGGACAGTCTCCAAAGCTACAGAGAAACCCTGCCTCAAAAATAAATAAATACATTTAAAAAACAAAGCGAAATAAACAAAAAAACACCCCCAAAACAAAAAAGATCTCACTGTAACTTAAATTTCCCTTGTATCACTCTGAATGAGCCATTTCCTCTCACTCTCTAGAACCCTGGCTTGCTCATCTGGAAAATGAGTGTTCCTTTGTAAGTTGTAAAGTCTCCTGTCTTTGAGAGCTGTGGGGTCATTAACTGGGGCAATCACTTCTCAGTTAAGTAAGACCTTAAGCCTCCCAGCAAACTACTGATTTGCCAGAGTCTCTAAGGAAAGAAAGCCTTTGGGGGAAAAAAGTGCAGGGTGTTCAATTCACACATTCCTCTGAAATTCAGGCATCCTTTCCGAGGTGACAATACAATCAGGCAAGAGCCCCTTCAGTGTGTGCGTGTGTGTGTGTGTGGGGGGGGGGTAAGGTGATTAGCGATGGGAAGGTAAACAGCACACTAATGACGGGATCTGCTAATTGAGACCTTCATTTAGGAGTGAAGTCTATTTTTATAGAGGGTGTTTAGAAGTTGAAAGAGTCTTCTCATTCTCAGCCTACCTTAGCAAAAGTAGATTTAGCCCACGACACAGCAAGAACAGTGTCTTTTAACCATGCACAGCGGAGCTCGTACACCTGTCACCCCAGCACTTGGGAGGCAGAGGCAGGAGAACCAGTTCAGGGCAGGGAGTATGAGACCCTGAGCTGAGTAGTTTTATGTTAACTTGACACAAGCTAAAGTCTTCTGAGAGGATGGAACCTTAATTACGAAAATGTTTCTATAAGATCAGGCTAGCCTGTAGGGCAGTTTTAGTGTTTGATGTGGGGAGGGCCAAGCACATTGTGGGTGGTGTCATCCCTAGCACAGTGGTCCTGGGTTCTATAGAAAGCAAGCTGAGTAAGCCAGAGGGAGCAAGCCAGTGAGCCACGCCCTTCTGTGGCCTCTGCATCAGCACCTGCTGAGTTTGAGTTTCTGTCCTGGCTTCCTTCAATGATGGAAGTATAAGGCAAATAAACACTGTTCTTCCCAATTCCTTTTGGTCATGGTGTTTCATTGCAGCAATAGGAACCCTAGCAAGGACAGAGCTTGCCTCAAAAAACTAATATAAATGGCTAGGGATAGCTCAGCCAATAAAGTGCTTGCCTGAAAACAAAAGGACTTGAGTTTAATCCCAGCACCCATGAAAAAGCCAGTGTGGTGATGTTTGCTTAAAATCCCAGGCCAGGAAGACAGGCAGGAGAATCTTTGAGGCTCTCTGGGCAGCCAGCCTACTAGAATCAGCAAGATCCAGGTCAGCAAGATCCTCCAAAAGATAAGATGGGTGGCTCCTGAGATGTGGCAGCTGAGGTGATCCTCTATACACACATAATCACCCTCTAACAAAAATAAAATAGGCAAAAAATGAAAGTAATGTTTCACAGACACACACACACACACACACACACACACACACACACTGGTAAGGGAATGTGTTTGCTGAACGAAGATGCTGCATCTAGATAGACCCTTGTAGATACAGACTTCTATCATGACAATTAATTCCCTGAACCATGAGTGATCAGTGTGCCAGGCACTTTACAAGCCTGGATGTGGTCAAATCCTAACCTTGCCCTGGGCTCACACTCTAGTTTCCATTTTGTTGACTCTCTGTCAGGCTGCCTGGAGTTGCATTTTGTACCTTTGCTAGTCGGTTTGGCAACTGACTAAGTTAAGGGATTTAATTTCTCAGAGCCTACATTTTCTTTCTCAAAAGTAAAGACTTACTGTACCAGTGTGAAGACCTGAGTTATACCCCCCCCCCAGAGTTTACATGGCCATGCATGCACATAACTCAAGTGTTGGAGGTAGAGACAGGTAGATCCCAGGAGCTCTGGCTGACCAGCCTTGCCAGAACACAGGGTTTCAGGTTCAGTGAGAAATCCTGTCTCAAGGGAAAGAGGCAAAGAATAATAGAGGGAGACATCTGATTGCCTCCCCTGGCTTCCTCATACATTCACATGAGTGTGTGTACCTCCCCCACATATGCACATACATGTATATACCACATATATACACCCACACATAAGGGGGGGAGGAGACTAATAGTAAATAGTTCACAAAATACCTCTCTTTGTGGCACATTTGGAGCTACAGGCAATGGCCTAAGCATCTTGTCTGGCTCAAAGCTTTGTCCTTGGGTAGTGCAATCAGTAGCTCATTTTGGGCACGTGGGAAGCTAGGACCTTCATCCAGACTCCCCGGCACAGGGTAGGATGGTTGATGAAGGTTGTATAAGGAGGGAAAATGTGTAGCAGGATTTCAGGTGCACAGGATGGCATCTTATTTGTCCCTGGAAGTCAAGTTCAACTTAACTGCAAAGGGGGCTGTGTTGGGACTTCCAGGGGCTTTATGAAAGTGTGTGAGGGCCAAAGGGGTGTTGAAGGGGTAGGAAGGAGGGAAGAATGGCCTGGTAGTCAAAGGGGATTCGGTAAGTGGTGAGATACCATAGTGATGTCCTGATTGTCCCCACGACTTCGCAGGATTGCTCATGGAAATCTGCATGTCTAGAGATAGTTTAGACTTCAGTTTAAGCACCAAATTTGATTTTGGTCTCACTTATGCCTTTGAGGGACTGAACTGTTCTATTGATGGAAACATTGTCTCATGAGAGTTAGTTGGCAGTCAGGATAACAAGCCAGGCTCTTTCAATTGTTTGGATTTGGGGGTGAATGGTTGTTGGGTTGTATTTTGTTTGTCTCTTTTGGCAGAGTCTCCCTAAGGTTTCTTGCTGGTCGTGAAGTCACTGTGTAGCTCAACCAGACCTTGAACTTGTGTTTCTCCTGCCCCAGCCTCATAAGTTTTTTTGTTTGTTTGTTTGCTTGTTTTGAGAAAGGGTTTCCTTGTGTAGCTTTGGAGCCTAACCTAGAACTAGCTCTTATAGACCAGGCTGGTCTCAAACTCACAGAGATCTGCCTGACTCTGCCTCCCAAGTGCTGGGATTAAAGGTATGCGCCACCACTGCCCAGCCTCAGTCTCCTGAGTTTTATAGGGATAGCATGCTCAAACCCTATACTTTGAGAAGTACTTAGCTTAGTACTGCACCTTAGTGAAGGAAAAGGCAACTTGGAAAGTTTAGCATAAATATGGAGTGATAGAATGGCCTGAGGGGTTGTATGGGTGGGCTTCTAATGTTTGAACCATCCTTCCTGGTTCCCAGTGGCACAGTAAGGATACAGATGTTGGCACAGCATGGAGACATTTCTATGGCAGAGAAGGACTGAAACAGGAAGGTTTATTTTCAAAGGCTGTCTGTATGTCCAGATCCTGGAAGCAGAGGCCAAGAAGCTGTTCATCTGTCAGAGATATGGCAGGATGTAGGGCGCATATTAGAAATTCCAATTAGGGCTTGAACTTGAGGAATCAGGCAGCTCAGATAACTGTCATTCTCTGACTCTGAGATGAATGCACAGCTCTGCAGCTCTGGCTTAAGTTACCTGCAGGGATAGAAACTTTGGTACCTGCCATTGTCTGAGTTAGGATTTCTATTGCTGTGACCAATTGGTCTCAGGGATGGGCTGGGTCCCCTGAATGTGATATCTATGAGGTCTCCTTAAGCAACAGCCTACCTTCTGGGCTACTATGAGGGTCTCTGCAGTGAGGTGTTATGCTGATGTTCTGCTGCCCTGAGGTAGAGTGATGTGGCATGAGCTATCTATCACAGAGGACCCCCCTCAGATGAACCGAAGGCAGAGTGGTCATCACAGTCTAGTTCCCTCCATGCTTCATTAGCCCTTGGTGTCCTAGGGCTGGCTAGGACAGACTGGACAAAGGGCCCCAAACAGAACAGTGGGATGTGTGCTTACTAAGTAGCCCCCTCGGCCTGGCCGCTGGGTACCCCCATGGCCTCTTCCTTCCTGTTACCCAGAGTGAGAAATCAGCCTGGTTCCCTGAAGCTGGCACATGACCAAAGCAGGTTGCCTGCAGTGACGGGGGCAGCTGTAACCACTGCTGCTCATGCGGCGTGTGCTGCATTGCTCATCGTTAAAGCACCCGGCAGCTCATCCTCACAGGACTCTGCTGGCAGGTGATGTCACTACCTCCTCAGAGTGGCTATGGTGTCTCAGTGAAGAACAACTGCCTAGCTCTGAGTCATGTGGCTCTGCTAAGTGACAGAGGCTTTGAACCCAAGAGCGACTCCAGAAGCCCATGCTCTCTCCTTGTTATGTCCTTCCAGATCTTGGGTGGTGAAGCTTGTAATAGACTTGAGTTCTATTCTCTGTCAACTTGGGACAGGCAGGCTGAGCCTGGGAACAGAAGGTCTTTGCATGGCTCAATAAACTAGGTTACCCTGCTGGAATAAATGGCCCCATGTCTCAGTAGTTTAACTGAGAAACAGTTCTTGTTCTTGCCACATTTCCAGTGTGTGTCAAGGTGGGTGGGGGAGGAGCTCTCTTGCTCATTAGAGCACTTTTATATGGACTGCACACACACAAACACACACACACACTCACACACACACACACTCACACACTCACACATACCATAGTTACCTCCAATACACATACCTACACACAAACAAATGAGAAGTGGCATCATACCCGGGGATAGACTCCAAGAACCCATTAGTGCAACACTCCCGTCCACTACAGCAGAGAGCACAGACATGTGTGAGAAATGTGTGTGGGATGTGTACATATGTGAATGGGACTGTGTGCATGTATGCATGTATGTGCGTGGGGGGTTGTGTGTATGTGTGTATGTCTGTGCATGTATGTGTGTGTGGGTTGCTTTTGGATGTATGTGTATGTATGCATACATGTGTAGGCATGTGTGTGAATGCAGTCAGATGGAGGCCGGAGGCTAAACTTGGATCCCATAGGTGCTGTTCTCTTTTTCATTTGAAACTCCATGGCCCGGAGCTGATGGGCTGGGCTGCTTTGGCAGTGAGTCCCAGACATCCTCCTGTCTTTACTTTCCTAGTTCTGGGATCAGGGATAGCACTCACATCACACCCAGCTTTAACATTTTTTATTTATTTTTAAGGCTTTATTTTTTAAATTCACACACACATTAGTATTTATTATATACTAATTAGTATATATTAGTATATAAACACACACAAAGTGTGTTCTAGTGGCTCACCTTTCCCTCAGTGCCCTGGTACCCCTAGCCCCGGATAACCTCCCCACCAGTCCCCTTTTAGTGTTCCGTGTGTCCTCTTGTCCATTTGTCATCCTTCCTTAACACCTATTAGCTCTTAAACCGTCAGTTTATTTATTTGTGTATGTGCATGTGTGTGTGTGTCCTCTGTGTGTGTATGAAGTGTGTGTGTGTGTTCTTTGTGTGTATGTGTAGTGTATATTTGTGAGTGTGTATGTGTGTGTCCTCTGTATGTGAATTTGTGAGTGTGTAGTTTGTGTGTGTATGAGTGTATATATGAGTGTGTATGTGAATGTGTGTAGTGTGAATGTGTATGTGTGTGTGTATGTGAATGTGTGTGTGTGAATGTGTATGTGTATGTGTATGGAGTGTGTGTGTGTGTGTGTGTGTGTGTGTGTGAATGCAGGTGCTCTCAGAGGCCCAAAGATCCCCTGGAGCAGGAGTTACAGAGGTTGTGAGCCACCTGATGTAAGTGCTGGTGACAGAACTCAGGTCCTTAACCACTGAGCCATCTCTTCGGCCCTGGTTTCCTTTATTTTAACTGGGTTTGGGGGATCAAACTCAGGTCCTTATATTTGGACAGTAAGAACTTTACTGACTGAGTTGTCTCCTCAGGCTCACTTTTATATTCTGGGTCAAAGCTAATTCCATGGTCACCCCTGACTTCAAGAGGACAGGAAACAGGGATTTATATATACCTGGAGGAGTGGAAAGAACAGGAAATAGTTGGGACAGCACATTCATGGGGTCTCTTTGAGCAGCATTCAAGGTGGCTTCTTTCTGGAGAGTGGCCCTAGGGGGGGGTCTGCCCTAGAAAGGTCTTGCAGAGCCACACTGGAGTGACCCTGGATGCTCTGATTGGACTCTGTCACTCCATTGTCTGCCTTTCCAAGCTCTCCTGCGTAGGGAGGTGGCGTTGAGAAACAAAGGGACAGGATGAGAATCCTGTCTATAGCCTGGGTGAGAACAGTTGACCCAAGGGCCAGAAGCCACTGTGGACTTCAAGGGCTGCCTAACAGGAAGACTCTGAATCACACTCCATAGCACTGGGTGTGCGCAGTAATTCCTTCCTGGACACTGCACTGTTTACACAGCGACGAATGATTTGACATTTGGCACTCTTACATTTCATTTCTCTTGATTTGCACAGGGAGTAGAATGCCACCTGTGTTTTTAAGGAAACCAAACTGTGACTCTGAGGCACTGACATGTGGACAAAAACCTCAGCGCAAGCTGGTGGCCTTACCTGGGCCAGGACATTCCTATAGCTGGCCTTGGTTTCCAGGCTGGTCAACAGGAGCTGACTGTTGCTCTCTGCATGCTGGCATGCAAGAGGTTCAGAGAATCTCTTTAGGCTCCATACTGCCTGCTTTCTCTGTTCTCCGAGGGATGTCCGCTTTAAATTAAAGGAGGAAATAAGTAAAGGTCACTTTTGTTATGTGTGTTAACTCCATTGCAGTACTCAGTCTTCAAGCTTGCTAACAGCCTTGGTCTAGCCTCTTGATTCCCAAGATGACTTCTTTCAATTCCTTTCCTCAGTTGTAGCTTTGGAGGTAAAAAGACAATTGGGTAATTCTCTGAGTGGTCATTTGTCCTAATTTGAGGATGCTAAGAAGTCCTCATACAGAAGTGGGCCATTGGGTTGAGAGTGCCTAGTATGAACACTTTAGTGTTGGTTTTGTATTTGTTTGTTTGTTTAGGGGTGGGGGAATGCTCCCATATAGCCCAAGCTGACCTTAAACGTCGGACCATCTTGCCTCCAACCTCCTGAGTGATGGGATTAATGGTATGTAGCACTACACCAGTTTATAAAGTGCTGGGGATGGAACCCAGAGTTTGTGCGTGTTAGGCAAGCTCTACCAACTGAACTGCAATCCCAGCTCTTCATGTAAAATGTTAAAAGTTTCAAGATTTCTACCACTTTGAGTTGGCCCTCAGCATTTGTGGACATTTGGTAGCAGCAGGCTAGGAAGGTAGAAACTGCACTTTCCCAAGTAAAAAGGTAACCTAGGGGAGCGAGGCATGTCAAATGGTGGCTGTAGAGACCTGTGTGGTTCCAGGCTGAACCTTCAGTTTATTTTGGAGGGTTATCCACATCAGTATGGGGACAGTGTGCTTGTTTGCCCTCTTCAAAAATCCTGTTCAACTTGTCCAGCCTGGGCTCTGACAGCAAGCTGCTTTGTAACCATCTATAAGGTCCCGTGGTTGGTCAGTGACCAAGCTAATCTCACTCAACAAGGAGTTTAACCCCTATTTTATTTTCCTATTGCTGCCCTTAACTTTTTCCTGGTGATGTAAACTCAGGAGCATGGTGTTGTGGGGTGGAGTCTCTTTTGCAGGCAGCTCCTTGAAGTTAACAGCAGGAAATGTTGGATTCTGTAAACAGATACTTTGTAAGGTTAGCTTAGGGAGGTGTCTTAGAAATATGACATGAGGTTCTTTTTATTTTCAGGAAACTGAGAGAACCCAGAGAAACTGGAGAACACTCAGCAAGTGTTTCTTTTTTAAAGAAATGATGTTAAAAAACTAAATATGGGAGAAGAGAGAGCTCAGCTAATAAAGCACTTTGTTTGCAAGTGTGGGGGCCTGAGTTAGATCCTCCAGAGGCCACACAAGAAAATGGTGTGGTCCCTTCCCTTGCTTTCCTTGAGACACCCTTCACATAACACAGATCCACCATTTTAACTCATTGAAAATGTATTGTTCAGGGTTTTTATGTGTTCACAGTGTGAGCACATAATGTCACACTTCACATGAGAGCAAACAACGTCACACTTCACAGTGAGAACATACAATGCCACACTTCACATGAGAGCACACAACTTCACATCACACTTCACATGAGAGCACACAACATCACACCTGACTGTGAGAACACACAATGTCACACTTCACATGGGAGCACACAGCACCATACCACCAGCTTAATGCAGACATATCTCTCACTGTCCATCCACGCCCTAGCCTCTGTCAGCCACCAGTCTACCTTATGTCTCTATGGGTTTTTCTCATCTGGAACTTGCACATGAATGGAATCATATGCCTGGGCATGAACTCCTGAGCACATGGCCTTTGGGGAAAATCGGTGTTTTCCCTGTTTGGTTGAGAGAGTTTTTATGGGAGTTGTTATCTTGAGTATCTGGATATATTTATTATGTGGTTTAAATGACAGCCTGTGTCAAGGACACTCTGTGTTGGGAGACATATTCATATATGTGTATATATGTGTGTTTATGATGTGTGTGTGGAGCGTGTCTGTGTCATGGTGTGTGCATGGAGGTCAGAGGACAACCTTGTGGAGCTTGTTCTCCCCTTCTTTTACATACGTTCTGGGATTGAACTCAGGTCGTTGACGCTTCTACCCACTGAGCCATCTTGCCAACCCCAGGAGACCACTCATATTTTTAAGCTACATAATAATCACAGAGTTACTATGGGGGGGGGAGGAAACAGAAAACCACGTAAGTTACAGTAAGTAGGATGAAGAGGGGGCAGGAGGTATCTTTTAGGTGGTTCTGTATGCATGAAAATGACCACTTCAGCAACAAACACACAGAGTGGAAATAGTTTTCTGGAAGCCTGAGTCGTGGTGAGTTAGTAATGGGCAGGAGGGGATGAACTGGTGACTTTATTGGACTTTAGTGGCAACAAGTCTCCTGCTGCCTTCTGCTCTGGGCGCTGTGGAAAGACTGAGACCTGGCAGCAGGGGAAATAACACATGATGTGACGGGAGTGAAAGCCTCAGCAGATCCAGTTCAGCTTCACGATTGCCTGCCTGATACTGCCTCGTTTCCTCACGTTTGTCCTAGGCCCTTCAACTGAGAAACTAGCTAGCTAGATTGGCCTTGTATGGTGCAGAGGAAACTGAAGGCAGATGTCAGCTCAAGAATTACCCAGAGTCATCATAAAAAGCCTAGCAGAGCCTGGACTAGAAGATGCATCTAACAAAAGGAAACTTAAGATGAGCCTCGGTTCTTGGCTTTGGAATCCACTGTTTTGAAACACCTGGGACTTTGGAAGCATAAAAGGGCTTGACCAGATCTCAAGCCAAAGTGGGACCCACAGGCAGGAGAGGCCCATGAGATGGGGTGTCAGCAGTCTGACCCAGGGCTTGTTAGAGATAGCATCTCAGGCCCTGCCCTAGACCTTGAGACAAAATGAGCATATGTTGGGTGAGTCCTCTGCTCAAGAGAACTCAAACCCCCACAAGCTAGAGACTCATGACAATGAAATCCACAGAGAACGAGGAAGAGGGGACGAGAGAGCCTTAGGGCAAAATAAGCTTTTTATGTACCTGAATAGCCCACTGTCACTTTGTGGTGGGACCCTGAAGATAGCATAAGGGCTCTGACTTCTTACATCTTAGAGCAAGCAAGGGATTCGTTATCAGTCCAGGTTGCCGTTAGGCTAAGGAGAGCAACCACGCAGCTGTGTTGCAAAGAGACCAGCACCTTCCAGCAGGTGAGATGGGGGTGGGGGTCGAGGGCTGGACACCTCTCAGCTCAGCTCTTCAGCCTCCACACACTGGAGTGTGGTGTGGCCAGTGACACGGAACTGACCAGCCAGCATTCTATCCCCTGGCCCCCTGACCCCCTGGCCTCCACGCCTCAGCTGTTTGCCCTCATTCAGCAGAAAAGGGAGACAGAAAGGAAACAAAAGCTGCCTGTGGCAGAAGCCTTGTTAATTAGTAAAGCCTGAAAGGTCTGTCTGTGTGTTGGTTCTGCACTAGGACAAGCCCTGGCCCTGTCTGAAGCTTGACCATGAGGCTGGCCAAGGTGTCAGAGCTGAACTCTGGAAGGAAGGGGCGGTCAGCTCCTCAATTAAGCGGAACACTCGAGACATAGGCTCTGGTTTGCTGTGCTGGAGTTTTATGCTCATCGTAAATGCACAGGTCCACCTGTTTCAGGGCAGTGAGAAAGTCTTAAGTGCAGATTAACTCGGGCAAGTGTGGCATTTGACAGAGATGGGGGGTGCGTTCTGCGTCATGGTGTTTGTACACCTCCCCCCAACTCTCCTCCCCTCACCCCTGCCACCACCTTTTAAATTAGTAACTAGAGCACATGGTTGAAAGTGAAGGATTTTAAAAGTAGTGTACATTCAACAGTTCAGCACTTTAAAATATGTTGTTTGCCCCTTAGTCACCATCAGTTTACCAGACCAACATATTGGATAATGGGTCAAAATTTTTAATGAGCCAGCCAGCAAACCTGGCTTGCCCTTGAAACACTACAGGCTCATCTCTGCACCGTACATAGCTGCTTTGGAACAGCCAGGGGAAGATCTCCATTATTTCTTCCAAGAAGTGTAGGTTTAGGAGCTGGAGAAATGCTTGCTGCTCTCCCAGAGGACCAGAATTCTGCTCCTAGCACCGACACTGGATCATTCACAAGTGCTTCTGAGTTGCAGCTCTACGGCAGGGTTTCTCAACCTTCCTAATGCAGCGGCCCTTTAACATGGTTCCTCACATTTTGGAGTCCCAATCATCAAAGGATTTTCTTTGCTGCTTCATAACTGTGATTTTGCTACTGTTATGAATCATAATATAAATATCTGATATACCAGATAATGTGATATGCAACCCCCAAAAGGGTTGTGATTCACAGGCTGAGACCCACTGGTCTAAGGGATCTGTCTGCACTAACATGAGTGTGTGTACTGGCATGTGTGCACGAACACACACAAAGAAAATAGTCTTTTTTTTTTTTCTTTAAAGTGTAGGTTTGAGGGGCTGCCAAGATGTTTTAGTAGGTAAGGGCCTTTTCCACCAAGACTGAGATTCTGCATTCAATCCCTGGAACCGAGAACACTGATTCTTGCAAGATACTTTCTGACCTCCATATACGTGCACAACACTAACACACAATAAAAAATAAGTAAATGTAAGAGGAGGTATAGGTTTGATCTGTGGCTGGGAAACATGGCTTGGGTGCTTGGCAAAGATCATAAGGTTAGAGTTGAATGTTCCTTGGATGCCAAACGTACATATAAGCAGATACGTGGTGGGCTGGGGAGAATATTCGTCTGGCAAGCAAGCACTTGGATGTGAGTTTGATCTCCAGAATCTGTGGAAAAACCTGGGTGTGGTATCAGGTACTTATAATCCTAGTGCTTCAGAGATGGAGACAGGCAGATCTCTGGGATTGGCTGGCTGGCTTCTCTATCCTACTTGGTGAGTTCCAGGATAATATAAGACCTTGTTTAAAAAAAAAAAAAAAGTGCCTGAGGATGATCTCTGGCTTCCAGATGCACACATGTGCACCTGCACCCCACCCATCTCCCACCCTAAAATGCCATGGCATAGATTTAAAATGTCACAAAGGGAAAGGCAGAAACCTGAGCCTTGAGGGCTGCTGTCCACAGCCCCTGGGGCTTTCTCTCTTCACCTCACAATGGGCTTCTCCACCTCCTTGTTGGTTTGTTTAAATGCTGGAGAAACACTCATGCAATTGCAAAGTGTGGGCCCCGGGCGCTGGAGCCTGTTCACCCTCCTAACTATTGATGGTGAGAAGGAATCGCTTCACTGTGTAAACCAGCGTGAGAGTTCAGTCTGTGCTGTGTTTGTGCAGCTGTGGCTGGGCTCTGCTATCTCTCACTGTGCAGAAGGGCCTGTGAACAGGCTGGGGAAGGGTTTCCACAGGATGGAGGAGGTGAGAACTTGCCTGATTGTCCTCCAGGTGCCAGGTTGAACTTTTAAAAGAAAGTGCACATTTATTTTCTAATTGTGGACCCATGCTGAGTTTCTGTGGTTCAGAATGAAGACATTATAAGAGAGTTTGCAATGGAGAAACCTACCTTCACTTTCCCACAGCCACTCCACTTCCTCGGTCAGTCAGAACCGCCAGTCCATAGTGAAGCCAGGTCCGCAGGTTACCACCTGTCTTATGCACAGAAAGGCTCGATGGGTTGTCCTGCCCTTGTCTGTTGTTCACTCTCATTCCCTCATTCCCTACTGCATAGCACCATTGAACAGACACAATACTGAATGTCATCCAGTAGATCGCAGGCTTTTATGGTACAGCACCTCATTTCGTTTTGTTTTTGTCTTACATACTCTTCACTTTGTAACCATGGCTGGCCTGGAACTCACTGTGTAGGCCAGGCTGGTCTTGAACTCAGAGAGAGATCCCCTTGTTTTCCAAGTACTGGGATTAAAGGTATGTACCATTTTGCACGTGTTTAGGCTGTGGTACTCACAAGTTACTGTGAAAAGGGAATGTCCTCTGGAGCTTAATAGCTACTACCTCGTTGCCTTCTAGGTCCTCCAGCCAGTGTTTCACCCGAGCCATGTTTTCTGACTTTGCCCAAACACTGTTACCAAAACTTTTTAGCTTGGCTGCCTGATGATGGAGAAACTATCTGAATGCAGCTTTTAGTCATGGTTCAGGCTTGGAAAACGATAGTATTAAATGGTACATTTGCTCTGTGGCCATGATGCAGTATAGGGATTTCAAGTTGCTGGAGTGACAGGGAATTGAGTTGACTTTTGTTACGTGTGGCTGCCTGGGTGAGTGGAGAAAGTTAAAATGCTAAATGGCAAACACAGCTCTGTGAATCAGAAGTGTGTCTTTGGTCTGGTGGTATGGTCTCTCTAATCTTGCTGTGACATCTGGGAAGATCAGAGTCACAGAAATAGCCCTGGTACTATTAAATATGGCTTCTGTGTCTGTCCTGTGACCTTCTGGGTCAGCTCTGACATCTCTGCCACATGAACCAGACCCAGACAGCACTAAGAATCTGGAGAAGATGATGTGGGAATCAGGGAATTTGGGAGTTGGGGGGGGGCCCTGGAAGAGCTTTTCTACACCAACTTTCTTTGCTTGGATCTTGCATAGAAGAACTTTCATGTGGCCCTTGCCTTAAACAAAAGGGTATGGGCTTTGTTTGTTTTTAGATGCCAGGGCTGTTGTTGAATTAGGTATGGTTCCAGGAAAAGGGGAAGTTTGTTTTCCGGTCTTTTTATAAAATAGTGAGCTAGGGGAGGTGGGGGGAACAGGGGACAGACATGGTTTCTGGAGAGATTTGCCAGCAAAGGCTTATGTTAAATGTTAAACTATTTGTAAACACAATGCGGTTTACCACACTGTGAACACAGAGAAAGGCAAATTAGCACTTTGCAAATAATCAAACCAGCACCAAGTGTCAGGATATACCCATGTTCCCTAGAGCCAAACACAGCCTGTGCCACTGTGGAGGCTCAGGCTGGGGTGACCCTGGCAGCTGTGAACTTACAGACCAAGTGTCCTTCTCTAGCAGGCCAGGGTGTGAGTTAGTTCAAACCAGCGTTGAATCAGACCTGGTTTCCAACATCCTTCCTTTTCCCGAGACTTCTACGGGAGTTAGAATCTGTTGGCCACATAAGCAATTGTTCTTTCCTTCATGGAAAGGTTTGGACAGCCACCAGGCCTCTCTCTCCTCTCACTTCTGCAAACCCTGTGCCCTGGCTGGAGAGACGGCTCAGAGGTTGAGAGCACTTGGTGCTGTTGGAGAGGACCCAGGTTGGTTCCCAGCACATGGCAGTTCATAGCCACCTGTAACTCCAGGGGATCAAGTGTCCTCTTCTGGCCTCTTCAGACACAGCATGCATGTGGTACACAGACATACATGCAGACAAACACTCATTAAATACAAATAAATCTGTCAGACAACTAGACCCATGCTTAAGGGTAAAAAACTTTGTCCATCATCCCTACTCTGCCCTCTAGGTCTTGTGTCAGTCAATCTAAAAGAAAAAGAAAAGAAAGATGGCTACATTACTCTATAATTCACATAATAATCAACTCTGTGATTTATAGTGCATATACAGGATTGTGTCGCCATTACTATAGTTGATGCTAGAATGTTTTCATTGAGTCTCAAATGAAAATGCATGCGACCCTCCCCACCTCTTCCCCGGCCCTTCCTCTAGCCCTGGCCAACCATTAAGCTATTTTTCCGTATCTTTAGATTTACTGTTCTAGACCTTTCCTTCAGCATCTATAGGATCTTTTATGACATGTGTTTTTCACTTGGCATCATGTTTTCTGTTGTAGCGTATATCAGCATTTCGTTTCTTTTAATGAGTAGATATTAGTTCACTGTGTGCACATGCCACATCTTACTTATCTGCTCATTCATTGATGGGAATAGAAGTTGTTTCCACTTTGGGGACACTATGAATGATGCCTTGCACATGTGTATATACATTTTTTTTTAATGTGAGTGGAAGTTTTTATTTTTATCTTAGGCATATAGAAAAGAGCAAAGTAGCTGGTCATGGGGAAGACTTGGTTAAAATTGTTTGGAGGATCTAACAACTTTCCTGCATGGCTACACAATTTTGTATTTTCTCAGGGATGCATGAGGGTTTTTGTTTTCCTCTATGCTCCCTAGCACCAGGTGTGTATGAATGTGGCTCTGCTTGCCCTTCCCTAGTGACTAGCAGTATTAAGCAGCTTTTCCTGTGCTCATTCCTGTATCTTCTTTGAAGACAAATTTATTCCTATCCATTGCTCTTGTCCAGAATGGGTGGTTTGTTGGGTATCGAGGTGCACACCTTTAATCCCAGCACTTGGGAGGCAGAATCTTGTGGATCTTTGTGAGTTTGAAGCCAGCCTGGTCTAGAATGAGTTCCAGGACAGTCAGAACTATGTGAGAGATTCTGCTTAAAAAAAAAAAAAATAGATAAAAGATGGCTTATCTTTTATTAGGAAGGTGAAGAATATATATATGATCTGATTTGCAAATATTTCCTCTTGTTCTGTGGGCCATCTTATCATCCTTATGGTATCCCCAGCATTGTAAAAGTTTCTTACTTCTCAGGGGCTACTCTCTCTCAGTGAGTTACAGGCTCACAACCACCTGTAACTGCAGTCCTGGGGGAATAGAACACCCTCTTCTGGATGACTTGGATACTTCACACACACGGTACACATACATGCAAGCATATACTCACACACACAAAAGTCTGTCTGTCCTTTTATCATCTGTGCTTCTGGTTTTGTAGTTGAGGAACCTTTGCCTAAACCAAAATCACAGATATGCACTCCTGTGTCTTCTAAAAGCTTTAATGGTTTTAGTTCTAGAATTTGGGTTCATGACCCATTTTGAGTTCATTTTGTGAAGGGGTGCTGTCTTCATTTGCTCGTTTGCTTTTGTTTGTGACAAGGTCATGTGTAGCCCAGGCTAGCCTCAAATTCATTCTGTAGCAGAGGATGACCTTGAACTCTATTTTCTCTTGCTAGTACCACATTAGTGCTGGAGGATGTGCCCACCACACCCAGTGTATGTGATTCTAAGGATCAAACCCAGGGCTTCGTGTATGCTCACGTATTAACAGCTGCTATGCCCCCAGCCTACCCATTTTCCCCATCTTCCAGGTGGGGTGAGAATCGTTTCCAGGATCCTTCAAGTTGGATACCTCAAAGGGGGCTGAATACAGGGAAGGGCTGGCAGGCATTCTATGGAAGCTGTCCCAGATAATCATTAATCTTCCAATGAGTAGGCATGATTATGCTCTTATGATTTATCTTTTTACTTTTTTTTTTTTTTTTTTTTTTTTTTTTTTTTTTGTATTGCCTGGTATCAAACTACATAGCTCTACTGTGGCCCATATCTCATTTAAGAGCAGATGGCAGGCAAGTGGCCTGTAGGCTGTCATTCACACTGTCTTCTTATCCTGACATTTAGCGTAATTTTTATTTTCTTAATGCTGGGTGTTGAAAATGAATCCTGCAGCCGGGTGGTGGTACTGCATGCCTTTAACCTTAGCAGGATGATCTCTGTGAGTTCAAGGCCAGCCTGGTCTACAAAGCGAATCCAGGACAGCCAGGACTGTTACACAGAGAAAACCTCGTCTGAGGGGTGGGAGGGATAGAAAGAAATGAGTCCCTCAAACATGCTAGGCAAGTCCACTGCCACAAACCTATACTTCCAGCTTTTAAAAAACATATTTTGAGACAGGGTTTCATTAAGTTACCTTGGCTAGCTTTGAACATAAGTACCCCAGGTTAGCCAGGAACTTCCAGCTTCCCTTGAGATGGGGACCACCTGAGAACACTCATGCCTTTGTTCTTCGTTCTTAGAATGTGGAGGTCCTGGCCAGCAGGAGCAACTCATCAGAGCAGAGCCAAGCAGAGGCTGACCTGCGTGAGAAAGTGCTGAAGGAAGAGAACGAGAAGCTACAGGGAAGGATTGTAGAGCTGGAGCGCAGACTGGCCCAGCTGCAGAGGCAGATCGAGGATGTGAAAGATGACGAGGCCCACGCAAAGGCGCTACTCCGCAAGTGTGAGGTGAGGCTCCCTGGGCCTGGGCTGGGGTTTGGCAGCTCGTGGCCCTCTTTGCTATAGTGATTCCAGAGCTGGGGAAGGGCTGTCAGGATTTATTAAGGGTGTCAAGGTGACCTGCCAGCATCTCTAGGAGTGGTGGGAACTGGAGTCTGGGAGTAGGGCTAATGATACCAGGGTGGGAAACACCGGCCTGGGCTGCACCGTACACAGTGACTCCCGAATCAGACATACGCATCTTTCTGAGGCTCCGTGGGGGACCGCTAAACACCTGCAGAGGCTGTCTTCATGCTGCCATTAGGCTGAGTTGCTAGAGACATTCTTTGACACATAGCTGGTATTTTTGGAAATTTCAGCAAACCAGTTATCCACTTTACCAGGGCTTCAGAAGCTGTTGAGGAAAGGCGGTAAGCTACAGCGATAGAACGGGAGGGACACACCGGGCACCCATCAGTAGTGCCTTGCCCAATCTCTCCCCTACCTGGAGTTTCTGAATCTCCAGAGATAAAGCTTGGGTATTTGTAATAAAGAAAAAAAAAATAAGTCACATGTGGCTAGAAAAGGGACTGCAGAGGTGGACACAGTCAGCTGTCCCTTGTCTTGACCCCATGACAGACAGACACATTACGGTCATAGCCATCGTTTGTCTTGGGCACAGCAGGCATCAGAACACATCAGAGTGTATCCCTGCCATTTCTTGACCCATCTTGACCCATTCATTGTAGAATGAAGTTCAGCAGCTAGAGGGAGCCCTTGCACATGCCAGACAGGAAGAACAGGAAGCCACCTCTGCCAGAAGAGCTCTGGAGAAGGAGCTGGAACATGCTCAGGTAAGCCTGAGCCTTGCCTTCAGCATCCATGTAGGTAGACATGGCCACTGGGCCTGGTCTCCCATGGATGCCTTCCACCTGTGTAGCTACCCTGAGCTTCAGACTATACATCTAGACTGGTGACTTGGAAGTAGGGGACAGTTGGTGATATCTGCAGATGTTTTAATTGTCACACCGGGAAGATGCTAGAAAATAGGCCAGTGCCACAACCATGAGCGTTCTGGTCCAGACGTCACTGTGCCAAGCTTGAGAAGGCCTTGCCCTTGATGGGAAAGTTCTCGACAGCTTTGTAGAGATACAATACAAATAGCATGTGAAAGCAGGCTAAACTTGTCCCCAAGGTGGCATGGAGTCACAGAAGCTGATTTTCCTTCTCCTCTGGGCAAACACTCCACACTGTGAAGTCTTTCAAGGAGGCTATGAAACGGAGCAGGAAGAAGTCATTTCCTTGAGACCAACCAGATAGCTATCTTTCTTCAAAACCAGGAGGTTCCTAGAAAATGAGATTTTCCCATTTGGATGTCAGGTAGATTATTTGAAGTTCACTGTAGTCAGAGCCAGCGCTAAACGTGTAAATTGGCTTTTGCATAGCAGTCTCAGTTTGATCCAGGTGTGTCTTCATTCTACCTTCCGCCCTTAGGTTTCAAAATGCTGCCCAAATATCCCTGGGGTGATTCGGGAAAGGTGAGGGCTGAAGGGATGGATTAAGCTCGACTGTTGGAGTTTCACAGTGGGGACCCACTAGTCTGCAAGGGTCAGATGGGGACAACCGATAGGAAATGATGATTCAGACTTGGAGCCATGGTTCAGAGCTCCGAGTACAGGAGGCTAGTTCTCTTAAACAGATTCTCTGGTGGTGTTGAGCAGGATTCACACTCGGACTCACCCGGAGTCTGCCTGAGTGCTGGGGATCTGAGCTCAGGTCACTATGCCTGTGCAGCAAGTGCTTTGCCCACTGAGCCAGCTTCCGGGTCCCTTTGCCGCTTTCGCCCTCTGTGTGGCGATGCTGAATGAGGTACTTCGTAGTCACAGAGCCGATGCTTCTAAGGCTAACAATACAAATGCACTGACGGACAGCAGAACATGCAGGTGCAGGGGGCTCACCAGGTGGGTCATTCTAAGGCACAGAGTTGGAAGATGTACAATGGCACCCTTAAGCTTGGGGACCATTACCTGTAGAGCCTTTGACTATATGACTAAGGTCAGTAAGCAAGGGTCACTGAACTCCTGGATAAAGGATAGGAAGAAGGTGGCTTCTCAGGCTTTGGAGCACTGTAACTATGGCCAGCTGTGGAAGCAACAAGGCTTTCCTCTTCTGCTGTCTCAATACGCAAAAAGCCCACAAGCACAGGAGGGAGAGGGACAGAGGATGAGTGCTGAGAGCCTTCCTTTAAGGAAAAAAAATATTTAAAAAAGAAAATTAACACTTAACTACTTCCTATAACATATCAGACTCAAGAGACAATAGTGGGTAGCCCCTTACACAGAATGCAAATTCTCGACCTTTCCAGTGGAACAGATTGAAATCCGTAAACTTGAATTTGAGAGATATTCCAGATAATCTTAAAATGTCCCACGTCATATAAAACAATAATAGAACAATAGTCTGCTTCCTCAGTTATCTAAGAAATATGTTCTAGAGTCTGGGGATGTAGCTCAGTGGTGTGGAAACTTGCTTGTCATGCACAAAACCCTGGATTTGATCCCCAGCCAAAAGAACACGCACGCACACATACACACGGCCATGATGCAGGCATCTGTGGAAGCCAGGGGTTGACATTGGGATGTCTTCCTCTATTGCTTTCCACCGGGTTGTTTGAGACAGAGCCTCTCATTGATCCTGTAGCTCCCCTTTCAGCAAGCTGCTGGCTAGTGAGCAACCCTCCCCCCCCCCCCCCCCCCGTTCCTCTGTCCCTACCTCTTTACCACCCAAGGAATGAGATGTCTTACGGCATTTTCAGGGTGTTAATTGTAGTAAGTATCCCAGACAGAAAAATCTCTTCTTGTGCAGCTAGTACAGAAGAAAGATTATAAACACACCAAAATAACCTAGCTGTTCTGGGAAGTCTTCATATGCTGCGGTCCAGACACAGAGGAGGTGGAACTGGGAACTGGGGTGCCTCGGTGGCAGGGAGGAAGGGCCATGGGAAGCTGTGGAGCTGGGACTGACCTGTCTGCTGACCCGGAGACTCTGGGTTGGGATCCAAGGGAAGGAGTGAGTGAGGTTATGGGGTCTCCAGAGGTGTAGCTGAGCCTGATCCCGAAGGTTTTTACAGGACCCTTGTTAGAGCTTTGTATAGTTGGTTCCCATGAATTCATATTTTTCTTTTACTGATAGCTTTAGTTACATTATTCTATCATGTTGTTATTGAAAATACACTTGGTTGAATGTAACATAATTTTATTTGACAGTTTCACTCACACACAATTGACTATGATCGTATTCACCCTCCCTTACTTTCTTTTGTCCCCTCCCAAGCCTGGTGGCCCTTTCTATGCTCTCCCTTCACCCCGAGTTAAGGTTGCTTGTGTGATCATGGATGGGGGGGGGTTATTCACTAAGCAAGGGCAACTTACCAGTGGCTATACCACTGAAGAAAATGACTCTGTCTCTCCCCCAGGCAGGTAACCATTAACTGCCTTTAGTTTCTCAGGGAGGGTGGGGCCTGGTGAGCCCCCTCCCTGATACATGATGGAGTGTTGTAAGGGAATTCACTTTTTTTTTGAGACAGGGTTTCTCTGTGTAGCCATGGCTATCGTGGAAGTGACTCTGTAGCCTACGCTGCCCTCTGAGATCTTCCTGCCTCTGCCTCTGTCTGGAGTGCTGGGATTAAAGGTGTACACCACCACCACCTGAGGGTAGTTCACATTTGAGGTCTAGTTCCTTAGAGCTCCTTCCACAGGATGGATTCAACCTCACCAGTGGTAACAACTCCTCTCCCTCCTCCCTCTTCTTCCCCCAACACCAGGAAATAAGCTCCAAACAGAAACCCCAGGGTTTGAGCCTTCTGGTGTGTGCCCAACTGTAGTTGTAGTGGGCTGATTGCCCCCGCTCTGGCCTTGGAGTAGCTTTCTTTGCTCTCTTTTCCCCAATGGCTTTTGTTGATGTTGGTTCCCTGTAGGGTGAACTTTAGCAGCCTGGTCACCCCATCAGAAGTCAGGAAGGGTGGTACCTGCCCAGGGTGTTTTCGTTCCCATGTCCTATGCTCGGCAAGCATACCTGTAGTATTCTCTGCAAACCCAGGAGCACCTATGATGTTTAGAAGTAGCTTTCGAGAGCACTGGCAGCTCTTCCAGAGGTCCTGAGTTCAATCTTAGCCACCACATGGTGGCTCACAACCTTCCATAATAAGATCTGGTGCCCTCTTCTGGCCTGCAGGCATACATGCAGTCAAAACACTATATACATAATAAGTCTTTTTTCTTTTCTTTTAGTTTCAGAATGCATGAGTGACTGCATGTGGCAACAGGTTATAGACTGTTAAGCACTGTCCAAATGTCAACCATTGTTCTATGCAGCCTCTTGCAATGACACAAGCTTACCCAGGCCTTAAGAGTTCCTGTGCTAGACAGTGGTGGCGCACACCTTTAATCCCAGCACCTGGGAGGCAGAGGCAGGTGGATCTCTGTGAGTTTGAAGCCAGCCTGGTCTACAGAGTGAGTTCCAGGGCAGCCAAGATTACACAGAGAGACCCTGTTTCAAAGCATGCCTCTGCTAGGCTGGAGACTGAGGTCAGCTGGTAGAGTGCTTGTTGAGTTGGTTTAGGTTGGTCTACGATATAATTGTTCTGTTTTAATGACAAACTTCAGATTTAGGGGTCTAGCCTGAACCCCGCCAGCCATTGTGGCTGTTTGATGAATGTCCATTTGCCACTCTGTTCCTGTGAGGGTTGCTGGTTTAGTCAGTTCTATTCTCTCTCTCTCTCTCTCTGTCTCTCTTTCTCTCTCTGTCTCTCTGTCTCTCTCTCTCTGTCTCTCCCTCTCTCCCTCTCTGCCCTCCCTTTTTTTTTTTTGGTCCCCGATTCCCTTGACTCTTTCCCATTCACGTAGAGGTAGCAGGTTTCATTGCTTTTGTGGCATGGCTGTGAATTTCCCCTTGCTACTTGTGGCAGAGGGGATGACCAGGTAGGTGAGTGACACCACTGTGTTTCTCCTACCGTCTGCAGAGAGAGCTGAGTCAGACCTCCCAGGAGCAGAAGGAGCTATTAGAGAAACTCCAGGAAGAGACAGAGCAGAAGGAGCAGCTGCGAAAGCTGAAGAATGAGATGGAGAGCGAGCGGTGGCACCTGGACAAGACCATCGAAAAGCTGCAGAAGGAGGTGAGGGGGCAGGAGGCAGTGCTAGGGGGTCAAGGGGCCCAGGGGCACCCAGCACTTTCTCCCACAGTCCCCCAAGCACAGATGCACCTGGGCGTTGCAGAGCCCCTGCAGCCATTGTTGAAAATTCCAGATGTGGAGTAACTTATCTGAAAAATAAACTCTGCAAGCCTCAGGGCTCTGGGCACCTGGTCACTCGCTAACAATAAACAGATGGCCTAGTGTGGACACACACTTAACCAATGCTTATTGAGCTGGAGTTGAGGCTTCTGGGCAGAGTCTCTCTGACATATGCAGGAATGCCAAAGGCAGTTTCTAAACCCTGCTGTCCCTCAGCTCACCTCTGACCCAAGACTCTCCCAGGGAGAGGCCCAGGGCTGACAGGCTCCCTGCCTTCCAGAAGTACACTCGGGAAGGAGGCTGACATTTTCTGACGACTACCGGTGAAGACATTTTGCTAGTGACCTCTTTAGCTCTAACTAGAATTCTATATCTGGGTATTGTCTTAACTCTGGAAGGTAGCTCTGATTACAGTGTTTCCAAAAAGGACAGTGCCAAGCCCCTTAGTGGCTAAGGATGTGCCCCAATCATCCTGGCTAGTGAAAAGTAAAGCTGTGACTTCAGGACTATGTGTTCAGTCCCTATTCACTCCTCCACTTTGTCACCATGGCAGGGCCAGACAGCCCAGGGCCTGCTTCTGGCGGCCTCACAGGAGGCACCAAAGGTAGGGAACAGAGGAGATGCTCTCTGGGTTGGAGGGGTCTCCGGCATGGCGGGACCAGTTCATATCACACCACTTCTTCTAGATGTCGGACATTGCAGAGGCCTCCCGAACATCCTCTTTGCAGCTGCAGAGGCAGCTGGGTGAGTATAAGGAGAAGAACCGCCGGGAGCTTGCCGAGATGCAAACTCAGCTGAAGGAGAAAAGCCTGGAGGTGGAAAAGGCCAGACTAGCAGCCGTGAAGATGCAAGACGAGGTAATGCCTGCTGGGTAATCCTCGCCTTTATCTCTTATTGAGAATGTACTTCAGCTTGCCTTGCAAGGCTTCTGTTGAGGGGTGTGCGTGTGTGGGAGGGAGATAGGCTTAGGGCAGCTTTGGGGTTTGCTCTTTTCTCCATTCTCTAGTGACTACAAACAGATGGCATCCTAAGGCACAAAACTCCCACCGGCTCAGAAGTAAAATAGACATAACTTTCATTGGCCATATTCTTGTCTGGTCCAAAGTTTTCTCCCTGGAAAGATGAGCCACTTTTTTATGGAGCAAGAACATTGTGTCCATCTATGTCCAAACATGCCATCACATCCCTGCTTTCCTCTATCCCTGGAACCAGATGGCAGGGAATGACTAGATTCTTTTAACAACTTTTTTTTTTTTTAAAGATTTAATTACTTATGTGTGTATGTGAATGTGTTTTTCCGTATGTGTGTGTTTGCACACATATATGTACGGGTACCCATGGAGACCAGCAGAGGGCGTTGGATCTTTTGGAGCAGCAGTTGCTGGTGTTCGTGAGCTGCCTGACTTTATTTAGGTGTAGCTGCTGGGATCCAGTCTCTGGTGCTCGAACTACTGAGCATCTCTCTAGCCCTGATAACCATTTTTTGACTTTTACTGAGGTGGTCTGGTAGGTAAGAATATGACAGCCACAGTAAAGCAGACTGAAAGATGTCTTTAGTGCTGGGCATGTGGCTCAGTGCAGAGTGCTTGCCTAGACTTGGTTCCATCTCCAAGTCTTGGGGAATTAATGAATGCTGAAATAATTAAAACAGCATTTTTGTTATTTATTACTTATCATTGTGGGTGTATGATGTGTATGTGAAGGTTCAAGTGCAGGAGCGAATGTGTGGAGCTGAGGGACAACTTGGTGGAGTTGGTTCTCTCCTTCTATTTTTATAGGGTTCGGGGACCAAACTGAGATTATCAGGTTTGTGCTGCAAGCACCTACCTGCTGAGCCAACTTGCTGGCCCTAAAAACTTTCTTGGTTTTACACTTAAGAATAAATAGGCCAGGCAGTGATGGTACACTCCTTTAAACCCAGCACTTAGGAGGCAGAGGCAAGTGGGTCTCTCTAAGTTCGAGGCCAGCCTAGTCTACAGAGCGAGTTCCAGGACAGCCAGGTCTGTGTGTAGTAGTAGTAATAGAGCTAAGAAATGCAAATGTTGCTTTCTTGCCCTGGGAAGAGAAAAATGAATGGGGTTGTTAGGTGTTCTTTTACAGAAGGCTGGAGGCTCTGGAGCACCTTGACTGTCCATTTCTGTCTGTCTGTCTTTCTCATGTCTGTTCTCCTGCCCCATGCTCCTGAGTGCCAGGATTCCCAGTGTCAGCCACCACACCTGGCTGGGACTCTAGCCTGTGCCAACTGAACGGTCCTGAACAATCTGTCCATTTTCTCAGCATCTCTTCTACATTAGTGGCTCAGTGACAAATGAGATAATGCATGAAACAATACAGTGAAGGCCCCTAGGTCCTGGACGCTTGGTATGCATCTCTCTCTTTCGCCGAGCATCCCCCTGTACACACAGTGTGAGGAGCCCACAGATTCCACAGGAAGACAAGCTTTCTTTAAAAAGAACAACAACAAACTTTTAATTTCTTTGATGATCAAAGGGAGGTTTTTCCCCTGAGTCACTGCTGAACCCATCAAAGAACAATGGATATTTATTACATATCTCCAGAGCGCTCTCTGAAAGGAGCCTGATAGCAGATCCCCAGGTAACATGAGACTGGACCCTAAGAACATAGAAACTGGCACGCTGACATCACAGTTCTCTTTGCTATGAAAAAAAATTATTTTCGTTTTTATAGCAGATGGGTGGAGGGGTTCAACATTTGCCAGAACACAACCCACACCTGGTCTATTTTAACTTCAATAGACCACATTGTCACTGTGACCCTACCCAGGGATCCACGTGGCTGTTTGATTAAGGTTGTTGGGTTAGACACTTTGGGGGAGAAGGAAACATGAAGATTCTCAGGACAGATGAAGCAGCAGAAGGCCATAAAGATTAGGCAAGGCCAGATGGAGACCAGGGTTCTTATTTAAGAGAGAGTGAGTATGTACTGGGGCTGGAGAGATGGCTCAGCAGTTTAGAGTACTTGCTGTGCTTACAAAGGACTAGAGTTTAATTCCCGGCACCTGTGTTAGGAGGCTCACAACCACCTATCATATCAGTCTAAGTCCCAGAGTTCCAGTGCTCTCTCCTGGCCACCATAGGCACCTGTATGTGAGTGCACATGCACACAGATATCACATAGTACTTTTAAAAAAGAGTACATATATGTGTAGATATTATAAAAGATTTATGTTATGTGTATGAGTACTCTATCTGCATACATGCCAGAAGAAGACATCAGACCACACTAGATATGTTTGTGAGCCACCATGTGGTTACTGGGAATTGAACTCAGGGCCTCTGGAAGAGCAGCCAGTGCTCTTACATTTTTGGTTGTGATCCTAGCCTTTAATGGCTGAGTCATCTCTCCAGCCTACTTCTTCTTAGGTTTCTGCTGTGTGGCCCTTAAAGATAGTTTTGTATTTGAATGGCAGAAAGATTCCTCATCTCTGATGGGAAAGGAGGCAGAGTCAACCCCTCTGATACAGAAGTCAGGATGTTCAAAACAGAAATAAATCAAGATCCCCCTGGACCCTTGAGTGGCTCATTTATCTCTGCTCACTGCTCCTCTCCCCAGTGAAACTTCAGTAGAAAATCACTGTGGGGTTTGAGCAGTGCTGGCTACTGGCTGCCTTTGCCTTGAGAGCATTGCACTGACTACTGTTCTGCCAGCGATGTGAGACAGGGAGGTCTGATGAGGGTGATCTTTAGGAAGTGAGTCTTAAACTTCGCCTTTAGTTCATTTTCTAAACCCTGCGTAACTACTTCAAAGTAGCACTGACATTTTCATTGTCAGATATTATATATGGCAACAGGTCTCATTATGGCATCTCCTGTATGTATCCGATGTCCTTTGAGCCTAGTCACCGCACCACCTCTTGTCTCCTCACTCCTGCTGATCCGCCTTCTACGTCCTCATCTGTGTGTCCCTGTCAGCTTTGGGTTGCCTTTAGTAATGTGACGAGGAATGATTTACATGGGCAACTCAGCTGTGGCTACACCACTGAAGAAAGTGCCTTTCTCTCCATGAGCAACGACTGACGATAAATCCTCAGGGAGGTGTGGTCTGTGTGAGCCCCTCCCTACTCTGATGGAATGTGGGCGGGTCAGTCTTGTGAGTGTTACACAGCACTCTGCCCCTTCCTCTGGCTCCTCCATTTTTTCTGTCTCCTCCTCTGCGATGTCCCTAAGCGTGGGAGGAGTGATGCAGATGTCCCAGTTAGGACAGTCTTGCTTACTTTTGGTTCAGGGCACGTTGCTCTTAGATACTCAGTGGGACGACTGTTCCCTTATCTGACATGCTTGGTACTAGATGCATTTCTGACTTCAGAGATTTTGGGATATTTATGTACATTTTACTTGTCATTTCCAGCTTTTTTTTTTTTTTTTTTTTTTTTTTTTTAAATTCACAATCCAAAATGTCTTTTAGTTTTGAATCTGGAGTTTTTGAGTTTTGGCTTTTTAAAAAAGGCTTTGTTTTATAATTATTTTGCCTACGTGTATATAGGTGTACACGTGTGTGCCTGGTGCCCAGGGATGTCAGAAGGAATCATCAGATCCCATGGAACTGGAGTTACAGATGGTTGTGAGCCTACACCAAAGCCCTGGGAGAGTAGCCAGTGCCCTTAATCATTGAGCAGCCTCTCAGCCCTGCATTTTGGGCTTTTGACCTGGGGTGAGCAGCCGATAACAGTGGTTTTCTTGTCTGTCCTATTCCCAGGAGGGCCCTACTGCTCTTAGGAAATAGCATTCCCCCACCTAGCGGAGTCTAGGTATCAGGAGAGGCGTGGCAGAGCACGTCAAGAAGGAAATCTGAGCTGTATATTTGATCGACATTATTTCTGATCATTATTTTTGGGTTATCACCTGATTCTCAAAAGTACGTTTTCATATTATCCCTATATTGTGATGGGGGCATTTGAGTCCTGGATAAGTTTAGTGTCCCTCTGCCATGTTTCAAAACTAGGTATCCAGAGCACCCATTCCGTCCCTCTGTGGATGACTCCCTGTGATATCACTTAGTTTCGCTCACCATTGCCACCCAAAACCAGCCCAGGGCCTGTGTCTAGCAGTTGTGTTCTTCCAGGTGGGGATGTGCTAGAAATGGCTGGGGTTCTGCCAGCCTCCATCAGAATACAATACTGGATTCCCCTCTCCCTGAATCTTCCTACACTAGCCTAATCTTTTGGAGTTTCCCCAGATTTTCCATGAGCTCTCTGAAGGAATAAAGAAAGCTCTGTGGTTCTCTATTCTTAGTACTGTGCCTTCTCCATCTCCAGGAGGGTTTCACACTGGCAACCAAAGAGTCAGAGTTGAGCTTCACTGAGTCAGCCTACCTGGTTGGGTTATTTGAGACATTCCCACTGCCAGCGAGGTTGCTGGCTCCTGAGATGCAAACTGCTCTTGTACATTCCTCAAAAGTATTAGATGACTGCCACCTTGTGGATGAAAAGAGAACTGTAGTTATCGCAATCATCCTCTACACAGCAAAGGCTGTTGCCAATGAGTGTGATTATATTCTTGGATTTTGTGCCTGCTGGTTGCTTGGAGTCTATTAACTTAAGTTTTTATTTTAAACCTTTAACCCTCTCAAGATGATGCCAATACAAGAACACTTAACTACTTTAGTGACTTTCAAGTAAGTGGTCTAGACCATGGCCACCTGTAATAAATAAGAAAGGCATTACTTACGCAACCTAATGACACACACATCTGTACAAATATGTTAATACCTAATACAAAAGCATCACAATAACTGTTCATGCTCCGTGTGTGTGTGTGTATGTATGTGTGTGTGTGTTCTGTGTAATTGAAGTAATAGTCAATAACTTATCAGTTGACTTTATAACTTAATAGTTTACTGCTCACATCTGAAAAGCCCTCTCACTTTATAAAATGGAAAAGTGAAACCTGGGGGGGGGTTGGAATTTTCTCCTCTTTGCTTTGGGGTGGGCCTTTGCACTCTGTCTTCTGGCCTCCTTGAGCCAGGAATGTACATGGTACGCAGACATGTACACGACATGTGGTAGTATCGTTACCAGAGCTACCAGCAATGGTTCAATTTGCTGTCATTTCCACTGCTCAGGGAACCGCCCAACACCCTCTCATTCTAGTTGCGCCTCAAGGAGGAAGAGTTGCGGGACTACCAACGAGCTGAGAATGAAGCGCTCACAAAGAGGCAACTTCTGGAGCAGTCGCTGAAGGACCTGGAGTACGAGCTGGAGGCCAAGAGTCACCTCAAGGATGACCGCAGCCGGCTCATCAAGCAGATGGAGGTGTGTGGGTACACAGGCAGGAGCCAGGCTGTGGAGAACATGTCTGGACCACCAGGGGAATGTTTCCTAGGCAGGAAGTCTTGGGGTTTTACTCTTTCTAGCTTGATGTTTTAAGATCTTTTCTCGTTGTGGGGGAGGCAGTTTATTGTGTTGTAGTTTGTCAAAGCTAGAAGGAGGGAAGGGTGTGATTTACTCTAATGTCTTCATTGCTTTGAAGAAGACATAGTTGATCCCCAAAGAACTTAGCTGATGCTGCTGTGTCCCTGCAGCAATGTTTCCCCTACAGAGGCTGCAAGACTGCTGACTGTCCAGTCAGGATCCACACGGTGCCTTAGACCCAAACCACTCATCCCCAAACCACACAGTCTATTCTTACTCCTAGCCCATCTTCCTGAGTGTGTGTGTGTATCATTGCTAGAGCTTGCAGCAAACTATGGCTCAATTCAGCAAACTATGGCTCAGTTCATTGCCATTTCTGAAACTGTCCAAAGCAGTTACCAGATGGTGGTGAGTATTCACAAGCCTAATACATAATGCTGGAGGGGGAAAAAACCCATATAAATAAAATACCAGAATCTCCATGTCTGGCCCTCTGAGATGATGGGAAGAATGTGAATTGCTAAAAAGGAATAATTTGCAAGAGAATTGACCCTAAACCAGAAGCCAGAAGTGTGTGTGTGTGTGTGTGTGTGTGTGTGTGTGTGTGTGTCTGTGTCTGTGTCTGTGTCTGTGTCCATCCAGAATAAGAGAGAGACTGAAAAGCAAGGTTCAGACTTTGGGGGAGACATTAACATTTTCAGGATTTTGATAAAAGACAGGCATGGTGCTCAAGGCCAGCTAGAGATGGCTTGAGCTCAAAATCAATGAATTTCTCATTCAGCTTTGCAAATAAACAGAAATAGCTTTTCTAAAGCCCCAGGGTGCTTTGCAGTTTGTATCTAGGAAGTGAAGTTTGAACCAGTGGAGATTTTATTAGATGGGCCTCTCTCAGAGACCAGGGTAATCTGATGGCAATTTTATTGCTTTGTTTATGGGGCTGCTGACTTTTTCTAATATTTTTTTTCTGATCTCTTTAGGGGGTTGTCTTCAGATAAGCTAAGGTAACCTAGTTAACTAGAAATAGATTGCTCTAGGGCCTGGATGCCCTGCTTAAAAGCAACTGGGGGGCTAGGGAGATGGCTCCATTGGTGAAGTGCATGCCATATGAGCGTGAGGACCTCTGTTCAGATTCCTAGCATCCATGTCAAAAGCTGCCTGTGTCAATGTGCACCTGTAATCCAGGGCCAAGGAGGCAGAGCCAGAGGGATCCCTGGGGCTGGCCAGGCAGTCTACCCTACTTGGTGAGCCCCAGGCCAGTAAGAGACCCCTGTCTCAAAAAAATAAGATGGAGAGCGGTTCAGGAGGGTACCTGATACATTGACTTCTGTGGTCCATTTGCCTGTTTTGTACACACACACACACACACACACACACACACACCCCAAGTGGAAACCTATCAAATAGTGAGCAAGGATCCTTGGTATGTTGAGCTGTGCTTAGACCTCATATGTTATCTGGACAGTATGCATTGGGGGAAGAAAAACAACCTAAGAAGTGATTTTAGGACCCTGGAGAGATGGCTCAGCAGTTAAGAGCACATACTACTCTTGCAGAAGGCCCTGGGTTCAATTCCCAGCACTCATGTTGGGTGGCTCACAGCTTCCTGTAACTCCAACTTGAGAAAAAATCCACTGGGTGCCCTCTGCTGGCCTCTTCGGGCACCTGCACTCACATGCACATACCCTCACAGACACACCTAACTAAAAATAAAAGAAGCAGATATTTTAAATATAAGTGATTTTGGCTGAAAATCAGATTGGATTGTCAGATCATCTCCTTTGAGTCCAGACAAGGTGTGCTGTCTGGGTAACATACGGTCTTGAAGCAGCAGTGAGGCAAAACACCACTGAAGGCATTTCTCTCCTTGTTCTGCAGTGACAGCTTCTGGAGGCCCTGCCACCATGAAAGGCACCTGAGGGGAGCTGCTCTGGGTGGTGGCTGCCAGGGCCATGTTGCTATGAGTCATGCCCTTCCCATCCCATCACTAAAACTTAACCAAGTCTCAGGTCTCAAGAACTCGTCCACAATGAACATATTTATTTATTTATTTATTTATTTATTTATTTATTTATTTATTTATTTAATTCAGCCCCAGGTGGCTGAAGCTCTGTGGATATTTTGTGGTTCTGAGTGATCTGGATAAATGGGGAACTTTAGGCAGGGGCTAACCATGTCCTGAGTGGGGACTTTCTGCTCCCAGGAGAGAGCTGTTGGGTTTCTTTATAGGTTTTTAATTATTTTATGTATTGTTGTGTGTATGTGCCACAGCGAGAGTGTGGAGGACAGGGGACAACTTTGTCGAATCACTCCTCTTCCTTTGTATGTGGGCTGTGCGTCTGAAGTCTAGTCTCAGACTTTGCAGTAGGTGCCATCTCGCTGGTCCTCCCTGGAGGCTTTTGATCTGTCCCTGACAAGGCTGGGCTGTTCAGTCACCCACAGGCCATCATTCACTAGAGTTCTGAGAGTTTCATTTCTGTTGTCAATCAATTCTGGCAGTTGCACAGATCATACTTTACACACAAGTGCTGCCTTTGAAAACTCAAAATGGTGGTTTTTAGAAAACATCAGCTCTCATATTTGCTCTTGGGGTTTCCTACCATGACCCCCTTGCTCCTAACCCTGTGTAAGTGAAGGAACTTGCCTGTTTCCTTTCTCAGGACAAGGTGTCCCAGTTGGAGGTTGAATTGGAAGAAGAAAGAACCAACGCTGATTTGCTGTCTGAGAGGATCACTTGGAGCAGGGAACAGGTACGGGGGAGCTGTCAAGGGCGAATACACAGTACTGTGGAGAAAGGACACAGGAGAGGCTAAACCTGAGGATTCGGTTAGAGCAAGGACGAAACATTCTGCCATACAGATCATGATGGGAGGTTCGGTAGGCTTTACCATAACAAGCCATTGGGAGGGAAGGAATAAGTAACACGAGGGAAATTTTCTATCGTGGCTACAGAAAGTGATATATTAGCTACAGTGGGTCAAGGGCTTAGCATTGTCCAACTCAGGATGACTAGGCTGGAGGTTTGGGGGCAAAGAGCTGCCAACACTGAGCTGGCTGTCCCTGCTCAGAGCTGAAGTTTAAATACCCGCTGGCTTCTTTGCCACCCACCCTTCTGATGTGCACAGGCTTCCTTGGGACGTGTGGGACTCAGGGCTATGGGATGGGTTGGTGCAGGATTTCTAAGCCAGGCTACTGGGCTCTGGTTTGGGTTTCCAAGCTATATTGATGGTGGGATAGCATTCAGAAGCCCAAGCAGCAGAGGTTTAGAGAAGGGCTTACTTCCCTGAATGCCAAGACACAGATGGACACCTCAACCTTGACATTGGCTCCCCAAAGTTCTTACTGTTCCCTGAGTGTTCTTACTGGACTCAGAGCTGTTTTGTTAGGTGTTCCTGCCAGTGTGGCCAAGGATCCGTGCTACCCCGGGGCACTGCAGAACCTGCTAAGCATGCATAATGACTGAAGCACCTGTGGTTTGTTTTGTCAGCCTTGTGATGTAAGCACAGTGGGAGGGATGGTGAGAACCATGGCACCTTACCAATATCCAGGCAGTTAAAACCAGTTTCCAGTTCCATGGTTTATACCCAAAACAGAACACAGGCATGCCGCACCAGAACACAGTGCCATCATGGGCTTAGCCACTGGCCCAAGACCACGAGGTATCTGGTCCCAGAATGCCTTTGGTCTTTTCCTTTTCCACTCACTGAGTATTAGGGTCATGGAGGTGTGACTGCTTGCCTCAGTGGTCAATGTTGAAAATTTTCCACTGAGTCAAGAACTTGAAGTCTGTGCAGGAGGAAGAGAAGGACACTTGCCTGGGGCTGCTGTGAAGGACACTCTATGGGAGTCACAGACCCGTTCCTGTGCTGCCTCCTGTGGAGCTTTGGGAAATTCCTGGATTATTGAGTCTATGGGGCTGGAGACGTAGCTCAGCTGGTAGAGTACTTGGCCATCATGCACAAAGCCCTGGGTTCAATCCCCAGCACTGTATAAACTGGCATGGTAATATGCATGGCTGTGATCCTAGGAAGTGCAGGCAGGGAGGTCAGAAGTTCAAGTTCATCCATCCTTGGCTACATAGTGAATTCTAGGCCAGCCTGGGCAACATGAGAGCATTTGTCACACATACACAAAAGCAAAATGAAGCTATTTATGTAGACGGTTCTGAAGGCTCCCTCTCCCAGCCTGCCACCATTAGCTCTATTCTCCTCTTCCGCCATTTTGTGAGGTAAGGCCCATGTTTGCTGTAAATGGAGAAACTGGAAACCAAGTTCAAACTGACATGGAAACTGATGAAAAACAAAAGCTCTAAGGTAGTCAGGCTCGTCTCCTTCTTTCCTTTCATGATTTTGGTGGTAGGGTCTTACTATGAAGCCCAGCCTCAAGCTCTATCCTCCTGCCTCAACCTCTGAGTGCTGGGGTTACAGGTGTGCACCACCATGGCTGGTGAGTGATACCCATAGATTGAGTTTTCTGACCTTTGATGCTTCCAGATTTGAGAGGGACATTTAAAGGGATGTCCCTTGCCTCGCCAACAAGCATATTTTTTTTTCTCAAAGTAGAGGTTGAGCCAAGGCTGATTTTTCTGCCTTTAAAGTAAAGGCTATGTAGCGAGGGCTTTGGATATAGATAGATGGGCCCTGGCCAGTGGGGCCTCTCAGGGCCATGCACCTGTGGCTGCCTGTCATCCTCACAGCAAGAAGAGGGACATTTAAAGGCTGGACTTTCTCTTCTCTCCTGTGTTAGTTTGACCTTCTGATCCCCCTAACAAGGGCTGGTGACTACAGGACAGAAAATGGCTCCTATCACCTTGAATCCTATGAGCAGTGTTTACCCTGGATTCCTACCTAGCAAACTGCTATTGGGCACTAAAAGGAGAAAGCATAAAGAAAGATTTTTTTTTTTTAATTTTGCTTTCTTTTATAAGTTGAAGTTTTCTGTTCTCTACTTAAAACTCATTATTTCTAAGTTCTTCTGAATCCTTACTTCCTCCCAATATATCCCTGACTTTCCCATAGTCCCCTTGATAGATCTTAGGTAAACAGGCTAAATAATGGTAGAGGAAAGCTGTCCCTCTTCCAGGACCTTAGGTCTGACAAGGATGTCAGAGGTCGGATCTCCTGAATTGGGTAATGGATTTGAGGTCCAGGGCCATAATGGACTTGGGCCAGAGCCGTGTGGCAGCCAGCTGTAGCGGCAAGCTCAAGCTTCCTCTTTCCAAAGACAATGTTTGAAGTAACCAGAGCCTGCAAAACACAGCAAACACAACTGCATGCGTGACAGAGTGATAAACATACAGAATTTCCAACATGACGTTAGGCCTGGTCAAGGAGATGAGCATTTAACAAGTGGGTGGAAAACTAACAACAAAACGGTACAAATACAAAATACCAAGTGAAGGACTCCAGCAGCCAGTGAGGGAAAGGCCACGCTGGCAAGAGTGACCAAGGAAGGGCTTTTAGAGGAATCTTGGCCCGAAGTTAGCCCTGAAGAAATGATCTGGCTGAGAGTAGCTCAGCAAAGTGGGCACGGCTCTGACCTAGAGCAACTTGGCAGGTAAGCATGGGGTGTTGAGAAGCCATGGCTGCTCGCACACACTTCCGGTTTCCATGAGGAAAGCAGATGAGGCATGTTTGGAGAGGGACTGTGGCTTTTGAATGGCTGTATCCTCCAGGCAGTATGGGGAAGTTGTTCAGGAGAACAGTGAAGCACATACAGTATTCTGGAAGGTCAGTGTCAGAGCTGGGGGTAAAGAGGACAGTACTCCGAGAAGACCTTAACTGGGTTGCTCCCAGGGGCAAAGAGACAGCTGTGAGAATATTCTGTGCCTCTGGCTTTGCTCATCGGTTCTTGTGTGGAGTTTTTTTGTTTGTTTGTTTTTGTTTGTTTGTTTGTTTGTTTTAATACTTGCTGGCCCCATTACTTACCTTCTGTGTCTCAGGGATTTTCTTCCATACATACTCAGGACAGTAAATAAACAACTCAGAGGATCCTAACCAAGATAAATGTTTCCTATACCTTTTGAGGCTTGAACTGGCTTTCAAACACGGCTGATGCTGAGAAGGAATAGATTTGCTTTGACAGAACACCATATTCATAAAGGGGGGCGTGTCTGTTTATTTTCTCAGAACAGACAGGCATGTGTGTAAGCAGAAGGAAGATTACCTGAGGAACTAATAATTGCTTTATAGGCTTTGGGTGTCTTTAAATCCCAGAAAAACCTTTATACCTTTTTTTTTTTTTCAAAAACCATTTCTCTGCCAGACCTAATAGGAGAGACCTATTAACCTAGCTACTCTGGAGGCGAGGCTGAAGGATTGTAATTTCAGGGCCTGCCTGAGCTACAGAGTGAACACAGTGTTAGCCTGGGCAGATTACTAGTGACATTCTGTCTCAGAGTAAGAGGGTTCAGCATACAACCCCATGGCAGCACACTTTTCCTAGCATGCAAGAAGCCCCAGATTTAATTCCCAGTGTCCTAAAAGCTAAACATTTCCGTCTGTGACTCCTGTCGACCACACTGAGGAGTTTTAAGGATTTCCTTGCATGCTTTCTTGGCTGTTTTCAAGGTTTGGAAGGTATAGTCACTGCCTACAGTCGCATAACTTATAAGAGGTAAGGCCACACTTTAACTCTAACCCTGCATCAGACTCCAAGATAAGAATATTACTCAGGTTGGGGATGTGGCTCAGTAGGCAGGGTGCTTGCTAAGCACCCACAAAGCCCTCAGTTCATCCCCCAGCACCTGATAAACTGGATATAAATGGTGCATACTGGTCATCCTAGTGTAGGTGAGAGGTGAAGACAAGGAGTTCAAGGCCATTTTTAGTTACATAGCGAGTTTGAGGCAGCCTGGGCTACATGAGACCTTATCTCAAATGATAACAATGGTAATGATAATAGCACTTATAAGCAAGGACTGTTTGGACCTTTGCCTCTTTTGATTATATGAAGGACTCAGGCAGGCAGAAAGAGGCCTACCCTGTTGAGTTTTAAGCATGATGGATAGGCTAGTATCCTGGCTCAGTGGACATCGATACATAATGCTGCTGCTGGTGGCTATAAATGCACACAGCAACTCTGAGCTAACCCAGACATCCCCTCGGCCTTGAAAGCCAGGATGCCCAGCATAGTGGTAAGTTGACTCATCCCATGCCACAGCTGGCATGCAGGGGAGAAATACCAACTTCAAAAATTGGGAAGCATCAATATCTTCACAGGGGCTCAAAGGCTGCCTTGTTGCCTTGGAAACTGCCAGACAAATCCCAGTGTGTAAAGCTGGTGGCATGAACTGCTCCTTTGTGGCTGACTCACACCTGCTCCTCATTTAGTACCTGGGGACATAGGAGCCAGTAAATGAGATTCCAAATAGCCCCCTTTGTCAGGAGGAAAGTGACAGATCAAAGTAGGGTTTCTTCTTTTTAAGGTGACTTCAGGCTTAGAACTGTCTCTTACTGTATCAGCTACTCAAAACTCCACTGCACAAGTTGGCTGGTGATAATTCTTAGGATATGATTTTTAATACCAGTCCAGGAGTATAGGCTTGCCAACCTCTTCACAACTCATTGATAAACCCAGGCCAGGAGGCTGTTATTATTAGCAATCATAAATATCGCTGGCTTTTCATTGGCCCAAAAGGTCACGGCTTCTAATCCTGAGAGCTAACTCAGGTCATGGGTATCTTGACTCTGTAGGCTGCTGGAATTGGATCTACTGTTTCCTATCAAAACGCTCCATGGTTAGTATGCATTCAATCCAGCTGCCATAGGCAGTTGCCTTCCATTCCTGTTGGTTTTAATTTGGCTGCAGAGTTTTGGTTTGGTCTATTTAATACGGTTGAAGGGCAAACAGCATGTGAAACACTAAGCTTACATGAAGTGTTTCTAGCCTCACACTTACTTCCCCAGGTCCAAACAAGGATAAGAATGTGGCCTCAGGCCTTGGACCTAGTTCTGGAGATCTGGGTGCCGAGTTAGGACTCAGAAGCAATGACTCCTGGCACTCACCCAGGTTTGTGGTGAAACCATTTCTCTTGGAACCTTTCCTGTAATGCCATGCAGAAACCCTTAAGGTTCCCTAAAGTAGATTTATTTTAGAGTATAGGGTCAGGCTGTTCTTTGGAAGCATGGACAGGAATCTACTGTGGTGTCCAAAAGACTCAAGAAACATGGCCTGCCTGGCTACTGTCGCTGTTGAGCTTTTTACGGCTGCATTTTTTTCTTTCCTGTTCTGATTTATTTTACACTTCCATTTTAATAGCCCTCTTTTGAGGTGATGTGGTAGGGTATGAAGAGTTACTATTTTGTTTTTCATTTGCCTGGAGCTCTCCAAGGAGGGCTTGACCTTGCAGAGATGTCCCTGTTGACTCATGCCCCCTAACCCAAGTCCCTGTTGCTGTCCCCCAGCCCTGTCTTAGAGCCCTGCCATATGGGGGTCTGCTTTCTGGTAGATGCCCTGGCTGAGGCCAGGTGTAAAGTGCAGAGCCTATGCCCACAGCCGGGACACAGCAGTCCGCCACGCCCTCTCCACTTATTCCCCTGCATTCCCTTTGGCACTCTACAGAACTTCCCACCAACACTTTCTTCTCCCACACATCAAGAACTGAGGGGGGGGGTTTGTCAGAAGCCCAAGAGTAAAGTCCCCAAGATGCTTCCATCCAGACCTGATCCAGGTATGGTCCTGACTCTCCCATCAGCAAAGCAGGATGATGGCACCTGCATGGGAGTTTCCAGAAGGCTTAACGGACTCAGGCACGGTACATGGCTGGAGCAAGGCTGTTCCAATTACCCATCTAGTTCCCTACACAGCTGCAGGGGGAGGCTGTCCTCTGCTTTGTTGCATTTTTATTACTTCTGCTGTTGTCAGCTTTGAACCCCATAGCACCTTGATTTCTCTACCTGCATCTGGGTCTGCATCCCTTCATTTTGGGGTACCAATTTATAGGGCAGGGTCCTCTTTGGAAGGCTCCCTGAACAACATCCCAAAGGATAGGGCAATCACCAACACCTGCTCTTCCAGACAACTGGAAGGGCCTGTGGGCTGCTTTGCTCAGGTATATAGATCTGCAGCCTTTGTTCTGTGAACGAGAGCCCAAGTGGGAGGGAAAGCCAGGCCAGGCTGCTTGTCTTTGTGTTCCTTCCCAAACAGTGTCCCTCAAGTGAGATCTGTGCCCCAGGGAGTGAGCTGTATGGCTTCCCCTAGGAGGCATGCCTATCACCCTGTGTCCGGAGCAGGCTGTGAGCCTGCATTCATTACCAAGCAGTCACAAGAGTAAGCCCAGGGCCTTTCAGTAGCATGTGATCCCTGAGGGCTCTCAGGTAAGTGGGAGGAAGTGGCCAGTGAAGTGGTCCATGTTGCATTGTTGGCATTTTTACTTTGCTCTGTACAAGAATGGCCTTGGGTGCTTTGTTTTTGTGTTTTGAATACCTTTATAGAGTACAAGTGAATTATTTTCTAGTTAGGGCAATAAGTACTACCATCTCTTCAACAACTAATAATTTTTAATGTAATACTATTTATTCTTTAAGAATTTTATACATGTATATAATGTATATCACCCCCACAGCTCCTCCTAACTTTATAGGTTCCTTTTTTAAATTTTGTTTATTCTGAGAAAGTTGCATATAGTATATTTTGATATTATTCATTTCCTTTTTCTTTTTTCTCTTTGGTTTTTGAGACAGGGCTTCTCTGTGTAATTTTGGCTGTCCTGGAACTCACTCTGTAGACCAAGCTGGCCTTGAACTCACAGAGATCCACCTGCCTCTGCCTCCCAGGTCCTGGGATTAAAGGCATGTGCCACCTCCACCCAGCCAATAATGTTCTCTCTTTTAAAAGGGAAAATCTTAATAAAACAGAGTCTTGTTTGTGTTGGCCAACTACTCCTGAGCATTGGGCCTTCTGTGGTGTGTGGTCAGTGTGCCAGTCATCATGCCATTGATGAAAACCAACTCTGCTTCACCCAGCAGCAATTAAATGTCCATAGCTCCTTAGCTATGCCCACCTTTCCTCCTGCATGCTAGGACTTTATCTGCACATGTACAGGTCTTATACATGCTGTCCATGTGAGTCTATGTGTGCATCTGCCCTGTTGTGCCTGGAAAACACAATTTATCTACCACCTCTGGGTCTTACACCCCTTCTACCTTCCTCTCCCACATAGATCCCTGAGCTTTGAGGGCAGGGGTGTGCTATATCACATTTAGGGTTGAGCATTACAAACTCTTTTATTCTGTGGGTCTGTGTGTCCTGTCAGGGGTAGTGGTTTTGCAGTTGTTGCAGTGTCTTGCTTCCCTTGCACGGATCTCGCTTGTTACAATGTGTCATTGAATTCAGTCTGCGTATATTCAATGGAGAAACTTTGCCTGATATTCTGTAGAGATAGTAGGGATTTTTTTTTAAAGAGGTTTTATCTTTGTCTGGTAATGCTGTCTTCATAAAGGGCTTGTTTTGTAGAATACAGTAACAAAGTCATAAGGCACAGGATGCTTTTAGATAGGGAATGTTTCTGACTGCTTTGAGCTATTTCTGTTTATTTTGTTCCTTCTTATCCTTCGTTACTAGTTTAGATTTTCTTTTTAAAATTTTATTTATGTGCATTGGTGCTTTGTCTGCATGTCTGTCTGTACAAGGCTGTTGGATCTCCTGGAACTGCAGTTAAGTTGTGGGCTGCCGTGTGGGTGGTGGGAACTGAACCCAGGTCCTCTAGAAGAGCAGTCAAGTGCACTTAACCACTGAGCCATCTCTCCAGCCCCAGTTTAGAATTTCTATTTCTTCTCGGTTCAGTTTTTATGTGTTTAAAAATTCTAGGTTTTTCTCATTATCAGGGAAGGGCATTTAAGGCAGCCTCTCCACCACAGCTTAGATTGTTAGTTGGGGTTATTCATGTAGATCTCTGGACATTTTCCTAGGGCCAGATTTCTCTTAAAACCTATAATGCCTCCCTCTATTGTGGTATCTCTTTTCTTGCTCTTTTATTCTTTCCCTGACTCAATCTTCCTGCTCCCTCATGCCCACCTCTGCCCTCCTCTTCCTCCTAATTTCCTCTCCTCTCCCTCTATGCTCCCAATTTTCTCAGGAGATCTTGTCCCTTTCCCCTTCTCCAGGGGACCATGTGTGTCTTTCTTAGGGTCCTCCTTGTTTCCTAGTTTTTCTGGTGGTGTGGATTGTAGGCTGGTAATCCTTAGCTCTAAGTCTTAAATCCATATATGAGTGAGTACATACCATATTTTTCTAGGTTTTCTAATGTTTTAGTATATAATTATGTATAATGAGCTATGATTTTCTGTATTTATGTAATATGTCATCTTTTTTCTCACTTAATCCAGAATTCTTTTCTAATTTTTCTTAAAACTTTTTTCAAGTGGTTTGCCTGTGTATGTGTGTGAGTGTGCATGTGATGATGCCCACAGAAGCAGAAGAGGGCATCAGATCCCCTGGCACTGGAGTTCACAAGTGATCTGCTGTGTGGGTGCTGGGAACTGAACCCAAGTCCTCTGCAAGAGAAGCCAATGCTCTTAACTGCTGAGCCATCTCTCTAGGCTTGTGGGTTTGCCAATTAAAAAAAAAATGGCCATTTGTATTATGTTTATTTGTTGTGGGTGCTGTGTTGGGTGTGTGGAAATCAGTTATCTCCTTCTACCATGTGGGTCCAGACAATGAACTTGTCAGGATTGACAGCAATCACCTTTACCTGCCAAGTGATCTCACAGGCCCTGGTTTGTCAGTGTAATTTCTAATCTTATTTTCCTCCTACTAATTTAAGGTTTGTTGATGCTTTTCTGTCATTGCGATACATTGCTAGGTAGAGATCCAATTTATGTAAAGATCTTATTTGTGTACAGGTGGGGCTTGAACACATGTGCAGGTGCCCACAGAGGCTAGAGGAGGCATCTGATCCCCTGGAGCTGGAGTTGCAAGGGGCTGTGAGCAGCCTGGCATGGGTGCCCAGAGTCCCAACAACTGAGCGACCTCTCTGTCCAGCCCCACTGTTTTGGGTCTTATGTAGATCAGGTTAACAATGGCCTTAAACTCCCAGTTTTCCTGCCTCTACCTCCCAGTGCTGGGACAGCCTGTATAACCCACCCAGTTTATGATCAATTTTAATGTATACATTTACTACTATAAACTTACCTTCAGGACTGCTTTTGCATTAGCCCACAGATTTTGGTTTGGCTTTCATTTTCATTTGTAAAACTTTAAAAATTTCCTTTTGAATATTTTTTTTTTCAGTTACCTCGGGTCATTTAGGAATGTGTTATTTAATTTCTTGAGTTTGTATACTTTCCATTGTCCTTTTCAGTTTGTAATTGTATTCCATTATCATCTGTTTTAGCTTAGGGCTTTATTGCTGTGAAGAGACACCATGACCATGGCAACTCTAATAAAGGAAAATGTTTAATTAGGGATTGCTTACAGTTCAGAGGTTTAGTCCATTATCGTCATGGCAGGAAGCAAGACAGCAGGCAGGCAGGCAGACATGATGATGGAGAAAGGAGCTCATAGTTCTTACATATTGATTTGAAGGCAACGGGAAATGAACTGAGGCACTGGGCATGGCTTAAGCATATATGAGCCTTCAAAGCCCACCTCCACAGTGACACACTTCCTCCAACAAGGCCACACCTACTTCAACAAAGCCACACCTAATAGTGCCACTCACTATGAGCTTATGGGGGTCAATTACATTCAAACTACCCCAGGTCCTTTCTCTAGGTAGCATGGCTCAACTCAGGTGTTTGGTTTTCTATCTGGACAATCTGTTCATTGGATTGCTACTACTTTTGTCTGAGCACACATGGGCTTACAGAGCAGCACAGGGCCAAGCCCTCATGAAGCTGGGGCTTGAGCAGCTGCCAATCTTTATCTGCAGCTGCAGATAAAGAAAGAACTGTCCCTACATCCATCGGATCAAGTAGAACTGACAAATAAATCTTGTGGCATGGTCCCTGAGTCATAGGACATGGAGACCCCATACTATTATTACAGTCATCAAAGGATCAAGGGCATTGAAGGAAAAGATCTTATACCCCTGAGCAAGTGCACGGCGGGTACTGCATAGACCTCCTTCATGAGAACCGTAAGAACCAAGTCTTAACCCTATGGTTTTTGCTTTGCTTGTTGTAGATGGAGCAGATGAGGAGCGAGCTACTTCAGGAGAAAGCTGCCAAGCAAGACTTGGAGTGTGACAAGATTTCCCTAGAGAGACAGGTGAGGACGGCCATTCCATGAGGTCCTGCCTCCCAGTCTCTCCCTCGTGTTGGGCTTCCTGGTACACTCCTATGGGAATGTGGCAGAGGGGAGGGATAGGATGAAGTTCACGCTCTCCCACACCTTCAGCCTTTCTTGGAGGCTGACACTGAGGTTCTCTGCTGAAGACTCAGGTCCTCTCCTGAGTGGACAGCGCTCTGGTACAGTGAGACTCACAACTGACAAGATGACTCACTGAGAAACTGACCCCAAGTAGGGTATAACATTTAAGGAAGACTCAGCATCAACAGATAAGATTTTCATACAATATTTTTAAATGACTGCTCATAATCAATGATGAGAAAGCCATTGACATGGGAGGTCACAAGTCCAGTCTAAAGGCGATGAAAATAATCATACCTTGAAAAAGGTAAGGCTGAGAAGGATCAGTGAGATCAGTGCTTTCGCACACTAGTGAGGAAACTGGTAAAGAGGATGCCCATCCCTCCGTGAGTGAGTCTTGACACATGCCAGCCCTTTCATCCAGGCTCAAAAGGCAACATCTTAGAGTTTCTCCTTTGACTGCTAAGACCCAAGTTCAACCCTGTTTCCTGGTACAACCTCTGGGATTGCCCTAGTGCCTAGGCACTGAGCAAATTCCTGACTCTACTCAATGTGCTTCTCTGACTGAAGAGCATTCCCAGCCAAGTCCCTCACAGGCCCCTGTCTTATTTCAGAACAAAGACCTAAAGAGCCGCATTATCCACCTGGAAGGTTCCTACAGGTCCAGCAAAGAGGGTCTGGTGGTGCAGATGGAGGCCAGGATTGCAGAGCTGGAGGACCAACTAGAGAATGAGGAGAGGTGAGCCCAGCCTGGGGTGGGGCAGGGAGCCAGGCTGGTCAATTCATTAGGGTGGGTTAGGGGGGTCTCCTTACAGCCTTTCAGCCCCCCTGAAAGGTAGAGCCAAGACCAACCTTGCAGTCAATCCCTTTCTTAGATGGAAACAGTGAGCTCCATGAAGGGAAGTGATAAGGTAGTCTGGACTGAAACTTAGGAGTAGACCGCAGCTGCCTGCCGTCTGTCTGCATCCTATTTAACAAAGCTGGATGCATTTGTAAGTGGTTGAGTTTGAGCCAGGTTGGAGGCAGGGGGCTGCTGTGGCCCCAATGGCAGGTGCACTCAAACAGAAATTGCCAACTACCTGCCAGGAATGTATGGCCAGTGGTTAGGGAAGATGTGGAGCCCTTCCCAACAAAAATGCTTTTTGAGATAACCACATAGTCCCAGCCTGAAGATTAGCACCTCAGTGAACTTGACCTTCCTTGAAGGTTCCTGGCATATATGTACATAGTTTTAGTAAGATTTCTAGGTCTGGATGGCATAACCCCCAACTACTGGTGGTCTGTGGTTCTTTGCTTCAAAAGTTAAGCTCATCAGAGGAAGAATTCAGGACACTTCTGAGTTCTGGCCCTGCAATCTTGGGAGAGTCCTTGGGGCCCCATCTTTCCTCCTGTGACACCAGCAGTCCCTTCTTCCTGTGTAGTTGTTTTTCTCTGATCCTGAGCTGACCAGGCACCCATGGCTGGGGAGTCTCATCGTCTCCTTCCAACCTGGGCTTCCTGTGGGGCTGAGATTAAGAGGGTGTGTCCTGTTCTGCTCTCTCTACTTGCAGGGATCGGGCCAACCTGCAGCTCAACAACCGAAGGCTGGAGAGGAAGGTGAAGGAGCTGGTGATGCAGGTGGATGATGAGCATCTGTCACTGACGGACCAGAAAGACCAGGTGAGAGCGCGCCTGTGTCCCAGGCTGAGACCAGGGGGGCGAGTATGCCTGCTCCCCTGCCCCACTCAGCCCACAGGGCGCTCCCACTTTTTCTGTGGGGTGGGGTCCCTGGCATCTCCTGCTCTGCTGGACCCCCAGCCAACACTCAACCTCCATCTTCCCTCACATAGCTGAGCTTACGCCTGAAAGCCATGAAGCGCCAGGTGGAAGAGGCTGAAGAAGAGATCGACAGACTGGAGAGCTCAAAGAAGAAGCTCCAGAGGGAGCTGGAGGACCAGATAGGAGTAAACGAGCAGCTGCAGGGGCAGCTCAACTCCATGAAGAAGGGCTTGAGGTAGGTCAAGGTGGCGGCCCTCTGAAGCATCCTGTGACACTTGTTAGTCTTTTCAGAGTACTCTTCCTCCCATGGCCTCAAGCCAGTTTTCCACTGTTGCCCTCTGGGGTCATCTCATCTTGAGGTGAAAGTGGCTGTGTCTGCTTGAGTCACCCCCACATGTTCAGTAAGACCACACATCCTTGTACCAGTGCCTAGCAGAACCCACGCCACAGAGGGGCATCCCACATATACCCTTTTAAGAATGAGGATCTTCCAAGCTGCTCTGAGGAAAACGAAGGATGGGGCTAGAGGGTGGTTTTCCCAGGACCAGGGTAGGAGATATTGTGGTGAGGGGTGAGCAGGAGTTCATGCTCACCCAGAACACTAGCTTTGGGGGAGGCTGCCTGTGCCTGGAATTCCGTGCTGATGACCCAGGTAGCTGGCACAGCTGACAGATGGCTCCGGCTCACTGAGAATCCTAGCACGGACTAGAACTGACCCCAAGGTCAGCGGTAAGAAGGACTCCATGGGCAAAAGATAATGTTTTGATAAACTATTAAGACATTATTGTATGAGGACATCGATCAGTTGGTAAAGTGCTTGTCTCCCATGCGGAAGGCCCTGGGTTCCATAAACTAGGTGAGCAGCAGAGACAAGAGGATCCAAACCTCAAGGCCATTCTTGGCTGTATAATTAGCTTGAGGCCAACACAGGCTACATAAGAGCCTGCCTCAGAAATCAAAAGTGTGTGAGACTCGGTGAATAAGAACCACCCATCTTATAGTTAGGCAATAGGAGAAATCACTTATACTGTCCGTGGATCTCCCCATCAACACAGGTCAGGAGTAATAGACATTTTGCACCTGTTGCTAAGACAAACACTTGGTGCAGGCAAACTCATGTCACATGTGTGCAGTGGAGCAGAGGGCAGGAGCCCAACAACCTTCTCCCCAATCAGAGCCAAGCCCTAGCCAGAGTCCAAAAACATCTGCTTTGTGCTTCTGCAGACTTAAGACGCTGCCTAGTAAAGTCCTGGATGACTCGGACGACGACGACCTCAGCAGTGATGGGGGAAGCCTCTACGAAGCGCCACTGAGCTATTCCTTTCCCAAAGACAGCACCCTCACCAGCCAGATCTGAGTCTGCTTCCAGGCCTGTAGATCCCAGAGGACTCTGAAGCCATCCAGAGCGGGAGGTGCTAATGGAGGCTTGTGAATGGAGTCACACCCACAGTTCCCACCTCATATCCTCCCCAGGGCCTCTAAGTGGCTCAGTGACCTTGGATCTTAGATAGGGAGCTATTGACATTGAAAATGACCTAAGGGGGACATTTTGGAAGACGGAGCTAAGAAGTCCTGGTGTGCACCGCTGCCCTCCATCACCCTTTCTCCTCCCCCAGCGAGGTTCCAGTATGCCAGCTGCAATGAGATAGCAACATGTAGGGATGAAATGTATAGACTGCACATATTTTAAACCAGACCTTCTCAAGGACTGCTGCTACTTTAGAATGTTCCAGAGCCTTTGGAGTGTGACATCTTTGTAAAGTTCGCACATCGACATGGATTATCTTTTAAAATACGAAGCTACCAGATCTCAAGTATTAAAAAGCAGAGGCAAAGGGGGAAGAGTGGAGGCTACTCTGGAAATCAGAAGGGGTCACAGAGTGGAAAGTTAGCACTGGGAATCCAGTGGGCTGTATGGGAAAACTGCTCATTGATGTTGGAGAGGGGACTTTTAGCTAGGGCTGAGCCTAGGGCCTTGGTTGCTTATTTTATCTAAACCATACTAACAACACTTCCCATTCTCCAATTTCTTTCAAGCGGGTAGAATGGTGATACAGGTGGGATTTTTAACAAGTGCTGTGCTTCTCAAAGGACAAGAGTCCTGGTGGTGTGTCTCATTGGTCCTTTTCCTCCGTGGCAGGCCACCAAGTGAAGCTTATTCAGACCCGGGATTGGAGGAGTAGGAGAGGCTATGATGTGAGGGCTTAGATGTGAGGTGGACACATCCATCCCACCACAGGGAAAGGGATAAAGGGAGATGGGGGTGTGGGGCTGGTGTAAGAAGGAATGCAGAGAAGTTCATGAGAGTTAGGGAATGTGCGAGAAAGACGGGGTAGTGTTGAGCTGTAATGAAGAGGGTGGGGTGTGTGAGGTGCAGCCAGCGACATGACACTAGACTGAGATTGAGAGATGTTTGCAAGACCAAAGCTCCTCTCTTCCCTGTGGTCTTGGTAGATGAATCCAGGGACAAGTCAAGGAATAAGGTTCCAGGTCCTTCTCAACCTGGCCCTGTGACCATTCCTCCATTTTCTTACGTATACATGTTTTAGGTCTCTCTCTCTCTCTCTCTCTCTCTCTCTCTCTCTCTCTCTCTCCCCCCCCCTTTAAGAACTAATCCTGCTCAAGAGTATTTTCTCTACCTAGATTAAAAATATTTTGTGTAAACACTTGTTGCCAAATGCAATGCTGAGAAGACAATCACTGTATGGCTTTTATAAATTGTTTCCTGCTTCAGAGTGCCATTCTGCCATGACAATTATATACTCTGTGGGGCTTTTGTTTTTCAGTGGGACTTGATTACTATGCGTTGCCATGGAGAAGAGACTTTTTTTTTTTTTTTTTAATCACAGCTACCTCCATGAAAGTGACTTCCTGGATAAAGCAAGATTTCCTTTCTTTCTTTTTTTTATTGTAATTTTTTTTAATTGGAAAACAAATTGTGCCATAAGCGGATTTTCTGTAAGTGGCTAAACAAAGTTTAAAAAGCAAGTAACAATAAAAGAAAAATGTTTCTGGTACAATACCAGCAGTACAAAAACATAGTGTACAAGTACCTGGATAAAATACCCATTTTGCAACAGTGCAGCTTTTAAGTATATACTGTTGACTGTCCACAGTCCATGCAGAGTTACAACTCCACATGCCAACAACAACATGCTGACAGTTCCTAAAAACTACTTTTAAAAAAGGCATAGCCCAGACGTCCTCGCATTTGACCAACTCCATCTAAGTTTAGATGTGCAGAAGGGTTTGGGTATATCCAGAGTAAGCCACATGCAACATGTTACTTCATCAATATTCTAAAATAAAGTTTAAGGACAACGGCAGAAGATAAGGGAAGAAAACATGGAGGAATCAAGTCCTAATTACTACACATGCATACTTTTTTGACAGTAGGGGGAAGCCTTTTACAGATAAGTTACAAAGAGAAAGCAAATAAACAATTTTGTACAAGAAATTTAACACATTCTGTCCAATGTCTTCACTTTGCTGTCATTATTTGTCAAACTCTTCATAGTTTACCTGACCATCGATGTCTGCTTCCCTGATCATCTGTCTCATCCACCTCTTCATCTGTCAGCTTGTCTCCGGGGTTTGTCATCACATGACGAAGCTCTGCTGCGCTAATGTAGCCATTGCCATCCTTATCAAACGCACGGGATGCTTCTCTGATCTCCTCTTCACTGGCTGTCTTTCGTTTTTCTTGCCTTCATTGTCAGAAATTCAGGGAAGCCAATTGTGCCATTACCGTCTGCATCGACTTCATTAACCATGTCCTGCAGCTCTGCTTCTGTGGGGCTCTGCCCACAAGCCCTCATTCCAGTTCCCAGTTCCTCTGTTGTTATAGTCCCATCACCATCCTTGTCAAATAGTGAAAAGGCTTCTGTGAATTCTGCAATCTGTTCTTCAGTCAGTCGGTCAGCCATACTGCAAGGGCTACTGGTTTCTCAGACGCGAACACACAACCGCTCAGCTCTCCAGACTATGCAAGATTTCCTTTCAATAAACTGTCACCTGGCGGGAATCTTGGCTCTTGTATTATTTTCTATCGCTTGATTTCTTTGGAGTTTGGATGCTGTGTAGTTGGCTTACTTGTTGTGCAAGCATGGGGGCCTGAGTTTGATCCCCAGAACCCACATAGAAAAAGGCAAGCATAGCAGCACGTACCTGTAATCCCTAGGGTGATGGAGAAAGATGGATCTGGGAGCTTGCTGACCAGCCAGTTGAGCCAAATTAGCTAGTTACAAACCAGAAAGAAACTACCAATATAAACTGGAAACTGCAGTGGTTGTCCCAAACCCAAAGCCACCTTGTGAGATAGAAGGGCATGCGGTGTGGTCAGAGGTGGATGTTGGTGAAACATTAGCCATGGATGACCATGGTGCTCTGAGATCTCCAAATGGTTCATTCCAGAAAATCACAAAGGGAATGGTCCAGCTTGTCAAATGAGAATCAGACACTCCCTTCCCTGCAACCACAGTTCGTATGGCCCCTCTTGCCCTCACAACAGGCTCCCCATGGTCTCCATTTCACGTGGGGCTAGGACAGCTTCTCCCTGGAAGGGACTCACACAGGTCACCATGTCAATGCTGTCCCCTACCCTGACTTCAGGGAGCTGCTCTCTAGACTCTAGCTTACTGATTGGTTTGGCTGGGCTGCAGGTGGAACTCTGGGCATTTCTCTGGCTGCAACCATCTTGGGTGTGCCCCCTGAGCCTTGGGTGACTCACATGTCCATTGTGCCTTATTTCCTCAAGGAAGTCATGGCTCTCTGGATGTCTCAGTGCCCCTCCTGAGTTTCCCAATGCCGCCTGCACTCTGTAGCTACCCTTCATTGAGCCCTTTACACAGCTAGTCTCGGTGTATGCTCCCCATGTATGTAAATGTCATCCTAGATAGTCTGCAGGCACTGTTTCCCCTCAGTCAAAGCAGGAGCAACACCAAATGTGAGGTGTTTGCATTGCAAGCTCCCAAAGCCTTTACATAAATTACATCTCATTTTGTTAAGGCAGATATTGAGGCATAGTTTTATAATCTGTAAATAAAGTCAGCATCTAACTTTCAGGCTGGATAGAAACTTCTATCTGTTGCTTCTCAGCAGTATCTCCTGGGAGGGAGTAAGATTCCATGTGGCTCCTGTCCTGAGGTGTTGGGGGGAAAGGTTCAGGAAGTCCAGAGTGAAGGGGAAGAGTCCTCCCTGACTGCCCTGCCTTCCCTCCACATTCCTGACATTCCACCCTTGACCTTGTGGATATTACCAGTAATCCTGTCTCTCTTGGACAACTCATTAGAATTTTTTTCTCTAATTAAAACAAAACAAAGACAATCTCCAACTTAATAGCAAGTTCTTTTTAGAAGCTTAAGAGTTTCCAATGCAGAAATGCCTGGCCTTCCAGAAGAATCAACACACCTGGCCCCTATTCTCAGGCCAGCTAAAAATAACCACGTTAAAGTCTTCACTAACTTTCCTGTTTGTAGACCCAGGGCCTGGCCTAAGTCTCCATCAAGCAACAACAATGAGAGGGAGAGGATAAATGTGTGTCCTGACTTTACAAAGTGAAAGACATGATCTGAAAGTCAACTCAACAGGTACTATGTGCAGGGAAGACACACGTGTCCCCCAGGCAGAGGGAAGACACACGTGTCCCCAGGCAGAGGGAAGACACACGTGTCCCCCAGGCAGAGGGAAGACACACGTGTCCCCCAGGCAGACTCTGTCCACTTGATCTCAACACAGTTCAAGTCAACAACTTTCCAGGATGCCTAGAGCTCTGCTGAATAAACACAGCCCTTTTAGGAGGATGACAGGGATTTGGAAATCAGGAATCCTGGTCTTGGGCAAGTTGTGCTTTTTGCTGCTAGGTGCACCTGGAAGCAGCAGCTAGTGCACCTGTAGAATCTGCCAGCAGGGGGCAGGTGTCAGTGCTACACGGGAAGTCTGAGGCCCCTGGGAGCTTACTTACAATGTGATTAAAAAGTGGCGGGGGTAAAGTTATGGTTACATCACACTGATTGCCGTTTTTATTTTGCTAAGCCCTCTGCTCAGCACCCAGTTCCCCCCCCCCCAAGTCTGTGTGCTGTGCAGGGACCGGTGTATGCCTGGCTTACCTGCCATTCTGCACCGACTCACCTACAACCAGCCTGGAGTGTGTCCTGATGGGGCTAGTGAGATGATCTAGACATTGGCACACAACCTAGCCAAAGGCACAGGGCAGGATGAAGACACTGAGGACTAGATCTGGGTCAGGCTCTGGGGTCCACTCTGCCCACCCTCCAACATCACAGGCTCACCCCCTCTGCCTGCTTCCACTTAGCACTGCCACCAGAGGCTGCCAGAGAGCACAATGACCCTTTGACCTTTTATTTTTCTTTTTTGCTGTTCTAACTAGAGGTCTGGGTGGTTGGCAGCTGCAATCATCAATTACCATTTATTGGGATATTCCCTGCTGAAATCTTAACCTGGCTTCTCAGAGCCTGATCCTGGTGACAAGGCCACTCTGGGTTGTCACTGGATCCCTATTGTCTCAGTGGTGGTCTATAAGCAACATCAGCAAGTCCCTGAGTATGGGTGGCTCTTGCAGAACTTAATGGTGTGTGGCTAGAGTGACTGTCACAGGGCAGTGAGTGTGATGTGACATCCCTACATTCACAACTGAACTTGCAAACTGAAGCCAACACAGGATCCTCACAGATCATTCTGTGTCTGCTGAGGTCACAGTCAAGCTGCAGAGTCCCTGCTAAACTGGGGGAGGAGTCGTGGGGGAGCTCTGGCTCCCTGAGTAGGCAGGAACTGACCTGTGTAGAGGGACGAAGAACCCTGAACCCTGCAGGGCACAGGAAGTATGAGCAATTCAGAGAGCCCTTGGCAGCTCTTCTTGGGAGGAGGAGCCCCTGCCTTTCCCAGGGGTAGTGAGACCCCACCTGTGGGAACAGGATTCTGGCCTCGGTGTAGCATGCCAGACTAGGAAGTGAGCACTGTGTGCAGAGTTTGGGGAAGTGACAGGTGCCCTTCTCCTGGGACACACAGAGTAGAAGGGACTCCCTTCTGATCAACTTTGCCACAATAGTATTTGGAGGCAATGAGACTTTTTTTTTTTTTTTTTTTTTTTTTCCAGTCATGGGCTCATGCAGCCCAGGCTGGTCTTGAACTTGCAACAGAGCCAAGGATGACCTTGAACTTCTGATTCTCCTACCTCTACTTCCCAGGTGCTAGGATTATAGATATGCGCCATGATGTCCTGCATTGTGATACTAGATCGAAGTCAGGATCTCACGCATGGCAGGCTTGCACAGTAGGTAAATGCTCCACCAAGTAAGCTGCATTCCCAGCCTGGGAATGATTCTTTATTGACAGATAAACTCTCTTTACAAGGAGGAAGCTGCAGTTAGGCAAGGCCTAGATTCCCTTTCACATACCTGGGAACAGGTGCAAGAGAAAGCTTGCCTAAAGTTATCAACTAGTATACAGTGGAGGAACTCACAGGTCTGTTGCTGTTACCAGCCTAGAACTTGCCTGTACTGAGCCTGTGCTCCGTTTGTTACCCTTCCCAAGTGGCACTACTTACTTCCCTAGGCAAAAAGGCCGGTTTGTCTGAACCCTCTTGTGCCTGACCTCTGAATGGAAGTCTGTGTTTGGAGCCTGAGGCCTTAACTATAAGGCACACAGCCTGCTCTTCTCTCTGAAAATCCCATCCCTGCATCCCTGCATGCTCCCAGCCTGCCTTACTCGCTATATTCTATTTGCCTTGTCTAGGCCAGGCTTGTTTTCTTGGACTTGGAGAGTGAGATAAACTTGAAGCCTCTAAATTCCCTCCTGTTTGAGCGGACTGACTGATAAAATAGCCAATCCAGCTCTTTGGTCGGCTTGGTTTTATCTTGGTGGCTTAGGCTACCTCATGTTTCATCTGTCCCTTCCCATCATTGGGCCTGCCATCCTGCAAGTCTCTGGAGACAGGTACAAAGTTCCCTGAAAAGCCAGGCAGAGAGCTCTGTGAAACCAGCCAAGTTTCTCTGGGACTCTTGGCTCTTTATAGCCTTGTCTTTCCAGAGAGTATTCTCCTGGCTTCTGAGAAACTAGAAAACAACTCTGTCTTCACCCTCCTCCTCTGGAACAATCGTAGTGTAAACCCCCCCCCCGAGTACTAGTTTCTGGTTTACACATTCACTTTCTGAAATTGGGTTGTAGAGGAATCGATCTCTCCATGGTCTCCTAGATTTCAAAACAACCTGTTATTTTACATCTCCATGCTTCATTGCTTCTGAATCCTTTGGTGCTTACTAAAGTCCAGTGACCTCCTCAAGGTTGTGTGAAAAGGTCAAGCACATCCAAGGTAAATGTCAGGGTGTCCATTATTTGTAGCCAGCAGCTGGGCATATCTAGAGCTCACCTCTTATACATTAAGAGTTCCAGTAATGTTACTCCAACATCAGGGACAGAATTTTTTCAGGACTCCAAATATGAGAAGACAAAAATAGGTACCATAACACTATTACATCAGATCACTGTAAATTTCTAAGTAAGGGTTTTTGGCTCATTTTGTCAAGGTGTTAACACTAGCTACACTCAATAGCTGCTAAACTGGGGAAGGGTGTATGGACCTGTGATTCCAGCATTTCTAAAGCGGGGGCTTCCAAGTCACGTATACTCCAGGTAGGAGCAGAAACAATGGCCTTCCAAAGTTTGCAAAACTTTGGAATTAATCATCATTGGATTAATCCTACAATAAGTGATTTAACAAGTCCTATGCCTTTAGTGGCTATTATAAAATAAAAGCTCAAAAGACTAAAACTGACTGGAAAAAGCACGTATGCAAAGGGAAAGGAATCAAACTGCATCACTACAGACACAAAATGTATTATATTTAATACAACCCAAACAACAAAAATATAATAATGCAAAAAAAAAAAATCTACAGAGCAACCAGCAGACAATCAAATTTGCAAAAACAAATACTTAAGTATTATACCTTGGGAGGTACATGGATTAAAATCCTTGACCCAAAGATATAGAACCACTAAATAAATTTAAGAACCAAAACCCAACTATATACTGTCTCCAAGAAATTCGTTTCACTGTGAAAGACACAAACTAAAAGTGCAGGGTCAGGAAAAGATGACACATGAAAATGAAAACCCAATGTGAACAGGGGTAAGGTCTGTGTTCATCAGATAACACAAACTAAAAAGCTATTTCTAAAAAAGAAAGACAAAGAAGGCTGCTATACAATGATTAAAGGGATCAATTTGACAAGTAGGAATTGCAAAGACATATGCGTGTAATTCTGAAGTGCTGAATTACATACAGCAAACGTCTTTAGATCTGGGAAGAGACTCTAATATATTAGTATTTACTTCAGCACTCCACTTTTGCCAATGGAGATCATCAGGCCAAATAAATAGATAAATAGACTAGGTTATAGAACAAATGGATGAAATCGTGATTTACAAACAATTCAACCAACAGCTTTGGAATTTCCATATAGAAATTATGAATTTCATTTTTAATCTAAATGTATTGATCAGTGGGTATGGGTGTGTGTTTAATGTCCCTGTCAGTTCAGTGCCAGCAAAGGCCAAAAGAGGTCCTAGGATTCTCTGGAGCTGTTGTTACAGTTGATTGTGAACTACTTGATGTGGGTTCTGGGAACTAAACTCCAGGTTTCTGCAAGATCATCAAGTATTCCTAACCATTGAGCCATCTCCAGCCCCCAGGATTTACAATCAAATCAGTCAAAGAAATAGTCTCAGGCTACAAACCAATTTTCAACAAACTCAAAAAAGTCAAAGTCATACCAGGCCTAATTCTATGAGCACAGTGGAATAAAACTAGAAAAATCAAGAAGAGAAATACCAGAAAAATTTGAAAATTTGAAATTAAATATACTCCTGAATTATCATTGGGTCAATGAAGAAACAAACAAACAAACAAACAAAAAGTTCAAATTTTCTTGAAACAAATGAAAATGAAAACACGGTGTACCGAAATTTCCGGGTAAGTGAAGCAGTAATAAGAGGAAGTTTATAGACGTGGTGTCTAAATTGGAGCATGGGAATAACAGTCTAATGATGCCACTCCATGAACAAAGCAAAACTGAAGCAGAAGGATTGCAACAGTGAAGATGAGAGCAGAAGTGAACAAATAGAAACTGGGGGAAACAACACAAAAGAACAGAAGAATGGCTCAGCAGGTAAAGGCACTTGCTAGCAAGCCTGATGACCTGTTTGATCCATAGGACCCACATGGTAGGAGAGAACCAGTTCCTACAAGATGCTCTCTGACTTACACACATGCACACACACACACACACACACACACACATACACACACACAGAGAGAGAGAGAGAGAGAGAGAGAGAGAGAGAGATGCACATGCCTACACACATGAACATACACTCATACACAAATGAATGGAAAAATTTTAAAGCACAAAGGACCAATGAAACAGAGTTGGTTTTCTGGAAGAACAAACAGTTCAAAAATTCTGCTCTATGATCAAGAGATCACACCCAAAAGCCCAAGAGATAGGAGCTGAGATAAACATTAAAGGTACAGAGTTGAGGAAATTATAGCAGAAAACCACCAAAATCCAGAGAAGCAAACATTCAAACATAAGAAACATTTAGAACCCCAGATACACCTTGGGGAACTTCTTCATGATATATTATGGTAAAGATGTCTAGACCACAATCAGCCAAAAGGCTATGAGATAAAAATGCCAACTCACCTTCAAGAGGCAAACACCAAATAACACCAGATCTTTCACTAACAAAACCCTCCAAGCCAAGAAATTATGTACTGATATATTTTAAGCCCTGAAAAGGAAATAATTGCCAATCATGGTTGCTACATCCAGCAAAGCTATTGTTTAAACAATAATGGAGAAATCATAACAGTTCAAGATAAACAAGGCAGTTCATGACCACCAAAGCCAGCATTGCAGAAGATACTTAAGAGAATACTGCACACAGATGAGGGATAAGGACAGCCTCAACCGCAAATATGACTCTGTACATGTCACCAGATTGTTCTTCAAAAGGCCTTCCTGATGTGCACACAGACCCAACACACACACACATACACCAGGCCCTGTTTGCCTCTACCCCTCAGGCTGATGACTAGCTTTTCTTTTTCAGGCTGTCATCCTCTCATTCCTGTTGCTGTCATGGAATACCCTGTTAAAAAGAAACTTAGGAGAGAATGGGTTTGTTTCAACTCACAATTCCAGGCTATAATCCATTATTGTGGGGAAGTCATTCTGTGGGGAATTCCAAACAGCCACTCACATCACACACATAGTCAAGAGCAGCAAGGATGAATGCATACATCATACATACTCACTTGACTGCTCATGCTCAGCTCCATTTCTTGATTCTTACACAGTTCAGGACTCCATGCCTAGGGTCTTCCCACATCAGTTAATTCAGACAATCCCTCACAGACATCCTCATAGGACAACCCAAGGTAGACAAATCCTCACTGAGACACTTCCTAGGTGATTCCAGGCTGTGTCAAATGGACAAAGCCAGCCATCACATAGGACAGTCTCCTTTATATGCTGCTGTGGAGGTATAGTTTATAAAGTGTATTTTGTCTATTATTTATCTTTTAATTTTATACATTAAGTCAGTGTAATTTTAATGTGGCATCTCATAGAACAATCTGTTAAACAGTGAAAAATCACTCTCCCACCCTTGACCCAAATGTTTTCAGTTTCTATGTATTCTCAGCTTTTTCATGTCCCCAGAGTTTCCTAGGTGTCCCATAAAAGAGTAAAGGCAGTGTCTGGAATGATGGCTCAGGAGGTAAGAGCACTGGCTGCTCTTCCAGAACCAGGTTCAGTTCTCAGCATCCACATGGCAACTCACAACCACCAGAATTCTAATTCTAAGGGATCCAATGCCCACTTCTGACCTCCACAGGCACCACACATGCATGGTACATGTATGCTCATGCAGGCAAAACACTCTTAAACATAAAATGAACTCTTTTAAAAAGTCAAGATGGAGCTGGGTAGTACACGCCTTCAATCCCAGCATATGGGAGGCAGAGGCAGGTGGATCTCTGAGTTTGAGGCCAGCCTGGCCTACAGAGGGAGTTCCGAGACAGCCAGGGCTACACAGAGAAAACTTATTTTGAAAACAAAACAAAACACAAAACAAATAAACAAACCCAAACAACAACACAATCTATAAAAAATAAAGAAAAGTAAAGCCAGTTGGAAGCCAGCTGGTGGCCCACTTGTACTCTGAGCATTGAGAGGTGGAGGCAGGAAGATCAGGTGTTCAAAATCATTTTGAAGACACAGTGAATTCCAAGCTGGCCTGAGCTACACCATCACCATCACCAGCAACAAAAAGATAAGGGAGAAAGTGTGAGTCCTGGGACCGGGAACCCTCTAGCTGACCCCTTCCCTTGGAGCCTCTCAAGAAGCTTGCTAGCTGTCCTACATGCCCTGGGACCACTCTCCAAAAGGACTGTAACTAGGCCTCAGGACTAGCCCGGAAGAAAAAAGGCTGTTCACAAGGTTTTTTTTTCAGGGATGGAGCACTGGCAATACAAAGGGGGTGAGGATCACAGAGGCCCAGGCCTGCAAAAAGCCAAATCCCCATATGTGAACCAAAGCCACTGGGTGGACTGGCCTTTATCACTTACCTCCCCCCTCCCTCTTTTGACTGTGGTCTTTTGAGTCTCTCTGGGAACTCTGGACTTCTTGCTCTTTAAGGAGCAGATGGAGTTGGAAGATTTTTCCGGGTTACCTGTAGAGTTCTCACCTTTCAGGATGTGGGTCCTGGGAAATGAACTCAGGTCATGAAGTTTGTCAGCAAGCCCCTTTTCCGGCTCCTAAAAACGTGAGGCGAGGATTTAAGGGACTACCTGGATTAAATTTCCCATCTGGCCTTTGTCAATATAGCCACAGGGTGGCAGCAGAGAGCAAAACAGGTCCCATGGAGTGGACAATCTAGACACAGGCAGAGAATTAGGCTGTTTTCTGCCTTAGGTCTTTCATCTAAACAAGGCCAATCACCCACAACATCAGGTTTCCCAGAATTCAAAGGGCAGGGTGGACAGGGCTATTGGTGGTTTGTCTCTTGTGCTTTCTCTAGATATCCTCACTCACTTGTAATCCAAACACCCTCTACCAGGCCCCTAAACTTTCTATAAGCCCCTCCTGTAGGAAGATGGCAGATCTGACAACTTCCAAATTCACAGAGGGTAAGGCTTTGTCTGAGAAGGGTCAGGGATGTAAAGCTGGCAGGAAACTACACTACTGATAGATGGATTAGGACAAATTAGCAAGTTTCCCTAGCAACAAACAGGAAGCTGAATCTGGGTGAGAGCAGACTCTTCATCAGTGTAGGAAGTAGGTAGCAGCTGGGGACAGGTGGGAACAGCCCAGATCTACTTCTTTAAGGAAAGGCAAGTGGCATACCCTGCAGGCTGGACGTTAGCTGCTTCTGAAGGCAGTGGCAGTCTCTGATTGAGGGAGGGATTGGTTAATTGGCTAAGTATTGGCAGATATTTTGTACTAACATTGTTTGCTGCTAGATTTTAGGATAAAAAAAAAAAAACGTGTTATGTGGGCAATGGAGTAGGGGTTCAAAATCCTGAGTATTGATGCAGTGTGGGGAGTTTGCAAAGGGAACCATGGGGTCCAAAAGGGACAGCTAGTGTGGGGTCATCGGGGCTTTGAGCAGAGACCAGATCTCATAAGGAGACATTACTACAGTTAGCCAGGTGCCATCCTGTGTAAGAGAATATCCTGCATGGGTATCAGGCATCTGCAATGCCTGTTCTATCACCCAGGACTTATCCCTGCCCGATGCCCAAGGGCCATCATACTGAGGTATGGAAGTCTGCCCGCCTATACATGCTTATTAACATGTATAGCCCATGGTGAGCAGGGTCACAGCCCATGCTTCCCTCCATCCAGCCCCACCCCTTACTACAGCAGTACCAGCACTTACGTGAGGTCTGGAAAAGGCCCCAAGTTTCCCTCAATTGAAGATCCTCCTCTGACCAGCTGTGTAGCTACTGGTCAACATGGCTCTTGAGCACGTTGGGTAGAACTAGTTAAAACAGACAGTGAGCATGTAAGTCCAAAGTGAACCTCAAAAACTTGGTCTATTACTATTGCAACATTAACTGTGACAGGAATATTAATGAAGAAATTATACTATATGAATGTATGGATTAAATAAACATACCAGTGCTATTAATTTTGCTTTTTTTCTCCAAAAAAAATGGGCTAAAAGGGCTGTGGGGGAATAGCTCAGTGGTAGAGGGCATGTCAAGAATATATACTGCTCTTGCAAAGATGAGTTCAATTCCCAGTACCTATATTGAGCAGCTTACAACTCCAGCTCCAGGAAGTCACCTGAGCTCACATGTACACACACACACCTACATATACAAATAATTAAAACTCAAAATTTCATTAAATATTTAGTTACTATAGTTTGTTTGCCTGACCATATGTATAGGTATGCATATATGTATAGGTAGGAGTCATGGAAGTGAGAACAGGTGTTGGATTTCCTAGAAAAGGAGTTGCATATTGTTGACTAACTACATGTAGCCTCCATGTGGTTGATAATATCTGAACCCAAGTCCTCTGCTAGAATAGTAAGTGCTCTTAATCACTGAGCCATCTCTCCAGCCCTGCCCCCAATAATACATTTTAAAAATTAAATTTGTTTTTGTTGTTTAAGACAGAATCTCTCTATGTAATCCTGAAAGTCATTATGTAGAATATTGTGGAATAATCTTTTTGTACCTTGTGAAGATGTATCACTCATTTTGGTTTGATAAATGGCTGAGTGGCCAATTGCTAGGCAGGATTTCCAGGCACAGAAGATGCTGGAAAGAAGGGCTGAGTTGTGAGGAAATGTCAGGGACACAGAGTAAGCAGCATGGAGTTTACAAAGGAAAGGTAAATGAGCCATGTGAAAGAATGTAAATTAAAAGATGTAGGTTATCAAGGTGTTGGTGGTGCACACCTTTAATCCCAGCACTGGGAGGCAGAGGCAAGCAGATCTCTGTGAGTTCGAGGCCAGTCTGGTCTATAGAGGGAGTACCAGGACAGACTCCAAAGCAATACAGAGAAACCCTGTCTCAAACAAAACAAAACAAAAGATATGGGATAATTTAAGTTATAAGAACTAGTTAAAAACAAGCCTAAGAGCCAGGCAGTGGTGGCTCACACCTGTAGTCTAGCCTGGTCTACAAAGCTCCACAGAGGAACCCTGTCTTGAAAAACAAACGAATGAACAAAAGAAAGAAAGAAAAGTCTAAGCTATTGGCCAAGCTTTCATAATTAATAAGAAGTCTCCCTGTGGTTATTTGGGAGCTGGCAGGTGGGACAGAAAATGTCCAACTTCAGTAGACCAGGCCAGCCTTGAACTCACAGATACCTGCCAGCTTCTGCCTCCCAAGTGCTCATTCTCCTCTCTCTCTCTCTCATGGCTAAAAGGGGAGTGGACACACCTTGGTGGTAAAGAGCCCTTTCCTAGCATGAATGAGGTCCTAGCCTCAATGAAAAAAAGAAAAGGAAAAAAGTGGCTATTAGAAAAATTAAAAACACAAAACTGGTCCACATTATGCTCTTCTTGTGTCTTGTTGTGGGCCAGCAGTACAGGCTCTACACTTGATGGACTGACTTTAACGAAATGCTTAAGGACTCTTAAGAAAGTCTGGGAGAGAAGTGTGTGCAATCTCAGTGCTGTCTCCTCTCCTGGTCTTACCATCTTGTCTTCCCGTGGCCCAAATGCTGGCCTCAGCCACAGCTGCATGCGCTCTGCACTGCCTCCTACCACACCACTCCTTACCACAAAAGACAGAATGAGGACGGTGAGTCCTGACATAGGACCCGTGCACTCCTCAGGGCCTGGAGATGTGTTCGCAGGGACCGCAGGTGTTCTATTACTCTAAAAAACTCACAGGAAGAGACCACACGACTCCCACAGGGAGCTGCCTTGGCCAGTGAGGTTGAGGTTTCTTAGGGCTCAAAGCACTCAAGCCAGGGAGGCTTGGTGGCCGATTGTAAGTCTTCTTGATTAATGTTGAAAATAGGTTAATTATTCTTTAACATGCAATTGTATACTAAACACTATTCTTAGTGCTGCCGAGAGGCACTATCTATAATAGAAAGTTTGGAAGCCACTGACACAAACTGTTTCTCAGGAGTCTGCTTCTTGCCACATTTGGCTGGTAGGTGGCAGGAATTCCCCAGAGACATGTGTTTGGCATGATTATCTCTCTGAAATTTCTAGGATTTCAAGACGTGGAATATGTCTACAATCCACCACCGAGGATCATATGCAACCTGCCCCAGCTGTCAAACTCCACAGGCAACTGCTATACTCTTCGTCCAGGTTCATTTCCTCCACACCTTGGAATGCACCAAAGCTGGAAATGAGCCAAGCTCTCTCCAAAAGCCCTGAGTCATAACCACAGATCCCTCCGTCCATGTGAGCTTCTGCATTCCCCTGCCGCACTTAGAACCAGTTCTCCCTCGCTGATACCCATGGCTACTAGGTCTCCTCCCAAGACTAACAATTCATGTCCTCCACCTGCACCTGTCTCCAGTCCTGACCCTCAGGGGATTCAGCATCGCCTCATCAGGGTTAATAGGTGTATGCTCAGCAGCCTGGATTATATGCCCACTCCATCCTTATTGGCTGTCAGACCACGGGCTAATTATACAATCTTTCTGGAGCTTAGTTTTCCCACCTGCAAACTGAAGTTTATGACAGCACCACCTTCACTGGGAGGATTCAGCACAATGCATGTATTGTTATATGTTAATATGCACATAAACATAGTAGTACACGAGATAATATGGGAAACTTTGTATAGGGGGCCCACAGATGCCCTGAGCAACTTAGCCACTGTTGTTTATTATGGGCCTCTTTTCTTCCTTCTGCCTTCGCTATTGGGTTGCTCAGAAGATAACAGTTGGATTGATTGCCTGAATTTTAGGCCGCATGTCACTACTCTGATGAACATCTAGGTTGCTTTTACTTATATGGGGTAGGGGAATGAGGGAGTGCTCATGTGTGGAGGCCAGAGGACAATTTTGGCTGTCACTTCTCAGGTGAGTTGGGGTGGGAAGATGGGACAAGGTCCCTCACTTGTCTGGTCCTTACCAATAGGCTAGACTGATGATTCAGGAAACCCTGGAGACTTGCTTGTCTCAACCTCCCCAGTACCAGGGTTATAAGCACACAACACAATGCCTGGATTTTGACATGGGTTCTGGAGATTGAGCTCAGGTCCTCATGTTTGTTAAGCAAACACATTTAAGGGCTAGGGATATGCTCAGCCCTATCTTTACTTTTTAACTGCTGTGAATAACGCTGTGAGCACTGGTGGGTGGATTTCTGAGTGACCTGTGCTTTTATTTCTCTTGCATGTTTAATCGGGCCAGTGTGCTGTCTATATTTAACTATCTGAGGAATTAATAGTCCCCAAAGTGGCTGCACCACTTTGTACTCCACTCCCTGCTGGCAGCATAGGAACGTGCAGAGTTTTCCTTATCCTGTTACACATGAATCTCTATCTTACTGTGGCTTGACAATCTGATGGCTAAGGATGTTGTCAATCATTTTTCCATCATTTACTTCATTTTTTGCTTGGATTCCCATTGTGAGTTTTATAAACTTTTTCTAGACTTCAACAGGTCCCAATTCTTCCTCTTATCCTAGCTATTCTGAAACGGTCTTCATTTAGTCATGAAGAATAAATTTATCAAACTTCTTACAGGTAGTCTATGTATTTGAAGCAGACAACTGAGTAAGAAAAGTTATATCCTTTGCCCCCACCCCTAATTTCTGAAACAGTTTAGAGGAGCTATTTATTGTCTTGTCTTGTAGAGCTATTGTCCTTGAAGGGCATCAGAAACTTCCCACAGACTTCAGGATAAAACTCAATGGTAAAACTCAGGACACTGTGAACACCATGCATACATATGAGTGTTAGGTCAGTTACATCACTGGCCCTACTACAGTGTGAGGTCTCCAAGTCAATAATAACCCTTTCAGGCAGCTCTTTCCCACTATCCTCTCATACTTCTCCAAGGCAAGGGAAGACTCTTAACATCCTTGCATTTCCTACAGCCCCAGAACAACACTTGGCCTGTTAAAAGTCATAATAATTTCATCCATTTGCCTGCAAATTTCAAAGTGTTATTGTTTTTTGTTTCCTCAAAGTAGTAGTCCATGGTATAAATGGACCACATTTTCTTTATCCATTCTTTGGTTGAGGAACATCTAGGTTGTTTCCAGGTTCTGGCTATTACAAATAATGCTGCTATGAACATAGCTGAACAGATGTCTTTGTGGTATAAGTATGAATCCTCTGGGCATATGCCCAAGAGTGGTATTGCTGGGTCTTGAGGTAGATTGATTCCCAGTTTTCTGAGAAACCAAAGTGATTTCCAAAGTGGCTCTGCAAATTGCACTCCCACCAGCAATGGAGGAGTGCACATCCTCCCCGGCATAGCTGAACCGACCTAGTGGGAACTGATAGCTGGGGAATGTGCATGGGACTGAAGTAGGACTGAAGTGGGTGACAGTTATGTGGCTTGATTGGGGGGGGGCTGGGAGTGGAACCAGGACCTATTCTGGGTGTATGAACTGACATTTTGGAGCCCATCCTCTATGGTGGGATATGTTGCTCGGCCTTGATACAGGAGGGATGGGCTTGGTCCTGCCTCAGCCTGGTATGATTCCCCAAGGAAGGCCTTACCCCCTCTGAGGAGTGGATGGGGCAGGAAGAGGGAAGGTGGGGGGGCAGGAGAGGGGGAAGGGAGAACTGGGGTTTGTATGTAAAGTAAAACAATTTTTAAATAACATTAAAATTTAAAAGACACAATAGAAGGATGTACGATGAGTTAGTAGGTGGGAAGATGGCTAGCAACTATACGGTTCTCCAGAGTCACATAACTTAGGTTTTAGCTGGTCAAAGTGAGGCTGTCTTCTGATGTCCATTTCAAACTGCTCAATCACAGTATACTGACTCGGCGGAGATGAGCTTTGAGCTTAATCATGTCTTCAAAACAAATGCTACTAGCCTTCTGTTGGAACCATTTGAGTTTTACACAAAATAACCTAACATAGAATCTACTGCCTAAATATGGACTCTGTCAGGGAAGATGGTGCTGAAACTTCAGGGACAGCAGGTGTGGAAGAACCCTCCAGCCCAGCACACCATGCAGATGCAGACAGGACAGGAAAGCATGGATTTTGCTGAGGAAGGGGATGGAGGCCACCGGAAGTGGGCTTGCAGTGGGGTATCCGGCCTGGCCCAGACTGTGGGAGACAGGAAGCAAGAGAGCCAGGCTCCACAGTTCCCTGTTAATACAGGCAGTTTCCGATTTTCTCTAGCATGTGTGGTGGCCCATATGGTGAGCCAGCGATAAATATATTGTCCTGAAATCTAACCGAGAGGGAGGAAACGCCTGGTATTTATGATATGTCCTTCTGCTTATCCATGGGAGAATGCTGTTGGGGGAGATAAACACAGCAAAGACAGTGTGTGCAGAGATGTTTGTGATGAGACACTAAGTTACAGAAGACAGACTGAAGTATTGAGCAGCTCTGAAACAGGATGCAGGCTTTGAGCCAGGGCTTAAGCTCGATCTTGGGTCTTCCCCTCAACTTTCCTCCCTCTCATTTCAGAGTCCTCCTAGCTATGCAGGGCAGATGACCACAGCCACAGCTTCTGGCCTCGTTTATCTCCAATGCTCCTTCACTACAGGATGGATGCCTGCTCAGCAATTCATTGATTCCTTGACTTTCTCTCCCTACATCCTCTCTGGTTACTGAATAATCAGATCCTTGTCGATTGTGGTTGAGTACAAGCAGGAAACAAGCTCTCACCAGTACCCACCGGGTATCTTTTAGACAATGCTTATTAATAACCCTACAAGGCAATAATGACCATCTCCCATCTTACAAATTGAGAAACTGAGGATCTAGGAAGAAAAGTGATTGATTACTCTTATAATGAGTGGTCACAGTATTTGAACTCATAGTCATCAGGGACCTATTTAGCACATTGTGTTTATTTTTTGCTATTTGCTTGGTGTAACCGAAGCATACAGTATTCCTGTCCTAAAGAAGATATACCAACAGACAGAAAACAATGATGTGCTGCCAGTGGTGACACTAGGGGAGAGGCTTCTCAGCCAAAGCCATAGTCATGGAGGGAGGAGCATGTGTGAAGGCTCAGTTGCAGGTGCCACAGAGCACTGCCTATATCCCCTTCTCTCTTAGCTACAAGGGGTGGTGGACGGCAGTGACTCATACGAATCACCCTAGACTGGAGGGAACTGCCTTACCCAATATAAAGTCCTTTCCTCAGGGCAATCTCAAATTCAGGGACTTGTCAGCAAGGCGGTATAGAAGCTCAGCTCTTTGTAAGAGCTGTCTGAATGCAGCTGCTTATCGGGATGGCCAAGACACTCTGGCAGTCGTGTCCCCCCCCCCCCCCCCCCCCCGTGCCTGGTGACTTCTTTTCAGGACTCCCTGTGGCTGGACTCAGCCACCTGTCAGCTAGCAGCTGTTTAGTCTCAGACTCCCCATTTCAGCTTGATGGACTAGGCTGTCATGGGAAGTTGCTTACATGCTGGCTCCATCCCATTTTCAGCTGAACTCCATCCTCTCTAAACTCGAGCAGCTGAGGCAGATTGTCATGGTTGTTTCCCACCCCACTAAGAGGCACGGATCCCCAAATCTACCAGCAGGGAACCTCAGTACCCACCTCACGGGGTATCTCTCTGATCAGTTGCATGGGGGAGCTGAGCTGCCACTGAGGGACATCCTGGTGACATGACCCCTGCTGAATGGGTGCTGATGGGGCCAGGCACCTCTGTTTATTGATTTAGCAACAGCACAGCCTCCCCTCTTCCCTCCTATCCCTGCCCCAAGGTTGCAGATAAGCAGGACTCGTGGGATTGACACCTGTGACTGATGACTGAGTCTCTGGACCACACAGATGTCTGCACTGATGTGGGATTAGTCACCAACATCAAAGAAGTACACTCCCAGTGAAAAGAGCAGTGGAGATATGGAAAGGGATAGGTGTGAGAGTTTAGGACTGTCCTAGCACAATTGATGGGGTGGCCTTTTCTGGTTTTTCTCTATCCCTTCTCTTTTTCCAGGCCTTTCTGTTTCTGTACTTCAGGGCCTTTCATGACTTATAATTCGATTGTTCTTTTCTTTTGCTAGACAGGCTCTCACTATGTGACTCTACTGGCCTGGAACTCATTATAAAGATGAAGCTGGCCCTGAACTCTTAGGACTGCTGCCTCTGCCTCAGCCTCTGGGATTATTACTACGTCTATGTCTAGTTTTCTTTTGTTTTATAACACCCTAAAGCAGGCAACATTTGTCTGTGAGGAGGAGGAGATGAGGGGACAGGCTGTGGAATGTGGACGGTTGGAGAGGAGAAGCAGAGGTAGACTTCTTCCAAGTTAGTAGAGTAACAAGGGCAGTACAAGAGTTGCCCAGAGCAGTTAGCATCTTGAAGGACCAATTTGGACATGCTTGTAGCCCCAGGAGTATGACAAAAGAGCACTCACTTATTCAGGAATGACTTCAGGGTGTGGTTCTGTAACAGGCACTATTGTGGGCCCCACTTCCTCTGATAGGGTCTTTCTAAGATGTTGGCCAAATGCACATGACTTGGGCTTCCATCAGAAGACCTGGGAAGCCACTGCAGAGGTAAGCAAAGTAGTGTGGATAAAAGGGTAGCTGAGACCTGTGTGGGGAGCACACCATTGCTAGCCAAGGGCAGAAGTGACCTTTCAAGAGGCTGCTTGAAGGATCAAGAGGAAAGGTGATGGCAGCTTAAGACCTGGTGACAAAGTGTGCTTAGATTCTAGGCACATACTGAAGGCAGTAGCAGACATCAAATGCTGGGTATGAGAGAGAGTGAGCGGAGGGAGAAAGAATGACCCCTGTTCTCTGATGCTACCAGAGAACAGGAGCCCTTGTCAGTCAAGCTGGGGAAGCTTTGACAACATTAGGATTTTTTTTTAAGAGGAGAATCATGCTAAAATAAATAAATAATAATAATAAAATATTCAACCAACCGACCAAACAACCAACCAAACAAAAACAGAGCCCCCAGAGCCCCCAACATTCATGTTAGAACACCCACCAGCCTATATGGCTTTGTGTGGTTAGCAATGACACCCCTTCCTTGGGTGGGCACAGCCTCACATTAGTGTATAACATGTCAGGTGTCTTCCCTTGCCAGCTCACAGCTTCTGTGTTGTGAACAACTCTCATGACACACACATGCTCCACCAGTGTGACAACTGGCACCTCAGAAATCCCAGCAGGTAGAAGAGGGAGCTGCCTGGTAGATATCCAAGGCAGAGGACATCTGTAAGGAGTATGATGAGTATGATTTTTCCACCTGAGGGTTTTTCCTCCCGCCGCCAGTCTCGTCCTGCCACTGCGCCAGCCCCAAATAATACACAGAGACTCTGTATTAGATACAATTCTGTTGGCCCGGGTACTTGTTTCTTATCCGCTAGCTCTGTCTTAATTATTAGCCCATTTCTATGTATTTCCACTTGGTCTTACCAGGGAGAGGCGGCTGGCGGTTCTATTGTCTCCAGACTCTCCCTCTTGACCCTCCTTACTACTTCCTATTTCCTCCTTGTCTCCTAGTCCCTCCTATCTTCCTTTCCTATTGGCCAACAGTGCTTTATTCATTAACCAGTATGAGAAACATATACAGAATGACATCTCCCATCATCTCCTCTTTTCTGTCTAAATAAAAAGGGTTTTAACCTTAACATAGCAAAATATATCACATAACAGTTATCAAATAAGAATCACACTTACCACTATTTAGTCCATTAACATTTAGCAAGATTTGAATATTCCATCATCTATCCTATCTTTGTGTGTCTAAAGTAACTTATCTTTAATACTAAGGAAAACTGTAACCATAACTCTGTCTTCAAGTCCCTCAAAGACCACAGAAGGATAGTATATAAACTCTAAAAATGACAGAGACAACTCACTGCCTGATCACCCGAAGTTCTTTTGTAATCTTCCATCTTCAGCCCATAGGCCATAGTGTGTCTGGCAGACTCTTCAACAAAGTAGGAAACTTTAAACTGCCTTCTTGTATTGGCAGTTTGCCAGTCACTTTTCTCTGTGTCCTGCAGACTGTCTGGCAGACTCTTTCATGAAGCAGGAACTCTGTAGCAATGTCCATCTTGAATCAGCACTCACTTTTCTGTGGGTCCTGCATGTCCAGTTTATATAGCACAAAGTCAAACAGTCCAGACAAGAGCAGTATCTTGTCCACATGGTTAGTCTTGCCATATTGGAGGCAAACTCCACAACGAGTTTCTTCAATGTCCATCTTCCTTTCTGACGCAGGTGGTATTGCCAGGAGCAATTGTGCCTCACTGTCAAGAAAAACCCTAAACCATTTTAAATGCCATATTCTGTAGGTCTTTGAAAGGTTTGAAGAATGCCTATTCATCTCAAATACATCTCTGTATATCTAGAAAACCTAACTCACTAGCTATAAGTTTTTACTATTATAGGTAACTATCTAAAATCTGTACTAAATTATACATTATATTTAAATGAGCTATATAAACACAATGCCTAAACAAGAGGAGAAATATACATATCACAAAATTGACCTTAAATTGTATTAATAAATGAAAATCCATTCCAAAACAAAGTATTCATATCTATACCATAATCCCCTTTTTACCTTTAAAAAGAATTGGCTGTGATCATTAACCATGTATAACCAAGCCCATTTAAATGAAAATAAACATTTATAAACAATATTTGGGAATTTGGGCGTTGTTCTTTCCAAACTACTTCCTGCTGATAGAGGGTGCTGTCATGGGGATCCTGGCTGTAGTCTGCAAGGCTGGCTTGTCCCAACTGTTTTGAATGTAGGATCACCTGGGACATTGTTTCAGGGGGTCTGCCTTGCTCAAACCACATTAGTCTGGAAGGAACCCACAGCTTTTCATTTTGTGTGGAAACAAAAATAGAAATCCTTTTCCCCAGTAACTTGTCTTTGAACTTAAATGTTGGAGTCAAAGCATTTTTAAAATATATAAATTGAATTAATTCAGCAGCATTTCCTTTAACAGTTGTTGTTTCCTCAGCAATCAAACAATACAAAGACAATATGATACCATACAGTATACAAATTCTCTCCATCTGTGGCTTTTTTTTTTTTTTTTTATTCTGTTTCTTTTCTATTTTTTGAGACAAAGTTTCTCTGTGTATCTCTTATCTGTCCTGGAATTTACTCTGCATTCCAGGTTTACTTTGCAATCACAGAGATCTGCTTGCCTCTGTCTCCTGAGTGCTGGGATTAAAGGTGTGTGCCACCACACCCAGCTGTTCTCTGTCTTTTTAAAACCATTTTTTATTCTCTCCCAAGCCTACGTATTTTTTAAAACACACTGTAAATTTTTAGCGCTTTTTCTTAATGTGAATCTGTCTTTACTGTAAATCTTTTTATAGCCACGAGTCTTTTATTAGGTAAACAACAACATTGCTAAAATGAAAGTCTTTATTGTTTCTGCCAAGGTTTATAAAAGATGGCGGCAGCTATTTTACTGCCAGCACTGAAAGCTGTGCTCACTGCCTTGGTCTGCATGCTGCCGGCTTGGAGATGTGGTCCCTGCCATTGCCAGCTCTGATACACACCAATAAATTGTTAGCAGTGCTTTTTTAAAGCCGTGCAGTTTTTTGACACTTATGCTGAGTCAGGAATCTTCCCTTAAAGGAGCCACAGAAATTTTTGCTTGTCTCACACAAAACAGAATCCAACCGAGAAAAATGCTGCTACCAAGAAACCTTGCTTGTCACTGTTCTTTTGTTTTTAAAACCCTTTTTTAAGCTTTTGTTAAATTTTAAGTGTAAGTTCTTATTAGCCACATGGGCGCCATTTGTAATGAGTAGGGTTTTTCCTCCCGCCGCCAGTCTCGTCCTGCCACTGCGCCAGCCCCAAATAATACACAGAGACTCTGTATTAGATACAATTCTGTTGGCCCTGGTACTTGTTTCTTATCCGCTAGCTCTGTCTTAATTATTAGCCCATTTCTATGTATTTCCACGTGGTCTTACCAGGGAGAGGCGGCTGGCGGTTCTATTGTCTCCAGACTCTCCCTCTTGACTCCTCCTTACTACTTCCTATTTCCTCCTTGTCTCCTAGTCTCTCCTATCTTCCTTTCCTATTGGCCAACAGTGCTTTATTCATTAACCAGTATGAGAAACATATACAAAATGACATCTCCCATCAGACATCAAACAGAGGAAACTCTGTTCATAAGCCATGCCCTGTAGTGAATTTGATGTAAGTTCATAGAAAGGCAGAAAGATATAGCACTAAGGAATATTGTTGGTCTTCCTAGGATGGAAAAATGAATACCTCTTTGTTGTAAAGTTATTTGGTTCTCTCCTCAGAGACCAAGAACAGATAAATTCTGCTTAGAGAGCTCTTTACTACAGCTAATCAGATAAGAAAATCGTCTATAATCTTTCCCAAGCACTGGCATGGAACACTCAATATCTTTGCTTCAAAAATATTACTCCAAATCTAAAGAAGTATTCTGTTCTCCTTCATGCTCAGTGTTGCCCATGAAATGAGCTGGCCATTGCAGTTTCCTCAAAGGGACTTCACAGTGGCCGAGAACTATGGCACAGTCTACTCAGGTAGTTACATGTGATGGTATCAGTCCAGCTTCAAATCAGACCCAGGAGGGATGGCTGTCATTTTACAGGGCAGAAGATTAAGACTTGGAGAGTGGTGGTGACAGGATCCAGACTCCAGTTAATGAGTGGTGGGGTTGGAAGAGAAGCTTGCATCAGCCAAGCATGGTGGTACATACAACTTGGTATGTTGAAGGAGGGGGCCCAGGAATTCAAAGCTAGTCTTGGCTGCATAAAACCTTGTCCCCCCCCCCAAACAAAACAAACATCAAGAGAAACAAAGCCCTGCATGAGTTTGTCTCTGTAGTGTAAGCTTTCTGTTTGATGGTGCTCTGAGGCCAGGGAGATTCTCAGTCAGTGAAGAGCTTCTTGCACAAGAAGACCAGCCAGAATGGATGTGAAAAGTAACAACAAACAGGCGTGGTGCCCTCGCCAGCCGTGGTGCCCTCGCCAGCCGTGGTGCCCTCGCCAGCCAGGCCAGCTAAATTGGTAAATTCCAGGTTCAGTAAGAGACCTTGTCTCAAACAAGGTAGAAAATAACCTAAGGTTGACCACTGGCCTCAACATGTGTGCACAAATGCATACATATTGAGCTCCCGACACTGAATAAGTGAATCAGTGAGGGCCAGGGATATGGCTTAGCTGCTAAAGGAACTTGGCCATCAAGACTAAGCATCGAGTTTGATCTTTGGGATCCACATGGTGGAAGGAGAAAACTGTAGCCTCTGATTGTCCTCTAACCTGCACAGTTAATAAATAAAGGTTAAAAACAAAACAAAAAACCTGAATAATGGAGAGTGCCTGAGAAAAAACCCAGGGAGCTTTTGGGGCACAGATTTCTGTTTGCTGACACACTGAGTCAGGATGCCTGTGGGTCAAGGTGCGGAAATGTTCTACTAGCAAGACTTCAGGTGGCTTTGCTGTGCATTTGGCTTGGGGACCACTGGTAAAGCCCCAGTCCCACCCTGGACCTACACCCAAGCTAACTGTGCCCCTCACCTCCACCTTCCCAACCCTTTTCTCCTCTCTGCTTGACTGTGGAGGGTCAACTGTTTTTCTTCTCCAGACAAATGTGCCAGTTCCTTCACTCACATGTCCTATTGCTGGCATGTGGCCCCATGTTCTTCTGAAATCACCTGGGTTCCATGTGCCTTTGAACCACAGCATTCCAACCAAAGGCTGAGCTCCAGGCATGGCTGGGTCAGCACCACACATATGGCCACTCTTGCTTTTCTAGTTTATCAGGTTTTCTGGACCATAGAGGGATGGGCTTCTTTGAAGCTCTGAGGCAAATCGAGCTTCACCTTACCTTTGCTTGGCATTGTTTTGACGCAAACTCTAACTTGCTGTATAGTGGAGGATGACCTTACACCCCTGATCTACCTGCCTCCACCTCTAATGTGCTGAGATTACAGATGTCTGACATCATGCTGGGCCTCACAGATGTCTTAGCCCACAATGCTGTGCAGCTGGGTCTCCTAGGTCCCACCTGTGTTGTTGAGCGTGGATTTAAAAGCTTGGGGCCTCAGATTTGACTTCATCAGATTCTGCACTTTGCTGTAGCCTCTTAACTTTTCAATCTTGCTTCTTCTGGATTGAATGCTCTCTCCCCCAACTCTTTCAGACTATCCATTAGATAGAGCTAATATAGACACAGAAGATATGGGTCCACTCAACTCTTACTGTTCCTTTTTAACTGGCTCTGGGTGTTCATTTCCCAGCTTCTGTGTCCTTTGATGGTAACTCTCTGCACTTGTGATCTGCAGATAATTTTTCTGTGAATTCATGCATCTCCCCCATAATCCTCCCATCTCTAGGTGTCCATGTCAATGGGGACTAGTATGGGAAGATCCAGTACTGCAGAAGGACTAGCTCTGAGATGCCATTTACTCCAGAGCTACCCATGGGGTCAGGATGAAGCCAGACTATCACCCAAGATTGTATCTCCCCTCTGGCATCCTTCCCTCACCTCCTCCATCCTCCCCTCCCCTCCTGTATCCTCTGCTCCCCTCCTCCATCCTACACTCCCCTCGTAGATCCTCCTGGTAGTAAATTCTTAATTAGCACTTCTGTTCTGGAAGAAGCATCCCTAAGACAGACACAGCAGGCATTCTTCATGAAAACATCTTCAGAAACACTAAAATGAGAGAGAGAGAGAGAGAGAGAGAGAGAGAGAGAGAGAGAAACCAAACCAAACCAAACAAACAAAAAAACCCCAAAAAACCCTGGGCTGGGGAGATGGCTCAGTCAGTATCGTTTATGGCATAGCCATGAAGACCCTACTTCAATGCCCCAGAACCCACATGAAAGCCTGGAGTAGTGGTGCATGCCTGTCATCCCACTGTTGCTGAGGTGGAGACAGGAGGATCTCTGGATAGTTGGCCTAGCCAAATCAGCAAGATCCAGGTTCACGGAAAGACCTGGTTTCAAAAGCAAGGTGGAGAGTGACTGAGGAGACAATGTTGAGAGCTCACTTCCCTCCTAGCTATTTCAGTTTTGGTATAGGTTGAATTACAGGCGTGACTCACATTTTAATTCCTCACCGGTAGGCTGAGTAGCTTTCAAGGCTAATCTCCCCCATAGCTTAAGGATACATGTGGGCTTTATGCCATATGGCTCAGTAAAGCCCTAATCCCCAGCATTTCTCACCTGTCTGCCTCCTGCTTCTGTTATTATCTGTGATGCTGGCTGGGTGGAGCCTGTTTCCTCTTCAAGACAGTCACCAGGATGTCTTTCTGAAAACAGATGGGAGCTTTCTGCCCCTGCACCCAAAGGGATTTTCTTTTTACTACAAGCCCATAGCAGAGGCTACTGAGAAAGGTCGGATTGATGCCTTCTTCTAGAATCTGAGGTTTTCTTTGTTTTTTTTCTTTGTTTGAAACAGGGTCTCATGTAGCTCAGGTTGACTTCAAACTCAATGTGTAACGGAGGATGGCCTTGAACTACTGATGCTGCTGCCTCTCCCTTCCAAGTGCTGAGGTTACAGGCGTGTGTCACCACACCTGGCTTATTTGGTGCTGGGGACCAAATCTAGGGCTTCCTGCATGCTAGACAAGCACTTTACCAGCTGAGCCACACCCCCAGCCCTTATTTATTCCATTGCAACTGGTTTCTTTCCCTCCATGATGTACAGAAGTATTGGTCGCTATACACTAGGGTGACCTACAATTCACGAAACCCTGGCTTTTGGCTGCTAAATTCTGTGAACTTTTTGAGTTTTGACTGCTACTGTTTTTCGTCATTTCTCTATGGTCCCTGCAGCCTTTTGCTTTCCACCCGTCAGTATCTTTATTGCTAACACCTTTCTCAATGTGAATGTAATCCCATCACTGCCCTGCTCAGAAGTTCGAGACTCCCTCACTTGAGACAAATCTCAACTGAGTCTGGGGACATTTATAGTCTAATTCCTCTCTGGACAGCCCCTCTGCCCTACAGTTATAGTTAAATTGACTACCATGTGCCATGTCCGTGCACAATCTCAGGGACTTGACCTGAGTAGGAGCAGTAAAGGAAGGAAGAAATGACAGAGGGGCACAGCAAGCTAGGACCAGATGATGTGGGCTCTCTGTTGGAGAAACCACAGCACCCTGGAAAGGCCACACATTGATTATCCAGAGTTGAAGAAAGAGGTGGGGTTATTGCATACAGATAAACAAGGAGGCGGGGTTTATGGAGAACAAAGACACAGGTTGAACTAATCTTGGTAGGAATGGGCTCTGGTAGGGGAGCAGTCTTCTGGCTGTAGATATCCAGGGAGGAGAAAGTTGTGGGAGACATTTTCTGCACAATATAGGCCCTAGGGCCTATATTAAAAATGTACATTCCTTCGGGACTTCACTCTCTCAGGGCTTTCTCTGTTCCCCAGAACCACGTACTTCCCAGCCCCACCAACCCTACCCCTCCCTGAAGGTGAGCTGCCAACATCGCAGACTCTGGAGTCATCTAGCCTTGACGCCATCACTGCAGCTTGGTTACACCACTTCCTAGTACTGGTGCCACGGGCAAGTCACTCCACCTGCTTGTCATTCCATTTCTCCATCTTCAGAAAAGGGACACGCTAGCACCTCCTTATTGTTACATGTTCAAAAGTTACCAACACATCAACATACTTCTCTTCATGGAGGACGATGTGAGTCCTAGCCTTTTATTTCCCAAGTGTTTTCTCCCCAGTTATATAATGAAATCACAGAAGTCTCTGTATCCCCAGGGTCCAGCAACTACTATTTGATCAATAACTCGTTCCTGCGACTGAAGCAGCTGATGGGAAAAGGAGCTTATTTTGGTTCACGGTTTCAGGGGATGTCTGTCAATCAAGTTACAGACAGCATGGTGGCAGGAGTGGCTTAGTCTATACTAAGGACCGTGTGGCAGAGCAGCTCTTCACATCTAAGCCAAACAGGGAGCAAGAGAATGGGACCGGAAGTCTGGACAGGCTATAATGCTCAAAGGCCTGCCCGGACTGATCCACCTCCTCCAGTTGGACCCCAACTCCTAAAGGTTTTGCAGTCTCATGAAAACAAAGCCACTGCCTGGGGACTAAGATGCAGACATTGCAGCCCGTGGGGAACATCACACACTCAACCGAACCCAAGCAGTACAGATTAGCTTGACGAATGTGCCATTTGTTTATTGGGCTAGCCGAGAGGCCATAGCATTGCTTCAGCGAGTTTCTGCCCCCTACAGTGGGTCAGCAGCAGGCCCAGCCCATGTCTAGACAGGCTTATAAATGCTGAGGATCAGAGGGAGTTGTCTGGGGATTGGGTTCCTCTCAGTCTGCCTTCCTTATCACTAGGCCCTGCTCCCTGCCTCTCAGAGGCCTGTCAATATGGCTGTTACTTATTCTACTTATGCAAAGGGGCTTTGTAATTCAACACTCTTGACCAGGGCTGGAAATGTGTCCCTTCCCATTGTGAACATTTGGTCTCTGTGGCATTCAGAAGAGGAGAATGTGCCAGGACTTTGGGATGTTGTCACAGTGCAATGAAAGGAAGGAAGGGATTCTTCAGGGACTTAAAGTGAAGAGGGACAAATACCAGAAGGCCCAGCGTGCCCTCGACTCACCTATTTTGTGTTCTTGTGTCTGGTGGGTGATTCAATTCTTGGTCATTTCTCCCCACAGATAAAAACTCTTTTCTTCCTAGAACTTGGCTAGAGAAATGGATCCCACTCTAAGGCCCTCAGCTAAGGATGTCCAGAGTTTAGGCAGGCTTCATCAGGAAGCAAGAAAGACAACTGAGGAAGCAGAGGCCTGGGGGCTATGACAGAAGGAGACTCAGTTAAGAAACTGATTCCAAGAAAAGGAAAGCCATTTACACAGGCATCTAGGATTTTCTGCACACCCATGCTTCAGCAGAGACATTTAGAGCAAGACTCAGGCACATACAGCTATTATCATGGACAGAAAACAACAGCAGCTAAGACGGTGTGGTGTCAGAACTTCTGGTCCCTCCAGCACAGACAATGGCATCCATCCATTATCAATGTTCAGGGGGGGCCTAGGGAGGCCCCAGCATGTTAGAAGATTGCTTGATGTCCTTCTGTAACAGAGCCCTGTCCCTTTTCTCCTCTTCCCACTATCCCTTCTGTAGACCTTAGAGTTCTCAGCCTTTGAGTCCTCTTTTTATTTTAAAAGATTTATTTCATTTTTATTTGTGTGTGTGTGTGTGTGTGTGTGTGTGTGTGTGACACGCACGCGTGCGTGCACACATGCACGTATGATAGCAGGTGCCTGTGGAGGCCAGAAGAGGGCATCAGATCCCCTGGAGCTGGAGTTACAGGATTGTGAGCCATCCTACTTGGGTGCTCAGACCTAAACTGCTGAGCTGTCTCTCTAGCCCCAGTTCCTCATTTGAACGGAGTCATCTTCATTTGTACATCTTCTCCAAGAACTATTTACAGAAACCGGGCTTTGGTTTTTACTTTCCCCTCCACCTGCACCCACCTTCCTGTTGACTTAGGTTGCCTCCCCACCTCCTTTCCCACTTCCTGGGGAGTCTCCCATCTCCCTGCTTTTGTAATTCCTGTGGTCTCATCTTTCTCTTGTTGGTCAGCCTGATTGCTACCCACAATGCTTTATGATGTTGGCAATCACGGGCTGGGTAATCTGGGGGCTTTGGCTAACTTACATTGCCAAATTGCTGGGAGATCCTAGGACACCTTTTAAGCTGGGCTGACAAGCATCTTATTTGTTTGGAGTGACCATGAATAAATTGCAATGTTGCTCTGTAATGTTCTTCCACCCATTCACTTAGTACATTGCAGTGATGCATTTTGGCTGTGGGGCAGGGATGTAAACAGGATCTAGTTCTTAACCAGAGTCACAAGTTGGCAAGCCATTTGCTGTTTTGTTGATAACTAGAACATTATATTACGGTGAAAAAGACTTGGACAGATGGGTGACATAGAGCTTCTGTCACTGTGATAAAACACCGTAACAATGATAAAAATGCCATAACAGAAAGCAAACTGGGGATGAAATGGTTTCTTTAAGTGTACAACTTATAATCCTTCATTGAGGGGAACAGAGCATTGAAGGGAACCTGGAGGCAGGAACTGAAGCACACACCATGGAAGAATGCTACATATTGGCTTCTTCTGTATGGTTTGCTCAGTCTGCTTTCTTATACACCTGTCCAGGCCTGGCTCCACCCACAGTGAGCTCGGCCCTTCCATATCAAAATAACAAAATGCCCTATATATTTGCATACAAGCCAATATGATGGAAGCATGTTCTCAGTTAAGGTTCCCTCTTACCAGATGTTCTAGCTATGTCAAGTTGACAAAACAAACAAACAAAACAAGCTAACCAGCACAATGTATAAAATGCAGACATGCAAACTCCCCTTCTCTCCATGCGGAGCCTATTTTGGATGGACACTTGGGTGGTTGCTATGCAATAAGTAAACATTACTGATGCCAGGTTGTTTTGACTGTGTCTGCAAAAACAGCCCATTTCCTATCTCCTTGGGGCAAACTAGCAAAACGACATTAACCATTAGCTTCTTTCCACTGAAGTAACCACGCAGAAACAGACTAACTCCTAGGGGCTTTCAACAACTACCTTTTAAAAATCTGTGTATTTACCTTTATATGTATGGAGGTATTATCTGCATGTAGGTATGTGTACCACGTGCACAAATGGTCCCTGGAGGCCAACAGACGGTGTCTGGTCACCTGGAACTGGAGTCTCCGAGTAGTGTTAGCCACCATGCGAGTGCTGGGAATCAAGTCCTGATCCTCTGCAAGGACTCTTAACTGTTGAGCCAATTCTCCAGCCCTAACAGCCACCCTTTGATCACTACTTATTGGAGGGTAGACTTAGAGTTAAGGTTTGTAAATGGCACTACTAGGAATGGGGGGCTGTGTGGAGGAGGATAGAAGGAAACTTCATGGATTTGATTTTTGGAAGAGATAGGTCCATGGGAGAATGATGGAGTAGAGGAAGAAGCCATAGGTATGGCTATTGACCAGTTAACTCCTGTCTCCTTTGCAAAACAAGGGTGTTAACAGCATCCATGCGGTGGGGTTGAGTGAGGCCTAAGGAGAAAGTGAATGTAGATCCCAGAGAACACAGGCACAGGGCTTGGAGATGGCTCAGCACCAAGAGAGCTTACTGCCCCTGCAGAGGACTGAGTGAGCTCAGCATCCGTGTTGGGTGGGTCACAACCAAGGTAACTTCAGCTTCAAGGGGTAGGACGCCTCTGGTCTCTGAGGATACCTGTACTCACCTAGACAAACACATAATTAAAAATAAAAAGTAAATCTTAAACACACACACACACACACACACACACACACACACATACACACACACACACACGGTGGTGAGGTTGGTAGAGAGCATCAGGAAGGGCTAACACAGAATAGGCTCCATGATTCTGGGAAGTCACTTTCATTCAGACTTGCAGAAAATGTGGCTGTTGTTTCCTCATCTATAAAGGAGCAAGTTTCACAGGCTCGTGAGGAATTCTGGTGGGCAACATTCTTTGACCATCTTCCCTGCTGGGAGTGTGCACACACATGCACACACGCACACACACACCCAGAGAAAGAGAGAGAGAGAGAGAGAGAGAGGAGGTTGGTCTTTGCCTGGGAGTTGAATGGAGATACAGTGTCTTCCCTTTCTCAAAAGCACTTTGGTCCTGCTGATAAAAGTCAAATCATGCACACCAGGTTCTTGCTGACTAGGGCTGGGCTCTCTTTAGCTCCTGTCCACATTTAACTCCTTGCACTGGACAGGGTCCCTCAGAAAGGTAATTGGCCTGCCCTTACCTTGCTCTCATCTTTGCTAGGGGGCAGCAGAGTGCTCCAGCAAGTCTCTAAGGAGCTGACCATAGTAGGTCACCTCTTTCTTTGCTTGGCCCACCCAGCAGCCCATGGGCTCCTGCTGCCTTACTCAACCCTTGATGAGTCAATGTCCTCATCTGCAAAATGGGGTACAAGGTAATAATGACACCTATCCCAAAGCGTGGTCGTAGAGACTGGTTGACGTAATGGGTGCTCAGCCCTCCCAGGTGGACACACGGTAATCACTCAATAAATGTGGTGGACAGCTGTGTCTGGCTTCCTCCGACTTGCATTTCTGGTCTTCAGCTTAGTCACTTCCTTTGGGAGCCTCCTTTCTGCCTCCTGAGGACCTGAGGACAGTTGCACACTCCAGCACACATACCTGTCTTGTACCCTAGCAACTACAGTTGTCGCTTCTAATTGTCCCCATCAGCGTGCAAATTCTGTGAAGACAGGGATCGGTCTTTTACTAGGAGGCACAAGTAAGCACACAGTAGTTACTGAATAAATGACATAGAACAAGGGTCCCAGTGGTCCTCCGGGTTTGGCAGAATCCGAACGGACAGGCATCAGAGAGCTGGACCTAGAGTGTGCAGGAAGACTGGACAGGGAGATTCGGAGAAGATGACGCTCAACTTCGGAGAGAGAATGAGGCCGGACGGGTCTAGCGAGCACTCTTTGGTCCCGCCCCCTTCCAGGCTCCTCCCAGACCCCGCCCCCACCCCACCCCCCGGGCTCCAGCCCTGCGGAAGCTACAGCCTCAAGTGTCTGAGCCTCCCCCGCGCAGGGTGCGCCCCGCACGCTTATCCTGCCCCGGAGCAGCGCCAGCACCCAGCCCTCGTTCCACAGCCGCTGCGAGATGCTGCGCTCCACGTCCACCGTCACCCTGCTCTCAGGTGGCAGCGCCAAGTCTCCTGGGACACCCAGTAGGAGGGTGAGTAGCTAGCTGGAGAAGGAGTTGCAGGAGTCTCCTGCACCTATCCCTGTCAAACCCTCTGTAGAGATGTGGAAAGGAGGATACTTAGTGGTCAGCTGCAGGCCACCGATACTTCATCTTGGTTCAAGTTTCCCAGCTTGTCCCCGACTGCACATTGACCTTCTCTCTGGACTCCCTGGCTGCTGGAAGAGAAGGCTTAGGGGACTTTCTGGAATACCCAGAACTTTCCTCTGCTTGTCTGCGTTGTAAAGCCAAGCTTAAACATGGCACTAGTTTAAAAAAGGACAAGGAAGAGGTTTCTGAGGCCACTATCATGAGATGCACAAGTAATGAATTTATTTAAAATGCCAGCTTTCTTCCATCTCTTGGTTGGGACCATTGTCTATGTGTCCATCCACCAGTGATAGAGTGCCTCTGGCTTAGGAGTGGGATCTGTCAAGGTGGCAGTCTGTTTGCAGGCCAGAGCAGGGCTGCTGACCACCCCCAACTGTGCAGGACTCTAGTTTATAAAGGCAGGCACTTTCTTCTTTGTGGCACTGGGGGCCAGTCTTAAAGCCCTGGGCATCATCTCCAGGGAGGTGTCCCTCTGGAAAAAGGTTTGCTTAGCCACAGTCTGTGCTCCGTGTCTGTTCTCGCCTCCTTGGGTGCTCCATGAAAGCATGGCCAGACTAGTCAAGTTCACATTCCGTGTCCCTTCTAAGATCAGGGCCTCAGAGAACACTATTAGAGCTTTGGCCTGAGGCCTTTTAGTTTTGGTGTCATGATATTGAATACTCACCTCTTCTCTGACCATGTTTCCCCAGGGTACAGTGGAACAGGTTAAGTCCAGACCAAAAGCCCCTTCCGTATGTAGTCAGGCCACTTTGCTTGACTTGTAGATAGATGTGCTTGTTGGCCTTATATGCTATCTTTCTTCGCCTGTACACTAAAGGCATGTGTTGCTTTTGGGTGTGGGCCAAGTGATGGTGTGTGTATGTATGTTTGTGTTTGTGTGTGCATGGTAGACACCCAAGGCTGACAGAATTCTGGTTGTTTGATCATTAACTTCATGAAGTAAACGTCACATTTGGTTAGTGGATGTCCAACCATAGTCCTGCCCTACTGCAGAAAGGACATTTGACCTTTCCCATGGAAAGCTTTGTTAATTGGAACAAAATTTTGGTTGACAAAGAATGAAGAGATAGTCCTGAGCTACATGCAGCACCCTCCACCCCCAGGGATATTCTGGTTGAGGTAAATAGTGGGATCCTGTGGGTGAATACAGATGTGGCTGGTGCACTCAATGGCATCTTTGAGGATATTTTCCCCCTTTGGCATCTGAACTCAGGCCTCTGACTGGAACATCGTATCACTTCTTGTGGACACACTATTTCTAAAGGTGCTTAGTGTGTGTGTGTGTGTGTGTGTGTGTGTGTGTGTGTGTGTGTGTGTTGGCATTGGCAGGGCCATGTGTTGGGAAGCTATGGTATGTTGATTGACTGACTCACTGGATATTTATAGATCTATTCTGTGTGCTTCAGGGCTGGACACTCAGCTCCACTCTGCTCCTTGAGGCAGACATTGTCACAAATGATATACAGTGATGACTTTTGTTGTGAGCAGAGTGTTTCCAGGGTTCAGTGATGCTAAACGGAAGGCTCTTTCTGAGGTGTGCGAGGCAAGCCTCTCCTTGAAGGTGAGCTGCTAGTTAGTCTTCCAGCAGGAACAGGAGTTTGGAGGCCAACTGACATGACTGATTGTGAAGAGGGGCTTATCATTTCTTTCAGTGGATACTTAACACACACTGTAGGATAATGTGTGTCAGACCTGTTTTGGAACAAAACATGGATTTAAAAAAAAACCTTTTATAAACACAAGAAAGTAAAATTATTCACTAAATAAATAAATGAAAATGTTTCTGAAATTGAAGTTTTCAAGAAATTCTGTATCCTCTAGTCTCTGTATTGGACAACAGATAGTCTCAAACTGGAATACTTTTGGGCATTTTCAGCCTGTCACTCATGGGCTGCCCATGGCCAAGGATAGCTGTGAATGTAGTCCAACACAGAGTCATGAATGTTCTTGAAACACCATGCCATGCTTGTGTTTGCTCTGAAACTCAACTGCCTGGTTCTTGAGTGTGAGTTTTGTAAAGGACAATGCCGAGTCTCAAAGTCAAAAGGTCTGCTAGCTATTAAAATAGACCAGCTTTATCCAAAGGCCTTTATCAAAGTAGAGGCAGTGGGGGAAACCAGGCTGTGCTGTCGCAGACTTCAAGCCAACAGAAGTGGTGGTGGCGGGTGATGCTTTGCAGGACTTGCCCCCGAGTCAGCTGCAAGGGCAGTGTGGCCGGCCAGGCTGTCACAGGTCACCCTTTGTTCAGCGGCTTCCACCTGCAAATGTACTTACTTCCCTCTTATCTGAAATCATCCCTGGGTGGGGGAAGTCTAGTGGGGTGGGTGATTTCTGTTAGCCGAAGAACAAAACTCAGAGAGGCGTTCAGACACACTAACCAGTGGGAATTAAAAAAAAAAAAGAAAGAAAGAAAAAAGAAAAGGATTTGCCTTCAAACCAGTTGTGCACTAAAAATAGTTTTATCTATGGCAACAGTGGGAAGATAAAGTGCTTGGAGAATAGGTACAGCTAGAATGATGACCTTGGGGGATGTGTGGGTAGAATTAAAAAAAAATAGCTACATGAAGGACGTCATTGGTTTTGAAAGGGATTTTGTAATTGAAGGTTAGCCTCACAGCCTAGGCCTTTGAAAAGAAGTCAGTGATGTGGCCAGGTTGTGTGCTGGGAGTGGAAGGCACACACTGCTGTCTCTGGCAGCTCATCCCCTGGGCTAGAGCAGAATGGACTGTGAGGCCTGTCACCTGTCACAGGGTCTCTCTTATACTGGGCTCTGTTGAGAAAAGGAGGCCTGGCTGCTTGTGGCCTGTATTGTGACCCTTTAGTGGAGTAAAACAGCCCAACTAAAACAAACCCAAACAAGGCATAGGCTAAGATTGTTTCCTAGCCAGGTCTTCCCTTGGCAAAGGCCTTCTCTCTTAAAACCCAGCACAGGCCTGCCCATCATCACTCCCTGCTGATGCTGTACTCACCAGAGTCTTGTTCCTGCCTTGTTGGTTCAAAAATAAGGAATTCCCCTTGACTGGCATGTGAAAGGGGCTGGCAGGTGTTTGCTCGGCTTCTTATTCTCAATGGAGGAAACAGTCTGTGTAGCTCCGCATCCTGTATACCCGTGGGATACAAAGAGGGTGTGCACATAACTCTACCATCTTGTAGGATCAGAGGAAGGGACATGGGATTTTGGGGGAATTCAGCCTCTGATGAAAGGAAGCCAATTGCAGTATCCACTGGGGGAGGGAGGGAGGTTTTCATTGCATCCAGAAAACTGCTTGGCTCCTGCTTGGGATCCTCTGAGCCAACTCCTGACAGGCCAGGGGCTTAGCACTGCAGCATCACTAGAACTTAAGCCAAAGACCTCTGCTATTAACATCTGGCAGTTACAGGACTCAGCAAAAGCACCAACTTTTCCTTCTTTCTTTTCCTATCTTGCCTTGTTTAGTGTAGGGTGGCCAGATTTGGGGCTCTCAAGGACACTTGGTTTATGGAGAGTTCCAAGTTTATTCTGCAGTATATGAAGTGAAAGTCTAGCCTTGTTCCAAGGCCACTGCAGAGGCCTAAATGTGGTCCCTGTTGATGTTTATCTGTACTGTGCACCCACATCCCAGCAAGGGACCTGGAGCTTTGTGTCCCCACCAAGCTTCTTGGTGGCTGGCACACCTTTCCATGTCAGTGAGCCTCAGTTGCCTGATTGAGTTCAAGAGCTGACTCACTAGAGTTGAACCTGGGGTTCAGCCTGAAGTCATTTACCCATTACCTGCTTCATGGTTTAAAATAAATGGCCCCAGTACTTTTCCAGCATGTAGGAGAATAATGCAGTGGTGTTTGCCTCTTTACATCTTCTGATGAGCTGTGTCTCCTAAATGCTGGTCATATCACTGACTCATATTCATTCTTTATGGAAGAGAATGATCTTTTCTAACATGTAAAATGCAGCCACATGGTTCCTATGCTTCAGGAACCTCTGCAAAGCCAAACTCCTTGTGTAATGTCCAGGACCTTGACCTGACTCTTGCCTTTCTTGTCCTTTATCTCCAAGTCTTCCTGGTTATTCAAGCTCCCACCTACCATTCCGGAGCTTCCAATGCTGTTTTTTTTTCCCTTTTTGATTCATGCTTCTCCCCTATTGAGAATCTGCCCTGAGCCCTCATTTCCTCAAGCTTGTGCAACCCATGGTTGTGTGAAACTGTGACCACTTGCGAAGCTCTAGAGATGTGCTATGTTAGTATAGTGCTCCCCACACGAACACAGGTCCTGAGTTGAAGCCCCAGAACCCATGTGAATAAAATGAAATGAAAAGCCAGGCAATGGGGAGGCAGACACAACAGATCCCTGGGGATTGACAGCCCATTTGGTGAATTCTAGGCTACTGAGAGACTGTTTCAGTAGAACACCAAGGTGGGTGGCACAAGGTGTGACCTCACCAGAGTCCCAAAGAAACCACACTTTACATAAATTTGGGAAAGGATCAAGCCAGCCTAATGCCCCAGTCGTACCTGGGAAGGATGCAGGTGACATGTGGATAGAAATGCTGGCCCAGGCAACAAGTTTGACAGTTCTGGCAAGGCCTCCAAGTATCCTCCTTGCCTCTTACTCTGCCACGGTTGGGATTTCATTTATTGGGTTAATTTGGTGGACTCTCAATCTTGGATCTACATAAAGTTACTAGGCCACTTAAAACAGTTATGTCCGGGTCTCCCTCAAAACCACCTCAGGCTTTGAACTGTGTGTAACACAGGATGAAAGTAAGGACTAGACCCTGTGTGTATTGGGAAGCAGCCCATGTGACTGTGGGTACAGCTGAGGATAATAGTGTTTCTCTAAGCAGAAAGGCAGATATTCTGAGGCCTTGTGGGTGGCCGTCAGGATTATGGGAGGGGCAGGGCTCAAACACTGCTAGATGTATTGGGACTTTTGTGTGTGTTCATGGACTTAACACTTTCTTCTCAGATCTTAGCACTTTGGGTATATTCTGTGGCTAGTACAGAGTGATCCAGAGAGAGTTGAGAGAGCAAGGGCAGTCCCCTGCCTCCCTCTTGGTGACTCTAGTGTGGCGGCAGGCCTGACATGGGAAAGAAGGGCCCTTTCTCATGGTGAGAGGGGAGACCGGATGCCGCACCTCAGGCAGATCTGGCCTGCTCTATTTGTACGGCTCTGAGCAAAGAGTGGATTTCACCCTGGCCTACAAAATCTGAATGGTTCTTGTCTAGCACTTTATATACCAAGTTGACCCCTCCTTGCTATAGATAATGAAGCTACAAGCTCAGGGTCACAAAAGACCTTATCTAGATGGCTCGTGTTCTGTTCCCACATAGTCTGGCATGCAGGCTCCAGAGGTTGGACACTTGTGTTGAGCAGGGAGTGGAGGTCAGCCCTCCCCACACCCGCAAAGGCCACACCTGCAGTTTTTAAGGGCAGCTTGGCAGGGCCCCACAGTAGGAGTGGACCAGACCTGAGGGAAACAAAGATGCATTTGGTTCATTTCCTTACTGAAATCCAATTTGCCAACTGATTAGCAAACTCTTGACACCTCCCTGGGTCATCTTCTCCCCTTGAGATAGGACCCCCCTGCCCTTGTAAGCCCTAGTATCAGAAGCTGAGAGCAAAAAGGTGGGTGAAACCTTTTTCTCTAGATGAGGTCTCTAGATGAGGACCTCTGCCTCCATTAAAGGGGTCACAAGCGGCCCCACAGGATGCCCCAAGTTCCCCAGGTACCCTGAGCTACAAACAAAGCCTGGATTGTACCTTTTGTTGCGAAGGAGACCTGAATGCTAGCTGCTCCTCTCTTGCCTTCCCTCCCAGGAGGATGGCTCTGAAGACAGGGAGAGAATCTCTGGGGAGTTTCAGCTATGGTCTCCTTTGTTTGAGTTCACCCCTTTAAACTAGCCAACTCAACTACACCAATGCCCTGCTAGGCCCCGGAAAGGCTATAAAAGCCATCCTGGTTAAACACTTGCCTGATCTCAACCTGTGCCTTTCCTTCCATCCATTCTGTAGTACAGGTAGTACTAGGAGACATTTCATTATTCAGTCGAATAGTTGAAATAAACTCATATTTCAATGTGAGTCTCCCGGCCCTTAGATCTGTTTACATTCATCTCACCTGTTAACCAAATAGCTCAAGTTAGTTTGTCACTTTCTGGACATGTCAGCATTGAGCAGTGCCTGGGCTATCTTGGAACATCTTGCCTGGGAGATGTCTATTGTTTGGTGATGATGGATTTCCCAGCTCTTACTGACCTGAAAAGTTCTCTCTGTCCTTTTATACCTAGCTCACATGGCATTTCTAGGAGCTGCCTTTCCCTCAGAGTCCCACTTCCAGTTAAGATTAAGGTTCTTCTTCATTTATCCCTGGAATAAGAACACTTACAGAATCCTAACATGTGCCAAAGACTGCTCAACGCTCTTAACATGTGTCAGCTAATTTAGCTTTCACACTCAAAAGAGGATGCAGTGTTCTTAGCATCATTTTATGACTAAGGTAACCAAAGCACTGGAGGTGAGGCCACTTTCTAAAAGTTTCATAGCCAGTGTTATAATTTAAGAAGTGGAGACCTCCACACTTTAACCTCCAAGCTACCCTGCATCTCACTACCATGCACTGGCTATGCTGATGAGAATATTAATATTTTACAAAATACCTGGGGGTATAGCAGCTTCTTTGTCATTATGGTCCCTTTGTAGCCCTTAAAAAGTTGTTTATGAGTTGTTAGAGCTCAGTAATCAAAGAACGGAGCATGCTGTGTGCAGTTCCTTTCTGTGAATGGTGAGACAGCTATGGGGTGTAAACTGCAGTTCTCCACAGTGTTCAGAACTCAAAGGTTGAGCCAGTGCTGAGGAAAGCCCTGGGTATAAAAACTGTCCTAACTACCTCTTGTGCACTGTTGAGCCTGGGAAAGCCCTGGGAGGAGGAGTATAAGAGTTTCAGGAAGCCATAGTGACTAGCACCATAAAACGCTGAGATAAGCCTCATTGGGTTGATGTTACTCAGGGGAGAGTCCCCATAGGGAAGATGGGTAGAGGGAGGTGGACTATGCCCAGTCACTCTAGTGGGCTGGGTTCAGAGGTCAGGTTCCTTATCGGAGCTTTTGTTTTATTATTAATTTTTATTTAAATTAGAGACAATCTTATTTTACATACCAGTCCCAGCTCCCTCTCCCTCTCCCTCCTGTCCTCCCATCCTTTTTTTTTTTTTTTTTTTTTAGTTTTTTTGAGGCAGGGTTTCTCTATGTAGCTTTTGGAACCTGTTCTGGAACTAGCTCTTATAGACCAGGCTGGTCTTGAGTCTTGAACTCACAGAGATTTGACTGCCTCTGCCTTCAGAGTGCCAGAATTAAAGGCGTGCGCCATCATCGCCTGCTTCTAATCAGAGTTTTTTTTTTTTTAAAATCAGGAATTGAGGATACTTCCTAGGCCTCTAGTGTTTGTCATTTGCTGCTCCTAAAGCTATCCAATTTAGGAAGAATTAGCATCCCCTCCACAATATTCACTTTTAATTTTTATTGTCATTGCTATAATTGTGTGTGTATGAGTGTGTTTGTGTGCATGTGTGTGTGCACTTTTGTACATAAATGAGTAGTTCAGAAGAGAGTGTACATCTGGTGTCCTTTTCTATCATCCTTAACATGTTCCTTTGAGGAAGAATCTCTCCCCAAACCTGGGGTTCCTGTTTTTTTTTAGATATGCTGCAAGCAATCCTCCTGTCTCCATCCACCTCAGAACTGGGGCTACATGTGTGGATAGGATGTTTACCTTGTTCCATGGCTGCTGGGAGCTGAACTTCGCTCTTCATGATTGGGGGAAAATGCACTTAATCATTGAGCCACCACTCTAGTCCCCTGTTATTATTTTAGTTTAAAAACTACTTGGAACAGTTGCAAGCAACACACAAATCCCCCCACTTTTGGTGGGGGGAGATAAACAGCATTAACAGTTGTGGTTCCTTAAGGGTATATCTCCTTTAAATCTGTATTAATTATAAGAGTGCGTTTAAAAGCAAAATTAGGATTAGTCTTAACATGTTCTGCAATTTTCTTTTTTCACTGGGATCATGGGTTTGTTAGGGAGCTGTGTGATCCTGTTCCAAGCTGGGGTTAAGTTGCTTATGTACTGTTGACAGTGGGCCATCGGTGGGTCACCGTCTATTAATAATATTTGTTCCCATCAAGCTCTCTATTGATGAGAGCAGATGCTTCAGATAGGACCTGAGGGTGTAGCCCCAGGCACCTGCTGCAACTGCCCAGGAGCTGAAGCCAAAACTCTTATTTTGCAGGCTCATTTCACTTTTATGTATTGCATTTACTCATGGCTTTGTAGACCTCAGGGTGGGCATGGCTCACAGCCCAGTCTGATGACTTGGTGTAGCTGCCCACTTGGGAGTGTGTGGAGGAATGTCAGAGTTCTTGGAGGGCCAGTGGAGAATGGTTTCAGCAATGGTGAAAGTCCTCTCACCTTTAGATGAATTAATGCATGAGGTCTTTTTCCTGAAAACTATGGCCATTAGGGAATGCCCCTCTGGGATCCACCATCCAGTAAAAAGGCATTGTTTACCATCTGATGTCCCAAATCTCATTGCCCAAATAGTTTGCATGGAAATGAGGGTCAGGAAGCCAAGTGAACCTGTTTTGTTTTGGAGCGTGTAGGTTGAGGGCACAGTGATAGTATCTGGATAATAATAAAAATACTTTAAAAGGGCTGGGACAGTGACTCAGCCAGTAAAGCACTTGCTGAGCACATGTGAGGACCTGAGTCTGAATCCTTGGGACCCACTTAAAAATCGTAAACTCAGCACTCCTACAAAGAGATGAAAGTAGAGGCAGGAGAATCCCTGGAGACTGACAGGCTTGCTGGTCTGGTGTGTGTGGCTGCAGACAGCCAAGATGTTCTGCCTCAAGCATGGTAGCCAGGGCCGACACACCTGTGGCACGTGTGTGTCCATACTTTCAAATATAAGTGTGTGTATATATGTAGACACACACACACACATTCTCTCTTTCTCTCAACATTTTCAGAGGCATGCCTCCCATTTAATCTCATCTTACTCTTGAAACTCAGAGAATAAATTTCCCAAAGCCACTTAGCTAGTAGATGTTGGAGCCTGTGTGCATGTGTGCATTTGTGCATGCAAGTGCATATACATGTGTGTGCATCCTCCCATATGTTTATGGGGTGTGACACAACATACACAGATATCTGCCAACAGATATTCTCTGGGTTAGATTCAGCCTGTCAGAAATGGTCACTGTTGGAGTCACAGATTTGCATGGTCCACCTGGTGTGGCTTACACTTTAATGTCTGTAAATGCCAGTCTGGTTTTAGCTGGGTGGAGTGGCCTGTAGTCAGAAGGTTGTTTTTCTCCACAGGCGACACCCAGTTTTCCAGTAGTGCTGTTGTCCATCCAGAAAGAGATACCTGGTAGAATGGCTTGTTGTCCTCTTGGCCAACATGTCTGACTGTGAGCATTGAAAGCTGGCTGTAAAGGTGGCCAGGACAAAGATAGCCTTGGGTGTCAGGCCAGTTCCATCCTGAGGTCACTGGGATATGAAGCTTTCTGAGAAGAAAGTAGAATGGAAAGGTACCTTGAAACCTCATCGTTTTATGGGAGAAGATAGTAGTATGCAAAACCCAGGACTTTGTACATGCCAGGCAATGGCGTTTTGGTTTCGTTTTTAAAGACAGGATCTCACTCTGAAATCCTGGTTGGCCTGTAATTTGCTATGTAGACCAGGCTGGTCTTGAACTCACAAAGCTCCTCCATCCCTACCTTCTGGGTGTTGGAATTGAAGGCATGTGCCACCAAGTCCAGCCTGGCAGCTTTTTGAGATAGGATCTCACTAAGTTGTTCAAGCTGGCTTGGACTTATTTTGTTACCAAGCAGTCCTTCAGCTTGCCCTACTCTTGCCTTTACCTCCCAAGTAGCTGAGGTTAAGGACCAGCACTGCCTAACCTGCATTAGATGAGCATTTTAATGGCCATGAAGAATCTTCCTTGTATGTCTGTATCTGAACTTTATGAGTACACCAATAACTTCGGATAAGGATTACCCCTGTGATCTCATCTTTTACTTGATTGACTCTGTAAAGGTGCCATGTAGCTCAGTTGACAGAGCTTCCCTGTAACATACACATGGCCCTGAGTTTCATTCCCAGCACATAAACCAGGCATGACTTGGTAGATAGGTGTAGGAAGATCTGAATTTCAAGGTTATCCTTAGCTACATAGTAAGTCCCAGACTAATCTAGAATACATGAGACTCTGTATTCTCTGCAAAATACACTATACCAGTGTTTCTCAGCTTGTGGTTCACCACTCTTTTCTCGAACCTCTATCTCCAAAAATATTTGTGAGCCTGGCCTTTAATGGCTGAGCCATCTCTCCAGCCCTACATTATGATTTATAACAGGAGCCAAATTATAGTTATGAAATAGCAGCGAAAATCATTTTATGGTTGTGGGTCACCACAACACGAGGAACTGTATCAAAGGGTCACAGCATCAGGAAGGTTGAGAACCACTGCCCTATACTTACATAAGGCCATATTCTCAGGTACTAGGAGTTAGGACATACATTGAGTTATAGCGGGACACAACTTAATGTATAATAGGGGACATGTAGTCCTCCCATGAGTCAAGCCCATGTAGTGTTTCGAGATTTTGGTGGCAGAGAATGTGAAGGTGAAGAACACAGGCTCTGTAGACTGACCAGGTTCAAATCTTAGCTCTGCTGTATCCTCCACAACCCCCTCCCCTTGTGAGAGACAACTTCCTAATCACTCAGTAGGCCTGGTAAGAGGACCTTTCCCATAGGGTTGTGTTCAATATTAAATGAATTTAGGGTCAACCTAGCTGGTACCTGGCACACAGCAAGTACTGTGAATGCATAGCACACTGATGGCACTGCCTTGTCACTCACTGGTATACTGGTCTGGTTTTTGTTCATTGGGTCGGGGAAATGAGTGCTCAGGATCCCCCGCTGTCCCCAGCCGCTTGTCAAATCACACAGCTGTAGCTCTCCTCAGTGGATGCTTTCATGCTGCTTTTGAGTTTAATTTGAAGAGGAATAGTGCAATGTAGACTTTCTCTCTCCTTGGGTTGGCTTAACTGTGCAGTACTGATTGAACCCAGAGCCTCCTGCCTGTTAGACCAGAGTTCTCCCATGGGGTTCACATCCCAGTGCTGGCCTTTTGAAAGCTATATGGGAACTTTATTCATTTATGTATATATATGTATGTGTATATATGTATATATTATATTTTGTTTGTTTTCGAGGTAGAGTCTCACTATGTAGTTCTGGCTGTCCCGGAACTAGCTCTGTAGACCAGACTGGCCTTGAACTCACAGAGATCTGCCTGCCTCTGCCTCTGCCTTCTGCCCTCTGCCCTCTGCCTCCTGAGTGCTGGAATGAAAGGTGTGTACCACCATTCCCGGCCTATATTCCCAACTTTCAGTGAACTTTATTGACAGCCTTTGATAACCTGACAGGAGCGCCTCAGGGGTCTGTGATAAGTGCTCACGGTGTAGCCGATGAAGCTGACAGATGTTATCACCTTGGCAATTATGTCCTTGGTCCCCGGCCTTTTCTGTAAACATCTCTTTGAATTTTCAGCAAATGTGAGCAGCTTCGGCCTTTTCTTCTTTCAACTCTAAAATACTTAAAACATTACATTTGTCACCTCAGCTGCTTCTAAGTGTACAGGTTGATGGGCTTTGAGTGCATCTACAGTATCGGGGCCCTGACACCACTGTCAATTCTCCCATCTTCTCCAACTGAAGTTCTGGTCCCAGCAAATGCTAACTCCCCCTTCTGAATGTCCTTAGCTCCTGGCAGCACCTTCCACTGCCCTCTCGATGAGTGTGACATCGTTTAGAAGGTTGCTTTGCGCTTACGCAGTTGGCTTGTCTCAGGCGGTGTGTCGGCATGGTTCATCCATGTCTCACTATGGCAGAGCTGCCTTCCTTTTTAAAGCTGAGTAGTATTCTACTGAATGCATATAGGAGGCTCCTCCATGTGACAATGGACCTTTAAGTCACGTCTACCTACTGTGAATGATGAGTGTGAATGTGGTTAAAGAAACTTTATGAGAGTTGTGATTGGGCTGGTGAGATGGCTCAGCAGGGAAGGGCTCCTTGCCATGCAAGCCTGACCTGAGTGTGACCTCCCGGACCCACATAAAGGTGAAAGGGGAACATTGATTCCCACAGAGTTGCCCTTGGTCCTGCCACCTGCATGCTGTGGCATGCACACCCATGCACACACAACATAGAAAATAAAAATCCCGTCGTTAACATTTCCAAGTCTGTTGTAGGAAAGTTAAGTGCATGGGCTAGAAAAGTACAAAATACCTCCTACCCCATCATCAGAAATCCTAGTTTTAGACAAGAGGTAACAGCATTATGTAATTTGGCTTCTATCTCTCTAGTGGAATTGTGGCTGTGAAATGAGATCATTTTAGGCATATTGTTATGAAACCTGAGCCATTTAAAAATGTTAGAACTCTGCCAGTTGGTGGTGGCGCAGGCCTTTAATCCCAGCACTGGGGAGGCAGAGGCAGGCAGATCTCTGTGAGTTCGAGGCCCGCCTGGTCTACAAAGCTACACAGAGAAACCCTGACTCAAAAATGTTTGAAACTCTGAAGGTATTTAATATCTCCTTGTTTGGGCAGCAGGCTGCTGGCAGATGATGTTGGTGGGCACCTGTGCCAGGCCATGCTGGTCTCACTCAGCCTCCTTCCAGTGTGATCGGTGTGGTACGATGATCCCATTACTGTGAAGTAGGCAGAGAGAAAGGCCAGGGCCTCTGGCTCCTTCTGCCCTAACACTCATCCTAATTGCACTGCCCTCCACCTCTTTTAGGCAAATGTCTGCAGACTGCGGCTGACCGTGCCTCCAGAGAGTCCAGGGCCCCAGCAATCGGAAAAGAAGATTGAGAGGAAAGATCAGGTGAGCCCCTTGGAGGCCTGGGCCTGTGGCTGGTCTTCTGTGTTACTGTGTTCTCCATTCCTCAGGGCTGTTCTCCACGTTATGCATTGGTCACTGCTGAAGAAGAGGCCCCAGGCTTCCATACTGCTCTCCCAGCTGTCACTGCAGCCTTGTGCCCAGCCCTCGTTTCCTGGGGGAACACTGTGGCTCTGTATAGCTTCCCAGCTGTGGGGACAGTGGGCTTGGTGACAGACAGGTGCTGTGGCAGGTAAGGTGGTTTTCCTGGTGCGGCAGACTCAAAGGGCCTTTTGTGAGTTGCTGGGACTGGAGCAACCCGCTGGAGGCCTGGCTCCAGCTGGCTGGAAGAACCCAGAAGGCAACTGAGTATGCTCTTGGCTGGATACAAGGGGAAATCTATAACCTGTGTCGTTTTTGGAGTGGTTCTGGCACAGTACAGGTAACCATGACCTTACCTTTGCATCAGAGGGACTTGCAGTTTTTCAGGTGGGACAGGTATATAAATAAACAGTGGTGATGTCATGTCCCGTGTGTTCCTATCTGGGAACATAGCTAAGTGACTCTGGCAGGTGGCGGAAGTGTAGGCTTAACAACTAAATGGGAGGATCTGCTTACCTCTCCACCTCTGTTTCAGGTGATGCCATTTTCTCATTCCTAAGCCATGACTGGCACCTGCTAAGTTTTACTCACTAGGACTTCAGCGGTAAACATAGCAGTTAATAAGGCAATGGCTGTCACTCATGGAGGTTATGTTCTAGTGGGCTGAGAATGAAAGCAAAACAGAATAATGGTGTACTTTCTGGAGAGACAGCGTAAGAGAAAGGGATAGGCATGCCAGACACTTGGCAGTCCTTCTTATGGTGGGAATTTTATATGAACACAAAATGAAATAATGGGTTATACATTTCATGGGTAGAATCATAAGACTGTGACTTCTTGACATGCAAGCTTCACTTTTGAATTAACCAATAATACAATGAACCATAAACAAGGAGGCTCCTCATAGACTGGCAAGAGTATTGTGTCCATCTCTCCTGTCCCATGGCACCCTTCTCCCAACGGTGTGTGTGTGTGTGTGTGTGTGTGTGCGTGTGTGTGCGCGCACGCGCGCATGGGTGGTCATGTATGTCTACATGTGCCTGTGGTGGCCAGAGACAGACATTGGGTATCTTCCACTTTATTTATTGTCTCTCTCTTTCAAAATTTTCAAACTTAATTTGCATGTATGAATGTTTTACATGTAAGAATGTTTTGTCTGCATGTATGTATGTATGGACAACACATGTGCCTGATGCCCTCAGAAATCAGAAGAGGATGCTAGATCCTTTGAACCTGAAGTTATGGATGATTGTGAGCCACCATGTGGGTGTTGGGAACCACATCTGGGTGCTCTGCAAAAACAAGTGCTGCTTATACCACGGAGCCATTTCTCTAGACTACTTTTCCCTTTGTCACACAGGGTCTCTCTATGTGTTTCTGACTGTCCTGGAACTCAGTGTAGAACAATCTGGCCTCAAACTCTTAGACATCTGCCTGCCTCTGGCTCCTGAGTGTTGGGATTACAAGCTGTGCTTGGCCTTATTTCTTGAGATGGGTGTCTGTCTGGACCCACAGCTTGCCAATTTGCCGTGGAGCTCCAGGGATTTTCTACTCTCCACCCATTCACCCTGGTTTTTGTGTGTGTGTGTGTGTGTGTGTGTGTGTGTGTGTGTGAGAGAGAGAGAGAGAGAGAGAGAGAGAGAGAGAGAGAGAGAGAGAGAGAGCTTATCTGAACTGAGGTCCTCATGATTGCACAGCAAGCCGTTTGCTAACTGAGCCATCTTCGCAGCTCCTTCTTCTTCACTTTCTACCAAAGTCAACAAGCAACCAGTGATGATGCAAATGGCATATGACAGTCAGAGGAAGTAGGGAGGAGGAAAGCACAGATATGGCCAGAGAGTCCTGAGAGGATGTAACCTCTGACCTGCTTCAAAGGGGAGGAAGTGTCTCACCAACAGTGCCTGGAAGAATGCTGGTTCCAGGAGGCAGGAAACACAAGGTGGTGCTGGTTCTGGAAATTCAGGCAGCACCAGTGAGATCCTAGCCAAGGCCGCAGGGGTGGTTTTATTTTATTTTTTATTAAAGATTATTTTTATTTTATGTGTATGCATGTTTTGCTTTTATGTGTGTCTGTGTACCAAATGCCTTTAGTGTCCATGGAGGTCAGAGAAGGGAAGGCATCAGATCCCTGGACCTGGAATTGCAGATGGTTGTGAGCTGCTGTGTGGGTGTTGGGAATCTAACCTTGCTCCTCTGGAATATCAGAAGTTGCTCTTAACCATCTCTCCAGCCATGACAGCTCTCTCTAGTTAAATTAGGCATATCTTGAACACCAAAAGGATTAAGATCAGTACAAGTTAAATAGCGCCATTCTATTTCTGGGTTTTTGGCGGGGGCTTGGGGGCAGTGGGGAGACAAGATTTCTCTGTGTAACAAACAGTATTGGCTGTCCTAGAACTTACTCTGTAGACCAGGCTGGACTTGAACTCACAGAATGCCACCTGCCTATGCCTCCTGAGTGCTGGGATTGAAGATATATGCCAGCTAAATAGCCCCAGTCTTATGAGCCTAGTAATGCGTTAGATTTTGGAACATTTCGAATTTTGAATTTTAGTGGATAGACATGTCTAACTGGTAAAATCTATACAAATATCCCTAATCAAGTGTAAACAACTCCAACATCTGAAGCTCTTCTTGTTCCAAACATTTTGAGATAATGGACACTCAACCTACAGTGCATTATGATATATTGAATAATAATAAAAAATACTCAACACTAGTGATAACCTGACAGGCATAGAGGGAAGGGGAGCTTGTTCTAGAACATTGACTATTTTAGAAAAAGTTTTGGAATTTCTAGATAGGCTCATCACTGGTTAAGAAACTAGTTAGTTAAACATTGTCACTGAATGGGATATTCACATGGCCTTAAAGTATAGCCTGTAAAGGAACAGTGAACCTTAAAGTAGAGTAAAATTTCACCCTGGTGACCCAACCCAGCATTACCAGAAGATGACAGTCTTCTGTTAGGGGTTTGATGATATTAAGAACAAGATGAACTTCTGTTGTTGGTAAGTTAAAATAGACTGGACCTTGATTGGGTCTTGGGCCAAAGAAATTGTAACAGAGCCAGGTGTGGTGGTGGCAAATGCCCTTGATCCCAGCACTCAGGAGGCAGAGGCAGAGGCAGAGGCAGAGACAGAGGCAGGTGGATCACTGTAAATTCTAGGGCAGCCTGGTTTTACAAAGTGAGTTTCAGGACAGGCTCCAAAGCTACAGAGAAAATCTGTTAAAAAAAAAAAAAAAAAAAAAAAAAAAAAAGAAAGAAAGAAAAGAAAAGAATTTGTAACAGACAGAGAGATTGATACACTCATTGATTTGGGAATATGAGCCTCATGTTAGCTATTGAATAGATTTCATTTTTATGCATGTGAATTGTGATTGAAGAGTTCTTTCGGCTTTCCTATAGCTATGAACATTAAGCAAAGGAAATGCTTGGTAGCTGTATTCATTGTTTCTTTCATTGCTGTGGCAAACTGATTAAAATCAACTTGAGGAAGGAAGCGTTTACTTTGGGCTAATGGTTTAAGGGTACAGTGCATCGTGGTGTGGAAGCCATGGTGACAGGGACCCGAGGCATCTGGTCACAGCAGATTGCAGTCAGGAAGCAGAAAGAGAAGGAAGTGGTACTCAGCTTGCTTTCCCCTTTTAATTTAGCCCCCGAGACACTGCTGCACATAGTCAGGATGGGAATTCCTTCCTCAATTTATCCAATCTAGAAACTCCCTCACAGATGTACCTAGTACTTGATGTCCTAGGTGATTCTAGATCCTGACAAGTTGACGATCAGTGTTAACCATCACAGTGCTAAAGCTCATAACAAGAATGGGGCAGGGCAGCTTCAGCTACTGGGCTCTTGTGATTACCAGATTGAGTGGGGTGCTCTTGTTGAGGGCATCCTTTTCTCCCCTTTTTGTCCTCACCTTCTCTGTCCCTTTGAGAGATGATGGCGTCTGGGAAAGTTTGAGGAAGAAGCCTAGTCCAGAGTGCATGGTAAGGTAATATGGAATGAGATGTTTCTGGGAACTGCAATAGGGGAAGATGCCCTTTAGTGATTGTTCTCATAGAAGAACCAAACATTCCCCAGGAAAGAGTTTGAGTGCTTAGCTGTGAAGTCCGTACTCAAGTGGCTTGCCCAACTTTTGTCTTGAAGAGTACCTTTCAAATTAGTCAAGGCAATGACTTTTTTTCCTTTTACTGTAACTAAACATCAGGCATTACTTTTGTTTATTGGAGAGAGAAAGTGTCAAAAGTTAAAATGAAAATTACAAGTAACTTTATAAAAATTTCTAAGGACATACTGATGGTGTTATTTTATCCAAGATCATGTGCATGCATATTGATATAACTTGCACAATAAGTCAAAGGGATATTTTTATGACAGACACTCACTCAGTGGGAAACCATCTATTTGAGGAGAAAAAGTCCATAACAATATATCCATTCTGTATTTCACCATGATAATTCCAACTCCATAATGATTATACTTAGATGAAAATCACATCTGTACTCAGGCCAGTCAGCCAAAAGCTCTCTTTTATAAGAGGCACGTGGAGGTAGGGAGTGGAGGGGACTGGTGAGATGGAAAAGACATCTTCCACTAAGTCTGACAACCTGAGTTTGATCCCTAGGACATACATGTTTGAAAGAGAGATCTGATTCCTCCAAGTTGTCCTTTTTCTTCTACATGTACAGCATAGAATGTACACAAAGCCACACATAGATACGCACATACAAAATAAATAAACACACATTTAAAGGAAGAGATAAATGACAAGAAGAAGCCAGATCCTACATCATTGAGAAACCACAGAATAGCTCTAGGCTTTAAGAAACAGGGCCCTTGGCTGGAAGATTTTATCAATAAAGTTGAAAGGCATACAAAGGAATGATCCTGCTTCACAATTAAGCCACATAAAAATAATGTAAGTTGTTGGACCAGGAAAGAGCGTGTCACTCTTTCAAGTAATTTCCAACTGCCTTAATAATCAGAATGAAATATAAATCTAGTCTCCAAACTAAGTTCTGTCATCCACCCCAAGTCTAAGATAGGCTTTTGGATTTCTGTTTTTCTTTCCCCCTGGGATATATACTCCCTCAAATTCCCCAAGGCCAAGCAGCTACTCTTCTGTGACATCATTGAAAAGATTAGAAGAGTCCAAACCTTTACAAATCTTATTTTTAGGAGCAATGAATGGCTCACTTGACAAATGGAAGATGTGGGTAAATGTTAAGAAGAAATGGTTTAAAAAACCTCAATATTAACCTTTCCAAGAATATCACTTCCAACCTTCCTAATTTCTTCTTTAAATCAACACATGCACACACTGAACCTCCATATATTTACAGCAAAAGCAGGGACTCCTTTCTTTTTCCTTATGCCCCCAGGTACTTAGGGACTGCCAGGCTCCAGGGGGCTTGGGAGCTGGGCACTTTGTTGCCTCTGGCACTGGGGCACCAGGTGTGAGATCTGAAGTGTCCATCTGTAACAATCTGGTGACTCACTGAAGGAGAACTGGGGTAGAGGGGAGGGTGAGGCTGGCTCTTGGGTGGTGGCAGCACTCATGTTCCAGTTGTCACTGGGGAGACAGTGACTTTGACACCATGTCCTGGCTGGGTTCCTGGGCTTGACTCACTGGGAGCAGGGTTCACATACCAACAAGGGATCCTTGGAGGAGCTACTTCTTCTGATGTGGGTGCAATGTGTCTGCCCCTCCCTGAGAGCCACAAAATTGCAACATTCTGGATGATCTTCCTAGGCTGAATGACTTTTTGGTTCCTTTGATGGGCATGGAAGTCTGAAGATGTCAGATGGCTCAATTGACTTCTAATGAAGTGAAACTTCCCAGAGGGTTTCCAGGGCATCAGAGCTGCAGCTGGCTGAGGGCAGCCCAGCCGTAGTCACTGACACTGTCATAGCAGATGCCACCAGTGGGCATCAGGCTATATACATAGACCCACTGTCTGCTGGGTATTCTGTCTGTTCTCTGTTCATCCTGGAGAGGCATTTCCCTCAGCTCAGATGTATTGAAGAAGGCATATTTTGTCCTGTTACATGCAGATGTGTTGGGAGGTTGCTCAAGGCAAGTTCAATAGTCAGAACTTTTCCTAGAGTCATGGGATCTTGGGGAATATTGTGGAGGTTTCCTAACTCTAAAGCAGATGCTCGACTGCCCGCTACTCTTAATCTTTCTCTTGAGAGATATTTTGCTGTCTATGTTCCTCTGGCCACCGGTTCTGAAAAACACACATCAGTTCCTTCTGTAAGCAGGTGTGATGATGCCCAGCTGCAAAGAGCAAATGAGCTAAGCAGGGCTGTGGAGATAGCTCAGTTTGTAAAGCTCTTGCATCACACACATGAGGACTTGAGTTTAAATTTTAGCACTCAATTAAAAGTGCTGTGCACCACAGCACTGGGGAGATAGACAGGTGGGTCCCTGGAACCTTCTAGCCAGCCAGGCTGGCCTAATTGGTGAGCTCCAGGTCAATGGGAAAACTTCCCAAAGGCAGTACACAAAGTTCTTGAGGGTGACACGTAAGGTCATTCTCTGGCTTCTGCACACATATGCACAAGCCCCCCTCTCTCCGCCAGCCCCACCCCGTGTATATGCACATGAACATTCAAAAAAATTAAGCAAGTATGGGAAAGGTACCCTCCACTATGTCTGGCCTATAAGATGGAGTGACTGAATACCACCTTTGTCATTTGAAGGTCAAAAACCAATGGCCTTGGCCTCAGCATCTCTCCCTTTAGCTGTCTTGGAATCATTCCCATCCATGAAACACTGTCTTGTCTCTCTTCTCCCTCTTGGGCTATGCCTTCTACATCCTTGCTGATGTCATTCCACTCTCCATCAATCTGAGCATTGCTCTGCCATCACCTGGGTCCACATTCCCTCTCTACAAAAACCTACCTGCCCTTATCTCCCTGCTCTACAAAGACCCAGCCCTAGAGGACTCATTCTTGCCTGGCTTGGAGATAGCCTCACCAGCTGTGATTTCTGCATCCTATCCCGATGGAAGCCATGCTGGTTTGTGATTTTTCTTCTCCCCACCAGAGTAATGATAGTTTATTGGTGTGTATCACTACTATTTCAACATCTTAAGATCTTTCAGGCAACACTGGAACTTCGAATGGGACATGGGCACACACATTTAGAAGACAATGTGGCTATGGCCCTCTGTTCCTGACATTCTGGTACCCTGATCCTCGGTGAGAGGGGGGCCCTTTTCTTAGGCTCACTCACTGAGTGTATTTCCCCTAGAGCCAGTCTGGCTCATGCACTTCCAGGGAACTGGGTAGGATCATTCTTGGGTATGGATCTGGGGATGTTACAGGGAATAGACTTGATAGGATTGTTAGTGGAGAAGGGGCAGGGGATGGGAGAGGTCCTTCCCTGGGATGGAACTATCCGTCTTAAGCAGGTGCCCTCTGTCCCTCTCCCCTCATTTCCTCCAGAGCACAATGTCTTCTCATTTAGACTCTGAGATCAGTTTTTACCTAGAGCCTTCTTCCTCATACAGCTACTGAGATATTCAGCCCCAGCCTTACTGTAGAGTAAATGAGCCAGGGCTGGAGAGATAGCTCAGTAGTTAAGAGCACAAACCTTTCTTGCAGAGGACCCGAGTTCAGTTCCCAGCACCTGAGACAGACAGCTCACAACTGCTTGTAATTCTAGCCCAGGGGTGTCCAAGACCTCTGGCCCCCTTGGGTGTTCATGTCCATATCTACACATAGACATGAGCATATTAAAAATAATGATACATTCTTAAAAGAGTAAGTGAGTTGATGTAGTGTCCTCCTCAGTATCTAGCCTGTGAGGTGCCATCAGTGGGCATCTGGCTATACATCGACCCACTGTCTGTTCTATTCTGTCTCTATTGACTCTATTCTGTCTCTACAGAGCCTTCCTCTGTGCACACAGTAGGTGTTTCATGTTAGTTTCAGAAGTTGCCGTAACAAAGTTCTGAGGACTAGACGCCTAGGATGGAGGCAGGGCCACATTCCCTGTGGGGTCACTGAGGCAGAATCCTTCTTTAACTCACCAGGAGTCTCCCCTTGCGTGCAGGTCTGTCCAAATCCTCCTCTTTTTGTCAGGCTGCTGTTGATCACAGAGAAGAGTCCCCTCTTAATAACCCTATTTTAAGTTGATCCTGTCTCTAAGTAAGGTCAGATTTTAAGGTACTACTTGTTTGTCTCATGTAGCTGAGGTTGCCTTGAACTCCTGATCTTCTTGCCTCTACCTCCCAAGGTCTGGGATTACAGGTGTGTGCCACTGGCCCTAGCTTTTTATTTATAGATTAAACATAATGTGGATGAGGGGATGATGATTTCTTATCCTCACAGACTGCATGCAGAAGCACTGGTAAATTCGGAGTGGCTGTAAAGATGATTAAGGTTCAGGAATAAAACTGATGCCGCCTATCACTTTCAAAGAACTCTGTAACTCTCTGAAGATCTGTATCTACATTCTTTCCCAAATCTGTATGCCCTGTAATCCCGTGAGTGAACACACACAGGGAGGGAGAGAAAAAGTTAGGGAAAGAAAGGAGGAGAGGTGGGGGGAGGGAGAGTGTGTGTGAGAGAAAGGAGAACATTTTGAGCTACGACAGATGCCTCACATTGAACCAGAATGCGGCAGCATAGTCTTGGATCTGGTTGGAACTGGTTCTGTGATCTTCATCATGGTGGAAATCTTCATTATGCGCATATTAATAGGCTAGCTAGAAGAGACTCCATCATGAGAAGCTACTGACTAATGCACAGCAGGAAGGACATTATGTGTCCTTCAGTGACCTTAATTACTCTATTTTGAGACTTTGAGAAGCTAAGTGAGGGAGACTGGCTGTGTGTGCATGGGTGCAGAGTCCAGGAATCCGGGAGCCAGTGCGTGTCAGAGAAGGAAACCCCCACCGGCAGGGTTTATAGCCCCTTTCCTTTAAAACCTTAGATGAACATGCCTGCTGGTTCTTGTCCTTGGAGAGCCTGTTTATACAACATCCTGGCTGTTGCCAGGTGAGTGGGTGTGCTGCTGTGAATCACTGGCTGCAGCTGGGGCTGGGCTGCCTCTGTGACAGTGTACAAGGGCTGTCTCCTCTGCCTCCGTGACAGTGTGCGAGGGCTGCCCCTGCCTCTCAATGACGAGGCCTGAGGTTCTGGTCCTGGGTCCTTCACCAACCTCTGCAATGCTCCTGTCTCAAACCCTCTCAAGGGGGCCCAGGTTCCTTTTCTAGTACGTAAGAGAGTTTGCCCCTCTTTGATATTTCTTCAGCTGTGAAACTCTGTATTAACCCTGATAGACTCCTAGAAAACTATGTCAAAGCACTGTCTCAAAGGAGGTGAGCAGTATTCCCAAGGTTGACACCTGAGGTCAACCTCTGGCCTCTACATGCGCGCGCGCACACACGTGTACAATATGCATACCAACATGCACCCACATGCACACCTGCCAACACATGAACACACATATGTACACACATACAACCCTTCCCATGTTTATTGAATGCCTGTACTGGGTATTGAGATGCAGCGGTAAGAATAATAGATACAGTCCCTGCCTTAGTGGAGTTTGTTGTGTTGTCAGATCATGCATTTAAGAGGTGAAAAACCTAGGCATTCTTTACTAGCCTCCCTCATTCACCAGCCAGTGAATCCTTTGGGGCATGGCATCGTCTAGAGTGTTAGACTGGGTTACTTTCTGTGGCTTCTCATCCTTTTCCAGCTCAGGGAAAACAGCTGTAGCTAGAGCCAGAGGTAAGTTCTGAGCTGTGAGTGCTCATGGGAAATCACTGATCGTAGTGGTAGCCTCTTTGTGCATGTTACCGTGTGCACCTGCTCTTAATCCTGGTGCATTTTTTTGGGGGGTGGGGTTTGTAGAAAACCAGTTTTGTGAATTGTCTCTGCTTCCTTCTGTGGTAGAAACTTTTTTTTCATCTGGACACTTATAGGGCTTTAATTTTCAAGACGCTTTTGCCTGGCATTGTTTTAGAGCCAACATATTCATAATAGGCCTGGTATATACATATTATTTTTTTAAAGATTGTATTTATTATTTTTAAGGTGTGTGTTCATGTGGATGCAGGAGCTCTTGGAATCAAAAGAAGGGTCAAATTCCCTGGAGCTGGAGTTACAGGTGGTTGTGACATGGCTGGGTGCTAGGAGCCACACTGGGGTCCTCTGAAATAGTAGCACAAGCTCTTGACCACTAGCCATCTCTCCAGCCCCAAACATATTCTAGACATTTTTTTTGTTTTCTATATCTATTTCACTCTGTCTGTCTATCTGTCTGTCTGTCTGTCTGTCTCTCTCTCTCTCTCTCTCTCTCTCTCTCTCTCTGTGTGTGTGTGTGTGTGTGTGTGTGTGTGTGCACGCGCATGTGTGATGATATGTGTGTAGAGGTCAGTTATTTCCTTCTGCCATGTTGATTCCAGGGATGGAACTTGGGGTTTCAGGCTAAGTAGCACCTTTCCCAAATGTGCCAGCCTTATTTTTTTTTTTTTTTTTTTAAAGATATAAGGCCACATTCTAAAGCTTTAAAAAACTTCTAACTCTGGAGAGTTGAAAACTTATACCACAGGAAACTGAAATGTGGAATAAGCTACTAGCCTTGGACTCTGCCATAGTAGCCCCCGACCCATGGCCGATCCTGCCTCGTCTATATCCTGTTCACTTCCTTTACCTGCATTAATAAACAAATATGTCATAAATATTCCGGTATGCTTCTCTCAAAGGTAAACGCTACCTTTTAGTAATAACACAATAATTTTCATCATGCCTAAAAGTAATATTCATTTAGGGATAGTTTAAGAGGAGGAAAGAAATGACCTTTAAACATTTGCAAACACATTAGCTCTTACTTTTTTTCTGTGTTCTCTAGCGTTTGACCTCAAGCATGTTGGTATTTTCTAAACATGGTGTCTTGGGACTTCACAGAGTTTCATTTTGTGGCCGAGGCTGTCTGTCCCTTGCTCTAAGAGGGACAAAGGGTGTTTCCTTTAGCTGGACTGAATGTGCATGTTCGAAGTGCTTCTTGAGAGCCTCTTCCAGTTTCTAAAGCTCCTGTCCATTCAGTAAATATTTGCTGAGAAGAATCACAGTATGCCCATCTCTGCTGGCTGCTGCAGTTAGTGTGGAAAAGACAGATGAAGCCTACATGTCTTAGGACTGGTGGCTGCCTGGGAGCAGGCCTTTGATCCTGAGGACATCCACAGTCACTCAGGCATAACCATGGTCATGGGAAGAATGGGCATGAGGAGCCTAACCTGTGAAGGGTTAAGGAAGCCACCCTGGCTGAAGAGACATCTCAGCCTAGCGGCGTGGCAGAGGGAAGAACCTTGTGAATGGCATGAGGAAAAAAGGAATTGGTAGAAAAATGGGGTGAGGGGGGCATCATGGTGGACGGAGGTGAGGTGGGCAAGTGGAGAGGACCCCCCGTCTCTGGCCTTCCTCTTCCAAATAGTTCTTGCAGTTGAGGGCTGCACCCCTGGTTTCCCTTCCCCTTTAAACTCTGGAATGCCACATAGCCAGGTGAGGTCCAATTCCCTGCTTTCCTTCCCTGGCTCGGAGGTGGCGCGGTTGGAGGAGTTCACATTTGGAAAGACAGAGACAGGAACCTGAAGTGTTCACCCCGGATGAACCAATAACATTTACACAGTAGGTCTGTGAGGACTAGAGGGAATAAAGATTTCTTTGGTGTAGTAGAAATCACTGTGTAGCAAACATTTCCCTCCTTCTCTTTCTTCGTGCATGCCCTTCCAGACTTTCCCTGCACAGTCCAGTGTCTTCCCTAAGGAACACCATGCCACTAGCCCCACTTCTCAGCAGGGCCCGGTGACCACTGTCCACTCCCTTTGCTGGAAGTCTTTTATTTAGATGGCATTTTAATGATTTTTACTTTTAGTTTCCTTTGGAAAATTGAAATATATCACTGGTAAATAAGAATCTGGGAAAAGAGATAGGCTGATGGCTGTTTATTCAGGGAGAAATTACTTATAACAGAGACAGATGACCTCCAGCAGGTTCCTGCCCCAAGGATGCCTCCGGATGCTCTCTGTCTCTGACTAGGAAGCAAGAGAGAGAGCTGGTGTCCTCCACCCCAGACCTAGTTCCCTGTCATGTCCTCCACACCTGTCCCCACCCCAATGGGCGTGGCCAGTGCAACAGGTGCAGGCGGGGTAGATATCTCACTACAGAAATAAAGGGGGCCTGGGATGGCTTAACGGTTAAGAATGTGCTCTGCTCTTGCAGAGGGCCTGAGTTCAGTTCCCAGCATCCACATTGGGTGGTTCACAACTGCCTACAGTTCTAGCCCCAGGGGTTCTGACACCTCTTTTGGGCTCTGTGAACACCTGTGCTCACATGTACATGTACCCCTACACAGATACACAGATATATAGATAACTAAAAGTAGATCTTTAAAGCTAACTGTACTAACTTTTTTTTTTTTTTGAGAATTTCATACAACGTATTTGTATCTTATTCACCCTTTCCCCAACTCCTTCCCTACCCACCCTCACTTCATTATCCACAGAACTTCATGTCCTCCGTAACTTTAAAAAAAAGGTTCAGCCCAGTTTGTGCTGTCCACATATTCTTTGGTGTGGGGCTGTCCCCTGGAGTGTGGTCAATCTACCAGGGATCACACCCTTAAAGAAAACGGACCTCTCTTAGCAGTTATCAGATGCCAATAGCTCCAGCTAGGGGTGGGACTTTGTCCACCCCCAAAGTAAATCTTTTTTTAAAAAAGTTTACATAAAAATGATTCAGCAGCAACAACAACAGGGCATTGTACAAAAGGGCACAGAGGAAAAGATGACATTCTGTTCCCACTGAGGAGATTGTCACCAAAGGTTCGGATTGTATCATTTTAGAAATTTTCTTTCTTTTCTTTTATTTCTTTTTTATTTTTTTGTTTTTGCTTTTTGAAACAGGGTTTCTCTGCATAGTCTTGACTGTCCTAGAACTTGCTCTGTAGACCAGGCTGGCCTTGAACTTACAGAGGTCTACCTGCCTCTGCCTCCTCCTGAGTGCTGGGATTAAAGGTGTGTGCCACCACCGCTTGGCATAGGTATGCTTTAATATGTGCAAATCCTTCTCTTTGTTGAGACAGTGGCTCACTCTGTAGCCCAAACCTCAATTAGTCTCAAACTTGGGGCAGTCCCCCTGTCTCAGACTCTTCAGCGCTGGACCCTGTCCTGACACTGTCTTCATCTCCCAGGTGGTGGGATTCTCTATCTGGCCACCAGTACTCTGGGCACCCTGCTGTGCTATGTGTCTCCTCAGAGCCCTTTGTCATCAGTAGCCTGTTTTTCAGGAACTGGGTGGGGTCCAGGGTTGGAAGAACAGCTTGTGTTTCCTGGTCTGTGGGGAGTTTCATTGGAGCTTTTCCTTTTCCTAATTACGAGCCTAGCAAAAATTTGACTGCCAGCGTGTCACTCCACCACAGACCATTTAGCAACCCAGACCTTGAAAGTGACAAATTTCAAGGATAGCAGCAGCATCCGTGGGACCTGGGTGCCTGGGACACATATTTGAGCTGTTACCAGAAGGCAAACAAACACTAGGTGTTGAGGATCCTCACATTACATACTTCCCAAGTTTGTACAGAATAGTAAAAAGCATTGAGTGAGTTTCCTCCCTTCTTTAAAAGTCCTTGTGGTCAAAGTACTCACAAGTAATGCAGACAACGAAGAAAAAAAGAAAGGAAGTCTCCCTTTTGTTCTCCAGCATCTCTAACGTGTTTCATTGTTCCTCAGACGTGATTAACAATTTGTCATTAATCTTTCTGGGTTTTATTTTCTATTTTACAAACTTTGAATGGTCTCAGTAGTCATTGTTTTGTGACAATAAATAATTTAAAATGCAAATCACAGATTTGTATTTTAAAAAGTTTTCTGAAAACCTGGGGAAAGTCTACAAAAAGGTAATTGAAAAAGTTGGTATAGAGTCCCTTGTGGTGGCGCACACCTTTAATCCCAGCACTTGGGAGGCAGAGGCTGGTGGATCTCTGTGAATTTCATCCTGATCTACATAGCGAGTTCCAGTCCAGCCAAAGCTATGTAGTGAGACCCTGTCCCCAAAACAAAAAAGAAAGAAAAGGGGAGTTGCCTGATCTCACAGTTCTGCATTCTTTGTTACCTTTTTAAATTCTTTGTGTCGGCCACAGTGTGTGTGTGTGTGTGTGTGTGTGTGTGTGTGTGTATGTATGTATGTATGTGTGTGTTTGCACACACATGTGCGTGCATGGGCGCACGCTGATGCCTGCATGCCAGTTAGTGAACTACAGTGCCCATGTGGAGGTCAGAAAACAACTTGCTTTGGCGGTTAGTTCTTTCCTTCCACCGTGTAGAGGATCAAACTCCGGGTCCTTGAGCTTGGTGGCAAGAACTTCATTGGTTGAGCCATTGCACCAGCCCTTGTCCCTTTTCTCTGTCTCTGCCCCCAGTTTTTCTTCCTCTTCCTTGTCTTTGTCCTCTTCGTGTTTGAGGAGGTCCCTACTCGTCTCCCACATCTAACAAACCCTCAGTATGAGGAAGGGGCTGTCTTAACACTCACAGGACTGGCTTAAATGTGAACGTGCGGTCACACACAAGCTGTTTAGCCCCTTTGAACTTCAATGCCCTCAGCTGTGAAATAGTCAGGAAAACATTCTGTGTTGGTGAGTAGCTGTGAACACTAAACATTTGAAGGAATTTTCTTGGTGGTCAGGAAACACTTTTTTTTTTCCCCCTCTTCCTGCTTCCTGAAGCCTTCATCCTACAAAGCTGTGTTAGATTTGGACGTGGTCCCTTTGATTGCAGCATTTTGGTGATTCAAGATTTAACTGCAGGGTTAAAGACCAGCTAAGCAGAGTGAGGAGATGCTTTGGGGCTGGAGTCACACCACCTCTGCTTGGCTTTCCAGAAATATTTAAAAAATGGACACGACAGGTTGTGTGTCATCCCGGCCTCTTTCCTTCAGAGCTTGGCTGCAGGATCCGCCCTGCCCCCATAGAACAGTTTCGATACCAGATGACAATCAACATCAACTTCCCAGTTTCAGGCCATGAGGTGGTTAAAGTCATCGGAGGAACTGGTATAAGACAGAAATCAGTGTCACCTCAGTGTAGGGTTTCATGACATAATTCCTCTGGCATCTTGGTGAGAATTAGAAATGGACGTCCCCTTGGGAAAATGGGGTATGAAGGTTTTTTTTTTTTTTTTTTTTTTTTTTTTTTTTTTAACTAATGAGGACAGTGGACCAGGACTTGATAGGAGTGGGCAGTTGGCCAGCGGAGGTGGCACACACCTTTAGTCCCAGCACTCAGGAGGCATAGGCAGGCAGATCTCTGTGAGTTCAAGGCTAGCCTGGTCTACAAAGCTACACAGAAAACCCTGTCTTGAAAAACAATAAAACAAAGCAAAAACAAAGAAAAAAAGAATTGGGTAGTCAATGCTTTCTACTGGGTGCAGGCAGCCCCAGCCCATGCCAGGAACAGTGTGATCAGCAGATGCCAAACTGACCTTCTGCCCACTTGCTTCTTCTGCTGCCCAGGTACCCCCAGGGCCAGTTACAGCCTGCTTAAGCATACATGGGTGTCCATAATGATTGCTGTGCTCATGAGACTTATACTCTTTTTTCTTATTTCCTGCTTTCTCCTAGCCTCCAGAACTAAGCAATGGAGAACCTACCAGGAAGCTTCCTCAGGGTGTTGTCTATGGTGTGGTGCGAAGATCGGATCCCAACCAGCAGAAGGAAATGGTTGTGTATGGCTGGTCCACCAATCAGCTGAAAGAAGAGATGAACTACATCAAAGATGTGAGCCACTCAGGGATGTTTTGTCTTTCTGTTCTTTGATGCAGCTAGGAGGGTGGGGTCAAAATCGTGGATGGGAATGTTAAGTAGGCATTTTGAAAGTCGTACTTGGGATGGAAATGTTTCTCCATTTCTTTGTAGTGATACTAAAGGGACAGGTATAATTCTTCAGCAAGCTTCTCTTGGGTGGCTATTACTTACCAGCAGATGGTCATGACCCAGGGTGCTGCTGGGTGTGGTGTGGAAGCTCTTGGGTGGTTTTGCATAGGATACCAGACACTTAATGTATGTGTTTGGGCAACTGTATAAATGTGGGTGTTGCTGGCTATTCATAAGAGAACCACCAACTCAGAAAGAAATGTGTTTTCCCTGGAGATGAGTCTGGAGCAGGGCACAGCTGGGCTGTGGGTCTGGCTTTCTGATTTCTTTGGACTTCTTTTTTTCTTCATCCTCAAGGTTGTCTCTTCTATACATATGACAGTGTTTGGAGAAAGAAAATAGGGTACCCGCTTCTGGAAAGGTTTTGAAGTTGTCCTGACCCTGTTAGGCTTCCCCTTACATGGCATCTTGGCCAGGGATGGTTACATACCCCACCCCACCCCAATCATTGACAGGGAGCATAGGCAGACTTGGCAGGTTCACTCAATGATTTGGCTTGAAATGAATTTTGGGAAGTCAGCTACAATACACAAGGTACAGTCTACGTGAATTAATGCAATTTCTTTGTATTTCATATATTACTTCATATCTATTAAGCTGAGCTAGTTTGGGAGGACTATACAAAGAAGAAAACAATCGACCATCTTTCACCATTCAATCTCTTCTGTGATTAACATCTTGGATCATTTTCTTCAAATACTTTGATGGCTGCCTGTCTTCTCTTTTTGTGATACCCAGTGTCCCCTCTATCCACACTAGTCTGACTGATGCTGCTAAGCTCAAACCAGACTAGTTAGATGGAAGAAGAAATGATGTATATGGACTCCAGCTCAGTGCCAGAGGAAGCCAATGTTGGTAACAGGCTGGAGAAGTCCCCCAGGCCTGTGAGCTCATTGCTTCTGCTTTTGTATCAGGCCTGGATTCCTCTTAGTGTGTCCTCTCTAGCTCTCAGTTTATTCATCTATAGGTGGGCTCTCATCCCTGAGTTCAAAGCCTCTAGCTTTATGAACCTCATTTGACTTGGGACAGATGATGTGCAAAGCCACAATGCCTTAGCTATAGTATGAGGTTTTTTTGTTGTTGTTATGAACCGGGAGATGGTGCAGTCCATAAAGTGCCTCCTGCATAAGCAGGAGGACCCAAGAGTTCAGATCCCAGCATCCATGTAGAAGCTGTGTGGTTGCTGGCATCTGTAACTCTAGCACTGGTGGGGTAGACACAGGGTGACCCTTGGAGGTCACTGGCCAGCCATTGTAGCTGAATAAATGAGCTCCAAGTTCAGTCAGAGTCCCTACCTCAAAAAATAAGGTGGTGAGTGATCAAGGAAGAGACCTAATGTTAACTTCTGACCTCCATACATGTACACACACACACACACACACACACACACACACAAACATGCATCACCCACAAGAACAGGTACATATACCACACATACATATTCACATGCACATATGTACATGAGTACACACACACACACACACACACACACACACACACATATATATATATACATACATACACACAGTGTTTTACAACCACCTTTCTTAAATACCCAGTTATCTGACTTTCCAAAGGTAGTATTTTTACTCATGCAGAATGTTGGATCCCAGACTGATACATTTTTATTTTATGTGCATTGGTGTTTTGCCTGCATTTATGTCTATGGAGGATGTCAGAAGCCCTGGAACAGGAGTTACAAACGGGTATGAGCTATGATGTGGGTGTTGGGAATTGCAGTCAGTGCTCTTAACTGATGAAACATCTCTCCAGCCCCCAGATTTTTTTTTTTTTTTTTTTTTTTACAATGCAGACTTTCTCAAGGAACTATTTAGACTTGTCTTCATTTACATGCTCCATATTGGTTGGGGTTGCTGTAGAGGTTTTAGAACTGAGACTCCAAAATTGCTCAAGACAGATACAACAGGTCCAGGCTAATCCTCAGCTGACATGCACTGAAATCACAGAACTGGTTCTGACCCAAAATTCCCACCCTCCACTATGACCTGCAATACAAAGTTAATTTCTAGGTCCACCTTCAATGGCTGGTGTCAGATCCATCCCAGCCTGCTCATTCCTCAGTGTGTTTATGAGTTTGTTGTCCTTGCTCCCTGATAGGAGACACCCTGGCCTTGTTGGCTTCCTACACTCTTCAGTGGGAGCAACACCCATCTCAAAGAGTCTGTCCATTCACCTCTGGTGACAGATAGCACAAGAACCTCCTGGGGTGATGGAGTAATTTACTCCCTAGAATGAAGGGCCATGCTTTGAGACTCATTTCCCAGCTGTTTGTGGTCACTGGGAAGAAAGTGGACGATCAGAACTCATGTGGGTAGGACGATCAGAACTCTGGAGAGCTGGCTTAGGGGTTAAGAGTTCTTAATACTGAGGACCCAAGTTTGATTCCCAGCACCTACCCATGTCAGGCAGCTCATAAGTATCTGTAACTCCAGTTCTAAGGGACCTACACCTTCTTCTGGCTTCCCCTGGCATCTGCAAACACACACAAACACACACTTAAAAAAAAAAAAAACAAAAAAAAACAAAAAACACCTCATCTGGGGAATGCTCAAGGTCTTGCCTCCTCTCTCCTAACTCTCCACTAATATCCATTCTAAAACAAAATGTATCTCAGTGTTAGCATTCTTGCCTAGCATGCTCAAGGCCATGCTCAAATCCCTACTACAAGAAAGAGAAAACAAAAGCTCCAAAGCAAAACAAGGTGTTTCTTACACAAATATACCTTCAGTATCAAGTCTCCCATCGCTGTTCTTAAATATTTGTACTCAAACCAAACTGCTTCCATTCATTTGTAAGCTAGACAGCCTGGAGTTTGCCCAGAGGGAGCCACCTCCAGACTTCTTGATCTGTTGGGGGACTCTCGAGAACTTTACCAAGCATCTAAAGACACCAGAAGATGGGGAAACAGGCTTGTGTATTAGCTTCCCACTTAATACTCTTCTGATAGTCACCCCAGTCCAGACTTACACAGTGTTTGTATGAGTGAGGAGTTGGGGGCCCACTTCCCTCTTTGTTACACCCAGTGTGTACTCTGTTGGTAATTACTGAGAAACTGACATTTGAATTTATGGCCCCTTCAGGCCTCACATTTTTCCACCTTGCATTCTAGACATTTAATTGCTTTTTGGCATTTGGAACAGAGAGAGAGAGAAAATTAGAGGTTGCTGCTCGCTTTGCAGTGTTTCCATCCTCGTAGCTGTGTGTTTATAGTCGATTAGTTAAAAACTTCCTGCTTGTAAAAACATGTGATTGGAAGGGGTAAACTTTGTTCAAACGGTGTTTCGGGGGTGAAGGGTGAGTTTTAACAAAGCAGTTGTTCCTCGGTTTATTACTTGGGTTAACTTAATGTTTATTAGTCCTTATCCTCAGTGATAATACACAGCATTGTTTGGATCATTTCCATTGTTTCTAACTAGATGTTGAAAGTGGTCTTGTCGCTTAATTTGCTACATGTTTTATTCTTAAGAATTTTTGGTGGGTCTTCCTCTTGTTAATAAAGTTTCCAGTAGTTTTCATGAAACTATTGTAACTTGATGTCTCACTAACATTCTTGTGGCTGCAGGTGAGGGCCACGTTGGAGAAAGTGAGGATGCGAATGTATGGAGACTACGATGAGATGAGGCAGAAGATACGCCAGCTCACCCAGGACCTGTCGGTAAGTCCACCTGTCGGTAAGTCCATGCCCTGTGGCTGTGAGAGGATAGCAGGGCTTGGGACTTGTGTCCAGTGGCCTGGAGCTGTTTAAGTAGCTCACGTTTCTTATGAGTAGAGTCATATTTTAAATGAGAGGACTTTTTTTTTTTGAGTCACAGATTGAACTTTATTATCCAAGGGAGAGTGTCTAATAATCTTCCTTTTAGATGCATTACAGAATACACACTCTTCCCTGCTCAGCCCCTACCCAGATCGGTTATAGTTAATGGCCTACTGAAAAGATGTTTACTTTTTTTTTGAAAGATGAAGTCTTCTGCAGTCCAGAGTAGGCTCAACCTTGCATGAAGTTGAACTCCTCATTCTGTTTCTACCTCCCCAGTGAAGGGATTATAAGGTGTGCACCACCATGCCTGGCTTATAGGGTGACGAGGCTCAAGCCAAGGCCTTGTACATGCTCTACCGTCCAAGTCACAGTCCCAGCCCTCACATTTCATTCCTAAGGATTTGTTCTGCAGATAAGCTGCCCTAGTTGCAAAAGGACATGGGGATGAATTAATTATTTTTAGCATCACTTGAAATAGTTTAAAAAAGTATGATCTCTCTTTCCTGGCCAGCTCTTTACTAAGCTAGCTCTCTGGCCCCAGATGTTGATTTTTAATCTATAGTTTTACTGTAAACATTACTGAAGCAGATGTGCCTGCTCTCAGAAAATTTCCCCCTCCCTAGAGTCTGTGGGGTATGGGTTGGTCTTGAGTGACTGTCTTCCTCTCTCCAGGTTTCTCAAGCTCAGCAGGACTACCTAGATAGTCACATCCAAGCACAGTCGTCAGCCCTGGACAGCTTCAATGCCATGAACTCGGCGTTGGCGTCTGACTCTGTTGGCCTGCAGGTATCTCTGCTTGCCCTTAGCTGGGAACCTTCTCTTTATAGGGCAGCTTTATAGAGGCCTATTTGCAGAAAAGTACAGAATGTCCCATGGTCCTTTAACCACAGGCTTGGCAAATGCAGTTTCTGAAAGGTGGGGAGGAAGTCGGAGGAAACGCTTCCAACAGGCACCTGTGTCAATGGGTTTCAGATTCAGCTCTGGAATGGAAACATCTCCTGCTTTCTAGGTACCTAAGTGGTCCCCTGTGTTTACACAACACAGCAGCTTCTTCTAGCTCCAGTGCTTCAGGAAGTTCCACTTGGTGACAGAAAAAGACACATTTACCCAAAGACACAATGCAACCTGTGGTGGGAAGTAGCTCTCCCAGGAAACACTTTTAGATTTAGGGATGATTTTATGTAGAGAGAGTTATGTCTAGAGAACGAAGACTTTCTCAATAGACAGACATTCTTAATTAAGACCTACTACCAGAGATTGGCTCTGAGCAATTACAGAGCTTTCAGTGTGTACTCTTCCAGTTGAGAGATTTCCTGCCTAGCGTGCAAGTTCATTTGAAGATGTTCAGAGCAAGCCCTTGGTCTTACTTTCCAACTTCACAATCAGTTCTGCCATCCTCCGAGTTTACCTGGCTTATCTTTTAATGTCTTCCTAAGCATTCTGCCCACTCATTTCTAATCCTTTCTGGCCCTGTGTAAATAGTTTTGTGGATGAGCGTACTGGGCTCCTCCATTTCCCATAGAAATTAGTATTCACCAGCCATAGTTGACCAAGCCTAGAGGCAACAAAGCTCGGCCAGCTTCCAGCAGTGGGTGGGGCGGGGCTCTGTTTGGGTCTGTCTGGGATGCCCATTTCTGGTTGGGCTGCAGTCCCAGGCTTTTCCTGGCTCCCTTTTGTGTATGCCAGCTTCTCCTTGGCCTCAGGCCGAGACCCTGGCTCATTCGGGAGCCCTTTGTTCCCTTCCTCCTATCTTGGAAGGGGGACTGCCAACACCCTCTTTCCTTCCCTCTTGGAAACCATTTCACTGCCCAGCCTACCAGAGAGGGCTTTGCCGAACCTAAGTGTAGACCTGCTTGTGTCTGCACTATGTCTCTGGGTTTTTCTTCCCAGAAAAAAACAGTGTGTTTTTAGGCAAATTCTTCTCATGTGATATTTAGTTGACAATCTAGGCATTTTACCTCATAGGTCACTTATTAGATTAGGGTTATCCTTAACCCAAGGATCTGTAGTCTCTGAATCCTGGACTGCCAACAGACCCATGCAACTAGAAGATGATACCTTTGGTCATATCTGAAGGCCATTCATTGGCTTCTTACTTGTGCAAGCTCCCAGACTCTTCCATGTGTCCCTTCTACTCATGTTTGTCATTATTGACAGAGACCAGACTCTTGGCTTCTTTCCTTAGAAAGGCAGAGCTAGTTGGGCTCTAAATCCTGACTTGTGGGGATAAACTGAGGCCAGCAGAGACCCATGACATGAAGTGTCTAGCTAGTGGCAGTGACAGGATCAGACACATCTGGTCTCCTGGTCACCACTAAGTATTTGTGCATCCATTTTCTCCCAGAAGGACTTGGACATTAGGCTAGACGTCTTCTGCAGCTCCTGGAATCTTACGGTGGCTTCCATGTTTCCTTTGGTAACTTTTCACCTCCAGTGACAGTTTCTGAAGTGATTCAAGTGGGCTTAGATATATTGTTGTCCAGTGAGGAGGGGTCATGTTGTCCAGTGAGGAGACCAGTCATTCATCAAAGACAGAGGAGATAGACATGCCATTTTGTAGATGGACTTTCTCTGTCTAGTCAGCTCTGTCTCACAGCTAGCTCCCAGATAACCACACAGACTTACTAATTATAAATGCTCAGCCGATAGCTTAAGCTTGTTACTAACTAGCTTTTACAACTTAAATGAACCCTTATTTCTTATCTGCATTCTACCCTGTGGTGCTACCTTTTTTCATCATGGCATGTTCATCTCCTGCTTCCTCTGCATCTGGTGGGTGACTGCCTTTCTTCCCTGCACCCCCCCAACACACACACATCCTGCCTAACCTCTACATGCCTAGCTATTGGCCAGCCAGCTCTTTTATTAAACTAACCAGAAGGCACCTTGGCAAAGATGCATCTTCACAGTGTACAAAAAGATTGTTCCACAACACCACTTGGCACCAGGTTCTGGGTGTTGCAACCCGAAGTTGCAGATAATGTCCACACCCCAGTGTCCAGTGTGCAGAGCTCAGGAATTATGGGAATTATTTCTCTCTAATTAGATAGAAGCAGAGGCAGCAAACATAAAGCATTATTAATTTAATTAGTTCTGCCCACACAAGTTACCACGCCCATGCTGTGCGGAGGGTGTTGGGATTGAAACACTTCACAGACCACCATGAGAAATTAAGAGGAAGCTGCTGCCTTTTATTACAGAGAGTAATATACCCAAGCCAGGGGACGGGCTAAGCATAAGAGGAAATCATGCATCACCCACACCTGGGGTCAAGGCACAGGTACTGCACATCAGAAAGTTCTGAGAAAAACCTTGTTTGATCAACCTTGAGAGCACAGGAGTCCTATAGCTGGGTGGGGAGGAAGAGAGCTTAAATTTCCCAACAAGTGTCCTGGAACATCAGACAGCCAGCGGCACTTTTCCTCCTGAGACATGGTTTCTTGTACCTCAAGGTGGATTCAGACTCACTATGTAGCCCAGGATGACCTTGAATTTGATCTTCCTGACTCTACCTGTTAAGTGCTATGATTACAGAACTGAGCCACCACATGTCATGTATGCAGTGCTGGGAGTGGACCCCTGGACTGCTTGCATGCTGGGTTTCCTAGTTTGCTTTCTATTGTCTTGATAAAACATCCTGACCAAAAGCAACCTGGGGAGGAAAGGTTTTATTCGGCTTACACTTCTACATTACTGTTTACCACCAAAAGAAGTCAGGGCAGGAGCTGATTGATGTAGAGGCCATGGAAGAGCACTGCTGCTTACTGGCTAGAAGACTCAGCCTGCTTCCTTATATAACCCAGAACCATCTACCCAGGAGCAGCACAGCCCACAGTGAGCTGTATATCCTCACATCAATTACCGATCAAGAAAAATTCACCACAGGCTTGCCCACAGATGACCTGGCTGTGTCAGGCTGACTAACCACCACACTAGCTAAGCCCTCCACCATCCAAACCACATCCCCAGCCTCCTTAGCAGGCTCTTGGCACTTGTCAGGAAAAGCTGTGAACTTTACCCCTGTTTTATAAAATACTTTGTTTTTATTTCATTGTGGAAATATGAAAAAGATAGGGCAACAACAAAACAGAAACAAATCTCAATTCTGTTATGTAGGGAAAGCTATCATGGGTTTGGATTTATGAATGGGATTGGCCTGTGCTTACTACTTTATACCTGCTCCCCCAGCCATGTGAAATGATAGTATTATGAATATTTTCCCTGAGAAAGATCCCGTTTAATCCATCTTCCCATCCGAGGCAGTGGCAAGTCTGATGGTCCACAGTTGTTGGGGGTTGTACGGCAGGCTGTGGTCTACCAAACCACAGTAGGGCAGGCCTCAGCTGCTGTGGGGATCCCTGGTCTCCAGCGGGGAGCTGCTATAGCATGACTCAGAATGGGATGCTGCTGCTATATGTTCCCACACCACTAGACCTGGGTTTTTAATTCTCACCCAAATAGAAAACCCTTGTGGATGTGACTTTGGAAAACAGCAACATCAAGGATCAAATCAGACATTTGCAGCAGACCTATGAAGCATCCATGGACAAGCTTCGGGAGAAACAGAGGCAGTTAGAGGCTGCCCAAATGGAAAACCAGCTGCTGAAAATGAAGGTAAAGCAATTGGCCTTGCTCCCGCTGACCTCTCTCTCCTCTCCAATTCTCCATCTCCCTCCCCCCATTCTCCTACCCACTGGCATGGTCTGCAGGAGTCAAGGAGGTATCTGTTCACAGTTCCCTGCCTAGAGCTGAGGTGCTGCACAAATATTGGGGGCATGCCTTTCCGCTTCCTAGAAACCTGTGTGACATTGTGGTTATATTATTGGGAAGGCCAGTGGTACGTTTCCTGGCTTTGGAGGGCACTCCTTTCACGGTGTGAATGCTCTTTGAAGTCTCAAGGATTTCCCCTGCCCTACACACACACACACACACACACACACACACACACACACACACACACCAGCACCACACCAAATATCTGTGCCTCTTGACCACTGGGCTGTGTGTAGGCCCAAGCTGAACTTCTAAAACTTTGAAAGCCTCAGTGGGCCTTCCCAGTGTTTTCACTGAGGCCTGTGGGGTTTTAAGTTTTTAAAAGCACCTATAACATAATAACCACTTCCTTATGGCATTTTCATACATGTCTTTGTAGTTTGATCATATCCACCCCCTCATTACTCTCTTAACCCCTTCTCATTTATCAGCCTCCTTCCCCCAGCTAGTCCTGTTTATGCTTGTATGTCTTTTTGTATATGGGAGTATAATCAGACTTACTTAAAGGAGTATGTGTGAGAAAATATTTATGGGATCATGACATGAGCAGTTTACCAATGGCTACACCACTGAAAAAAAATCTCTCTCTCCCAGCCACCATCAACTGCCTACAGATGCCCGAGAATGGGCGTGGCCTCAGGAGCCTCACCCCCTTCCAAAACTGTGGTTTTCAAGTTGTGTTCTGTGCAGCCTTAAGCTATTCTGTGGGCCATGCATACTTTATTGCCTAAGCCAGAGAATGCTAGTGAAGAGTGGAGCTGCTAATGATTCAATTAAGAAAACCGTTGGGCAGTGTATCCTTCCCCGTGTCTGCCAAGCTGCACTACAGACTCTCTGTCTGTCATTTCCCTCTGGGGTCCTGCTGTTAGAGCCACAATGGGGTCAGGCTTGGGCAGAATACCTCAGACTGTCTTTGCTTTCCCTTCAAATAAGACAACTCTTTCTGTTTTTATTATTTTTAATTGTGTGTATATGTATGTATCTGAGTGTGGGTTTGTGCACCTGAGTGCAGTGCTCACAGAGGCCAGAAGAGGGCATCAGATCCCTTAGAGCTGGAGTTCAAGGTGATTTGTGAGCCACCTGATATGAGCATTGGGGAGGGAATTCAGGTCCTCTGGAGATCAGAAAGTGCTCTTAACTACTGAGCCATCTCTCCATCCCCAGGTCAGTGGTTCTTTTTTTTTTTTTTTTTTTTTACAGTTTTATACATTCTATTTCTCACTAGGAGTTACTTTGAAAATTAAAAAAAGGTTGTAATGGAAGAAGTCAGAAATTCCTGAATTAAACCTTCATGTACCTGTTCACTCCACAAACACTTATTGAGCTCTTACTGTTTGGGTCTTTCCTGTGTGTTCCCATTTGCTCTGGGGTGGTATGCCACCAGGCATGGCAGGGTAGCCTGGGAATCAAGATCCCTTGTGTCTAGCCTACAGTAGCTGTTTTAGAGACTGGTTCTGACCACTGGAGCTCAAAAGGTTTCTCTCCACTCTCTCTTTTGTTTTATCCTTCAAATTAAAAATGAAAGAGGCTGCAGGGACTCAAGGTGCAGCTGGAATGCAGCATGAACAGGCCCCAGGCAGAGCCCTTTCCATCGCACCTGTGCAGTAGAAACGGAGTGTGGGGTGGACCCACGTTCTGAGCTAATGATAACTTTTGCTCATGAATTTCCATCCTGTGGCTTCTCGGTACCAACACTTACCCAGAGATGAACATTCAAGGGTGTCAAGAGGGACTTGTCACTTCTTTGGAGTAAATAAACTCTAGGCAACTTATTAAGGCCAAAGGGCACCTCCCTTCCCCAGAGGCGAGGTACTCACATGCTCGACATCTCAGACAAGCAGAGGCCTGACAGGAGGGGCAAGGCCACACCCACAGCAGCACTGGGTCAATTGTATGAGGTCCTCACCTAAGACCAGAAAGGAGACACCATTCCTGGAACCCTGCCACAGCCAGCTCCAAAGACTGTCAAACTGGGACTGCTCTGGCTGGCCACTAAGGGCTCCCAGACCAGTGTCCCCACTAGGTCAATACGATTCCAAAGACAACAGTTTGGAATGCACACATGTGGGAAAGGCTTAATGAGGCCTGACTTAGAGACAGTGCAATGGATGGGATTGATTGGACAAGCTATCTTTAAAATAAGCTGTGCATGCATGTGCACATGGGTGCATGTGTATGGATGCACATGTGTACATGTATGGATATAGGTCAGAGGTCAATCTCAAGTATGTAGTTGCTCAGGAGCTGTCCATCTTATCTTTTGAAACACAGTCTCTCACTGGGACCTGGGACTTGCTGTTTATAGCTGACTGGTCAGTGAGATCCAGGGATTGTCTACTTGTCTCTGTCTGCTCAGTGCTGGGAGTTAGAAGTGTGAGCCACTGTGCCTGGCTGTTTTGTTTGTTTGCTTCTTCCTTCCTTCCTCCCTCCCTCCCTCCCTTCCTTCCTCCTTTCCTTCCTTCCTTCCTTTTCCTTTTCTTCCTTTCTTTTTTCTTTTTGCATGGATTCTGGGAAAATTTTACCAACTGAGCCCATCTCCCCAGCCCCAAGAAGTGGCCTTCTGAAGGATTTGCTCTCTGAAACACCTTGTCCCAGTCCTCCTAAATAACTTAGTGTCCAGTGCCATCTTTTACTGGTGTGTGCTCTGTGAGCTGGCTCTCTCTCTCTCTCTCTCTCTCTCTCTCTCTCTCTCTCTCTCTCTCTGTCTCCCCCCCATCCTCCTGCGTGCCTCTTCTGTCTACTGCAGATCAGACCCCCGAGAGTCATGCTCTGCCCTTGGTGTGTAGATATGCTAGAGGGGCCAGGTACCGTCTGCAGTTCTGCAATGAGTCTCTTTGCAGGTGGAGTCTTCTCAAGAAGCCAACGCTGAGGTGATGCGGGAGATGACGAGGAAGCTGTACAGTCAGTATGAGGAGAAACTGCAGGAGGCACAACGCAAGCACAGTGCAGAGAAGGAGGCACTCCTGGTGCGTGTGTGCGGCTCAGAATAGAATACACGGGATGTGGCTGGCAGGGTTAATAGGAAGGTTTGGTTCAAAGGGCATCATGAGGCTGGATGTGAAGAGGAATCAAGGGAGTCATTCATTCATTCATCATCTATTTCACATGTGTCACTGTGTAGACAGGTGTCCTTGCTCATGCGTGCACTTATAGAGGGGAGAGATTGATGTTGATAGCGTGCCTCTGCCATTCTCCACCTTCTTTATTCTTTATTTATTTTGAAACAGAATCTTTCCTTGAACCTGGAGCTTGTCATTTAGTCTAGGCTGCTGGCCAGCAATTTTCCAGGATACCCAACCCCTGTGGCCCTGGGTTAGCCTTCACAGTGCTGGAGTCATAGGCATGCACTGTCATGCCCAGCTTTTACTTGCATGCTAGGGATGTGAACTCAGGTCCTCATGCTTGCACAGCAAACTCTTCACCCACTGAGCTAGCTCCCAGGCCCAGGGGATTTATTTGATCGTTCATTCACTCGAATTTTCCTCCTGCTGAGTAAATCATTGTCTCTGTGTCAAAATACATATTTCTCCAGCCAGTAGGACCATTCACCCACATCCAAGTAGATCCCAGGCTTGTCTGTTTACTCTGTACCACTTTCTGAAACCTCCCATGTCCCCATCCTGGATTATACCATGCCCCTAGCCTTGGAAACGCCACCCTTTCCATCCAGAGGTTTGCCATTCTCGAAGCTAGAAGTGACTTTTGTTCTCAGAAAGCCATCACACACACACACACACACACACACACACACACACACACACACACTGGCTGTGGGATTGGGCTGTGCCTCTGTCTAGTGTCTAGAGGTGGGCTCACATCCTGACCTCTCTAGGAGGGCCCATGTTCTTTGAAGGATTCTGTCTGTGTCTGGTTTTTCTGTGTCATTGGAGGCTTAATCAATGCACCAGATGTTTGGTTTGTTTCCTTAAGAGTAAGTTTGTGCATTGCATTGTGGGAGGAAGAGCTGGAATTTCCTCATTCTGCCTCAGCTGAATGTTGGCCCACATAGTGACACTCTGAGCATTTGTGCAATGGTATTTAGGTCTTCACAAGCTATTTTGGTTTTCTTCTTTTTTCACACCTTTGGAACATAAGGTGTTTTAGGCTTTTAGGAGAAAGCCACACAAGGGACCCATAAATGCTCAGCAGGTAAAGCTGCTCTGCAGGTAAAGATGCTGAGCTCATCCCGAAGCCCACATGGTGGATGGAGAGAACAGACATTTGCAGGCTATCCTCTCATCTCCACACATCTGACCTCCACACATGTACCCTGGCACCGGGATCCCCCATCCACAAAAGAAAATAAACTCTTAAAGTTAAAGAAGACTATCTACACAACGTGCTTTGTTCAGAGGTGAAACCAGACTCATGGCAGTTGAGTTCACTCTGTGTGAGAAACATGGGCCCCAGGGTCATGCTTTCACAGGGAGATCGTGACCCAGTGAGGCACTGTGTGGACTTAGGTGAGTCACCTGGGTGGCCTGCTGAGGAGAGTGTGTGCCTATTGCAGGAAGAAACCAACAGCTTTCTGAAAGCCATCGAAGAGGCCAATAAAAAAATGGAGGCAGCTGAGCTCAGCCTGGAGGAGAAAGACCAGAGGATCGGGGAGCTGGACAGGCTGATTGAGCGAATGGAGAAGGTAACAGATGCAGCCTAGGCCTGCTGTCCCCTGCTGCCACCTCTGCCTAGTCCTCCTAGTCCCACAGTTCCCTTGAAGACCTGCCTAGAGTCAGGAACCTCAGTACTGACTCCTGCCAGCCCCTAGTTTTCAATGCAACACATCCTGTAACACAGAAGGAAGCCGAACAACGTTCTTGTCTTCCTCTCTGGTAACTGTTTCTGTTGTTTGTAGTCCTGGCAGTCGAACCCACAGCCTTGTGCATGTGTTAGGCAAACCCCCAGCCCAGCCAATCAAAATTGTTTTGATATGTTTAAAAACATGTCACCTCTAAAATCCTTTCTGCAGATTAATATTGCAGCAACTAGCTTTGTGGGTTCTCTAGACATGCTTGCCACTTAATGATGAGGCAATATGCCTGCAGGCTCCCTCGGCGCTCCACCCCTCGTCTCTGGGCCAGGTGTCTGGGACAGGTTGACTTTTCCATGACATGCCTGGGACCTGAATGAGATGGGGAGGCAAATGTCTGTGTGTGGTAAACAAAGGGGGGTGGGGGCTTCCAGAGTTGGCAAGCCAGACTTGGGCAGGTGTACAGAAATGAGGCAGGAAGTGGAAGAGAAAAGACAGGAAGGGAGGAGAGGAAGAGAAAGCATGGTGACATTGAGCAGCTGACGGCTGACTTCTGGAGTTGAAGGCCAAAGCTGGCTCTAGTTTCTGGAAAACAGCTCTCTAGTTACACTGAAGTTGCAGATAGCACTGGGCCCACCGTGGACGTGATGTCATTAGCGCCCAGTGCCATTCTCTGCAGGCTGGGAAACCCCTGACCTGGTGATGGGGCACGGTTGGTCTAGGCTTCAGATAAATCTAAGGATGGGCCTTTGACCTCTCCTTAATGGCTTGCCCCCCAGGCCTTCGCACCTCTGATGAGGGTGGGTACAGGACCCTTTCCCACTCATGCCCGTGTCCCCACCCCCACCCTGAAGACAGAATCCCACCATTCAGGTTTGGAGTCCATGTAACTGGTACAGGTGTTTTGGGTAGAGTTGCCCAGAGTGTAAGTGAGACACAGCCCTTCTCAGAGGAGCTCTCAAAGCACCACCCCACTCCCCTGCCTTAGCCAACAGGGCTTGGCAAATGTGTTTTCAGGGATTTTGCTATATTAATATCTATAATGTATGTCTACTACCATTCCAGAGATGACAAGCACTGTGCCTTTATTAACATTTTCCTGACTTTTCTTTTCAAAGAAGCACTTGTAAAAATTCTTACTCTTGCCGGGCATTGGTGGCACACACCTTTAATCCCAGCGCTCAGGAGGCAGAGGCAGGCAGATCTCTGTGAGTTCAAAGCCAGCCTGCTTTACAGAGCTAGTTCCTGGACAGGGTCCAAAGCAATACAGAGAAACCCTGTCTCAAAAAACAAAACAAACAAACAAACAAACAAAACCCCAAAATTCTTACTGTTTTGGATAAACTTAAATTTATACATATATATTTATACATTTAGCAAAGTGTGTGAAGCATATAGTTTGACACACCTATGTTTCTTATTGCTACTGAAATACATTGCTGAAAAGTCAGTTTCTGTCTTTCTGTCTGAAAGTAGGAAGTCCCAGATTAAAAATGTTGGCAGGTTTTGGGGAGTTCTAAAAGAAAGTCTATTTTCTTGCCCTGGGTACTACCTGTACTACTTAGCTTGTGGCCCATACCCTGGCATCAGAGTCAGCCGTGTAATATCTTCCTAGCACCCCCTGGCTTTGACTCTACTCCCTCCTCTAATAACTCTACCCATGGAACTCTTCAGATCATTAACCATGCCGCAAAGTTCCCTTTTCTGTGTGAGATGGTGTGTTTATATGGGACCGGATCTTAACTTCTTTGTGTGTGTGGGAACCATTGTTCTGGCCATAATGGCAGCAATATATCCTTTAAAAGTGACTACCCCTGTGTAAACATGACTGGGTTGATCCATAGGAAATGGCCAGAATTTCAGAACCTCTTTGCAGGTAATTTTGAAATCAGGAATTTTATAATGCCACAGGCCACTGATTTATGACATGGATTATCATTGGTTAGAAATATAAATTTTCAAGCTAGGCAGTGGTGGCACACACCTTTAATCCCAGCACTTAGGAGGCAGAGGCAGGTGGTTCAAGGCTAGCCTGGTCTACAGAGTGAGTTCCAGACAAACCAGAATTATACAGAGAGACCTTGTCTCAAAAGAAAGGAAGGAAGGAACGAAGGAATAAATGAAATATAAATATTTATGAGACATGTGAGCCTGGGCTGGTGCTCATGTGATTTGATTAGAGTGTTTTATTTAATCCATAAGTATTTGCATGCATTGGGCCCCTTTGAATTTCGAGTTCTGGGCTAGAGGATGTGTGAAACCCAGGGAATGATGTGGACACACACTGGGACAAACCTGAGCTGGGTGTGTCTGCTGTTCATCTTCTGTCTGGCTCCATCAGGATCTATTTTATCATGTCTGTTTTAGGAACGCCATCAACTCCAGCTCCAGCTCCTTGAGCATGAAACAGAAATGTCAGGGGAGATTGCGGATTCTGATAAGGACAGGTGAGGCAAGCTGGCCTTGGGCTTGTAGCAACTCAGGTGGACACACACATTGGTTTATGTGTGTGTGTGTGTTGTATGCACATGTGTGTGTTCATGCACACAGAGGTCAGAGGAAGCTGGTGTCTAGCTCATACCACTTTCTACCTTATTCCCATTATCTAGGGTCTCTCGATGAACCTGGAGCTAGGCTGGAAGCCAGCAAGTCCCCAGTCATCCTTCTGTCTCCCCTCCTTCAACACCATACTCCACAGCTACGCTCAACTTTTTACATGGGTATTGGGGATTTGAACTCAGGTCTTCATGCTTGCCCAATAAGTCCTCTTACCCACTGAGCCATCTCCCCAGCCCCATGTGCCCTATTGTGACTAGCTCATTGGACTCTTATATTTTCATTCACATGGTCCTCACTCAGTACTGACCTATGTACCTGAGAACACCCAGGGTGGATCCAGCTCCTTCAGGAGCTATAAGAGTCACATCTCACTGCCCAAGAACACATCAAAGATGGCCACAAATGCAGATGCTCAGTCTGTGTGTGCTGGTGACCCGAGCTCTCCAGGATGCATCTTGTTAATGAGATATCTCATCAGCTGGGACTGATACCATTTGTCCTGGAAATTAATTTTGAAGTGTTGCTCGTTTCCAAGCCTTCCATTGCCCTTTGGCCATGAACTTGTGAAACTCTGGATGGAAAATACAGGAACCATCCATGGTCTTTTCTGGAAATCGAAAGGCAGAGAGGAAGAAAAGCAAAGCTGGGTCAATGAGAGAACTTGGGCAAGTTACCTGCCCCCACCCCCAACCCCTAACTGTCGGATGGAAACTCTTTTTCTAAGTGAGATTGTTGAATAGATACCTAGCCCTTTGGTTCACATTGTGAGAGCACTTTGACCTACTGCCTGCTGCATAGTACGTGCTGGGGGAAAAAATCTGTTTTCCTCAATTAAAAACAACAACTGTGTTTATTTATTTATTATTATAAATAAATAAATATGCTTTACAGATGGTTCATGGCATGCATGTGGAGGCCAGAAGACAACTCTCAGGAATTAATTATTTCTTTTCCATCATTATGGGTCATAGGGGGAATCAAACTCAGATCATCAGGCTTAGCCGCAGCTGCTGAGGCATCTCATTCTCCCTTCGCCTGTAACTTGAGAGTTTCCAAAGTTGTAGGGGTTTCTACTTTGGTGCTAACGAGGGACCTGGCGTTGCTGGGAAGTGGGACAGGGACATTGAACACCTATTCCAGTTCTGCTCTCATGACACACAGAACACAGTCTCCTGCCAGCTCTTTTTGGTGGGTTTGAGCCCGGCAAAGACAGAATAAGGTCTCTAAAAACAGCTCAGAAATGTTCCATGGTGTGGGCAGTGATGCAGCGATGGGCTTTCCGGCTGTGCCTTGTTTGTTCAGTAAGCGATGGACACAACAGTGTTGGTTGTAGGCTTTCCTAGACCCACCCTTGATTTCAGGGGCTTCACTGGCTTCTTAGACTCCCCTTCTCTGTTCCCTATTTAAAGCCACTTGACTGCATGTCCCAGGCTGTGTTAACCCCAAGCAGAAATCCTCTCACACCTGTCAGTGGAGAAAAAACTCATTCTCCCCTAGGGAAGTACAGAATTGTCACTATACAGAGTGAAACTCAAGGAGGGGACCTGAAGGACATGTGTACTCTTACTGGGCTGATATTGACTCTAAGTTGATGCCTAGAGTTCACGGGAGAGGAGCGTGTGGCTTGAGTTTGAGTTTTGTTTTTGCAATGCTTCTACAGTGCTGTGACAGTCTCTGCTGCTGTATCTGTTCTGAGTCGGGGCTCATAGCTCTCTTTTTCCCTTTAGGTACCAGCAGCTGGAGGAGGCATCAGCCAGCCTCCGAGAGCGGATCAGACACCTGGATGACATGGTGCATTGCCAGCAGAAGAAAGTCAAGCAGATGGTTGAGGAGGTAAGCTCTTGCAGAAGCCTGGGACCCAGGACAGCTTCCCCTAGTGACTTTGCTCAGGCCACTGTCATCACAGCCCAAAGGATCAAAGGGGGTTTTCCTCTAGAACAAAGTGTTGGCCAAGTGTAGTACAGTGCATACACTCTCCAAGGACAGTGTGACCACATGTGAGACCTATAGGTTAAGGGGGAAAAGGTGACAGAAGGTGACCTCAGCTCAGGTTTCTGACCGCCTCATCTCCTGCACCAGCGGCTTGTCCTTTCTGTGTTCCTGGGTTCTGTTCTGCCCCATTCATCCCTTCCCCATGATTCCCTGCTTCCTTCCTCGCTCTTGTTTCTCCGCCATCTTTTCTCTCTTCTACATCTTCCTCTCTTGTGTAACATGAAGTTATATATTTAATCTGCTGGGGTAGTTTATCATTCTATTTTTTTCCTAAATGAGAAGAAAAGCAGGTAGGTTGAACATTTAGTTCTCTAAGAAGAAAACGAAATGGTTTTGCCTTGGCTTGTTGTGGTGTGCCTCCCTTTCTTGTGATACTCAGTAGAAGAAAATCCATGTGTGATTAAAACTGACCACATGTCATTGTAATGTTTCTTACTTTAAAATCTGGTAGAGAAAAATCGCATAGAAAAATCTGATAGAAAAATAACAGCAACAACTGTTGTAAGAATACATATAAGTAAGGGTTATAGGGATATCTAGGGTCTAATTCTTTAGCTTGAAGAATAAAGTCAAATGAATTGAAGTTTAGTTGGCAGAAGAAAACAGGAAAAACTATTTTACTTACAATAATCACTACTTTAAAATATGTTCCATTTTATGAATGCCAGTACATGTGTGTGCTCATGTACAGGTGTGTTTTATGTGTGTATGCATGTGTGTATAGACCAGGAGACAACCTTGCTGTCTTGACTCAGGTACCTCACCTTATTTCTAGAGACTGGCCTGAAGCTTGTCAATAAGATTGGCCAGTAAGCTCCAGGTATCCATTTGTCTCCACTTTCCTGGGGCTGTGATTACAAGTGTATACCACCACATCTACCTGTATCACCACCCCTACCTGTACTGCAACACCTGGCCTGTACTACAACATCTAGTCTATATTACCACATCTGTCATTTTCTGGGATTGAATTCTGACCTTCTTATTTGCACGAAAAGCACATTACCAACTGAGGGTCTCCCCAGCTCTATGACTATTTTTTAATGAATCATTAATATTTAAAGTGTAGCTACTTTCAATAAATTATATACATGACAGATAAAATTAAAAGCATACCTACTTTGGCAGTCTAGGAAACGCCGGGTATTCCCTTGGTAAGGGTAAGGTCAGGGAATTGAGGGTGGGTGGGACACTTTGTTTTATTTTGGTTGTGAGCCTAGCCTCTAACAGCTGAGCTGTTCCCCAGCTCAAAACTTCATTTTATTAGGTCTAGAATAAACATTTACAGCAGATAAAATCTTGTCTCCAAATGAGAAGTTGGCCACACTGTGTTGAGTCTTGTATGGCTGGTACACAAGTGTCCAGGGAGTGGGCAGCAGAAGCTGGGGAGGAGCCAGGCTTCGCCTTCTGAAACTCGGGCACTCATGTGGGAACAACATCAGCTACAGTGATGGATGAGATCTCCTCCCACCCAGTACAGGCAGAAGCGTGTTTGCCAGGGGAAGGTGTCCGTCATCTAGATGGACCTTGGCTGTTGGAGCACACCTCCTCCATCTCTGAGTTTCCCACGTTAAAAGTTGTGGGTACAGGTGATGTCTACATTAGTGTGATTCTAACTGGGGCTACCATTTCTTTTCTCACAGTGGGGAGAGGGGCAGTATTGCTCACATCTAGTCTAGAGAGGCTCTGAGTAAACCGCAGGTTGATTGATTGACTTTTGAGTCAGTTAAATTTTTTGTCTATAAGGAGTTGTGACTGACACCAAAGTCAGAGAAGTGTTTCAAAAAGGCACTTTGAGGTTAAGTTCAGAACTCTGTTTTATATCATATTTCCAGAGGATCTTCTTAATTAAAGAGAGTGAAGGAAAATGCATGCCGTCCCCGCCCCCGCCCCCCCCCACACACATAAGGTTTGGCTCTCAGTATCTGAAGCATTTTGTTCTAGAACCTTCTAAGGACCCCAACATTTTTGTATCTCAAGCCTCATATATAAAATGGCCATATATATATATATGTATGTATGTATGTATGTATGTATGTATATTAATCCTATGTATTTGAAAAAAAATTACTTTTAGTGTGTGTGTGTGTGTGTGTGTGTGTGTGTATACCCTATAAGTTCACTGCTTGTTTAATCCAGCAGAGGGCATCAGAGCCCCTGGAGCTGGAGTGAGCAGCAACAGTACTCTTAAATGCTGGACTGCCTTCCCAATCTCCCTTCTGTGTATTTTAAATTGTTCTGGATTACTTACAATACTGAGTACAGTATAAAATCTGTACATGCTCAGCACAGATGGAATTTTATTTTCTCAAATATTTTTAATCTGAAGGTGGTTGAATCCATGTTGTAGATCCAATGGATACAGAGGAGTGTGTATTCAAATGGGGAAGTGTGCAAACACTGATATCCACACCTTTTATTTCACATTTCCCACACAAGCTTCTCAAATCGAATGCAAAAGACCAGTCCGTGGAGATAACCAGCCCCCATCAGTACAGTACTGTGAGCGCACTAGCGCCACCTACCAGCTGCCTGGGTTGTAACAGTGAAAGGAGATTTTTTTTTTTTTTTTTAAAGTCTGTATTCTGAATTTATGATCTCTAAATCAGGAAGTAAAAATAATCAAGTTTGTCCAGCTCACTGTGCTCATGCCTACAGAAAAAGTAGTTTTTTTTTTTAAATCTTAGTAACGTTTGTTTAAAGTTACAAATGTGGAAGAAGAGTGAAGTGAGCGTGTTCAGAGGAGCCACCAGGCTGGAAAGGACAGGAGCTGGAGGAAGGTTAGGGACCGAGGAGACATGGCCGGGGTGTGGCACTGACTGGGGCCCTAGAGGGTTTGTAGAGGGCCAGGGGTAGGGAGTTGGGGGGGTTGTGGATGTTATTCCGGTGCATGGGCAGGCCACAGCCACTTGGTGGCGCTCTCATTGAGGGAAGCGTTGAGTCCTGTTCAGAATACAGACAGCATTTTAGATACTGGCTGCTTGGAGTAAACAGTTAGCCCCAGATCACAGGTGCATCCCTCAGAAAGTAAGACAGTAAGCCTGGGGCTTGCTAGTGTTACTCCTGGATCCCATGGGATCTACAGGGATAGTTGGTGGAAATCTGCTGAGTTTGGCAATATTCTTTATTATTTCTTGTTTGTGCGTGCATGCCTCTCTGTGTGTGTGTGTGTCTGTGCTGTGTCTGTTACTATGATCTCAGCTTTGTTGTAATATAAAGAGAGTACACACACACACACACACACACACACACACACACACACACACACACACTCAGCTCTCAATTCAAAGGGAGTAAGAGATAGTTCATTCTGGAGCCAGATATGAATTGAATGAGCATACCTGGACACATGTGTTTAGGGTACTCCAAATGTCACATTCCAATGTGGTTAACAGTTTTGTGATCTTTATAGTTACAGAACTAAAGGAAGTCATAAATCAAGGCATTTCTCAAGTACATTGTTAGGAGCATCGGGCAATAGCTCTCAGGTGTGGTCTGATGACACCCTTAGCTGTTGAAAGCTAATGGTCTGTTAGTTAATAGATTGCAGAAGGTTTCACGTGGTAGTCACAGGGATATTAGGTCAGACACAGCTGGGCAATTAATAATAATAGCCTAAGATAATTTGATTCTGGATCTGCAACATTCCTACTCTCCACAATCAGGGAGCTCTCAAGCCTTGTAGAACCTTTAGCACAGGTGTGGCTCTTTCTGAGCATTTCAGGTCTCTGTAACAAAATCAACAAAGCCACAACTCAGTCACCCCAGGTCACTTAGGCCTTATTTTGAAAACTACTGACTGAATTAGTTACCGTGGAATGCTGAATTCCCACTTCAGTGGAGAAGTGTATTTTTATCTTTCAACACCTGGTACCCAGAGGGAGAGGCACCTTTGAACTCGTCTAGGGGCAACCTGTGGGTGCAGCCTCTACCAGGGATGTTTCCCCTCTTTCCCTTGAAGTCCCAAAGCTTGTCTAAGTCACAGCTTCACCGTCCCCAAGGCTGGGACTCCTTGGTGATGTCTCCTGCCATTTTTTATTTATTATTATTATTTTTTGGTCCTATTTTGTTGATAACAGCTTTGAAGAAAGTGTCAGTGTATGACCTTATTTATCAGCCCCAAACATCCAGCTGTCATTACCAAGTCTCTTAAAAACCTTTGTGTTAAGCAATATATTTTCCCTACCTCAGTAGAATATCTTTTTGTCTGTTTGTTTTGTTTTTGAGACAGAGTTTCTCTGTGTAACTCTGGCTGTCCTGGAGCTTGAGATCCGCCTGCCTCTGCCTCCCGAGTGCTTGGAGTAAAGGTGTGTGCCACCACCGGCTGACATGAATATCACTTTTAAGAGCAGCCATGAAAGTAACAGCTTCTGCTGTCAAGCGCTTCTGCTCTGGAGTAGTAAGATCTTGCACCGTGTGAGAAGGCGAGTGTATGCTCCTTAGTTGCTTCCAGGGTGACTATTAAGCAGCATCTTTTCATTTTATTGCTCACCCTTTTTTATGATGACGCTTTTGGCCTGTGTATGTGCATGTGCTTGCATGTGTACGAGCACATGTGTGCATGTGGAGGCCAGAGGTTGGTGCCAGTTGTCTTTCTGGCTCACCCTCTTCACTTTATTTACTAAGGCATAGTCTGCCACTGACCCCGGGGCTCACTGATACAGCTCATCTAGCTAGCCAGCCTGCCCAGGGAGCCCCTGCCTCCACTTCCCAGTCATTAGGATTACAGGCAGCCACAACACCCACCTTACTTTTTATGGGGAGTCTGGGGATCCGAACTTAGGTCCTTACACTTGTGCAGCAAGTGCTCTATCCACTGAGCCCTCTCCCTAACCCCCCCCCCCACACACACACAAAGTAGCTGTTTGGTTAAAGTGAGAAGATAGAAAAAATGTTCCCTTTTCTGCTTCTCTACTGGGGTCACCTGGAAGGCCTTAGAAAACCTCCAAAGCTGGCAGCTACTGGTGGGAGCAGGCTGGGTTTTGGTGTCTTGTGAGTGAGTGAGTCAGTGAGTCAGTGAGAGAAAGAGAGAGACATAGAGACAGAGACACAGAGAGAAGTACATAGCAGACTGGCTTTCCTTGTAGAGTGCCATGTTGCAGACTGGCTTTCCTTGTAGAGTGCCATGTTGCAGACTGGCTTTCCTTGTAGAGTGTCATGTTGCAGACTGGCTTTCCTTGTAGAGTGCCATGTTGCAGACTGGCTTTCCTTGTAGAGTGCCATGTTGCAGACTGGCTTTCCTTGTAGAGTGCCATGTTTCAGACTGTAAGGGCAGTGTCATAGAAGAGCCCAGGAAATAGCGACCAGGGACAAGAGCATGGAACTTGAGAAGTGGCCCATCTCTCCTGCTAGCCTGAGGTTCTGGGCCCTGGAAGAGCTTTGTGGCAGCATGATAATATGCATTAGTGGCTGTTGGCATCCACAGTGTAGGAATGCCCTATGGGTGACTGGATTTCATCCAGGTTCACAGGTGTGTCCAACATTTTGGCATGGCAGCACACATTTTCATCTACAAGTGCATATTCAAGAACCAGAAAGAAAACCCCATCCTGTATTAAGTAAATGTATGGTTGGTTTTGTGCTGAGCCACATTTGTAGCTGTTGTCATGCTTCATGAGACCTGTGGGTTGTGGGTGGATCTGCCCGGAAGGCTTTGCCAGTGGACAACCAAATGCAGTGGCTTTATTAGCAGGGGCTGCCTTTCACATGAAAGCCAAATCAGGACATCTTTGCAATGCCCTCGAAATGCCTTTGGAAGTCCCACCTCATCACCTTTGACCTTTCGTAGAGTGCCATGGCCTTAGGGAGACAAGTCCCCCCAGGAGGGCAGCTAGAGAATGACTTGCCTGAGATTGAAGGGGTGAGCTCCTGGCTTGTTGATGAGTTGGCAGAGCAGTTTCCTATCTGTCCACGTGAGGTTTCTGAACTGACCCCCTGCGGACCCCGAGTCCACACACAACTCCTGCAGTCAGAGATCTTTATAGACATAGTGTGAGTAGTGGCCCAGAAGATACCCATAAACTTGACTTTTAGAATTGGGCAGACCTGTGTGTACCAGTTGTAGGACTTTGGAAATGGGTGCATTTCCCTCTCTGTAAAATAGAATTCGTAAGAATGTCTGCCTGAGAGGGACCTGTGGGCTCAGATGAAATGAGATTACATAGATCACTTATTCATTGGAACAACACGGAAAATGTCTAACATATCCTAGCTACTACTGATATTACTGCTCTCAGTAAATGGTTTCTTGTGATACAGACCCACAGTAGAGGTAAGTGTTCAGAGTGTCTGGTTTATTGCTTCCCCCATGCTCAGGGCTGACCTTCTTCTCTGTGGGAGTCTTGGGAACCAAACTGAAGCTTTGGGCAGGGCATGCCTTTCTTCTTCTCAGTGCTGTGTGCCACTCTATAGCTTAGCCATCAAACTACTTCTTTATTTTCTTTAGGGGCAGGGATAGGGTCTCATGTTGTCCAGGCTAGCCTCAAAATCACTATGTAGTCAAGGATGAGGATGACCTTAACCTATGGATCCTCCTGCCTTCACCCCCCCCCCCAAGGATTACAAGTGTGTGTCACTATGCCTAGTTTATCTACTGCTGGGTATTGAACCCATGGTCTCATGCATGCCAGGAAAGCTCTCGGCCAACCGAGCTATATCCCTCATCAGGTTCTTGAGTAGAACAGTTACATTTTCTGTCTCAAAGATCTTTCATTTTATGCGGTTCAGCTATTTGCTGGCACACAATTCATTTCAAAACTGTTTTGTGATGTGCTGAGATGTGCAACACAAATGGGTGCTTTGGGGAAATGCCCTGTGTCCCCAGTCCTCCCATAGCTGGTAATTAGGTGTATGGGGGTCAGGGAAGGAGCCATGGCCCTGAAACCCCCAACCCTAACCATTCAATTGAACTGTCCCCAGATCATGTCGCACGAACTCTTCTCCACATTTAGTCTCCGGCTTTTTGGAAGATGATAAGATGTAGCCTGCTCTGGGTAGAAGCAGAGGTGAACACGTCTTACTGGGTGTGATTAGAAGAATACTTGTACACTCTTCGGGGAAGAGGTGGTGTTTATCTGTGCCGAGCCTGAAGCAAGCAGGAAAGATATGCTATCCAAAGAATACCTTGGCCCTGTGGGGCCCTCATTTGTGAAAACACTGCCAGACAGTAGCCTCAACACATACAATCTCAAACAACAGCTCAAAGAGACCCCAGAGATACACAGGTTATTTCTTTTTAGAAACTTGGGTTCCTAGACATCAAAGCAAGAACCCACCGAAAAAGACTGTTAAAAATAATTCGTTAAGTGCCAGGTGGAAAAGCCTCAGAAGATGCCCACTGAGGAGAAGGGAAGAGAGGCGAAGCATGTCAGCGCTCTGGGAAGGAGGCACACCTCCCCGGATCACACTCCCGAAAATGCATATCGGGCCAAATGTCCTGGCAGTTTGGTCATATTTGTTACATGGCGCCCCTCATCTTTGGAGGTGACCCTCTGGATGTCCTTTCTGAATTACTGTCTACAGTCATTGTCAGTTAATGTCTCTCTTTTCTTGTTTAAGGAAAGTTTTGTTTGCTTCTGTCCTTCTGGGCATCTTACCTAAATAGACATGGTTCAGCCAGCTTCAGGACAAGCAGGAGTGTGCCCCATGAAAAGAGAAATATTTCTAGATAAGATGTATGAGAGCAAGATGAAGGAAGCATGCTTTGTTTGTGGTCTTATCTTCATAGAGGCCTTTTCATCAGAATGTGGCAAGGGTTGATGGGAGCTAGTAAGTGGTATGGCGGCAGTTTTAGTTAAGGGTGATGTGAGCCTATGTACCTATGTAAGCCAGTAGACTGTGGTGATGGAGGGGTATCCCTCTGACCATGGCATTTCTATGAGCTTTTTTGTTTTTTAATAGGAAATTGTTGGCCAGGGGCTGCTGCTGTCTTGTCAGAGTTTGCCCTTGTTCTTTCCTATTGGTGATCTTGTCAATCCCAGTTTAGGCTGGCATGGAGGGGAAGGAAGCAGACGGGACAATCCCACACCTGAAAGGAGCTTTTGGTGACATGAACCTGGGTGTGGGATTCTGTTTAAGGCTGGACCCCACATAGTCTGTAGAGGTTTGTGGAAAGCTGGAGTCAGAGTCAAAAGTCACTCATCCCCTCATGACCTGCGCTATTCCTATGGAATCAGTCTCTGGCATTTCTTCTGGAACAAGTCATTATCCAGGCTCAGGAGGTGAGCTCACAGGATCTAAGAATGGCTTTAAACTTTAAAGTAGTAGTGTTGGGGTGAATCTCTTTTCCTGCGTGGCATGGTATGCTTTTGTCTGTTTGAAGTTTCTCCTCTCTTGGGCTATGTAAGGTCAGTCTCTAGAAGCCAGAGATGTCTTGTTCTGTGGAGAAGATGATGGGGTGCCCAGAGTGTAAACACCACTCTCCTTGTGTATCCTGAATGATGCGCTTTCCTCTTGTCCTTATCCTGGTTGTGGGCTAATTGGTGATCTTTGATCTGGAGTCTTTGGCTTCAATTTAACAATCCTGTGTCTTAGTTCTGTCTTCCTACCTAGATTAGCATGGTATCAAGTTGACTTAAATTGCTACCAAACCTGACTCATGTTCAAATCCTTAGTCACCCTGTATCCCCTGGCTCTTATTTGTACCCTTTGCTTGGACTCCCAAGGCTGTATCTTGTCTCTTAGCCGCTCTCCACCCCACCCAAAGGAGGTTCTGCTCAACTTGGCAGGATTTATTTATAGCCAGTGGAAATGTTGTCATTTCAGATTCTAGTGGTTAATATAGTGTAGTTACTTCTTTATTTTAATTAAAATCTTAATACTCTGTCTAAAATATGAAATTTTTAGAGGTATCACAAAGAATACAGTTGGGTCAGCCTTTCTTCCGTGTGTATTCCAGGAAAAAGCAATCACAAGAGCGAAGGCAGGGTCATGGTACATTTAGTACATCATCTTTGTCAGCCTGGAGGATGCTCACTGTGGCCTGGGAGGTGATACGGTGTCCTCAGCTGGCTGGCCAGGCTTCTCCTATGTGAACTAATGCTCATTTCCTTTACTGAGTTTTTTAAATTAAATCCTTTATCTTCTCACCTGATAATTCATGTTGCTGGCATGGATCATTTATTGAAAAAATACTTGTGATGTTCTCATCTTCCAGTCAGTGGCATTTGTTTGTGGCATCTCTTACACAAATATTGAGTTTTTTTGGGGTTATAATTATTAGTTTTTTTCTTTTATGTTGTATGTCTTGTTTGTCATTGTCTGTAATAGTATTAAAGTTTTGCTTGTCATCTTTATCTTTTATTGAAACCCATGTGTCTGTCCCCTCCCCCTTTCCTTCCTCTATTTTTGTCTAAGGCCCTTACACTGTGTCTGGTGTGCTATGCCTTTGCTGGTCAGTGGTTGTTTTGTTTTGGTCTCCCTCCCTCTTATAGAATGGAAGCTCTGTGAGGGCAGGGTCTTTGGCCTGTTTCATCCTTGACTGTATTTCTAATATCTAGAATGGTCACTGGTATCCAGTAGGTACTCAATAAATGTTATTTTTGGACAAATAAAGACCAAGCCATCTGAAATTTGTTTTTGTGTCTCTGGTATGGCCAGGGCTCACTCTGCCTTGTTCTGCCTTGTGAGAAGCTTTTTTCAATATTGTTATCCACTGATTTTATCTCTCATGTCCCTTTGTCAAGCTGGAGCTCTTTCCCTGTGCTACTGTCTTCGAACGTTTTGGTTCTGCCCCTCTGCCAGAGTCTATAGGAAAGCCCAGTCTTGAAACTTGGGCATTGGGCGTGGGGAGAGAGGAGAGCCAGGTGCAACCTGCTCTTCCTGCAGAGATCGTCATCGAGCATAAGAAGTACCTTATGTAAAACAGGTGCAAACATGAATGTACTCCTGCTCTCAAGGGACTCTCTGAAAGACCTCTAAACTCATTGGAGGGGGAAGGAGAGTGTGCAAAGTGACACACCCGGTTCTAAGCCATGGCGCGTTGAAAATATCCCCAAAGTTTAGCTGTTGTGAATATGATATTGTGAAAGGACCATTTCTGGGAACACAGAAGCTAGATATCTTATCCTGTTCTCTGAGGAAATGAAATCTGGCCTTGCCCCTACCTCTGCTTCTGACTAGGCTTTATAGTCACAATTTCACAAATTCCTTATCCTTTCCAAGATTATAATTGCTTTTCAATAAAATGAGACCAGTCATGACAGTACCTGTCCCAGAGGTGGTGGTGTGGGCTGACTGATGGCATGCATGCCAAATGCTTTCTTACCACAGTGTCTCCAAATGTGAACTAATTCCCCTGTGGGTGGACAGTCTGCAGGGAGGAGACAGTGTCCAATAGCATCTTGCAGGATGGGTTGGATTTTTCTAGGCAGGAATTGAATGGGTGGAAGAAATCATGCCAGATAAGATATAAAATAAATAAAACCAAAAATATGAAGACCAGAAAGTATGGGGTGAGTTCAGGCATGGGTCTGGTTTGACTGGATTAGACGAGGGAGTGGTAAATGAAAATGTGGGTTGAGACCCATTGTGGTGGGTGTTGGGCCCCAAGCCAACCAAGAACAAGGTTGTTATCAATCAAGATTGCTCCTGCTTAGTTGGGCCTGAGCCTCGGAGTGGTGTCTAGGATTCCGGCCTAATAGCAGGGACGAAGGAAGAAAGAGGGCTGGGAGGAGAGCTTGCTGGTATGGTTCATATTCACAACACCTAACTTTAGGACCAGTTTTAGCACCAGTTTTGTGCCAGCTGGGAGGAGAGGAGCATTGCATTGCTCTGAATCAGCCTTCTTCCCAGATGCTCCCATCAGCATCTCGAGAGGAATTTCCCTCTGAAATTGCATACATCCAGGAAAATTGGACAGCTCCAACAAGTCCTTTGTGAGGGCAAATTCTGCAATACCATTTTTTTCCAGCCCACTCTTTTTCCCAGGCCAGTGTCACAATGCTAAAGAATGATCCTCAGGAAGATGGTAGCAGATGAATCCCAGAACAGCAGGATGTGGATAAAAAGAGCCTAGGTCTCAGCATTAGAGAGGCTGCAGCTGAGATCTCAGCTCTTGCTGGGGGTGATAACCACTTAGTGTGAGCATCACAAACTAAGCCATCCAAGGCCTGATAACCAGTACATGTCTTACTTCCTTCCCAGTGGATGCATCAGCATTGGGAAGCCAATGTATTCATTCTTCCCTGACATCTAAGTCATTCTTAGGTACCCAAGAGGATCCGTATGCTGTTCTATTCTGAGAAGTTGAGTTCTCATCAATCTAAGGTAGAAATCAAACCAAATAAGATTATCTTAGCTCAGAAGCCCATTTCAACTGATCCTTTTGACTAGCATAGTTCTAGTGTTATATATTACTTCAAACTTAATAGAAAAAAATTGATTAAAATATGCACCCTGTTCGTATCCAGCCTGGCTGAATGCCACAAGACACATTAATTGAAAGTGGATTTCCACTACCTACTCAAGCCCCATGAAGATGAAAAATGTGCCTTTCTCCTCTGGGCCTCCATTGATTTTTCATTTTCTCCACTCAGAGCTTCATTTAGCAATTTTCAGTTTCATTTTGTTGGGGCCCTGATTCATCCCCTCCCATGAGGTAATGCACCCTCCTCTTCATCCTTGTGAAGCCATTTTTCCAGGCTGTGTTAGTGCAGGACATGGTCTAATCTTGTCAGATTGCTCTGTGCATTATTATATTTTGCACTTTTATGATGGCTTTTCCTTTATCAAGGAGAATAAAGTTTCAATTTGTAACTAAAAAAGGGAAGAGATGTGGCTTAGTGGCAGAATGACTTGGTACCCACAAGGCCCTGGGTTCAGTCCTCAGCGTTGCAAATAAACCAAGCCAAACCAAACTTTAAAATATGACCATACCACAAAACTTCTAACCTAGAATCATGGGGAGTTGTGCCAAACCAGACCCTTTGGAAGAAGGATGTAAAATGCTGCTCACATTCATGCTTTCATGGTATGGTATAGGGGATCAAACGTGATCCTTGCTTTGCTGAGGATATAGGTAATAACTGCTAGATCATGGACCAGGAGATTGGGGTAAAAACAGGGAAGGCCTTTTAAGGACAAGAGGAAGCAAAAGTGAGCAAGTTTCAATGAATTCTAGAGGGTTCTTTCTGTCCTGTTCCACCCTTGTTCTGTAATATCCCTGACTCAATGGATCCCTCGTGATTTTGAAAACAGTATTGGTGTAGGGGAGGGGGAGATAATTGGAGAGATGGCTCAGTGAAGGACACTTGCTGCTCTTGCATAGAATCAGGGTTCAGTTCCCAGTGCTTACAACTGCCTACAACTCCAGACCCAAGGGATCCTACACCCTCTCCTGGGTTCAAAGGGTACCTGCACGCATGTGGTGCACATAAAATGCATGCAGTCACATACACATTAAAAAATAAATACATTCTGAAAACAGTATGGAAGATCTGAGCTAGTTCCTTGGGGGAAATTTTAGGTTTCCAAATACTATGACAACATACACTTCCCATGAGAAGGCTGTAGGGACTCATAATAAAGTTTCATGTTACTTTATTCTGACCTGAAAATCAACTGCCCAGTATTCAGAAACGTGGAACAGCATTTACAGGGCTTTGACAAATGTTTCAAGGAAAGAGAGTGATCAAGGTTGAAGGTAGATACCCTAGTGGTAGTGATGGTAGGGGGTCCTCAGGAAGTAAGCAATTAACCCAGCAGTGTGTGGGTGATGACAGTGTGGAAGTTGCTTTGTAGACCAGGCTGGCCTCGAACTCAGAGATCACCTGCCTCTGCCTCCCAAGTGCTGGGATTAACGGTATGCATCACCACTGCCCGGCTTGACCACCCGTTTTTAAGATGACTTTCAGTACGGATTGAGTGAGGGAAGAAGGCTGACTGTATGCATGGCTCTGGAACATGTCTAGCTGGCAGGAATTCTGCATGTACTCCTGCTTCAGTGTGCTTCCTCCTCTATGAGGCATTTTCCACGTATATTATCATTTCTCAGCTAAGATGAGAAAATATTTTTTTTACAATCTATGTCAATCATATGTAATGTCAAATGCTTATTTGTGGCTATTATTTCTTCACTAATTTCTCCTCACAGCTCCCAAGTTCCATATTGAATTATGTTTCTTAAGCCTTGTACACCTGGGTGTTAGTCACATAAACCCAGATATAGAGGGCATCATTTCCCATCATCTATCATAAAATGCCCTGTATCCTATGTGTTTCTGTTAGACAGAAAAGCCTAGGAAATTGAAATTGCAGGTCTCATTGCTTCAGGCTGCACAGAATCTGTCCTAAACTGTGTATAGGGGGTGTGTAAGGTGTGTATATATATGCATATGTGTTTGTGTGTAGGTGGGTGGGTGGATAGATGGTGTATGGGTGCATATCTCTGTGTGCATGCTTGTAGAGGCTGGAGTACAACCTCTAGTGTCAGCATCATTCCTCAAGAGTCATCCACATCTATCTGTCTGTCTGTCTATCTGTCTATCATCCATCTATTTATCTATCTATTTATTGAAATAGGGTCACTCATTAGCCTCAAACTTATTGATTAGGCTAAGCTTACTGGTCACTAAACCCTGGGAATCTGCTAGTTCCTGCTTCCTAGCATAGGGCTCACAGGGCTCGCCACCATGCCTGCCTTTTTAAATGCTTGCTCTGAGGACCCAGCTCAGCCTTGTAACCACTTGACTGACTGAGCTGACATAATATGTCATCAACATAGTCTCCCTAACCCTGTTCCTAAATTTTTGTATGATTTCTTCTTGGCATGGTTGGTAACTCTTTTTTGAGGCAAATTGGGAGGAATCCTTTTACTACAGTAATGTTTCCAAAGCAGCTCATAAGAACAAACAAACAAATACCAAGATTGTGAGCCCCCTGCCTCCTCAGGCAATGACAGTGTGTGGCCATGCTTAAGGGTGACTGCTAAGCTCAAAACTACAGATGCAAGTGTCTCAACTGTTGCTACAGTGGAGAAAAGCAAAGATTAGTTATAACAAGCTACAACTGTTATTTCCCTTCTCTTAAACAAAACAAAACAAAAAAACCTTAAAACTTATGTATTATTTGTGTGCCTGCATATCTGTATGTGCACCATAGTGTGCAGTACCCACAGAGGCCAGAAGAGGGTGTTAGATCACCTGGAGCTGGAGTTCCAGGCAGTTGTGAGCCACCTCACACTGAAACAGAATCCTGGTTCTCTTAGTCACTGAGTCCTCTCCCCCACCCCTTCCCTTCTCTTTTAAGCACCACATCAGCCTGAAGGCCTAGACACTTGGCATCTTGCAATATGTCTGTAGTGTAAGTCATCTGTTTCATGTAGTGCTGAGCCATGTTGATGGAAACGGGAGTTAGAAAGCCTCATTTAACTTCAGTTTAAAGATACCAGGTAAGATTATATGCAGGGGGCCTAGAACTGTACCTCAGCATAACATTTAAATTCAGCTAGTATAACAAAACTAGGTCTTGTAGAAGTCACCTATGAAAGTCTGGAAAGTGGGTGTTCTGACTTCCTGCTTCTTAACATCCTGACTTGAGTTCAGTATTCTGCATCATTTACCACCACCACCCGGTGACAGCTAGACTTAAGTGAGGTTCTTCTGAAGAATAATTGAACTTCCTGAGGGTCAAGTTACAAACTGGAATGCCAGAAGAATTCACAGAAGTCCTGGGTGGTAGAGCAGGTCTGTGATCTCAGTCCTCAGGGGTAGAGCAGGAAAATGAGAAGTTCAAGGTCTTTGGCTTCAGAGTGAGTTCCTAGCCAGCCCTTTTTCAAAACATAAATAGTGACAGAACAGAGGGACTGTTGGTAGCTCAGTTGATAGAGTGCTTACCTAGCATACAGATAACTCCAGGTTTGATCCCTAGCACTGTGTAAACCTGGTTTGGCTGCATAAGAGGAATGCTCATTTAACAGTATCACCATCGAGTCAGGAATGTTTGCTGAAATCCCTGAGTCTTCCCCCTACCTTTCCTCCCCCTCCCAACCAAATGCCTCCTCACAGTGACATCAGCCTTTCTCTCCTTTCTCAAAAAGAAAGCTCGAAGAACAATGTCTGTCATGCCTCCTGATGCCTTTGCCGGACACTGACTTATAGTCATCGCTTGGCATCTGTGAGTGGTTCTAGAATCATCCTTAGAGACAAAAACAATCTGAAAATTTCCAGGTCTTTCAGGAAATTGTGCTGTATTTGGGCAGAGTCTGTACACATCTCTGTCCTTAACAATCTCTATCTAGATTATTTATAGAACCTAATAAAATACCAACACTGTATGGATTGTTTTTATTCTATATTATATAAAGAATATTAGCAAGAGAACAATCTGGACACATTTAATCGAGACTTGAATCTGAGAATACAGAACCCACGGATAGGGAAAACTTGTCATTTTAAAACTGGAAATGAACCATAGTGGTCAGCAGAATGGCATGTATCTTCCCATGAGATCTCCACTCATATCCCAAGGTTCTGCTGCTCTCTGAGGCCTGATTTTAGTATTCAAAGAAAACCATATCTCTTATTCCCTTTACTTCCAAGCCATTCAAGAGTCCTGCAGAGGTGGAAGGCTAGGGTGTTTGGAATCATGTTTCATCTTATTGATAGGATTTTTCTCCTTACCATCTTAGGCCCTACAGTGAATTTCAGGTCTCATTTTGGCTGCCACCTAAAGACTTAATCATTTTAGGGTCAGGAACATAGCTCAGTGGTAGAGTGCTTTCTCAGCATGCACAAGGTCCTGGGTTCAATACCTAATACCACCAAAAGGGAAAAACAAAACAAAATAAAAACAAAATCCCTGAAAGTTAATTTTAAAAATCTTAAGGTCTAGGGAGATGACTCAGTTGGTAAAGTACTTGCCCTGAAAACATGAGCGCATGAGTTTGAATTCCTACCACCCACAAAATGCTGGTCATGGTGGACAGTGTCTGTAGTGCCAGCGATGACAAGATGTGATGGAGACAGGAAGGCTCCCTGGGCAGCAAGCTCCAAGTCATTGAGAGACCACGTCTCAAAACACAGGGTGGAAAGTAACAGAGGGAGTGCCTGCCTCTGGCCTCCAGACGCACACGCATGAGCATGCATATGTGTGCAAACACATACATTTGTATAGCAACACACAAACTCTCAATGCTGTAGGAAGGAAAGGCAAAAGAGCATTACAGGGGTGGTCTTTGTAAGCCATTCCTATACAAAATGGAGAAAATAACACAGTTTTTTTTTTTTTAACCCACAATCCTACACCAACATTAGAAAAATTTCTCTTCCCTAATCCCTTCAATGGCTTTTCTTTTCACTTGGGTAAACTTTTGTTTTTCTGTCCCTCGAGGCTTTTTATAAACACTTTCCCACTTTGCAATGTATTTGTTTCTAGTATTTGTGTAATATACTCCATCATGCTGGTGTCTCGAAATTTATGGCCAGTTCCTTTAGTGCGAGGCATTAAGGTTATTTCCATTTTCTCTCTATTATAAATAATGGAAGCAAGAACATCTTTCTACATTGCAGCTTTTTTTCCTGTGTTTGAGTTATATCCTTAGGACAAATTCCCAGGAGTGGGATTAGTGGGTCAAAGGGTCTGAGCGGCTTTATGGCTCTTAATATTTATTGCTAAATTGCCTGAAGGGTCATTCTAATTTACAGTGCCACCTGCAACATATGAGTGTCTATCCCTCCCAGGCTTGCCAACACTGGCCTCTTCGGGCACTACATTGGGCCAGATTTCAGAGGTATTAAGGCAACTTGTTACTCTCTTTAATTTCTTTAGTTATTAAAAACCTTATGTATGTTTATCTGGTTCTGTTTTATATGGCTAGCTTTTCTTCCCATAGGGTGATATATCTTGATATCACATGAAATTTAAACTATCTTCTAATAAAACTGTCAAGTGCAGGCCGGCGATATAGGTCAGTTGATAGAATGATCACCTGGTATGCAGGAGGTCCTGGGTTTGATCCCCAGCACAGCATAAAATTAAGTGTGGTGTTGCAGCCTGTAATCTTAGCAGGGGGTGGGGTGGAGGGTGGCGGTGGGGGTCAAGGGTTTGAGGTTGTATGCTGTACAGAGAGTTTGAGTCCAGTCTGGGTTAGAGATACCATCTCAAAATGAATAAAGAAGTGCCCAGTTCACCCAGCACAAAGAGATCATCAGTGAAGCCCACTAGGCTCGTTCCAGGTTCAACAGATGACCCATTCGGTTGCATTGGTTTCCCTCGTTCCTCTTTTCTGCTTTCCCATGTTCCATGATAAAGCAGCTCCTACCTCATGTATGCAAGTTTCCTGCACATGAATAGTGCCTGTCTAAAATGTGCAATTGTTCTAAGATAATCATAACACTGTTATCACACCTAATAAAATGACAGTCCCTTAGTATCAGTACCAGGCATAATACAATTTTCCAGAGTCTTTTTCCTGCTGCTTTGTTCCAGCCGCCACAAACATTCCTCATATTTCTAAAGTTGGGGTTGGAGAGATGGCTCAGCAGTTAGGAGCACTGGCTGCTCTTGCAGAGGAGGAGCCAGGCTTGAGTCTCAGCATCCATGTGGCACTTCACCTCCCTTTACTCCAGTCCCAGGGGATCTGACGCCCTCTTCTGGCTTCCTTGGAGAGTCCACAAATGTGGCGAGCATACATACACTTCAGGCAAAGCACCCATACAGTGTTAAATTAATTAATTAAAAACATTTCTCACATCAGTATGTAAGAGATCCTTAGTTTTGAAGGTTTCCTAGACCTTCACAGGCAGGGTATAGTGCAGATTGTTAAACGAGTCACTTATTGATGATATTGGTTTCATGGTTTCTAAAACCAAAATGTATGTCCAAGTTATGTATAATTTGTCCAGTGAGTGTGTCTTTGGGATATATACCTAGAAATAGTATTTCTGGATTGAACAGTCAACATGCATATGCTTCTCCAGGTGCACTTGGTTCCCTCCCACGGGAATTCTAACACTTTGCACCAAGGGATTTTCACGAATGGATGTCCAAATGCCAAAATATCACAAGGCTGTTGGAAATGTAACATGCCATTGATTGATCTCACTTTTGTTCAAGACATGACCAGGCACAGATTATCCTGGTTCTTGCTTTTGGAGACCCTCTGCTCAGTCCCAGGAAACAAGATATTTAATAAAAAGCCAAGAGGACTCCAGGGTGTGTACATGATGTTACAGATGTAACACGTGTCACTAAGGTGACCGTGCAACTCGGGTCTGCTCATGGAGCCAGTCCTGCCCACTGTAGTCTTCATGAGTCTTTAGCCCTCTGAATTCCATGAATAATTTTAGTGATCCTTACCCCCAAACAAACATTTGACACTTGGTTGGTCAGATACAAGTGTATTAAGAGAAATAACCAAATGTTTGAAATGTAGGTGCTTAATTAATCCAAGCTAGAGATCATCTTTGTTGACTTGTTTTGTGTCTGTCCTGAAGCACACTCCCTGAACTGTAAGGGGATGTTATCCAAACAGCACAGTGGTGTGGAGGGGTTGGCTACACAAACCTAGCAGGACATCCCTGGGTCTCAGAGTCCCCTGTTGTCAGGGATTCTCAGGTCAGCTCTGATCCAGGAAACAGAATCCATAAAGCAAGGCTGGGATGTAGCTCAGTGGGTAGAATTCTTACCTAATGTACACAAGGCCCCAAGTTCAATCCCCAGCACCCATAAAACAGATGTGGTGGTACACACAGGAAATCCTAGCACCAGGAGGTAGAGGCAAGAAGATCAGAGGTTCAAGGTCATGTCCAGCTATGTAGCAATTGGAGACCAGCCTGAGATACATGAGACCCACCCTGCATCAAAAAGGAAAAAAAAAATAGTCAAAAAGCAATCTGCACACAGGTTCTATGCAAAAAGGCAAAAGTATTTCTGCCCACTGATTACCTTGCAATTGTAGAGTTCTGCATTTTTACCTAATGATTTTCCTCTTGTCTCTTTCTAGATTGAATCATTAAAGAAAAAAGTGCAACAGAAGCAGCTCCTAATATTGCAGCTGTTAGAAAAAATCTCTTTCCTGGAAGGAGAGGTAAGAGGCTACGGCTCTTTCAAAATGGTGTCGTCCCTGCCATTAAATTTTATGTTGCTGATCCTGCTGTGGACACTTAATTAAAAATATGGCTATTTCCTGGCCTTGTAAAATTGATTGAAGGTTAACTGCCAGCCTTGCAAAGGAGCTCTGACAGCTTTTTTTCCTCTACCCTCTCCCTCTCCACGCTCCAGCCTGCTACTCACAGCTGCGCTTTCAAATAGTGTGTCGTCTTCAAGAATTCTCCCAGCAAGTCCCATACACTGTTAGTACTCAAGAGTGTATAGGGCTTTATAATCTGTAAATGACCTACACATATGTCCCTCATGTGGTTTCCTTGGTAAACTTTTAAAACATCGAGAGAAGGATTGTGTTTTCTGTGTGAAATGGAAAATGAAGCAAAAAAGGAGGTGTCATCAGCCAGGGTCGCCCAGCCTAGGAAAACCCAGACTCTGGGTTGGAGAACAGACTCTCAATCCAACACATGCTTTACCTGCAGCTTGGAGTTGCTTCATAGTCTTGCCTCTGGCCTTTTGATAGGCCTTTGGGGGAAATCTCTGGCAGTTCCAGGGAAAGAAATTCTGAGTTGGAAGAACCTTAAAAGAGTCTGGGTATTAATATAAGAAGCTGAAATCCATTTTCCCTGTAGCCTCTTTATTAAGAATTTAGCACTGTGCAAAGAGCTCGGTTGCCAAGCACCTGTCCTTGTCACTGCAATTAGAAAGTGGAGACAGAAAAGAATATGTTTACAGTATCTCAAGTAGCCCAGGCTGGCCTCAAACCCTGTATGTAGCCAAGAACGACCTTGAACATATGCTTTTCTGTCTCCACTTTCTAATTGCAGGGTTACAGGTATGTGCTGTTTCCCCTGGTTTCTGTAGCCGCAGCCCTGGGTGTACCTGGGGGGGGGTAGAAGTGAAGATTGTACATCTTCCCTAGTGACAGTCAAGAGTCTCTAGATGAGGGCTACATGTACAGAGAGGAGTCTTCAGAAGATGGGGAAGAGATGCTAAGAGAAACAGGGCTTAGCCCAGAGGGTCCTCCACCTTGTTTCTATCTGTGGTACTCCCAAGCTTTCCTGTAGGCCACAAAGTGTCCAGGGAATGTGTGCAAAGTGAGGGGCTTACAAAAGAATGCTTTGCTGAATGTTCAGACAGTTCAGCTCAGCTCATGGTTTGGGCTTCTGAGATGTGGGTATGAGGTGACGTTGGGAGGTGATTCCAGGAGGTCCCAGTATAGAATGGGGGGCGTGCTGCTGGAAAAAGGCTCATGGCACTTGGGGTCTCTGGGATATAGAATGGAACTAGCTTGAGTCATTTCCAGCATACTGAACATTCACTGACCCCACCAGACAGTGGCTAGGGTCTGCTCCTGGGGTTCTAGCCATTTGACCACCTAGGCAAGGCCACTTTTCCTGTGGTGATCACAGGAAAGCCCAGGTGAAGACTCAGGAGGTAATGTCTGTTGGGAGGCCGTGTGCAGCAGAGGGTGAAGGAAGGCCCTGCAGTGTCAACTACACCTATCTCAGAACAAGACTGGGAATCCAGTTTTCCTCAAGCATTTAAACACTGATTATAAAGCTCATTATCCTTCCTTCAATTATTTAAATCCAGGGCAAATATGGCCAGTTGCTCTTGACTACTTTCCACATTGACTTTAAATAGCAGATAAGCATACAAAAATAAGTCACATGGAAAAATTTCCGTGTACTTAGACTTAAGTATTCTAAAATATTAAATATCAAAAATTTAATGCTGCACCTGCACAGCCAGAGTACCAAGCTTGGTGGAGGGTGTCGGGATTGAAACACTTAACTGACCACCATGAGAAGTGAAGAAGCTGCTGCCACTACTATTTATTACAGAGAGTAATGGGCTTATATACCCAAGCCAGGGGATGAGCTAAGCATAAGAGGAAGTCATGCACCACCCACTCCTGGGGTCAAGGCACAGGCACTGCACACCAGAAAGTTCTGAAAACAACCTTGTTTGCTTAACCTTGTTTGCATGGAAGTTCTACATCTGGGTGGGGAGGAAGAGAGCGGTAAGGGACAAGCACTTAAATTTCCCAACATTTACCTCATCATATCCTTGACTTTTTTTTAACCTTCCTAAGGCTACCGCTTTATTTCAGTATTGTGTATATATACATGTATGTATGTATAGACTAGAGGACAGCAACCTTGTATGTCATTCTTTGGGAGGACTGTCTACCTCTTTTTAGACAGGATTTCCCACTGGCATGGAATGTAATGAGTAAGTTAGGCTGGCTGGCCAGTGAGCCCCAGGGATTCTCCTGTCTCTAGTTCTCCAGAGTTGGGATTGCAGGTTTATCCCATGATGCCCAGCTTTTACACACACACACACACACACACACACACACACACACACACACACACACATAAAAAAAAAAAAAAAAAAAAACTACTGACCTGTTCCTTGCTGGCTATGTGTGATTACTGACAACAATGAGTACCCCCTCTTTCCAACTGATGTGTGACTAATGATTCTGAGCTGCCCTCCTGTGGGCTGTGATGTCCTGAGTGAGCTCTCACTTAACTTTATAATCTTAGCACAGAGGTGTTACAGACCGGCATATAATTAGTACCCAAGAAACTACAGTGCTTTGGAAAAGCTTCCTACATTAAAAATGTCAATTACATCTCTTACATATCTTATACTCACCTTAATTTTCTATTATAAAATTATCTTGGATGCTGATATAAAGAGAACATATAATAATAATCCTTATTTACTATATATTAATTTTGCCTTTGACATGATGAACAAAAGGTATTTCTCAGATTAAGCTTGCTGCCATATCATAACAATTTCCATCTTCTACCTTTAAGTAATTTTCTGTTGCTATAAGTAATGTCTAAGGTAGGTAAGTGGCTGAAGAGCCTTGCTTCTTACACACATCTTTCCCTAGTCCTGCAGTGTCCTTGGTCTGTGGGGAGTGTGTAGTGACAAGCCAGAGCTGGTTCATGACATTGAGCAGTATGCACCTGTATACTTCTTAGTTCTTCACTCCGTGGCATCACATAGGACTCAGGCAGGTTCAGTACTTGGGCAGGCTCAACCTGTGTTGCATGGAGCTGAGGAAAGCTATGAATGATCATATGCTTCCTTAAAGCATTATAAGGAGAAAGCTGGGGAGAAAGCTCACTTGGGAAAGTGGTTGCCCTGTAAGCAGGAGGACCTGATTCAGTCCCCAGAACCCATGAACCAGGCAGGGAGTGGTAACCCTGAGACAGGTGATTTCTAGGGCTTTCTCTCCAGCCAGCCTACATTACATAGTGAGCTCCAGGTCCACAAGAGACTGTGTCTCAAAAAACAAGGTTGATAGTGCCTGGAAAGTGATAGCTGAAGTTGATCTCTCCACACATACATACATGCAGCTGTACAGATATAAACACACATAACATTGAGATGATTGAGATTTAGCTTGTGATTTCTGACACTTAAAATTATGTTCTGGGCTGGAGAGATGGCTCAGTGGTTCAGAGAACTTGCTCTCCTTTCAGAGGACTGGAGTTCAGTTCAGGGCACCCACATCAAGTGACTCACAGGTACCAGTAACTCCAGCTCCAGGGTACCCGGTGCCCTCTTCTGGCCTTCTTGGGCACCCATGTGCACATGTGTATATATACATGTAGACATATACAATGCTCATAAATACAAATTTAAAAATTTTAAATGTTCTGAGTCAGCAAGAATGTTCAATGGGTAAAAGTGTATTTTAAACCCATATTGTAGAAGGAAAGAACTGATCCTGCAAGTTGTCTTGTCCTCTGACATCATCCATACACATTCATATATACACACAGAGAGACGGGGGGGGGGGAGGAGAGATGCAATAAAAACACTTTTAAAAATAATTCTCAAAATAAAGGGGCTGTTAAGAACAGATGCTGTTCTTGCAGAGGACTCAGGTTCAATTCCCTGAACCTAAGTGGTGGGTACAACAGTCTAAACCTCCAATTCTAGGGCATCCAGCACCCTCTTCTGTCCTCCTTGGGCACCAGGCACACACTCCGTGAATGTACAGACTTTCAGGCAAACACTAATGCACATAAAATAAAGGAGAATAAATCTTTAAAAAGAATGTCCTAAAGTAAAATTAGAGGGCTAGTCTTCAGTGAGTGGCGAAACCTTCTGGACTGGATTCTGTTTTTCCTTGCTGATAATCTTGAATGTACGGTGACATTGAAGAGTCACAGGAAATGAATCCAAAGTTTGGCTTGTGTCCATCCTGTCCTTAACATGCACAGTACAGGGCACATGCCTCTCTGTGTGTCTGGGCAACACTACTAGCACTCTCCTAAGTTTCCTGGGTGGAGTTGTGGCTGCAGCACCTGGCACATGGCTCCCCACATGCATTTTATTGGACATGTTCTTGTCTAGGTCTCTAAGTCAGTTATTGGCTTCCCTGGGTCGGAGGGGAGCTTGAAGAGGAGGTACCCATGCATGCGTGCATGCATGCGTGCGTGTTAATTTCCCACACACACCTAGAGTGACTGTGCTAGTTCTTTCTTCCCAGAAGGCATGTAAACCTCCCTGCCCATACAGAGGTACTCATTACACATACAAACACAAGGTGGAGGTGTTTGAAAGCAGGAAAACCAGCACATTGCCCCTCAGCCCCAAAAGCTTCTCCAGAGCTCAGTCATGTCACTTCAGCTGGCGCTCACTTCTTTGTATTATTCTTTTCAATGTAGTACAGCAATGTTATAAACAGGCACACAACTCATACACAATAAGCTACGGAGCCTTATAAATGCTTCCTAGTTTAAAAATCAACAAAATGTTAGCATATCTTACAGAAACCCTGCTTTCCTGTTATAAGATGATTTTGGGCTATTTCCTACTCTTCTCTCTGAGGCATGTGAAGGCTAGATACCTACCTTGGATGTCTTCCTCCAGCTCTCTCCACCTTATTTTTTAAGACAGATTTTAAGCGATCCTGGATCTCACTGGTTTGGTGAGACTAGTTGACTGTTGAGTCCCCAGGCTTCTCCCATATCTGTTTCTTATCACTGGCCTTTTTATGTGGGTTCTAGGGACCAAACTCAGACCTTCTTGCTTATGAGGCAAACACTTCACCCACTGAGCCATCTTCCTAGCCCTAACTTCCTTTAACTGGATGTTTTCTATTAATGTACCCTTAGATACACTGGTTCTTTACTGTCTCCTTACTTTCCCTAAGTCTACAATACAATAATAGTAATAATAACAATAGTAAATTTTAAGTGTTGTACTCCTCTATTCTAAAATTCCCAGGTGAATCTTTCATGGCTCTTTTTTACTTTTTTTTTAACTAGTTCATTACCTGTGGGCATATTTTCCGTTATCTCTTGGTCATAGTTAAGATGGATACAGTCAAATCCTCACATGCAAAGTCCAGTATCTGAGTCACATCAGGACTGTTGTCTGTCCATCCCTTTTCCCCAAGAACAGGTCACATCTTACAGATTTTTCATATGCCGCGTGGCTTTGGATTATAAGCCAGGGATTGCGAACCCTTTAATGTGGGGACTTAGAGCAGTAGTTCTCAACCTTCCTACACTGCGACCTTTTAATACAGTCCCTGGTAGCGTAGTGACCCCCAACCATAACATGATTTTCATTGCTACTTCACAGCTGTAATTTTGCTACTGTTATGAATTATACTGTAAATACCTGTGTTTTCCAATGGTCTTAGACAACCCCTGTGAAAGGGTTGTTCAACTCCAGAGGGGTCGCAACCCACAGGTTGAGAACCACTGCTTTAGATTCTGTGTCACTGTTCTAAGGAGCAATGGGAGTTTTTTTCTATTAAAAGCAGATGAAATTGTTTGGACCCAGATACTTCCTGCTCTGCCTGGAATGGGTAATGGCTCTGTTCACTTCCTTACCACTCAGATTTGGTTCACCCTTCATGATCATGGTTCAAAGTTCTACTAGAGATGACTACTAAGTCCAGAACACAATTTGGGGTTTCCGCCTACTCGGATTCTCATCTTTCCACTTATTTCATTGTCTTACTGGTCTAAGGCTCCCTTTCTTGGCCAGAAGAGGGCATCAGATATCCTGGGGCTGAAACTATAGGTTGTTGTGAGCTGCCCAGCATGGGTGCTCATCTCCTTTACTTTTCCCAACTCTCACTAGAGATTTCATTACCCCTCCCCACTCTGCTATACCCCCAGTGGGTTCAGTCAAATACTTTGCAGATATTTTTGCAATGTTATCACATTGTTCTGTTCTGTTCTGTTCTGTTCAGTTATCTGTACCCCAGCAAGACCAAGAGGCGCAGGCATGCACACTGCGCTGTATTTCTTTAACTGTGTGCCGCCTTCCCTCAAACTATCTGATATATATAGAAGATACACATTATTGTTTTTTACTGATTTCATGCAATTTTCATGAGTACTGATTTTTAATTTCTGTGCTTCTGAGGGTGTTTGGTATTCTACACAGAATCCCTGTGAAATTAAACAACACATTTTAGAGCCACTGTTCACCCGTCCCTGCCTTCCAGACCAGGAAAGCTTGCTAACTCCATGTCTTGTGCCCCCTGACGGTTTATCCTCACCCTGGCATTCCACGAAACCTTCAGGGTTGAAGTCTTTGCACTGGAGAGGAACAGGCCACGGGGGGGGGGGGGGGGGCTGGAGTTGTCAGCAAGAAAGGCCTCTTTTGCTTTTCTCTTTCCCTGTAAATTAGAGAGTCCATATGAGCATGCCCTGCCCCCAGTAAGTCAGCCCAGTAAGTCAGCACCTTTCTTTCATTGTAAAGATCGGATGACAGAGTGGGGCCGAGGGTCTGTCATAGCCCATCAGTTGCTAGAGCAGCGAGCACATTCTCTTTCTTTATACCATTTCCACGTGTCAGAACCTTGTACACAATGAGATTTTATACAACAGCTCTTTGGCAATGCTCACTCAGAGAGGAGCTACCGAATGCAACCCACATCACTTTAAAGTCAGCTCCTGGGACTTTTTTTTTTTTTTTTTAAACCCTACCCTTAAAAAAAAGAGGGGTGGTGTGTGAGTGATTTATGTATTTATTCAGTAAATTTTATCTTGTATGTGTTATATATCAAGTTTAAAGACTCTAGTCAAGAAAATAGATAGGGCCTTTATGGTTTTAAAATTGAGTCTTTATCTTTATCAAAAAAAAAGTTAAACAAAACTTGTCAAAAATCAATTAAGGAGTTGGAGAGATGCCTCCACAGTTAAGAGCATTTGCTACTCTTGCAAAGGACTCAGGTTCCGTTCCTAGCACCCATGTTGGACAGTTCACAACCACCTGTAACTCCAGCTCCAAGGGCTCTGACACCCATCCGAGGCCAGAAGAGGGTACCTACCAGACCTCCTGGATCTGGAGTGACGCTGCCCCGGTCCCATCCTCGCCTTTCTTGCCCCTTTGTCCTTCGTTTTCCCCATGAGGCACATTTCCAGTTTCTGGTCATTTAATCATCAGCTTACGCAATGTTTGGCTCCAGCTTAAAAAAAAAAAAATGAAAATTATACAGAATGCTAATTTTAATCCCAAGGAGCTCATTCTAGTTTATATGTTTGAGATCCTGAATTTTTCCACACCTATGAAATACTTATTATCCAGTTATAGAGGCTTTTCCCACTAAATTAAATTAATAGACTTACTCATTTTACAGCTTAGTAAGGGAGTGTTAAAAAGGTGAGTTGCACCATATTTATAATGCCAAAAATGTGACAAATACCTAACTGCCCATTGTATGAGACTAATTAAGTGAATACTGTACGTCACACAATGGGATACTGTGATTCGGTTTACAGAGTTTGTTGACACAAAAAGAAAACTAGTAAATTTGGGGAGGTATCTACAATATATCTGTAATACATTGGCGTGTGTGTGTGTGTGTGTGTGTGTGTGTGTGTGTGTTCACAAACATGCAAGAGAGCTCATGTGGAGGTCAGAAGACAACGTGTAGGAGTCAGTTCTCTTCTACCATGCAGGAGCCTCGGGTTCAAACTCAGGTCACCAGCCTTGGCAGCTGTCACCTCTACCCGCTGAGCCGTCTCACCACCCTTACAGTTGCTGACCGAAGAAAGCAGATTATGCTACAGACCAGCATGTGTTACTTCCATTTCCACACAACTTGATGTGCACGAGTGTGCACACACGGAGGGCTTCGTGTAACGATACAATCGATGGAGCTCGTCAACACCCACTCTGAAGCACACACCTCGTGATGAGTCTCAGTGCTGCAGGCTTGATTTACCACAACTGCCTTCCTCTCATTTCTAGAATAATGAACTACAAAGCAGATTGGACTACTTGACAGAAACCCAGCCCAAGACGGAAGTGGAGACCAGAGAAGTTGGAGTGGGCTGTGATCTTCTACCCAGGTATTTGGGAATTTCCTGTTTTTCTGACAAAACTCCTTCTTTGACTTAAGGAAACTATTTTACTGGGCTGTGGTGAATGACATCAGAGTCTTCCTATGAAAACTACAGGAGCTAAGCAGTTACTTCTGAGTAGGCAGAGGAATTGCATGGGGTGGAGGAGACAGTGAAGAGGGACTGAGGAAGCCAGAACAATCAGCATGCCTTTGCTCATTCATTCATTCATTCATTCATTCATTCATTCATTCATTCAGCAAACTGTAGCACACAGGTTGCAGAGAGAAATGAGATTGGTTCCTGCCCCAGAGTAGTGTATGGAGGGAGGGATAGGATCTCAGAAGTCATTAATTGCCATGTTAGAGGGGTGTGCTGGATCCCTTCAGAGAGAGTCCAAATGAGGAACAAAATTCATCCATCCTTTAGTACCATAGCTGTATATTCAGACGTCTGGTTTGAATCTGGTTCATCCTAACAATCTTCTCAGACTGTGTGCTGGCTAGTTTTACTTCAACTTGACACAAGCTAGCATCATCTCAGAGGAGGGAGCCTCAGTTGAGAAAATGCCTTCAAAAGGTGTGGCCTAGGCAAGCCAGTAAGTCATTTCTTCATTAGTGATTGGTGGGGGAGGGCCCAGCCCATCATGGGTAGGGCCACCTCTGGGCTGGCAGTCCTGGGTTCAGTAAGAAAGCAGGCTGAGCAAGGCAGTAAGCAGCACTCCTCTGTGGCCTCTGCACCAGCTTCTACCTCCAGATTCCTGCCCTGTCTGTCCTGACTTCCCTTTAGTGGTGACTACACTTGCCTCCCCAAGTGGCTTTGGTCAATGTGTTTCCTCACAGCAATGATAACCCTAACTCTACCTCTGACCATCTAGCTTCATTACCAGGCTAGAGGGCTGACATGTTCATTGTTCAGCTGCTCCCCATAGTGAGGTCTGTGTCCTGCTTAGTCATAGTTGAGCCTATGATTTAGTGTCCTGCCTCTAACTGACACAAACTTGCCATGGCTGGAGCTCAGTTGTGCTCAGCCAACAGGATGTGACTATGTATATAACATGGTTATTGTCTTGTGGCTTGTGATTTAGGTCATCAAAGTCATGAAGTGGCAAGTCCTAGTATAATGGGAGTGAGAAAGAACTTATGTGTAGGCTGTGCTAGAAAAGAATAATCCAAGAAATATGTCAGATCATGGGACCTTTAATAGTGACATCAGGCGGGAAAGAGTGACCAGCCAATTGCTCATCTGGGATGTGGGATGCCCAGGGCTGGTCCTGTTGACCACCTGTAGCCTGGCATCTGGGAATTCTTTCTTTGCTGAGGCCTTGAGTCTGTAAAGTCAGCTTTACCAAGGCTCCAGCATTGCTAATGTGGTACAGTGAGACCTCATTTCCATACTTTTAAATCTGTGACCAAGGGTTCTTGCTGATTAAATCTAGCCATTTACCATTGTCAGAGAACTTACTAGCAGCAATGTTGAACTTTGTTTGCCAATTTCCTGATTCCCAGGTAAACAAGGCAGCTTTTCCATCCTAATATGATTGACATAAAATGCTTTTTTAAGAAGATAAGAGTGCATAAAGTAGACTAAGCATTTCACCGACATGTGACACAATTTACTCGATGAAAATATAACCAAAAGAATGAATGATTGTGTTTGGGGACCGTTCTTGAAATATGAGTAATTTGGCCATTTCCCTCTTTCTCAGGCTTTTCAGAGACCAAGTGTCTCAGATCACTCTAATTCCCCACATCATAAATCTTGTTTGGCCAAGACGGGCACAAAACCATGGCTGAAACCAATAAATTGTTTGTTTTCTGATTCCCACATTTTGGCTTAAAACAGGCTTTTCAATTTGTACACCCAAGGATAGCCGGAGGCAAACTTTTATGGCTACGTTATGAAACCACAAAACAGTTTTCATAATGGAAGTGCTGACAGACCCTTAACTTATGGCCACAGTGAACCTGGAAGGCATGTCAGAATCGAAAGGCAGCTTTTCCATAAATGTAACATTTGGGTTTCCCTCAGGATCCATTGCTGCAGTTTAACTGCTTAGGTCAGTCAGCGGAGGAAATGAAAACTACATAACCACATTTCCGAAAGGGCAGAACAATATTTCACCCGTTTCCTCTCAAATATTTATGAAGTGCCTACTATGTGAAAAGCACCCCCAGGTCACAGGGGTGAGGAGACTAGAGCTTCTGAGCTATCCCGAGGCAGGGTTTCCACTTGGCTTCTTAGAAAAGCTTTGCCCTGTTGCTGGGGCTTTTGAGGAGCCCTTGGGGATGGAGGGAGAAGAGGATTATTGAGGTACCAGCTGGGGAACACCTTCCCTCCCCACAACCTTCTTAGCACCAACTAACCTACCCAGCATTTAGTTCTGAGTGTTGGATTCTAAGTAAGACTGTTTAAAATACAGGCTCATGGGTGAAAACAGATCAGGACCTCATAGTCTAGACGAATCCTACATTTCAAAGGAAACAAATTGGAAGTCCCAAGAAAAAAAGCAACTCACTGAGAGCCACACAACCAGGGGGAAGACCAGGCTTCTGAGGCTGGGTACAGCCATTTCTAACCAGAAATAACTCAGAAAGTTGTGGGTTGCTGGGCTGGTGAGATGGCTCACTGGATAAAGTGCTTGTCACCAAACCTAAGGATCTGAGATTGGTCCCTGGGACCCACATGGCAGAGAAGCCTCTGATCTCCATGACACCTTGGCAGTTACCTGTAGAAATTGCTAAGCAGTATTAGGTGTATTCTGACAAAAGTCCATTTCTTATTTGGACTTCAAACTTGTATCTAAAAAGTAAAATATTCCAGAATACTTCCAGAATAATTTTATAGTTTAAATTTTTACTTATTTATATATTGGTTTCTTTGAGACAGGTGATATTGTCTAGAGCTCTCTATGAAGACCTTCAGCTCCTCACCTTCCTGTCTCTACCTCCCAAGTGCTGGGATTGAAGGTGTATGCTACCACACCCAGCTCAGAATTTTTTTTTTTTAATACAGCCTCCTTGTCTTAGGATTTCTATTGCTATAAAGAGACACCATGACTACACCAACTTTTATAAAAAGAAAAACATTTTATAAAGGAAAAACATTTAATTGGGTGGCTTACCGTTTCAGAGATTTAGTCCATTATCATCATAGTGGGACATGGCAGCGTGGAGGCAGACAAGGGTCTAGAGAAGGAACTGAGAATTCTACATCTTTGATGTGCAGGCCACAGGAAGTGAACTGAGAAACTGGGTGTATCTTGAGCATAGGAGACCTCACAGCCTACCTCTACAGTGATACACTTCTTCAAACAATGCCACAGCCCGTTCCAACAAGGCCACAGCCCGTTCAGCAAAGCTACATCTCCTAATAGTGCCACTCCATGAGTTTATGGGGCCTGTTACATTCAAGCCACCACATTCCTCCTCCACAGTATTTTTCATCAGAAGTATTCTGCCACAGAGAGCTCAGCAGTGTAGCTGTACTGTAGTGCTCCCTGTGGGGAGCAGGAGTCCTCCCGCTCACTCTCTCTTCTCACACCTGCAGGTGCTAGGTGCTTGCTGCTGCTCCTAGAGTATTACTCACAACTAGGGCTCTTCTGGGATTTTGTCATGCAAAACAAAGTCGCAATGACCTCTTCTTTAGTCACAATGTCACCAACCCTCTCTTCTAAAGCACCCCTCCACACTGCCTGTTTGTATGTTAGACCTAGATCTGAGTCTTGGGTTTGCCACTTGCCTATTGTGTGGCTTTGAGAAAATTCTGAATACTCTGAGTTTTTGTTTCCTCACCTTGAAAAGGAAAATTTGACTGGTGAGACTGAGGCTGGAGGACTGTGGTGAGGCCACATAGTAAGACCTGTTTTTAAAACCAAAAAATAAATAAATAAAATAAAGGAAGGAAGGAGGGTCCTGTTTCAAGAATTTTCCCTGCTGGGGGTGGGGCATTAGGTAACATCTAACTCCCCTCTTCATAAGGTCCCAATGACAATCCAAAGTTCAATCCAGTGAATTTATTGGAACTACCTACGGAGATGGGGAAGGGGTTACTGATAGGAACATGGGTGGCCCCAAGCAGCAACACTAGAAAGTCATCCCCCAGCATGTGTACCACACAGATGGAGTTGCTTCCTTCTAGTTCTACCAAACGTGTGTACTCTAGCCCTACCCGGGGACACCAAGGACACTATCGATTAGGGAAAAATTGAATACAGTTGGTTAGGAAAAATGGTTGGCTACACAGGTGAAGGGCCTGTGATCCTCCTGCCCGCCTCTCCTGTAAGGAATAGTCAACCAGCCCAGCTGTGATAATCATGTGCCAACAGGCACAACTGAACTGGGCTGCTTGGCTGGGAGAATTTTCCTGTACTTGCTTCCAAGTAGACAGCTAACAAACACAGGGCACCCAGTGCAAGCATTTGCAAGTTCATACTCTGTGGATGTTTCCACCATTTTCCCCGTGATCTGTAGTACAGCCATGTCACCGCCGTGATTGCTGTGCAGGTGAGCTCGTTTACCTACCTGTGCTGTCACTTTCCTTCCTGATGTCCTCCCTCCAGCCTGCCTGACAGCCATCTCCCCTCCTTGTCTCTAGTTTCCTGACCTGCTGCTCCTCCTCTGTCTCATCTTTGGGTTGCATTTATTTCTAATGAGCAAGGATCTCATCATGGGATGAAAACATGAGAAGTGACTCACTGTGAGTTCAAGAGTTTTAAACACTCATTCCTGTTTTTTAAAGAATACATTCAGTTTGGAGTGTGTGATGCATATTAATTAGTCATTGAGAATTATTAAGGTCATCTGGCCTCAGTGCAGAGAAAAATAAAAAATGAGAAATGAGACTTTTCTCTCTTCTACTCTTTAATGAACTGAAACATGGTTCCAGTAAACTCGGTTATATCTTTTTTAAATTAGGTTCACATTTAATTTTTTGGATAAATTTATTTTATGTGTACAAGTGTTTTGCCTGTGTGTATGTGCACTGCATGCATGCCTGGTACCATAGAGGCCAGAAGAGAGCATCAGATCCCCTGGAGCTGGAGTTACCAGTTCTAAGTCACTGTGTAGGTACTGAGAACTCAGCCTGGGCCTTCTGCAAGCAGCAAGTGCTTTTAACTATTGAGCCATCCATCTCTCCATGCTCCTCAGTCATATCTTAGTAGGTGTACTTTGGGGGCAGATAGTCGCAAGGCCATTAGTGCCCCACACATAATAAGTACTTTAAAGGCTTGAGTTTTCATGTTTCGGTTGTAGAGACCAAAACATAGAGTAGCCAGAGCTTTGGTTTTCGATTATGCCAGTTCTCCCTGCTTCTAGGGAACCTGTTGCCCTGTAGATTCATAAAAGGTTAGCAAGATCCCAACTGTGTTCCAGAACACAAGCAAATTTCAGTTCTGGGATTGAAGTGACTTATGCTCTTAAAGTCCTATTGTTTCCTAGTGATCGGCTTTAATAAAATGCCCCCCACCCTTTACATTTTTGAAAGGTTGGGATATGAGTGCCTGTTTTTGAAACCCAGAAGGTTTACCTTTATAAATATTTCTGCATTTTATGAGCTTTTAGGATATTGTCACAGGAGACCATTTCACTTGCATGGAATTTTCATAGGAGCTGGCACACAAGGCCATCTGGTTTCTGCCCCTGCTATTCCTCTAATCTGCCTAGCCAGGTCCCCAGGGACTTCTTGAAGTGCCACACCCCAGAGATTCCTGCCTTGGGCAGTGACACTGTGACTGCCCCCTCCTTAAACTCCCTCTAGCTTCCATCCTCATGTCTGTGTGGACTGAAAGCTCCATGCTCAGCCTTTGTGACCTGCTGAGGCCTCAAAGATGAGTGAGGCATGGTTTTCACCTCAGAGAAAACAGACCTAGCAATGGATACAGATGCAAATTAGTGTGATAGGAGACACTGCCACAGGTGTGTCAGAGCTGGGACAATAGTCGTTTTCGGTATGCCCGGGGAATGGGATGCATAGACAAGACATATGGAATCTCTTGTATGGCACTATACTTGGGGAGATGTGAATAAATATCTATGTAACCAGATACGGTACCAATGACAGGTCAAAGTAAGTAATCACAGTCCAACAGAATTGAACCGGTGAGTTTTATTGGGGTTACTTACAGGAGCAGAAATGATTTGAAAACAGCTGTGTCACCGAAATCCCACCCCAGCATGGGTGACAGCTCATGAAGCTTGGAGCACACTGTGCAGCCTACAGGTAGCCCAGCAGGTTGCACAGTGTCCTTTCCAGGTCTGAGCCTTTTTCAGGTCTCCTCCTCCTCCTTCTTTCTTGTTTTTATTTTATTTTTACTATTTTTGAAACATAGCTCTGGCTGAACTGGACCTTGCTAGGCTGGCCTTGAACTCACAGAGATCTGCTGAGGTTAAAGGCACGCATGCACCATCACTCTTGGCTTTGGACTCTGTTTCTCACAGGAAGCTCAACCGATTTGTGTCTTTCAGCAGCCCTTACTCTTTACTTACATATGCTGGGGAAAGGCTTGGATCTGGTCAGTTTCAGGGACTTCCTGAAGCCTTTGGGCTGTTGACTTCCTAAGGAGCTACTCTGCAGGATGGAATGTTTCACATCTCCTTAGAACATCCTGTTGTTTCTCCTTCCCAATGTCCTGTGTCTTAATAAGCTTCCCTCCAAGATGGAAGATTTATTTATTTATTTTATGTATATGAGTGCCCCATCTGCATGTACAACTTTATGCCAGCAGAGAACATCAGCTCCCACTATAGGAGGCTGTGAGCCACCATGTGGTTGCTGGGAATTAAACTCAGGACCTCCAGAAGAGCAGCCAGGGCTCTTAACTGCTGAGCCATCTCTCCAGCCCCCAAGATGGAAGGTCTTAATTTTGAAGTAAATTATTGTTTTGTATGAATGTTTCTGGCCTGGCAGGGTCCCACTGCCCTTGAGCCCCAAATAAACACACGGGTGCTACATTAATTATTAAACTGTTGGCTGGTGGCTTGGGCTTCTTATTGGCTAGCTCTGTCTTAATTATTAATCCATTTATATTAATCTATGTATTTCCACCTGGTCTTGGCTTACAGGAGAATGCTGGGTGCACACTCTCTTCCTGAACTCTCCTTGTCTCCTAATCCCACCTATCTTTCTGCCTCATTGGTCAAACTGTGTTTTCTTCATTAACCATTAAGAGAAACATATATACAGAAGGACAACCCCCATCATTATTGCACTACTGTCTCCTAGAGGAGGCGGGCAATGCGTGGTATCTGACACCCCTGGCCCTCATACTTATGATACAGCCCATACCACTTTGTGAATGGGAAGATAGTGACAAGGAAGTTAACTGTTACGCTTCCCGTGTGTTTGGGCATCAGACTATTGGTGTAAAGAACATAGCTATGGTGCCTTCAAGCCTCAGTGGCTCACCTCCATATCTCCATATCAGTTCAAGGCAGGTTGAAATGAGCCTCCTACTACAGTCACTTAGCATTCTAGGATTCTTCCAATAATGACTTCCTTGGCCCCACCCTCCCTGAAGGGGACTCCCAAACAGTGGGGACTCCCTCCCAGGCCCTAGATTGGGCACAAACCACATGTAAACACCTGCTTTCACAGAGAGGTACTTTCTTAAGCAGTGACGAAAAGTTGAACTGGCTGCTTTCTGACAGAAAAACAGCAGCAAATGACCTTGCAGGTGTCATTTTTAAGAGGAGGAAAAGGGGAGGTCTGTGTTAGAATGGGCTAGGGCGAAGTGGTAGAGGAGATAAGGGACAAAGGAGAAGGGGGAGTAGACAAGGGAAGGGGGTGTTTGTGGGACAAAGGACAGCTTCTGGATAGAGAGGAGACAGATGGGGCACATAAGTAAATGGCAGTTTATAAAGGTAAAAAGGGAAACCCATTTTAGTACAAGGTGTTTAATTTTAATTGGCCATGTTAATTAGGTGAGCCAAAGGGGGCTTCTGAGTGCTGGACCTTGGTAGTCAGCCTCAGGAGGAGAAAGTGGCCAAATAAGGGAACAGACCTTGGTGGCCAGCTTTAGGGATGTAATCTAATGGTTTTTAGCAAGGCAGAGGGAGTGGAGAGAAGGGCCAGGCCTGCCAGGGCCACAGGCTCAAGTGTGCTGGTGTCCCTTTGCTCCCCACCCAAAGCTACGTAAAAGAGAAGGTGCACATGCAAGATGCTGCATGTGGATGTACCATTTAAAACTCAAGTGGTATGAGTAATTTCTGCCCATTCAGTAACATAGTCCACCTAATTGCAAAGGAGGCTGGGAAATGTAGTTGCATATTTGGTCAAAAATGAACTAGAAGCTGAGGGGCAAGCAAATTTGCTTCTCATACTGGAGGCCAGGAAGTCCCAAGACCAACACACCAACAGCCTCAGTATCTGGTTAGCAAAGGCTTTCTGGTTCACAGTGCCTTTCCTATGTCCTCACTTGAAGTCCTCTTGAGACCTTTTGTAAGGGCACCATCCTACTCATGAGGGCTCAGCCCTCATGGCCTTTCCACTTGCTGATGCCATCCTTCTGGGGGTTAGGATTTCAGCTCTGAATTTGCAGGGACACAATACTCAATCCGTGGCAAATCTGCTTTGTAGCGTTTGTGTGAAATACTCAATTGCATTATTAATCACCACGTTATTTTCAGTGCCCAGTCCTTACTCCATGAAGCACACAGAGGCTTTTTATCTCATTGTCTTCTTCCTCTTCTCATTTCTCAGCCCAACAGGCAGGACCCGTGAAATCACAATGCCTTCCAGGAGTTATACCCCGTACACGCGAGTCCTGGAGTTGAGTTCAAAGAAAACGCTGACTTAGGCACTCAGAGACACATGCTTCTTGCAGATGCTGAAAAGTCCTGGAACCCGGTGACTTAAAAGTCTGGGGAGGGCGATGATCCCTTCCTCGTAGACATGGTGTGAGCCAGAATGGGACTCTCAGGCGAGCAGAGGCACAGAGAACAAGCAAGGACGTGGACATGAGGCGGTGTTTCAGACACCCACCCGACCCCGATATATAGAGTCACCATTTGTTTCCCACCTGGTTGTTGAAGTCCAGGTTTCACAGTCTATTTTGTTTGATTTGATTTTGGTTTGGAGGGAAAGGGGCATTCATTAGAAATTTCATGTTTGTTTCATTAGAAATTTCATGTTTGTTACAGTACAAAGGTTTTGTTTACCCATAAAGTATTAGCAGCAGTATTCCTCCCGCATGCAGAAGCCTGTGCACAGTAGCATGGGCATCTGGAACAACTTGAACCTGGAGGGAAAGATGCCTAGCATGCAGTGCTCTCTCCTCTGGTCAGGAGAATGCCTGCTTGGTTGTGGAAGCTGTGTTTAGAGACTTGTGTGTGCCAGAGTAGTTGCATTCTGAATCACCGATCCCTTGATTTAACGTGTGCCTTATCCCTCAATTGGACCACCTGAGATCACTATATTTATTCAAGCTGTGATTCTTTTCTTTCCCACTTTAACTTAAAAAAGAACTTTGTATGTTGTGGCATTGAGTCATTTCATGTTTAAGTAACAACTGATTTTTTTTTAATGGATGAGGAGTCTATTCACGCACGCTCTACTTTGATATTGAAACCCACATCACATATATTTAATAAACACCTTTTATTTTGTTCTAATGTTGTCTCTGTAATGTTTCATCCATGACTATGTAGAAGGAATAGACACTTAGCAGACCAGGCTCTGGAATGGTGTCAAGGTCAGATACCAATGGTCTTTTATCAGTTGATCCACAGGAGGATGGTGAGGTATAAGATTGTGTTTCTTCTCAAATCCTGAAGTACTCTTCATCCCTCCCCTAACCCCAGTGCTGGAATTAAGAGTGCACAACACTAGGCCTAGTTGGCTTTGTTTGTTTGTTTGCTTGCTTGCTTTTGTTTTTGTTTTTGACGAGGGTTCCAGGAGATCAACCTCAGATCCTCATGGCTGCACAGAAAATACTTTACCACCTGAAACATTACCCAAAATGTGCATTCTTGTAGCCAAATTTGTGTTAAACTCTGGCTAAAGGGTCTTGGGTGAGCCATAAAAGCTCTGCAGGACATGTCCTCTAACACAGCAGCTTGCTGTAAGTGGAAGTGACGTTCACCACTGCTGTCACTCCGGGTTTGTTTTAAATCGTCGTCGGCTCCTGTGTGGTCCTCGTGGGTAGCAAGGAACCCTGCCTTCCGGAAAGCAAGGATTGTCTCTAGCAGAGGCCGTCAGGGTAGCAAATGGAGCAGCTGGACCCACAGGGAGGAGCAGGCCATCCCTGGAAGTCAGTGTCCCCGGAGAAACTAGCCTGGAAGAGGTTTCAAAGTGAAAGGAGTGAAAGAAAGGCAGTGTTAATGTGACCAAAGGCAGCAATGAAAACCATCTGCAAACAACTCCATAGTCCTTAGTCCTTCTCCTAAAACAAGCACGAGAAAGAAGGCAGGCAGGCAGGCAGGCAGGCATGTTTAAGGGCTCCTTCTGCTGCCAGGCCCTTTGCGGTTTTCATACAACATGTAGTGAATTCTAAAGACTGAACTATCCAGGAAGATCATTACAGAGTTACTACATTGTACAGACTGAAAACCTGAGGAAAGCCTTTTAGGTCCTTGGTTGATATCACATCTAGGGAGGCCCAGTGACATGGCTCGGCCGGGAAAGGCACTTGCTGTGTAAGTAAGCTGATGTCCTGAGTCTGGTCCCTGGCGGCTTGCATCTATATTCCAGCACATGCATGGAGAGAGGAGAGGCAGAGAGATGGGAGAATCATCATCTGGAAGCTTCCAGGCTACACAGTCTGGAGTATACAGCAAGCAGGAAGAAACCCAGCCTCAAAAACAAGATGAAAGTGGAGAACCCACCTCAGAAAGTTGTCTCTGACCTCCACGTACACCGGGGCAGGCGTGGGCCCACATTCCCACCAGGAGCATGTGTATTGTTAGAGTGGGGGAGCAGAAGTCTGATAACACAGTAAATTTACCTCACCAGAATAAAGAACAACAATATAGATGTGGGTTTTTTTAAAAAACGAGTGAATTTTGTTATGACACTTGAAGTTAATAATTTCAGTCCACCCTAGCTTTCTCAAAGACACCCAAGCATATATAACATTTGTTTGTTTCGTTTTCAAAATATATATGCCCTTCCACAGAGAAGTAGAACCATGTGCTTTTTAAGAATATAGTCTCTGGGATCCAACTGCTTGAGTGTACTCCCTTGTGTGTGCCTATGCAGGTCATGTGACCCGCCAGAGCCCTGTGAAGGAGGACAGAGGCAGTTTCTTCCTTTTGGGATTGATGGGAAAAATGACTGAGCTAGTCCTTGGGCAGGTCTTAGTGGTTGGTATGCAGTAAGCACTTACTAGATGCCACCCAGTATCATTATATCTTTCATAAGCAGTTTGACTTAATGAAGTTAAAGCTTATGTGTACATATCATATAGAATCTAGCATTATGGGCTGGAGCAATGACTCAGAGGTTAAGAGCACTGGTTGCTCTTCCAGAAGTCCTGAGTTCAATTCCCAACAACCACATGGTGGCTCACAACATATGATCTATGACATCTGGTACCCTCTTCTGGCCTGCCAGCATACATGCAGGCAAAAAATAAATCTTGAAAAGAAAAATCTGCCATTATTCATTTCTTCCCCCCCCCTTTTTTTTGAGACAAAATTTCATGTATTCTAAAGTGGCCTTAACCCTTGGGTAGCCACAGATGACCTCCTGCCTGTACCCTTCAGTGCTGGGATTACAGGTGCATACCTCCATGTCCAGTTATGCAGTGGGGTGGATGGAACAGAACTTTGTGCCCACTAGATAATTGTCGATCAACTGAGCCACATCCCTAACCCCTCGCACCATAGTGTGTTTGTAAGGAGATGTGTGTGGGGTGCACGCATGCATGCACACACCCATACCAGTGCAGAGCCCTGCAGAGGCCAGAAGAGAGCATCAGATTTGTTGGAGCTAGAATTAGTTGTGAGTTGCCTGGTGTGAGTGCTGGACTCGGCTCCTCATGAATGAGCAGTGAATGTTCTTAACTGCTGAGCCCTCTCTCCAGCTCTACCATTTAAATATGTGTGTGTGTGTGTGTGTGTGTGTGTGTGTGTGTGTGTGTGTGTGTGTAAAATTAATTGGGCTCTATTTCATTTAAGCACCATGATTCAATTAACCTACCCTGTCACACTGGAATTTCAAAGGTTGTCTTTACTCTTTCTTAAACAATCCATCTTCTGCACACATCCTTGGACATTCTCCTAATTGTTTTCTCAGGTTAAATTCCTCGAAGAAGAATTGCCAATCTGGACAGCATGCAAGCATTAAATCTTTCAGTGCACAAGGTCTAATTTGTTCTATGGAAATTTGTGTGCACTGAAACTTACCAATACTATAAGGATGTGACTTCCTGACCCCGCTGCCAACATTAGCATTGAGAAATGGAGTATATGAAGAATCTCTTGCCTTTGGCAGACCTGTCCTAGAAGACAGCAAGAACACATCCTGTAATGCCCTTGGATAGCTAAGCTCAAGAACTTGCAGTTGTAAGTTAATGTTCTCTCAGGGCCCAGAGAGGGTCTCAGCAGCTGATGGGAACCAAGAGCGTACTCAGAATGAGTCAGTATCCCCTGAGATCCAGGACCTGCTGTTCAATGAGGCAGCACTTTGTTGGAATCTATCATAGCCACATGGTAACATGGTAGAGTCATGCGGGAAAAGAAGATACAAGATGTAAGATGCAACAGGAAGTTGGGGGAATTCAGAGGCCTCCCTCACTCATTCCATAGCAATCTGCTCTCCTAGCAGCTAAAGGGTCATACAAGAATACATCCATCACTTCTACAGATGGTATCCTCAATGATGTGACCACCTTCCATCAGGCTTCCCTTCCCCAAGTACCCCAGCTCTCTCCACAACACCACCTTGGGGACCAAGTTTCTGGCAAATGAACTTTCAGGGAACAAGTCACATCCAACCCCTAATGGGAGGAGATATGGTAAGGTAAGCAGGTGGGTAAATAGCATGCCTTTTCCTCAGACCCAAAGATGAGAATCCCAAAGACTGGATTCTGTTAGAGAAGAAAAGAGGAGACTGATGTTTCTAGAAGGAGAGGTCAGGAGCAAGGGGAACAGAAAGAGACATCTGCTGAAGTCTTGGGGCGACTCATGGGCAAAATTAGCTAAAACCTGGTGCAAAGTACGTTGTCAAAGCACTCAAAGCAGGGCCTGTTTTTCTCTTTTCTTTTCTTCCTGCAGCCTCTTTCTCCTCCTCCCCCTCCTTCCTTCTCTCCTTCCTTCCCTCTGTCCCTCTCCTCTTTTGCATGTAGGCATCTGATTTTTCTAGCACAGTTGTTGAGAACACATTACCTTTCCTGTGCACAATTCTTGAACATCAACTGGCCTGAGTTTATTTCTGTGCTCTTGGTCCTGTTGTTATTGTGACCCAGTCCCCTGGGTTGGCACCTGATGATGGTAGTTTTGTCACAGGTTGTGAAATCAGGTGGTATCTACTCTCCAATCCTTTTCACAGTTGTCTCTATTCTAGGTCCTCTGCATGTTCACACCGATTACCCAGTCTGTGCATTCTTACCAGGGAGCTGCTAGGATGATGCCGACAGGGTTCACACTGGACGGATGAACCACCAAGAACACCCAGCTGGCCTTGTCAGTCCAGCTAGGGCACACTCTGCCATCTGGCAAGAGCTCAGGACAGCTTCAGGCCGTCAAGGTTGCCGCTTCCTCACTTGGGGAGGCAATGGGAATACAACTTCCAGTGGGTATTTTGATAACTGTGTAGTATAATCTTTGTGGAATTCTGAATAAAATATTACATTTAAAAAACCATCATTTGTGCCTAAGGGCCATAAAACTGATGTCATTTGAATGTAATAAAATATAAGCAAACAGCAAACAGTTCTTGTGGGCTTTCTCTTAATTTTTCAACACATACTTCAGAGTTTTAAGATACAGCGTTTACAGCATTCACCTTCCTGAATTAGGGGTGGGGGTGCTGAGAAATAATTAGTAGGCAATTTTTTGGCCCTGGGGCTTTTCTTGTAAATGTTTTTGTTGGCAGGCACACTCTTGAGAACAGGAAGTCAGTCTCTTGTTACAGATTTAAGACTTTTCAGAGTCGAATAACAGAAAACTGGATTAGTTCTGAAATGAGAGCTGGAGTAGGGGCAGGGTGGACTGTCCTGGGCTCTTTCTGGAGATTAATGACATCTTGCAAATATGAATTCTCCTTTTTCCTCTTAACTTGCCACCTCCTAAACAAAACACACACACAGGCTGAAAACAACTTAGCTGATCATTTTGTAACCCTTCCTAAAATAAAGGATCTTTATGGTACCCACAGATTTATTTTAAAACTTTTGCAGAGCTGGGGAAAAGAAAATTAGGGCTGTCTCAAGTTGACCATCCGTTGTTGTTTTCCTTTTTTACAAAATCCTCGATGTGAAATTTAAAGTGTTAGACCTGGCATTAAAGATGCTGTTTTCACAGTAATCATAAAGATTTCTACTTTTCTTTGAAGCTTGTTTATTTTTTATGGAAGTGTTCTATTCTGCATGTATACCTGCATTCCAGAAGAGGGAACCAGATCTCACTACAGATGGTTGTGAGCCACCATGTGGTTACTGGGAATTGAACTCAGGACCTCTTGAAGGATAGTCAGTGCTCTTAACTACTGAGCCAACTCACTAGCCCTCTTCTTTGAAGTTTTAAAAACAGCTTTTGTTACTGAGTGTTGAAGTAAGTTTTGTAAATGGTATTGATATGTTGTTGAGCTGGTTGCAAGCAGAATGATGGTTTGAAGTGGTGAGACTGGACATTTGGCTAGGGCATTTAGTTGTTGCATTATAAAAATCAAGAAACCAGCACTGCCCTTCAAGCCCAAGACTCTACTTATAAATGGGCTTGGTAAGGTGGAAAAGGAATTAAAGTTCAGTTTCTACAAATGATACCAAAAGTTGTAATCTTGACAAAGGTTATAATCTGGAAGAGCCAGACAGTGGTTCTGAGTGCCTTTAATCCCAGCACTTGGACAGCTGGATCTCTGTGGCTTTGAGGGCAGCCTGGTCTACAGAGTGAGTTCCAGGGCAGCCAGGGCTACACAATAAAACCCTGTTTTAAAAACAAAACAAAACAAAACAAAAAAAAAAAAAGCACAAAGAAACGAAATAATAATCTGGGGGGAGGGGACTAGTCCTACACATTGAGAACCATTGTAAATTCATTTTTAAAAGTACACACACACACACACAGAGACACCTACACACATACACACACACAAATACATACATACACACACTTGCAATATACCTATACACCTACACATACACACACACACACACACACACACACACACCTACATACGCACAATACACCTACAGAGAGAGAGAGAGAGAGAGAGAGAGAGAGAGAGAGAGAGAGAGAACATATGTGCCATGACATAAGTGTGGATGTCAAAGGATCACTTTTGGAAAAGATAGGACAAGGGGGTGGGCTGCTGGTGGAGTCTGGAAGGATGCATCCCCAGACTGTAGTTCCCAGACTGTAAGGACATGTTCATTCTAAGTCCAACTCTTTCTTTCTTAAGATTTATTTTTGTGTGTCTTGTTGCATATCTGTGTGTAGTTATGTGATCATGAATTCAGGTGCCTATGTAGGCCAGATGAGGGCATCAGATACCCTGGATCTAGAATACAGGCAATTACAAAATGCATGGTATGGGTGCTGGGAACAGAACTCAGGTCCTTTGGAAGAGCTGTACACATTAAATAACCACTGAACAATCTCTCCAACTTTTAATTTTATACACCACTGTGTGTCTACCTGGAGATTGAATGTGTCCAGAAAACCACAATTTGCACGCTTTGGCTCACATTAACTGGTCAAGCAGGAGGTGCCATCATGGGTGTTGACCTTTGTCACAACAAGGACTGAAAGACTACACAAGAAAGCCAAGAGCCTGGACATCTACCTGCTGCTGCTAGTCAAGCTGTTCAGGACAGAAGAACCAACTCCATCTTCAGTCCAGTTGTTCTGAAAGGCTACTTATGAGTTGCACCAACCAGCCACCTCTGTCCCTGTCCCATATGATCCAAAAGATAAAGTTTTCTGGCCGAAAGAATGGAACAACTGTGGTCATGGGGACAGTCACAGATGATGTGAGGATTCTAAAAGTGCCCAAACTGAAGGTGTGTGTACTCAGGGTAAGCAGCTGGGCCGGAAGTCAAATGTCGAATCCTCAAGGCTGGGGGTAAGATCCTCACCTTGATCCTGGAGTCTTCCAATGGCTTCAGTCTGGTCCTTAGAAGGGCCGAGAGGTGTAATGACATTTTAGCAAGGCTCCAGGAACCCCACACACACCAAACCCTATATCTGCTCCAAGGTCTGGAAGTTCAAACATGCCTGAGGCAGAAGGGCCAGATGTGGCTACAAAAACTAACTCTGGGTCTGACCTTACAGGGAAAAAAAAGGGGGGGGGCTTTGGTTATAGAAAAAAAGACAGGAGGAGGAAGAGGAGAAAGAGAGGAGACAGAGAGGGAAGAGAGAGAGAGAGAGGGAGGGAGGGAGAGAAACTGTTAATTTTTTCTAAATGACCTCTCTCTTCAGCTCGTTCCAAGTGGCATCCCTCCCACACCATTTATTGTAATTTGCTTGTCTTCTGCTATTTTGACAAATTTTGAATTTTTAACCCTATAAATAATCTTAAACTACTCAAAGCTGTCATCCCCTAGATATGAAAATCAAATTACGCTCAAGAATTCTAGGTGATGGAAAACATTATCCAGTCCCATAAGATACGGATGACTATGGGAGTGTGAGAAAGCTGATAGACCTGGGATTTCATCAACACTGGGGAGTGTTTATTTAAAGGAGATACCTGCTTCTTGGTTTTACAACATACCAAGTATTTCTTCTCAACATTTATGAGCTTAAATAGATACAGATGTTGCCAAAGAATATGTTGTAAGATTAGTCATCTTAGAATTGTTCAGCTTGAGCATTGAGAGGCCTGTTGGAAATGTATGCAGACCCTTTCTCCTGAAGTCCTAGTTGTAGATCGTTTTTGTCCTAGTATTCTCTCTTCAACCTCCCTTCCTCCCTTCCTCTCTCCTCCTTCCGTGTGTGTGTGTGTGTGTGTGTGTGTGTGTGTGTGTCTGTCTGTCTGTATGTCTGTCTGTCTGTCCGTCTATCTGTCTAAGAATGGGTGTCAGAGGACCACTGTGGAACTGGTTCTCTCATTCCACCTATATGTGGGTCCCAGGGATTAAACGCAGGCCACCAGGCTTGTACCCAAGTGCCTTTACCCACCAAGCCATCTTGCTGGCCTGAGATTGACTAATTTCCTCAAGACTGTCTTCAGTTTCCCATCTGGATTACCTCGTGCCATCCATGTCTCTCCTGTTTTGTTTTTCCTGAGCTGTTGTCCTGACTGTATACTTCATAGGTATCCCATACTCCTCCTCTTTTTCAACTCTTCGTTGTCATGGTTCAGACTTTTTCTCTTTCATGTAAAGGGGACCAGACAGGATCTGGCCAGGGGTGGTGAGAGAATGGGTGTCAGTTTCCCTGCTCTAGGCTGTGGATCATCAGTTTCTTTATCTCACTGGCCTCTGATCTCCATCCAAAGATGAAGATGTGGGCTAGAATGACAGCTTTGTGCTTAGGAATGTGTAGTGCTGTTGCAGAGGACTCAAGATTGGGTCCCAGCATCCTTGTCAGAGGCTTAAAAAAAATCTTGTAACTCTGACTTCAGGGGATACAACACCCTCTACTGGATTCCTCAGCCACTCCCAACACATGCATAAGCCATATATGTACACCTAATTAAAAATCATATGTGTACATATATACATATATGCATATATATGCATACATGCATGCATGCATATTTTTGGAGGGACAGGGTTTCTCTTTGTAAGAGTCCTGGCTGTCCTTGATCTTGCTCTGTAGACCAGGCTAGCCTCAAACTCACAGAGATACACCTGTTTCTGCCTCCTGAGTAATGGGATTAAAGACATGTGCCACCACTGCCCAGCAAAGTAAATATTTTTTCAAAGAGAGATAGATGTGACCATAATGAAGAACCATGTGTTTCCAATTGCTATAGGGACCACAGTCTGCCCATGAGCCTGGGAGTAAGGAGGAAACTTTGTGCCATAGAGACTTTGCTAACTACCACCCTTACCCCTTTTCTGTGTGTGCAAACTGTCTTCCCTGCAGCAGAAAAGAACTACCAGAATAGTGCATTTTTCCTATTTTATTACTTAAATTTTTAAGATTTATTTGTTTTTATGTGTAGGAGTATTTTCCATGTATGTATGTATGTATGCATGTATGTATGTATGTGAATGCTTGGAGCCCAAAGGCCAGAAGATGGCATTGGATTCTCTGGAACTGGAGTTATAGATAGTTGCTGGTTGCCATATTGGAGAGCAAACTGGGTCAAATACTGAGCCATCGCTCCAGCCCTAAAATAATTTTTATAGCCAGACTTATGACACAAAATTAGTAGATGTTTTGTGGGGAAAAAAACAACAACACTAAATGAGGCCCTTTACACAGAAGGGCTCTTCTCCAGCAAGCAACTTGAATAAGAACCCCCACAGTCATCTGCTACTCTAGACTCTGCCCTGTGATGCTCTCTAGTTTGTCTTTCTTGAGTGTTCTAAGTCCTCTCCATTTTCTCTCCTCCCCTATTAAATCCCACTCTTTTAAAGTAGGTCATTATCTCAGCTGAGCTTTTATGAGCAGGATCCTTTGGAACTAATACATGTTCCTATGCAGAAGACTGACAGCCACGGCCCTTCCAGAAGGCTCTAACCAAATTGTCTTTTTATTGGATGGAATTTCAGCCAGTGTGCCAAAGGAAAGTAAAATACAGCAAAGGAAGGAGAAAGTGTTTGAAATCTTCCTTGAGACTTTCTGAAGTGGAAATAGGCCACAGGGCCGGAGTGCCTGGATGCCCTGTACTAAAGATAAGGGCATGGACATGGTGAAGGATATTTTTATTTCTGGTTTATGAGTTTATCCATTGCAGGGTGGGAATCTTACAGATGTTTAGTATCCATATATGGCCATATTATTTAACTAAGAGTCATCCTTAAACTTTCTCATTAAAAAGTAAAGTTAAATGAAAATTCAAAGAATCTTATACTTGGCAATCCCTTCTCACCCCAGACCATCACTTCCCACACTATCCAGCTCATAAAACACACTGGTGGGCTAGAATGAGCAGTTCCTCACTGACCAGCACTCAACCATGCAAAGGTCTGAAGAGAAAAGGAGTTCTTTTCTCTGATTTGAAACTTATTTAGTTGAGATTTTTCTCACCAGGATCCTTGTATTTTCCCCCCACTGGCAACTGCCCCTTAATTAATCCCATTTCCCCAAGTTCTAGCTTGTCCAACCAGCTGAGCAAACAAAGACGCAAGCAGCCATTTTAATGTGCTTCCTCTCCCAGCCCCTCTGGGATGGGTGGGCTGTTCATCTTGTCCATAAAGTGGGGCCTGCATGGGCCTGGAGAAAGCAGCCGGGGACTTCTGTCAAGATTAATTTTAATAGACTTCAGGCTGCCGCCCGGGAACCATAACCCAGCAAATGGCTTTAGATTCCTGTTTGCTGATTTAAAAAAAAAAAAAAGGAGATAGGAGCTGAGCATTCTGTCTTGTGTCTCAGTTTGGATAACCAATGCAAGGATTTTCTTTGCTTGTGGATGACCTGCACTTTAGAACCCAACCCTGAAGTAGCCGAGGAGAGCTGCCCAATGTCCCAGACCTCAGGGAAATTAGCTGGGGGAAATGTGACATTTTGTAGATTTGGATTTCAGAGCTGGACCGGAAATGGCTCTCCCTGAATTCCCATTGAGCTAGGGCGTTCTGTCTCTGCTCTCTTTAATGTTCTCACCTCCCTTTCTGTACCTTTGTCCCCTGTTAGCCATGGCCATGCCGTTCTATAAAGCTCTTCCACTTTGATTAAACAATTACAATTCTCAAAACTAATTTGGCTCCTAAAATAAAAATAACTTGTTTTTCTAGATTCTTTTTACTCCTCCCCCACTGTATCCATCCCCATTAATGGCTGGCCATGAGACAGATCTTATCAATCACCTGGCATTTTTCAATTCACCTTATTTCCCTAGTTATCCCTAGCAATGACCATTCGGGCCCCCAAACATTCCCTCCCTTTTTCTTGTTAGGTCTCAAACCCAGGACAGTCTCTCTCAGCACTTCTCACCCCACCCCATACCCTAAACCTCTCCCTGCCAGTAGCTGTGCATCTGCTTCCTTTCCCTCAGTTTGATATCTATAGAGCTCGACCATTTTGCCTACACTGCTGTCTTGGTCTCTTGGCCTGGGCTGCCTACCTTGGTTGGTGGCCCCTCTCTGGCTCTCCCCCCCCCCCATATCAACAATGAAAATCTCCATAATTTAGGAGTTGCCATGTCCTCCTCCTTTTATTTCATTTATCTGGTGCTGAACCCATGAGAGAGGCATAAATGAGCTCCCTTCTGAGGAACTCCACCTCTCCACACCACACTGAGGATTTGTATTTTACAGATCATTTGTTTCTGCTGGCTTCTGTCACCTACCATATTTGATTCCAAATTCTAGAGTTCACCTCTTCAGCAGCTTGTTGCCTCCACCTGCTCTAACCATCTGTCTCTCTTTGACTACTCAGTAAGTGTCCTTTCTCTGGCTCCTAGAGCCTGCTGTACCCTCTGGGATGCCCATCATCTGGGCATCCCTCTGTCTCCCTGGCTTCTGGACCCTGCCATGCCCTCTGGAGTATCACTTAGGTCTCTCTCTCTCTCTCTCTCTCTCTCTCTCTCTCTCTCTCTCTCTCTCTCACACACACACACACACACACACACTTCTGGCCCCTACTATGCCCTCTAGTGCCTCACCACACGGGCAACTCTCTATTCGCTAAGTTTGCAGTTTTTTCATGCCCTCATGGCCTCTACAATATTGGAGTCCTCCCTTGGGTAGAATTCTTGCCTGTCTCACACTATCCCTCGTGTTTACATGGCTTACTTTCAGCTCCCCTGGGAGCTTATTGGAACTCTCTCTATGTAGAGTTTGTTTCCTTGGACTCAACTCCTTCTTCAGACTCAGAGATTTTATTAAAGCCTCGTTGTCTTACTACAAATGGCTTGGCTTCAGTACAGCTCAATGACCAAAGATGGCACACAGGAGTTCTTGAAGTTCTTGAAGATTGTAACAACTTCTGCCACCACACAAGCAAATGACTGTACAGTCGGTCTCTTATCTCTAAGATCTTTTGACTTTCCACTCTTGAAAATTTTTATCTCTATGATTTCTCTCTACCCTGCTCTCAAGAAGTCTTTTAAGATTATTGTATAAGAATTATAAATTTGTTGGGTGTGGTTAAAGAATATATACAATCTGTAATGAAAATAGGCTTAAAACTTCTAACAAAAAGGCTTATAGTTAAAAACCTATACATAGGTAATTTTAATTTGCTACAACATACTATATATGTGATTCAACTTTTGTTGAGAATATATTATATACATTTAACTTGGATTCAACTCTTGTTTGGAAAAATAGATGCTTTTAAATAGCAACCATGTGACTTGCCTCCATCTTGCCTGATGACCTCATCAGGATGAAAGAAACCATGTGGCTGGCAGCCATATTTACTAGGGTTAAAGAGTGACTTTATGACCATCTTGATTAAGATGACCACAGGCACAAACCACTAAAACTTCTTAGTCCTACTGAGCTCTCCAAAATATCTTGGATTAGAATGAGTAAGTATAATTAATGTTTCTATACTCCTAAGGTTACCAAGGTCTACTCAAATTATCAAAAGCTGACTTAGAGATGTATGTCTAATTACTCTGGCTTCTAGAAATTGTAGATAAGAAACAACATTAGAATCAGAAAAGTTTCCAGTCTTCCTATGCACTACATTTATGGTTTAAAGTTTTATTTTGATGTTAAAGGATCTTCAATTAAATTTTCAACTCAAAATTGTTTGTAGCACAAGCTTATTAGGGATAAAGCTATAAACGAAAACCAAAGTTTATTTAACTCAGGAGTACCTAGTAGATTATGGTCCTCAAAATCTTCAGAGATCTGCTGAATATGGTATTTAAAATGTTTAATGAAAAAAGCTTTCCATGATAGACAGGTATACTAGCCCCTAGCAACAACCCTAATGCCTCCAAAGAAGATGATGGGACACAGATGACTCCACTTGGATTGTGAAAATGCTAACCACTGGGAAAAACTGCCTCATGCCTCACCTGCCACCAGGGCACTGCCCAAACTGTGGACACTACTGGGTTGATTGCTGTACTCTGCCTTGTCAAATAAGTCAGTTTTTCCAGGTTCCTTCTCCTTAGGAGAGTCTCTCAAACCATCTGAATCAGGCATCTGAAGGCCAATGATGTCCCGTGCAACAGCTAATGATTTAATGCTATCCTGAGCGACAAAGTCTAACACTGTCCCCAAAGAAGCCATTGAGGCTACAGAAGCCTAGGGTAACTGCCTAGGTAGCTATATGTCTGTTTTTTTTTTTTTTTTTTTCATTGAAAAAATAGGCCATTTGTATATAGTTTGTAATGCATAATTTATATAATTTATTATGTATATTATAATTTAGAATATATTTTCTTTTTTATAATATCCTTCTCAGATCTTTGATAACATTGACAGCTAAGCTAATTATAGCTTTTTCAGTTTAACAACAACAAACCTACCAGCTCCTTCCCCAATGCTATGGCTGCCTTCTCAGTTAATTCCATTGTAAGACCCTCAGAATGAGGAGTCTTCCAGGTTCGGTCGATACCCCAAGAACTCAATGTCCAGTCCAGTTGCTGCAAAACGCCAAGAGGCTTTAATGAACAGGAAACGTTTGCTCAAACGGGCTCCTCCAGCATGCAGGCTAGAGAGAAGCCCCCTCCCTGGGCCCAGGTGTTTTTAAAGGCAAACCCACAAGCTTAGGGAGGCCATTGAGTACGTGACCCTTGGAGGCCAGATGGTCTGCTATTAGGGTCAGCAGACCTTAGGGCCTCAGGGTGTGCTAGTTAATTTTGTCTGGGCATACCGGAGTTGCAGCTATCTCTGTTTCCTAAGGACCCTATTTACCACCTGCTGACTCACAGGAAAGGAGAGGCAGTGTGAATTCTTCTTATCTCAAGGCCTTGTGAGAGGAAGTTGGCAAATTCCAAGGAACAGATATTGGTTTCCAGGTTAGTCCATCATTAACATTACCTTTTTGGTCTTTCACCATATGTAAAACCAAGCTACTATGTCTCTAGCTTAGAAAGACAAACACAGGTTACCTTGCTGATGGACTTCACTCAGAAACAAATAAGCTCACAAAACCGGTTTTAAAATGTTTCAGATTTCTTTCCCTCTCTGTGCTGTTGTTATACTAAGACTTCAAAAGTTCAGAGTCTTAATATTAGCCAATGGAATTCTGATAATACAAGCTCAAAAAATTTTAATTTCCTAAGTACAGACTTAAAAGTGCTTCTCAGTTGTGTTAAAACCATCTCTGTTCAATCTATATATCTAGTCCTCTGGAAAGAATGTTAATCATTTTGAATCCTCAAGGTTTGAAGAGACCAGTGCCCTGCTTTAGCAGCCATGACAGGCTACAGAAAAGACTCAGCATGTGCTTGCCTGCAGACCTTGCCCCTCCTGCCTTAGTCACTAGGTGGTCAGATACCCTCCTCGTGGCAAGGAACCAATCAGAAGTTAGCTGGCCGGCTGTGCTTTATGGCTCTGGGTATGCTTTATGGTACAAGTGCACAACAGTGACGTGCAGAGCATAGCAACCGCCCTGGGAGGGCCTATAGGCCATAACAACCAGTTGGCCAATCATCACAAGACAAGTCGTCCAAGCCTGGAAGCTCACCAATCCTGAGACTGTTGTGTGCTCCTAGACACTCCCCTTATGCTGCCCTATAAGTTCCCCTGCTTCAGGTTTCTCAGGGTCCTTGTCCCAACATCAGGCAGGATGAGTGTACAAAGGGCCGGAGTTAATGTAGTTAGCTCATTAAACAATAAAAGACCCTTTGCTTTTGCATTGAATGGATCTCTTGGTGATTTGGGGGTTCAGAATTTGAGCACAACAGGTTTTTTTTATATGACTCAAAGATGTGAGTCCACCGCTTTTTCTACAGTGTGTGACTTTCAGTACAGATTACAAATAGTGGTGATGCTAATATATTAAAAACTTTTATCTCTTTCTGTAAACTTAAAAAGCCATGCAAGTTTAGATCCATCTCTTGTAGGTCAAACAGACTCCAGATAAGTATTCCTAAGTTTCCCCACCTGTCTGTTCCTGGGGGAGGAATATCTCTGCTGGTCTTAGGACTCCCCTAACTAGCAGGATTGTGGGCCTGGGAGCTTCACCCTAAAGGCCTTAACTTTACTTTTTGTCCCAAGTCTTTATCTGTCCCAGCAGATTTCCAATCAGCTGAAGATTGCAAACTGCTCCAAATAAGCAAACCCTAAATGCTTCTGATGGAATCTCTGGCCACCCCGAGCCCCTGCATCCTAGCCAGCTCCAAAGCAACCTACTTCCCTAGTTCCAGGTGGTCCCACAGAACCCAGGTAAGGAGTGAAACAGTCTGCATTCATCTCTCTTCCTGTCCTTCCTGGACCCCCAAAGGGACACCCCAATTTCAGCAGGAAGTAGTTCTAGGAGAGATGAATGGGTTCCTTATCAACAAAAGGCTGGGATGTTAGATCTTAAACCCAGGACAGTCTCACTCAGCACTTCTCGCCCCACCCCCTACCCTAGACCTCTCCCTCCCAGGTGCGGGCTTCTGCCTCCCTTCCCCTAGGTTGGTCTCTACATAACTCAGCCATTTTGCCTGCACCATTCTCTTGATCTCGAAGCTGGGCCACCTCCCTTGGTCAATGGCCCCTCTCTTGTTTTTCCTCTCATGGTCCAGTTTAGCCTGCCAGCCATGTTCACCTTGGGCTCTTCCCTCTGCCCGCTTCCTCCCTCCTATCAACAATAAAAATCTTCCCCATACTTTAGGAGTAGCCATGTCCTTCTCCTTTTATTTCATCCCTCCCACCCTTGGTCACTCCTTGTCCCTTCTCTGTTTCCTCCCTGCCCCCTCCCTGCTTTCTCCTGTGACCTGTGACTAGCCAGCCTATGAGCAGACAGCGAGTACTCTGAATCTCTCACTAGAGATGCCCCTGGGAAGTTCTTTTGTTTTAAATAAAGGGTGTGCTCATTCCCTTGTCTTTCTTTCCTTACTTTTCCACCTTCCAATTCTTTCTTTTCTAACTGTTTTCCTCATACCTCAGTTCTAGTTCTCTGCTCTCTCTCTCCCTTACTCTCTCCTCCAAAGATTTGTGAGGTTGTGACAGACAAGAGGGTGAGAAGGACCTGTAGATAGAGGCGTTAGGAAGGCCTTAGCCCCTACAGATGTGGAGAGGACAATTTGAGGGACTAACTGACAAAGGAAGTTTGGTTGAAGTGGTTTATTTATAGTAGCCATTATTGTTCAAAAGTCACTGGGGTAACACTGTTAGTTCATTATTCCTTAGGTATAGCTGCCATTTGGGTTTGTTTGACAATTCAGTATGTTTTATTCCAAGTGGGAACTTTAGGGGAGGAAACAAGTCAATCACCAAAGAAAACTGAATTTGCTTCATGCCTGTTAATGGCCTTTGGGAACTTGGGATCCATCCTCTACCTCTACTATTTCCTCAGTCTTCATGATTATGTCAATTGTTCCTGGAGAGATTTATTTACACACACACACACACACACACACACACACACACACACACCTTGTCTGGTTGTTGTGATAAAATACCCTGACCACAGTCAGGCGGTGGTGGTGTACACTTTTAATCCCAGTACTGGGGAGAAAGAGGCAAGCAGATCTCTGTAAGTTTGAGGCCAGCTGATTTACAAAGCTACACAGAGAAACCCTGTCTGGAAAAACAAACAAACAACCACAACAAAAATGGGAAAATACTTGACCACAGCAAATTCCAGGAGAGTTTTAATTAGGCTCATAGTTTGAAGACAGAGGATCGTGGTGGAGAAGTCATGGTGGTAGGAGTGTGAGGAGGTCATTCACTTTGTATTGAAATCAAGAAGCAGAGAGAAAATTCCTCTTTTTTATTCAGTTCTAAACCCTAGCCTATGCAATGGTGCTGCCCACAGTTAATATGGATCCTCCCACTTCATTTAATCCATTCTAAAAACTCACTCATGAACATGCTTGAAAGTTTGTGTCAAGCCTGTCAAGTTGACAATATTAACTGAAACACCACCCAGAAAAAAAAAAATACGTTTAGGGCAAATTCTGTGCTGTTTAAGTGTGCCCAAGCCAGACACTTGGGAAAAGGGCTAGTGGCTAAAATTTTAAAGGCAAAGTGATGCAAAAATCAGGTGATGAGGGAGAAATGGAACAACCAGAACTCACAGGCGTTGCCTATGGAGTGAAACACGACAACAGCACTTTGTAAACAGTGGCGGCTTCTTAGAAGTTAAACATTCACTCACCCCATAGCTTCTTAAGAAGTTAAACATTCCCTCATATTGAGGCAGGACAGAAAGACAGGGAAAATTATGGGGACAGGGGAAGGGAAAGGATCCCCTCGCCGTGAAGTCTGATGGAAGTCTCTTGCAGCTGAGAAGCAAGAACTCAGGCACACTTGCTGCAAATGTTGCTGGCAGAGATATAATATGGAGAGACTTCATTTTTAAATAGCAGGCTTAAGTCCTGAATGTGTTTGACTTTGAGCAGGTCCTTATTTATTCCCTACAGTTCCTGAGTGTCTCAAACAAGGCTGTTAACTCTGTTTACAGTGAAGGTGCCCTACCTTCCTGCATCCCTATGGTTTGCATTATTTATTTATTTATTTATTTATTTATTTATTTTCCTTATCAATTGTAATCTTGTCAGTGCATGTGAGGGGGCACAGTAGAGGAACTTCTAACATTAGCACTCCATTATTAGATGCAAGGGCTTTATTGTGGATAAGAGAGAGAGAGAAACTATCTCTAGGCATATGGAAGAGTTCAGAGCTGAGAGAAAAAGCAGACTAGACATGTCCAGGGTTGGGGATCTGGGGGGTGGGGGGAGAATAATGGAAATAGCAAGAGATAGAGAATAGTGAGAGAGCACTAGAGAAGTGTGGGGTGGATAAATCACGATGATTATAAATAGGGCAAGTAGCTGTGGGGAGGTACTCTTGGGGATGGAAAACCCATCTCATAAGTTTTTGCAGAATGCTGGCTTTTATCTAACCACCCAAAAATTCCTGTATAGTCCAGTTTGACTTCATTTCTGGACATATGGACTTCCTGACACCTAACACTCAGGAACCACACCCTGTGGTCTCTTTTAGATTTCTTAGCAATGCTATAAAGATAATAGCTTCAAAAGCCATCAAGTATAAGCATTGTAAAGAGCAATGAATGGTGGCTCTCCCTTGAGAAGGCCATGTCCACATCTAGGTATGTCACACATTCTTTCTGAGCACCTCTTGTAAGACTCCCAATTAAGCCTATATTAAAATACTTTTATTAGACTCCTATTCTTCGAGTCCTGAATATTTTCTGCATTAAAGCTGCAAACCTTGGTTTGACCTGAGTTGAAGTCCTAAAAGATTAGAAGCACTTCTCAGGCTGCTGAAGGCAACATAATGGGACTGTTCTTCCTTTCTGTCCCTTTTGATAATATGTCCTAATAAGTCTGATCTTAGAGAAATGAAAATCAGGCAGTGGTGTCACAGCCTTTAATCCCAGCTCTCAGGAGGCAGAGGCAAGCAGATCTCTGTGAGTTCAAGGCTAGCCTGATCTACAAAGTGAGTTCCATGAGAGCCAGGGTTGTTACACAGAGGAAACCCTGTGTTGAAAAAACAAACAAAAACCAAAAAAAAAAAAAAAAAAAAAAAAATGGAGGAAGAAATGAAAATTTATGTTGATATGAATGAAAAGTTTCTGCACCCTGATAAGCCTCTTCACTGATCCAACAATCCAAATAACCGAATTAGAAAAACCCCACATTTAATGTATAAAATGCTCCTGGGTGGCTTTCCAGCCCTGCAGAGGAGATGGGAGAGAGAGACCAGAAAACCACAAGTCTATTTTCTGGGGGGGGGGAGTTTAAATACCCTGTGGAAGTGTTCTTGAGCATCTCTAGGTGAGGGGTCAACATTTAGCGGGCTTTCTGAGATTCAGCAGGGGTTGGAGGAAGATAGGGGAAAGGGGCTTAGGTGAACTTCCACAATAACATTCCAGACTCTGGGTATATGGATGCCAGGAGCTGGGGTGAAGCTTCCACCATAACAACGAACACCTATACAAAAATATTGACAGTGACTTGATTTATGATCATTAAAAACTGAAAACAACTCAACCATCCTTCAGCATAAACAAACACACACAGTACAGTACTACTTAGCAATATAAAGAAACATCGGCATAGATGAACTTCAGGATCATTACACTAAACATTAATGAAGCCAGATTCAGAAACTAACAAAGTATTTCCAAAGTGGTTCTACAGCCCCCTCCCCATTTAGCAGTCTATAAGAATCTCAGTTCTTTTTTTTTTTTTTTTCTAACAGTTGTCAGGGTCAATCTAATTCCTGATATTCTGATTTGTTCAAATATACAAATCTTGTTGTTTTATTTGTTTTGAGACAAGGACTTACTATGTAGCCTTGGCCCATCTCAAATTCACTATGTAGATCAGGCTGGTCTTGAACTCACAGAGATCAGCCCGCCTCTGCCTCCCAAGTGCTGGGATTAAAGGCATGCACTACCACACTTAGCTATATTGTGCTTATAATATGCATTTTATTATAGCTAGTTATATTGGTCATTCATTATTTTTTAAAGCTTTATTTTTTGTGTTTTAATTGTGTGTGCATGTGAACCAGGTGCCTGCAGAAGCCAGAGAAGGTTGTGAGATGCCCTGAAGGTACATACAGTTAAAGGCAATTGCTACCCGACAGGGGTGCTGGTACCCAATTTTTGTCTTCTGCAAGAGCACTATGCACACTCTTAACCACTGAGCCATCTCTATAACCCCCTTGTCATTTATTTTTACTGTTATTGTTCATTCAGGTATCTGTGAAATGTATTGCTTAATTTTTAGATGTGACACTATAACTTCTGGAATATTTTACTTATTAGAAGTGAGTCAGTAAGTCCTTGACATGGGTGTCCTATACTTTCTCAAAGCGAAGTCGAAAAGCTGGGAAAGCAAAGGACACACACCCAACGAAAGAGCGCCAAACCCGGACCCTTCTGCGGTGATGTAACTTCCGCCCCTGCCTTCTTCCTCGGGCGCCCCCTGCCCGGTCCGTTTCCGGCATTTCAATAAAGCTCCATTCGGCTCGAAGAAGCCGTGCTCTTCCGGGAAAATGGCGACTCCCGCCCGCGCGCCAGAGTCGCCGCCGGCCGCGGAGCCTGCGCCCGCCGTGGGCCCCGCCGGGGAGCCCTGCCCGCCGCGCCAGCCGCAGCCCGTGCACAATGTTCTCGCTGCCCCGCGGCTTCGAGCCCCCAGCTCCCGAGGACTTGGGGCAGCGGAGTTCGGCGGAGCTGCGGGAGAGGTTGAGGCGCCAGGAGAGACTTTTGCGCAACGAGTAAGCGGTGGCTCGGGGGTCGGTCGCGGTTGCCGGGAATCGGGACCAAGGGATAGGCTCTCGGGGGTCGGGGTCCGAGACCAGCCGCTCGCTCCCCACCGCGGCCTTTCGGGCGAAGGTGACCTTGCGTGGTCAGGCCTCCCGGCCAGGCCCCTGCTGCGCGCGGCGTTCCTCCATGCTGCCTGGCCCTCATTAGGCTGCAGTGCATGCTGGATCCCATGTTCCCACAACGGCTTTGAGAGAGCCTGGGTACCAAATTCTCTCGACCAGAATGTGTAGATTGCCTCTTCTCCATCTAGAGCCCCACTCTTTCCCAAACCAAAGAAGATGGGGAGAGCGAGCTGTAAAGATTGGCTAATTAGGCCTACAAAGTTTCGGCCCCCCCCCCCCCCCCGTAGTAAGGTAGATGATGATAGCTGATTTTTTTTTTTTTTTTTTTTAAGGCAGCTTTGTTAGCGGGATTGAGGTAATAAGAGGCAGAAGACGCCAAAGGGATATTTTTCAAGAGATTTTTCAGCAACATGGGAAAGTGAACTATGAAGGCAATCGAGGGCCTGGGAAAACTTAAGTACTGGTGAAACAATTTGGAGTTAAATATATATATTCACAGTCAACAGGTGGTTGAAATTTCTGGGGAGCCACTGAGGATAATGAGACAATTGGGAGAGAGGAATGGATTCAACGTTAGTTTTTTATTCAGGGTGTATTTAGTTGAGGGGAATAATGGCAGGCTTTTAATTAATTAAAAAGCCAACTGATTAAATCCTGAGAAATGCGTACTAGGCTCGAGAGAGGGCTGAAAAATAGAGGAAGCCCATTTGCAGAGAGGTGTTAGTACTGTTGAAAACATGAATGTGGTGTGGTATCAGGAATAATAGGGGACCTAAGAGGTCTTCATTTGTTATGTAACTAAGGAAAATAACCTGAAAGGGTATTTCACTGAGCAAAAGGGGCCAGTGGCTACTGGAGACAGGTGTTTTGATTTTTTTTTTTCCCCTCCAGAATGGGTTGTTAATATTAGCAATAAATTAACCTTTTGATCTCAGGACGTTTTTAGATTCTTTAAGGATTACTGGGCATCTCTAAGAGCTCCTGTTTATGTATACTGATTTTAGAAATATTACTGATTTAACAGAAACAACTAAGTTTTTCACAAAAAACACATAAGTCCATCTTCCTTTGTGAGATAGTGATGTCATTCCATTATGTGACCTCTGGGAAACCTGTTGTACTCAACTTTTATGACAAATGACAAATAGTGCCTTTGACCCAGTGGAGCCATTCTTCAGCTTCATTAGGGATCAGAGACCGTGTTTTTAAAACCAAACCAGTAGCCTTTATTTTTATTGTACAGGATGAGTATCTGTTTTCCTAAATACTTAAGACCAGAATTTCATACTTTTAGTGGGCTTGGAATGTATGTGTGAGTGTACAGAGATAGTGTCGAGTTAAGAACCAAATCTCATTATGAATTTCAGTTGTTCCTTATAGATAGCTTCAAGGTAATTTTGTACTGTGTTCTTTATAACTTGTGTTCTGACTGCATCTCGTCATGTGGTCAGGTGTGAATTTTTTCACTGGGCTGTCATTGTCTGGACTTGAAGAATTTCAGATTTTAGATTAGGAAGATATAACTTTTATTTCTGAAATCCTGATTCGATGAACTAATTCCCCTTGCAAAGCACTCCCTTAATAGGAGGGAGGTGTGAGAATAATTTTATGTTTGATTCCTGTCTTAGACCAGATAAAAATCAGATTTTTTTTTTTAAAAAAACTTAGAAGCCAGCTTTTCTTTGAATATTACATTTTGCATTTAAAATACTGTGTTTTCCTGTTTAAAAACATGGCTCTAATGTGTACATGTTGGTTTCTTTCTTTTTTTTTTTTTTTGCATTTGACAGAAAATTCATTTGCAAATTGCCCGACAAAGGTAAAAAGATATCGGACACCGTTGCCAAACTGAAAGCTGCCATTGCAGAACGAGAAGTTAAAGGGATAAGTGAACTGTTTGATCCTGTTAGTGTAGACTGTAAGCTAAGGCAAAAAACAACCACAAGAGTTGATATTGACATAGACAAGGCCCAGAATTCTGACCTGATCCTTGATACTTCATCATTAGTTCTTGACTGTTCCTCTGTAGACATCAAACCATCTAAAACAACCTCAGAAACACAAGGACCTGTACATCTCACTCACAAAGGCAGTGAAGAGACTTTGGAGGCTGACTGCACAGTGAACACCGGCCCAGTTCCCGGCATTAGAGCCAGGGCACCCTCATCTGAAGTTAACAAACATCTCCCCCAGTGCCCCGTTTCAAGTCAAGTGGAAGACCTTTCCAGCAGCGTTGACAGTCTGTTTATCACTAAGTTGCAAAAGATCACAATTGCAGACCAGAGTGAACCCTCAGAAGAAAACAGCAGCTCTGAGAACGTGCCAGAGCTCCGGAGTGAAACTCCCAAGAGGCCTCATTACATGGAAGTGCTAGAAATGCGAGCCAAAAACCCTGTGCCCCCTCCTCATAAGTTTAAGACCAATGTGTAAGTGTTACGGAGCAGGCTTGTCCTCAGAATGTTTTATGTGGTATGTCAGTTCAGAGAGTGCTGTGTGAGGGTCTTCTAAGCAGGAGCGAACATAACTGAAAATAGACCAGCATGGCTGCACTGAAGGACTGCATCTGATAGCAGATGGGGAGTAGTGTGTTTCAAGATACTTAGCCAATATTTCATAATAAACACAGTAGGAAGGCAGATGTATCATGACTTTTTAGTACCATTTGCTAGTATGCAGTTCCCCCTCAATTGCTGTGTAAGCTGAGAGAGGCAATTGCAGGAGCTAATGGGCTGTTCATCAGGAAACAAAAACAAAACAAAGTGTGTTCACTACAAGTAGACAGCAGAGCCAAGGGAGCATAGTGAAGTAAAGATCTTACTCCTTAAAGAGGTTGGAATCTAGAGGAGCACCTAAGGTTTCCAAACTCAGAAGAAATGTTAAGCTAGATGATATTAGTTTCCAGAGAAAGGAAACTAAAAAAGAATTTTTAAAAAAAATTAACTAAAAATAGATTTGGGGAGAACTGGGGGGGGGGGGATTGGATCTTGCTTTTGAGTTCTTTGCTATAATGTTTCTGTGATCACCAGAGCTCTTTGAGGAGAGAAGCATTGTGTTTGTAGCAGTTAGGCCAACTACCAGGGAGTATTGCTAGGTAACTGCCCATCTTTACTCAGATGACATCAGACTCAGAGGGGGACATGGCTGGTCTACTTTCTTAGGAAAGCGTCAAAAGACCCATGTCATGTTTGCTCTTGCAGAGACTTTAAACCTACTCCACTGGTTATTTTAACCTTAAATGGTTCTTTCTGTTTATAAAAACAGATAGATCCTAGTATGTTAATATTTAGCTAGAAAAGACACCTTTGCTAAAGGTGTCTTGATGAAGGAGTCTCTTCTGTGCCAAGCACTTTGTCTTCACTTCTGGGAGGTCACGTTGGAGGACCAGGTATGTCAAAAGGAGTAAGGTGGCCCAGTTACTGCTATGGGGCCAGGAATAGGGAAGGTGACGAATGAACAGTGAGGGCCACCAGGATTGGTAAGTGTGAGAGAAGGGGTAGCCTGTGCATAAAAGAGACCAGGAGAGGCTGCATCTGGCCACAGATACATGACATTGGGCTTGTGTGTGAATGGAACTTTGAGTGCACAGTGAGTTGAGGGTGTGCTAGCAGCAGTCCTAATCTGTGGGTTGTGACTCCTTTTGGGGTTCAGTGACCCTTTGGCAGGGTTACATATCAGATATCCTGCATATCATATATTTATATTATAATAACAATAAACTTACAGTTATGAAGTAGCAATGAACTAATTTTATGATGTAGGTCACCACATGAACTGTATTAAAGGTCATAGCATTGGGAAAGTTGAGAACCACTGTGCTAGTTCTCTGACCTTTTTCTGATTTTGTGTATTTAGGTACTGGAGACTGCCTCATCTGCTCATGGCTCACTTTGCAGGGACCTTGAGAGGTGGATGGTCAGTTAGCTATGAAATAGGACCACTTGGGTATTTAGTGACATCTTAGTTCATTTAAATAGCAGAATGCCAGTTTCTTCTGGAGACTTCCACATTCATGAAGTTAATAGTGACAGTCTGTGTCATACACCACCACCCCTACCCCTCCATGACCTACATGGTGTCTTGATCTTACCATCATCTTTGAAGGAGAACGTTCTCCCTCTAGCCTCAACTTCCAACCTCTTCCTTCAGAACTGGTCAGCCTATCAGTGCCTATATTATATTCCACTATATTATGTTTACTTCCTTTTGCTAGGCATTAAACTCTTACAAGTGTTCTCTGAATGAACAGAGAGTATAAGGTGTGAGGAGGAAAGGTGGGTTTGTATTTGTGTATGCGTTCATTGTCAGCATTAAGTATGGGCAGACTTCATTCTGCTACCCTATGGGAATCAGTTGACTCCTGGTGAAAGACCATCTTTGTGCCTATACACAGTCTGATTGCATACTTTTTTTTTTTTCAGGTTACTCACACAACAGAGTGACTCACCAAGTCATTGTCAGAGGGATGAGTCTCCTTCCTCAGAAGAGCGGCGACGCAGGGCTAGGCAACATCTTGATGACATCACAGCAGCGCGCCTCCTCCCGCTCCACCACCTGCCTGCACAGCTGCTCTCCATAGAAGAGTCGCTGGCTCTGCAGAAGGAGCAGAAACAGAATTATGAGGTAATTGTGGAGTCTTGGGTATCTCATGTCTGTGTGTTGGCTGCTGCTGCAGGAGTCAGATTTGACTTTGGGGCAAATAGAAGGATGGAGTTTTAGAGATATGCTACTAGTTTTCAGTCACAGAGGTACTAGAACTGTAGGAAACCTCAGTAGTAATTCACCAGTAGACTCAGGGAGAGGATCAGAGTGACATGGAGCAGCCTCTGCTGCTGCTGGGACAGCATATGCCTCTCTCATGTGGCAGCTTCTCAGCGGTAAGAGCATCCTCGGGGACCTGTTTAGGGAGACAGTTTCCACTTCCCGTCTCCTACAGTGCAGGGGCTAGCCCAGAAGGGCAGGCGATCATGCTGGGTTGCTAGCCACTGTTGGGGTCCTTGCTTGATCTGTGGCCCTTGTGAATAGAAGCCCTTCCTCTTTGGGCCTTAATCAGTTATGTCTAGTACTGTGTTTGCATAGACTTTAAAATGGATATTAAGTTGTGGTGGCGCATACTTTTAGTCCTATCACTTTAATTCCAGCAATTGGGAGGTAAAAGGCAGGCAGATCCGTTTGAGTTTGTGGCTAGCCTGGTCTACACAGCAAACAGGTGATGAGATCCTGTCTATAAATATAATGTAAAATATTGGCAAAGTTTGTGTTCAGATAGCAGGATGGGAGAAGTGTGGATACTAGTTTTGGTTAAATTGTGTAACAGTGATTTTCTGGGAAAACAGCATCTGCTCTCCTGAATTGTTTGTTTGGATTTTAGTCAAGTGCCTACACCTGTTAAAGTCAAACTAGCTTTTCCTCTGCTTGGCTTTTCCTGAGCATTCAGCTGGCAGACTGATGTCTTTATGGCCCTTGGTGTTTCTTCCTCTCAGTGCATTAGAATTAGCATCAGACCCAACTGCTTTGCTGGAGGAGAGAGACCTGAATTGTCTCTAGGTTTTTTTTTTTTTTAAGTACTTGTCTTGAGACATTTTTTGGTTAAACCCTTCTGAAATGGGTTGCCTTGATAGAATAGTAAAGTAGATACCAATTGTGCTTACCCATAATATCCCTGGGCTGAGGAAAGGAGCTGTTAAAGTTCAGGAGTGTGTGGAGGTGTGGGGGTTGTGGTAGTGGGTGAATGAGAGAAGAGCCCGGGAGCCTGCCAGCAGTTGGTGCTAATCCTTATGTGCAAAAGTCCACTGCTAGTCTGAAATTGGACCTTTTTGAATGTTAATTTCTGTAAGACTTTATTTATGGAGGAGCAGTCAGCAGCCTTAACATCTTGGCTCTTTTGTGCCATTAAGGTGTACTCTTCAAACCTAGAGAACATGATTTAATGTAGAGAAGAGAGTGTGTCCATTGGAGACTGGCACATCATACAGGCAGCTGGTTCACACTTAGTGCCACACTTAGTGGATCTGTTCACAGCTACTGGAGTGCCAAACTGATGTCTCAGTTTCTTGTGCAGGGGTAAGCTGTTTTGATTGCAGCATTGCTTGGTAATAGAAGTCACTATCAACTGCAGCAGACTGACAGCTCTCAGATATATCCCCCCCATGTCTGGCAGGACACAGCTGTGAACTTCCTATATTGCTAGAGACAGTGGGAATTATACTCCTTTAGCCTGGACCCTGTTGAACTGTTGTAAGGGGAGTTATGCATGTGTAATTGGGCTTTGTTCTTTGTTTTAAAGGAGATGCAAGCAAAGCTCGCAGCACAGAAACTAGCTGAGAGACTGAATATTAAAATGCAGAGCTACAATCCAGAAGGGGAGTCTTCAGGGAGATACCGAGAAGTGAGGGATGAAGATGATGCCCAGTCCTCGGATGAATTCTGAAGATGAGCACTGGGAGAGTTATCTCCAAAGCTGACTGTTGAGCCGTCATTGCCTCATAGCAAACTTCCTACCAAGTATCAAGATCAGTGTCAGACCTTGTTGAGGGACAGCAGTTTTTAAAGTTACACAAAGGTAGCTACAAAGTAAGAGCCCAGTTTGTCTTTCGGAAGATGATCTTCATGTGCTTGAACAGTTTAATATTTCAACATTGTGTTTGACCGTATTGTATTACAGTTTTGCAGTATGTTGTGCATTGGTCTGATATTTTAGTGTGAGTAAAACACACTTTTTCTTTAAGATAGCTGCTTTTTCCTTATTTTTACTCTTATCAAATAGTGTTGCTTACATCCCTTCTGGTAAAATACTTTGTTATCCCAGGCACCTAAAAATTAATTAGGAAGACCTGGTTTCTTTTCTTGATAAATGCAAGGAGCAGTCTAGAGAATGGTACGCATGCTTGCATGGAGTTCCTGAGATGCTGGGTGTGAAATATTGAGGAAGACACTTGATTTTTACAACAAGTGTTTATTTGCTCTTCCTGTCTTTTGGGGTGACTGCTGTCTTCCTGTGGTGAAGATAAGAGCACCTTGAGGAAGCTCTGGGTGGGGAGGGTGTTCTGAGCTGGTTTGGGGAGCTAGCTGCTCTTCCCTTCTCCAGCTCATTGCTGTCTTGGATGATAGGTCCATGTACAGGGCGCTCGTGTTTGCTAAGGAAACTGCTGTTTTTCTAAGCGTTACAGTTGTCAGTGTATTGCTTTTTTTCCTTTTTAAACCCAAAGAGGTGTTTATAGGCTGCAGAAACCTCAGTCTCATATATGTACACATTTGTGTTGTTTAAATGATCATATCATCTTCAGCAAAGATAACAATATGTTATCAAAAACCTTTGTCTATTATGTGGAACCTATAAAGAAAAAAATAAAATAACAATCAAAACAACTTCACACGCTAATGGTTATATTTTGTGGTACTTGTTTGAATTTTACTTCTTTAAAAGCAGTGTTCATATATAAAATTGGACTGAAAACATTTAGGTCAGATACACGTGAAGATTCCATAGTGGATGCTTCTAGCTGACATAAGCACTTTCCATACCCCTCCCACTAAGAAAGGGCTGCTGTAAGAACTAGGTGGAACCCGTGGTGTTCGTTATTTATAGATGAACTATAGATTGGTAAAGGAGAGCTCATGCATATGCATGAAGTTGCAGGCATCCCCTTGTGAGCTGACCACTCTGTCTATTAATACTTGAGTGTTCATACTTTGACTTCTTTCTTCACAGTCATTTTATGTATATTCTCAGTGTGCTTTGCTTTGCAGACATTGTCCTGTATTGAAAGTTTTTCAGTCACAAAGTGCTTTACATGGCTGCTTCATAGCTTTTTAAATAATTGTGTAGTTCACTAAATGATGGTAGTATAATCAGTGAGTGGTGATATGACCAACACCTCGCAAGGATATCACATCTTGCTTATTCCCAGATCTTTTCTAGAAATGAACTTGTTTTGTTCTTTTTCATGATGCTGGTATTGAACCTAGGGCCCAGTGCAGGCTGAGCCTATGCTCTAGCACTGACCTACATCACCAGCCTCAGTTGACTTGATTTTTGAGACAAGGTCTCACCAAGTTACCCAGGTTGGCTTTGAACTTGCTCTTCCTGCCTCAACCTCTGGGGTAGTTGGGATTACAGGCCTGCATAGCTTAGAAGTGAAATTTCTAAGTGAGGATAAGGTAAGTTTTTGAGGATCTTAGTGTATGTTATTCACTACAGAGGTTATTTATAGTCCTACTAGAAATAAACAATTTAAAGTTAATACTTAAAAATCATTTGCAAATTGAGTGATTAGGACTACATCTAAAACACATTTTAATTATTTGTTTTTATTTATGTGCATTGTGTTTCTGCCCGCATGTTTGTATGAGGGTGTTGGATCCCCTGGAACTGGAGTTACAGACAGTTGTGTGCTGCCATGTGGGTGCTGGGGACTGAACCTAGGTCCTCTGGAAGAGCAACCAGCACTCTCAACCACTGAGCCATTTCCTAAAATGGCTTCTAAAATACATGTTTCTTAATGAAGGGTGGATGTTTTTTAGGTTTACTAGGATAGTGACTGCTACTCTTTGAAGAACTTATTCTGAGAATGACTTTATCCATGTTTGCAATCTTTTGGAGAGTTTGTCCCTTCTCCTTGGCTTATCAGTTCTGATGAATAAAGGATCTCCATCTTTTCACCCTTTGTCATGCAAATGTACTGGGCTGTTTGCCTTCATGTGCCTTTTAATATAGTTTATGATGTTTTATCTTGGCTTTATCTAGGAGTCTGTCTTTGCTTGTATGCTTCAAAGAACATTTTTGTTTTGTTTTGTTTTTTTGTTATCACCCCCTCCTATTGTGGTATCCCTATCCCTGTCCCATCCCATGTCCATTGTGTGTCATTCCCATGTCATTGTATGTCCCTCCCCACTCTCCAGTGTGTAGTTCTGACTATCCTGGAACTCAGCTACATATACCAGGCTGGCCTTGAGCTCAAGAGACAGTTGTGGGTGTTGGGAATAGCACTGGAACCCTTTGCAAGAGCAGTATGTGGTCTTAATTGCTGAGCCATCTCTCCAATCCCTTACTCATTTTTTATAGTTAGCCTTTCACTGGGGAGGGATTTTACTTTTTGTTTCCATACATCAACTCATTTAGTCTGAACAGCCTTGGGATGAAAGAGCAATGGCTCCAACTCAGATTTCATCTACCTGTGGACACTGGCTGAGGAAAGAGCTGCTTGTCAGTTCTTGCAGAATGTTTAACAGCTGGTTCAGTATCAGAAGTCACCATGTCTCTGCTTTGTAAGTCCACTTTAATGGGATAGCACAGTCCTATAAAAGTGCCTTTTATGTCTTGGGCCTATTTCCTGGCCCTTAATATTTTCAAACTATTCATCATTATGGCTTTAATTGGAATTACTACTCAGTAGAACAAGTCCTCTTTAAGTTTTGTGACACACAATACACACATAAAAGTATATAAACTATGACCAACTTAATGGATAAAGCAACAGCCGTTTGATCAAAGCAGATTCAGGGAAACTGTTTCCAACCCTCCCTCTCTGTGTGTCTGTTCTTGGCACAGTCTCCTCCCCAAAGGAGCCACTGCTGTCCTGACAATGACAACATCTCTTGAATCCTTTCTGTTATTTACCATCTGCATGCAGTGACAACATCTCTTGAATCCTTTCTGTTATTTACCATCTGCATGTCCATTCCAGACTTTTATAAGATTCAGTCATTCTTTTTTGTTCCTGGTGTCTTTCACTCAATGTAGTTTAGGGAATTCATGTCAGGTCATGTGGTTAATTTTCATTATGGTTAATATGTTCCATTTCATTAGTATGTAGTTTCTTCTGTGATTGACACCATTAGAGTTTGAGGCATGGAAAGCATTGAGACAGTCTGTATACATCTTAATATTTTTGGTTTTGTTTTGAGGCAGAGTTTCACTCTAGCCCAGCTGGCCTGGAACTCAATTTATAGACGGGGCTTTAACTCAGAGAGATAGCTCTGCCTTTGCCTTCCCGTGGCATGGGATTAGAAGTGTGTCACTATGTCTGGCTTTGAACACATTTTGTAGGATGTAATCCAGGAGTGGAGTGGTTGGGTTCCGATGTCTGCCCGCCTTTAACATTTTCTACTCTCCTCACCTCTCAATGGTATAAGAGATTTCCATTTGTTTGGCATTGCCAGATTGTATGTTATTTAAGTATTCCTTGTCGCCGTATTTGTTACTTTTCTGCTGTGGTGATAGAAAACTGTGACAAAAAGCAACTTTGGAGGAGAAGGGGTTTACTTGGTTTATAGTTGTAGAGGGGATACATTCCATCATGGGGATAGGGGCCCTGGCAGTAGGAATGTGAAGTCACTTAATCAGATGTCACATACCAGAAGTGGAGTCAGGGTGCAAAACCTTAGAGCCCACCCCCAGTGATCCATTTCTCCCACCAAAGCTCTACCTCCTACAGGTTCTCCTTCCCCAAACAGCACCCCAGCTAGCATCAGGTGTTCAAACACATGGACCTATGGGGGCATTTCATATCATAACATCGGTTTTATTTTGCGTTCTGCTAATTAGGAATGGCATTGAGCTGTCATCACACACTTAGCTTTTTTTCAGAAGAGCTTTTTGCATGCTATTTGCATACTGTCCATCTTTTTTTATTGTGTTTTATTAGCTCTCTCTGCTTCCTAACTGGTACATATACAAATGCATGGATTTAACTTTTGGTACTCAGTCAAATAACTTAATATTTGTTTAGTTATATTTGCTATAAATATCCTTTGCATCTTTTGATATTTCATCCTTTTTATGGTGTGTTGATAAAAAATACTTAAGGGCAAATCTATCTAAATTTTTATTTAGTGGAGGTTTTTAAATTTTGTATTTTTTAGTGTGTATGGTTTCTTAAAATGAGTCTTCCTGCCCAGAAGTTATCATTTCACAGTCTTTTTTAAGCAATTTTATGTTCTGTATGGGTGTTCTGTCTATGTGTATGTTGGTACCACATGTGCATTGTCCACAGAAGTCAGAAGAGGGCGTTGGTTCCTCTTACTACTTTTCTGTTTCTGTGATAAAACACCATGACCAGGGTGGCCTAAAGAATTTATTTGGGGTTATAATTTCAGAAAGAGAAAGAGTCCTTCATGGTGGGGAAGCATGCCAGCAAGTGGCAGGCATGGTGGCCAGAGCAGGATACTGAGAGCTCACATCCTTAACTGTGATCACGAAGCAGAGGGAAATGGGTAAGGGGTGAGATTATGAACATCCAACACCTGCCCCAGTGACACATTTCCTCCACAAGACCACACTTAAACCTCCCCAGATACTGCCAGCTGGGGAGCAAGCATTCAGGTATCTGAACTTATGGGGTACCCGCTTACTCAAGCCACTACACTCCACATGTTGGGCCACATGGTGGCCAGCAACCATAGGTAACTTCAGTTCCAGAGGAGTTAAGTTCTTGCGTGTGTGCGTGCGTATGAGTGTGTGTGTGTGTGTGTGTGTGTGTGTGTGTGTGTGAGTATGCGTGTGTGTATGTGCTGTCCTCATGTGGGTGTCATGTTTTCCTTTATGATACTACCTTATTCCTTTGAGATAGGGTCTGTTCCTGAATCCAGAGTTCATGTTTTTCAGTTAGACTGGCATTCAGTACGCCCTTCCTGTCTGTGGCCTTAGTATTCTGAGATACTGGGATCTGAATTCTGGTCCTTACACTTGTACAGCACTGTGCCATCTATCCAACAAAATTTTTATGGTTAGAGAATGCTTTGTACTTTTGCATTAGGTCATTTTGTCACCTGGAATATAGTCATTGTGTGTATGGGTGGCGGGGGGGGGGGGGAGTGTGTATGGGTGGGAGGGGGCTTAGGTCCCACTTGCCCTTGTGAAACACAGTCAGTCCTCCTCTGCACACTTGTGCTTTGTATGTCTGGCACTTTGGATATTTTCTTTTCAGTCTCATTACCTTATTTGTGTTAACAATATATTTCCTTAAAAGCAAGGCTTTCTTTTTTTTTCCTTCAAGCTAGTCGGCTTTTTAAAAAGCTTTATGTACATGAGTATTTTGCCTAAGTATGTATTTGTGCACCATGTATGTGCCTGGTGCTTGCGGAGGCCAGAAGAGGACATCAGATCCCTTGGAATTGAAGTTAGGCTGATTGTAAACTGCCATATGGGTGTTGGGAATTGAATGAGGGTCTTCTGTAAGAGCAGCCAGTGCTTTTAACCAGGGAGACGCCTCTCCAGCCCCTGCTTTGTTATTTTTAAATGGCTCTTTCCATTTTCATAAAAAGTGCAGAATTTTAGGGATCACCAACAATGACTTGGAAATGCAAACTCCCTCATTTAAAAAAGTGTCTGGCAAGCACTAATTCTCTATCCCTAACATTCTGATCTGATACTCAAGAGATGGATTTGGCGCCATGTTATCTACTGAAGCATGCTATCATTTTCATGAGGATGCTTTTTCTGTAGTCTAGATGGAAATTTCAGAATGTGGCATTCTTTTAATAACTAGTGTTGTGTAGTTTGGGTTAAGGAGAGGTAACAGTGGAATTATTTTAAAATCGAATAGAGGCTTAAAACTGAAAATGGACATAGTCCGCAGCAGTCTCCATTTTTAAGTGATTACATCAAGAAAAGGAAGTAAGTACTAAAGCTTGGGCTTAATCTGAACCACAGAAGGCACGAGACTAATCTCGTCACGTAACAGTTGTCAATAGTACTAATTTTTCATTTTCACAGGCCTGTCTGTAATCCATACTGCATTCCCAGGGAAGCTGGGGTGATGGCTGCAAGCCAGGTTGAAGCAGATGATAACTGGTAGAATAGCTCTCCTTCCTGTAAGGGGTGGTGACATGATCTGCTCAGGGCCACTCTGAGGCCAACAAGCAAGGAAACCAACACTCATGAACTTGGGGACCTGGGCTGCGTGGTGTTTAGGTGAATACCACAGGTCAAGGCTGCAGTGGGCTTTTGAAAGCGTGAATCCTTGGTAAGGTCTTCAGATAACCTGAGGTCATTACCCTACATAAGAATTTTCATTCTAGGGAGTTTTCTTGTGTAACACATGCACACACGTGCCCACACACGTTCCAGAGGTTGATGTTGAATGTCCTTCTCAATTACTCTCCACCTTTGTTTTTTGAGCTTAGCCATTAGGCTGGAGCAGCTGGCCAGAGAGTCCTAGTGACTGACTCTGTGGGATCATAGGCATCCTGCTGTGCCTGGCCTTCACCTAGCTGCTGAGGACAGGAAGGCCTTGCTTGCCAGGCACTTTCTTGATGGAGCTGTCTCCCCAGTCCTGTAGGATACTTGCTTTTCAATCATTCACTCACCGATCATTTTAGCTACTGCTGGCATCTTCTGTCCTCTTAATAATTTGCCACCCAGAATGATTCTGAAGAGCATTGAGGAATGGTGTGGGCATCGTAGCCTTTTCTCATACAGTCAGGTGAACCTGACAGTTTACTCCCTGTAGGTTCAATGACATAGTTTGTAATATTACAAGAGGAGGCTGTTAGAAAATAGAAAAAGATTTCTCTTTATACAGGAAGAGTCAAGCGCCTGTGCTCAATAAAAGGATTATATTTCTAGCTTTTTATGGGGAGCATGAAAAATCATTTTTTAAAGCACAGCAAGTCTCATTATTGACCAGCTGCCTGACAGCAGGGAGAAACTTAAAGCTATTATTTTAATTTCTGGCTAAAGTGAGGAAGCTTTGATAGTGGGCCGATGAAATAAAGCTCGCGTTGGGTAATCCTGAACTAGAGCCAGGCCACAAATCAGACCCGATTCTGAAAGCACAGCACAAAAGCCTGGACAATTAACCATGATCTATTACTTCCCAGATGACTTTAGAAAACTGGAACTTAAAAAAGAAGGCAGAAGAACGAGCCACTGAAATAGCATTGTGTTATTAGGTTCAGGGTTTAATACCACTATTTCCTTTTAATCCAATGGGAAGTTGTGGGCTCTCCCAGCTCTGATTTCTGTAAGATGAGGTCAGCCACCCCTTATCTAATATATGGGGTATGTCTGGGGAGAACAGTTTCAAAGTGTGGCCTTTATGGAGCACTTTGAAGGCAGAAAAAGTAGATGAAAACCTTACTGTATCGATGGTAACAATTATGACTGAAGCATGCTAGAAGGTTCCTTATGTTGTATGAAGCAAAATTTTCTTAAATGACCACTGCATGAACCTTTAAATTGGAGTCTGGTAAGATGGCTCCAGGGTGTGGGTGGTAAAGCTGATTGCCACCAAGCCTGGTGACTGGACTTCTAGCCCTAGAACCCAAATGGCAGGAGAGAACCCACTCCCACAACTGGTCCTCTGATCTCCACACAGCAATGCATACATGTATGTGCACTCTTGCACACACAGACACACAAAGACATAAATAGACAGATTAGGAAGGTCTCACGAGGCTTCAGCCCTCCCTGGGCATATATAGACAGTTTGTAGGGGAGGGAAAGGTATAGTTTTAGAAAAGCAGCCACGAGCAAGATGCCATACTCCTGTAAGCAACCTTAGCGAAACTCACTGGGTCATAAAAAATAGCCGTGAAAAGAAGAGTTGTGGTTATTTGAAGGGCAAATGCCCCCTCCATAGGCTCAGATATGTGTACTGGTTCTTCACTGGGCTGCTATTGGAGAGATTTAGGTGGTACAACCTCAGAGGACACATGTGTCACTGAAGGAGGTGGCTTGAAGAGTGTCCAGCCTTTCCTCACTTCCCGTGTGCTGCTTCCTGTTTGTGACTGAGATGTGCTCTCTCAGCTTCCTGCGCCTATAGCCATGCCTGCCGCTGCTACCATGCCTCCCCCACGGTGATGGCCCCTCCCAGAAACTGAAGTCCAAATAAACTCTTCTATAAGTTGTCCTGGCCATGGTGTTTTATCACAGCAACAGAAAAATAACTAATGTGGGTGTCTATTTGGGAAGAGGATGGTGATCGGGGGAGTGGGAGGTGAGCAAGAGGGGTAATGTGATCAAACTACATTATATACACGCGTGAAAATGTCATAATGGAACCCATTATTATGTATGATAGTTTATGCTGACAAAAACAATCGAGAACAATAGAGAATTCCCATAAAAGCTACTTGGATGAGCACTGAGATAAGGAGAGCCCTGCTTCATATGGAAAAAAAAAAAATCATAGTAAGACAAAATAGAGGCACACAGTATTTTGAGCACTTAGGTGCATTCCTTAAGGGGTGTGAAGGTGTTGACTCTGTACATGTGGATTTTGTCTGAAAACATTGCTAGGAGTGTCATATGTGAGGGCCACACTGCAAATGGAGAAACTGAGGCACAGAGCAGAATGAACAGCTTATGGCTGTGCAGTTGTGTCTGAGAGAGCCAAATCTTTTTGCCCAATGCCCTTGCTTATATAATTTCTTAACACATTTTGTTTTTGCAATTATAAAAAAGAATGCAGTGCCAGAAACTTCTAATTCAACAGATCTATGTTCATTACATAACTTTTAACTATTGTGGGTAAGTCCAGTTACTAGCAAAACAAGTTTTCAGTCTGGAGGGTGTGCTACCCATACTATCATTTATAGATATGGTCCCATTCTTTTCATTGCCTGATTTCATAACTGGAGGGTTTCAGCAGCTTGAATTGCATCACCTAACAGAATGTCTTACCCACCATCCTGTGATGTCTCAGTCATCCACCACCTTCTGGAAGGTTCTTGAATCCTGACCATTATTGCTGGCTGATTAGCTTCATACAGACCTTACTTTCTCTTGGTATATATTAGTTTTATCCGGTGACTTCCCAAGGGAAGTCGGGCTAAAATGGGAATAGAAACTGGTAAGTTTTATGGGAACAGATGAGTGGTAGGAAAAAAAAGGGGGAAAGGGGGGATGGAAAACAGAGTGGAGAAGGGTAATGATGGCATTGTCTTGGTTAGCTTTAATCAATTTGACACTGAGAGGGTGTCTCTAGTGAGGAAATACCTACATCAGATTGGCCTAGGGGTATTGGTACTTTGAATGCTAATAGCTGTGAAAGGGCCTAGTCCACCGTAGGCAGCCCCATCCCTAGGCAGGAACCTGTTGGGAGTGGAAAGGACTGAATAATGACCCTAGTCTAATCCTCAGTAGCGTCAGGATACTGGGTCTCTGGAGGCATAATCAAATGAAACATTTCCAGCTGTAGTCACTGTTTAGAGGAGGTCTTAAACACAGTGTGGTCCTCCTGAGAGGAAGGGAGGTGGGACAGGGGGCGTCTCCGTGAGTAAGATGCTGGCTGTGAGAACATGAGAGCCTGAGTTTGGATCCTTAGCCCCCACATAAAAGCAGAGTGTGGCAGTGTGCACTGGAATTCAAGATCTGGGAAGGCAAAGTCAGGAGGATCCCTGGAGTTCACTGGCCAGCTTGTCTAGCTCCAGCTTCAGTGAGAACCCTGCTCTGTAGCAGAGAGTGAGTGAGGAAGACACTGAATTTGACCTCTGACCTGCATGTGCACACTTGTACACACATGAACTAGGACATGTGAGAACAGACAGGCACAAACATGGGTGGTTGGGTAGGGGGAGGGAGATTGGACACTCCTCAGGCTGGCATGAAAGGAGTCAGAAGCAGAGAGCAGGATGAAGCATGTACCAGCTGCAGTGTCAAGGATGACCGGCTGATCCCAAGGGTTTTGAAGAGGCAAGGACTAATTCGTTTAGAGCCTCCGGAAGGAGCCAGCCTGCCAACAACTGAACTTAGGCCTTGGTACCCATAGCTTCAAGGAAATACCTTTCTGCTGTTTCAAGCCACTCAGTTTGTGGTAATTTGTTATGGCAGCTCCGGGAAACCAATACAGGAAGCCAGGCCCTTTTACCATGTCTGACCAATCACTGGGTATAGAAAGCATGATCCTGGCAGGAAGCATGACCTTGAGTGAGCCAGCCTTCTTCAGCTGATGCAGTCTCCAAAGAGGGCTGACAGCGCCTTGGTCTGGCAGCATTCCCAGCAGCTGGGGGAATGCACTCTTTATTCTGGAAGAGGTCTGGGTGGAGTAGTAGAACAGGCACTCCTCTGTCCCCTGGTTCTTCCTGTCTACACAATGGGAATAAGATCTTTTGCACAGCCACCAGGAGATCAAATTAGGTGATCATACACATAGCACTTACTGTATATGTTCCCAGGCATGCCGGCACAGGAATGTATTCAGCCAAATGTCCAGTATATTGTAGACCCCCAATAAACAATAGCTGCTATTTGAAAAGAGACTTCCCAGGTCACTCATCTGCCAAAGCCATGACATAATCCACATCTCCCAACTCTTAGGCAGTTGCTTCCATAACAGACCCTTCCCTATGTGTGCCTATGCATGGCTGTATTTCACAGAAGTATTTGTATGCAGTTGAAATTTGTGCTTCACCAAAGAAATGTTATTTTCCTCATTGTCTAAAGGGAAGCTTGGAGTTGTGTACAGCTCATTTGAGCTCTCTCCGGCAGACCCTGTGTGACCAAAGGCATTGATTTGTGAGACAGGGTGGGGCAGGAGGGGGACCGGGGCTGGGCACAGCTCCCAGCTGCCTACAGCTACTTGGCCATTGGCACACCGCATCCCCAGCCTCTGCTGACATGGCATTCCTGAGAAGTGGGGAGAGGCTAGATCCTATCATTTTAAGGAGGACAAAGTGAAGGACAGATTAACCAAGTTGCCCCCTTAATTATGTGGTGAGCTAGAGATGGAGCCCAGAATTGGATCCAGATTTCTGAGGTCCCCAATGGGATTTCTCATCAGGAGGCCTTGCCACATTCCTTCCCTGGGAGCCTTCCCTACTCTGGGTCCCAGGATACACACCTGGGCTGAGTTCGTGGGTGGCTGCTCATTGTGTGTCCCTGGGTTACTGCTTCCTGTGCATTCCACCGATTCTAAAAAAGAAAAGAGAAGAAATTACATTTCTCCCTTAGAAAACGGTCACTTTAGTGAGAATAGTGAAGATGAGATGCAGCTTGCTTAAATGTTCTCAAACACATTTATTTTGTCGAGAGTTTTTGGCACGGCACATTCAGAAGCAACAGAAAAGTCTCTCAGACACATTTCTTTGCAGAAGAATCTGCATACAGCAGCATTAGCCAAATTATTGGTGTTAAAAAGAATTTCTGCCCTGGGTATTGTTGCAGTCTAGGGAACAGGAAGGGCCATGGTCATCCAGAAATGTTCATAGGCGACCCTTTTACTAGAGGATACTTTACTGTGAGTTTTCACCACTAGAGGGCTGGACCCAAATTACATACTCAATGTACCAAACAGAGTCATTAATAATTTCCAGGTTTCTAGACAAAACTATCTTCCTAACAGGGTATCCTATTCTGAGACTGTTGTCATGGTTGACCTTAGATACATGTCCCAGGTATGTACTTTCCATTCTATCTCATATTATAAAAGAACGAGCAACACAAAAAGCTAGCCTGCAATCTTCTTTTATAATCATTTTTTTTATGTGTATGAGTGTTTGCCTGTATATATGTGCACCATGTGTGAAGGGCCTGTGGAGGCCGGAAGACAGCAGTAGATCCTCTGGAACTGGAATTACAGTCAGTCATGAGCCACCATGTGGGTGCTCGGATCTGAATCCATGTCCTCTACAAGAACTGCTCATGCTCTTAACCACTGAGACATCTCTTCTAGCCTCAAGCTTGCAAAGTTTAATTTAGTGGGTGCCAACTGCATTGTTTCTATATAGCTGTTCTTTGTGAAATCTCCAAGGTCAATACTGTTTAGCTACCAGCCTTCTCAGTGTTCAGGCCTGGCCCCTGTAGCACAGCCTAGATCATCAATGGAGACAGATATCACTTTCTTTTTACATCACCTGGAACTGTGGCACTGAGTCAAAAGGCTGAAAAGCTCTCGTTGGCTGTCTCCCCTCTGCTCTCTTGCTGTGTCCCCCACCCCCACCCCCATGCCATGGGAGAAAGGGTTTATTTTGTCTTATAATTCCAGAGGAGATATAGTGCATCTGGATGGGGAAGGCATGGCAGCAAGAGGCAAGGCTGGCCTGTCTCATTGTATCAGCAACCTGAAGAGGGTGAGACCTTTGAGGCCTTCTTTAAAGCAAAACTTTGCATGCTGACTTGCTCTGTTAGATCCAGCCATCCAGGCATGCAACCTGGTTTGCTTGGTTGGCTATCCACCCACCCATCCATCCTGCCTGCCTGCCCACTGGTGCTCACCAACATCTATTACATGCGACACAATAAACTATAACTTTTCTTCTTAAAGATCAATAGTCCAGTGGCAAATGCAGTAGTTAATAGAATGTAATAGAAATATGTGATGGAAATGGGAATCCTACTCAACTCCCCTCCACATGCCTTTGTTCACCTTCTTCCACATCCTAAGAACTGAAATCATCTAAGGTTCATACTCAGAGTGCACATCCCCAGCTGATGCTGTGTCACCTCAAGTGCTGCTTTTTATAGCATGCTCCTTGGCTGTTGAGACGGCTTAGCAGGTAAAAGGTTTGCAGTGCAAATCTGGAAACTGGGTTAGATCCTTGGAACCTGCATAAAGGTGGAAGGAGAGATCTGACCTCCACACTATGCTGAGGCGCCCATGCCCCCCCCCCCACACACAAATAATAAAATTTAAATTAAATACATAAAGTATGTTCTATTTGGGCTCCACCTGAAGTGAAAGTGAATCTGTTAGCAAGAGATCAAAAACAGTTCTCCCAGGAAGAGTTCTGGGCTCTCAGGTACAAAGGAAGACAAACTGAGTGATGGAGTTAAGAGTGGAGGGAGAGATAAGGGTGGGGGGAGGTAAAGGTGGAGGGAGGTAAGGGGGGATAAGATAAGGGTGGGGGTGGTGGATGGCAGAGTTCTGGATTTTCTGTTAGCAAACCCAGCACTTGGCCAAGTCAGTTAATTTCTGGGAGTCTGAATCATCACTTGCTAAATGGAAGGGCTGGGCCTGATCATGTGTCTCCAAATGGGTTTCTTAGAACAGAAATACAGAGACAATTGGAATTGGGGGGGGGGGATATATTTGGGAAACAGCTTCCCTCCTATCTCCACGGTAATTTAAAATCACTTTAATATATTAGAAGTGTTGAGAGATTTGGGATAAAGAACCCATTTAACTTTATTTAAACCCAGCATTTCACAAAGACATTTGCCTACAGACCCAATTTTGGGTAACAGTTATTAATACAGAAACACTGGGCTACATGTTCAGTGAGAAGCCGATAAACATTTGTTGACTGTTCTGTGCTAGGATGTTACTTCTTGGGCTGTACTGCATTGACTTTATGACAATTTAATCATGTTTTCTGACTAACCTTTCTACAGGAGTGACTTCCTTCTTTCCAGGGGGGCATTGTTTAGCGCTGTGGGTGCTTTCAAACACCCTTGACAAACTGCCACTTTTTAACCAGAGTGTTGGAGATACTGGGTTTACCTCAGGTACTCCCAGTGTCCCACCGCACCCTAGTTTAGGGGAAGGGGCTGCCTTCAGGGGCACTGGGCTCTTTTGAGAGTTCATGCAAACTTCATGTAGTCATTTTCTTCACTCGTTTTCTCCGGGTTTTAGGTGTTTTAATAATTTGGATAAAATTCAGTTCATTTTGAGCAGGGAAAACTGTCTTTTGAAGTCTCATCAGGGAAGGCACACTCATAATACATCTTTAAACCACGCTCCCAGGAATCCGATTCTGCAATCGCCTATGGGAAGTGAGTTGAGACAGAGTCTGTTTCCCTTTATTTTAAAATCACCTTTACTGTTTCAAAAGAGGCCATGGTGTGTGAGAGTGAGGGAAAATTTTGCTAAGGGTGAGGGACCCCATCGCATGACACTGGCAGAAAAGATTAGAAACTCAGGCATTCGAAAATCTTGGTTCTGAGCTCTTTTTTTTTTTATTCTGAAGCTGACCCTACATGGCTGATGGTGATGCCTGAGTGATAACCGCTGATATATATTATCTTTGTGGAGATGCAGGGCATCCTCGGATGTCGGACTAATTTTTATGCAAGCTCAGCAGATTCTTGTGGATCTAGGCCAGGAATTTTAATGAAAGAAAACATCAAAGATGCAGGAGAAATGAGAATATTAGTCAGAGAAGATACCCAGTGATGCTCTCTGATAACCCCTGCTATTGACATTGGAACTCTGTGGGAGCAACTTAAATAAACATCTGGACACTGCGTTTAGACATTTTCGGTGACAAACCCCAGACAGATCTTTCGACTTGCAATAATAAATATTTCAGAGGCTATATGAATCAACCGAAAAATTCTGTTTTCAATTACTCTGGTTTTATAAATAGAGCGTAGTTAATTATTCAAGTATAGAATTTCTTTTGAAGATTAGGTGAATTCTATATTTCCTTTGTCCGTGGTATACTTGTTTTATTATTCATATCAAATGTATGTCTGTGTGTTCAAAAATAATATAGTTAGCCTGCCAGATGCCGTTAAATCAGAACCCAGCTGAGCTTGATTTTTTTTGTTATTATTTTTTTTTATTCTTTGGAGAAGACTCTTATAACTAAGCATTCTGTGGACTTGCTGGGCATGGCTATTCCCAGCCAGGGCCCCTCAGATGCCTGTGAAAGGGGGACAATGACCTATTCTCTAGCTCTCCTCACTAGGCTCTGGTTCTTTGAGGGTTTGAGTCTGAGTCGGAAAAGCAGCAGGACAATAGTGGGCAGTGTGGGCTGGCAGTCTCTGTGCGGGCCAGGCTTCATGATGAACTGGACAGAAATGATGGTAGCTGTGCAGCAGCGGCCAGGGCTATTTGGCTGATCCAGTTGATTGCTGTTAAAAAATTTTAAAATTAGGCTGGGAAGAGCACTCAGTCACTGCTTGCCTTGCAGCCATGAGGACTTGAGTTTGGGGTTTCAGACCTAAGTTTAAAAACAGAAACAAAACAGTTGGGCACATAGCTCATGCTCTTTCACTTCTGGTACTGGGGTGGCCGAGAGGGGAGACCCTGGGGTTTGCTAGCCAACCAGCTTAGTGTAGCTAGTGAGCTCCAGCCCACTGAGAGGCCTTTTCTGGGGGAAAAAAAAATGGTGTATGGAGTTCATGAGGAAGGGCACCTGTGGTTGTCCTCTGGTCTCCATATGCATGTGTACACCTGTGCACATGCATCCCCCTGAAACATACATACACATGCACAAAAAAGTTTAAGATGCGAATACAGGATTTCCAGTTAAAAATTGAAAACAATAGAAAAATATGATGAATTGCATATATTACTACTTCCAGAGAGCCCAAGAATTCATTGATTAAACATTAGCAATATTTATGACTCACTCTAGCCTTGAGATTATGATGTGAATGGAACATCTTGTTTCTAAACCAGACTATTGGGACCTTGTTACCCGGAGCTTGATGAAGTTACTTGGTAAAAAAGTTGTGTGTTCTGGCTCCTTTTCCTTGAGCAAATTGCACACCCATGCACAGGTGTACCTCACCCCCGGGTCTAACCCAGATGTGCTTTGATTTTGCTCTGAACACAGAAGACTTAGTTCTGCCTCTGAGAATTCTGGGAGGAGGACTCTTTAGGCAAGCCGCCATGCCTCCCTTTATTTCATTTGTGAAGCCAGGCACGACACAGATTGAGCATTCGTTTATATGTGTGTATTCTATGCTCACCTGTGTTTGTGTTTGGATGCATACAGGTGTGTGAAGGCCAAAGTTTAATCTTAGGTGTTGTTTCTCAGGATGGCTGTCCATCTTGTTTATTGAGACAGTCTCTCCATAGTGCACTGACTAGGCTAGATTGGCTGATGAGCAAGCCCCAGAGATCTCCCTGTCTCTGCCTCCTCAGCTCTGGGATGGTTGACAGACACATACTCCTGTGCATACATTTTCTTTTTTGGGACAGTGTCTCACGATGTAGCTGTGGCTGGCCTGGACTCCCTGTGTCTATCAGACTGGCCTCAAATTCAGAAATCTACCTGCCTCTTCCTCCTGAGTAAGGGAATTGAAGATGTGCACCACAACATCCAGTGAGCGGCTGCTGTTTCTCCTCATTATCCTTTTAAGTCACAGGTTCTAGGGATCACACTGAAATCCACACTCTTTTGCCCAGTCCCCTTGCTGACAGAATCATCTCCCCAGCTCAGACTAAGCATGCCAGATGCTCCAGTGTAAAGTCTTCACTGCTGTCTTATATGAAATGGGCAACAAGTAACATCACACACAAGGTTATTATTATATAAAACACCTTTAGCTATGGTGTGAGGTATATATGGAACACAAGTGAGTCAATGTTTATACTTGAAGTCCATCCCCCACAAACTCTCATCCATGATATGTAAATATTCAAAAATCCCAACAAAAGTCCTGAATTTGAAACACTTTTGATTCTAAGTATTTCAGATAAAGGATTCTCCAGAACACATATGTTTTAAAAAGCTGAGAGGCTGGAGGGATGGCTCAGTAACTAAGCACCGGCTGCTCTTGCAGAGGACCAGGGGTCAGTTCCTAGCAGCCATCTGTAACTACAGTTTCAGGGGGTGCAGCACCTTCTTCTGGCAAAACAAGTATACACATAAAAGTAAACTTCTAAAAATGTGCATGAAGGTACACACATGTAATACCAGCACTGAGACAAGAAGTTCCCTGGGACTTGGTGGCCAGTTAGTCTAGCCAGACTAGTAAGCTACAGGTTCAGTGAGAGACCCTGTCTCAAAAAACACAGTGATGAGAGAACTGGGATCGATATGTAAAACAAGCTTGTTTCAAATTTAAATAAAAAAATTATCATTAAAAAAAAAAAGCACAGTGAGATGGGTGGTGGTGGCACACACCTTCAGTCCCAGCACTCGGGAGTCAGAGGCAGGCAGATCTCTCCGAGTTCGAGGCCATCCTGGTCTATAAGAGCTAGTTCTAGGACAGCTTCCAAAGCAATACAGATAAACCCTTTCTCAAAAAACAAAACAAAACAAAAAACCACCACTACCACCACCACCACCAACAACAAAACACCGTAGTGAAGAGTGATTGAGAAGATGCCTATCATCAAATTCTAGCTTCTACATGCATTTCCACAGACATGCACACCTCCACATGCAGACACATGGGAGCAGATGCACACACATGTGTATTAGAATGAACAACTTTTTTTTTTTTTTTTAAGCTGAGAAAGTCCCATGAGTGGTCCTAGAGTGGAGGGTCATGCAGACTTTCTTTGAGAGACTGATTCGCCCAAGACGTCCTCTGTGCATCTTTCAGGTCCTTCAGAGTCTGCTGCCTCAGGTTGTATCCCCCATTCTTTCATGTTATCGTCCTACTGTGATAAATTGCTCTGCTCTCTGCTCCACTGTGTACCTAGGTTGTCCTTGAGAGTCAACTGAATGTTCTGGAGTCCACCACACCCTTCCTTGTGTTCCCTCTCACCTGTTTTGCCTGTCTGATTGATGCAGGAAAAGGGAGAATCTGAGGGGGTGGCGGTCTGTCCACTCCTTATGTATACCACCAGTGAATCCTCAGGGCTTAGTCCTCCTCCCAGGCTGATTTATAGAGCGTTTCTATGTTTCTGTTTCTGAACCTTGCTGGGGTTCTGTGATGAAAACCTGCTGGCATGATGCTTTGCTTGGAAGACTAAACTTTAGAGTCCCCCCAAGCAGTGGTCCTCCTAACTATGACTGACATCAGACCCAGCATTAGTCTGGTGAAATTTGTGAAATGCAAGCCTAAGAATTAGCTGAAATTTCTGAGATACCAACAGAATCTGAAACAATGGGATCCCATGAAATGTCTTCAGAGATTCTTCTAGCTCTCTTCATAGTCAGTACACAATAGAAATGATACTACATAAACATTCATTGGTTTGTAAAAGATGTAAACGGCAGTGTTGTGTGTGCGTGTGTCTTTTAATTTGAGGTTTTAACACGTACTTTGGATTGAGAGTATTTGGGCTTTTCCAGAATATTTCTGTCACTTCCTTTATAGTTTGCCATCTGGCAGCCTGGACCTCTTTGTAACCCTTCCTTCGTAGCTCCGCATCTCTTTGCCTCTGTTGGCTTTTCTCAACTCTCTTTGGATACAGTTGTCAGAATTAGCAAATAAAAATGCAGACAAGTTAGAATTTCATATAAAAACAGGTGTTCAGTACGTTCCATTAGCATTTATGATATATCTCTACTAGCAAACTATTTGCAGTTCTTTAACATTGCAACTCAACCAAACGTCTGCATTTACTCTGGGCACTGCATAGCTAGTGCCCCTGTCCAGAACACTTGGGGTCAGTGCAACTTTGACCAGGAAGCAGCCAGTCTTCAGGTCCTGTGTGTCTCCTGGCTCTTCTCGACGCTGCATGGAACTGGCTGTAGGGAGGCTTGTCCCACTTGCCAGCTTGTCCTTCAGCAGGCATTCTCACTCTCCAAGGCTGGGATCTCTGATGGTGAATGACTCCTTAAATTGGACGCCTTAGTGTTTGGCTTGCTCCGTTTTGGCTTGGCCCTGCCTTTGGCTACAAGGGTCAGTTAGCATCTAAGTTTGACACAGGCTTTAGATCACCCAAGTAGGAAGGTGTGTCCCACAAGCCCAAAAAAGTGGGTTTTTGTCTACTTGCCTCATCCATAGCACTTGGTGTAGAGGTCTGTTTTCTTGGTCTCTACGGCCTCTAGGGCATTGCCAACATGGAGAAGCACGTGAAACACAGACTTGAGGTGCAGAAAAGATTCTCCAGAACATGCCAAAGTATGAAGGCAGATAATCATTGACCCTGAAAACAATCTACTGAGTGGGAGAAATGATTTCTGTCCTGAGGACTTTATGATGTATGTCTTTTGTGAGTCTTTGTGAAGTGGGAGCAGAGGTCAACACTGTTTTTTTTTTCTTCAGTTGCTTTCCTTCTTAGTTTTTTTTTTTTTTAAAGGCTTCTCACTCTGTGCATAGCTCACAGATTTGACTAGACTAGCTGGACAGTGAAGCTCAGAGAGACTCCTGTTTCCACCTCCTCAATGCCACCATAGTACACCATGGTATTAGCCTTTTATGTAGGTACTGGGGATTCTGTAGCAAGCACTCTAGTGATGTAGCAATCTCCCCAACCCATGGCATGTATCTTAAGTTTAAAAAATATATATATATATATGTCTGTGTGTGTATGTATATATATGTGTGTGTATAGATATACATATATATGTATATATGTGTATGGGTATATTTATATGTATATATATTGTGTATCTGTTAAAATTATCTTCTCTCTAAAAAGAAAAAAAAATCATGAACATTTTTGCACTACCTTTAGTACAAAGAGGGTCGTTGATGCCATTGAATGACAGTTTCTTTAGAAGCCCTTAATCTTGAAGACTGTAGTCTCCTAGTTTGTAAGCTGATGGGGCTCTGATGCAATAACCTCTAGGACCCTCTGGATTTTAAGACTTCTGTCATTCCTCCATCTTAGTGTTTAATTTCCTATTAAACTGGCAATTACCTCCTACAAAGTATCAAATATATTTCTCTTTTGGATATCTCTCTGGGTTCATCACTTTAAAAAGTCTCTGCTCCATATCTTGCTGGACTGCTTTGTCTAAAACCCATATTTTAATTTTTAAAGCAATTTATCCTTTCTAACTCTTTTTCGCATCCCATAAAAATGACGGATGAGGGAAGATAGATAAAGCTACAGATCAATCTTAGGGTCTGATAATCTAATAAATGCTCTGAGCACCAATCTTGCAGTTTACGACCTCTTGCCAATTGATTTACGGCCCTGTAGTAAATTTTCTCTCCCACTTATCCAGTATTTATTGGAACATCTTGTTCTTAACGGACAAAGCACTGTATAAAACATCTGTCAAAACAAAAGCCAATGCAATTAAATATCTCTTATTTCCAAACTGACTCTGCTTCTCTCCAGCATTCAGATTGCAAAACAGCAGGCTGTGCTCCTTACAAACCCCTGGAAGGCTTAGGAGCATAAAATATACTTGAAATGCATTGAAGAAGAAGAAAAAAAGATGTTAACCTGAATGGAGTAATAGAGCCCTACTAACTCCACATGGAGGGCTGGCTCTGTTCACATCTGTGCAGCCCACCCAGTGTTTTGTTCTCTTCCTTAGCGATGACTCTGATACTCATCCCTCCAACAAACACACACCCCAACAGCTAAGATTTTCTTCAGAAACAATCTTTTTTTTTTTTTTTTTTTTTGGTCTGAGACAGGGTTTCTCTGTAACTTTGGAGCCTGCCCTGGAACCCACTCTGTAGACTAGGCTGGACTCAGATTCAGAGAGATATGCCTGCCACTGACTCTTGTGTGCTAGGATTAAAGGTGTGCACCACCAACGCCTGCTCAGAAACAATCTTTACTTACTTGATAGTAATTGACTTTGTTATGTATTCAAAGACATGTTTACTACCAGCTCACTTCATCGTGGCATCCATACTCTCTTATGGAATGAACAACCTAGTCCATACAAAGAAAAGAAATGTATGTACAATTTCTTTAGGCATCTTGAACTATTAAAAATGAAAAAAAGACACATCTACCCACTGCCATCTTTGAAGGAACCACCCACCGAATGAATATACACTGAGAAAATTTTCACCCATTTGTACCCTGTTTTCTACTATTGAGTCCTACCTAATTCTAATTCTCTTTGTATTTTGTTTTCTTGTTTCAATTCTGGTAATCTCTGTTTTGGTTTTAGTTGTTTCTTCTATCCACTGCTTTTGGGGTTGGTTTGTTCTTGTTTCTCTGATGTGTGAATGTGCATCATTAGGTTGTTTGTTTGAGATCTCCCCACCTTTTTAATGTAGGCATTTAAAGAGCTGTAAACTTTCTTTCATAGATTTGGGTATTTTCTCTAAGAACTGTAGCGGTTAGAGGAAGCCAAGGTCCCTTCCCCTATATTTTTTAACATATCTTTTGTGTAAGGGTAAGAACCGTTAAATTAGTATCTCTGACCCCTTGTTTTGACCTTTAAACCTCCTAGATTTGCTTTGAGGTCAGTTTATGGAAGGAGTGATGTGTGGCTGAGGGGATCCTGACTCACAACATTCCCAGGCAGTTTTTCAAGTTCAAGGTTCCAATTTAGTGGCTGCTGCTAAATGTTCTCCAAATGTAACTGGGATGAATGGCATATTGGAAGCATATGTGTGCTTACCTCTACATTCATGTCATTTCTGATATCACTGGGAATTGCAAGTGTAGGGAGGTGGTGTACAAGTTGGAGGACCTGAGCGGTAGAGGTAAATGATAAATGTATCCCAGGAGGCATCTCTGGGATACCTGATGCTAAAGTTGAAAACAGCAATAGATGGTCATGCTAAGGGGGTAAGAGGTCCCACTGAAAGACATCAAGCATGTCTGAGCTATTTTATTTTCATTTTTTCTTTCTGTTTTTTTGAGACAGGGTTTCTCTGTGTAGCTTTGGAGACTGTCCTGACACTCGCTCTGTAGATCAGGGTGGCCTCAAACTCACTGGGATCCCCTACCTCTGCCTCCCAAGTGCTGTGATTAAAGGCAGGTACCACCACAACCTGGCTTTCTTCAGGAATTTCACACAATGTATCCCAATCTTGCTCACCTCCCAGTTCCTTTGTAGCCTTCTCTTACCCCTGTAGCTTCCTCCCTAAGAGCCTCCCCAAATAAGTAAAACACACAACACACACACACACACACACACACACACACACACACACACACACCATCTCCTTCCCTTTCCAACACCTCTTCACTCGGTGGCATTGGGAGCTGCAGTGTATCATGTAGTATATTCCATTTTGTCCAATCAGTTTCACCCACAAAATGACCATCACAATGAGTCATCATTGGTCTGATGCAAGTCCTCTGGCCACTATCATCACTGGACCCTCACCGATACTCTTCTCAGACATCCTGCTGTTGCCCAAGTCATGGTGATCCTGTGGTTATTCAGTTCCACAGGACCAATCCCTTTACCCACTCCAACAGGTCAGGGTGGGCCGATTCAAGGTCCAGGATGAAGGTCTGAATGGTAGCTGAGCTGGTTGGTCCGGGCCACTGGGACTGCCCTCTCAGGCAAGGTGTAGAGCCAGCTCTCCTAGACTCATGCCATAGGAGCCAGCTCTTCCATGCCCACCTGTGGGGTAGGGTGGGGCCATTGCTACTGAGTGTGGAGGCCATCTCTACCAAATGTGGGTGCCATCTCTCATGGGGGGAGCAGGACCAGCTCACCTGCTCTGAACTATTTTCTTACCTATGTATGAAAAATCTCATTTTCCTAGAAATTTTTAGAAACAGTGTTAAGTGAGGACTCATGATAACTATGGTTTCAATAGCTGTTTTTCACCTGAATGTAACCCTTCAGTTGGGACCTTCTCACACTCAGTAAGCGGGGTAGAATGGATAGATTTCATTAACGGAATTTCAAACATGTTCCCTTCTGGATCTTTTACATAAGTTTATTTCTTTATAGTCAGAGAGAAAAAGAAGGAAAAATATAAGTTATAATAATAATGCAATGCCATTTTAAATTGAGTTTTGCCAGCACTGACCTGAGTTCTCCTAGATCCTTTACATATCAAGACAGTTCTGTAAAACTTAGCCACAGATGGCCCAAAGTGGTTTTTTTTTAAACATAAAAAAGTGTGTGTGTGTGTGTGTGTGTGTGTACCAGTGCTTGGGGGCCCTTGAACACATTCACACACACACATGTGGAGGGTAGAGGACAACTTGCAGTAGCTGACTCCATCTTTCCACCATGTGGATTCTGGGGATGGAACCAGGTTGGCAGCAAAGTGTTTATAGACAAGTCAGGCTCTGTACACATTGGTGTCCTTATCAGGAAGATCTGGTTTGTAGAGATAAATAAGACATTTGGAGCCTTGGCAGTACAGAGTTGGCTATATGGCACACTGGAGGAAGCCAGTATGTGCCATAACTATAAGAACTTTGTAACCTTTTCAACCCCAGGACCATGGCTTTAATGCCAGGTGAGTAAGAGGTTGAAGGATCATTGTGAAAGCCTTCTAGACAGCCAGAGCACAGAAGGCCACAAGATGGCGGTGAACTACACCAAAGAGGGCTCTGAAGATGCCTCTTTGCACCTCTTGCTTAAATGTAGAGCCCGAGGCTTTAGTGGGATAAAATAGAGCCGACCTGTCTCCACAGAGGTTAGAACAGTGCCTGCTGGAGTTGGAGGTACCTTTTTGTTTTTCCTGTCTCCCTCTCCTCCCTTTTTCTTTTTCTTCTCTTCCCTCTTTTCTCCCCTGCCCAGGATCTCATGTAACCCAGGCTCACCTTCAATTCACTGCAATTTAGGATAACCTTGACTTTCTGATTCTCCTGATCTGCTTCCCAAGTACAGGGTTACACATCTGGTTAATGCAGTGCTGGGGATCAAACCCAGGGACTCATGAGTGCTAGGCAAGAGCTCTATTCAACTGAGCTACATACCAGCCCTCCTCACCCCATTCCTCGCCTTTTCCACTTTGCTTCTACATGTACTGCCTTTTCTCTACACTGGAGCTTCAGGCCACACCTCTCCTAATGCCTCCCTGTCCTAGGCCCCCATTCACTCTTCAGCCTAGTCCTTGAGTCCACAGACCCACTTGGTTAAACTGTTCATGCAGCTGCGGCTGAATCAGCCCAGGCCACTAATATACAAGGAGCAGAGAGAATCCACTTAGCTGGCAGATTCTTAATGTCTCAGTGTAGATACCTCAGTTTCTTCAAGTCATGACCAATGGGGATGGGTCCTAGAGAAAACTTCATGTCTCTAATGTTCCTGCAGGTTCAGTAACTCAATGTATGTAATGACCAAACTCTTAACCTGAGAGGCAGTGTGTGCATGGTCCCAGTTCTTTTTTTTTTTTTTTCCCCCCAGTTTGTTCTTTAATCAACCCTTGAAACCAGTACTACAAGTACCCTGGTCAAGAGATGAGGCTGGGTTACTCAGGTTAAAGAATTCCCAGAGACCAGTGTTTGAGTTGCAACAGGGATCAAACTTCATGCTAGCCAGCTTCCACAAGGCACAGGAGTGCTTTTCTCTCCCTCCCTCCTTCCCTCCCTCCTTCCCTCCCTCCTTCCCTCCCTCCTTCCCTCCCTCCTTCCCTCCCTCTGTTAGGAACTAGCAGCCATCTGACCCCGCCCCATTGATGGGCAGGATGCTCATGGCCATGTCATTGCTAAGGCAGCCTTACCTGGCAGCTCAAGCTTTACCTGGCTGCCAGAGGACTCAGTTACACATGCGCAAGCCCCATTTTAAAGCAAGCACGCCAAGCTCATCTCTCTTTCTCTTGTCTCTCTAGCCCTCTCTTGCTCCCCCTCCCTCCCTCCCTTCCTCCTTCCCTCCCTCCCTCTCTCTCTCTCTCTCTCTCTCTCTCTCCTGCTTTCGGTTGGCCACCAGCTACCCCCTCTTTCTCTCCCTTCTCTCAATAAACTCCACATGGGCGCTGAGTCTCATGTTTGTGTTTTATAGGCATTAGTTGCAGCAAAAGAACAACACCCTTCCTCCCTCCCTCCCTCCATCTCTTTCTATATAACACTGGGCTTTTCTGGCATTGGGCCTCTAACCCATCCAAAGCCTTGTTTCTTCACATGACATTCAAGGCCTTCCTCAGCCAGGGACCAGTCAGCCCTCAGCCATCACTTGACTTCTGTGCCGTTCCCCTCACCCATCCCTGACTTCTCTCCTACTGTTGGCCTTGGGCTGGAGACCCTGGTTCTATCTCCACCAAATATCAAATGGCTCTAATTCCACTAGGCTCTACAAGATGGTACCCCACATCTCTCAAGGTTCCTACAACATTCAGATATATACAGGTGTCACCCATCATCTGAAGGGCCAAGTCTTAGTTCTTCCTCCCCTGACTCCATGGGCTTGGAGTCTGCCTTTCCTTTCCGTGGACAGCCTAGAAAGGCTTAGTCATATGTAGACAGTTAATTTGGTCACAATAAGTTCCAACCACTTGCTTGCTTGGATGTTATTGTTGGCATCTTGACCTGTCAGTGAATAAACACCAGGAGTTGGCTGACTTCCCCTGGCAGATCCTGCTTTGGCAAAGTTACCAAATGTTCAATCTTTGCTGTATTGTCAATGTGCCTTTGTGAGCCTAGTGACCTGATCCTTATCTTTGGACTCTACTCCAAAACATGCGTGCTGTGTTCACTCCAACACAACTCTTGTATGATACTCTTCCTGGGTAGTACAACCTGTTCTAACTGCAACAGAGCCCAAGAAGGATGGTGGCATCCTTAGGCAAGGAGGGCTTTGCTTAGTCTCTTAAAATGACCCCAAGCTCTCCAAGTTCAGGCTCATCTTGACTTTCTGTTCTTCCCTAAGGGAGACTTCTCTGCAGAGAGCTCTTGTGACAGGGTGGGGGGTTGGGCCTCTCACTGGGAAAGTTCCTGTCCCAGCTGATAAGAATGTCTGTCAGCTCCAAAGAAGGGGCTGCCCTCTAGCTTGCCCTTACTTTCCTCTCCCCTTACCTCCTGGGCCACTCCTTCCTAGTCTCCTCTCTTCTCCTCCTTTGTCTTCAACAATGGCTTTCTTTCAGGTCCTCCCCCTTCTCACTGCCATCCTGCCTCTCTCTGAGCTCGTCCATTCTCATGGCTTCATTAACACCTCCTTGCAGATGACCTCTACAGCCATGGCCCTTTCCTGTGGCCCAGACAGCAGTTTCAATCGCTGACAGGACTTCTCCCCTCCTGTATCCTGCAGGCCTCTCCACTTCAGAGGGCTCCGTCCCCTTCACATTCTGTAAGGTGGCTTGCTCTTCTGGGTGCTCATGTCTCTGTAGGGCTCCCGCTGTTTCTCAGAGTCTCCAGCTAGAAACTTTAAGTCCATCGAATGTTTACTCTGTGTGGGGAAGCAAGCTTGGGCTCAGGGCAAGAGGGATCAGGAAAGCCATCAAGAGATTGTAAGTAACTCACTCCAAGGAAGAGGCACATCAGCAGTGTAAGGCAAGCAGGAGAGTGAGGTACAGCAACACCTGAGTTTCCTTCCCACCAGTTGCTACCATGGAGTTCCTGTGAGCTATTCACAGCTGGATCACCACCAAGCTTTTTTTTCTTTGTGAGTCTCTGCTCTTTACTATCTTACTCCCCCCCCCCCCACACATACAATTACCACTCTCACCAGGTTACACCAGCTCTTAAGAAAAAATTCAAATGCATCTGGTGCCATCTTGCGCGGTTGGCATTATCTCAACACCATGGTGATCTATAATGTAGCATCAGGCTCACTCTGCCAGACTCAAAAAACTCTGCTGCTAATGGCTGCATGACTTTAGACAAGTTGGTTTATTTGTTTGTTTGGTTTTTGTTTGTTTGGTTTTTTGGTTTTTTGAGACAGGGTTTCTCTGTATTGCTTTGGAATTAGCTCTGTAGACCAGGCTGGCCTCAAACTCACAGAGATCCACCTGCCTCTGCCTCCCGAGTGCTGGGACTGAAGGCATGTGCCACCAACTCCTGGCTTAGGAAAGTTGTTTTTAACCTTTGTGCCTCTTCTGCTAAGTGAGACTGCTATTGTGAGGACAGAATGAATTAATAAGGGTACAGATTCTAACAAACACCCGGTTTTAGTGGCAGCTATTATTACTGCTCTCATGGATTTGGGGTCTGTGTTACTTGGAGCCTGATTCACAGGCCTTGGGGTTCTTTCCACTGGTGATGAATTCTTACTAAGGACACTTTGGTTTCTCATGCTATGCAGCTCTAGCTCAGCTGTCACGTTCACCTTAGTCCCTTAACCTGCACCAAGTGTGTCTCTGATGCCCCAGCTCCTGGTCACCTATCTCGTTAGACCTTGGATCACAGTCAGAAGAGAGGATGTTAAATGCACTTCACTTCTTCATAGCCCTTTCCTCCCTGAATATACTGTCCTTTTTTCAAGCAGGTAAAGACACAGAGCAGCTGAAACTGGCAGCATCCAACAAGACAGGACAGTCTCCTTGAGAACCACCTAGTGCAGACATTCTGTTCTCTCTCCGGCCAAGAGTGGGCAGCCTTTTCCTGCAAAAAACCAACCAGCAGACATTTTAGGTGGTGTAGGCCACATGCCCATAGCTCATCTCTACAAAAGCAGTTCCTGGCCCTGATGTGGCCATGGTGTTCCTGAAGAACTTTCCAGAATCTCCTGATATTTGCAGTTAACAAACCCCACTGCCTGGTGATGGGTGTCCCTGAATTTTCCTCCATTGGCCAGTCTGAGCCTTTGTTGCTGGAACTAGGGATCACCTCAGTAAAGGTTCAAGTGGCCCAGGGTACTCAGGTGAATGAGCCCCCAGGTCTGACAGCTTTGTTCCTGAGATCAGCCAGCAAGAGGGAAGATGAGACCCAGGGGGCTGGAGCCAGTTAAGAAAAAGAAAAGCAGATTTCCCCCTCATCCCCTTCTTCCTCCCTAACCCATAGCAAGTTCCCATGACCCTCAGCCCTCGTCCCAGAGGTAAATAAATACACATTTTATAACCACCTCGGACAGATTTTTGTTATTAAGGAAGGAAATTAAAAGTCTCTTAAGTGTAGATAATGCAGAGCTTGCTAGACAAATTGACAATAGCCAGGAAATTTGAAACCCAGGGCTGTATTCCCCTGCTCTGCAGGAGTGGCTGCTGTGAGCTCTCTATCGCCTAGCTTCAGGGCGTGGCAGGACAGTCCTATCAGTAGGCTGGGGGTATCTGTGAGGGAATCACATCTGTGGGTCATTTTGTGCCACCAAGATCAATTTGGCAATTGTGAGGCTCTTACCTGCTTTTAACCTGTGTCCTTCTGTTTGTGTCTGGAGGGGCAGCAGGCAGGAAGGGCAGTAAGAATCCCACCCACGAGTCCCAGGTGACCCTCTCTTAATGGGATCCGCCTTTCACGGAGAGAGAAACATTTCTGTCTGGGGACTGTCCTGCTTGCTGGCCTCTCTAACCCCGTTGGCGGTCACCAGGGGAGTAATTATGATGTAAATGGGTGGGTGCTTGGGAGAAGGTGAACTACTTGCCCTCCCCTAGCACTTGAGCACAACGAGAGGTGACTTGTTTATTTATTGAGCTATTATGGCTTAGTGCTAAGAGGAGCTCCTGCCAAGAACGAAACCACCATTTTTTTTTTTTTTTTTTGGATTATATCTTTAAGCACAAATTGCTCTGTTACTGGTCAATATTTGTGGGGGGAAAAATTCCAGCAAAAGCCACACTCGTTTGATATTGCATACATTTTTCCTGTATCTCAACGGGTATGCCGAAAGTAAATCCCCTCTCCGATATTTCCCCACATCTGGTCTTAATATTACAGAGTCTTTGTCTCATGTACTTTTGATAGACAACATCTTTGTGGAGCATTTTGTTATTAGACTCTATGAAATGTTGATATTAATCTGAGCTGCCCTGATCTTCGTGGAACACGAGGCTAGTCGGAAACTATCCTTGGAAGCATCTTTGGGGGAGGAGTATTTGGGGATCAAGAGATGTATTTTGACATCCTTCCAAGAGCATTTGACTGTGTTTCGTGGGAACGCTGCATGCATTTAACCCAGAGGACCTCCAGGCAAGGTTGCTGCTTGATTCAATTCTCCCCAACCAATGTCTGCTGCCCTCCATGTCAGGAACCTTGGAAAGGAAAGGGACACATGTCAGATTTACCTCCTCCACTCTGGGACTAAAGAAATTGAAGCTCTGTGGGTAGAGTGCCTAGCTATTTCCAAGGGACTGTCAATCCTTTGGGGATCTAAGTGAACTTAAAAGCTGAAGCTCAAGGCTGGGGAGATGGCTTGCCACAGGGGCATGAGAATCTGAGTTGGATGACTAGCACCCACATAAAGCTTACTGTGGCAGTGTGTGCCTGTAATCCCAGCACCAGGATCACTAGGGCTTTTTAGCCTGGGCAACCGAATTGATGAGCTCCATGTTAGTAAGAGACCCTGTCTCAAAACAATAACATGAAGAGTCACTGAGGGAAAACAACACCAATTTCTGCCTACACACACACATTTTGTCCATACACACATATAGATACCTGAATTTTCCTAGCATGAACATGCTTTTTTTTTTTTTTTTTGAGACAGGGGTTCTCTATGTAGCGCTGGCTGTCCTAGAACTAGTTTTGTAGACCAGGCTTGCCTAGAACTCACAGAGATCCACCTGCCTCTGCCTCCCCAGTGCTGGGATTAAAGGTGTATGACACCACACATGACTTTAGGATGACCATTCTTAAAAAGGCTGGCCCTCATTGCTCTCTGACGGGATGCTATTCCATAGATTTGACCAGACTTAATTACAAAGGGCCTTAATTGAGTTCCAGGTCATATAGAAATGAATACTTTACATTGGTATGGATTTTGGTTTATTGATACACGCATATATACACTTATATTGTAATATAGACACACTGAACAGTTTGAGAGGAGCCAAGGCCAGTTTGGTGAGGAGCTCAGGGGTAAGTCCTGTGTTGGCCTCTGCAGACTGGGTCCCCAGAGCTGTTCTCTATTCACTCTTCCTCCACAGTGCCTCCTTCATCCCAAGAACTAAACTCACATCAAGATGCTTTCTTCTTAAGAAAATTTCACTGAAGAAGAAAGTTAAATTGAAATGTAGAAAGGTGAAATGTGCCAGCCAGTCTCATAAAAAGAAGGTAAGATTAGAAGCTGCTCGAGGAGAAGATTCCCAGAGCATTTCCAGACTTGGGTTGGTGGCACCTCCAAAGAGGAAAAGATCTTTTAATCCCAAGAATGAGCAATCATCTGACAACTACTTCCAAGGCTATAACAACATCACAGGGTGCTGTCAGAGATGTAGTACGCTGGTCCTACTTGTATCACTGCTAGGTGTGGACAGGAGGTACTCTGAGATATGTGGTTAGATAGAAGAGTGATGTATAGACCCGGCTTGTGTAGTACGCTCTGTGGTTAAAAACTTGAAAGAAGCGCCACAGGAAAACACAGAAAATATCCCAAAGGATATAAGCTTTTTATCGGGGCTGGTGAGCCAGGTGGCCTGGGTCCAGAGTAGGACATGCTTTCTACTGTAAAGTCTCCTTTCTCTTTTGAAGTGTATACCATGTACCTTCATCATTAGTTCAAGCAATTAGCTGAAACGAACTGTACACCAACTCCTCTGTTTATTGCCCACCCCCATCTTTCCCACAGGGTCTCATACAGTCGGGGCTAGCCTCCAACTCTATATAGTTGAGGACACCCTCTAACTCCCGATTTCTCTGTTTCCACCCTGGAGTGCTGGGATTGCAGATGAGCACCTTAGGTTTATGCCGCGCTGGGGATGGAACCCAGGGCTTTGTAAATACCAGGCAAATGCTCCATCAAAGGAGCTACATCCCCAGCCGGGCAACTCAGCTTTCTAAAATACGGCAAAACCTGTTATTCTGACCAGTCACCATCATTCATAACAGATGAACCTCAACTTTATTTTTTAAAAAAGTCAAATCTCTCATAAGTCTATCCCAGCTTCCCGTTTATTTAAGCAGTCTGGACTCAGAAAAGGGCCCATAGCACAGCATGCTAGACCTGGAAAACAGTTTCAGATTTGGGGGAAGGGATGGCTTCTACAAACATGCTTGAAGTGTGGAAAGGGGTCAGGCTACATCATTTGGGGTCCACCTGCAGAGAGGCAAGCTTGCTTATAGACGACTGTGCTCAGACAGAGCCCACACTGGAGCCCAGGGTTGAAACATGTGTCTAAATGATAAAATAAATGAACGTGACTTTTTAAAACTGTCATGGGGAGAAGGGAATGAAGGTGAAGGAAAAGTGCCCTCTGTAATCCTTCAATATTCCACATATAATTGCCGACCGATTCAGGTCTTCCCAAAGGTTAGCATGCACAGGCTACTTTTTTTTTTTTTGGTGGCGTATCTTTGTCATTAAGTAAATAATAACTTGGAGGAAATGATTTCACATCAGAGTTTAAATTCCTTGGTGACTCATTTTCTCCTGTAGATCCCTAGGGAACTCCTGGGAAATGGAGCCAATGCATTTCCTAGGTCCGTCAGATGGGGGCGGACTTGGTTTGTATCTCTCGGCGATGCTCTCTTGGGAACAGTAAATAAGGAGAGAGCCGGGAAGCACAGAACTCTGTTTAGCCCCTACTGCTTCGGACAAGGCAGAAAACACTTGTGATTTGTAGTTTTCTCTTCTGTATAATGGGGTTTCCGATACTGAGTGGGAAGGGCTACTGTAGTATGCCTTACCTGCCTGCAGTCAGTTTCCGGAAGAACTTTTGTACCCTTTGTGGAGAGCTCTGTGCCTGGGGATCACGGTTGCCCTGTGGGCTACAGTCCTTAGTTTGATCCAAGCTGCCTGGACAAGTCTTCCAGCAGCAGCTTCAACTCCCATGAAAATGGGAACGCTTGATGAAGCATCCATCGTGTGGCCCAGAGTGTCTTCATTATTTGTCAGACAGCTATCTCAGAGGCCCTAGAACATTCTTTTTTTTTTTTTTTTTTTTTTTCCTGTTAGAAAAGCCTGTTTAATTTCACAGTCTCTCAGTAGCCCAGCAAACATTACTGGACCATGGGGAGAACAGGGACGTTTAAAAACAACTTTCCTATTAAAAACAAAAAGCAACAAACAAAAACAAAAACAAAACAAAACAAGCAAAAAAAAAAAAAAAAAAAAAAAAAAAAGGATTTTCCCTTTGCAATTCTCTTGGAAATCTCAGGATTAAAACAGTGAGCTCTCCCACCCCCTACAACCTGGAGATTCTTGAGGGAGTTGCTAAGGTGTGTCTGTCTGCATTTAAAGGCTGACCTTTTATTGTCCATAAATGAAAACATCATCCCTGAGACTCTGGGGATTAAAGCAGCTTTTTTAGAATTTTCTGCAAGTTTATCTCTCATTTACCCTCCAGGCAAAAGTGAAATAATAGAAGATGTCCAATATTTGGCTTCTTCCTGTAAAAGTAAATCAAAACCGTGGGAATGCTTCCTCCTAATTTAATATACCGCTGTCTCCTCAAATCTATCTCCGATTTTGTTCAATTAACCCTCTGATTGCTACCACAGACAACCACGACAAGGTCAAAGAATAAGGCAGAATTCTTGTTAGGGTGATATGAGCCCAGAGCCCAGTAATGTTCTAACATGGCCATCTACCCAAGGCTGGAGCACTAACTACCTCAGGTGACTCTCTCCTGTCCATGTCCTTCCTGCCTGCCCACACTCAGGGTCCATGCAAGCCAGCACAGCTTTTCTGACATGTGGGGGTGTCTCTACTTACATACTCTTTTGTCCTCAATAATACATAATTTTGTTATAAAAAACCTTATTTTCAAACCAGGTTGGTTCTTGGGTTTTATATTTACTATGTGTTTTAAACTTTAGCTTGCCTTGCAGGTCGGTCCACAATGCTTTCCTGCTGTCCCTTGAACAATGTTTTTGGTTTGAGGGAAATATGAAAGGGGCTGTTGGTAGTTGTCTGTTGGTTTATGGGGTGTGGTCTAGGGCATAGACAGAGACAAAGGGGCAGAGAAAGGAGGGGAGAGGCCTGAGGTTGGGAGTCCCTAGACAGAGGTGAGTGTTTTATAGGACTGGTGGGTGCCTCCCTCTCCCTCTCAGTTTAGAGGCCTGATCTGGGCCTTCCAGTCATTTTTTTCCCTCCCAATGTTTGCCCAGAACAAGAAGCCACCATCTCAGGGAATCTGCTTTTATTTTCCATATCTTCCTATATTCCTCCAACTGTTCGGGGAAATAGATGGTTTCCAGGATTGGGGGATGCACAGCCAATTTGCTGAAAGTGTTTCCTCACCAGTGGGTCTCTGTCAGGCATATACCTGACAGAACCAGAACTTGGGGAACCATCACCCCAAATTGCCCTGGACTGTCTCAGCTTCAAGTAGTGACAAACCCCATGTCCTGGGGCACAGTGTTTTCCTTTGGGGCATTGCCACTTTCAGATGCTAGGCTCTACTTCCAGATGCTGGATTCAACATCTAGGTTCCAGGTTCCATTTCCAGACACCAAATCCCTCTTTCAGATGCTAGTAAAGTGAGTGTCGGGATTATTGTTATTGTTATTTTGATTTTGATTTTTGGAGACAGGGTTTTTCTGCATAGGCCTTGCTATCCTGGAACTAGCTCTGTAGACCAGGCTGGCCTTGAACTCATTCTGTCACCCGAGTGCTGGGATTAAAGGCCTGCACTACCACACCCAGCTCAGTGTTGGTATTCTTCATGCTTTTCGGGTGTTTCCTGCTTCTAGCCAAAGTTGAGACCCATCGGCCTTGAGACAAATGACCATGGCTGTAGAAGAGGTTCTTTAGGAACAGGTAGCAATGCTTTCTGTTAGTGTTATGCACTTCTCCCAAATGAGGTGGAACTTTCAGAACCCTATGCCACTCAGCCTTGGCCAGAACTAGCCTGGGACAAGGGTAGTCTTGCCTACTGCATTAAGCACAGGGGGCCCTGAAAACTTCAGTAATTGAAATAGGTATTCTAATAGATTTTTTTAAAAATCAAATTCAGTGCAAAAACTTCATTCTGGTGCCATAAGCCATACTGATGTGCAAATGGGCATGCACGAAAATCAGAGAACTTTGTGGACTCAGAGAACAATCAGGGCTGCTCACTCATCTCTAATTTTGTGCATCAATGCCCATGCTGCACATAGGTCCTATGTGCCTTGATGACTGGGTTCTTCCATGTGCCCTTAAGAGTTAGCTCTCTGGCCTTCCCTCAGTGCTAGAGCTGGGAAGGATGCTTCTCCAGGGCTCACTTGTGTTTCCTTCACAGCGGTCAGAAGGAAGTGGGTTTCTTGGAACAAGGCTGAAGTGCTTGTGGGACTCACTGCAATTCACAGAGTCCAGGGGTGGGGGTGGGGACAAGGGATTATGGGGACTAAGGGGAGTGGGGGATGGGGTCAGAGAGCCCTGGAGTCCTCTCTGGTCTACAGGCACAGTTACTAGAACTACCATTCTAAGGGAATGCTAGGTGACTTGCCTATTTAAGCTGGTTCAGATTCCTATAGCCTTCTGGGTAAGAAACCAGAAGAACTATGCTTCTATATTGCTGGGATTAAGGTTAAACAAATCCAGAGCTTTCCTTTCCTTTTTAAAGTGGAACAGCAAATGTAAGATGGTGTGAGACGAGTCTGTCTGATGTAATAGAGGGAGGTGGGGTAGAGGGCTGGACTAGCCCACCTTACACAGCCCACCTGGTAGTCATTCCCAGCCCAGGGTCAAGACTGGCTGTAACAAGAACAAGGAGAAGGCTGAGTCAGTACCTAGCAGGGGCAATTCAATATCTATCATAGAGCCTGCTATGTGTAAGGTTCTGTGCTATGAAGTTCCATCAAGCGTCTTTCCACTTTCGGGCTATAGAAGACAGGGAAAATATAGAGAAAGCAGTAAGCACGATAAAAGTCACTGGGCGTGGGGGGTGGGTGGGTGCAATTCCTCCTGCAGGGTGAGTACCAGAGCTCCAGAGTGCCTCCAGTGCTGTACCAAAGCAAGAGCGACTGCCCATTCACAGGATGGGGTGGGAGTGCAAAGTCATTCCCTCACTGACCCACAGAGGCTGCAACTTGCTGGCAAGTGCCACGCATGGGGAGATATCTCTGTCTGGGCTGTGGGTGAATGAAAGAAACAGTTTGGTGAAGGGTAAGGAAGTTGTGTGGGCTCATGAATCTAATGGAGGGAAATGGAAGGGAGGCCCTGAAAAAAAAAAAAATGCTTCATGGATTATGCTGGAGGCAGCACCACTTGTTGCGGAATATTTGAACACTGAAGATGTATCTTTGCCAAGGCGCCTTCTGATTGGCTTAATAAAGAGCTGAATGGCCAATAGCTAGGTAGGAGAGGATAGGTGGGATTTCCGGGGAGAGAGAGAAAGAGGAGGAATCTAGGACATGGATAACACCAGTAAGACTCCGAAGATGTCAGGCATACCGTACAGAGCAGAGGTAACCGAGCCATGTGACAGAATTTGAGTTATAACAGCTAGTTGGGGACAAGCCTCAGCTAAAGGCCAAATTTCATAAGTAATAATAAGTTTCTGTGCTATTTGTGGGCTGGTGGTCCTGATGAAAAAGTACTACTACAAAGCCACTCCAGCTGGCTTTTCCATCTAGGGGGAGCAGCCACCACCAGACACCAAAGACTGTAATGTACATGGTCTTGGACTTTGAACCTGCAGAGTTGTGGGACACTGACTTATTCTTCATAACTTTCCCAGTTGGTAGCATTGTGGTAGAGTAGCATGAAAGATGAAGACACAGGAGAAGGACAGACTCTGCACCTGTTTTCCAATCCACAAAGCAGGAGTGACATCACCTGCTTTATCCCATGGGATCACTGTGAGAAGCAAATGGAACTGTGTATGTACAGTGTCTGGTATACAATAGGTGCTCAGTCAGTGGCATAATTACTTATCAAAACAGGCTGCCTCAAGCTTTCCCATTCACTGGCTGAGAAGGAGGGGGTCGCGTGCTGCGTACATGTGACTCTGAAGTGGCTTTTCAATGCCAGGAAGTCAGTGAAGCACTGACACTTTGAAAACGTTTGTAAAGGGCCCATGCAGGACAACAGCTGGTGCAACTCTTACCTGCTGTGTGTTCTCTGGAGAATCAACCCTTCAGGGACTTAGTTTCTTTTTCTGAAATAATGGAGAATTTAAAAGAAATGACATTCAAGAGCTGGGCAGATGGCTCCCTTGGAAATGCCCAAGAACCTGAACTAACCCCCAGAACCCACTCTTGAAGAAGCCAGACAGAGATGCTTGAATTTACCATCTCAGTGATGAGCACAGAGACAGGCAGGCCCCTGAGGCTCCCTGGCTAGGCAGTTTACTAGTGTAATTGGTGAGCTCCAGGCCAGTGAGTAGACAATATCTCAGAAAAAAACAAGGCTGGAGAGACAGCTCAGTGGTTAAGAGCACTTGCTGCTCTTTCAGAGGATCAAAGGTTGCTTCCCAGAACCCATGACAGCTCACAACTGCCTCTAACCCCAGCTCCAATGGGATCCAGCACCCTCTTCTGGCCTTCAAGGACACCTCCACACAAGGCACCTGTGCATATATTCATGCAGTTCACACATGCACATATATAAATAATCAAGTGAACCAGAAACAAAAGGATAAGGTGGGCAGCTCCTGAGGAATGATACCCAGGGTTATCTTCTAGTCTCCACATGCATGTGTATACATGTGCATGTGTATCCACACACACACACACACCTGGTATTTGTATATCAGTGTAATAGCTAATCTTGGTTGTCAGCTTGACTACTTGTGTAATTAGCTAAGACCCAAGCATCTGGGCACATTGTGAGGGTTTTTTCTTGCATGGATGTTTTGGAGGAAGAAGGCACTCCTTAAATCTGAACCACACGGTCTGGTGGCAGCATAAATACAAGGACATGGAAGAAGGAAGCTGTTGCTTTTTGACCTGTTTGCCCTCGCTTTGGCTGGCAAGTTCATCTGTTTTGTTCCTTGATGGTGTTAGAACCTACTTTGTGAGGGTGCCAAACAGACTGAAAACAGCAGCTCTCTAGCAATCCTCTGGGACTCCTGCACCAGATTGGGACTGCCCAGACAGCCAGTCTAGTAAACTGAACAACTATGGGATTCTTGGCTTTTCTGTCAGGGGACAGCCATTGTTGGACTTCTTGGACCATAGTCTCTAAGTCACTCTAATACACACACACACACACACACTCACACTCCTATCAGTTCTGTTCCTTTAGAGAACCCAGATTAATATAATAACACTATGAAAATTTGTGCCCCTGGATCTCTTATCTTTCACGGACCTGCAGCCCTCATCATTCTCATCAGTTTGTTAGGCTCTCAGGGCCAGGATGAGGTCTCTCTATCCCCTCCACCCCTTCTGTGCTCTCTCCCCCATTCCTCTCAACCCAGCACTTTCCAGCCTGAAGGATCTGACACGGGCATAATGGTGCCAATAATGGCCTTGTTCCCACAGATATCATCCATTAAGTGAAAAAGTCTTTTCTTCACCCTCTCATTTACTCTGAACTTAACCAAGTAAAGATCCTTCCTAAAGGGGGATCAGTTTTGTTTGAGCTAAGATGATTCTGGAAATGTATACACAGCCTGACCCTCCAGGAGGAAATGTCAGCATGTTCCTAATGCTATTCAAAATATATACTGTCATGCAGATTTCCCAACTCATAATAGTGTGTGTCAGTTTACTGAGTTGCTGGGTGGCACATGGGATCACATCTCTCCTTGGGTTCTTTTTACAGTACCACAGTCAGGATGAATTTATAACCGAAGATTGCTAGTTACTTTTGGTTGTGATGCTAAATTAAATATATATATATGTGTGTGTGTGTGTGTGTGTGTGTATGACCAAGGCAATTGTTTTCCACAGTCAGGATGAATTTATAACCGAAGATTGGTAGTTACTTTTGGTTGTGATGCTAAATTATATATATATATATATATATATATATATATATATATATATATATATGGATGTGTGTGTCTGTATATAGATATACTACATAAGTGCAGAGAATTGCAAAAACCAGGAGAGGGCACTATTCTCCTGGACCTGGAGTGACAAGAGGTTGTACACTGCTTGATGTGGGTTCTGGGACCTGAACTTAGGTCCTCCATAAAAAAAGCAGGGGCTCTTGACAGCTGTGTCATCTGCTCAGCTGCAGTGTTTCTTCTTATATGGACATTTTGGAATGAATAATGCGGATAGATATTAATGATTAAGATTCAGCACCAGGCTAAACTGTAGCTGTTGTAGATAGCTGGTGTAGTTATAAGATATCAATGAAAAGTAAAAGACAGCTATATTATGAAAGAGAATAGTTCAAAATTGCTGAAATCCTAGGCTAGATATGGGAGCAAATGTATAGCACCAGACAGAATGAAGAGAGGACACTCAGACTTGTATTATTAAAACCGTGACGCACATTTGCTTGCCAGATTGTTGGGGAAACAGTTCATCTTTGTCAAGGACTATGCATGTGCACATTTCTTTAAACATGGTGTATTAGCTACTCTTCTGTTGCTTGTGATAAAAACACCATGACCAAGGCAACCTCGAATAGAGTTCGTTATGGTTGAATGTTCTGCATGGCAGGAGTCCATAATGGTAGGGGCAGCATGACAACAGGTAGCAAGCATGGTGGCAGAATCAGGAAGCAGAGAGCTCCCATTTTAAATGGCAAGCAGAGAGGGCAAACCACGAATGGCAGCAGGCGCTGACACCACAAAACCCATCCTCCAGGAAGGCCACACTTCCTAGATTTCCCCAACTGGGTATCACCAACTGGGGTCAAGGGTTCACATGCTGGAGCCTATAGGGCGTAGCTCTGCTTCCACTACACACAGCGTATGTGAACTCTATGTGTCCAACTCCTGGCAGAGGCAAGTGGAAGTATCTGTCTACTATAAGAAAACCAGAGTGTGCATGGGGCTAAGCTCTTAGGTGAGGGTCAGGCAGACCCAAGAGAGTGCTGGGAACTGTGGCTGGCTACACCACTCATACTCTGCTCCTGAGGGGCTGCTTCTGGGTAGCCCCAGTTGATGTTGCTGGACTAGAGGGATGCAAACCCACGGAGACGGGTCTGATATTTTTTAATTTAATTTAACTTTTTCATTTGTTGGTTTGAATCAGGGTCTTATGTATCCCAGGCCAGCACTGAATTGCTATATATCCAGAGAGGATCTGGAATTCCTAATCTCCCTGTTTATGCCTCTTAAGTGACAGCATTGCAGGTATATGTGTGCCACTATTCATTGTTTATTTTATTGGATTTTCGGACAGGGTCTTGCCATGTGGCCCAGGCTGGCCTTGAACTCATGGTCACCCATAGCCTCTTGAGCAGTCTGAATTTTTGAGACACATCAGGAACTCGCTTTTGGTAAAAAATCTCTCATTTTACACGTCACACCAACAAGTGAACAAATGCGCATGTGACACATACAGGCATAGTTTGGCCGTGAAGTTTCCCCCAAAGACTGCTGTGTTCAAAGATTGCTTCCTAGTTGGTGGCACTGTTGAGAAGCAGCTGGGTCTGGAGGGTGCTAACCACACCCATGAGTTAATTCACTGATGAATGGCTGTTATCGATAGGGCCCTGGTTGGAGAGTGGGACCGAGCCTTTGAAGTGTACATCTTGTTCTTCTCAATCTACCCCTCTTGTATCTCCAATTTTCTTCCTTCTCCTCCTCCCCATCTCCCAATCTCTAACCTTCTCTGGCTGCCAGTGACCTATAGTAGGATAATGTTCATCTACCTTGGGTCAAAAAGATAGACACGGCCATAGGTTCTGACAGATTTTAAGGAAGTATGAGAGACAGCTCAGAGCAAACTTGGGGCCAGGATCAGATGCCCCACAGAGATGGTTCATAGGATGAGGGATGGAATTTGAAAAATCCTTGTCGTTTAGTCAAGGTTGCATAAGAGATTGACTACACTTTTTTTTGTAAGCCTAGCTTACTTCAAGTAGAAAAGTTTAAAAGTGGAAGAACCCTGAAGTGACAGAATCGTATGAAGGCCCTTGTAATGATTACCACCTCTACATTAGGGTGAGGCCAGGGGGGTGTGCAGGTGGAGGGTTCTGGGAGGACACTGGGGAAGGGAATCAGTCAGGCTATGAGTCCTTGTTACTGTGATTTTCCTAAAGGACTTTGGCTGACAGCAAAATGACCCATGGAAGTAGTTTTGCTGTCATTCCAGTTACACTTTGACAAAGGCTACTAGGCGGTCCTGTCCTTGGATCTGCAGTCAGGGGAGGAGAGGGCAGGCGCAGGGAGGCTTTGGGGCTGGCTGTGAGAGTTCAAGTGGTCTGGGTCAAGTGTTTCTGGCTCAAATGGTTAATGGAATGTACACCCAACTACTTACCAGGTCATAGCCAGATCCCAGATTTACAGAGGTCAAAGACAAGGTAATGTACACAGTTCAGGCCACCTTTGGTGATCTGGAAGGCCTTGGAGTTGTGGCAGGATCATCTGTAACAGGCATCAGAAGGAAGTAATGACACCTGGAAGTCTTGGCTTTCATCCCCATCTAAAAAGAACAGAATGTCTCACCTCCTTTTGATCATCTTGGTGTGTGTGGCAAAAATTCCATCCTAGGAAGTTTAGCACACTTCTGTTAAAGAGCATAATGCTCATCATAAAAAAGATGAAAATGGCTGCTGCTACAGGAGCCATCAAATCTTCACTGCGTTTCATGATTCAGAAGAATTTGTGTGTAGTAATATCTGCAGGACATGAAGCAAAGCAGAGGAAGGTTTAGCAGCCAGATCTCTCTCTCTCTCTCCCTTTCTCTCTCTCTCTCTCTCTCCCTTTCTCTCTCTCTCTCTCTCTCTCTCTCTCTCTCCCTTTCTCTCTCTCTCTCTCTCTCTCTCTCTAGGTGCATATGCAAATGGAGGCCAGAATTGGTGCTCTCCTTTGTGTGTTTGAGGCAGGATCTCTCACCCTCTCACTGACCCTGAAGCTAGATTGGCTATCCAGTGATCTCCCCGATCCTCCTACTCCACTTCCACAGCATTGGGATTTCAGGTGTGTACCAGCGTGTGCATCTTCAGTGTCAGTTCTGGATACCAAACTTGGGTCTTTGTGCTTGTTCTACAAGCATTTTACTGACTGAGCTCTCCCTCAGTCCTGTCAGATCAACTTCCATCCTGGGAAAAAGTTTTTGGTTCATTTTATGTAGGAGCAGGGAAAGATGAGTCAAGAACACAGCCTCACTAGCAGAGATGAGGTCCCTTAGGAAACAGCACAGTGGGCATCCTGGAGTCTGGTTCTAGGAAATTCTTGCCTCCTTCTCTTGGACAGAAGTAAGGTGAATCTTGGGAGAAGGACACAGAGAGACCTCCTTCCTTCATATCCTTGAGTCTCCAGTATGTAATTTTGCTTGGCCCACCCCACACATGTCTTGTCCTTTATTTTCACTAGTTATAGAGTATATGCTTCTGTCAGTTTCAAGTTGGACTTTGTACGTTTAGTTTGCCCTTGGGACTAGCTGCCCCAGCCCTAGACTGCATGAGCATCTTTCATCCTGCTGGCTTTGGGCATGGGTACAGGGTCACATACAAGTACCATAGCAATGCAGACCAACCCCACCCCATTTCCCTTCCAGGCTTCTCTGCCTCTGAAAAGTGCTCCCAGCTTACTTCTTGGATTATTTTCTTACACAGACTCCTCTGGCTCACAATTTCCTCCTTGCCATTGACCAGAGCCATTTCCACAGACCAAATCATCTTGCCTTGAACTTTTATTCGTAGGAAGAACCTTGACTTACTCTACCTAAGCATCCTTTGGCATCATGGGACACTTTTCTTTAGAACGAGCCCAGGCATCTCTGGAAAACACACAGCACCCTCCTCCCCAGTGTTGGTGGTCTGAGTGCCAGTTCAGTCCACGTCATTAACGACATTTCTGTTCTCATTCTTCCACCAGCTCACAGGAGTCTCCCACCCTTTCCAACACACTCAGATATTTCTGTGACTACAAAGACAAACTTGTCCTCCAACTACAATGGGCCTGTTGTCTGTGGTCACCTTCCATATCCCTTACATAACTGGTGCTAATGGCAATGCCAACCTCTGTGCCTGGGGTAGATTTTTCTCCCACAATCACCCATGTTTGAAGGTCATCTGCCCAAGTGGAGGGAGAAGAGATCTTTCCCTGCTCTGTGTGAGGCTCATGTGGAGGCTCATGTGGCCTCCAAAGAGGCTCTGCTTTTACTCTGACCCACATGTTCTCTGGGCCACAGTCCTTAACCTTCTAACCTAACGCATGGCGGGGTCCTTGAGGTAGGTTTCCTTGTTCTTATCTCTTTCCTTTCTCATTAGACTGCAGCTCTTCCCTCCTCTGTCCCCATCAAACTCTCTACACACGTTGGTTCTTATCCAGATATAAGGAGGTCTTGGCTCCTCAGGACCCCATGGGCAACACCTCTGAATATCTGCTATATGGCCTAGAGAGTTCTGCCTTGTTGTGGAGAAAGGTTCCCTTCATTTGTTGAGTTCAAATTTGAGAAGCAATGAGTAACTTTTTTTCTTTTTTAAGTTGCACTCAAAAATCTAATAAAATGAACTTTGTCCTCAGTTTTGGAATGCATTAAAAGTCTTTTCAGTTAATTATATTTTTTATTTGAGTAAAACCAAGGTACAATTTACTGTTTTAACCCCAAAGCTCAAGGGTATTAAGTCTACTTAACATTGTGTGTACCCATCACTGCTCATCCTCGTCCTCAAAACCCCTTTTCAGTTTTTCAAACTAGGACTTGGGCCTTGAATGGTAACTCCCCGGTCCCTTCAGTTTCCAGCAGCTTCTATTCTGCTTTCTATCCTATGAACCTGGCTAGTCTGGGTACCTCACTGAAGTGGAATCTTACTGTGTTTACTCTTTGATGTGTGGGCTACAGCATAAGGTTCCGTGAGTTCATCTGCACAGTAGCATGCATTGGTGTGCTGGATAACTTTAAGTGTGAACTCTGCACAACCTAGAACCTCTGGAAAAGAGGGAATCTCAGTAAGGGATTATCTAGATCAGTTTTGTCTGTGAGGGGTTGCCTTGACTGTTAATGGGGGAAAGAGGATTCTCCTTGAATGTGGGTGGCATCATTTCATGGGTAAGTATGAAGAAAGGTGGCTAAGCATAAGCACAGGCAAGTGGGCAGCACGGGACATGTGTTGCTCCCTGCTCTTGGCTGTTGATGGCAAGTGATTGGCTGCCTCAAGCTCCTCTCTCCAGGCTTCCCTGCAAAGGTGAACTGTAACCCGGAACCGTAAGCCAGAGAAACACTTAATTCCTAAGTTTCTTTTGTCAGGATATTTTCTCATAGCACCGGAAATGAAAACAGAACAATCAGGATTTCTCTCTTGAAGGCTGGATGAGATTCCGCTGTATGGCTCTATCATTTGTTTAACCATTCATGTATCAATGTGCAGTTCAGTTGCTTTTAATTGTGTGTTGTGAATAATACTTATAATTTAAAATTTTTAGTAACGTTTTAGTAAAACGTAGCATAAGATTAAACATTTTAAAACCATTAAAAATTGTTATTCAACCTAGTATATCTATAATTATTTTTTGTCATTTCAGTAGGTAAGCATTGCAAATACTATTAAGATATTTAAAGTTCTTTCTTTTCATAGGACATCTGTGATATTTAGTGTATATTTCACATTTATACTGCATATCTGTGTTTGGGCTTGCCACATTTCCAGTACCTAATAGACACATGTAGCCACTGGCTACCCTGTTAGACAAGAAGCATAGGTCTCACCTCAGTACAGGGTGGATGTGGGGGCGCCAATGATGCCCTGTTCCTATGTCATTGGAACTATGCAGTCATCATTATCAGGAACAGGCAGTGTCTCAGATAGATCTCTGGCAGGGTATAGATTGCTGTCAGTGTTTGACTAACTTCTCAAGCAAGTCTCTGGAGTTCCACATTTCAATGGCTCCAAATGTAGCTTCATGTTCAGTCAAGCTTGTGTTTTTGTTATTATTTATTACTATCATCATCATCATCATTGTGTGTGTGTAGTGGGTGTGACTATGGATATGTGTATGCCATAGCACATATAGAGGTCAGAGAGCAACTTTCAGAAGTTGGCTCTCTCCTTCTGCCCTCTTGAGGCTGTGTTCCTTGTGTTGTTTCTGCTGTACTGTGTACTCCAGGCTAGCTGGCCAACATGCTTCTGGGTAGTTCTCTTGTCTCTGCCTCTGATTTCTAGGTAGAAGCTCAGAGACTACAGGTGTGCCTGCGGAGACATCTCATTGACTCTCAAACTGACACAGTATTTTGAAAAAAGGAGACTGGTTTGCACTGACCCTGAGAAAAACTTCAAGTACATCTGCATTCAACACATGTAAAGTGACAGATCATACTTCATGTGGCCATGCATGGACCTCTGAACAGCATTATATCATGTCCTCTGTTTATTCATGGATTCAGTGATAACTTACTGTGGTGGTCTGGAGAAAAATGTTCTCCATAGGTCCATAGCAAGTGGCACTATGACGAGGTGTGGCCTTGTTGGAGTAGATGTGGCTTTGTTGGAATTGTGCCACTGGGCTCTGAGGTCTCAGATGCTCAGGCCAGGCCCTGTGTCTCACTCTTTTCCTGCTGCCTTGGATCCAGATATAGAAATCTCAGCTATCCCTCTGACACCATGTCTGTCTGCATGCCACCATGCTTTCTGCCATGACAATAATGGACTGAATCTCTGAACTGTAAACCAGCCCCAATTAAATGTTTTTCTTTATAAGAGTTGTCTTGGTCATGGGGCCTCTTCACAGCAATAGAAACCCTAACTAAAACACTTACTGAGATGTTTCATGGGTCAGACACATTGTGAGCATTGGAGGGCCATCTACAATGAGAAGACTATGCTTTGGAGTCCCTGCCAACAATGACCTTGACATTGGCTGACATGTTAATGGCATACGTCATCATTCACAGCCCAGGCGAGTATTGCCAGTTCTTTCCTCCCCTCTAATCTGAGAGAGGATTCTGTTCTCCTGATTGTCCACCTTGGTAGAAACAATAACCACTGGAACTTTGTGAATTTTGATATCATGTTAACTACATTGTTAACCACGTGGGACTGCTTTGTCAAATACAAATGTAAATTCCAACAAAATTACTAAACAGCTCCAAAGCTCACAAAATGACAGCTGGGGTGATCAGGGAAAATTTTCTTCACCTGTCTAACTCTCAAATAGGAGTAGTGGTTTCATTAAACACCAGACTTCCTTTCTAGACAATGAGGCCCCTGTGGTATATTCTGTGTCATGGTAAGGTGGTTCCAACAGAGAAGAGTCATCTGTGAATGGTGTGAAGGTGCCTTGGTGTCTGAGCCTGATTTCTTCCTTCTGTTTATTCAAAACACAAATACACAATGCAATATGTAGGCCCCTGCATGGACCCCCTAGGCACCTTGAGCAAGCCTGAAGCCTTGGCTGGAACTCCTTGCCCCAAGGCTGTTGTTGATACTCTTCCTGTTTTGATAACACACACCTCGTAGGGAGGAGCTAAGCCTAAAATTCCTGTAATTTTCCACAGTGCTGTAAATCAGTATTTAAGCCCATTCCATCCCCTCAATAAATGGCATTCAGCATTTGGCGTTCCATCATTGCCATTGAATGAATGACCCACTGTCTTGTCTTTATTTCAATCTCTAGGCCTTCGCCGAATTCATGGAACAGATCGTAGCACGGACGTTATAGCAATGCCCCCAAATATAGTCATCCTTCTTTGGGCCCACTTTTGATTTTCTTTCAGAGAAAAGAAAAATCAGACTTGGGAGATTATGTATTGGGCAATTCCTCAAACTCCTGTGTAACATGAAAAACAAAACTCAATGACTGATATTGGGGTTCAAATGTCAAGATGAAGATCAGAGAAGCAAAGAAGCCAAGCCACTAGCTCTTACCTCTACAAAATGGCAATCCTCAGAATGCATGACTCCTCAGAGACAGTGCTCTCCACCAAACCTCAGACTACAGTTCCAGACTGCTCTCTCCTCAGCATGGCTGGAGACAAATTCTCTCATGAGACCCTTTGCTTCTTCCTTTTATATAGCTCTCAAATCCTGGGATCAAAGGTGTGGTATCCCAAGTGTTGAGATCTCCTTTGTGTGAGCTGTTTCTCTTTTAGACTGGATCAATCTCGTGTAGCTCAGTGCAGCCTTGAACTAACAGAGATTGTCTGTCTGTCTCCTGAGTCCTGGGATTAGAGGTGTGTGCCACCATTGCCTGGCTCTGTGGTTAGATAGTGTGGCTGCTGGGATTAAAGGTTGTATTACTGCTGCCTGACTCTATGGCTTGTGGCTAGCTATGCATTCTGAACCCCCCAGGCAAGTTTTATTAAATCATAAATAATATATCACCACACTCCTGAGAGTGGATTCCCAGCTGTGCCCTTGGAATTGAGTTATAGCCACATCTCCCTGGGGAGAGTTCCCTGATGTTAGATCCTTCCTGAGGCCCTATGTGGCAGAAACACTCCCATTCTACAGGTCTCCTGGGCAGCTGTAGGGTTGCTGTGTGGGTCTGGATAGAGTGGTTTTTCTTCCTTTGAGGCTAGGCTTCTGGGACGTTCAGGTAAATATTTAATAGGAACTCCCACCAGTTCTGGGGCATCTGAGAGGACAGTAGCAGACACATTTAAAGCTGATGATTCAGGGTTTTTATTTCAGCCACACAGTTGAGCAGTAATTGTTACAATCAAATTCCAACACAGTTGGTAATCCTAGAGAGAAAGCCCATATTCATTTCCAGTCACTATCAGTTCCCTTAAAAAATATTTTATTCCATTTATTTACTTATTTATGTGTATGTGTGTGTGTGTGTACATGTGTGTGTCATGGTGTGCGTGTGGAGGTTAGAGAACAACTTTTCTGAGTTAGGTTCCTTCTATCACAGAGGCTGTCAAATGTGAGGGCAAGTGCCTTCCCACTGGTCCCAAGATCTCCATTTCCTGTCCCCTACTGACAGTCACTAATCTACTATCCTCATCTATGGATTCCTCGATTCTAGGCATTTCAATCATGAATGGAATCATATGATGCTTGGGCCATTGTGCCTGTCTTCTTCCACGTAGAGTCACGGTTCATTCTTGTGGTGTTGGCCATTGCTTTTTACACTTGTTGGAAAAGTAGACCTCCCAGGTGGACCCTCAGGACACAAGGCAGAGGGAAACAAAGAATCTAAAGAAGGGCCTTTCTGCCCCTCAGCCTGGGGCTGTGTTTGAAAGACTCCCAACTGGATCAACTTTTTGGTTGAAAGACCTTTGGGCTTTTCTTCATGGATATAAATCACTCAGGAGGTCCTTTACATATGAATTAGTCCACAGCACATTTCTCTCTAACCATCCAGACAAAAGGATGGATGGGTATGGGAGGGAGGTGGATCACTTGGGTGAAGGGATGGGCTTGTCCAGGGCATGGAGTGAGTCCCTGGGAAGAGAGAACCTTGTAGGAAAAGGAGGAAGTACAGATCTGTACTCATTCTCCATTTCTGAGAAATGTCTTTTTTTCTTAGAGGCCCAAAAGGATTACACGGTCTGCAGCTGACCAGAGCTCCTGGGACATGATTGCCTTTCTGGGCAAGGAAAAAAAAAATCCATGGAAACCTCTGTCCAAAGTCAATTATCTGAGATTTGCAGCCTGCCAGCAGAAACTGTATGTGGCCCAGTATGTAGGCTGCCTCCACCAGCTTTCCTGGCTCAGCCTTCATCCTCATGGGAGACTCAGGCAGCTGCAGCTGCCTCCTGGGCTGTTGTCCACCACAGCCCACACCCTCTTCTGAGTTGCTGTCAGCTATCATGTTCAGCTGGGAAGTCTTGTTGGATGTCTCTCCATCCTCCTCATGCCCAGTGAATGTAACACATGTTCTGTAAGGTGGAGCTCAGTGCTGCCAGGGAAATGTAAGTCTTCATAGAGGCTTCCCTCTTCTCTTTAGGGTTATGGCTATGTGTAAGATGAGTTGTCTCCATGAGTTTTATGTTTCTCACTAGTTGATTTCTCAACTTGTCCAGGACTTTGGTAGCGCTCCTACAGCATCAGGGAGCTAGACCAAATGGCTTCTGAGACACTTCTCTGCTCTGTGGTTCTAAAGACACCTCAAGGGGCTGGGGCTATAGTCAGTTGGTAAAGTGGACTCAAGTTTGAGACCCAGAACCTGTATAAAAAAACATTGCTGATATGGTGGTGGTAGACAGAGCCCTGAGATTTCCAGCTGAGCCAAATGGGCGGGAGTCCCAGGCCAATGAGAGACTTTGTTTCAAGAAATAAGGTGAGTGAAATGGCAACACTTGCATTCTTTTAGGGCCTAGAACCTTCTGTGTTCAACAATTTTCCCAAGCTTGTCTAAGGAGCCAGCAGCCGTCATGTTCTTTGCCATCTTTTAGCTATCACCACACATTAATGCTCACTGATTAATCGAAGTCTCTTTGGAATGCCTGCAACCCAGATGAGAAGGTATTCTAGTTGGAAAGAGAATTAAGAGGTGTGGCACCAAATATAACCTACACCTATAACTGTATCTTAGGTCAGAAAGCTACTGGAAGTTTGCAATGGATACTTCAGGAAGAACTGAGCTTAGAACAAAAGGCTGACTCCTTCCCAGGATGCCATGTGCTCTCTCAGCCCTTCCAGCCCTGCTGGGCCTGCAGAGTACATTTCACTTCTCCTCTGCTGCAGTCCTTCCCGAGTTCTTGCTTGCTAACCTCTCACCTGATTTCAGATGGACCTTGGTTTTCTTGGCCCCCCCCCCCTTTTTTTTTAGATTTGTTTCATTGGAATGCAAAGCTTGCTCTGTTTGTGTGTACTAGTAGCTCCCGGTAGTCTAGAGCTGTCTTTCTGTTCCGTGCCCAGACAGCACATTCAATAGTTTTACTATTGTATTGGGAAAATGTTTTAAAATTCAAATCTCACTGGGTTTTTTCATTTCCTGCTGAGAGCCAAGTTCCATATTCTGGGCCTCTTGTTCATTTTTCAGAGGCAGGGCAACATGGGCAAGATCAAGCCAGACCCTGACAAAGCCCAGCCTCCCCTGAGCTCAGAGCCCTGTGTTTATTTTACAACAATTAGAAGCATACAGGCTCCTTTGCAGACAGGTTAATACATCAGACTAACTTGTGCAATGCCCTTTCTCAAACATGCCTGGTTCAAGGACCTTGAGCACAGCTTTAAAAATTACCCTGGGCATTGGGGAGATGGCCTAGTCAATAAAGTGTTTGCCTTGCAAGCATGAGGAAGACCTCAGTTTGATCCCCAGAACTCAGGTAAGGAAGCTGGGTGTGGTGATACCGGCTTGTAATGTCAGTTCTGGGGAGGTAGAGACAAGTGTATCCCAGGGGCTCATCCGTCAGTGAGCCTAGCTGAATGAGTGAGCTCCAGGTTTAATGAGAGACCTTGTCTCTGAAAGGTCTTAGGGAATGACACTTGAGGTTGTCCTCTGGTTTCCACATCTGTATGCTCATATATCTATCATACAAAATTGCATATACATGTATGAACAGTTGAGAAATGAATGCTGAGAGATTTTTCTTTTTTTCTTCTTTTCTTTCTTCCTTCCTTTTTTTTTTTTTTTAAGAGACAATCACTAGGGCCTGAAATTTTGGGTAAAGAGACATTGCTTTCTCTAATGGAAAGACAACACTCAATAACAAGGTTAAGTTACTGTCCTGAACTCAGGTAGAAATGCTGGGTCACCCAATGCCTCCTCACCACTCCCTAAGCAGAGATGGAGATGGAAAGGGACAGCTTCTCAAAACTTTGGGATTATGACATCAGTTTATCATCCTATCATGTGGTTTATTTCCCTCCTCTGCTTTCCTGTCCCCTGAAATGAAGTGTTAGAGATGGCAGGAAGATCACATGTAAAGGTAAGCTCTGTTTCCAGGGAGAGAACAACACTGTTATCTGGATGAATATATTCTCAAGCAACAAGCTTGTTCATTGGAGATCTGTGCTCAATGTCTAGGGATGGTTTTCTGGTGGTCACAATTAGAAGGTACTACAGGTATTGTGTGGGTAGAGGTCAAGGACATTGCTAAGTATCTGTCCATGCACATGGCACAAAAAGGATGGTCTGTCCCCAACATCGACATTGCTAAGTATCTGTCCATGCACATGGCACAAAAAGGATGGTCTGTCCCCAACATCGACAATGCTAACATGGAGAAATCCTGCAATAAAATACCTATTGGTCAAGAAAGGAATTGTCTTGGTGTTCCTGAGGATGCCAAAGCCACCACATCCTCTGTGTTTCTGTATTTCCCTGCCAGATAGTCACAGTTCTGGGTCATATTCCAGGGGCTCATATAACCTGCATTCCTCCTGCTGTATGTGAATGAGAATTTCCCCAGACCAATATGTTTCAAGCTTGGTCTAAATTACCCAGGGATCTGGTTAAAATGTGGATTCTAAATCAATTAATTTGGAGGGAGGCCCTGCAGTGACACCAGCTCTGTGATTCCACAGACCACACTTTCAGTGGTAAGACTTTTGTTGACAGTTGACCAACAGTGCCCAAGGATGCTTCATAGCCTTCTGAAGTAGGGCACCAATTTACATTTCTTCAGAGATTTGTTTTGGTGAATATCTTCTCAACAATTTGCTATTCTTAATGTTGAGATCTTAATTCACATTCTGCTGTCTTTTTAAATTAACTTTTCATATGTTTATTGGCTATTCATATCTGTTCCCCCCCCCTTTATGTAGTTTACTTATTGCTTTGTGGGCACTTGCTTTTCTTTTTAAATTTTATCATTTAAAAATGTGTGTGTGTGTGTGTGTGTGTGTGTGTGTGTGTGTGTGTGTGTACACATGCATGCAGGTGTCTGCAGAGGCCAGAAGAGGATGTTGGATCCCCTACAGCTGGGGTTACAGGAGGATGTGAATGTTGGGAACTGAACTCAGGTCCTCTGTAAGAGCAGCCAGTGCTCTTAACCATTGAATCATCTTCAGCTTCATCTTTATTATTTCTAATTAAGCCTACAGATTTTGCTATTCCTTTTTTTCTCATTCTCTTTATTTTTCTTTGTAGTGTCTTTTAGTGACTAAAAACTTCATTTTATCATGATTTAGTTTATAAATCTTTTTGTGTTTAGTGTATGTATCTTTTTAAAAATGTCATTCCTTAGTCAGATAAAGTTGGTAGCTTAGATAGCAGTTTGTATCATTATTAATTTTTTAGTCTTGGTGATTATATCATGCTTATGTAAGGAGCTAAGCAGTAACTTTAAGCTCTTGGCCTGACAGGTATTGATTTCTTGGTTGGTGTTAAGTATGGATTTAATTCTGTGCATTAGCACAGAAGCAATCAGCTGTTCCACCATCATCCATTGAGTAGATCGTCTTTTTGTGCTTTTCAACACAGCCTTTATCATACAGCACTTTATCATACAGACTTTCAAGCTGTAAAGAAAGCAAAGACTGGACCTAGAGAGCACTTTTCCAGAGACCTGAGTTGGGTTCCCAGCACCTATGTTGGGCAATTCACAACCTACTATAACTGTAGCTCCAGGGATCGTACGCCATCTTCTGGCCTCTGTGAGCACTGCACACATGTGCACAAACATACAGGCGCCCAATAAACTTCCCCTCCCTTAACTTACTGCTTGTTAGAAATTTGGTCACAGCTCTGAGAAAAGTAACTAATGCATCCTTCCATGCACTTCAGAGTGCAGCCTCTTCCATGAAGCCTTCCTCAATATCCCATGTGCAGCTACTCACTCTTGCTGCATTTGTCATGAATCTGCCATCCCTGCGGCTTGGGTATCTTGCCAACCTGCAGGCACTGGAGTTCTCAGCCTCATTTCCTCCTGTTTGTACCTCAAGTGTCTGGCGCACTGTGAACTTTACAAATTGTTATTGATTGAATCAGTAACACACAAGGAAAGTACCAGGAAATAGTCTTTAAAGTTATTAACTGCTTATTTTGCTGATATTTTTATATTTTGAAACCACATGCCTGCTCTCAGGGCTATGTACTGGCATGTGTAACATTCTACCATGGCAGGCTTAAATTAGTTCACATGCTCAGTTATGGGAAAGGCAGGCACAAGCTAACCTTCCTCAGAGAATTCTTCCCCATGCTCCATGCTCTGAATTTCTCTGCACAATGGCTTCATTTCTTCCATGGGCTTCTCTCCAAGCAAACTCCAACCTAAAGACCTTTTCTAAGTCAAGTGTGAAAGATTTTAGAGAGCTTTCTGTAGCTGAGTTTGGGCCAAGTGCCTCTCCCTAAACCATCCAGGGAAGTAAAGTCTGTTAAGGAATGCAGCAATATGGTGACAAAAGGGAAGACTGGAACTCCAAAAATGGTGGGGATATCACCAAATAGATCCCAGAGGGGAAGAGACAGAAAGGGACTTTCGGGAAGGTATTTTCAAGAAGAGTACCGTGTATTTGTGTAATTATTCACTCAGTCGATGTCCTTGATGAAGTGAGTGTGTCTTGACTCATGTGTTAGTGTTGCAGTGCTCTTTGAGAGCCATGAAACCAGAGAACTAGGGCCCCAGAAAACTTAACAGGCACTCAAGCCACTCCAATGCTGTAGCTCCTAGGTTCACTGTCTCATCATCTCAAAGAATGAGAAGCAAGGACAAAGGAGGCCAAGGAGTCCCACTGAGTACTGTAGTTACTTTTCTGTTGCTGTGCTAAGACACCACAACCAAGGCAACTTAGAAAAGAAAGAATTTACTGGGGCCTTACGGTTCCAGAGGGTTAGAGTTCGTGACCACCATGGTGGGAGCTTGACACTGGGGCAGTAGCTGAGAGCTTACATGTTGAGATAACAATTCTAAGCCAGAGAGAGAGAGAAAGGAAGAGGGAAGGGAGAGAGAGAGGGTAGAGGGGGAGAGGGGGGAAAGAGGAAGGAGAGAGGAAGGAGAGGGGGGAAGGAGCAAGAGGGGGAGGAGGGGGAAGGAGAGAGAGGGGGGAGAGAGAGGAAAGAGGAGGAGGAGAGGGGGAGGAGGGGGGAAGGAGAGAGAGGAGAGAGAGAGGAAGGAGGAGGGGGAGGAGAGAGGGGGAGGGAGGAGAGATGGAGAAGGGACAGAGAGGGAGGAGAGAGGGCCAACTGGGAACCTAGTGTGGACTTTTGAAATCCCACCATGGCATACCTCCAACAAGACCACACCTCCTAATCCTTCCCAAACAGTGCCACCAACTAGGGACCAAGCATTCAAAAATGTGAGTTTTTAGGGACCATTTCATTCTAACTACCACCCTGAGGTAGAGAAGTAGCTCCTGGAGGAAAAGTAGGGGATTCCAAAGTGACTTGCTAGCCTGGTCTCCTTAGCAGGCCTTCTTTTATTTCTTGTGCCTGAGCCTGAATTGTCCAGAGACTGTCTGTAAACAAGGAAGTGAGCTGAGGGGTCTCTGTCTTGTAGAACTGAAAGGCGGAAGGGCATTTTGGTTGGATGAAGAATAAAGCAGATAGGATGTGGCATCGGTGGAAGGAAGAGCTGCCAAAAGCTTCAGGATGGAAGAAGAGTGTGTGTGTGAGAGAGAGAGAGAGCGAGAGAGCAAGAGAGAGAGAGAGAGAGAGGGAGGGAGGGAGGGAGGGAGGGAGGGAGGGAGGAAGGGATGGTGTCAGCAGCTAGCAGAAGAGCCAGTGTTCAGCAGTCATTTGGTGAGTCGGGGCGTTTTTAGGATTGATAGCTCTTGAGCTGGTTTTACAGCTTTTGAGCCCAGTGGCTGTGTCCCTGGCCATAGGGACTTGACTGGGAAGCTGGATCTGCCCATTTGCAGATGTCTCCTTCAGAGTTCACTGTCTCTACCAGGGGCCTCTCTTTGCCTTTCAGCTACCTAAGGAAAGAAATTGTTGCACATCCCATCTCCATCACCCCTAATGAAGTTATTCCATCTTTCAAGCAATGTCCTCGTGTTTGACAAGTACCAGGGACTTTAATTGAAAATTACTTTGGGAATCTTGCCAGACATCACAAATTGAAAATATGAAAACCCGTTCTCGTGGGTCAGGGGTGTAACAAGCCCCATGTCAAATGTCATTACCTTTTGTGCATTCCAGGATTGTGCAGGTGGGAAGCCAAGTGTTGATTGCATATTTTAGCCCAAGAATAATTTCCTGAATGGCAATTTGTTCCTTTATTTGATGAAACTGAGGTTTTCAACAGCAGTAAAATGCACTCTTTCCAGAGTATATTTCCATGGGTTATAAAGATTGATTATGCTTCTCAGTGAGAGATTCATTATTTGGTCATTTAGACTGTAATTTATTAAAAAAAAAAAACAACAAAAAACCCCCTCAACAACCTCAAAACACTAATGAATTCCAGTTAAAAAGCTTTGTCCCATGAACAGTGGTATTTCACACGGCATTGGCATTGCTTCAAACTGATAGCCCTGGGAGACTGGAGAAGGGGAAGCTAGGAGAGCAGGCCTGTTCTAAGCTGGCCCAATGTCACTTTTTGGATCACAGAGGGCCCTCTCATTTCCGTGCCTCTCAGAACGGCCATCTCCAGCTCCTTGAAACCTCCAGGGGATTGTAATTTCCATTTGTGAAATCAAATAGGGGCACTACAGGGCAACACATGGCAAGAGGCAAACCCTAAAGTCCAGAACAGACACAGAACACAGAAGAGAGCCTGGGGGAAGTCAGGGTAGAGAGCTCTGAGCAGGAATCCACCCAGAGAGGACACAGGCCAGCGTGGGAGGCTGGCTAGAGGAAGGAGAGCACGGCCCCTCTCCACACCTGTAACTAACTGGCTCTTGTCCTTGTTGGTCCCCTTCATGGGACCTTACACTGCTTGAAAACTCACTCCTGAGTGGACCATTCTAGAGCCTGCAGCCCTAAAGACACTTCTTCAGAAGCCTGTTTTCAGTGTTGAGTACCAAAAAACAAAGAACCTAAAGGCTATAGGAGTTGGGAGCCTTGAGAAAACTAAAGACAAAGGACAGTCCTACTCATATTTAGCCTGAGCCTGAAGTCTGAGGAACACAGAAGTTCTGAGAGAGGGTGCACACATGCACACACATGTGCCCATGCTCTCTCTCTGTCTGTCTCTGTCTCTCTCTGTCTCTCTGTCTCTCTCTCTCTCTCTCACACATACACACACAAATACAAATAAATCTTGAACAAGCAAACAAAGGCACACATTTTCCTTTTTTTCTACAGACAAGGAAGCTCGGGCTCAGAGAGGTTAAATGTCTTGACTTCTTCAAGGGGGTTTGACTAAACTCCCAATTCTTGCTGTCCTCTAGTCTGTTTACAGACCAGTGGAAACAGAGATTAAGCAATTCATTGCACATGAGAAGCCATTACTATCAGACATAGTGGCCATTTACCAAGGTTGTTCATGTCCACCCTTTGGATTCACTTTACAGATACACGGTTTTACTTTATATATAGCTCATGATTGCAGGACTATATGTTGGGTAGACCAGGTATCCCAGAAAGGAAGAGGAGCCTCAGATCAAGAACATGGAAAAGACCCTTTGCAGTTTGGAAACCCAGCACTGCTGGTCACCTTGACTCAGAAAAGGGTGTCCCTGCCTCTGCCTCTGCCCCTGCCCCAGGCCAGGGACTGGAGGTTCCATTTGAAGATGTGTGCCTTGCTAGCTAGGCTTCGGGGGAATGTATCAACTCCATTACTGTGACCAAGGAAGGGAAAATGGCACATGCAATGGAGCCCAGCCAAGGGCAACTCTTCATTTGAACTTCAAAGGAATCCACAACAGGAGAAGCACAGCCATTGGGGCGAACAGAACATCCTTTATTGTTCCTTTGAGATGGTCCCAACCCAGTTTCCACAAAGCCATGCTTCAAATTCCTTCAGCATTCTTACATTTCCTCATTACTGTGTCTCTAGGGAAAACCCCCCAACCTTTCAACATCCAGGGATCTCATTTCCAGAGATTCCAAAGATACAATTGGAAAGTCTACTCAAATAGTTCTTGAAAAACAAAAGCTCATTTTTTAAAAGGCATCACTCTGCAGTGACAAATTTCACAATTACCCAGTCTCTCCATATGTCTCTTAAGATCTCCACTAAGCAGTTTCTTTTCAAGTGCACATGGGTACTGTTTTTCTACTTATTCTGGGCTACCATGAAGGAAAAGATCTGATGAGAGGCCTAAGTCTAAGAAATGTGGAGATGATTTTTTTAGTTTTTAATTTTCTGCGTGTGGGTGGTGAAGGAATGAGTTTAGGTGTTCTTGGAAGCCAAAAGAAAGCACTGGATGGATTCCCAGAGACTGGAGTTAACAGTGATTGTGAGATAGATACCCACCCAGCAAAGGGTATTGGGAACCAAATTCAGGTCCTCTTCAAGAGCAGTACATGAACTCTCTCCAGCCCCTGGAATTAATCATTTTTCAAGACAGGGTTTTTCTGTGTAGCCCTGGCTGTCCTGGAACTCACTCTGTAGACCAGGCTGGCTTCAAACTCACAGAGATCCACCTGCTTCTGCCTCCTGAGTGCTGGGTTTAGAGGCTTCCTGAAATTGATCTTTATGGTGTGTTTTCAATGACCGAAGGCAATACCAAGAGGAGGCTGTGCATCTATAGGTTACTGCAGGTTCATTGAACAGTGAGTGAGTGAGTCAAGTTTCAAAGCATAGTCAGCAAAAGCTCAACACATAGGAGACAATGCATTAGTGAGGAAACATGTCTGTCTCATATAAAAGATCACCCTGGTGTGACTGGTAAAATTTCTAGGCCAGGGCTGTGTACCCCTGCCCAGCCCTTGAGCCTTCTTTTATGGCTAGGCTGGCTATGCCCAGCACAGAAAGCAGCTTTAAGGAATGTGCTTGGCTTGCTAAGTCAAAAGGCCTCGTCCTTCCTTTTCTTCCTGCCTTACAGGCTTTGTCAACCTTTGCCTAAGAGAGCCAGTGCCTGACACATTTTATTTTTAAAATCTTGTCAATGAATTTATAGTGGTGAAATATTTAATTGGAGGGCTGGGAAGATGGTTCAGCAGCTAAGAGTACTGCTGCCTTTGCCAAGGATTGTGATTGATTTGCAGTACCCACCTGCTGGCTCACAACTGACTGTAACTTCATTCCCAGGGAATCCAACACCCTCTTCTGGCCTCCAAGGGCACTGCATACAGGCTGGCAAAATACCCCACACATAAAATAATAAATGTTTAAAATAAAAAAAAAATATTTTAAACTATTAATGCTGTGGCGGTGGTGAGGTTGACATAAAAACCAGAGAGTGTTTTGAAGAGTGCCTTCCTCAGTGTTGCACTCCAAGGACCTGAGCTGGAAGGTTCTGGAACCTTATAGTCATGATCCCCTTTCAACTTTCTGTAAGCCTTTGTGATGTTTCCCCTCCACTTTGATTCCGCTTGTCTTTTAAGTCATGGGTTTTCCTCTCTAGAAGCCAGGTGTGTTTGTCTGGTCTAAGGGATTGATTCTAAATTTCTGTTTCTTGCTATCTTCCAGCCTATCCATGGACAAGAAGGAGCTAGTGAGCACACATTTCCTTGCATACTTTGTGAATTTCCACAGCACTGTAGGAGCAGTGGGGGTTCTGTCATATTAGCAAACTCTAACTCAAACATCACACGTTGTCCACATTCCCAGATCCATATTTTATATGCCAGAGCATTTACTTCTCAGTGTAAATAAGAACCATTCCCAGTGTGCCTTGCAGTTTCATTAATGGAACCCCTTAAACATGGGCAGTTGTCTTTGCTAAGTGGAAATGTTAAAAACGGATTCTCTGAAGTAATTGCTCTTTTGTAATACTAGAAATATCTCAATGGTGACAGCTTGGAAACACTTTAACTTTTAAATCCTTAAACCAAATAACAAATAAACCCTTGTGATTCATGTTTCCAGAAGGGATGATGAACATTATCCCTACAGCTGTTCATGATATAATATCAAAATGAAAAACATGTACGTGTGAAACAGCAAGCCCGCGCTGCTTCTCTTTGCTTCTTTTGCAGAGAGCTCTTATGTGAAGACATCCTTGGGAAGATGCAACCCACAGTATTTCATCCCATCATCTTTTGGCCAAACCACAACAATACTCCTGGAACCTCTTTAGCTTCACTGACAATGCCTGTCATTTCAGTTACTGCAAATGGGAGCTTTCACAGTGATGCCAACTCCAGCTCTCTGTGGCCAGAACAGAACTCAAATCTTTAAAAACAAACAAATAAGCTGATTTTAAAAAAAGATTTTATTTTAGTTTTCATGTGTATGAGCATTTAGCCTGCATGTATGTGCACCCTATGGATGCAGTGCCTGTGGACACCAGAAGAGGGCACTGTATACCTTGGAACTGGAGTTACTGATGGTTGTGAGCAGCTGCATGTTTGCTGGGAATTGAGTTTCCAGTTTCTGTAAGAGCCATCTAGTGCTTCTAAACAATGAACCATCTTTACAACCTCAGATTATTTTTTAAGATTTGTATCTTATTTTTTTCTTTGTGTGAATGAAAGTAGTGTGTGCCTGCAGAGACAGGGCATCGGGTCCTTGGGAGCTGGAGTTACAGATCTTTGTGAGTTGCCCAACATGAATGCTGGGGATCAAAACTCAGGTCCTCTGTAAGAGTAGCATGTGCTCTTCTCAAAGGTTGCGCCCTTTCTTCAGCTGGTAAATGTAGCTAATTTTGATTTCTTAAACATAATTTATCTTTATTTTATGTGCATTGGTGTTTTGCCTACATGTTTGTCTGTGAAGGTGCCAGATCCACTGAAATTGGAGCTACAGACAGTTGTGAGCTGCCATGTGGGTGCTGGGAATTGAACCTGGGTCCTCTGAAAGAGCAGTCAGTGCTCTTAACCTCTGAGCCATGTCTCCAGCAGAGATAGTTTTGATGTTTTATTTCTGATGTAAGGAGAGGGGTTTGTTGTGTTGCTGGTTTGTTGTGGAGGGACTTTAAAAAAAATAAAAGTGAAACAGACCTGGGAAAATGCATATGGTACTAATTTGACTATGTACCTGAGCTCCTAAATTGCTGGAATTCCTGTTTACATCAAAGGTGGGTTTAAGCAAAAGAAAGTAGAATTATAACTCTAAAAAATCCATAATCTAAGTCAATAATTTATTGGCAGAATTCCCCCAGCAACTTAAAATTTTATAAGAATAATAATAACTACCATATGTCGCCAGTTTGCTCTGTACCAGGCTCTGGGTCAGATGGCCTTGGGTGTTTAATCTTACCAAGTCTTCATGACCATCCGAGATGCCCCCTCTTACATTCTCAAGTGGAGAAAGCAGGTTCTGCTGTGTTACTGAGAAGGCTTCCAGCTCAGGGTTGCCTGGCTCAGTATACTGTCCATGTCCACCTTGGAGGCACATGCATTACCTCACAGCTTGCTACGGAGTCCGTGAGGGCTAGGGATATAACTCAGTTGGTAGAGTATTTGACCAGCACCCACAGAACCCTAACATTTTCCCACCACAGCACAAAAAGGGGTGTGTGGTACATACAATCCTAGCACTTGGAAAGTAGAGGCAGGAGGATCAGAAGTTCAAGGTCATCCTATACCTACAGAGCAAGTTTGAGGCCAACCTGGGATATATGAGACCCTTGTATCCAAAGTGTGTGTGTGTGTGTGTGTGTGTGTGTGTGTGTGTGTGTGTGGTGGGTGAGCTAGAGATAGTTCAGGTGGTAAAGAGCTCTAGAACCATGGCATAATGACATGCGTGCAGTTCTGGTGCTGGGGAAGTGACAGTTGGATCTTTGAGGCTCACTGCCTGGCCAGCCTAACCTAATCTGAGAGCTCCACACCAATGCAAGAGTCTATATAGAACCCACAGGATGGCACCTAAGGAATACCCACCCACTGACTTCTGATCTCCACAAGTCTGTGCTCACAGACTCATGCTCACCAGCACACATGTGTACACACCCAGCAGACAGAGAAATTGGTGAGAACATGGTTACCCATGTCTATCAAGAGAGTTTTAGGTTGTGAATATAAATTTCACTTGGTTTTTTCCCTCTTTGCTTTCTTTTGGAATGGGTCCTCAGTGGGTGGGAGTGAGTTGGGGTTGCCTGTGTATTTCCTGAAACCCAGCATTTGTGTCTAGCCTCTCCAGGCTCTTCAGAAATGGCATTCCTCCTGGGTGTCACATCCTGCTAGGAAGCCTCCCTGTCCTTCCCCCACCCTCCCCCATCCCCGTTTCTGAATGGCTGACAAAGCCCTGCTAATCAGGGAATCTCCCCACCCCCCACAAGCAATGCTAAGAGGGCAGAGGGCTTTGATCATGGACAGACAGATGCCCTGTGATGGATGCTCTCTGGTGGATGCCATTTCCCCACTTGACTCAGAAGTGGGAGGGGAAGGAGAGGTGGAGGTGCCAGTTCCAAGCAGGTGTGGGTGGTTAGCTCCTGTCACCTGACTCTGTCACCCTTTCTGACATGCCCATTCATCAGATGGGACTCATCAGGTGGGACCTTTGTCCATAGCCAGCAAGGATGGGTCCCTGGGGATGTGGTTAGAGCATGTGTGTGTGGAGCATCACCTGAGCCACAGTGCTTGTTTATATGAGAGCGTGTTCCCACACTGTTCTGGTCCAAGATCTCTAAAGAGAGGCGGGCTTAAGTCAGTAGGGGCTCTGAATGAAAGCATTTTGGTAGCAAGCCTGTGAGATAGAGCACTCTGGCTGTAATTCATGGCCTTCTCTGCTTCTTGGATTCGCTCCTGAACTGCAGTTTTTAGGAAGTTTCTGTTTGAATAGTGCATCATCTTCACCATTGCCTCAGTGACACTACTCACACCACCAAGTGGTCCTTGACTCTCACAGTGGCCTGCAGGCCACCCCCTCCAGGGCTCCCTATCAGAGATCAGTCTAATCCCTGCTTCCCAGAATCAGGCCAGAATCAGGGTGAAGACTTACTGACATCTTACACTGAATCATAGCTAGTGATGAGGACTGTGAATCAGATAAGCGGTGCTAGGAGCACTGAAAGGGGGAAGTTAAAGCAAAAATAAACACACGCACACACGAATTCACAGCCTTTACTGGGGGAAGCATCACACTGAGAGTGTTTACTGATGTAAGATGCTGTGAGATTCGTATTGGTGATCTTGGTGATGGCTTCTCTTTCCGTCAGCTCTAAGTCCCACCGATTGAACTCTCGGTACCGGAGTCTTAGCCTGTGATTGTTTGGGTGCTAGAAAAGGCCAGTATGTCAGCACACTGAACAGAAGCTTCGTGAAGTAGCTCCAGTTGATATATCAACAGTCACACATATAGTGTGACCTCTGGAGAAACACAGCAAAGTGATACAGCTGGGCCTGTACCTGTGGTCTGGTCGGACCCAGCGGCTGTGAATGTATGAATAAGCTGAGCTCATGGTGTTCAGACCACCAGTCAGGGCTTGGGCCATAAAGGAGAGCATGGGTCCCTTAAGTCTCAGTTAGGGCTGATTCCTCTCTACTTGGTAACAGATTCCTTTTCTCCAGAACTCCTTCATCTCATTGTCACTCAAGAGTGAGGACAGGCACAGTGAATTGTCTGGATAAGAGTTGACAGAAGAAGGGGTCGGTCAAAGTCATGGTGACATTTAGAAGACCAGATAGGGGACCGCATTAGTTACTTTTCTCATTGTTGTGACCAAATACCTGACAAGAAGCATCACAGTTTCTCTTGCTGTCACTACAAGAGAGTGACAGTCAAGGCAGATGCCCCAGAGGGCAGTCATCCTCCCTCTTTTTTACCTGTCTGGGGGAGAAGGAGACCTTCAGCTCCCTCAGTCTTGATTTCAGTGAGCCGTCAATCAACTCACACCCTGTCCATGTGGACGGACCTTTCACCTCTGTCTTCTGACTAGAAATCCCACCCCTCCCCATGCTGAGAGTAGTCAGTGGACATGGCCAGGCTTCTGCAGGGTTCCTAGCCTCTGCTCTGCGCTCAGTGCACCCACCAGCAAGAGCTTGGACATTAGGTGTCCTTGTACCGTGAGACAGTACTGTGTGCTTTACCTTATTATGCAGGAAACTCTCAAATATTAATGGTATGTCCTCAGTGTGCCCCACAAATATGCAAAAGAAGGAGCCAAACCTACCCGTGATACCACCAGAAAGGCTACTAGAACTGTTACCTGATCATACTGTTCCCATTAACAAACATGCACAGGAGTAAATACCTATTTTTATGAAAGTATGATACTCATGTTTATTTTGTATATATAGTTTGACTTAAATATTAATGAGAAGACATCATCAATGAATGAAGATTTACTATAAAGTGGTGTGGGTTGATTTACCACCCCTCCACCAAATATGAATGAATGTCTGGTAATATTTTGCAGTGGTGAACATCTGTGTAAGAAAGTCTCAGTCCTCATCTAGAGGCCTTGGCCTCTGTGCTCATAGCATCTGGCTATGACCGATGGGGAAGTTCTGAGATAGAAACTGGGCATCCCTGTGTCCGGCAGTTCTCAGACTGCCTGCAGGAAACAGGGAGTTAGTGCTTGAGGCCAAACCATGTGTTGAGTCAGGGCTGGAGAGAATCTGATTGGTTTGGAACTGACTTTATCTCCAGGGATCCTTAGATGGGGAATGACCTCAATCTAGGACATACTTTCTGGAACTATGACTCTCCAGTGGGCTAAACCCACAGTGTCTTCCAAAGAATAAAGACATCACCCACAGAGCACAGGCTGTCTTCTGTTCATGTTGAAGCCCAGGGGAGGCTTTGTTGGCACCCGAGCAAGCAGGGAGGGGGAGGGGGAGAAGGGATGGCTGAGAGAATCAGGCTTCCATGGTCCACTTCTTGAGTAGAGCACTGGTGGTAGATGGTACCAGCGGGTTAGGAAAGGAAGATGGCAATTGTGCAATGTTCTGGCAGCATTCTCTTGACTCTCAAAATGAGAGGAGGACATGGAACAATCAGAACAGGGTCCTTTCCCTATGGCCAGCTGGCAGCTGAATAACTGCGATTAGTTTGGACTCTTGTCTTTCTGGAATTTTCTGTCAGGCTTTGTTGGGAAATTTGGGGAGTGTTGAGAAGCCCAGTGAAGTGAAAACCAATGCACATCAATTTCGAGAGTTAATAACGCGTGTAAGAGCTAAAACTAATGGCAGCGTGAGGCGTCAACTTGTACTTCAGTCTGTGAAATTAACCACTCTGTCTTTAGACTAGAAACCCTGCCACATCCTGGGGATGTGGCCACGGAGGGAGGGTGTGCTGGAGTCTGACTTCCATGGGTCCTGCCGTCCTCTCTGTACTCAGTAAATCCACAGCTATCATGAGGGCTTAGAAAGGAGATCTCTGAGCTAGGCAAGGGAAACATCATTGGAATGCAGAACAGCTAGGACTTCCCTCAAGTTGCAGCCAGTCCATCTCCTGATATGGCTGAGAGTTACATTCTAGCTGGCCCCAATGGCCCTAATGTCCCAAAGGATGGGCTCTATGCATGAGGTTTCTGTTCTGCCCCTCCAGCTCTTGTCCTCCTTCTTGAGGGCCTGGAACCCACTTGGAGGGGGTATGGGGCTGGATAGTAAATATTCAGGCTTTGAAAAAGAAGCCATAAACAGCACAGGAAAGAATAAACATGGCTGTGTTACATTAAAACTTTGCTTAGCTGGTAGGTTATAGTTCTCAAGACCCTTCTGTACTCTAGTAGTTTTTTACAGTCTGGAGATGTAGCTCAGCTGAATGCTTGCCTGGTATGCACAAGGCTCTGCTTCGATCTCTAGCACCACACAAACCAGCTGTGGTAGCATAAGCTGTGATCCAAAAGCTTTGGAGGTGGAGGCAGGGGGAATCAAAAGTTTAAGATCATCCTTGGCTACAGAGTGAGTTCCAAGTCAGCCTGGGTCAGTCTGGGTCACATGAGATCTTGTTCCAAAACAGAATCCCCTCCTCTCCAATCTGCAATGATATATCACCTGGTAGCTATTAGGATGACTTACAAAAATAAAATAAAAATAAAATAAAATAGAAAATATGCACGAGCTCCTTGTCCAGTCCCCAGCTCCCCAAAATGAACAAGCAACCCCCAATTGGAGAACAATCAAATATGGGAGAGGCTGTGGAGGAAACAGAATATCTGTCCACTGTTAGTGAGGATGTAAAAGTGTGCCATTACCTTAAAATCAACATAGTAGTTCTGTGTAGAATTAAAAGTAGGGCTACCTTATAAGAGTTAGCACTTGCATTTCTGGTGTGTTTCCCAAACATTTGAAAGCAAGGCCTTAAAAGATTAATTATATAGCCACACTTATAGAAGATTATTCCCCACAGTCAAAAGATAGAGGAAGAAGAGACCGGAATGTGCCCCCGACAGAGGCTTAGAAAGGCAGCTGGTGATATGTCCATTCAGTGGGTGGTTGTCAGCCTTAAAAAAGGATGTGGATTCTGACACGTGGTATAACGTGGACATTATGCAAAGTGAAATGGATACAAAGGGTAAATACTATATATAGGAGATTGAGACAAAAAGTTGAATGGTGGTTTCCAGAGGCTTAAAGGGGAGCTATTATTCAATGGGGAGGGGGTGTGGGGTTTTTGTTTTACACACTGAATGCTGGTGATAGCTGCACAGCAATAGGAATGTACTTAATGTTACTGAGATGGATGCTTAAACTGTTAACAGAGTAACTGCATGTTATGTGTGTTTTATCTCAATTAAAAATGGGAGAAAAGCTCAAAGTCACCTTTAGGGGCTGAGGAAGTGGTTTGTTCAGTAGAGTGTTGGTAAGCATTAGGTCCTAAGTTCAGATCCCAAGCACCCATGCAAAAGCTGAGTGTTGCATGCCTATAATCTCCCAGAACTGGGAAGCTAGAGCCAGGAGAGGTCCTTGTGTCTGTTGGCCAGCTAGTCTTGCTGAATTGGTCAGTTCCAAGTTCAGTGAGAGACCCTGACTGACCCATGGTGAGTCTTTGGCCTCCACATGCCTGCATGCTTATAGATGTACACACACACACACACACACACACACACAGAGAGAGAGAGAGAGAGAGAGAGAGAGAGAGAGAGAGAGAGAGAGAGAGAGAGGAAAAGGTGTTAAACACATCAATGCTAAAATGCTGAGCATGCCTTTGGCCCTAGTTCTTAGAGGCTGAGGCAGGAGGATTGCTTGAGTTTCAGGGTTTTAGTCCAGCATGGCCCATATAGCAAGACTTGATTTCCCTACAGGGGATGGAGGAGAAATAAAAGAAGCTGAACCACAGGGGCCAGATTTCTCCTAGATGGACACGGTGACCTACCTGCTCATTTCAAGGAACAGTCTTGGTTGGAAAACACTTGAAGCTGCTAATAAGGGCCTGGCATTGTGCAATGCAGTGGCCTGTGGCATGAAGCAGGGCAGGTCACTGTGTCATGGTGCTCCCATTCTACTTAGGAAGCAGGGCGAAAACAAACACAACAGCATGAACAGTGTTTCCAAGCAGGGAGTCTTGTAGAGGGAATACAGAGCCACCAGGGAATGCTTTCTCTCTTCCCCTCCTTTGGCTCTCTCTTACCCCCCTGGACTCCACTCTTCCCCTTTCAAGCCCTTCTCTTGCCTGCCCACCGTCATAAATGGACTTTGAAGCTAGCTTTCACTGCAGAGAGCCCTAGTGTAGGAGATAGCCACTGCATTAGACCACGGTGGATGGACAGGGCTTGGAGAATGGAAGGGATAGCAGGCCAAGCAAGCCACATGGGATCTGAGGGGTATGTAGAGGGGAGCCTGGCAGGCCATGGTCTAGAATGGGAATTTGATTCCAGAGGCTGTGAGAGTGTGTGAAGAGCTCCACAGCAGCCTCCAGCCTCCCTAACACAACAGGGGAAACCAGGGAAAGCTGCCTCGAGCTGTCTAGTACATGGAGGCCGGGCCTCACCTCTGCAAACCGTTTCTAATACCCATATGGAAAAAATCTAGTAACTTATTTTAGGAGTTATAGGATGTACATATTTTTTCAATGTTTCTTTTAGGGACCATAAACTTTCAATTTTATGATGAGTTAATATTGATTCTGAACTGTAAAACAGTGGGACCAATTTGATTAGGAGAACAGCAACTTAGTGCCAAACAAGGAATAAATGCTTCCCTTCCCTTCGCTTCCTTCCCCTCCCCTCTCCCCCTCCCTTCCCCTTCCCCCTTCCTTCTCTCTCCTATCCCCACTACCCATTCCTCTCCCCCTCTCCTCCCCTCCAGTCCTCCTTCTCTCCCCTTCTTCCTCCTCTCCCCCCTCCCCCTCTCTCCTTCTCTCCCTCTTCCCCTTCCTTCCTTCCTTCCTTCCTTCCTTCCTTCCTTTTTTCTCTTTTGTTCATAAATGCACTCAAATTTAGTGCCTGGTTCACTCATGAAGGTCAGTAGCTTCCATGTATCCCTTGGAACTCACAACCTGAAAACTAGGGATAGATTCCAATTTGATACTGGCCTTGAATTCAGCCAGGCCCCCCTTTCCACGTCTTACAGAATGCTGTGGAAAGGACTCTTGAAACCCACTAGACATTAACTGATCCCAGCACCTCCACACACCTCCCCAGCAACTCTCCAGGAACCTAGTATTTGCAGGACTCACAACAGGAAGGCAGGAAGTATGGTCCCAGAACTTGGGGAGTGAAAAGATGATGAAAGATAATTTCCAGAAGGCATGAACTCACATTTTAAGTAGAAACAGTATTGAAAAAAAAAAAAAACCCCAATCCAGTCCCTTCCCCCAAATCCAAACACCCCCTCTAACAGGAAATTATAATCAGCTTTATGAAAGTTCCATAGAGAGTGCCCTGGGACATAGAAAAATTGGTATGAAGACACTAGATGAGCAGAGGAGGAGCTGAAGGTGGATTGACGAGTTCCCCTTCCCTGGACATCTGGGCTTGTGCTCAGAGTTCTGACACTTTCCCTGACATCCAAGGAAGGCAGAGATGTCAGTGGCATGCACATGTAGTCAGGTGATGAGGAGGTTGGACATAGACATTTTGCTTGTGAAGCGCTGCTATCTGAGTGCTGTAGCCAGCGCACAATCTAGATGCTGGGAGCTCTTCAGTCTACAGGAATGCTTGGTGAGTCGGCCCTAGAGGTGATTACAGCCATGGTTTTGGGGATATTCTGCTTCCATATTGAAGAGTGTCATGAAGCTGTTGATCAGAGTGACTTGCCCTTTGCAAGGGGGGCAGAGAAATGACGGATTTATATCATCCGTGCACTTGTCCTGAAGTCTGGATCAAGAATAGAGTGACAAATCCAGGGACATCATAGGAGAAGATTCGCCTGTGGTCTTTGGTGCTAATGTTTGGAACTGTGGGGCAGCCGGTATTAAAGCTGCTACCCAACCGCCCCTAGTTTCTGAGCTGCTGCAGAACCATGTAATAAATGTTGCTTAGCTAGGGTCCATGACTGTGGCTTGCATCCAATGACTTTGGTGTTATAAGGTGGCCAGGAGGAAGGAGTTGGGTAGAAATGGGGAGCCTGTGCATATAGAATAAAACACAAAACCACTAAGTCACAAGCTACATTCCTTACACTCAAAACTACTACTACTACTACTACTACTACTCCTTCTCCTTTTCTCCTTCTCCTTCTTCGCACATTAGATCCTCTTGCTTAAATTATACAAATAACCCTCTTTTGGTCTCCTTATCTTCATTACTGTTTCCCAAGAAACTACAAACATCATTACTTAGAATGTTTCTCAACTTCTCTGGAACTGCTGACATCCTTAGCATGGTAGATAAGTCTGCCAACATCTGGTATCATCTTGACCTTGTAGCTTGCTCCTGATATCGTTAGGTAGCCAACTGGGGACTGGCAGGGATAACCTGCCTTTCCTTAGCATTGATGGTAAGGGCCTGCACATGCTCCGCCCTCTTCCAGGAATATCTCCCCATGCTTCTGTGTTCTCTGGAAGTTCTGCTTTGCTGTGAAGAATTCAGCTGAAATATCACGAGTGTGAAGCCATCCCTGGCCATCTAGAAGGAAATTAATCCTCCCCTCCCCTGCATTTCCACAATTCCACCTTGTGCTGTTATTTATTCCTCTGATTTGACTTTAGCCCGTACTATCCACGTCCATGTACCTCTTTGAATATTTAGTGTGTGTGTGCGTGCACCTGAGCGTGTGTATGTGCACTGTGTATATTCAGGAATCTGTGGAGGTCAGAAAAGACATCGGATCTCCTAGAAATGGAAATGCAGAGGACTGAAGACACCATGTGGGTATTGGGAACTGAACCTGGGTCCTCTGCAAAAGCAACATGTGCTTTTAACTGCTGAGCCATCTCTCTAGCCACCTCTCCCACCATGTGCCTTTTTGAATAAATGTCTTTGAGATAGTGTTAGATTAGGATAACAGAGGTGACGTGGAAATAAAGCAGACAGACATGTCCAGAAGCAGAATCATCCTTTAACCAGAACAATCAAAAGGCACCTCTGTGAGAGCCTCTCTGTGAGAGCAGAGATGGATCATTAATCCTCCAGTTAGGGCCTATACAGCTCTTTCAAGGTTTAGTACCAGGAATACTAAACAAACTCATTCTGTCGGATCATTTATTTGCCAGATCTAGACTGTAAGAGTCGTTAATTGAGTCTGTTGCATCAGACGTCAGTCCTCCTACCCGTGGGTTCCTTCTGAGTGTGCTCAGCAGGCCATTTCACCCACATGCCCTTCTCCTCCTCTCTCGGCCGCTGTCTCCCATGGTAGTCCAGCCAGAATCCAACACTATGATTAGCCCATGAAGGAAGTTAAGTGACACACAGTTGAGTAAGTAGCCTTGTTCTTGTTTCTTCTGGGGCAAGTCCTGATTCAGACCCACTCCTGGCATTTGTGAGACAGCAGAAAGAGATCTCCCTCCCCGTAATACAGCCGAATGCCTGAAAGCCACAGCACAACCTAAACTCTGTTCCACAAAACACTTTTCCTTCTCCTTGCCAAGCATGTCTTCATAGTCTCATGCCACCCCACCCCCCTGTCTGGATGTGTGTGGACCTGTGCACGAGGAAGCCCATGGATGGTGGGGTCATCATTAGCTCTTCCACTGTCTTCAATGAGGCAGGGTCTTTCACTCAAACCCAGAGCTTATCAATATGGCCAATTCTGTCAGCCAGCTTGCTCTGCGTATACCCTGTTTCCACCTTCAGAGCCCTCAGTGCCAGAAAGTTCTTTCAGTCTACCTGACATTTACCTGGAAAGACCTCTAGACTTCTCATTTTTCTTTTCTCCATGACTCTACCTTTTAATTGGAAGGTTCTCATATATCATAGCTGTAAGTGCTCCACCCTAAAGTGCTGCCCTTGGGTACCGTTTGGGACGCATGTCTCACTGATGCTGTCTGACCTCTGGGAGCTAGACTAAGGATGAGGCTACACTGTAGTTCTCAGGTTCTGGATGCCAGAGCATAATCTAGAAAGGGTAGTATGGGCTTCAGGTGGGTAAGGCCCTTCGCTTCATAGAAAGAAGAATACCGTGAAGGGCTGGAGTAGGCCCAGGGTAGGACCCTTCCTGCCTGGCTCTGAAGAATGTTTTGTGTTGGTTCTATTCTAGAACTTGGTAGACCCATCCAGAGACCAGGCAGGAAAAACCTGCCCTGACTCCTTGAGCTGCTTCTACACCATAGTTTATCTACAGCCAGAGAGCCAAGCATTGGACCCCTGAGCGCACTGGGGACAGTGACTATTGATGCCACCTTGGGCACAGTGGAAGGGACAATGGCAGCCTCTCTGCAGGTTGTAGTGGGTAGGTCCATGGCAAAGGCTTGGTGGTAGAGGTCTAGAGGCTTCCCTCCCTTAATGCAGTTTTGCCATCAGGCAGGAAGGACCCCAAAAGGTTGATAGTCACTCTCACTCCGTTGAGCTAAGCAAAACTGGTGGCTGGCACTTTAAAGGAGGTAGGAGATTCTCTGCTAGAAGGCTCTCAAATGGGCTCCTGCATGCAGCTGTGGCCAAGCTTTTGAAATATTTCCAGCTTCCAGGCTTCCTGCTGTGAAGGCTTTGGAGCAACAGCCCAGGCTCTGGGAGCTGTTTGCTATTCTGGGCAGTGGGTGTGCAGATGAAAGGGCAGATGGGTTGCCGAGGACTCGTTCCCCAAACGCCCATAAAATTTTTGATCTTTGGCCCCTGCTGTAAAATGATTCTGGGAATGTGCTCTGACAGGAGTGCTCAGGGTACCAAGATGGGGACTCTCATGGCTTCTGGCTGGAGTACAGACTGCTTTCAGTGACACTGGGGACGGGGAAGGTGTTAGGAAACATGCTTCATCTAGATGATGGGTTCAAAGGTGTAAATACTGCATCCACTAGGAGGACATTGTGTCTGCGGGTGTGCTTTACTCCCTGGGCCCTTGGACTAGCTGAGTGGAGCACTGGCTGCAAGGCAAGGCACCTGTGCTGAGGCCAGGGCGCAGCCACTACCCATTCATTCCCAGTCTTAATTTCACAACCTGGGAAATAGGGGCTTTGGACCACTTGTTCTAGAAGATACCTTCCCAGCTGCTGTTACCTTTTCAGAAATAGTGGCGTTCAGGGGGCAACCTAGAAAGAGCATCACAGGGCCCTTGCATTCGTGTGACTTTTGGTGTTTAAATTCGTCAGCAACAGCACTTCTTGAGGGTGTGAATTTGATCTTAGAAGACAGAACACATTTCATTTCAGCACTAGCCTGGACACAGCGACTGTCACCTTGGATATATATTGATCACCTCTATGAGGCTCCGTTTCCTTGTCTATAAAGCAGATTATGGCCTTCTTCCCCTGCGGCTGGTGAAGTCATGGCTGTGGGTACTGGCTCAACTTGCATGTTCTCCCTCTGCAGAGCTGCCCTGCTCCTGGCCTCAGCAAGCCTGTGCTGGCTCAGCCAGACAGGAGTTTGATGACGGAGCTTCCTGGGCCCACGGTTTGGGTGTGCACAGACTGTCTGAAGACACTGTGGTGTGTTTACAATGGGTGGAGCAGAGGGACTTGGCCTCGAGGGGAAGTGCCCTGGACAGTTCCACTGTTGTTCAGGGCTTTAGAGGGTGGAGCAGAGACTGTGCAATGGGGGTTACTGCCATCCAGTGGGAGGGGTGTGGCCGCGGGGCAGTGGCAGGAGGTGAGGTCTGGAGTCAGGTTGAGCCCACACTACTTACTCTGATTCTGTATCCGAGTACTTAGTGACTTACCTGTATTCTGCTGGAGGAAGGGAAGGTTCAATCTCTTGCTCAGCCACATGAAATTTGGCATTTGCAATTCCCTCATTGGTAAAGTGTGGCTGATAATGTTTACCATAGACTTGTCAAGACAATTCACCATAACCAGGGGTTCAATCTATTTATCTATCCTTTCCCTCCTTTCTCTTTTCCTTTCCCTCTTTTTCCAACACCATCTCATCCACCCACCCACCCACCCATCCATCCACCCACCCACCCATCCATCCATCCACCCACCCACCCATCCATCCATCCTTCCATCATTTACGCATCTGGGACAAAGCAATAGTAACAAAGTCATAGCTATTGTAGACGATGATAAGAGAAAGTGACCATGGTTATAGAGACAAATGTCAGAAGGGCTGAGTCCAACTGTGGTTGAGTTAGTGCCACCTTCATGATGTTTAGCCAACCAGGGAAAGACTCCCAACTGCATCTAAACATGATGAGGATAATCATTCTTCGGGTTTATTTTCCTGCCCTTGTTTTTCAATATTTTAGATTGTTTATTTTATGTATATGGATGCCTGGTGTGAGTGAAGGCTAAAAGAGGACCTTGGAATTGGAGTTATAGCTATGAGCTGCCAAGTGAGTGCTGGGAACTAAAGCTGGGACCTCTGCAAGAGTAGCAACACTTTTCACTGCCAAACCATCTTTCCAGCCCCTCATTTTTTTAAAGAAGTCAAAATTTATTTTAATAACCTCAGGAAATTGTTTGTTTTCTGGATTTTATCTAGAATATTCTATCTCCATCCAGAGAATTTTAATGTGGGTGGTGAAGGTGTTGAGATTGAATGTTCTTTGTGAATCTTGGCATTAGAGGTAGCTAGGCCACTTTGGCTTCATCATCATTGGGCCCGGACCCACATTGCCATGACTGAGTACATGGCAGAAGAAACTTAATGCAAGGAAGGTTTATTTTGGTTCCTGGTTTCAGGAGATTTCAACTCATCATCGTGATGGGGACAGGGAAGGAGACAATGGTGGAGCGGCTCTGATTGGCAGTAGGAGCATGAGGCAGCAGCTGCTTACAGTGTGGGAGACCAGGAAGCAGACAAGGGCACCAGAAGCAGGGTCTGCGGGGACCTTCAAAGGTCTTCTAGTGATCTACTTCCATCCGTCATGGCTCACCTGCTAAAGTCTCTACCCTCTTCAGAAAGGCAGCACAGCTGGGGGAAAGATGCTAAAACGCGAGCCTATGTTGCAGGGCACACATGGGGTGGGGAGGGGGAAGGTGTACTTCAGACCAAACCATAACTGTGTGGGTTCCAATGTTGCCTTTTGATCTATGTGACAAGCAAATTCCTCATCTTAAAGTAGGAGTAACGATGCTGCATGCTTCGTGGCATCACTCTGGAGTGTTTGAGTTAGCATTACTTATAAGCCTTTGTGTTCTCCATCCTGTAGATATTTTCCAAGACGTAGTTCAATAGCAAAGGATCCTGTGAAGAGACATACTGAATACTGAAGAGCGGACTTCAGCATTGCAGTTGCAATGTGGCTCAATCTGCTGCATTGGTGGGCTTGCACAAGTGCATGTTTGGAATTTTAAGACCCTGTATGCTACCTGTAGCTTTTCTTAGTGTATATTTCATATAGGGTGTATCAGAACAGAAAGGTGCCATTCACAAACTTACCCATGTGTAGTACTGACAGGTACTGCTCCCCACCCAGCATCACAGTTTCCTGGATGTCAACTTTCTTTAGCACCTTATAATACTGCTGAGGTGCATGTCAAGGACCTAGGAGTCACAGAGGCTATCTGTGAGTGGGAATAGATGTCCCAACACTTCTAGGGAGACAACAGGCTCACCTGACTCCAAAGGGAACCTTGCAGATGTTACCTTCCTAATTCTTCTAGTTAGTTTGGTCATTGTGGTTCTTCACATCCAAGCTTTGTCTGGGCTGTGCAAAGAAATCTCTGTCTTTCCCACCAGTGCCTAGACATCAGTGATATCCTAGGGAGCCAATTAACTGAAAGCTCACCTCACATGCGAATAGGTCCATTGAGTTATTCTACATTTAGAGTTAAATCAAATAGATTGGCTTGTGTATTGCTAAAATCGAGTTTACGATCTCACCCTCTCTCATCTAGACAAGATAATGCTGAGAGAAAGAAAAAAAAAATGTCACCTTCTGTGTGTTGATACTGTTTCATGGAAGCAGCTGGAGGTTTGTTTGTCTCAGACACTTTATTGAGCAGGATTATGTCCTGTGCCCACTTCCAAAATGATCCCCAGCAAGGGGATCAGAATGGCTTTAATTGGTCCTGATGAATGGATTGAGTTGAAACTAGTGTTGGGTTGGGACACCATGGCCCCTGTACTCATTCTAGGCACTATTATAAACTTGCATGCTTATAAAACTACCTTTAATGCAAAAGGTTTTTAACCTGAAGTCAATAGCAGTGGCATTAGATTTTACCATTCAAACTTCATAAATTCTGCTGCTGTTTGAGGTCCTCCATACCTTAGTCTAACTTGACACAAGCACACACCATACATGCATACACACACACACACACACCAAAACAAACAAAATACACCAAAACATTAAGGATTCTACATAGTAAAACATAGTGCCATAGAGTAGAAATAGGGACGCAGAAGTATCCCCAAGCCCCACCCTGCCAGTCACCACATCCACTAAAGTTCTTTTCCACATCCTTCTCCAAAGCCAGGATGGATGATTACTCAGAGCTGGCTTCCTCTATAATGAATCCCAGGATGCCTTGCTCTAGGGAGGCCTTCCTGGTTTCCGTGGCATCAGCTGGCCTACTGACTAATGTTGAGAACAAGCGGAAGCTGAGACAGTTCTACCATGGCCTTCTGAATAGTAAAATCAAGTCATCCCATCATTTTGCTTTTCCTCAGAGGGATAAAAATGTTTGGAACACAAGGCCCATCAAGACCTTTCCTGTTGCTGATGTCTCTATAGGAGACTTGGCTGCAGAGGTTAAATGTTTTGGATTACAAAATGTACATTATATGGGGGTCTTCCTATAAATCAACAAGGCAGGTATGTTAAACACAGAAAAACATCTCCAGCTGTTCTCTTACTCATCCTGCTTGTTATTTAACTCAGTCTGGGCCCTAAGGAATATTTCTAGTTGTACTGTCAACAGTTTCAAAACAAAGAAGAAAGTAGGGCTGGCAAATGAGGAGCCCAGCTGGCCCTCTGTTTAGGCTCCCACTGTATATACTTTAATCCTGACACCTGCAAGCTATTTAATCAGGATTTACAATTGAACATGAAGGATGAGGGGTCCACAGGGCTGTGTTTCTAGTGTTTGGATTGCAAATGACGGAGAAAAACTTTGTTATCGGATGTTGTAGCTATTTGAAGTTGGGTGCCCTCTCACCCAAGGGGAACCCAGCATCATTTATCACTCCCCAGAAAAAAAAAGCCAAAAAACTCAGCTCAGGCAGACGCTGTCCCTTACAGCAGAATATGCTAGAGTAAACAAACTTGGGGTTTATGAACAATGAGAAGGATAATTTCCAGAGAGCTAATGGCAAGAGCAAGAAGTTTGGGGGGAAATAATGAAACCTCAGTGGTGGCTAAGACACAAAGCAAAATGTAGCATGGATATTGGTCTACAATCTGGCCAAAGGACTATGGGAAAGAACAGCTCAAAGGCAGAGCAAAGCAAGGAGATTTTGCCCAACACGCAGATGGAATATAAAGGTGCCTATAAATCAACAAATTTCCAAAGTGAAATATAAAGACAAAGTTGCCTTAGGAAAAATACTAAGAGTTCTGAACAGAAAGTTTCTGTTGGGAATGTGGAGGTGCTTCTGAGATGATGGGCTAAAAGCTGCCTGCAGAAATGACAGCCCAATACTGTTTAATGAGTTCTAGTTATTACATTTGGGAAAGGCAAAGAAGACGAAAATAGTGTTCCAGCCCCTCAGGGAACTCTACGCTATTTAAGAGGAGGAGACAATCCCAACTGAGACAGTAAGAGCCAGTTAAAAAAGTGACCATTTAAAAACTCCCAGAGAAATTTGGCAATTTTGTCAACTAGAGGAACTGAATAAAACTTTCTGAGGAGCCTTGACTTAAAAGGCGATGGTTCCCAAGATGGTGTAGTTGACAGAAAGACCCAGATGACTCTTCATGCTCATGCTGAGAGCCTGTCGTTGAGAAATGCTTGTTGAAAAGCTGATGTAAGTTCAGTTACATTGAAAATTACATTTGCATCTATTTTTACCCCCTACTGTATCAGGATTCATGGTGATGTGGAAAATAGAACAAACTGTTGCAAAACAAGACTTGTCCATCTGGTCAACACTGGAGGCTGGTTTGCCAATAGATGGCTTCTCCCGCAATACTGTTGCTGTTTCCTTCCTGGGCTCTGGGGTGCACTGGCTAATAAACACTGGCATTTGATATAGCCTGAGGCCTCATTAAAAGATTCTAGTGGGTATTAGAACAAATGTCTAATAAGTTGCCCAGATGGTCCTGGGGGTGACTTTAGAAACAAGTTAGGAACTGTGGCCAAGAAGCCTGGAGCTTGGCTGTGGCTTTAGTGGTAATCTGTTTTGTTTGTTTGTTTGTTTGGTTGGTTGGTTTTTCAAGACAGGGTTTCTCTGTGTAGACCAGGCTGGCCTCGAACTCAGAGATCTGCTTGCCTCTGCCTCCCGAGTGCTGAGATTAAAGGTATGCACCATCACTGGCTGGCTTTTAGTGGCAATATTTATTTGATTATTCCACCCAGCAACTTAGCCCTTTTAGTAGCTCCTGATCCACTTTTTTCCAATATACATAGTTTGGGGAGTGTGCTAAATTAAAAATGAATCTGGAAAAGCAGGGCTGAGAGCTATAGCAAGCTGTTTATATCTTCATTGGACCAGGACCAACTAACACTAAGAAATCTATCTGGGGCTCGAGAGAGGGCTTATTCCATTAAGAACACTTATTGCCTTTCCTGAGTTCCTGGGTCAGCTCTCAGCACCCACAATGGGCTGCTCCCAAAGACCTGTGACTCAGTAACAGGAAATCTGATGCCCTCTTCTGGTCTCTGTGGGTACTGCACATGTGTGTCACCACTCACATAGACATATACATATATACATAAATGAAAATAAAAATCTTAAAAGAATCCCATGACTGTCAAAAATACATGTGACTTTTAAAAACTATCCAAGAACAAGATTTACTGGCTTGATTGCAAACTCCTTATTCAAATGAGTAAAAGAAACATGGTATTTTCTTTTTTTGATTGTTAAAATAACATATGCCTCATTTTCATTAATATCCCAAACACCGGAAAACATAGAAGAAAACCAGTATTATTATGTGATCATCTTGGAAATATCACCATTTCATAATCTGATTTTTTTTCACTTATTTACAATATCAGACTTAGTTTCCTGGTTTGTCTATATTTTTCTAAATACCAATTTTAAGGCCTGTATAATATTTGATAGATGGTTTTCCTTGTATATTTAACCAATTCCTTTTGTTACATGCTTTGGGTCACTTCCATTTTTTCTAATTTTTTCTTCTTCTTTTTTGGTTTTTTAAGACAGAGTTTCCCTGTATAGCTTTGGAGCCTGTCCTGGAACCAGCTCTTATAGACCAGGCTGGCCTTGAACTCACAGAGATCCTCCTGCCTCTGCCTGTACCACCACTGCCCGAATCCCATCTTTCTAAGCCTTAATAATCAATGTAGTTATAAATATTTGATACACAAATCTTTAATAAGAAAATGCAACTTCATTTGAGCAAATGTTTTGAACTTCATTTTAGTCTTAAACATCTCTGTTCGATCTTAAAGTCTTTGTTAGTTTTATGTTTTTACCTCCCCAGCATTTTGGAATCATAATTGACCAATAAAAGTGAAAGGTATTGAAGGTACACAGTGTGAATGACACAGATCTACAACGTGTTATGACCACCCCAGTCAATGACTTAACATGCCCATTTTAATTCATGCCTATTTATCTGTATGTATGTGACTGTGTTCATGTTTTGTCAAACTTTAAGTAAACAGAACCGTATGTTTAGCTATGGTCACGACATCAAACATTAGATTTCCAGAAGGTATTCACTCAAATCTCTTAACAAAGTCTCCCCCTTTACTTTTCCCTCAGCCCTGAGCAACCTGTTTCAATTCTTGCTTCCATGAATTAAGCTTTTAAAGGTAAATTTTAATGCGTGTATGTTTGTGTGTATGTGTGTGTGTGTGTGTGTGTGTGTGTGTGTGTGTGTGTGTGTGTGTGTGTGAGTACAATTGTTAGTAGAGTTCCAAAGGAGGCATCAAACTCCTTAGAAGTGGTTGTGAATCACCTGATGTGGATGCTGGTGACTAAACTTGAACCCTCTGGAAGAGCAGCAGGGGCTATTAACTTGCTGTATTGCCACGCTATCCTCAAATTTCATGTTTCTTCTGCCTCTAGCTCCCAAGTGCTGGCATGAGCCAATGCCATCATGTTCCACTGTCATGTTATTTGATTCCTTAGCCACAGAAATGCAGTCCTACTTGTGAGCTTTTGTTGTTGTTGTTGGTGCTTTTGGTAATCTAAGACATATATCATTGCCATGCTGAATATCAGAGAGTCATGTGCATGCATGCCTGTGTGTGTTTATGTGCACTGGCCAGAGTCAGCCTTAGGTATTGGTCTGCAGGTGCCATCTACCTCTTGTTTAGAGACACATCTCTTGGTTGTCCTGGAGCTCACACATGAAGCTGAGCTAGCTGGCCACTGAACCCTGGGAATCCGCCTGTCTCTGACTCCTAGATCTGGAGTTACAAGCATGTGCCACAATAACCAATATTCTGTGTGGGTTCTGGGATTAACCTCAGCATCCCTGTGCTGACCGAGCAGCTCTCCACCCAGCATCAAGGAACTTCACTTCTTTATTCTTTCCTAAGAGTCTTATGGCTTTAGGTTTTGTGTCTAGTTATAACCCATTTTAAGCCAATCTTTATACATGCTATAAGGTGAAGATTGATTTCTTTTGTGTATAGATTTCACCATTTCTCTATACCACATACTAAGGATACTGTTCTTTTGTGATGGTATATTCTTGGCGCCTCACTAGGGATTAGTTAACGTATATGCATGAGATTTCTTTCTAGATTGTCAGTTCTGTTTGATAATCTGTGTATCTTTGCTCCTCACAAGTGTCTTGCTGTTTTGCTTATCAACATTTGTAATATATTTGAAATCATGGGGCATACTGCCTCTAATGGTGTTCTTTCTCCAAATTGCTTTGGTTATTCAGGGACTTAATAGCTCCAGAATTCTCTAATAATTTCTGTGAAAAATCTCATATAAATGTTGATAGGAATTTTATTGGCTCTATAGGCTGCTTTAGGTAGTAGGGACATTTCAACAATATTGATTCCTCTAATCCATGAATATGGGATATGGCTCCACTGAACATTTTTCTTCTTTAATTTCACTCATTTATATTTTATAGTTTTAGTGTGCACATTTTTAATGACCTTGGCTCAGTTTATTTCTGTTATTTTTTTGACGTCATAGAAATACAAAGGATCCCATTTCCTCAAGGTTTCACCACAACTTCTTAAAAGTACCACTACCAAACCATTAGTTACCATTAGTTACCATTAGTTAACCACATGAGCTGTTAGGAGACATTTATTCAAACAATAGTACCATCTAGGACACATTAATAGTAATAATAATCTTCCCTCTTAGGGAGATTCTATTCTATTCTATTTGAATTACGTGCACTAACACATATAGCATGTAGTCAACATGACTAATAACTACTTTTTATTGGTTAAGGTACTCATAGTATACTTTAAGTTTAAAAAAAAATGAGTGAAAGAAAGAAAAGAAAGATCCAGGAACCAGATGGGTTAGTGGATAAAAACATATACTGGTCTTGCAAAGGACCTGAGTTCAGTTCCTAGCACCCATGTTGAGCAACTCAGAACTACTTTAACTCCAGCTCCAGGGGATCTGACAGCTTCTTCTTACCATTAAGGGTACCTGCACTCATATACACAAATTCACTCACGCACACACACACATACACACACACACACACACACACACACACACACACACACACACCTTAAAGAAAAAAAATCAAAATACATGTGATGTATTTTTATTAGAACACAGAAGTGCATGCCTATGCCTGCAGATGCACATAAACACATAGGAAGGGGAACAGTGTGGTTTTAGAGGTCACTGTCTTGGTTGTGGCCTTTGGAACAAATGTCAAGTTTTTTCTTTCATTGTCATATTTTCCGAAATTTGTGTAATAATACACATTGATATTTTATACAAATCTTGAAACTATTAGAAGAGCAGATGCTCACTTTTGATTAGTTGTTGAATGATTGGGATTCAGTTTTGGGAGAAGGAAAGGAAAAGAGAGAGTCATCCAAGAAAATGTCTGCAATCTTCTTTTTTAATGTGTATGGGTGTCTTCACTGCATGTATATTTACACATCACCTGTATGCCTGGTGCTCATGAGTCCAGAAAAGGTCCTTAGATGCCCTAGAACTGGAGTTACAGATGGTTGTGAGCTGCTTTGTGGGCCTGTGGAAGAGCAGCTATTGCTCTTAACCACAGAGCCATCTCTCCAGCCCATCTGCAACATTTTACTTTTTTAAAAGAGAATTTACACTGTAACTGTGAAACATGTGTTTCAGAAAACAGGGGGCAACTATGACAAGCCCAGTGCCACAGCACTATTTGTAAAGGACCTTCTTGTAAAGAAACATTTTCAAAGGCAAAGAGAAACACAATCAAATGAGAGGCTGCTCTCAAAGGAATGTTCTAGATGGGAAACCAAGGGTCAGCCAGCCAGCTTCAGGTCCATCCTGCACTAGGGAGAATCCATCCAGGGAAGACAGAGGGCAAGCTCAGCAGGGCAGTCAGAGAGCAGAGGAAGACACAGCACAGAGAGGAAACCACAGAGGCCAGGGATGCGAGAGAGGACTGTGTGGTCAGGCCTGCATGCTCTCTGTCCCAGACTCAGTTCCCATATTCTGAAAACAACCCCTCTTTTTGGGTGTTAGCTTGAGTGTAGTCACATGAACTGCATCAAGCAAGGGCTTTCAGTCCATGGTCTATGAGAACTTTTATTTTGTTTCTTTTTTTCTTTTTTCTTTTTCATTTTGGTTTGAGACAAGATCTCATATAGTTGCCCAGTCTGGCCTTTGTAATGGAGGTGGGGGGTAATGACCTTGAACTCCAGCCTTCACCTTTCAAGTACTCAGATTCCAAGTGTGCATCACCAGTGTCTAATTGTTGTGGGTGCTGTGAATGGAATCTAGGTCTTCTTGTATGTTAGGCACACATTTTATTTTTGTTGTTGTTCGATTCTTTTTTGAGACAGGGTTTCTCTGCGTAGCCCTGGCTGTCCTGAAACTCACTCTATAGATCAGGCTACCCTCAAACTCAGAGATTCACCTGCCTCTGCCTCCTGAGTGCTGGGATTTAAAGGTGTATGTCACCATTGCCCTGTTCAGGCAAGCATTCTTACCCACTGAGCTACATCCCCAGCCTCAGAGTTTCTTAAGAGAATGTCCGAGATCCCAAGATGAGGGCTGGCGATGCCATTCAGTTTGAAAAGCTGTTTCTCTGGGCACCCTCTTGTACTTCTGGAGTGGTCTAGAGATAGCAGGGGCCATCTTCAGGGAGGTAGCTTAGATTCAGTGTGAGCATGATTCCTGGGCTGCTTGCACAAGGGCACGGCTTGGTCTATAAATCAGGACTCCTACAGAGTCCTAAGCAGTCAGCATTCATTCTCTTTAAGCAGCGACTAGGAGATGAGGTATGACGGACAGGAGCTAAGAGGCTAGCACCGGGGAGGGAGGTTTCAAGAGCAATCACATTAGGGATAAGGACAGAGATACTGGGTCAGCTACTTTGTATGTCCTGGTTGATGCTGCCACAGTTCCCGTACGTCATAGGGAGGATAAAAGCCAGGCAGACCCGGCTGCCATCACTGTATCTCAACAACCTTCCAGACCTTGCCTTCTGCTGCTTCCTTCTCTCCATTGCCACCGACAGGATAGGGCTGGCCCTTGCTGTCTGATCAACTGCATGGATACATCCAGATCCTTTCTTTTTTCTGCTGCCTGCTCTTGCTCACTGCCATGTGTGACATCTCCCAGACAGGTGTCTCTTCTACTTGTCAGCCATTCCTCCTTCATAAGTGGCACCTTGATGGGGCGATGGGCCATTGGAGGGGCCTGTCTTGATCTGACCCAGATCCATACCTTCATGTTTCCTGCTTCTAACTCCAGCCTGACCAAACCAGAGCCCTGAAAGCATCGAGTTTTTCTTTTCTCTCTTCTTCTTGGGCCTCTGAACCTGGGGTGCCCATTCCCTGAAGTAGCTTGTTCCATACATCCTGCCCCACAGCTCGTCAGAGCAGCCTCTGGGGCACCTGTGCATCCATCCTACCCTCTGCCCAATCTCTCTGCATGAACAGTTTCTATTTCCTCCTCCCCTGGACTCAAGGGAGCTGCAGGTCTTACTCATTAGACCAGGCAGGTAGGTGTCAGTTCAAAAGAACAGTCCTGCTAGTGGCTTCCGTATTGACCATGAACCCTTGAATGCCTGCTCATAGTTACACTCTGGCCATCCGCACTGGTAAATTCTGCTTCCTAAATATCACATCCCTCCTCTTAACCTCTGCTTCGTTTAGGCCTGTGCCACTCTAGAATTGATCCCTCATTAATGTCATCATGGTGAAGTTGGTCCTAGCCCAGCTACACCCCAGCATCTTTTCACGTATCTTTCCCTTGCCACTATTCTCATCAAATGCCCAAGTGTTTGTTGCCTGGTGCAAAACTCAGGAAGAGGTCAAGGCAACCGTCAATCCAGTGAGACCAACTTTGTCCGCTGTATTTCCCAACACCCACGTCTTTCTTGGATTTAATCTGTACTCTGTTCTTTCCTGCCTGCCTGGCTCTGATTCACACTGGCCTGCTCTTCCCTACCACTTCATATCTCCAGAGAGAGTTCCGGCCAAGTGTCTACCCTCACTCTCAATGTTGTTCCTTGAAGCTGGCTCAGTGGTTAAGAACACTAGCTGCTGCTCTTCCAGAGGACCAGGGTTCAATTCCCAGCACCCACATGGGAAATCACAACCATCTGTGACTCCAGTTCTAGGGGACCTGATGCCCTCTTCTGGCCTCCATGAACACTGGCATACATGTGTTACATAGATAAACATGCAGAAAAGAACTATTCCCCCCTCCACGTACAAATGAATGTTACCTCTCCTATGAAGCCTTCCCCCATATTGTGCCTCTGGGCTCTGCTAGTCAGGCTCTGTTTATGTCACACTCTGCTACCTTAACAACTTAAACCCTACAATCCCAGGAGCTCAGCCCAGTTATTTCCCACTGACAGCCCTGTCTGATATGAGTCAAGATGCTCTCCCAGTCGTGTACTCTCTCTAGTGGTGACTAGAGATCCCAGCTGCCTCCATCCATCAGCTCTGTTTCTCAGAATTCTCTTCTTCCAGTTCCCAGCAGAGACGAAGGCCTGGAGAACAGAAGTCAACAGCCAGCTACCACTTCTGTTCCCATTTTCATTGCTGAGCAAAGCCGCCCCACTCAGGGCCAGCCTGTCAGCACTGCTTTGCCAATAGGCTTCTCCAGCAAGGTGGATGCCTGTTTCAGTTGACTTGAGCATGTCTGAGAAATGAAAAGGCCCACATCCCAGGAAAACTATCACTACAGAAAACCAAGCTTGGCCACCCGCCCCCCAGTCTGTTTCTTACATCATATCTTTTAAAGGAACATCACCACACCCAAATGAGTGCACAGAGAAAGGAGGATTCCACTGATCTCCAGGAGAAAGACTGTGAAGCATGAGGTTTTTTTTTTTTTTTTATCCATGGGAGTAAGGGGCACGAGGGTGGTTGAACCTGCTGTATTGGAAAGGAAACATAGATCTTCCTGAACTCTCAAGCTTAGAACAGTTTTAAGTACCAGGGATTGGTCTGTCTCAGGTGCTCTTGGAGTAACATGGTCCATTTCTATAAAAACACTGGTTCAACTGCTTGAGCCCATCTGTGGGAAACTTCCCTCTCCAATGCTGTCCCGAGAGCCCTTCACTTAAAGATAATTTGGAAGAAAGACACATCAGACATGGAACCACGGAGAGACCCACCCACCTAGATGCTCCCACACAGCTAGGCAAACCAGTTGGTATCGACACCCCAGCCCCCTGAGTTCAAAGCAAGAACCACCCCAGAGTTTCCACCATCTGAGGAGGACCTTGCTTTTCTCCTTTGAAGTGGTTCCTTTGAAGGTCAAGGTAGAGGGGCCATGTTGACTCAAGAAATCACTAATGAAGGAGGTGGCCTCTGCTCTATACCACATTTGTAATGTCCACATGAGGTTAACAAAACAAATGGCTGTGACTGTCATGTGGGAGCCAGGGCCAGCCTTCTTTCCCAACTTGTCCCAACACAGGGACCCTTCTCCAGGATCAGGTGGGACTCAGGCTTAGAAAGAACCCAAAACCCATCATGTCACTGAGTTTATTTCAAGATCCTTCAGTTCCTGTTGTAAGAGCTAGTGACTAGTTTGGGCTGCTACTTGCCAAATGATACAGACTGGATTTGGAGGCAAAAGACCTGGATCCAAGGCTTCACTACCCGTCCCTTGTTTTGCTGGCAAGTGTCACAGTATTCTCTCCCACCTGCCACTTCCTTTGAAGATTTTGGGTTACCCAACTATTGATCTTGAGGCAGAGTCTCATGTAGCCCAGACTGGCCTCAAACTTCCTATGGAGCTGAGGATGATCATAAATCCTGACCCTCCCGCCACTACCTCCTGAGTGCTATTTGCTCTACCACTGCTGGTTTATGTGTTGCTGGGGATGGAACCCAGGGCCTTAAAGCCTTGAATTTGCCAAGAAAGTGCTCTGCCAACTATAGTATGTTCCCAGCCATGGAGAACTTCTTAAAACAAGCTGAAGATGTTGAACAGCTTTTTGGAAATGGAGCTAGTGTGTGTGACCTGAAGCTGAATTTGACAAGGGAGATGAATTCTTTAGGGCACTCAGCAAGTTCAGGAAAAACCTTCAATGATACAGCAAACATCATTTGGGCATTGCAATATGAGAGGGGAGAGTACTTATTTCTGGTACCCAGCACTGATTTAGGAATATAATACTTCACTGAATTTAGGAATATAATAATCACTCTAATTAGAAAATAAAGAGTGTTCTATTTACACTAATGGTCTTCCATCCACACAGGTAGGTGGCCTGAATTGTGACACATTAAAACTGATGTCCTTACAGATCCAATTTGGCCTTTTCTGTCTTGAGCCAATGTATTGCCTGAATTAAAAAAACATGAAACTATCAGGCAAACAATAAGTGATTTTGATCATTATTTTCTTTTCAACTGATGCAGGGAGCATTCTCTTCCATATCATCCTGTCACTAACTAGGTCACTCTTGGCATTTAGAATGGATGTTGCATATGCCAGTCACCAAATGGCCTGCCTCGGAGCCCCAAAGGGTCATCTGTTTGGATAAAGTCCCTCAGGCCTCTCTGTTGTTGTTTATCTCAAGTTCTGAGTCAGGAGGTTTCATACATCTCACTTCTGTCCCTGCAAGGAAATGCCACCCAGAGAGCAAGGAGATCAACAATAGAGGATGCAAGAGCAAGCATTTGAAGGTTAGAAGAATGACTTAGGCTACCTCAAGTTAGGGTTTTATGTGTAGCTATGAATCTAGAGAAACACATACTATAAACACAGGTATATCCATGTATAAACCAAATCTATCATCTACATATCATATAATATTAATCTATCATCCATCCATCTATCCATTATATCTATCATCTATCATATCTTCAATACATCTCTATCTATTTTCTATTATCTCTACCTGTTTATCTATCATCTATTATCTATGTACCTATCATCTGTATCATATACCCTCACCATCTAACCATTTATTATCTCTCATCCATTACTTACATATTTAACCTATCTATCTATCTACCTATCTATTCATCTGACATCTATGTATATCAGTCCATCATTGGTCTATTATCTACCTCTATCATTTCCTATCACTTACCTACATATCTATTATCTATCACCTATTTATATCCATTTGCCTACTTACCTAATATCACCTATCAATCCCCTATCTATTCTGTTATTATCTGTGTAAGCTCCTCTATCTGGGGATACTCCCATAGAGTTTATAAACTATATTTTTATAACTATCTTTGTGTGTGTGTGTGTGTGTGTGTGTGTGTGTGTGTGTGTGTGTGTGTGTGTAAGGAGGAAGGAGGAGTCCACTTTCTCTACATTTATATAATTTTGTATTTTTCCAAAGCATCTCATTCACTACCTATTACCAAAACTCTATAGGAACGGTGAAAGTTATTACCTCTGTGTGAAACCAAGTGAATAATCCCAGGTTGCGTTGGGAGGTGGACCCTTTTCTCACCAAGGGATCTACCAGCCCAAGCCAGATTGAATGCCTCCCCAACCCCTTGGTGGTCTGGATCATAGAGGAGGGTCAAGAATGCCCTTTGTTCCTTTTCTCCAGATGCTCTCTTGGGTGGGAGGTGGGTTTGTCACCCGGCAGCCTTTCAGGCCACCATGTGAATGAAGGCCCCTGCAGAACTCTGGAGAATCTGTCAAGAGAGGCTCACTGAAATCCAAGCATGGACTTGGGGCGTGCAAGTGATGTGTCCACCATTTGGTTGCCTCAAGTAATGTTGGTTCAGCTGGTTTGGGAGGTATGGGAATGAGATCTGGGGACATAGGCCCAGAAGCCCAGGGTGTTTCTGAGGCACGATGTGTGGCTGTGGTTATGTGGGGAGACTGAAGTGCAACTGTTTAGGGGGGATAAGGTGGTGGGCACCTGGCGATCGGGAAGGTTCAGTCATGGATTCTGTTGATAAAGGTGCAGTTGCTCCAACTTCCAGTGGTAAAAAGAAGTATTTGAAAATTCTTTATGCTCATTTCCTGCAGAATATTTCTCACACTGCAATTAGAACAAAGCAGCGATCACGTATGTGTGTGACCTGAATCTCCAGTGGGTCAGATGGTAAAGCAGACTGTAGGAAGTCACACATTGGGTGAACTCCCTCTTTTACTTTTCTGGATTGTTTTTCAGGTTTATGAAAACTAAGTGCTCTTTCAGAATGCTTCAATTATATTTATAAAGACATCCTCATATATGTTACCATAGGGTAAAGTGTGTGTTTGTCCTTGGTGATAAGATGCTCCATCTTGAGTTATTATCTTGTCACTTAACATATGCCCCTTGGTGAACCACAAACCTATCCTCAGGCTGGTGGGTCTGTTCACCTCCCCTCTTCCTTCCTGCAGAGCATTATCCCTGCCTTGCCCATATCCATATTGTTCTATACATGGGTTTCTGGTTTCTCTGTCTCCCTGGCTAATGGTTTCTCATCTTTTAAGATTCAGCACAACCATGTAACAGAGGTCACAACTCAGGTTCTGATACAACCCATATAGAATCAAAAGGATGATGTGACTACAAATTATCCAAGCTTGGTTTCCTGATCCAGGAGATGCACACAGTACATCTTCCTGTGGGAAAGGTGGGGCTCTTTAAAATTACCATAGCAATTATAATCTCTTACATCAGGCTTAGAATTTAAAAATGCTTTCCTACCTATGTTGTATCTGATGCCCAACAAAGGCCCAGAGCTCTGCAGTGTATAAATAACGCCAAGGTCTTTTAGAGAGAAGGATGCTAGGGAGAGCAGGCAACTTGTTCATAGTCATACATTTAATAATACAAGAGCCAGAGTGAAACAAATTCCACATCCTTTGCTTCCCCATTCATAAAAGGCCTTATATGAAAGGGCCTTCAAGATAAGCCTCAGTACAGGAAGGCATGTAGAATATACCAAGTAGAGAGCCACCTTGAGTTTGGTTCCCACACTGCTTCCCTTTCCCTATGTACACCTCTTATCCCCCATCTCTCAGGCACTGTGCCCAGGGACACTGGATTACTGGATTGTTCTCTATCTTTGATCAACTTTGATAAATCACAGGTCTTACTAATGAATTCTTCATGTCAAGCTTTGTGCTCCAGTTTACATATGAAAACAATCTCGTATGGCAGCTGTCACATTTCTACATGACAAGGGGTGGTAACTGTGGAAGCTAAGTAGCTCATGTATGGTCCCATAGAAAGTTCGATTGCTGGACTTCAAGAGTGGTCCAAATCCTTCCACATATGCAACAGAACCCAGACTTCCTATAACTTCTAATCACTGATTTGACTTCTTGATGTCCTTCAAAAGCAGTATCAAGGTTCTTCTTACATGGGAATGTCTGCAATGCTGTGTGACTTTGTGTTCTCAGAATGTCCTCAGTGTGGGCCACACATCGCCAAGCCTCCGTAGCTCATGTCATATGGCTTAGATTCCTTCTCCAATATTCCCCCTTCTACATCCTGCATTTTCAGCCATGTTTCTGTCTTTATGAAAATGTTGTGCACAAAATGAAACTCAATTTGTTTGAGTGTGATTTGAGCTGCATAAAACAGCTATATTTGGGGCTAGAGAAATGGCTCAGTGGTTAGGGGTGCTTGCTGGTCTTCCAGAGGACCCGAGTTTCCAGTACTCATAGTCACCTCTAACTCCAGTTCAGGAGACCTGACACCCTCTTCTGGCCTCTGAGGGCACATATTCATACATGCACATATACTCATATATAAATAAAAATAAGTTTTAAAATGACTTAATTTAACTTTAAAATTAGAATCCTGGCCTACTTCACAGGTAATAATAATATGCACACTGAGCCTAGCTCCCATCTTAGATTTGAATCCCACATCACAGTTCCTTCATTCATCCTAACCCTGGACAGCTGTTCCTTTGGACCCAAACATAGAACTTTGTGCTGAACTCTAGAAGAAATCATATTAAAATCCCTCACCTTACTTCCTCACAGCTCATCCAGATTCTCGCATTAATAACTCCATCACACAAAGTTTGTGTTTCATCTGTTTGTGCATGGCGACATTGGTTTAAAGAAATAACGATAGTGCAGCTTCTCCCAGTTTGACTTCTGGCCACTTCCCGTAGACAGTCAGCCCTTTCTGCCTCTTCTAATGGTTCTTGAGCCCAGCTGACTTCTCCCCCACTTACTTCACAGGCATGCCACTCACCGCCATGCCACTGTAACAACACGGAGATAGCTGGCTTACACTGACGAATATTTATTTTTGCTAGCAATTTCGGAGAACTTAGATGCTGGTAAATGGGCCCGTTTATGGTTTTGGACCTGTAGGACTCAGTGGAAGCACAGATTTAAGCAAAATTGTCCATCTTGTATAATAAGGGAGTGAAAGGGGAGGAGAGGAAGGGGCTAGGAGACCACAGTCCCCTTTGAACACACGCCCCCCCCCCCAGTGGTTAGTGACCTCCCACAAGGCCACGTCTCAAAGGCCTCGACTCCCTCAGTAGTTTGCAAACCTGGGGTCAAACCTTCAGCGCAGAGGCTTAGGGAGCAGCTATTTGGCTATTCAAGAGCCAAACCAGATCAGTGGATAGATCAAGAGACTGTCCTTTTGAAAGTGGGTCTTGCTGAAATTTAGTAAACAGAAGAGAAAAAAAAATATCACCCTTATTTATTATAATGGCAGATGTATTTGGTAGCCGGGGATGGTTTTAGTAAGAAAATTGTGATGTGTACATGAAGTAAAGTGTAATGTTTTATCATCAAACATAAAGAGTGGGAAACATTGTGCATGGATCCCTCAGGGGTCCATAGAGTGTCTGAGGGGGATTGAGGCAAAATGTGAAAGGCCAATTAGGTGTTTCAAATTTGGGTGAATGGGATTTTGAAAGCTAAATGGTAGTAAGACCCGCTAATACAAACTATTAATGAATAGGAATGGAGGGTGTTTGTCTCAGAAGGCGGAAGAGTAAGTTCTGTAATTCTGGTTTGAGAGGAATAAGATGAGTAAATGTAACAGACAGCTCAGAAAGAGATTCTGGCCCATTTGGGAGGTTCCATACACTCAGTAAATATGTCAAATTAGAGATAGAAGGAAATATTCAGTAGGTGATGTCATAAAAACTGACGCACTCGGGCTGGGGAGATGAGTCATTGCAGGAGAACACTTGTGGATCTTGCAGGTTCAATTCCAGGCACCTGCACGGTGTTCACAACCACTTGTAATTCCAGTTCTGGGGGGATCTGATGCCTCTGGTCTCTGCCAGCACCTATATACAACCCCCAGTCAACACACACCAGGAAAATTAAATAAAGCTTTAAAGAAAGGAACTGATGTGCTACTTGAAAAAAAAATGAAATGTTTTGAATTTTTTACTTGACTGACAAATAAGCACTGAAAAAAGACTTGACTATTAAGTAATAAAGTCATAATAAAACTAGAAGAAAATATAGGCCAACAATTATTGGCACATTGTTGGAAGAAAGCTTATCTAGAAAATTAAAAATATCTTATTATGTAAAAATCCAAACATGGTAGAAATTAAGAGGCAACCTAGAGGACAGTGTTATAACAAATGACAAAGAATTAATGTCTTTAATCTGTTTTTTTTAACTTCTTAAAAAAAAATCAGAGTCACCAAAGAAAAATGATCTAAAGGAAAAAAAAAACTTAAAAAAAATCCAACAGAGATCATGAAAGTATTTTCAGCCTCATGAGCAATCCAAGAAATACAAAGGCAAACAGCAGGGCACCGTTTTAAATTTATCAATTGTCATGATTTAAAAAAAAAAAATAAACAAACCACAGTACTCACTAAAGGGGAGGATCTGTGACAGTCAGACAAATTCTGATGGGGCTCTGGGTTGAACCCTATCCTTCTGGGAAGCTAGCTGATGATACATACCCAGAATCTTCTAATGTTTGTTTTCTCTGACACACAATCCCACTGCCAATATGTTCCTCTTTGCAAACAGCAAGAAAAGGACTCACATCTAAGATGATAGTGTTAAACAGAGCCCAACTCCACTGGCCAGGGATGGAAAAGAAATGAACTCTGAATACACGTGGTAGAATATTGTGCCACATGTGGACTATTTTATGTGTAATCACATAAAACTTTCTTTCCTTATTTTATTTTGTATTAATGTGTACATCTATGTGTCTCTATGTGGGTATATGCCCATAAGTGCAGGTGCCTCAGGAAGCCTCAAGAGGGCGTCCTAGAACCGGAGTTACAGGAAGTTGTGAGCTGTCTGACATGTATTCTGGAAATTGAACATCTAAGCAAAAGCTCTTAACTACGAGCCATCTAAAAAGGTCTCCATCCCCTAAAGATGGTCCTTAACGCATGTAACTATTTTAGGAAAGAAAGAACAAAGTATATGAAAACATAAGTTTTGATGTGAAGCAAATGCTTTTATTCATTTAAGACTATTTCATCCAATGTTAGTTACTTCATAACTAACATTGATTTTATAATATAAAATTTCAAAAGGAAGAGAAGGAAAAAGAAATGAAAAGGAATTAAGAACCAGGATTAATATCTATGAAAACCTCATATCTATAAAAGCATCAGAAAGAACAGATGTGTGAGAAAGTGTAATTCCCTCACGGGTCACTAACATTGTAGGTCTAATTGTTTCGTGTTTGACTTTGCCAGCAGTGAGAAGAAATGTAAGTTAAATGAAGTCAAGGCACCAACTCAATTCATGTGTAAAATTAAATTAAAAACTTACAATGATTTCTGGTGTTGAATAGGTCAGAGTGAACTCTGTCACACTCATAAGTACTTGGGCAGTGGAAATTGATTGATTGCTCTACAAAAGCATGCTAATACTGTTCATAGCCTTTGAGAACGCTGACATATCAGGATGTGTTTCTAGGGAAATTATTCAAAAGAAAAAAGAAAAATAAAGATGTCTCCTGCAGTTTCTACTAATTGGAATTTATGGCAAGGAACTAGACACATCATAGAACATTAACCCATAAACCCTCATGATGCTATGAATGTAAGGGAAATTATGATTTCTTTCTCGAGTGGGGAATCAGTGCCTAAAGCAAAATTGCGTGTAGACAGATTGTCATGTTAAAGATGAGGAACCTGGAAAGAGAAGGGCACATTAAAGACCACTGCCACTTAGTTGTATATATAACCATGAAACATAAATTATATGAGCTATGTGTTAACCAAATAATTACATATAATTTACAATTCATAAAAGATCAGAGGAAAACGTAGTAGAGTGCAGAGAACACAGGGGAAAGGGCTATCAGTACATCACATATACACACATTTGTCTTTTCTCCCCTTTTCCTTTTTGTGTGGTGAAGATGTATGTGCGTGCGTGCGTGTGTGTGTGTGTGTGTGTGTGTGTGTGTGTGTGTGTGTGTGAGTGTTTGGTGTGGATTCCAGAGCGTGATATCAGGTGTGTTTCTCTATATCCCTCCACTTTGCTCTTTGAGATAGGGTCTCTCACTGAGCCTGGGCTTGCCCTTTTGGCTAGACTAGCTAGCCAGGGAGCCTCCAGAATCTACATCTCTACCAGCACTGAGGTTAGTTATCAAGGCTCCCAGCCTCACTCAGGTTTTTATGTGAGTGTTGGGGATCTGAACTCAGGTTCTCATGCTTGTACAGCAAGGGCTTTACCCACTGAGCCATCTTCCCAGCCCCATGCATGGATTTGCATATCAATTGAAGAAAGTTCTTTGATAAATAGATACTTGGAGATTGGAAAGTCACTGGCTTGAGGTTACACATTTTTTGTTTGTTTGTTTTTGTTTTTAGAAGCAGGATTTTTCTGTGCAGCCTTGACTGTACCAGAACTCTAGCTGTAGACCAGGCTGGCCTTGAATTTAGAGCTCTGCCTGCCTCTGCCTCCAGAGTACTGGGAGCAAAGGTGTGCCCACCACCAGCTGATGAGGTTACTCATTTTTAAATTCTAGATCACAGGCTTCATCTCTCGAGCTCACTATGTCACTGATGGCAACTGGCCTTTCTGTGGTACAAGACTGTCAGGATAATGAAAATTATGAACCATCTGCCCAGAGAAAACCTCAAAGGGCTGCACAAAACTTTGCATCTTCCAAAGCTAAGGGCAGCACAAACCTGTGTTTGTTGCTGTTGTGCTGGGAAAGGAACAGAGCCACCTTGGGCTGGTCAATTATAGCACTGTTTTTAATGATAGGTTATATGTTCTTCCCTTTTCTTATCCAACCCTACTTACTGATCTTGGGCATGACTTTGGTGTGGTTTTTGTAAATAAAGCCACCAAAATGGACATTTTCTCACCTACTTACCACGAGGAGAGAACTTCTGCCGCAGTGAATTAATGACTCCCATCGGCCCGCTGATCATCTGTGTTGGACCTAAAATAGTTGAGCAGAGCACTGGGGAAATCAGGTACCTGGGGGCATGGAAGTGCTGGATAGGCAAAGGGAAGTCCTCCCTGCAGCCTCTGGTCCTCAGGGCTTCCTGGGAGCCTGGAGTGGGGTCCTGAATGCCTGCTTGGGAGCCAAGGAGGGGTGGGTCCGTTCTTATTGGCACCTAAAGAAGGGCAATCACCAGCGAACAGCATCTCACAGGGACCCTGGGCTCACTCACCGGCCCTGTTCTTGCTCTAGACTCAGTCATAGTCAGCTATGTGGAGAGATGAAGGGAAGACAAAGGGCCTAGCCAGCCTGTGTTCCAGAAACTTCACTGACACCTGCTGAGCAAAATGGGATGGGTGCCAAATGACTGCACTGAGCAGCCTCTCAGCTGCCAGGGTTATGGAGGAGGAACCGTTCTGGAAGGATTAAGGACAAAAGCATCAGAGACTGAACCCTGTGACTGGAGTTTGAAGAGTATGATAGAGATTTCTTCGGTCACAGATTAAGGAATGACTGCGTAGGTAGAGCAAAGGGAAATCCCTTGCAGAGAAGAAAAAGTTAAGTGAAAGCCCAGGCTGACCACATCATTTTTGAGTCAGGACACAAAATGGATATGAGGGTACCACCCTTGCTGAGAAGCAAAACTGCTACTGAAGATTGGAAGACACAAGGCCTGACCCCCACCCATCCCGTGCCTGCCTTCATCCCCTCTGCCTGCCTGCCTCCATCCTCCCTGCCTGCCTCCATCCTCCCTGCCTGCCTTCATCCCCCCTGCCTGCCTTCATCCCCCCTGCCTGCCTTCATCCCCCCTGCCTGCCTTCATCCCCTCTGCCTGCCTGCCTCCATCCTCACTGCCTGCCTCCATCCTCCCTGCCTGCCTTCATCCTCCCTGCCTGCCTTCATCCCCCCTGCCTGCCTTCATCCCCTCTGCCTGCCTGCCTCCATCCTCACTGCCTGCCTCCATCCTCCCTGCCTGCCTTCATCCCCCCTGCCTGCCTTCATCCTCCCTGCCTGCCTTCATCCCCCCTGCCTGCCTCCATCCTCCCTGCCTGCCTTCATCCCCCCTGCCTGCCTTCATCCCCCCTGCCTGCCTTCATCCCCCCTGCCTGCCTTCATCCCCTCTGCCTGCCTGCCTCCATCCTCACTGCCTGCCTCCATCCTCCCTGCCTGCCTTCATCCTCCCTGCCTGCCTTCATCCCCCCCTGCCTGCCTTCATCCCCTCTGCCTGCCTGCCTCCATCCTCACTGCCTGCCTCCATCCTCCCTGCCTGCCTTCATCCCCCCTGCCTGCCTTCATCCTCCCTGCCTGCCTTCATCCCCCCTGCCTGCCTCCATCCTCCCTGCCTGCCTCCATCCTCCCTGCCTGCCTTCATCCCCCCTGCCTGCCTTCATCCTCCCTGCCTGCCTCCATCCTCCCTGCCTGCCTCCATCCTCCCTGCCTGCCTTCATCCCCCCTGCCTGCCTTCATCCTCCTTGCCTGCCTTCATCCCCCCTGCCTGCCTTCATCCTTCCTGCCTGCCTTCATCCCCCCCTGCCTGCCTTCATCCCCTCTGCCTGCCTCCATCCTCCCTGCCTGCCTCCATCCTCCCTGCCTGCCTCCATCCTCCCTGCCTGCCTTCATCCCCCCTGCCTGCCTTCATCCCCTCTGCCTGCCTGCCTCCATCCTCACTGCCTGCCTCCATCCTCCCTGCCTGCCTTCATCCCCCCTGCCTGCCTTCATCCCCCCTGCCTGCCTCCATCCTCACTGCCTGCCTCCATCCTCCCTGCCTGCCTTCATCCTCCCTGCCTGCCTCCATCCTCCCTGCCTGCCTCCATCCTCCCTGCCTGCCTTCATCCCTCCTGCCTGCCTTCATCCTCCTTGCCTGCCTTCATCCCCCCTGCCTGCCTTCATCCTCCTTGCCTGCCTTCATCCCCCCTGCCTGCCTTCATCCCCCCCTGCCTGCCTTCATCCTCCCTGCCTGCCTTCATCCTCCCTGCCTGCCTTCATCCCCCCTGCCTGCCTCCATCCTCCCTGCCTGCCTTCATCCTCCCTGCCTGCCTCCATCCTCCCTGCCTGCCTCCATCCTCCCTGCCTGCCTTCATCCCTCCTGCCTGCCTTCATCCTCCTTGCCTGCCTTCATCCCCCTGCCTGCCTTCATCCTCCTTGCCTGCCTTCATCCCCCCTGCCTGCCTTCATCCTCCCTGCCTGCCTTCATCCTCCCTGCCTGCCTTCATCCTCCCTGCCTGCCTTCACCCCCCTGCCTGCCTCCATCCTCCCTGCCTGCCTTCATCCTCCCTGCCTGCCGCCATCCTCCCTGCCTGCCTCCATCCTCCCTGCCTGCCTTCATCCCCCCTGCCTGCCTTCATCCTCCCTGCCTGCCTCCATCCTCACTGCCTGCCTCCATCCTCCATGCCTGCCTTCATCCCCCCTGCCTGCCTTCATCCTCCCTGCCTGCCTTCATCCTCCCTGCCTGCCTTCATCCTCCCTGCCTGCCTTCATCCTCACTGCCTGCCTTCATCCTCCCTGCCTGCCTTCATCCTCCCTGCCTGCCTTCATCCTCCCTGCCTGCCTCCATCCTCACTGCCTGCCTCCCTTCTTCCCCCTTCCTGCCTTCACCCCCCCTGCCTGCCTTCATCCTCCCTGCCTGCCTGCCTTCATCCTCCCTGCCTGCCTCCATCCTCACTGCCTGCCTCCCTTCTTCCCCCTTCCTGCTCTCCTCCCACTTACTCCCTACTCCCTTCCTTCCTCCTCCCGCTACCTCTCCCCTACCTCCCTCCCCCTGCCTGCCTCTTCCCTGCCTTCCACATTTTCTCCTATCCTATTCTGATGTTCACCCCATTGTTACTCAATGTCATTATAAGTGAAAACTTTAGATTACCAGCATGGATTTTTACCACTCATCCTTATGTCACAAAATGTCGTTTTAAAGTGCAAATGTGAGAATTTAAGTCTTGTGCAGAGGCATCAGAAAGACATTATCTCCTACTTACAACGCACACACCCACACACATCTCATTTTTACCAGAACAAGGAAATACCAGGCTAGACATGTCACCTTCAAAAATTCTGGATTATACAGGTTCTATGCATTCTCCTTCTTTCCTTCCTTCCTTCCTTTCCTCTGGAATGCCTCTTGCTTATTCTTTGACGATACACAGATACAATGTTTCTTGGTCATGCCCACCCTCAACGCCTTCCTTCCACTCCCTCTGGCACCCTGAATATGAACACATTCTTTCTCCACGCTCATGTCCTCCCCAACTCTTTTTCTTTTGTAAGCCACTGAGTCAGGTAATGCAGCCTTTGGGCACTTTGGCTGGTCTTGAGTGGGTAACCATGGCTACTGTGACTCTGTGAGAGCAATGGACAGGTCCAGCCCAGAGGACAACACTCTTTCCCATCCTCCAGCTCTTGTACTCCTCCTGCCCTCTCTTTCACGATGTTCCCAGAACCCGAGGGTGATTGATACAGATGTCCCATTTGGGGCTGAGCATTCCGCAGACGCTTGTCCTCGGTGCATTGTGAGCCTCAGCAGTATCTGCTGCTCAGTGCAGGACAAGGTTTCTTTGGCCACAGCTCAGAGCAGTGTTGATCTATCAGCTGTTTCTTTCTGCACTTTGACTTTCTGAGGAGGAAGAAAAGGTTGAAAAGAACAGCGGTGATGGGCATCTCTCTCTCTCTCTCTCCGCCTTTTCTCTCAGCCAGCATTTTCAGCACAGAGATTAATATCTGACTAATACAACAGTGCCCCAGACCCTCAGGGGATAGGCTCCAAGCTATTCCATGGATGCCCGATAGAGCCAAGTTCTGGTAGATCTGCTATAGTGTTTTGTAGACATACATTCCTATGACCGAGTTTAATTTATAAATTAAGCACAGACAGATGACTGACAACTAAAGCCAATCATGTCAGTGTTTAATGGAAATTATACAAAACTTATGACTTTTTTACATATAAAAATTTCCTTCTTCATGCTGCTGCTAGAGTCATCCTGATCTGAGTGGCTGGTGCTTTCACTTGGAGCCAGGATATTGACAGGGCAGAGCTGCTGCCTAGGACCATGTCTGGGCCTGTGGTTCAGCTGCAGCTTGGGTCTGATTTCATGTCTGTGGCCAGTGTCACCTTAGGAGGTCATAGGAACCATGGGTGATGAAGTCACAGGGTCATGCTGAGCATGCCCACCCTTGGTTGGCCCTGTCTCTCGCAGGACACTGCAGCAAGACAGCTGGCTGTAATCCTCACAGGAAGAGCTGACCCCTGCTCTTGGGAGAGATGGTCCCACACCTCACCATGATGGCATGGGTGTAGGGGAGCTGGCTCTGCTCCCTTGCTGGAGGTAGGTGGCCCGGTGGCCTGGGCTGATCAGCTCAGCTACTATCCAGGCCCACAGTCAGGTCTTGGGTTGACCCACCCTAACATCTATAAGCGGGAGCTTGTAAAGGGACTGGTCCCGTGGAAACATGCCTCCAGGATCTCCATGACTCTGGGGGGGGGCTGCAGGATATCCCAGAGGAATTCCCGTGAGAATCCAGTGATGATGGTGAACCAGAAACCAGAGGCCTTGAACCAGACAAGTGACTCACTGCAGTGAACATTTGCTAATAACGCTGATTGGACATAAGGGTGTACTGTGTGACCCACCACAGCTCCCAGTGCTACTGGGACAGATGAAGAAGTGCTGGAGAGGCGGGAAAGATGGAGAAACTGAAGGGTTTTTTGTTTTGTTTGTTTTCTTGCTTTGTTTTGATTTGTGTAGGTTTTCTTTTGGGGAGAAGCTGCAGGGGGGAGGGGAGGGTATGGGGGGACCTGCAGTGAGTGGAATTAAGGTGTATGAGGTGAAATTTCCAAAGAACCAATAAAGATTTTTTTTTAAAGTTTCCTTTTACGGATGATTTTAGACCAAGCGTTAAGAATTTGGTAGAGCTCCGTGGATGCCAGTGTTTTCATTGTGTGTCGGAAGCAAGTTAAGTTCAAATGAAGAAACACAACCCACTGAGTGTTGGGGCTGCCACCCCCATTCCCAGTTTACTCACTCACAGGGGATAAGTGTCTGTTTTTGTTGATTGTGAGGTCACAGGAATTCAGTGCCTCTGGACATCACAAGCATTATAAGAGAAACGGGTCAGAAATGTAAGGCTGTAGACAGATTCACCAGCAGTATCTTCTAGGCTCCTATAGATGTTCTCCTGTCCCATTAATTTTGCCCACTGAACACCAATCAGGGAAAATGTATTAAGAATGTAAATAGGGCAATCTTGGAGCATTAAACCAAGTCAAACTCATTCTGGATACACAGACTGTGAGCTGATGAAGTCAGCCCTGACAGAGACATGCAAATAGAAAAATATGGTTTTAGTTCAGGGTTAATCTTGTTTATCTGCAACACAAGACATAAGACAGAAAGAAAATCTAGAATAAGGGGCTGGAGAGATGGCTCGGTGGTTAGGAGTGCATGCTGTCTTGCAGAGGATCCTAGTTTGGTCCTCACTAGGTGGCTCAGGGCAGCCTGTAACTCCAACTTCAGGGGATCAGACACCCTCTTCCGGACTCCATGGGCACGGCACTCACGGGACATACCCTCAGACACACCCAAATACACATAATTTTTCAAAAAGAGAAAACCCGAGTAAGTTGTCTCTCCTTGGAATGCTACCATCAGGATTTAGGCATTGCTTTGTATGCAAATTTTTAAAATTACACTCTCTGTGACAGAAAGAGTAAAAGGCTGACATGATCTGAAGAGGCTTATAGAGTGGACCTCAGAAGGTGATATCAAAGATCAGGGAAAGACAGAGCATGAAGTCATTAGAGGAGTTATGACAAGTGGAACCAGAATCCAGACTGATGCAGGGGGAGCCCTGACATAAAGGCATACTTTGAAATTCAATTTAGAGCAGCTCTCTGCCCTCCCTGCTTGTCTGGTTTTGTTTTCAAACTTAAAAGTTTATTTTAAAAATAAAGCTTTCTTTTCCCATTGGATTTCTGACGTTTCACATGTCGGTGGGGAAAAAAAATGACTTGGGCTTTAGAAATTTACTTTGGAAGCTTAAGACTGTCAATCAATTCATAAGCTAACCCAAAAGTCCTTGTGGTTCTCGACAGCACTCTCCCATCAAAACATTGCCAGTGATGTCCTAGTGCCTGGAGATTATGTTAGAAGGCTGTATGTTATCCGAGTGAGATCTCAATGTTTTCTTCCCTAAATAAATTCCTCTTGTCTATTTTAGGCCATATGGAAACGATACAGTAAGAGTAAAATGAAAATCTAACTGAAGAAAAAATGTCCTTTGGGGACTTTTAGAGGATTAAGTTCTACCTTTAACCAGTCTTATTCAACTTGTGGAGAGAGACTGGGGAAACGCATCCATAGAAATCCCTCCGAGGCAAAATTATGCTCTGGAGAACTGGGTCCACACACAACACAGACTTCAGGGGGACCCTGAGCTGACTCCCAGTGTCAGATAATGTAAAACCACATCCGAGTTTACTTAATGAACAAAAACAGCCCATACTAGGAAGGAGTTGGCCAAGGTTTTCTAGTTCACGCTTTGTCAGGACAAGTCTCTGGTGGTGGGTGGGGCTTAAGGTGGTCATCTGATACTTAGCTTGGTTCTACCAACAGAGTCAAGGCATTCATCAAGGCCCAAGTGCCAGATACTGTCCAACATCAAATGGATATATAATTCGACAACAACAAATACAGGCTAAAACTTTTATTTATTTTTAATTTCATTCCTACAGGTGTGCCTGCTTGTCTGTATGTGCTCTGTGTGTGTGTGTGTGTGTGTGTGTGTGTGTGTGTGTGTGTGTGTGTGTGCTTATGCTCTTAGAGGCCAGCAGAGGGCATCAGATCCTCAGGAACTGGAGTTACAGTAGTTATGATTCACCCAATGTGGGTGCTGAGAGCCAAACCTAGGTCCTCTGAAAGACTAGCCAGTGCTGCTAAAATCTTGAGCCATCTCTTCAGCCTGTCTCTATGGGGTTATTTAAATATACCTTTATCTCTTATTTTTCAAGTAGACATTTCCAAATTGTTGCAGCTTCTGTCTTGTGAGATCTTGAGTTCCTTGCAGCTGGCAGCATGTGTCAAAAGATTTCATGTTGGTGTACAAACATGACTCTCAACAAGGGCAACTTTGTCACCTAAGGGGCATTTAATGACACCTGGAGAGTTATTATTTTTTAATTGTGAAGACTGGAATAGGGATGTGGATGTTATTGGTGCTTAGTGGGTACAGACTAAGGGTGCCACTAATCTCTTCAGTGTGCAGGATGGCCCTACCTCCCTTACAGCAGGGCGCATACAGCCTAGAATGTCTGCAGTGCGAAGAGTGAGAAACTGAAGAGCTATAATGAGAGGGCAGAGACATTTCATGCGGGGACATCTTAGCCTCGTCACTAACTTCTAATGGAGAAACAAAGGCTGCAGAAGGGGGAGAGGGAGCCAGAATTGTGGTTAGATTTGTGCTGTCAGATTGTGTGTTAGATTGGAATCAATTAAGAGATGCAACCCTTGGTGGATCTGTGAGGTTGTTTCCAGGAGGCCCTTCCCCAGAGTGGACAGAACCTTCCAGAAGTCCAGCTTTAAAGAGGTCTGAGGGAAAGGCGGGGCTGATTTTGCCTGCCTGTGGCCAGCTGCCCCTCCCTCCCAAGAGCTCCAATTGCCAGGCCCCATCCTTAGGAGCTCCAGCAGCCAGAAGTCTACCCCCTAGACTTCCCTAATGGCTCTCAAGGCGAGAGAGTAACCAGGCTCTACCCTGGGGTGGGGGAAAATTCCACAAATACCCAAACTTGTCCCAAGATCAGGCCACATAATCCCTCCAATCCCAGGCCACCTGGGAAAGCTCTGCCCCTCAAGAAACCCTATATAAACGCTGCCTTCTGCTCAGTCCTCTGCCGCTTTCTCACCAGAGCAGAGGCAGCGCCCCTCTTGGGCTTGTGTCTCCCAATAAATGTCTCATGCGAGGTTTGTTGTGCTTGTGACTTTATGTTGTTGCTTGGCTCCTGACTGCTGGGCTCATCCCAGCATTCCATCCAAGCTGTAACACTTGCATTTCCTCTCTATCTTTCCCTATTACATAAGAAGACAGAATTGTTCACTCACCAGAGTCTGTCAGGATCTTCACCTCCAGAACTAAGAGCCCTGTCCTAGTCTACAGCTGTTGCTGTGGCAACCAGAGCTAGCACATCCAGCTTCCTTCTTATGTGTATATTTGTTTCTTTTCCACCAAAGAGCTCAAGCATCACCATCTCTCTGCTAGGCAGTATGGGTTCACATATTCCTGGCCTAAAAGCCACCTCACGAGAGATGTCACCATTTACAGAGGTGTGGAGGTTTATAAAGAAGCTAACTGGAAACTCTCCGGCCTCACCTCCCACTCTGAGTCAGAGTGGTTCAATACACAGGGAAAATGTAGTCACATCATGCAAGTCCCATATTGGGCTTGGAAACCTCTAGTGCCAGGAAGATGAACCAGAAATACAAATGGAGCAAATCATTGGTTTAGAAAATCAACCCAGAAAAGTATGACTGACACTGAGAACAACATTCTGGGGCAGCTCTGACTCCCTGTGATTTCTGTTCCAGGTGATCATTTTAATCAAAGAAGCAGGATGGCATGACTATTGAATGTGGAAGACAATAATGCATTATGAAACCCTAAGAGATAGTGCACAGGGGACTGGGAGGATGGCTCGGTTGGTAAAAAACACTTGCTGTACAATCATGAAGACCTGAGTTCGTATCCCCGGCACTCATATAAAAAACCAGGTGTGGTGGTGTACACGCCTGTAATCCCAGTGTTGGAAGGAGACAGGAGGATCCCCAGAGCTCTCTGGCCAGCCAGCCTGGCCTCATTGGTGAGCTCCATGTCCAGCGAGAGACCCTGTCTCTACGAAGAAGGTGAAAAGTAACTAAGGGACACACATGCCTCACCTCTGAGTTCTATGCTCTAGCACATGCAATACATACGTAGGCAGCCATATACACGTTCACACATATGCTCTCCTTCCACACACCAGTGAATAAAATTCAAAAGAAAAGAAGAGATACTATAGAAAGAACCCTCCAGAACTGAAAAACATGGTCATGAAGTGTATTTATTGTACTTTTTGTCCTTTAAATTACAAGAGCTATAATGAAAAGTCAAATTGAGGTTTCTTCTTTAAAACTTAAAAAAAACATTATATCGTGTGTGTGTGTGTGTGTGTGTGTGTGTGTGTGTGTGTGTGTGTGTGTGGTTCAGAGGACAATTTCTCCTTCTAAGATGTGGGACCTGCTTAGCCATTCCCCTTGCCTGCTGGCCTCCTCCTCTCCCTCTTCTCCCTCTATTCCTCTCATCTTATCCCTAGAAGAGCCACCCTTCCCTGCAGGACTGTGCTTTACTGTTTCTCCCTCATAAGCAGTCAAACCAAGATCCCATTACCCATACTCTGAGCACCTCCAGCTTTTCATACTCTGCATCGGACATCCTCTAGTGTCAGTGCGCACGTATCTTATCCTAGCACCTTTAAAAATATGCACCATGTACAATGTTTTCTCAGTGCTGCTGCTTAACATCAGAATCACTCATAAAAACTGATTAAAAAATGATGGTCATTCCAGGACCACCTTCGGCTAGCCTGTGTTTTCGTTCTGGGTGAAAATCCCCTGGCCTGCTGCCCATGACATGTGATGGCTGTCGTTACAAGAGAGCAGAATTCTGTGCAAGCATTTCCTCCAGTCATCAAGCTCGAGGGCCAGAGGACTGCCCTGAGTGAGCTACTCAGCAAAGAGAGCTAGAATGGCTTGGAAATTTATTCCTGGGCAGGGCAGAGCAGCCAATTTCTCCCTTCCCCCAAACCTGCAATCAGCAATAATTTTTGGAGGAATAAAGCCAAAGCATCTTGATAATCCACCAACGGCTTAAATTTTTCTTTTGAGCTAGACATTTAGAGAACAAATCGCTGTGTTCCTGCATCTCTGCTGCTTGCCCATTCTTCCCCACATCTCTGCTGCGCTTGCCCATTCTTCCCTGCATCGCTACTGGGCTCACTTGTCTATTCTTCCTGCATGCCTACTGCGCTTGCCCATTCTTCATCCTAGGGTGCTGGCACCAAATGTTTGGAATAGTTGGATGCCACATTGGTCTTTTCTTTCTTTCTTTCTTTCTTTCTTTCTTTCTTTCTTTCTTTCTTCCTTTCTTTCTTGTGGCTGAAAAAAAGAAAGGGGCAGGGGAAATGGAAAGGAAGAGAGGTGGAGGAAATGGAGGAGGGATAGGAGGAAGAGAAGGGGAAAAGAGGAAGAAGGAAATGTTGGAAGGACATGGATGAGGGAGAGGAGGGGGAAGAGGAAGAAGGAAGGAAAAAGTAGGAATGAGGAAGGGGAAGAGAGAAGAAGACTGGAGGAGGGGGAAAAGGAGGAAGGGTCTAGGGGAGGAGGAGGGGGAGGAAAGAAGAGCCCCCCCCATCAAAGACATTTTAAGGAAATTTCTACAGGTTTTTCTTTATATATTTGTTAGATTGATAAATTAATTAATAGGCAAGCATTCACCAGCCCGTCTTGATAATCCACAGAAGAATTAAGCTTTTCTTTTGAGTTAAACATTTAGAGATTGGTTTCTTTCAAATGAGCACGTCTTTGGAGTCAGGATTACCGTGTGCATTCCTCAGCTTCTGGGGTGGGGACCCCTGATTGAGCTCTTGACTGCTTGTTTTCTTAGAGGTTATTCCCGTGTGGGCTGAGGCTGTTAATACTGATTACAGTGAAGTGCTTTCCAGGGTCGGCCTCCATGTCAGTGTTTGGGTTTCACGTGTACAACCTTGCCCTTCTTTTCAGTCAGAGTAATTGCGGCCTCCACTCTAGCAAATAGTAGCAAGCATCGTGTTACAGTTTAGTCTGCTGTCTTCTTACCTCTGTGCTGCAGGCCATTGAGTCCTCCCCAGTCTTCCCCTCTGCTCCTCAGCCTTCCATGCTGTAATTGCTGTAGCTGGAGAAGACTGAGCTAAGGAGTAACTTCTCCGGTTGTCATAGACAGCACCATCCGGCGGCCTCTGCCTGCAAGACCAATCATCTTCTCCCTTGCAATGGGCAAAGCTCTTTTCTGGAAGATGCCTTACCCACCTTCCCACTTACCCTCTGTAGACACATTGAGTCTCCACAACTAGGTGAGCTATATTGAGTTTTTAGAATATCAAATTAATGGATTTTGTCTCATTTTACTAAGGAACAAATTACTGTCTGGAGATACAGCATTGCCCAAATGAGCACATAGTAGATGCAGAAAGACCCGTATCCCAGGCTGTGGTCTCCACAGGTCACACAGCACATCTGGCTTGTGGTACTCATGAGCCACATGGCACACCTGGCCTGTGGTCCTCACCGACCTCTCAATAAGCTCATGTTTGTCATCATCTTCATGGCTATAGAAATGTTTGAGGTACTGCTTGGCACCAAGTGCACTTGGAAGGGAATGTCTTGCCCACAGCATTAGCAGGGAATGCTAATATTTGCCTAGACACACTTAACCAGTGCACAAGGAAAATTAACTACTCCCCCCCGCCCCAATGAAACCTGTAGCCAGCTGCCTTTAGCTGACTCTGGGATTTTGCAGTGGAGTGATAACACATGGCAAGTAGTTTAGGGTAGGGAGTACAACCTGGCAGAGAAGTGCATTCTTTGAAAAACAGCCAATCCAGGACTGTTCTCTGATGGGTCACAGGGAAAGCCCCAGGATGAGATGCATAGGGTGTCACCCCAATAACTACACCAAGAATCAAGCTCACACCTTGCACTGGCAGATCCCACACACTGCTGTCTGAATGCTTTAGTTACAAATCAAGCCAATGAGATTAAATATATTCTTTTTGCCTCCTTTGACACATCTGACCTTGTAACAGTGTGAAAGGGCAGGTTGTAATTTACAGTTCTCAAGCTCTGGAGGTCTGTGCTGGGACAAGCTGGTACCAGGAGAGGTTGCCCTGGCTGGAGGCCCACTGCCTGTCTTCTTCCACAAAACATCTCCAGTGCACATCTGTGAGCATGCCAGCCCACATATTCCCAGCATACAGCTGTCCTTGGCCACTCTGAGCTGAAGATGACACACGTGAGCAGAAAATTCTCAGCACCAGTTTCCAGGCATGAAGCATAGACAGAAGAGTTCCTCCCCACTCTATATGCAAGGGTGCCAGAGTCAGGAAAATCAGAGTGGAGGGTGGAGAAGAGGATGCATTTGTTAAAGAGAGCACAGAGCAGAGGCATAGTGTCTATGCATTCAGGGTTACACCTGAGCCCTGCACTCAGTACAGAGCCTGTGGATCACAGCAGCAATAACGCATGAACGAATGAATAGCTGTCGTCGAAGCCAAGATGCTCCATTAGTGATTGGTCGGTAGAGTACCAGTGTGCTGTGTACCCTGGATGCTTTAAATGTGGGTCTGAGCAGTCACTGCTCTTAGCTCTTGCATCAGTCAGAGTTAAACGCCCAAAATGTCAAAAGACAAAAGTATTCCTGGGGTGACAACTCAGTCCTTAAAATGCATGGTTTGTTTTAATAATTTATGGCTGTGATAAAGCAACATGACCAAGGCAACTTATAAAATAGTGTGTATGGGTTTATGATCAAAGAGGGTTAGAGACCATGATGGTGGAGCAAAAACACGGTGGCAGAAACAGCCAAGAGTTCTCATCTCAAACCACAAGCAGGAGACAGAGAGCTAACCTGAAAAGGCATGGGTCTTTTGAAAGCTCTCTTCGGGGTGACAAGCTTCTTCCAACAAGGCTACCACCCTAATCCCCCCCATCCCCCACAAACAACCACCAACTGGCGAGCAAGTATTCAAATGTTCAAGACTTCTGGGGGGATATTTCATTCAAGTCATCACACCACACAGGAAAAAGGATTTGAGTTCGAGTCCCTGAACTAGTATTTAAAAAAATTCAAGCAAGGTGACATGCACTTATAATCCCAGCACTGGGGAAGCAGAGACAGAAAGATCTTGGGCTCACTGGCCAGCTAGCCTAGCCTCATTGGTGAGCTCCAGTGCAATGACAGACCCTGTCTGTCTCATAGGAATGACACCCAAGTTTGACCCCAACATGTGTATGCACATAGATCTATTGAAGTACTTTTTAGTACTATCCAATATGAAGAGAAATAATTTTTGTGTTGAGAACTATTTTGATGTTGGAGAGGTGACTCAGTGTCAAGAGCACTTGCTGTTCTTGCAGTGGATCTGGCCTGGGTCCCAGCACCCATTTGGTGGCTCACAACAGTCCTGCTCCCCTCCAGGAGATCTAATGCTCTCTTCTGGCCTCCCTGGGAACTGCACTCATTTGGTACACAAAAATGCAGGCAAAACATCTATGTATATAAAAATATTAAAAATATTTGCATTTTGTGAAATAGCTATGTTTCAAATATGAAAATATTTATTTATTTTCAGTTTAAAATTATATGTAAGGTTGTTTTACCAGCTTGTGTTCATGTGCCACCTGTGACTGAAGCTATAGACCATTGTGAGCCACCATGTGGGTGCTGGGAACTGAACCTAGGTCTTCTGCAAGAACAGAAGTTACTCTTGAGCACCAAGTATCTTTCCAGCCATATATATATATTTTTTTGAGAAAAAATGCACACACACACACACACACACACACACACACATACTTACTGTCTTCAGAAGTTAGTTATTATGTGTTAGTTCTTGCTTTTTACAAAGCTTTCTTTTTATTTACTCTTTGTGCCTTTCACACCATGCATCTTGATCCCATTCATTTCTCCATCCTTTCATCTCCACCTTCTGCCCTTGAAACCTCCCCCCCCCCAATAAAATAAAATTTAGGAGAAAAAAAGAAAAACATCAGTCTTTTCCTAGAAACTGTAGTGTAACATGAGTCACGCAGTGAGCCCTTTTTTCCATATATATTCACTTACAAGTGTTCATTGCAGAGTCATTGGTCTAGATCAAGACCTCTGGTTTCTGCTACACCATCAATGCTGGACCCTCACTGGAGCTCCTCTGGGATATCCTGTTTTTGGCTTGTGTCGTGGAGGTCCTGTAGCTTTGTGTCTGCAGGTGAGGTCCCTTAATGTGCTCCAGCAGATCACAGATGGGGTGGATGTTGGGGTGGCCTAACTCATAACCCTGGTTCTGGGCCTGGGTAGTTGCAGGGTTGGTCAGCCCGCAAGCTGTTTGCCAGGGTTAGTTCACCCACACCCCTGTCAGTGGGGTCAGCTCTAATCGCTGAAGTTACTCTTAACCACTGAGCATTTCTCCAGCCCTGCTTTTTAAATTTTATTTTTGATAATTACTTTCTTTGGGAAAGCTAGCAATTTTGTGTTAGCTCTTGCTAGTTGTGATTATTGTTTTATTTATTTATTTATTTATTTATTTATTTATTTATTTTTTACAACAGGGTTTCTCTGTGTAGCTCTGGCTGCTCTGGAACTAGCTCTGTAGATCAGGATGGCCTCAAACTCACAGAGATCCTCTTTCCTCTGAGAAGGAGGTCTTCTCTCAGAATCCTCTATTTTATTCCCTGCTTTCTGGGATTCTATTCATCTGCTCCAGAACACGCACAGAGGAAGACCAGCCTCCTTTGGTCTTATTCCAGGTATGACAACATTCATTTCATGCAGTCCAGGGAACCTCATTTGGACTTACAAAGGCTACCACAGCTGGGCTGGGTGTAGCCCAGTGGTAGAGTACTTGCCTGCATGCACAAAGCCCTGGGTTTGATCCCCAACACCACAAACAAAACAAAACAAAATGAAATGCAAGTCATCATAACTAATCCCCTGTGCCTGGCATAGCACATCCTTGGATAAATAATTACAAGTTTGATTGGGTTTCACACAAAATTTTAATTTTGAGAGGGGAACTTAACTGTCCACATTATCTATTCCATTTTCATGCCAAACATCTTACCAGTGTCTTCAATGTCCTAACCTTTCTATGTCAAGGTTCATTTAAAATAGTTGAGGTGTTGGCAAATGACAGCTTAGTACTTCTAGCCTCAAGCTTTGTGGCAGGGATGTATCCTGGGAGGCTACAGGGGTGGCGGAATTTCTAATTTAGACACCAATTCTTAATTTGCAAGAAACTTGACCTTCCATCCTGTACCCGAAGGCCGTGACTGTCCTGAAGGAAGTCTTTGAAATGTTAATCACATGCTTGTGGGTTCAGAACATTTTCTCCCTCTCTAGTGCCAGCTTCCCCAGCTGTCGTCACAGCCCCTCCCTCTTTCCAAGTCGTTCTTGCAAACATGGACATTGTCCAAATGACTTCATTGTTGAGATAAGTAGAAATGGTCATCCAAGGGTGACCTGAGGCCTAATGGGTACCCAGGACTTTTGATTCTTCTGTCCAAGAAGCCTGGGTCATCTTCCCACAGGTTAGACAGTTGCTGATGTCAGTGGCAACTAGGAAATCTTTTTTCGGAAATCATAATTTTTCTCACACATGGCCAGTGTCTTAGTGTTTTTATTGCTGTGAAGAGACAGCATGACCATGGAAACTCTTATAAAGAAAACATTTAACTGAGGGTGGCTCTCTTACAGTTTCAAAGTTTCAGTCCATTATGGTCATGAAGAGGAGCATGGCAGTGGGCAGGCAGATGTGGTGCTGGCACTTAGAGTGCTACATCCTACAGGCAGCAGGAAACTGACTTGCACTGAGGGAAGCTTGAGAAAAAGAGACCTTAAAAGCTGCCTCCACAGTGACACACTTCCTCCAACAAGGCCACACCTCCTAACAGTGCCACTCCCCTTTGGGGGCCATTTTCTTTCAAACCACCCCAGCCAGGACCCTTCATCTTTTGAGTCTACTTCCAAGATACAATTCAATTAGCTTCTACATTTCTGTTTCTTTGTCCTCATGCAGAGTTTGTTTGTTTATGCACACCAGTCAGTCATAGCTTCCTCTTTTCCATTGGCCAGCAAATATTTCACAAGGTTTTTTTTTTTATCTCTGATCACCTTTCATTTGGGGTAGGTGTGACTTTCATGTATGATGCTGGCTTTGGGAAGAGTGACCTTAAAAAAAAATAATCTAGTTGTCTATGGTAGTCTGAGAAATTATGTTGTTTAAGATTTTTATTACTTATTAGCAGAAGGGCTGTATGTTTGGTCGTAGGCTACCTTCTAGGACTGAGTGTTGACCTTGGTGGGGGTGGGGGTGCCAGTCACGTTTCCACTCTCTACTTTGAAACCAGGGCACCCATACTCTTGGCAAGCTTCCTCAAATGCTGACGTTTTGTACCTACAGTGTAATGACTAAGCCAAGGGATTTTCTAGTTACTGGTTGTTATTAAATAATTTAATAGCTTGCAGATCCTGTGTAAATGTCAGCAGCTTTCTCACTAATGTCCTTTCTCAAACAGAGCCCAGAATTTTGCATTCCAATCAGCTGTCCCAACTCTTGAAGCTCCTAGGTGTGACAAGTCCCCAGCCTTTCATGCTGCTTTGAAGAATACTGGTTAGTCTTACCAGTCCCTCAATTAGATTATTTCTGTGAGTCCTCAAGCTTAGGTCAAGGCACAATGGCACAGTGTCATACATGTATGTGCTCTTGTGTCCATACATATATTTATTCTTAGTGAATTATATCTGGACATGTCTGGTAACTGATCGTATTAACTTTGGCCACACACAGTGAAAGTAGTATCTAGATTTTTTCCCACCATAAAGGCACTAGTTTTTCATTCATAATCAACAGATATCTTTTTTGTATGTATATATGTGTGTGCATGTGAGTGTGGGGTATATAGGTGTGTGTGACTATGCACACACGGCCTGTGGGGGCACCCACATGTGGGTATGTGTGTGCACATTGATGACAAAAGCCAACTTTGTATATCTTTCCTCAAAAGCTGTCCACTTTGTTTTGTTTTGGGGACAGGGTCTCTTATTGGTTTGGAGCTGGACTTGTAGGCTAGACTGGCTAGCCAGTGACTTCTAGGGATCAGCCTTCCTCTGCATGCCCTCATGCAGTGCTGGGAGTAAAACCTGAGTCACATGCACAGACCTTTTCACACGGCCCTTATTCCTGAATGGTCCCTAGCTTTCAGTAAGTATCCTAGTGGGAGTTACATGGACACTGTGCAACCATCCCTTTCTTGTTAAGTGTCCTCCCACTGATTGTAGAGCCTTGGGCTCTTGCCAGCAATTAATGGCTAAGGCTGTGTTTGCCTAGTGGTGATTTCTGTTTCCTGTTTTTCTTCTAATTCATTGCTGGAATCATACTGTAAGGAGAGATGCTTTCCTTCCCTCTTTTGTTTTACCAGTTGGGTTCACAATTATCAATTTCAGTTTTTAAATTGCTATGTGTTTCGTTCTTCAGATTGTTCCATCTCTGGTTGTTAGGAGTTCCTTTGAGTTGGCCCTGATGTTCTTTCTAAACATGTGTGAGGCACTTACATACCTCATGATTAGTTCACAATGTTCCAGGCCCTTCTTGTGTTTTCTTCCACCCAACCGTGGGATCAACCACTTCTCCAAGGAATTCTAGCTTAAAAAACAACAACAAAAACCCAAACCGATAATGATGTTTAAAACCAAGACCTGGATGCTGGCTGTGATTTTCACTATCAGTGTCTTGGGGTGTTATTAATTATAGGTCTTTTAAGTGGACAGAATTAGGAAGTAATCATATTCATTATACATGCTTTTATAGCTTCCACAATGTTCACACATTTCTTTTAATTTTAATTAACTAAGAAGAGATTACTTTTCCCTTCTTGTCCTTTCATGAGAGCCATCAACTTGTTTGTTATTCTGTGACTTTGGTATCTACACCAGTGGTCGGTGGTGTGAGGACCCCTAAGGCTCCATCCAGCACAATCAATACTCTTGAGAGAGGGGAAATGAAAAGGTTGTGTTCCCTCTAGTGGTCAAATAGAGTACCTGACATTTCAGGATGCCGGGAGGAGTTGAACATATCAAAGAGTTAGCAGAGTAACCAGCAATTAATTAAGCACCTTAACTCGTGGAGTAAAATACAGAGTGAGATTGAACTGGTATGTGACTCGCCTGTAGCATGAATGACCCTGGAGGGGTCATTTACAGCCAACACTTGTTTGGGCAACTTCATACCATCACACAAACACCATTTTACACAATGCATTCACATGGGTCTTCTCTTAGATCTGCCTAACAAGCTCTCCAGGCAGATGGAGCCATGGTTTATTGTTTAAACAAGAAGCCAGCCTCTAAAATGTTAGATGGCTTGTCTAGGATGGAGTTTGAGTGGAGTGTGTGTGGTGTGAGGGGCCAGTCTGTTTGATCACTGCTAACTCTCCTGCTAAAGGATTTTAAAACATGGGAAACATTTCATTACAATGCAGAGGGGCATGAGGTGGTCCCAACCAGACAAGAAAATCCCAACCCATAATTTTAGAAGGAAAAAAACAGCACCTACCTACATTGTGACTCTTGGAAATATTTTTAGCAGTTCATAAAAGCGAGAAAAAAAGACAAGTGTAACTATCCGTGAAGCTCTTTATCAGGTTAACGCCTAGTTAAAACAGGTTGGAGAAGCTTTATAAATACAAAAGCCAGACTCTCCATAAACTTCCTACCGCCAGGTGTGGCCTGAGATACACCAGGCTGGGAAGCTAGCCACCATAAACCTCCAGAAGAGCCCATAACCACCTCATGGTCTGGGTACCTTCCCTGGTCTTTGTAGTGGCCTCTTTTCTGTCACTGAACAGAGATCTCTCACCACCAAACCACTCCTAACCCAAAGGAACACAGCCTTTCATTTTCATGCACACAGATTCGAAGCCAGGGAAGAGGCCGATCAATAGACTGACTCATCATTCTGCCATCTTCCACGAGGCAGAATGGTTTCAGGAATGATATACAACCAGGACTTACATCTCTGAGAGAAAACCATGGAAAGTCATAAAGCTGTGTCATTCATTTAAAGTGAAAGACTTAATTGTGCCTCTCCCGGAACTGCCTATTTTGAAAACGCCGACTCAGCATTCTAAAAGGACCGAGAGGCGCCAGTTTCAAACGCCGTTTTAAATCTAAGTTCCAATGCAAGGACGAAACAGAGTCCCCTCTCTGCCTATGGGGGCTAGCAGAGGCTGCACCGCTTGGACTCAGATGGTGATTTTTCTGGAAACTCGTTAGAGCTGCTTCCATCTTTGGCACGCTATGAAGTGTGGTTGCTAAATCTGGTTTGGAAAATCAAAATGGGTAAAATATGCCACGAGGTAGAATTTCCAATTCTATTTGGGGAATTGAACAAGAAATAAAAATGAACAACCTGTGAAAACATATGTATCATTTACTCCTCAGGGTCAAGGCTGTAAAGGGCACTTGAAGGTTCTGCAAAATTCTTGCCATTGTTGTTTCCGCTTGTCCTCAGCTAGCCGGTGAGGAGACAAAGAGCAGGCTCACGAGCCAACATCTGGCTGGTGTCTGGGCAGGGGGAGCCATGCACTTCTCTCACATACAGGTGTGAGTGACATGTATCGTGTGAACACCGCATGGCAGAGTTCAAAGGTGTGGAAGAGATGGGCGTGTCCTCTGTAACGGTCCACTTCATCTGTGGGCACAGTCCCCAGAATGACACATGGAATGGAGGCAGCCCACTTCCCACTTCTGTACAACAGGAAACACGATGGCGTGGCAACCCTATCTGCCTGCCTGTCTTGGATGCCTGGGGAACACAGCAGGCAGTTCTTAAACGTAACTACCCGTAGCCTGCCAACCAGCTCATGGCTTTTGTGATTAAACCATGCAAAAATCCCACAAGAATGGGGTGAGAAAAGCCACCCAGAAGAGCAACCCTGTCTTTTATAATCTGGGACATCAGCATATGGAGCCACCAGGCTTGACCACCCTTCTCAGCCTCCTTTCTGACCATCCAACTAACAGTAATGCTCCAGCCTTCCGTGGCTCTTTCCCACTTCATTCTATGCATGCTTCTCACTCTTGCCAAGTTTCTCCTGCTCACCGGAAGTTTCTAATTTCCTTCTTCTCCCACTACTGAGCCTAGAGGGTACTCTCCCTGTTCTCTGCAGAACAGTGGTATGTAGGATCCTTGTCACAACAACACCCTCCTAACCCAAATGCAAACGCTGATGTCAGCCATTGAAATGCAGCAAGAAAGGGATAGATTTGTTCTGCTCGCAGGACATGGGAGACATCACTATGTTCATCACTGTGACCTGAGTCACCCTTAGGTCTAAAATGCAACTGAAAGAAGTTCTGGTCTGATCCGGTGTTTCCCAAAGTGTAGCTGGTGGGACATAAGACCCTTCAATGTGCTTGGTTTCCACTGAAAGGAAATGAAGGGACATGAAAAGAATTCTATGGTCAAGTGAGTTCTAGAACATTCCACATGGTATGCTCTTCCTTGTGAATTATGTGTCCTGATAAAGATGCTAAGAAAGCTGACCTATCAAGACATCTTGTACCAGTTAGTTTCATCTGGAATTAAGCAAATTGCCATGTCAGAGAGTCCTTCCCTGTGGGTGTTGGGGAGATCTGAAGAGAATTTCAAACCAGGGGACTTCCCTTACTGTATCTATTCTCAAAGTATGGTTCCCAGAGAAGAAGCAGCCTTGACTGTGAATGTTTTAGAACTTCAAAGTCCTAGACCCCACCACAGACTCACTGAACTAGAGATGAGGGGGTGGAGGGAGATTTAATCATGGTGCCATGCAATCTGATGCATGTTAAGGTGTGTGAGTCACTGAGGGGAGGAACACTCCTGCTTGGGATGTGTTGGTGAAGGTTAGAAGAAACTGCAGAGGTGAGGTGAGGCCCCACTTTAGTTCTGGTCATTGGATCTGCCTGCATGCAAATAGGGCACAGTACTTATGCCAGAATCTTCTGTGGAGAAGGTGTGTGGTTTCCTTAGTTTGCCTGTGGGTATGTGGACAACTGTCTAACCCAGAGAAGTATGAACAAACCTTTTGTCCATGAGTCTAAAGCAGCAACTTCTACTGAGCTCATCTGCATAAGCATAAGATATTTTGCTCATCAGTTGCCTGCCTTCTGTTTCTTAATTGGGTCTGAACTGGGAGGGGAAGGAATAGTTTCATAAAGTTGCCATGTTGAGCAGAACTTGCAGTTAGTTGTGCAACACAACAGTTCCCATTGTCAACCCAGTCTAGATGATCAACAATTGGTTGTTTAGAAGGCTGTTGAGAATTGGTTGTTGAGAAGGAGCCTGGAGCCAGGCTTCTGGGCAGGAATGTCCAGTCAGTACAGGTGTGGGCAGGGAAGTGGAGGCAGATGGGCCAGACATCTGTTGTTCTAGGGCAAGCTGTCACAGACAGATCCACAGCTCTGCAAGCTGACACTGCCCTTTCTAGGCAACTCTTTAGCTTGTAACCTGTTCACTTCAGTGGATTAATCTGTCAGGAAGACCTCTGAGCCAGGGACAACTATAAGCCTCTCACCAGATCCTGTGTATACAGAAAACAACAATCAGCGTTGGGGTTATCTTTAAGACTCAATGTATTCAGTCTGTGTGCTCTATTCGGCAAGCCTGACCCCTCGCCATTCACAAGATAGAGCGTGGGATTGGGAAGATAGGTCAGTTGGTAAAGTGTTGCCAAGCAAGCATGAAGACTGGATTTCATCTCCAGAACTCATAGTTAAAAAGACAGCTGTAGTGGCATATAATTGCAATCCATGAACTGGGGAGGTGGACAGGAGTGGATCCATGGGGCTCACTGGCCAGCAAGCTCCAAGCTGCTGAACGAAGTGAACAGTTCACTTTGGTTTCCACACTCATGCATGTGCACGCATGAATGCATGTACACAGGAGCACACGAGCATACACACACACACATACACACACACACACACACACACACACACACACACACACACACCTATGTTCTGGGACTCCAACTCCATACTTTTCCAGTGGAACCCTAGGTCCCTGTATCTGTGTGGCTAGAGGTCCCCATGAATATCTTTCATCACAATGAGTGGCTGAACTCAAAGGGCTTTCTTTCAGCTCAGGCTTTCCATTTCAAAAAAGAAAAGCTTTCTGGGAAAGGGGAATGGTGTGAGTATCTGTGTGTGTATGTATTTATGTATGTGTTATTGCATGTATGTGTATATATGTGTGCATGTGTGCATGTGTGCATGTGTGCATGTGTGCATGTGTGCATGTGTGTATGTGTGTGACTGTGTATATATATATGTGTGTGTGTATATATATGTATGTGTATATTTATGTGTGTCTGTGTGTATGTCTATGTGTATGTCTGTGTGTATATCTATGTGTGTGTATGCTTATTTAGGGGATTTGATCTTTAAGCCATTGCTCAGACAAAGGTGTTCCATGGGAGTGCAACTTGGCACCTGTGTTATCTAGACCATCTCATTACTCTTCTTGGCATTTGGAGAGAGGATTCTTTTATGTGGTTGTGAAAAAGACATAATGCCTGATTCCTTTGATGCCTGCTTCTCTTCTGTGTTTCTTCAACTACAACCGATGATGCCTTTACATGTCATTTTGTAACATGAAGCCCACACTTAGAACTTTAAAAAATTTTATTAACTTGCTTTTCTAAAATTACTTAGAAGCCGCCTATTCTGAAATTAGCTTTTATCTAATAAATTGTGTGGGACAGTAACCTCGGAGTAGTTAAGGCTGAAGAGGGCCAAGAAGTGGGAGCGCTGTAGGTGGGCTCTCATCTAATCTCCTGCCCCTCCTTAAATCTAAGCGCAGGGAGAGGAACGACACAGCGAGAAGCTAGGAAGGAATTAACTCTTGTAAAATTGATTAAAGGATGTCAGGCCTCTTAAGGTTTTCTCACAACCGACAGTGAAAAATGCAGATGTCCCTTTTCCCCAACACTTCTCATGAAACTGAAATGCTGGTCATGTTTTAGAAGAATGTCCTTGATTCACACCTTACAGACTTCTAGTGCCTTCCAACATAGCACCGTATCTCAGGGGGGCTGTGGGACCAAGCCTCCTCTACCTACATGCAGCTGTATGAGATACAGCGGATGCCAGGCTTACCTGTGTGACACCGTGAAGTCATCTCTATCTGCATTGAGCCCTGTGACATCGAGCAAGTCACTTCTCTGGTTGCCTTGACGTGATATTCAAGCTCCAACGCCAGGGAAGAGAAGGTTACTGGAGGCTGAGAGACTGGATAGATTTTTGGGGAGCCATGGGCAGATTTTAAAACATGCTTTATTCATTAGCACATAGGCTTCGATACAGACAGATTTTGGCAGGCACCCAGGCACAGGGGGCACACACAGAGAGACAGACACATAGGCTGGAAGACCGACACACATAGACAGGCTGACGAATGAATGCAAAGGTTCATGCTACTGACCTCAAGGTTCTATTTATAGCAACAACAATAATAGTAACCCTACATTATTTTTTGCCAGAAATCATTAGATAGCAGATTATATTTCTGCTTACTGTTAAGATCCCCTGAATATCCCTATTCAGTGTCAGGTTTTGGGTTTCTCTTTTTGGGGTGTGCTAACTTATAGCCCTCCATATGATCAACATTAACTATGTTGTCCTATGCTGGATATCCATATTGACACCATGTCATCTAAATGAAAACTGGCCACTAATGGCCTTCTGTTCTCTTCTCTTATGCAGAATGAGCCCATTCATGTCAGGGCTTGGCCCTGCCACAGGTGTGTGATGAGTTCTCAGCTGATATCAGCCAATAGCACTATTATTTTGTGGGAGCAACTAGCCATTCTGCTTGGGACCAGAACTGGTTCTCACTACTTGAAAACTGTTCAACTATGTTTCCATGGTGTCATTGATTGGGAAGAGTTTGCTAATAAAATCTCAACAGATACAAAACGTGTGACTATGGTTGTAACATGTTCATGAGTTTGGTCAAAGGTGAAGATAATATCTCTGTCATCCTTGTGGCTCATGCCATGTAGCAAGCATCTTGACACAGTGGGTTTTGGCTAGCCTTTATCTAGAAACAGAAAGCTCTGCACATGATGGCATAGAAGTGATGTTTGCTGAAATCTAATGTCTGAGCAAAGTGGGTGTAAATGGCCTTCTAACGATGCCCGAGGAAGTATGTTTGAGAGTCAACACCTACACTAGAACTGGCCTTTTGGTGACACAGATTCCTCTGAGTTACCCAGACCCCTGAAAGTAACCCTTTCATCCAAGGTCTTGTGAATAACTCCAATTTTATGGATATCTAGAATACCACTGTCCAATGCGTTCTAGATTGATATTGTCAGATGGAATGCAGAGTAGCAATGGTCATGTTTGGGGTCCCTGATGTCCAGTAAGGGTGTTTCTAACCACGTGTAACTGTGGGGAACTTGACTGTAACTACTATGGCTAAAGTATTGTACTTTGAATTGAATTTAATTCTAAGTCATTTGGTTTCAGTGTGCATGGTCTCATGTAGCCAGTGACTCTGCACAGGATAGCTGTTGAGAGATTTTCCTGTGGAGATGTCAAGAGGTATCTATCTCCTCACCCCAGATAGGGCACTGATAACTATAGTCCATCCCCTGAAGAGGATCCCACCCAACTCTAGTTTGGTGATCTAATGAGTTTATTGGGGTTCCTTCTAAGAGCATGGGGGAGGCATTGCTTACATGGGACGGGTAACTCGTAGGCATCTGGATAATTGAAAGGCTGGATCCAGAATGAGTGCTGACTCTCAAAAGTTGTGTCCCTGGAACTCCTTTGTTCAACTTGCAGGAAGTTCCAGTGAAGAATCTCTTCTTCCTAAATAATTGTTCCCAGCTTCTATAAGCTTGTAAGTTTGTTAAGTTTTGTGTGCCTTCCTGAGCCTGGTAAGATTCCTCAGTCTTATCGGCCTCTCTCCTCCCTCTAGAAAGGAATGTTTTAATTTGGAAGAAATGGCTAACAGCTAGAGCCCAAGTCTAAACCTCTGATCAAAAACCTGGTACAGGCCCATTTCCATTGTATCTTCTTAACAAAGGCAGGGATCTCACAGTGTGCTCCCCACATCACCACCAGCAGCATCTGGGAACTGGGAAAATGCAGATTTTGAGTATCACTTTGTACCCTGAGAACAGAAATTCTGGGGCTGAAGTCAAGCATGTTGTTCTGCTTGAACTAGGCAGGGCTTGTACTAGGTTGGGCTCATACTAGGCTACACAGCCAAGGCACAAGCAGTCATATGTTCTGCCTGAGACTGAACCGGTGGCTTCCTGCATGCTAGGCAAGCTCTCTACCAAGTGAGCCACATCCCCAGCCATGCAAAAATATCTTTAAGTGACTTTGTGGCTATGTCTAAAAGAGTGTGGACCATGAAATGCCAGTTTTTCTAATTGCCTCATGGATCAAATCGTTCCAGTTTGGACTCCCTAAAGAAGACAACCAAGATGGTGAAGATGGAAACTATTACAGGAGCCTCTTGTCAGCTTCTCTGTCAGAGCTTCAAGACCTTGCTGACCCTCACTAATGCTCCATCTTCTGGGAAGCAGATGGGCTCAGCCAAGGGTGGCTGCCATCCCAGCCCCAAGGCAGTCACACTAAGTCCTGCGTGCCTGTTCCTCTGCCATGTTCATAATATTCCTGTGAGAAATCGCTTCTGGTCCAGGAGTTACGCTCACTTGAATCTGTGAGAAATAACAAGGCACTGGCCCGGGTAAGGCTTCAGTGAGGTAAGACAGTTTGTGTCCCAGGAAACTGCAGAAGGGGATAGGGCTCCTTCCCAGGATTTGAGCTCTAGTCCCTATCACTCTGCTGTGGTGGAGCTTGACTCTGGTCTGTGGGTTAGCCCCCTTGGGATCCTTTTTTCTCAAAGGAGGTGTGGAGATGACATAGAAGTCTATCTCCTTTTGGCTGAACAAAGCATCCTGCCTTTACAAAGAGCTAGAGGGTGAAGCACTGTTTGGAATGAGAAATAAGCTGAAATAAAAAACAAACTCCTCCTTTCTTGGAGGAGAGTCACCTCTATATTCAATAGGCTGAGAACAGAGAGGGAAACACTAAGAGAAGTTGAGAGGGGTGTTGAAGGCTCAACATACAGAAACAAAATGGTCATTCAGCAATTCGGCCCACACCCACTAAAAAGAGGTGGATGAGCATGGAGGAGAAGAGGTTTGTGTTTGCAAACCCTCTGTTTCAGGAGATCCCCAACAGAACCAACTCAATGAAACAGCGTATCCTATCTCATACAACACAAGTCATTGTGTGTGTGTGTGTGTGTGTGTGTGTGTGTGTGTGTGTGTGTGTATCCTTGAGGCAGTGTGCAAGTAGATGTGCTCTTCCCTGCATGTGAAAGTGGAGGCCAGAGATCTCCCATTGCTTATTTTTGAGCAGGATCTCTCACTGAACCTAGAGCTGACATTTTTGGCTAGCCTGTCTGTCTGGCCTTTGGGGTCTTCCTGCCTCTGTGCTAAGATTACAGGAATGTGCTGCCACAGCTGGCTTTTTCATGTGGATTCTGAACTCAGGCCCCTATGCATCCATAGCAAGGGCTTTGTTCAGAGCCATCTTCACAGCACTACCTGAATTGTCTTTATGATTATCTTCAATTGGCATTTGACCAACAGCAAACTTAAGAATAACCTTCTATAGTAATCACCATCGCTGTGGTTTGAACAAGGAATGCCTCCCATGGGCTCAGGGGTTTAAACACTTGATCTCTATTCTGTGACACTGTTTGGAAAGGTTGTGCATCACTGGAGGAAGTGGGTTGTTAGGGGTGGGAGTTGATGTTCCATAGCCCAGCCTTCCTTACTGTTCTTTCTCTACTTCCTGAATGCAGACACAGTGTGGTCCCCAGCCCCAGCCCCAGCTTCTGTCCTCAGGCCTTCCTCAGTGATGGATTTATCCTCTTCAGCTGTGAGCAGAAACCAGACCTTTACCCTTTAAGCCACTTTTGTTAGGTTTTAGGAACCAGACACTTGAGGCTCTGGCTCATCACTGTGTGAGATTTGACTGTATCATGCCTGGTGGTTGTGTTCTGTTTCTATTGTGTGAAATATGTATGAATCTAGTCTACTGCTGGTGGGTGTCTGGGTATTTCTCTTTTGTGACTATTATGAAGAATGCCACCATGAATATTTCCAGGTCACCTGGACATTCTTTTCTCTAGAGGTGGAATTGCAGGGTTGCAGAGCACACATGCAGAATTTAAGTAAATACTAACAGCTCTCCAAAGGGTTGAAAATGACTCCATGACCACCAGAACTGCAGTTTTCAGGCTCTGAAAATTATCTGCCCCATTGTGGTCTCAATTGTCACCATTAGTGATCCAGTGCTGTGGAAGGTCCTGAACCCTCCTGATCAGTCATTTGCATGGAGGAGTGGGTCTCTGGCTCTTGTCCTGAGAGATTTCCATGAGAGCCATGACCAGAGCTAGAAGAGCTGGTGCATTTAGCAGTAGGGAAACAGCAGGAGACAGACTGCCTGCTTCACCAACCGGTTCTTCCTCTGCTATGGTGGCCCTGAGCTTAAGCCTCTCTGCTTCAGATCCTATTCTCAGATGCCCACCCTATTGAATCGTGGATTCCACAGGTGCCCTTTAGCAGAGACCTGTCCCCAGGAAGGTGTAGAGCCCTCCTCCCCCTCAGCCTGCAGTAACTCTGTTCCCTTAGCCTCTTTCTGTTGGACCTTACTCCATCTTCTCTCAACCCTCCCCCAAACTCCTTTTCTATTTTTCTCCAAAACAGGAATTATTTTGCACATTTTCTTTCCAAGTCCAAAAATAGGAAAGAGAAGGGAACAGCTAATCTGGTCCAGCTGCTGGTTTGCTACTTAACAAAGATGTTTTAGAGTCATTTTCTCTCTGGCCTTTCATTCACATCTGTACCATCTCCCACTCCCCACACATACCATCCTCTCCAGAATCCAGGGAAGATATTTCACTCTGCTGAAGGGGGCTGCACCCAGAAATGCCAAACCAGCATACCGGCCAGGCCCCCTTCCATCGTACTCGCTTCTCCTTATGTACATTCCAGCACATTCCACCCTAGGCAATGTCCTGGACTTCTGGCTTTATGAGGAAGTTTGAAGGGCAGGAAAAGATGTGAAAGAGAGACCCCACCTCTGTGAAAAATGCAAGTTCAGTAAGCAGGAAAGCTGGGAAGTGATCACATTTCTTTGTGAATTGCCATATGCTATACTTCAGTCACATGTCCCATTCATTTCTCCGACCTACAAATGGGTAACTTATGGCCGGTCTGGTGGCCAGTTCTGTGGCTGAAGCTAACACAACCTTGCCATATGCCTTCATTCACGATGAAGACATTCACGATGGAAGCTGATCTGAAAGGGCACCTGAGGACTTACTACAGTGTTCTTTGTGGTCGTAGAGTCTATCACCCACAATAGAGGGGTTCTCTAACTGGAAAATGGACCGTGAGCAATTAAATGGGGACAGCAGGCGTGCATTGGAGCTGTTGTGGGTAGTGAGGAGGAACAGGTACTCTATAACAGGGCTAATAAGCATTTTGCCTTTAGCCTGGGGCACTTGCTTTGAAGAAAGTGTTCCAGCCAAGTGGCTGTGGAAAAGGGAGGTGCTGACTTGCAAGGATTCCCAGAGACCCCCCCCCCTTCCCAGTGCAGTTCCCTATTTGTGGCCAGACCTGAAACAGAATGGGTTAGTGTCAGGTCCTAGCAGTGGCCAGCCCCACTTCTCCAGCAACCAGCTCAGCCTCACCCTCTGTCTACCCAGAGCCTCTTCATGCCTTGTACACTGCAACTGGAGAAAGGGGTTGTACCTCGGCTTAGTAGGACACCCCTTCCTATCTTCTGCAGCATCTCAAGTCAAATTCAGATGCTCAGGGACTATGGATGCAACCTTTGTCTCCCCATTCTTCACTGTCTACAGCTGAAGAGGACACGTCTTAGAATGTGGACCTTTTCTAGAATAGCTTCGGACAATTATCTGAGGAGCCAGTTGTAGAAGTCATAGTTGTTGAGCATCATTGGAGGGAACCCTCATGTTCAAATCCAGGTCACATCCGAATCCGGGAAGGCTTATTAGGGAACAGTTTCTTTAAAAGTATTATCTCATTTGGGCTCAAGAGAATCTGCAGATAAGAGATTACCAACTTCCGACCCCGTTTTCACTGAAGGCCTGAACTCACAAAGAGAAGCCCCAATGGGCTACTGAGGCAACACCGTTTGGAAACGGAGCTTGCTGCTCAGCCTCTGTGTCTCCCCCATCCCCCAGCATCAGCGGCACTCAGAGAATATTGAATGACCCCGAAGATATGAAATCAGATTATCTTTGTTGGTATTGGAGAAGACTACATTCTTTTAAAAGTCCATTTTAGAAGCTGGAGGGATGACTCAGAGGTTAAGAACACTTGTTACTTTAGCAGAAGACATGGGTTCAGTTTTTAGGACCAGCACAGTGGCTCACAACCACCCATGGCTCCAGATTCATGAGAGCAAATGACTTCTTTTGACTTTCACAGGTACTAGGTGCACACATGGCGAAAATCTATGCAGGCAGGTAGACACTTGTGAAATAAATACATCTTGAAAAGTTTCACACACAAACACACACACACTCAGACAGAGAGACAGACAGACAGACAGATGGACACACACACACACACACACACTACATTTTGGAAGATGTCCCTAAAACAAAATGAGGGGCATCAGTGACTTTTTGGTTAGCCAAGGTGCTTCTTTGGGCTATCCTCCACTCCCCTCTTAGTTTTAAGTGTTCTTCAGCCTTCCTTTGGAGGTCCACCTTTCAGTGACCAAAGTGGGACCTCCCACACCTCCAGCACCTAGTGCTGATATAGGTGTATCTAGTTAAAAACCACATGAATTGATTTAGAGATGGGGTCATGGAGCAATCTGGCTCAAAGAGGGTCAGTCTGCTTTCAATATTTCTGTATGCTGCATGTGTTTGTGTGCCTGTGTACACACATACGTGTGTGTGTACGTGTGCATGTGTGTGTGCGTGTGCATGTGTGTGTGTGCGCGTGTGTGTGAGTGTGTGTGTGTACATCTGCATATGATTGAGTATCTGTGGAGGTCAGGGATTGGCATTCGGTATCTTTCTCTTTTCTCTATTGGTGTCCTAGGTAGTTTTGGAGGCAGAGTATCTCACTGGCAGAGCCACTTTGGCTAGACTTGCTGACCCATAAGTTTCTGGGATCTACTGCCCCCTCACCTTCAATGCTGGAGTTTCCACTATGCCCAGCTTTTTACCTGGGTGCTGGGGTAAAATGCTTGCCCCATGCTTGCCCAGCCAGCACTTTACCCTCTGAGCCATCTTTCTAGCTCCTTTTCAGTAATTTCTAAGAGGAGTTTCCCCTTAAGATTCTGAAGAAATTAAACTTTATTTCGTTTATTGTCCTCCAGCAGCTATGTATAATTAAGAAGCTGTAAGTATTCTGAATTTTTCAAAGTTACCTTCTGGGGGATAATTCAAGACAAGACTAGTTAATATCAATTGTCCCTGCAAGATTACTGAAAATGTCCTTTTAATAAAAAGGGCCTTAGTTACAGATGGCACATTACAAGGCCACCTCACCCGTGGGGATCTTCTCTGGTTAGTAGTAAGTTGGAGACTATGTTTTGTCTTTTTCAAAGCTTTTCTTTAATGAGGCAAGGAAATCCAGTTAGGGGATGGAAGCAGGAGAGAGATTTGTTTAAAAATAACTATTTGCAGCCTTTGCAAAGTTTTTCTAGCATGAATTCAATAGGAATCCAACAATAATTTAGAAAAAAAGCCCTCGCAGGCTATTTCAAAGCGTTTTTGATGGAGACCGTTGACTTCTCTGCCTCAGCGCCCTTTCACTTGAGGAATCTGTGCTTGCTAAAGGCCATCAGATAACACATAGCTGGATATTTTCTTTTAAAGCCAGAAGTGGCTTTGAATCCTATGATGAGCATCTTTATACCAGGCCAGCTAAGGAAAAATTGGATCTTTTATTTGGGGAGTATCCTCAGGAAATGAGATTTATAAACAAAATTTTCTGCCACAAGCTATTGTCCTATGAGTAGAGCCTGATGCAGAAATATGTGAGTTTCCTTAACAGAGAGTGGGGACCCCTGGGGAGGTGCTGACTCTGCCATCTCTCTCAACCATGGTGTGTGTGTGTGTGTGTGCATTTGGGTACAAATGTGTTCATGGGAGTCTCTGTATGTGTTCACATGAAAGACAGAGCTTAATGTTGACTGTCTTTATCAGTTACTCCACTTTAGTATTTGGGACAGAAACTCTATGTCTGGAGCTCCCTGATTCACTAGGTTGAAAAAAAAGGGTCTTCACATCTACCTCCTCAGCATTGGCTTTACAAATGTACACTGCCACTCCAAGATTTTAAATTTATTTATTTAGTTATTCAAAGTGTTGGGGATTGAACTCCAAGCCCTCCATAGCCCAGCATTTTATGTGGGTGCTGGGGATCTGACTTCAGGTCTTCATGCTTGTGAAGTGACTATTTTATCAACTGAGCTATCTCTCTAACCTCCTGGGCTCATCAGTCTGTCTGGGTCATCACAGGGATTAGTTTCCAGATCATTTCTGGGTCACGCCCACCCAGTGTAGACATGGTAGCTATATATATATCTGTATCTCACATGTCATTGGGACCTTACACTTCTCCCCTAAGAGTCACAGAAATGTAGCTGGAGCCATTGCATCAGCAGAGGTTTATCACTGTCAGTGTAATGACCTTATCTGAATGGCCATCATATGCCAAGAATCATTTCAAATGCCAAATATGGCAACTTCTTCTTTACCTTACAGTGAGTTATGATCACCATTTTACATGCCTAGTTAAGACTAAGGCACAGCTAGGTTTACCTTGCTCAAGTTCATACAAATAGTGAGATGTAAAGCCAGGCTTCAGAAGAAGGCACCATGGTTCCTGGGGATATGCTACCATCCTTTCCCTCCTCTACTCCAGTATGAACGACAGCCTACCCACTCTTTTATAAGTGATAGCCTGTCCACTCTAGTGAGAATGACAACCTACCCACTCTAGTATTAATGGACAATCTGTTCCCTCTCTTATGAACAACAGCATGGGTGATAAACAGATGCCTTCTCCTGATACTAGTTCCTTCTCTAGCCCTTTCTTCCCTTTCCTGGAAAATCCTTCAGATTTTTTCATACAACATTGTTATACTAGCTGTCTGCAACTTCTTATGACTTCCTCCTATAAAATGCTCTCTCAACCACTTCACTGAACTCATACCATCAAGGTAGCCAATGGCTTCTGTATTAATAGGGTGAGTGGGAAATTCTCATTTTTAACTTCCTTGCTGAGCCCAGAGCCAAGTAGTACACCACTTAATTTTTGAAACCTTTCCATTGCCAGGGTATACTACATTCTTTTAAGTCACTGGTCACTTCAGTCTCGGAACCAGCCTGTCATGGCCTTCCTGACATCTCACTGTGGGTGTCTCCTGGGACTCTAGGTTTATAATACCTCTCTTATCTGTCTGCACTCTTGTTGATGTCATTCAATTTCATGGTTTTCACATTTCTACACCTTTTCTTTTATATCACCAACCTGTGCTTCTTTCCTAACTTGAGATGTTAACATTACCCAGCACCCAATGCATGGGGGTGATTTTCACATGTGTGAAAATGAGCTCCTGTTTAAGCCCAATGAAGTCCCAGCAACATTTCATCTGCCTATAGACTTGTCCATATCACTTTTTATCAGATCCATCACTGACCCCTCATCCAACCTCTCATCACCTCCTGCCCTGATGATTGTGATAGTTTCCTAGCTATTTTCATGTTTCTACCCTTGTCTAGAAATACCAGCTTTGAGGCTAGTCTGGTCATGCAATTGCTCTGCTCAAAATAATTGGGTGGTTTCCCCATGTGGGGCACAGGGATGATTTTGGTTTCCAAAGATGGCCACAGCAGCACTGTCTAACATCCAGACAGGTCTTACAATGTGCTTTAGGAAGAGTAGAATGTACATTCTCTCTCTTGATCTAGAGAGGCTCAGGGATGTGGCAAGAATGCTAAAGTAATCTTCAAGGAGGGGTCATGAACATCAAGGCAGCACAGGACTCAGTGGTTCTCTGAAGACGCTTGCTACTGGATCCTTGAGCTTTCATCCAAGGAGTCCAAATACCTCGAGGCTGCCACACTGTGAGTAAGCTCAGATCCCAGAGGGAGGCTGTTTGCAGAGGTTCACTCTGGGAAGAAGCACACCTGAGGTCCTAAGTAACTGGAGTTACCTGCAAGCCTATGAGAGGAGACACCTTCAAAAACTTTGATCTTCACCTATCCGCCACCATCCTAGGAGTCTACAGTGATTCAAACTCCGTGGAAATGTCATGTAAAACATGTAAGACACCTCCCCACAGGAGTACCACCATACAACCCATGAATGTCAGAAAATGAGTGTTTACTGTGAATGTAAAAATGGAAATGGAACCATACTCCATTATCCCTACGCTCCCTTTAAGGTACAGTTCCTACCATGCTTGCTTATGTTAATGATATCAGGCAGTATATTTTGTCACCATCTGACACGCATCAGAAAAAAATACTTATCTCCTCCTAATTCTCAGTACAAATGTCAAGATTTGATTTACTCCTTGGCACTTAATTACCTTCTGAGGAGGCAAAGAATAAGTGGTTACCACTACCTTTAAATATCTCTACATAAAACTCAGAAAATAAACATTCAGTCATGGAAACCAAAAGGTTTACAACAAGAGAATTTTAACCTTGAAAACCATCCAGCCTCAGAATCTAGAGTTTATGTAGGAGTTTGAAAGTAATTTGCCAACTGGGCAAAATACTCACACAGCCCCAGGAATGCCACCAGCGCTGCTATGCATCGAGAGATGGGATGTCACATTCCTGAGTCTGTGATGCTGCCCGTGTGCCTAGTACTTTGAAAAAGTACCATAGGCTTCATTTATCAACTTAAAATTTATGTTCTGGCTGCCTACTGTGTTCTTGAAGTTGCTTTAGACACGGGTAATTCTGCAAGAAATTAAAGAGAGTCCTTTCCTCGAACAGCTTACATTCTTTTCTTCAAATAGAGTGATCTGACTGGCAGCATCCCCGCTGGCTGGAACTTCAGAACACACGTGTAAGAGATGGCAGTATTTGGCACTCTCTCTTTGTCCCCAACCACACTGGATACAAGATACTGAGATAGAAGAGCCCAAGCACCTTTGTTCAGTCAGGTTGGATTTTTTAAAATTAATTGTTCCCAAATTCCCCCTTCCCCTTTGTCTCTCTCTCTCTCTCTCTGTGTGTGTGTGTGTGCGCGCGCGCGCGCGCGTGTGTGTGTGTACTGGGTTTTTCTTCCATAACTCTTCTTATCTTTTGATGTGGGTCTTTTTAACTCTATCTGGTTAGCCAATGAACTCCTAGGATCTGCCTGTCTTCCCCTAATCAGAGCTGGGATCACAGACTTGCATTGCATTGTTACATACAGCTTTTGTACGATTCAGATACCAAGATCTGAATGCAGGTCCCAAGTTTGCACAACAGGCACTTCACTGACTGGTGCATTTCCCTAGCTCCAAAGCCTTTTACTATGAAAAGAGAGAATTATAGTTGCAGCTTCTGAGTTTATGTATTACTGCTGCAGGCTTCTAGAAATACGAAAGTCAATGTTTGCCCATGTGCCTCCTCTACAACTTGATGCTATTCTTGGCATGTTAATACACCATCACATTTCATATCCGAGAAACAAAGCAGTGTCATTTGCTCAATCTACAGATGAGGAAACATGTCTCAAAGATACCCCCTGATTCCCAAGATAGCAAACCGAGGAGAGGGTGAGACCATGAGTACCTGATTTCTCCTTGTATGGCATTTCCTCTCCAAAGTTCTCCAAAGTTCAGTCCAAATAAGCCAGCTGCTTTTTACACCATCCTCCTCGCCTGTAAGGGACTCACAGGACCCCTGATCTAATCGCAGAGCAAGGGGATTGAAGGTATAGCAAAAGGCAGAAGGTTAGTTAGATTTGAGGCAGAGGCAAGGTTGCCAGTTTAGCCAGTGAAAATCTAAAGTGATCAATTAAACTTGAATTTCAGATAAGCAACAGGTTCTTTTTTTAGCATGAGCATGCCCCTGTTGTTGCCTGAGACATAGTAAAGTTTTGTTGGCTAACTTAAAGTCAGCCTGGCAGTTGCAGAAGGGACTCACACTTTTCCCTCCCCTGCTTCCTTCCTGCCTGCCGCAGGGACTCAGGTCTCCTTCTCAGCCTGGGTCTGTATCCAGCCCTTCCCATTATTGAATTTTTTCCATTTCCAGACTCACCTTGTTTCCCCCACTTTCACAGGAGCTGCCCTCTGAGCCCAAAGAAGAATTACCTGGAGCCCTCAGTTCTGGCCTTCTTGGCTGGCCTTCAATCTAACCACACCTGCTTGCTTCCTTTCTCTGCCAATGTCCTGGTGATGGCGAGAGGGGAACTCAGAAAAAGGGGAAAGGGATACTTCCCAAGCCCCCAGGAGAAACCAGACCCCTGGAATGATGATGACGTTTACTTCCTGCCCTTTCTGTACCCCCCACCCCACCTTTAGCTCAGCTATAAGTCAGCTGGTTTTAGAAGTGTCCCCAAGGAGGTACCAGAAGATCCCCAGCTCTATAGCCTGCAGCAGAAGCTGTCTCTCCATTCAAAAGGTGAGGCTCATTATCATTCATCTCCTTAACTGAGAGAGAGAGAGAGAAAGGAAGAGAGAGAGAGAGAGAGAGAGAGAGAGAGAGAGAGAGGCAAATCCTTGCAGCAGCTGCACTGAACAAGATTGAGAGGAATCACTCATTTTGTCCACCATGTCAGAGGAATCAATTCCCAGGCTCTTGGCTCCATGGACTTGGGCAGGACATCATGATGGGGAGGGAATTCTTCATCTTATGGTGGACAAGAAGCAGACAGGAAGAAAGAGCCTGGGAGCCAGGTACAACTAGTGACCTGCTTCCTCCAGTTGGACTCCACTTCCTAAAGTTTCCAGAGCTTTCCGCCAGCTGGAGACTGAGTGCTGAATTTATGAGTCTGTGGGGAAAACTGCTCCATCGGAAGTCACTCATGCAGTTTGACTTTTAGCCACAGTGTGTTTGTGGGGGATACTGAATATATACACATGGTTATTTTTTATTGGTTTTTAAACATTTGAAATCAATGTAATTTATTACTATAAAAGTTTACAGTCTTTAAAAATGTTTTTTTTTTATTTAAAAAATTGTGTGTGTGTGTGTGTGTGTGTGTGTGTGTGTGTGTGTGTTGCGTGCATGTAGCTCTGTACCATGTGTATGCAGTATCTACAGAGGCCAGAAGAGGGCACTGGATCCCCAGAACTGGAGTTACAGATGGTTGTGAGAAGCAGTGCTGGTGCTAGGAACTGAATCCAGGACCTCAGGAAGAGCAGCCAGTGCTCTCAACTATTGGGTCATTTCTCCAGACCCTAAAACATATAGTTTTATTGTAATAGAATGCTTCATTCCATTTCAAGGAAAGCTGGTTGTGGTGATTTAAGTCTTTGATCCAAGCATTTGGGAGGCTGAGGCAGGAGGATTTCTATGAGTTTGAAGCCAACCTGGGTTACTTAGTGAGTTCCAGACTAACCTAGCTTTTTTGAAACCTGTGTCAAAGACAAAAATGAAGAAAAGTCGTTTGGTAAATAAACAGCCACAATTTGACAAACTGTGTAAAATTGAATTATTTCTTCATTTTGGCCAATATGTGAGTAGTAACTGTGGGTCAGTGAACAGAAGATAGAACTTTATGCTCCCTCAGTGCGAATTCAGGAACAAGGAAGAGGCCAGCAGTGCCCAGGTGGGATTCCTAGGCTATCCCTGAGCTTTCCTCTGCAAACAGTACTGCCTGAGCCCAGGAGACAGGAGCCCGAGTCCTCTGGCATCCTTGGTTCTTTTATCTGAAAAAGAAAATAGCCTATGGAATAATGTCAGAAGCATGTTCTTTTTAAAAAACTCAACAATCCTTTTGTGAAACAAACATTCTCAAAACTATTAGGCATATAACATATTGACACGGACATCATGAAGTTGTTATAAGTCATGCCTTATTACATGCATGGTAAAGTACATTAATCTGCTCTTTTTTCATAGTTCAGTTAGAATTTATCCATTCATCCATGTTTGTACACATTGCCAGAAGGAAACCTTTGATCCACAGAGTCGTAGAGTTTGAAACTTCAAGGCACTATGAAAGTCATCTTTACCAATTTTGCAAGCGTAGATGCTAAAGCCTACACAGAGAACTCACCAGGCCTATGTCCCTGTCTACTAACCCCAAGGCAGAGTTCTCTTTCTTACTATGTTACTCTGCTGCCTGAGAAACTGTAAAATGACCCCAAGAGTTCTGTTGGAGGGAGTCAGGAGGACACATGATATACCTGAGAAGAGATTCCCTACAATGATGGAAACATAATCACTTTAAAAAGAAAAAGAAAAAAGAATGTGTCCACAGGTAATGACTAAAAGCAAAAATTTTGGTCTCTGCTTGCTGTAGTCACTCCAGCATCAGGAACAAGTCTGAGACACAGTAGGTGATCAGTAAATAATCTGACCATAACTGTTGATGTCCCCAAGGCAGCCGCATATGTGCCTATCGCCCTGTGAATGAGACCCTAGCATGCCCTCCTTAAGATGTCTAGAACATGGCAACATCCCATAAGGGTGCTAATGAACATGATCTTTGCTGTCGCTACACATGTGTGAAAGAATGGTTTATAAAGAATGGATTGATAGATTTTGGTTCAGAGGTCTGTTTCTGTTTTTGCTACATTGTAGCATCTTTTTTGATACATCCACATTTTCTAAATTTGCACAATGAATATGTGAATTTGTGAATGGGGAAAGTGAGTTTTTTGAGATTAAAAATCGACATTCAGCCTTTGTCTAAATCAGCTTCAAGTGTTTAGGACAATCAGGTAGATACAATTATTTCATTTCTGAGCAATAATCTGCATATTAGAACTTTTCTTTGAGATGCAGAATTAAACAAAACTCTGCAGCATAATACATATCACCTTTGAAGACTCTAGAACATTAAACCCAACTATAACAGCCTAGTCTCTGATTAATGGGAAAAGAGATTCCTTACTGATGCTCTCAGGCTTTTAAAAAGCTTTGCTCCCCCCCCTTTTTTTTGGATTTACTCCCTAGGAGCACTCTGTTCCTATGCTGTAAGAACCCACTTTTTCCCATTCACACATCTCACTAAACCCTGAGTTTTCTCTACTTTGGGGGCAAGTCTTTTCTTTTAAGCTGTAAGTGACATGCTGCAGAAATAGACTTCCAATTCTGGGGGGGGGACTAGATGGAGAAGAAAAAAATGAGACATCCTGGAGGGAAGGAAATGGAAAAATACATTCCACCTTCATCAGAGAAGCTGCTAGGGGGTTGAAAGCTACAGGACTGTGTGTTTGGTGGCCAACAAGACCCCTTTGAATATCATACCCTCAAAACAGTGTCCTGTATATCATCCTCTGGTTTCATAGCATTGTATTCCTTGATCCTTCAATTCATGAGCCTGGAGTTATATCCTTTGGACCACTCCTGGGCTCAGACCTTAGCATCCTGCAATGATTCTCTTTAAAAGTCCTGTCTTCCCCAAGGTTGCTACTTCCATCAGTAGATTTCCAACTTGCCAGGCATCACTGGGGACCACCACATGCTCTACCTTTAGAGAGCTTTCCTGGAGGTTCCTGTCATCACTGGAATGTAAATGAAGGAATGCCATCCAAGCACCTACTGTGTGCAAGTGGCCACGGGGGATGCATTTCACTTCTTTGACATCATCAAGTTAATTGGAGGAAATGTGGAGCAGTATTGGCTCAGCGAGGGAGTCAGAGTGGACCCCACCTGGGCAGAGAACATGTGTATGGGACCCATTTGCTGCTTTCATCACTTGCCTCCATGGGACAGAGCCACATCTGGATCCCATTACCATTATGAAAGGTACAGGCTTCATGCTTGCTCCAAAGCCCAGCTCTGATTTCACAACCAGCTTGGAGAAGCAGGAGGCAAGTAAATACTTCCTGTTCCATTTGTAATCAACATGCACTTGACATCAATAAACTGGGGTAATTACATTATCATTATCATTACCGTCATTATTACTGGACACAGTCTAGGAGACATTAATAGAGGCTCCTACAGAAGACTCCTGGGACATATGGGACTCCAATTGGAGCAGAGAGGGTAGAAGGAGGGTGCCATTTGTCTCTTCTCTTACCCAAGGGGATGAGAGCTTTGCAAATGTCCCTGAAAGGCTGTGGTGAGTAGACAGGTAGAAGAGCAATAGACAGTCTGCTCTTCCACACAAAATTGATAAGAGCTCTGGACCTTCAGCATTTTCTGGAAGCCTTGGATATTAAAATAGGATGATATCTTCCAGTAGACAGGTCCAGAACAAATCAGCCAGTCCTAGTCTCTTTCTAACTATCTCATCTATGCAGCCCATCTCTCTCTCTCTCTCTCTCTCTCTCTCTCTCTCTCTCTCTCTCTCTCTCTCTCCCTCTGTCTCCCTTCCCTCTTTCTCTATCCTATCTTTCTGTCTTTACCCCTATGTCTTTCTATCCCTGACTCCTCCTGACGTTGACTGGGACCCTTGGGACTGACAAGCACACTAAGCTATAGAAGACTCAAACTTGAACTTGATTTCCAGCTTCCAGAGTTCCCCTGGAGAATGGCTTCCTGGCCAACACTCTCTCTTGATAACTCAAGACTCTTCATTCTGGCCCTAACTAGGCCTTCTGTCTGCAACCCATTCTCTTCTGCACTATAAATACTGGAAGAGATGTTCATCGCCTGCCCTGAAGACAGAACTAATGGCTGAACGTTAAAGCAGGTCTGCCCCCTGCAAACCCTCTAGGTAGTGGGGGACATTAGACCTTGACATGAATTGTAGTAGAGAGTAAGGGGAAGATGCCACTTATCTTGTTCTTTAACTAAGTAGACAGGGGAACTTTCTGGAAGCCCATGGTTAGGAAATTCATTCTATTATTTCTCAGCTGGTTTTCCTAAGATAAAGCTTAAAGAGATGTAGGGATGGGAGAGGGATTAAGAACGGCACATGGATGGTTTTGGTAATCTCTATCAGTTTTTTCTGGTAATATTGTATTTTTAATATAATAACAGAATCTGGTAGCATTACATATTTTTATTGATATTGTATTCTCTATTAGTTTTTTCCTAATGCAGACACTATGATCCTGTGTTTTCAGAGTGTTGGCTTCTGTAGTGGCTAAGTCATGTGTCTACTGAAGCTACCTGTTAACTCTATACTCACACATATATCCACACCAGTACCTCCATGCTCCCTCCATGCTCCCTCCCCTCCTTTATTAGTTTTTTTCTTCTTCATAGCTTTCTATTTAATCAGCACATAATGTGACAACCAACACAACAATACACACAAATAAGTCCACATCAGATCCACACACAGCGCTCTTCAGTTGGAGTCCAACTGGGAGCCAATGGATGGAACCATAGGGAAATGTGTTCCTAACGTTTTGTGCCTTTGATCACTTCAGATTTGTAAATAATTTTAATTGAGATTAAAAACATAACTATGGTTATGAAGCTGATATTTTGCCAGAGGCCTCCTGAGTCACTTCTCTGGCTAAGATGAGCGACACAGGGCTTATCAGTTCTCTGTGATTTTGAGTGACATCCAAGTGGCTCCTTGCAAGGCAGCTTCACAGCACAAAAAAAAAAAAAAAAAAAAAAAAAAAAAAAAAAGGCACAAAGACAGCAGGACAGCAGGACAGCCAACAGCTCCAGAACTACAGCCAAAAAGAAACACATGCCCAGCTCCACATTTGGACCCTTGGGCTAACCCCATTCACATTTCTGAAACAGCTTTCTGATTGCTTGGCTGCCTGGGTGGCTTGTTGAAAATAAGAGTTATTTACAAAGGCTCTTCCTGGCTTGGGGAGCTAGCTCAGTCGGTAAAGTGTTTGCACGGCAATCAAGAAGACCCAGGTTTGATCCCCAGAACCGATGTAAAAAATCCCAGACATAGAGGCATGTGCTTGTAATGCTGGCTCTGGGGAGGCAGAGACTGGGAGTCTGGGGCTGTACTGGCCAACCACTCTCACTTAATTGGTGAGTTCTAGCCAGAAAAGAAATCCTGTCTCAAAGGAGGAAGATGGTATCTTTGAAGATGACACCCAAGGTTGTCTTCCAGCCTAAATGCACACACCTCTGCACACACATGCAATGATGATGATGATGATGATGGTGGTAGTGGTAATGGTGGTAATGATGATGATAAATAATAATAATAATAATAACAACAACAACAACAACTAGCTCTTCCTTAGAGCAACAGCAAAACTACTGTGACTTCTCTGATGACAGCTCCACACTGTAGTTCCCTTCCTCTAAATCAGGGCAGAAACAATCAAAGAAAGCCATGCTAAACTGTTTATTCAACTCAAAGAAACTTAGATCCAGAGCCTGCCAAGATTTTACAGTGCTAGAGGCAAGGAGGTGTCAAACCAGGAAGGAAAAGGAGAGAAGAGATTGGCAAGATGTGGCCAGCCAGGGATATAAAGGGCTCACAAGGCCAGGGAGCCTCCTGTCTCATAAGACCTAGTTTATGAAACCCCAACGTCTGCCCCAACATCTAGAGTCATGTGTGCAACAGAGGGAAAGAAAGTGGCAAGCAGGTTCCGACTTCCTCACAGAGGTCTCAACACTTACCAGCCAGGTTCCAGACTGGACAGGTGTGAGCATGCTTTCCTCCACAGTGTGTCCTGCTTCCCAGCCCTTGCTCCTGGAGTCCCTCTGCTTTAGGCTGCGTACTTTATTTTGGAATATTCCAGGCACAAATATTACTAAGGTTGAATCTTTCTAAAACATTTTCCTCAAGAAAGAAAAGAAGACTGATATTTATAGCACACACACACACACACACACACACACACACACACACACACACACACAAATATGGGTTATATTTGTTGTACAAGCTCCTCTATTTATTGTCTCATGATGTTCTCCTATCCCTATGTGGCATCCAGGGTGAGTAAGTTATTGTTACCTGTTGTAGAATATTACTTTAACTGTGCAAAGGTGTGTTACTTTTGTTTATTCTACATTTGTTTAATATTAAGGTGTGTGTTTAATTATTTAGAGATACATTGCGTTTATTTCATCTTGCCTGCCTAAGGCACCTGATTGTATAACTAAAAAGCCAAATGATCAATAGCTCAACAGCAGAGGTATAGGAAGGGCTGCTGGGCAGAGAGAATAAGTAGGAGGAGAAAGGAAGAACAGGAGGAAGAGAAGAGAGAACAACAGAGATGCTTGGGGTGAGAAGCCAGGCAGCTGCCAGACAGACAGACAGACATAGAAACAGCAAGAAAGTAAGACATACAGAAAGAAAAAAGGTAAAAAGCCCTGAGGCAAAAGGCAGATAAAGCAAAACAGGTTAATTTAAGTTAAAATAGCTAGCCAGAAATGAGCCTAAGCTAGGCCAAGCATTCAAAAGTAATAGTAAATCTCTGTGTCATGATTTGGGAGCTGCTTCAATTACCACCCTGAGACTCAGGGATTAAAGGTTGGTTGAACTCACAGTGAGTAGGGGCTCCAGTCTCCCTATCCATTGGGTCCACTAACTTTCTCACACATTCCTGGAGGGAACATGAGTCCCTAGATTGAAGACATAAAGACCTGAGAGATAGTAGAGCTTCCAGAACAAGGTCGTGGTCCCTGGTGTTCCTGGGGTGAGGAGATTCAGGAGATCCTGGGCCGGGACATCATATGACACCTGGCTCCTGGGCCTTGGCCAGGAGCTATGGAAGAGAAGGGGAAACTCCTTGGGGAGAGGGAGGGTGGCATCTCTTCTTACACTGGAGAAGTTGTTTCTAGAGTCCAGAGCTCTACTCTGAGTATCATTATTCTGATTTTTAACAACCAAAGTGAAAATGAGCCGTGGTGTCCCTATCAAGGAGAGAAGTCAATGTTGAGAATATCAAAGCCAGGTTTGTGGGTTTAACATATGTCTCTGTGCTTTCTAGTTGTGTGGCAAGTCATTCAGCCTTTCTATGCTTCAGAATAATAGGAGAATAATAAGACTCTTCCACATAGGGGTTTTGAGAGGGTTGATTGAATGGATGTATACAGAAGCTGTTAGATAAGCACCTAGTACAAGAGAGATAATATATTTCCTGGATGAGGAAGTTGAAGATATAATATGTTGCATGGATAAGGAAGTTGAAGGTGAGATCTGAAAGTTACTTCTCTGCATTCCTTCTGGCTTCAGAACAGCTTCAATGGCATTGGAAACCAGGTCTAGTAAATAAAAAGCGAGTATCTTTCTATGTCACTAAGCCATTGTGAAAAGGAGGTTACAGTGAAGATGCAGTGAGCAGAAAGAAGGAGGAGGAGGAGGAGGAGAAGAAGAAAACCACATATGTTGTGCAGACATGAGAATCCCCACAATAGCTAAAAGACATTTTAATAAAGAAGATAGCTGATTGATTTATGGGGAAGAGAATGGAGGCAGTAACACGGATGTTGACAAAGGGGGGGGGTAAAGACTGAATAATCAGTACAGTGGCATCCTGGAGGAGATAGGAGGGTCTGTGGCATAGAGCTCACATAAAGGAATTAGCTCTAGGTACCAGAAAGATGTCACCTCCTTAGAGAAAAATGAGAAGGAGGTGTTAGATGCAGGAGACTTCTGGGAAGAAGTCAAGAGATCCTGCCGAATGGCCCAAGTGATGCAAAGGAAAAGAGGGAGAAGTTGGTACTGTTCTAGAAACATTGATGATAGCAGAGGGCTTTCAGAGAGCACTTCAAGTGGGAGAGTTACCTTAGTGGAGAGGCATTACAGAACAGAGAGGAAGGCTCACATGGTTGAGACAAAGTGAGTAGAGATTGTCACCCATGTTCATGGTTTGGTATCACAAGTGTTTAGGGATAGGAATCTGGGCTGGTTGGGAAATTCTCAAGATTCAGTAAGATTTAGAGAAAGAAAAAGAATGTAAATTGAAGTTAATTTAAGAAGATTTTGAACCAGGGTGGACAAAAACAGAGAGACTCAGAGACATGGAGGAGGCATGGATCTTGGAAGAAATGATAGCCAGAGGCTTTCATGAGGTGAGGATAGTGTGGCCAGACTCACAGGGTTTGTGAACTTGGAGATAAAACTGTTCTGGGAGATGTCATGGTCTTTAGTGTAGATTTGAAATTGGGTGGCTAGAAATGGGTATCAAATGCACAATGCCTCCTGCTCTTCATACATTCCTATAATGGCATGTCATCAATAGTCTTATAAAAGATGCTGGATTGATTCAGCCTCTGTAGTATTATTCTCTTGGATCCACTCTGCAAAGGAGAGCTGGCCCAGGCCTCATTCTTCCTGTCCAACATAGGTTCTGACCATACATTTTAGATCCCCATTTTATACATAAACTTAAGAGCTTTGGGGGAATCTTCCTAGTTCTAATCTTGAAAGGCTCAGGAGTGTGCACCTCTTGATAATGACCAGTACAATAAACTTTTTTTAACTCATTTGGGTTTTCAGCACATACCACTCACTGCCTTAGGTGATGTCACATGAAGTTACAATACATTCTTTTATCTACCCTGAATTTGCCTCTTTCAAGATTCAAAAGAAACATTAACACTATAATTGGGGGACTCACCTGCTTTAGGAATTGAGATCCCCCAGAAGGCATTTTTGCAAAATTGACATCTGTATGTTCTGGCCTGCTCTGGTGCAGCCTCGTGTCTGTAATCCTAGGTCCTTTGTGTGTGCTTCCGACTAGGATGATGATGATGCCCATCTAATCAGCACTGAACCTTCTACGGTATCTTCTTATGGTTCATCTAAGTTGAGCTACATTGTAATCCAGAGTTAGGAAGAATGCAATTGCCACTGTCCAGATGAGAGGTAACATGACTTGCTTGAGGACATGTCCATGACTCCAGATTCTGGCCTAGATTCTCCACGCCCCAAGTAGTATGCCCTAGAGTTAGGAATGTGGTTTTTCTGGTTCTAGATTCAGATTGCTACCCTAACACTTCCTCAGAATATTGCTTGGGTAGTTTCACCAAAGCAAACAGGCTAGATGTTCTTGCCCTGAGATAGTGTCATGTGGATTAAATATAATTAAATATGAGTACTTAATCCATGAGAGCCACAGTCTGAAGTCCTCCATGATTTTCCTGAATTCTTGGCCATTTCCCTGAACTGTAATAGTCACCATGATGCTCATCACTTATAACTACAGTTTGGGAAATTCTGTCCTTACATTACTTTGAGCTTCAGGTTTCTGCACATGTTCCATGTATTTATGTCACGGAGACTGTCAACAACAGCAGAGGCCACGCTGGGTTCAAGCGAGTGCATGTGTGTCCCGCGCTACCGTCTCGCCAGCAAGAACGACGCGGCACACTCAGGATCCTTCTGCAGTAAAGCTTTAATGCATCTTGAGAGGGAGAGCATAAGCTTACAGAGCGGAGACCCCAAACATCCAAAACCCAACCCTTATATAGGTTTACAACCTTTGCCTCAGACGTGTCACCTCCTGATTGGCTGCAGCCCATCGGCCCGTATGATGCCACGGGAGAGGCAGAGGCCAAGGGAGGGAAAATCACCCTGCACCTGCACACTGATTTGTTTACTCTCAACGCCAGCCGGATGCAGGCGCCATCTTGTAATGGAGAATGCCGGGACAGCTCCCTACACATGTGAAGCATTTGTCAAGAGAAATTAGATTCTTTGTTATTAAATATTTCAATAAGCTTGAAACAACTGAAATTCTATAAAATTTGTCCTCTGCTAAAAATTAAATTAAGAAGAAATAACAGATAACTAGAAAATCCAAAACATATTTGGAAATCAAATGATGTACTTCAGGATAATCCATGGGTCCAGAAATAAAAGGAAATTAAAAGGGAAGTCAAAGTTTGACCCAAATGGAAATGAAAACACAGCATGTCAAAGTTGTGAATGATGGCTAAACCATTAATTACTAATTATATGCAAACATTATAAGCTGTTATGCAGTTATTAAAGAAACAGCTCAATTAAACAACCTAAGCTTCCATACTAAGAAAATAGAAGAAAAGGAAAAATATTAATAAATGTAAAAGCAAAAATCATTGGTGTATAAAAAAGAAAAAAGCATAGAGACAAACAGTAAAACAAAAGTTGGTTGTTGAACTCAATAAAAATCAATGAACATCTACCCAGATTGATTTTAAAAGTGACACTACAGAGTAAAAATACTAGGACTGAAAGGATCATCATCACTTCAGGTCTTAAAACATTAAAAAGATAGTAAAAATACTTTAACAATTTTATTTTAACATATCTGACAACTCTGATGAGACGGACCAACATCTTAAGGAATCCCAAGGCCAAGTTCACTTAAGAAGAGGCAGAAAACCTGACCACTCCCGGTATTTGTAAAAAATGGAATTTGTACTGCCAAGCCTTCTTATCACAAAACCAAACACTTCCAGGATCACACGTGTTTAGTACTCAGTTCCACCTGACAATTAAAGAAGAAATCATTTAAATTCTTAATGGTGTGAATTTCTACAGAAAATCGAAGAGAAGACTTTTCAGCTCAACATAGGAGAGCAGCAGTTCCCTGATAGGAGAACTATAGGAAGAAAATACAAGTGCTGATTCTATCATGATCAGAGATGTGAAAGCCTTAAAAAATTAATGAGCGAAGTTCTCAAATACATACAGAGTATAGCATATCATCTACTACTGAACATTAATATCAGAAATACATGGTAGGTTTAAAGTTTAAAAATTAGTGCAACTAACCCTATTAATAGTAAAGGATAAAAACATGTAATTATAAATGTCAAGAACTGAGAAAATATAATACCTGTGGTAAATATTACCAGTGAATTGTAATAGAAAGTAATTTCCTGTACTCGAATAAAGGTCATCTATGGGACATCAACACCTAGCATCCTTGATCAGAAATACTAGGTTAAGAACTAGGTATGTATGTCTGCTCTTGATAGTTCTGTTCAAATTATACTGGGAGACCAATAAGGCTAGAGAATAAATACAAGAAGGCTAGGTAGGAAGCTTCACTTTAGATAACACGATGATTCATTTAGAGTCTAGGGAGAATTTTTAAAGCCAGAAGACTAAGTGAGAAAATAACATCACAAGAACACATAGTTATGGATACTCATAATATGTGCAATGTCTATGTGCACAAACGTACACATGCTCCAACTCATAGTTGCAAATCACATATCTGATAAAGAACTTGAGTCTACATACAGACGGGACTGTCAGACTCTAATAATAATAGGGTTAGTGAGATGGCTCAGTGGGTAAATGTGTTTACTGCCAAGTCTGATGGCTTGAGTTTGATTCCTAAGAGCCACATGTTGGAAATAGAAAACTGACTCCCATATGTTGTCCTCTTGTCTCTACAAATAAATAAATGTAATAAAAATTTTAAGGGAATAATAAAAAGTAAATGAAAAAATATTAGGGGGAAGGTTTGAAAAGACACTTAGCCAACAAGACACACCAGTAATAATTACACATAAAATGGTATTTGACATTATTAATCATTTGAGGACCACTATTAAAAAGACTAACAACTTCAAAAGCCTAAAAAAATAACTTCTGGCAAAGATGTTGAGAAGCTTAAATTTTCACATACTCAAAGGAATGCAGAGTGGTCCAGCTACCTTTCAGAAGAATCTGGCAATTTCTTAAAATGTTAAACACAGGCTTATGCTGCTCACCAACCTCTTTCCTACATTTACCCATATGACATGATAGCTGATGTTCACACAAAAATATCCATAGCAGATTTATATAAAACTGGTAAATACTAGAATGAAAAAAAATGAGCAGACTAGGTGTGCCTATGTGTAATGGCTGTAGTGTAGCTGCTGTGGCTGAGATGTAGGTGCAGTATGGTAAGCCCAAATTAAATGCTATATTCCACTCATATGACATTCTTATAACACAGTTTATAAAATAGAAAACAGATCAGGAATCAAAGTTGGGCAGGAGTCAACTACACTAAGCCAAAGAGGATCTTTGGAGGGCTGGGACTGTTTATATCCAAATTATATCTATTAGTGCTGGTTATTGAACAGCATGTGTTCATAAGGATTTACAAGGATTGCTTTATTGTGTGTATGTTATGTCTCCTTCATATATGTACATATTGTATGTGTGTGCATATGGGTGTGAAGATTCAGGTGTCATTTTTCAGGAACTGTGTATCTCGGTTTTTCGTTTGTTTTGTTTTAGGCTCCATCCTGTTGAGTTACTGAAACTAAGGGGGTTCTTCATTACTATAGCGCAACATTATCTTATGCTGAATAATATTGTCCCTATTCTGCCCTCTTTAGAAGGTTATTTTTCCAAGGCTTTCTGTAACCTTTTTGGTTATAACCTTAGAACATAAGAGAGAGAAAAAGTTGTCAAGTCCCAGACCTGGAAATATAGACAGCACTGAGTTGATGGCTGGTACTCTTCCATAGCTGAGCACTTACGAGTGAGTCTCACACACCCGTGGAAGGGCACTGGCCCAATTGCAAAGCTGTGCTGATCCTATGGCTAGGCACCTGTGCCTCCCTGCCCAGGAGCTGCTGCATTCCTCTCTGGCAGTCCCTCCCTCTGCAGGCTGAGACCCCTGGGCAGGAGGAGTATCTGGAGCCTTTCTGTTTGAGATCCTGTGCCCTGGCTGGCTCCTGCACTTACAAACTATATTTTCCTGTTCAGGTTGCATCGTTCTGTGGAAAATGTGAAGCAGAAATTGTTGTGATAAGCCCCGAGCTGAGGAGCCTCTGGGGAGCAGCCCTGGTGAGTTGGGTCACCTCATTTCATGAGGGCCAGTCCTGAGGGAGGCTCCACAGGCTTAATTAAAGCCAGCAGGAGCCTGTGTGAATGGAGGAAAGCAAAAAAAAAAAAAAAGCCAAACCCACCTCCATCAGCTACAAAGCAACTTGGGGAATCCTACACACTTGAACCCATTTACAATTCAGTCTATGAGCACAATGAACTTGGGAGGGGCATTGTGGGTAATAGACCATGGAGCCATGGAGCCTGGGGAAGTGAGAGAGTCTGAGCAGAAAGGAGGGAGGTCAACCTTAGAGAGCATTCCTTCTGGAAACTGTAGGGTAGTGCTGGCAGTACTCTGAAGATAAGTAGCTGGGACTTCCTGGCTGGCTAGCCTGCCCTAATTGGCCATTGAGAGTTCCTGTCTCAAAATGCAAGGTGGATAGCATCTGAGGCATGACCTCTGAGTTTGTCTTGATAAACAAACATGCATGCACGTGTACCACTGTACACATGTGTACCCTGCCCACAAACTGGCACACACACCACACACACACACACACACACACACACACACACACACACACACACACACAGGACTGGGCTTGCCTTTCTCTAATGGCTTCCACCCACCACAGGACCACAGGACTGGATCCTTCAGAGCTCAGTTACCAGCCAAAGGTTCCACCTCCCAGCACTGGCAGGATAGCCATCAGATTTCAACAAGATGTTTGGGAAGAGATTTCAACAAGTTGTTTGGGAAGAGAGTCAGACCAAAGTATCCAGACTGGGGAGGATTCAGGAGCTTTCACCCCTTCAGTTGGGAAGTCCTAGTTTTTTCTGCCTAAGTGGGACCTGGGTGAAAATTTCATCTTGCCTTTAAAAAATGGTTAAAGTAGTCATAGAAAATCTGAAGGCCAGTACTCTTAATTTTGTAGCTAAGAATAAACCCACAGATGTACAATTATTTGTCTGCATTCTTGCTGAGATCAGGGTCTTGGTAGGGCCAACACCCTGTCTCCTGCTTCCAGGTGACATCTCCTTGTTATTAAAAACATGTTCCTGGACCAGAGTTGGCTAGTATGTCTTCACTCCTGCCTGAGCTCAGGCACTGCTGTCCTCTCACTCTGATTCTGAACAGAGCCTCAGAATTTAGGCTAGAAAGGACTCTAGCCCTAGAAACAGGGTTTTATATTTCATCAAAGAGGACATGTCCAGGTAGAGGTGGCTCTCCCACATCATGTGGTTAGAGGAAGACAGAACGAGCCCATGCCCTTCACTTCCAACCTTCCCCTTTATTGTAATCTGTTCCTTCCCAGCTCCTTGAACTGTCTCCTCCACATCAGCCCCAAGAACAGGTCCCAGTTTCCTGTGTTAGATCCCAGAGCCCTTCTTTAGTCTATTGACTCAGAGCACACTGGTCTCAGAGCCAGCAAAGCATCCTTTCCATTTCTGAGGCACCCAGCTCTTGTCAGGGTGGTTTTCCTTCTCTAACCCTTTGCCAGCACCTACTTCTGGGCCGCCAGGTTTGTGATGAAGAGGTTATCTATTACAGAGTAGAAATGGCAGAGTAGGTGGAGGGGACATGGAGGGATGGGACACATCCTTGGCCCAGTTCCTTAGCTCTGTAGACTCATTATTGTTCTCTCGAGCCCTTCAGGTCACCATGCTGGTGGCAGAGGACTTGGAAGCAGCCTCTCTGGGAAGTGCTAGTTCAACCATGGGGAGAAAGCAGCCGTGGCTCAATGTTCTGCTCCTTCATTAGACGCATCTTGACACTCAGCTCCCAGCCCTTGTCTGTCCTGAAGGTGTCCCTCAGTCCTGTGGCCCCAGAACATCTACACAGCACCAGAAATAGCTCTGAATTCAGTACTAAATGTTTGCTTAATATTCAGTATAATTAGTATCCATATGCTGCAGTAGTACACTTTTTCCACACAGCATGTCTATTTATACATCTAGTAATATATGTATTAACATATGGTTGTATAATGTTATTATATGATATATAACTTGTTATAATAATTACAGTGTGTGTGTGTGTCCCATCATTACATGGGTTCTGGAAATGGAACTCAGGTCCTGCCTGCCCCTGAAGTAGGATTTTAAACTCAAATGTATGAGCTCCTGACAAGCTGTGAAAACACTTAATGGTTATCAACAGGATGCTGTGGTGGTGTTGTGGCCAAACCAAACAGGCACCTGGGTCTGCAGGCTCAGCTTAGCAGGAGCATTGGTCTGGGAGTCCTGCAGGCTGCTCTAGTCTTGGAACACACCCATGGGTGTCCGAGCACTGGGAGGATGAATCAGAGGAGGTTCCTGTCTCTCACATGGCCTTTTTATGAGTCTCAATTTACTCACCTGCAACAGGGCTGAGGAAAGGAGCTGGAATTATCCTTCTTCACCCCAGGCCTGTGAGAAACAATTAGAGGAACATTGCAAAGTGTTTGCATGAACAAAGTCATCTGAAAACCACTCGAATGGGTCTCTGGGGGATGGCAGACAGACTTTTACAAGTTCACAGTTACTTAGCTTCCATCAGGTGATGATGTTTTATTTCAGGAAAAAGAAAGCACCATGTGCTAGCCTAGCTGCTCTTGTCGGGGCCGGGTGAGGACTGTCTGGGGAGGAGGGCTGCTCTGGGCTGGTCCCTGGATGAGCAGTCACCCTTCCCAGCCATAGACTGGTATCATCTCTGTCAGCACCCCAGGCTCTGCCACCTCCTTGTCCAGAAGACAGGCTTTCCCTGACAACCCCTTCCACAGCCCCCTTTGGCTTCATGTAGGCTTCCTAGTATTTCATGTGCATCGATTTTGTCTTCGTCTAGGAAATCTTCAGAGAAAACAATGCCCTGTAAGAACTTAGTGTTTCGCTTTGACATACCATAGGGTATAGCTAAAAACATCCTTTTCTTTGCCTTGCATTTTTCTAACTAGTCTTTAGGAACAAAAGGACCACCCAAGTCAGTTAGCAATATGATTTCCTCCCTCCCTCCCTTCCTCCCACTGTCCCTCCCTCCCTCCTTCCCTTTCCTTCTTTTCCTTCCTTTCCTCCCTTTCTTCCTCTGTTCTTTTCCTCATTTTCTTCTAAACATGATCTTAATGATTTACTGATTTTTAGCTCAGGGGAGCCCAGCTTGTAGCTATGTTTATAAAGCTGGAAGCTCTATCTATTTTGTGGTAAAACTGACTTTGTCATTCCAACACCTTGGAAGGGACAGTCACAGATTCATGGTGCTTTATCTTAAAACTCATGTGACGGTATTTCTCTGGATCTGAAAAGGACATAACTTTAGGCTCTGAGAATCACAGAGGCCTTCCAGGTCTCAAGTCTCACTTGAATAACCTGAGCTGTGAGAGTAGTAAGGAAGGACACATTTAATTTCCCCCTTCAGTAAGCCTGGCTCGTGTTGTAGCTACTCTCCTCCTCTCCCTCCTCCTCCTAGGAAAAATCAGCTGAGGGTCTGAAACACAGGTAGGACTGGCTATACAGTTGTTGGTGTATTCTTTTGACTCAACACTTAACTTTTGTGGGATTTTGTTTGCTCATAAATAGACAAGCATCTTGAACTAGACCTCAGTCTTTGTTTCTTTAGTAGGATCCTTTACTCAAAATCTGCCTCCCCTTCACAGGAGGTAGACAGTGGAAGTTTATGAGGTTGAAGGAAGTTGGAATATTGCTGCCCGCTCCAATCAGGGACCCAGGCTTAGGACTGGGAGGCAGAGGAGGGTGGTTCAGACTCCTCCCAGTTTCTGTAGATGAGGCTCTGGGTACCATATATTGTGCCCCTCTTACTGATGCTTCTGCCACCTTCCCTGGTCTGTTCCACCTCTGAAGAGGTGGGACTAGGACCCTGTGATTCAGAGGCAGCATCATGTGATAACCGGGCCAGCCCACCCCCTGCCAGGACACCATTGCCTTCATCCTCAGCCTCCCTGTTCCTGAGGTTCTGGCAGATGGGAAAATGCCCTGAGACCTGGGAGAAGGCCAGGGGAGTGCAGGGAGCTAGTGACCTCACAGGGGAGGAGATCAAAAGAGGCTGAGCTCATCTGACCCAGGGCCGGACAGCTGCGAGAACAGAGGGAGGCCTGCACCACTCCAGGCAGGGAAGGCAGTGGCTCTGGAGCCTTCTCCCAGCTCCAGGTGGTACCTGCTTTCCCTCACAGTCATTTTTATGTGGGCAGTTGGAGAGGGAGAGACAGGGTGGTGGATTCCCTGCTTGTTTTCCTTCTTCTAATTGATTTCCTGCCCTGTCCTTTTCTCCCACCTCCTCAGACTTTATAGGAATTTTGGGTTATTCAGCACACCCTCCTCCCTGTCAGATTAGACTTCATTTCTCACATTCCACCCGGGGCCCTCGTTCCTAGAGCCAACTGCCCCAGTTAACCTAGGTGAGATATTAAACTACGCCCGCCTCAGGGAATCACCCACCGTCAGCCCCCAAAGCCCTGGATCTCTCCCTGGTGAAACTGAGGCGATAACAGTTCTCATGGTATTTCCAATTAAAAATTCCTGACATGCTTCCAGCATCAGCCAGGCAGAGAGGAGGGTGACAGAGAACAAATAGTGACAAGGAGAGAGAGAAAGCTGGGGAGAGGAGGGGTGGTGGAGGACAAGGGGTGGGGTGGGGGGACTGAGGCCGGGGCCGGATCACCAACTGCAGAAAAGAGGTGGATATGGCTAGGCTGCTTAGGAAGGATGGAGAGGCCTGAGAGAGAGAGAGAGAGAGAGAGAGAGAGAGAGAGAGAGAGAGAGAGAGAGCCTGTCTGGGGCTCTGGGTTCAGCTAGGACAACAGAATCAGCTGGTGTCCTCACAGTGTTCCTCAGGAGCACAACACAGTGTTTTCAATTACTTGTTTTTTTTAGTTTTATTTAACTCGTCTGTGGGCCCAATCAAATCTGTACCTGAGGTCCCGCAGAAGGAAGGGACTTCAGAGGCCTAACCCTTTAAGGAAGAGGGATTCTCTCTTCTCCTAGATGTCTGTTGGCCTCTCAACTGCAGAGGACCATTGTCCAACAAGCCCTGACTCCCAGACGTGTACTTGACTAAAATGTTTTGTTGGAACTCATGTATTCACCCGGCCTGTGAGAAGGCAGTCCACAGGAAGAGAGAGAGGAGGAAGGGCAGTTATGTAACATTCCCAAACAACTGGAGAAAGCTTGCCATGGGTGGAGGGAGTGAGAATCAGCCCTTTCCGCAAGTCAAGAGGAGGAACAATCCAAGAGTCTGCAGGCACCCATTTATACACAAATCATTCCGGAGGAGCCTGTCACTGCCCTTAGGGACCCTGGCCACCAGGGAGTCTCTTCAGGAGAGAGCCTCATAAAGGGTTTCCTACAGTGTGGGGCCAGGAAACATCTTCAGTCAGAGCTAATCTCCCTCAGACCCTTCTCCTCAGGCATCTCAGAGGCCAGAAGAGGGCGCATTGCAGTCTGTGTGTGTGTGTGTGTGTGTGTGTGTGTGCCACAAACCTTCGCCACTTCCCTCACTGTCTGGGTGATTGTCAACCCATTATCAAGTTGGCAGTCAAATTAACCATCACAGACAGACTTTAGGGTTTGCCTCATTTCTAACAGTCAAGGGAAGGCATGGAGGCTCCAGAAGGTAGATGGGAATGCAGGGGTCGCAGAGGCAGAGGATGGGTGGTAAAGAGTGACACAATCAGGGTCTCCTTTATGAATATGAGGGGAGCAACAGTGCGCGGATTGGATTCTAGGACCAAGGTGAATGACAGTGGCCCAGCAGGGGGCGCTGAGTTGGACTCACAAAAAGGTAGGAAGCTAGGGGGAGAAGGTGAAAACTGCTAGAAACTGAAGTAAAAAGGTTCAGTGAGGGGAATAAGGATTCTCTGGAGTTTTTCTTCCACACTGGTGGGATGATAGGGTGCTGTTCTCTGAGGTAGATAACACTAAATAGGACCTGGTGTGGGAAGTAGATGGCAGATTTTAATATGCTCTTCCCATGTCTAGAATAAATCTCCCGGCATATTCTTACCTTGAGCTCACCCTTGTTGCATTCATTGTTATCTGTGTAATTTTGTGTTTGTTATCTGAGTTTCCTGGAAAAGTATTAGTTCCACAAGTGGGACAGAGTCTGCCTTATTCTCCAGGAAACTGCAAGGCTTGACTTGTTGGCATCCAACGAACGTTCATTGCATAGATGAGTGGCCATCTGCCTTGGCCCTGTCTAGCCCATGGGAAATCTCCATTTGGAACACTCCCCAGTTCTGTAACCTCTACATATCCCAAACAGGATCCGTTACTAACTTCTCATGCTGGAGTTGAAAGTTATTGGGCTGGGAGTCAAAAGATCTGGGTTGAAGTCCCACTAGTTATGTGTCATGCTAGCAAGAGGTTTACTGAGCATTTAGAAGTGTTATGCTGAAGGTGTTAAATAACCCGAAAGGCAGGCCATGAAAACACAACCAGCCAAATGAGCCACAGTGAGTGTCATGTGGAAGGTGTCAGCATCAGAGTGCCTGATGGTGGCTCAGCATGTATTATTTCATTTCATATTTATTTTCTAAATTTGTGTGCGTACATGCAGGGATGTACACATATGGAGGCCAGAGAGCAACCTCAGCTGTCATTCCTTAGATGTTTGTTTGACAGGGTTTTAGTTGGCCTGGAGCACACCAGATATGTTAGACTGACTGGCCAGTGAGCCTCAGTGATCTACCTGTCTCCACCTCCCTGGTGCTGGGATTACAAGTTCCTGTCACCAAGCCCAGCTCTCTGGGGATCAGACGCAGATGTTCAAGACTATAAGGCAAGTATCTTACCAACTGAGCTTTGTTCCTCCTCCTCCTTCTTAACATTATTATCATTTTAATGATATGGTACTAGAGGAACCTCAAAGCAGTCTCAGGATCTCCAACAAAAATTTCTCCCTAAAGACCAGTCTGCTTCCAAAAGGATTTCTCTAGGGGATCTTTTAGAGACACTTGGATCTCAGTGTTTGATGGGAAGTTGAATTAGAGTTAATGGCCTTGGGCAGAGCTTGGAATTGTAGCCTTGAGAGAGAAGGGCTAAACCTCAGCACAGAATCTTGTTTCCATCTCAACCTGCAGTGTGTATTCATGTGTGTGCATGTTCCCATATATGCAAGTACATATATGCATTCATTTGAATACCAGAAGATAATTGTGGGCATCATTTTTCAAGCATGTTTGTTTGTAGACAGTGGTCCTTCACTGAGTCTGGAACTTGCCAATTAGGCTAGGCTAGGGGAGTGAGCCCTAGATATCCACCTGTCTCTCTTTCCCCAGCACTGAGATTACAAGTCTGTGTTACTGTGACCAGACTTTTCTTTTTATTACATATGGATCCCAGTCATGGAACTCAGGTCCTCATGCCTACAAGGCAAGCGCTTCAATGACTGACCATCTCCCCAGCCAGTTTTGCTCATATGTTCCTGTTTTCTGTTAGGCTTGAGCTGAGCATGTCCCAACAGAACCATCCGCCTCCCTTGCCACTCTGTGATGTGGCTGCTGTTCCCATCTCTCCCAAAAAAGGACATGAAGTACAGACTGGACTTGACCAGGGTCATGCAGCAGTGGTGGGCCTATTAACGTTTGGATTTAGGCAGCCCTGAGTTTATAAGCATTCTATATAACTGTCCTATAACCATCATTGTAGATTTTTCTCATCTTAAGAGTGTGTCTCCTGCAGCTCAGTTCCACTCCAGCTGTGACACTTCCAATCTAGAGTTCATGATGGATCTCCAAGTAACGTTCAATTGCAAAGCAGGCAGTGTGCAGAGGACTGCTGTGTCCTGGGGAAAGGAAATATTTTGCTTTGTGAGTGTAAATGGTGTGCACAGGTTCTGCAAATTGTCCTCCGGGGGCTCCAGGTTCTGCTTGCAGGAAATGTCCACTCTGGACAGGACAAGTCCCAGGAGGAGGAACAGGTGCCCAACTCCCACCTGCTGGGTTCAATCAATAGTGGATGCAGAGGTGACTCCCATGCCCAGTGTCACCCACAGAGGCCCAATGCAACTTCAACACAGCAGTGGTGAACTCTCTGGCCATGGCACCATGCATCTCAATACTAAACAACCAAGATAAACATCAAGACGTAGGGGTCAAATCTGAAAGTGTGCCAACTAGCAGAATACAGCATGTAGAGGACTGTACCAAGCCTCATCTTAAAGTAACAGACATCTTTGTGTCCAAATTAGTGCTTTTTAACCCCTCTTGAAATTGCTTGGGTTAAAATCAACTTCCAAAGAAGCCTGGAAGCAATACGCTGCAATTTCTCCTCTTGACATCAATCTTCCAGCTGTTGCTTTGCTAGGATTAATTTGCCTCTGAGGAGTTTCAACACCCTCCTCCCTGGTGGATTTTCAGAGCCTGTAATGTCATGTAATCGGGACCATGTTATTTTTGTCTAAATCTCTGGGAGTGATGTAAGAGGGGAAGCAAACTAGCTGACTCCCAGCCATTGGACCAAAGGTTAAATTAGTCTTGGCCCTTCACCAGCTGGACGGATCACTGTCCAAGCATTTAGTGCACACACAGGCAGAATGGAAGTCCTCTCCCTTTCTTCTGGAATTGCTTCCCCTAAGATATACTTCCCTACCCACAACATCCCAAGAACACATGTCTACACTTTTGTCCCTACCTAACCCTCACCATCTTTATGGCACTACTTATGGAGCCTCTAAGTGTAGGACAGTCATGGCATAGAGACGTGAATGTGTAAGGAAGAACTTCTATCACTTAGTGGCTGTTTGGAGGACACACTGCCTGGTCCCTGGCCTTATCAGCAGTGCATAAGTGGGTATCACACAGACCTCAGAAACACCCTTGTAGCTGTGTCTATCGTTTCCTCTTCACTGCCAAACAGTGCAAGCCTCAACAATTGTCTACCCCAAGAGCAGATCCACTTGCAAGACACAGAGAACTGTCAACAACTTCAAGCTTACACTTCCAGCAAGCCAACCTGGGAACCTGGAAATGCATCTTCAAAGAACATGTCTCCATGGTCACTATTTGCTTTGCATTCTAAGTAATTGCAGGACTTGAGCTGTGCCTGTTGAATAACAACCCGGGCCTGGTGAATGTCTGTTTTATTTTGGACATTTTCTTTTGTTAGTAAGCAGGAACTCATCAAGTGGCTTGGGGTTGAGTACAGGCTCTTGAGAAAACATCTCTCCAGAAACAGGGGACATGGTGACACAGTAAAGTGAACTGGGACTGTGGAATTTAAAGACAGCTGACATTTACTGAGAAATCCTCAAGTCCGTGCAAACCACCATGCATTATTTCCTTAGCGGATGCAGAAACAAGGTTCTTTATCTCTGCTTTCAAAGGTAGAATCCACTTGTGGAGAGTCTCAGGAACTGGCCCAATGTCCTGGAGGCAGAATGAGAAAGCTGTCTGAGAGGGTCAGGATGGGCCTGCCATGCCACTCTGCACTGTGCCCCAGCAGTGGGTGACAGGCCCATGCTCAGCTTTTTCCTTTGTGGATTAGGACAAAAGCATACTTCTGTCCTACAGAAATAAGAAGGTGTTTACCAGAAGCTCACCACAGGGAGTCACTATGCAAGTGTCTTATTTGAGGCCTGAAACATCACCAGCTCCCTGGGTATCTATCTGTCCATTAACTGCCCATTTCAGAGCTCAGCCCTCAGGCAGGAGCTGGGAAGGTCCCATGTCCCTACTCTCCAACCTTCTCAGACATAAAATAAGTCACAATGATCCAGGTGTGGTGTGAGCCTTGTCTCTCAGCACTTAGGAAGCAGAGGCAGGGGTATCTTTGTAACAGAATGGCTGACCCTCTGTGTTTGGAGCTGGCTTTGTCTGCAAGATGGCTCTTTGTTTTCTCAGTTCACTCACTGGGTTCTGCCTGAGCTGAAAGTTCACAGCTGCAGGGCCAGCCTCTCCTGCCATTCAGGGACTTCTAACACTTCCTGAGCTGGGGGGGTGAGGGAGGACAGGGTGGTGCATGAAATAGCTTCAAGCAAGCAAAACAACGCCTTTTGTTTTTGTTATTCAGTGGAAGCTTTGTATTCAACCAAAGACTTTTACTGAACCCTTAAAAACCCTGGAAAAGAGTCTGGGTCAGCACAAGGTTTGCACAAGATCTTTGCCAGCTGATGAGTCTAGGGGCATGGACCTCCACACCTCCTTACCTCTAGCTTTTCATTGGCTGAGGAGAAAGGACTAGAATGCAGTCCCAGATACCACATGCTATCCCTTCCATCAAAGAGAAGTAATATCCACTGGGCAAGCACAGGCATGTTTCCACTATTTATTCATGAAAACCTACCCCAGTTTTGTGAGTTAACCGCAGCTATTTTGGAGGTTCACTGTAAGGCATTCAGGCACTGAAGCCAAGCTGTCAACGGTGCTTTTACTACCTCTGTCCCTAATCTTCACTGACTGCTACATATTTCGTTCTTTCATTCCCCCATCCACTGACATACAGAGTTACCAGGACATAGGAGCAGACTAGAAGTCATTTCCACTAGTCTGAATGTAGATGGAGGTTAACTTGTGTGGTTAAGAACAACTGTGACAGCCTTGGCTAATTTTAAATGAGTAGCTTCCACAGAGGGATCCTGCATAGAAACAGTTTTGGACTAAGCCAGATGAAACCAATGTCTTTTCAGGAAGTTACTGTCAGCAAACAACTGTCTATCAGATGGTTCCAATACCCACCTCAGGCATTTGGGAAGCTGGCATTTGGGTCTCCCATCTGAGCACTAACCATGCCTAGCCCTGCTTAGTTTCTGAGATCATATGAGGTGTACTGAGGGTGGTACAAAGGAAAGCTTTCAAAAATGCCACTCCAGACTCCTGCCCAGGTGGGTAAACTGATCTGGTGTATCTGGAGAGAGCCTGGAGACCTCTGGTTGGCAAGTATTCCGGTGGGTCTGACACACAGAATGACTTGGGGTCTACCTGCATCCCACCATTCCCCTTGAACTGGTGTAATTTAGGGTAACACCTTCCTAGTTGTGTGTGGGAATGGCCTGTTGCTGGCGTTTAGCCACAGGCTGAATGAAAAGATAGCCTGCCACTCTGAGAGGGGAGCTTGGCATGGGTGGGCACTCCTCAGCCTCATCACATGGAAATGATTTGTCACAGATTACTCTGCAATCATTTAGTTGTGCATGCGAAAAGGAGTGGCCAACCGGAACAGCTCTTAGCGGGGCTGCTCTCACGAATACTGGGGCTCTCCTCAGACTCGAATCTCCAGGTGAAACCATGCCTGTCAGCTGCCCCACATCGCCTTGATGGAAGGCTCTTTATATTGAAGTCAACAGAGCAGAGACACCTTTGTCCGTTCTCCAAGCCACAGGTCAGCGGGTGGCTGAAGTGTGGAGTCACAGGTCACGGAGGTACAACCACCTGAGAATAGCAGTGTTGGCTGAACAGATTGGTGTCGATAGTTGGTTCACTCAAGAACCTGTCAAGTGAGTGCAAGATGGCACCCAGCCTTGGCAGCAGGAAATACTGGACAGCAAATTGTTCCTTTTAATATGGATCATTGAGTGTTTGGGATTTCCTGTTTTCTGATCAGATACATGGTAGGTTAAGAATTTTTTTTTCTCAAACTCAGTTATGTGGCAGAGGCTGATCTTGAACTTCTGAACTTCCTGTCTCCACTTCCAAATGTTGGTGTTTTCATGTGGCTCTCGGGATCAAACCCAGGTCTAGCACTCTTATCAACTGAGCTACATATCCAGCCCAAAATATTTTGATCACTTTATCTCTAGGAGTAGAGAAAACATTAAAAAAAAAAATTCAAACAATATAAGATTCCCATGTAGGTATAGGAAGTAACTGAAGTTTAGGAAGGAAAGGGAGAGGAGGGGGGAGGAGAAGGGTGGAGAGGAGGATGGAAGAGAAAGAGAGTGAAGGGACTGGAGTTTTATCACCTCACTCTTTCCTTTTGGTTTACATTGTCTGGGTAAATAAGCATATTTCTACTTTGATTTCTTGTTACAAATGAATTGTTCCAAAGAGTAAAACAGTGAACTATGGACCAGTGGGCATAGCAGCTGCCCCTAAGAGAAGGGGCACTACATTAAAAGGCAGCGGTGGCAGAGAGCATCCCAACCTCAACAATTCAAAGACGTCTTTACCCTTCAACACTTAAGACTTAATTTCTAGAAGATTCAAACCCCAGAATCCTATAGAGACACACATTAACATCATAGGTTCTTCAAGGTGAAAAGGACCCTGTGTTGACTGATGAGCTGGGTTGGCTCTGAACCCTGGATGGTCACTACATACCTTTAATATGCCTCCTACTATCCTCTTCAACTGAGAATGACCAAAGGAATTGATCTGCATCTTACCCATGATTCCTTGGTGCTGACAATGAACAATAAATAACACTCTGTATTTCTCTCTTTTCAGGACCTCTAGTCTCAGCCCAGGCTCAAAACTGAGCCATCTGAAAAGAGATTCTTTACTGGTGCCATGTTCAAGGCCGGGGAGGTATCCAGGTGGCCAGCTCACATTTCTACTCTCTTTGGAGGATGTCAAAACCCCTGCTTGGTCTCCTCTCTGCTCATCTGTATCATAAGCCTGGTCCCTCCTGCTGCTGAGAACAACTCAGGGTTCTATTGCTTTGCCCTGAGGAGACATCAATATTGTCTCCCTTGCTCTTGTTGTTGCTCAGCTTTCTGTAACTATAACAAGATACTAGAGACAATGACCTTTCTGGTTCATGGCTTCACAGAGTCCAGATCAGGGCTGGACAGATTTATTACTCAGGTGGGGATGCCAGGAGACACCTCATAGCCAGGAAGTGTACCAGAAGATGAAAGAGAACAAGGGGCCCTTGAACCAAGTGCAGTTTGTCCGCAAAACTATTTGTAGCATATTGTTTCTTCTTTCTCCTCAGGAGCTAGTCATCAATACTGATCTGACAAGCAGATAGATAACTCTACTGAACTAAGAAACCTCCCACCAGCCCATGTCTCCAACGGTGCCATCGGATGGGGCCAAACCTTTAGCACATGGGCCTTTGGGGACACCCAGCATCTATGTTGTAGTATCCCTTGCTCCTTTCTCTCTTCTGTTCATTATTCTTACTTCTTCATTTTCCTTCTTCCTTTCTTTTGCTTCTCCTCCCCCTCTTTCTTTCCTTCCTTTCATTCTGTCTCATAACTTACTTCCAATTCCAGGGAGAGGAGGCCTTGGCACATGAAAAGCCTCCCTCACCACAGGAAGCTAGCTAGTGGCTTCCCTCACCAACCAGAGACTGGAACTGATTTCTTTTCTGGGGAGAGGGCCACTTTTACTGCCAACATGGCGAACAGTCTGCCTTCTCCTATTTCCATGAGGAAGGTTCTTCTTCTGAAGCTGGCTAAGCACGATTTGTTCTCCAGACCATCCATTCCATAGTCTTTCTTTTTCTTCCTCGGGAACTACTTTGATGATGGCCTCCCCGACAATCAGACATTGTCCTGGCATCAGCCACCAAGCCACAGCCACATCATGTCTGTTCTCCATCAAGACTGAAGAGACCTCAAGCTTCAGGAACAAGCTCATTACATCTTTATTCTTGTGAGTGGCACTCAGTACCTGCCACAAGGTTCCAGCCATAGAGCAGGAAAGACCTTCCACAGGCACAGTCCCAGCTATCTCTAAAAGATGCTTGGCCTGAAGAATAACAACAGTGTGTGGAGTGATTGTGAGAACCTGACCACCCCAAGTCCTCCAGGAGGTGGTTGGGAGTCTGAAGCCAGTTGAGCCAGGAGCCCAAGCTCCATCCATCACCTTCAAAGCTCTGTCGGTCTGCTCAGAGGCTCTCCTGGGGTGGGCCACACTGGGCCAGCATGTCCCATTTGCATTCCTTTGTTTTCACTGTTTGCCCTTTGCACTGCACCACCTGCTGTACCCTAAGGTAAGAGTCCATTAAAACGTTCTCAGGAGAAGATGCCCCCTTTTTCCCACAGCTCCCCTCCCAAACTTCAGCCTCCCTCAGGGGGTGTTCAAGGCAGGGCTCTTTCTCCCAGGCTTATGACTCTGAAGGCTAAGGACTCTGAAGGCTAACATACTTTCAGTGTTTTTTCTTATGTACATGTGGCTACATAAGCCTCCTGGAACACACCTGCCTCACTCCAAGTCTCCCTTGACTGAACTCTGGGGATTAGAGAAAATGAAATGCCCAGGTCTTTTCACAGGGATTTGCTGAGGAGTTTTAGAGGAACAGAGACTGATCAACCCACTGGGTTAGGCAGATCTGCACACAGCACCAGGGAGCCAAGTGGCTGTGCTCCCAAAGCCCTCTTTCCTGAGGGTGTGCACTGTCTCCCATGGCAAGGAGTGTTTTCTGTATCATCTCCAGCTCCTTCTGGGCAGATCTACAGATGGGCATTTGGTGGAGGAAGCCCCCCACCCCAGCTCCCAGGATGCTTGAATAAAGTTTTGAGGCATGTCGAAATTGTTAGCTTAGCTCCATTAAGTTACATTTATCTGCTACCCCAAGACAAAGTACTTTATGTTATTTTGACCCCTAACGTACAGTAAAAGAGAACTTTATAAAAGTTCTTCTGAAACTAGATCTTCTGAAACAAGTTCCACCAGCAAGCTCCTTTCCCAAGCAGAGCCTGGGGAAAGGAGAGTGAAGGATGGGATAGTAAGGTGTTTTGAAGGGAGTGTGGGCTGGAGATTTCTGGACATAGAATTTGACTTTGTGTGTCAGAGCAGTAACCCAATCTGGAGCCAGGCTTTCAAGTTCAACAACCATGTCCCTTAGACGAGGGTTGAACGTGCTGGCTTTCATTTCTTTATCGGTTGGTGAAAGCAGGCTAACTGTGGACCTCTCCAACTCTAACATGTGTTGTTTTATTTTTATCTGTGGCACAGCAGCTGTGCCTGATCCTATCACTGCCTCAGCTGCTGAACTGAGCCTCTGCAGCCACTGCTGCTGCCTCCTTGCTGCTAATGCAGTGGCCTGGGGGAGCCTTCCCATCCTGCCACCTCTGCCTCAGCTGCCTCCATGGAGGGAGACAAATGGTTTTCAACTAAGTCTCTATTATTCTATTTTATCAATAAATACCCGGGAGCCAGATGCTGGGGTGAAAACCTACTAGCGCAGAGAGTCAGAGAAAGCAGCCAGCTGACCCTCCTCCACTGTCATCTCAGAAAGAGAGTTTTCTCCTACCCTGTCTGAAACAAAAACTCCTCCCATTGGGTGTCCCTCCCTTCTACTTCCCGTGTCTCTGTCTGTCTCTCTTCGACCTCCTGACTTCCCCTCACTTTCTATGATTACTTCCAGTCAACTGGTTGCATGCTCCCCCTCCTGACCTATGGTTGGACTTTATTTAAATAATGCAAGCTCAGGGTTCACAGTGTGATCTAATACTCCACAGAAAGCATACAATGATTATCCAGCCTGCAATGGGAAAGAGGGGATGATGTGTGAATTACAGCACAGAGGCCTTCCACACACCAGACACTGTTAACATGTTGGGCTCATGTGTTCACACGACTATCCTTAGCAAATACTATTACATTCATATGAAAGATGAGGAGACTGAGGCAAAGTGAAGTTAGATGGCTTGGCTGGGCTCAGAGGTGGTGGTAGAGCAGGTACACTCCCAGGTGGCCTGGCTCCAGAGTCAGAACCTCTGACTGTACCTCAACTTGATGGAAGCTATTAGATACACTTGGTATTTTTTGTCAATCAATTTAAATGAATCTGAGAAAATGTTCTTAAGATAAAAATGAAGCTTTCTCCATAGAGCTCAAGTGCCCTTCAATCACTTTACTCCCAAGCCAGGCTGTTCCCTAGGAGCAATCACTGATGCTCATCTGGCAAGACCCTTTCCAAGTCTTTCTCTACTCTCTGACAATCATGTTTTTCATACTGTGCAGATGTATGTTTGAGTGCATTTACAGCTAGGAGGATCTTTGTGCATATGTGTATATAAATTGAAACAAGCTCTTCCTCTCTCCTTTTCTCTCTCCCTCCCTCCCTCTCACCTTCCCTCCCTTCCGTTTATTAAACAGTATTTTAAAACTTTCCCATTCTCTCTTTTTTTCTCCCATGGAGAGGAGTTAGTAAGTATAGTCTACTGTGCTAGTGAGCTACATAGGGTCTATTTAAAGCAGTACTAAGGCTACCTCCTTAGTGACAGTCTTTATTGCTGTGAGGATGTCTGCTTGTGTGCCTATTGATCTTTTAGACTCATTCTTCTGCCGATCACTTATTCACATTACATGTTCCATTTCCTGCTGCTGTGGCTTTTGGTACTGATATGGTGGGTGCTCTTGATTCTTAGATGTGGATGCTTTGTATGCTATGTATATTTCAAGTATTTTCATCTGGTGTATTGTGTTCACATTTTCAAATACTATTGAATGCCCTTCATCATTGTCAACAATCCCACAATCCCCATAACATAGAGAAAAAGTCCTAGGAAGCATAAATCAAACCACAAGCACCCGGATGCAGAAGCTAAGTCATACTCTCAGTACAGTGCCAGAGTCCAGCACAGGGCCTGGGAAATGAGGACGCTAGGAATCCATGAGTGGATGTCATGCCTCTGGCGGTCTGAAGTATATTTTTCTGGCATTGTTGTCTGTATACTCTGGTGTCTTTGGAACTGTCTTCAAATGTCATCTTCCCCATAAAATTTCTCTTCGAAATGTCATCAGTTCTTTCTCCCTTATCAAAATTTATCACCACCTTCCTCAGCCTCCCCAGGAAGCTCTTCTTGTTGCTAATGAAGGGTTACCACATGTTACAAAGGTTTGTTTTGCTTCCTGTGACAGACGGGAAGTGGGGGAGGGTGCCTCAGGACCGATACTTCTCTCATAGAGTACCTACCTGCATTCAGCAGGGACCAGACTGGATACAGAGCCTGTATCTTCGTTGAAAGGATGGGAGAAAGAAAGAGTCCTGGGAATGACCAGATGAAGTGGGAATGGGTTGTATGGAAAGAAGTAGAGGCTGTTGTGTGGGGTAGGAAGGATGCCATGTGCATAAGGGTGGGTTGAGAGGGAGACCCCTGGAGATGGGAGAGTGGTCTGGCAGAGTCAGATAACGTGCAGTCATGAAGAACTCTGATTTCTGGCTTCTGCATCATTGTTCTGAGATCCTCTCCAATCTCATTTGTTGTCAATAAAATGGGCTTACTCATAGCGCTCACCCCAGGGAGTGGTGAGATTTAAGCACAGCAATGTAATGAAGAACTCTGGTGAACACAAGGGACACATGTGGAGAAGAGAGGCAGCCCTGAGGCTAGAGAGCAAGGCCAAGAGTGTGGAGTCAGCGCACAGCTGGGACCAGAACCCAGGTGCCTGGATCCTGGTAGGGCTCCCTCCCACCGCATTGGGGCCATTCCCAGGGCCCTCTAGGTTTTCAGAAATGCAAAGGGATTCTTCCTATGTTCACACAGAAAGCCCACTCTTAGACCCAGCTCTGAGGCAAGCCAACTGGCTGGGACACCGGAGGCAACCCAGAGACAAGTCAAGGGACCCAAGTGCTGAAAAGATAATTTGTCCAAAAACCAGACCCCTGGTGTGGCTTCACTGTGTTATTTATTGACTAAGAGCAGGAGAATGTGAAGACACAGAGTGCTAGAACCATTAATAGATGATCCGCAAGCTGTTACTGACTCTAGTCCCAGGAGTGGGGGCTTTTACCCTCCAGCATCTGGGGTAGTTTTTCAGATACATAATCAGTCAGCTTTTGGAAATGATCTTGCATTCCAATTTCCCATGTCACAAAGGACAAAGGAGGGAAAGGCAGAGCTACAGAACTCCCCTCTTCCCAGGGGCCTGGGGAGAGGTACCTTTCACCTTGAGCAGCCTCTTTCTCAGGCAATACCTGGGGCTATCCACAGTCATCCATCCTGACACCCCCCAACCCATGTTGTCACATTCTGAGAATAGGAGCCCTTCCCAGCTTGGTTCCAGGCCAAAGGGAGAATTCTACTTTCCTTTGCAAGAGAAGAGAGGCTTGGGGCTGCACACAACCATAGCTCTTAGGTCCCTGAGCTGTGCTGGCCTTCAGCAGGACATCAGCCCGTGCACCCCAAGCCTTTGGGGCATGCTTGGCAGAGAACTACACAGAGCAGTCCCCAGGCTTGCCTTAAGACCAGCTGAAGCACAAGTATGCGGGCTGTTTGAGACGTCAGAGAACATCTTCTCCAGAGAGCTATCAAGAAACAGGATTAGGCTTGCCTGGGGAAAGACTGCTGGGGTATGGTGGTCATTGCAGGGGGTGTCCAAGGTACAAGACCATTTTCCTTCCTTTTGAAGATTGAATTTAATGTTTATAATTAACTATTAATAACAACTAAAATAATTCAAATTAAGAATAAGACAAATAAGTAGCACTCAGGACTCTCCCCTGCCCCCATTCACTTTCACTTGAGTCACGCTCTCCAGGGGGAAAGTGGGACATTTTTGAACTGACAAGATTCTTCCTCTAGTAGGAGAGCCACCACCCTCAAGGACCACACTTCCTTCCCCAGTGCAGACCCCTGTTTTTATAGATAACAAAGCTGAATTCCAAAAGGACATCGATTGGGCCGTGGTGAAAAGGCAGGCCCTGACTCAAGGCCTCTCTTGAGAAGAGGACAGCAAGGAAAAGCCAGGCTAGGAGATGGCTTAGTTGGTAAATGTTGCTGAGCAAGCATGAGGTTTGCTTTCCAGTGCCATGGAAAAGAAGAGTGAGTCACTGTGCATATGCGCAGGGCTGCACGGACTGAGACAAGGACATCTGCAGTCTCCCTGGCCAGCGAGTCTCACTGAGTCAGAAAGCCTCAGATTCTGTGAGGGACCCTATCTCAAGAAAGAAGGCAGAGAGTGGTGAAGAAAGATGCATGGCCTGAAATCACCTGCTGTTGGCTTTTATCTATACACTCATGTACATGTGCATACACAAATGCACATGGAACAAGGTACACAGGCACACACACCATAAGAAAATGTCCACACAACACACAAACACGCATATGTATGCATATATACAGATACACACACAAGGACATGTCCACACAACACACAAACACGCATATGTATGCACATATACAGATACACATACACAAGAACATGTACACATGCATATGTATGCACATATACAGACACACACACACAAGAACATGTCCACAGAACATGTACATGCACATATACAGATAAACACACATACATACACATACACACTCATGCACACACATGCACATGCATACACACACGCATGCATGCATGCATTCATGCATGCACATACTCATCTGCTTTTAATGCCTGGACTTTAAAGTCACAATGGCTATCCTCTGCACCTTACCATCTCTTTTTATTGATGTTTCTTTCTCCACAAAAAGGCTTTTGTTCCAGGTTTCATAGTTTGCAAAACTCTTTCTTTTTGCAAGTTAATCTTATAAGCCAAGTGGCCATGTGTTAAGGGCACACTGGTGGGCTACACAGATATTTCATGGAACTTTCTGGAAGCATTTGCCATTAGCCACCTCATCTTATTCTTCAGCATGGTACTGGCTTTCTCCAAATGGCAGCCCAGGAGGCAGAGGAGGAAAGACAATGTGCTGAGGCTCACAGTCCCAGACATAAGGGTTGGTCTTGTCTCTTTTTGGCTTATTTCCTGTATCTGGAAACTGAGGGCATTAGACCAAATATTCCCCAATGCCCTCTTTACTTTTTAAATACCATCATACTGCTACAATTCCTGCTGGAATCAACTTTATGTTTGAAACATGGTGAGACTTATTGTCCCCTGGAAAGCCAGTTCTTTATACCTGACATGTCTGTGTCTTTGAAAGCCAGGAGTATGAATTGTGCTATTTCAAATCTGGGTGGGTGGCCAATTTTAGTCTTGGTCAGGGAAAATAAAAGAGCAGCAGAGATGAGAAATAGCCTGTTGAAGCTGCAGAGGACCCCGTGTGGATGTGCCTGGCCCGGGTCAGCCCTGCCTTGCAGAGGGTGGAAAGCCAGACATGTGTTGGAGAAAGGGCAAGGGTGGGACACCGTGGGGGTGGGGGTGGGGCTCCAATGTTCATTGCCTTGCAGATTCTGCTGTCCTAGCTAGGAGAAGGAGGAACCTTGATTTAAGGCCTCACTCCCACCAAAATACAGGTGTTATCGAGGGAGCAACACTTCAAGTCTTATGTGTCATATATCCCCAGTGTGTGTGTGTGTGTGTGTGTGTGTGTGTGTGTGCGCGCGCGCGCACGTGCGCGCGCGTGCATGGATGGACACATAAAATTTTACTATGGGAAGGTTTTAAAAACATGTAGTAACATAAACAAAATATAAAACCCCCCATTTTAACTACACTGAGTGCATAGTTCTGTGGCATTCAGAATATTCATCCTGCGGGCTGCCATTACCACTGTCTTGCCCACATGAAGCTCTGCACCCCTGGAATACTTAGCCCACGTTCTTTCCTCCAAACCCTGGTGCTCACCAGCCATCCAGGTGACTCTAGGAACCTCATCAAATTTAGCATTTGTCTTTTTGAAAATGGCTTATATTACTTCACATAATGTCTTAAAAATCCATCAAGACATTCATGTTTTAGCTCATCTCAAGATTTTCTACCTTTCCAGGGCTAAGGTTAAATAGTATATATAATGATGTGAATATTAATACATAACACATAATATTTACATTGTCAAATACAATGCATAGAATAGTTGTAAGCACCAGAAGCATAGACTTAGTCACTTCTGGATGAGGTAGGCAGAGAAAACTCTCAGTACATTTTCATTTTCAACAAGAAGAAAGTAGCTGGGGCTTACTATGGGGAAAGAAATACAAAAAGAGAAATACGTAGCCCCTTACTCATCACGTTTGCTATCTATCCTTCCACTAATGGATATGGGAGGGTTTTGCATTTAGCTCTCATGAATGTTACTGCTGTGGACATAGGTGTACACACATTAGTTCAAGTCTCTGCTATGGTATGTTTTCACAGTCCTGGGAGGACCCTCTTTGGCATATTGTAGCCTTGAGGGCAAATGCCTCACCTTGAGGATTTTGCACAGCTTTCCATTAAGCTAGTTCCCTGCCCTTATAGCTTTGCACCTATGAACACCCTGGCCTTGACCCCCCACCAGGCTGAGTCCCAACACCCTGTGAGGCCCCCTAGTGGGTAGCTGTAGCCACATCTACAGGTTTCCCTTTCTTTCCAGACCAGCATGACAGTTTTACAGTAAGTTTTCTTTTTGCAAGTGTCATGGCTTTCTATTCCTCAGCTGAGGACACAGATGTGTGACTCAAACCCACATAAATGAGAACATATCTTAGAGTCTTAATGACCTTCAAAATCAGAAAGAATTCACCTGGAGAGTATGGGAACCTCTGTCCTGGAGACAAACTTTAAAGTTTACCCAAACATTTAACAATATGTTGAATAGACAAGATTCAAACTGTGGCTTAATTTCCCAACGAGTTTGTTTAGTACAAAGCTCTTCCAAAGCTGCTATCTCTGAGGGTTAGAGGGAAGGAAAAGATAAGTGTTTCCAATATGTATGTGGCTTTGGCACTCATCTCTTTGTTATCTTTAAGAGAGAAAAGAAGCCAGATCAGAATTCCTGGGTCATCATGCCCTGAGCTAAGTCCTCAAGATTGAGTGGGTTTCCCAGATGGGTTTATTTGCTCTAAGTTTGTAAAGGTTATCAAGTAGTCTTATGGGCAAGCCTTTTATTTAGTTTGCAAAAATAACAGTTTTATGTGGGAATGAAACCACACAAGCAACAGAGAAAACTGATCTAGGCTCTTGGGAGTTTGCAATTCATGATCCTTCAGGCTTAGCTGATGAGGAGATGCTCCTGTCTGCAAGGACCACCTGGAGCATGGCTATGGGGAGGGAAGACTCTACTTGTTATTTTAAAAAGGTGTGTGTGTGCGCGTGTGTGTGAAACTGTGGTGTCAGTTGTGTGTGCGTGAAACTGTGGTGTCAGGTGTGTGTGTGTGTGTGTGTGTGTGTGTGTGTGTGTGTGTGTGAATACCTGTGAAAGTCAAAAGAGTCAGAAGAGGGTGTTAGATTCACCTGAAGCCAGAGTTACAAAGTTGTGAGCTACTCAACATGGATGCAGGGAACAGAACTCTGGTCCACTGGAAGAACAGCAAATGCTCTTCACCACTAAGCTATCTCTCCAGCCCGGGAGAATCTTGTTCAAAATTCTCTCCTGGTGGAGTCTGGTCTCTTTCTTAAGGACTTTGATGATTTCTACCTTCTTACATCAATGGGACCACAGAAACAGCAATGATCTAACACAATTACTATTAATAACTTCATCTAGTCATTACTTACTCAATGCAGTGTGTCAAAGTCTTCCTTCAGGTTAACCACTTACCTGCTTGCTATCTGTCCTTTCAAATAGAAGGAAGCTAGAACAACTAGTTAACACCAACTATCTAGGTGGCAGTGATTGCCAGGTGGGAGGGAGCTTCCAGGGTGGGTTTCCAGGTTCTGGCTATTACAAACAAATCTGCTGTGAACACAGTTCTTGTGGTTTGATAGAATATCCTTTGGGTATATGCCCAAGAGTGGTGTATCTGGGTTTTGAGGTAGATAAATTCAAAATTTTATACAAAACCACCATATTAATTCCAAAGTGACTGTACGAGTTTGCACTCCCACCAGCAATGAAGCAGTGTTCCCCTTGCTCCAACGTCCTCACCAGCGTGAGTTGTCACTTGTATTATTGATCTTAGCCACTTTGACAGATATAAGATGGAACCCTGGAGTCGTTTTGATTTGCACTTTCTGACGGCTAAGGATGCTGAATACTTAAGTGTTTTTCAGTCATTTGAGATTCTTCTGTTGAGAATTCTCTGTTTAGCTCTGTATCCCATTTTTTAAGTGAGTTATTTGGGTTTTTGATGTCTAGTTTCTTGGGTTCTTTATATATTTTGGAGATCAGCCTTCTGTCTGATGTGATGTTGGTGAAGATCTTTTCCCAGGCTGCAGGCTGCCGTTTTGCCCTATTGACAATGTCCTTTGCCTTACAGAAGCTTTTCAGTTTCGTGCAGTCCCACTTATTAAGCGTTGATCTTAGTGCCTAAACTGTCAGTGTTGTTTTGTTCAGGAAGTTGTCTCCTGTGCCAGTGTGTTCAAGGCTACTTCTCACTTTCTCGTCTATCAGATCAGCGAATTTATGCTGAAGTCTTTGATTCATTTGGACATGAGTTTTGTGCAGGGTGATAGATATGGATCTATTTGCATTCTTCTACATGCTGACATCCAGTTAAACCAGCACCATTTTTGAAGATACTTTCTTTTCTCCATTGTATAATTTTGGCTTTGTTGAAAATCAGGTGTTCATAGGTGTGTGGGTTTATGTCTGTGTCTTTGATTTAATCCCATTGATTCACCTGTCTTTTTATGCCAGTACCATGCAGTTTTATATTACTATAGCTCAGTTTTATATCACTATAGGGATAGTGATCCATCCAGAAGTTCTTTTATTGCACAGGATTGTTTCAGATATCCTGTTTTGTTGTTCCAAATGAAGTTGAGTATAGTCCTTTCAAGGTCTGTAAAGAATTGTGTTGGGATTTTTGATGGGGATTGCATTGAATCTGTAGATTACTTTTGGCAAAATGGAATTTTTACTATGTAGATCCATGAGCATGGGAGATCTTTCCATCTTCTGATATCTTCTCCAATTTCTTTCTTCAAAGACTTGAAGTTCTTGTCATACAGGTCTTTCCCCAAAGATGTTTTATGTTATTTGTGGTTATTGTGAAGGGTGTTGTTTCCCTGATTTCCTTCTCTGCCCATTTATCCTTTGTATACACATAGGATTTTTAAACAGCCATTAGCCTTTCAGGCCCAGAGCTTGCACTGTATTAAGGGATGGAGACTTTTCATTGTCTTGTTTTGCTTGTTTGAACACTTAAGATGGGGCCAAGCATTGCATGAATAGTCCCAAAACATCACAAAGCAGGTGAATAAGGTGGGCCATTTCATCAGCCCATTTTAGAGGTAAGGAAACTAAGAATTGGGATGGCTAATTTTTCAAGAGCAATTGACTAGATGCTGATAGAAATCATTTTATTTTGTACATTGATTACCTCTGTGGAATTAGAGTGTATCAAATCTGAACAACACCACCAAAAAAACTAAAGTAAGTGATATGTGATGTCTTCCTTTTTCCACCTCCTTCGTCCTTCCCCTCACTTTAACTGACAAGCTGCCTGTCCACCCATCTTCCCTGGACAGGAATCGGCAGCTCAGGGATAGGATGGGCAGTAAGTACTTCTAGCCTGTGTACTGGTGGGCATCACATTTCCTTCAGGATTACCTGGGGACCTGAGCTAACTGTATTAACATAGCATCTGGGTTTTATTCCATTTTACCCAGATCATCTATTGTTCATGAGTGGGCAGTGGAGACTGAGATTTCTGATGTGTCACAAACAACTCCTCTCTCCTTTTGGCTTTTAGAAGCTCTGGTTAGCTAAGCATTATGGTTCCCTGCTTCTTGCTACTCATCCACCTCCAAGAAGAAACTGGGGTAAATTCAGCATCAATCCATATGTCGGACACCTCTGTCTAGAATCATGGCGGGGGCAGGGAGGGGGTCTTCTTAGGGCCCCAGAAACTCTGCCTTTGGTTGCAGGGTGGCAGCTCCTGGACTCTTTGGTCCAGCCAGGAATGCTAGAGTTGGTCTGCTTTATATGCTGCTCAGAACATTGAATACGAGACCGCAAGTGTTTTTCTAAACACGGAGGGAGGCAGTGATAAAAAGAAATCAGGATATTTGGGTAGGGGTTGTAGCTTAGCTGCTGAAGTGTTTGTCTTCAAAGCATGAGGACCTGAGTTCGACCCCAGATCCTATGTAAAGTGCTGTGAGACACATGGCTCCACTGACCAGGCTGCCCAATGGAATTGGTGGGTTCCAGGCCAATGAGAGACCCTGTCTAAGAAAAGAGGTGGGCGTCACCTAAGGAATTGTACCTAACATTGTTGTCTGGCCTCCTCATGCGCGTGCACGCGCGCGCGCGCGCGCGCACACACACACACACACACACACGCACACATGCACGTGTGCGCATATGGGTACCCACACACACATGGGTAGCCGCATACACATGAACACATCCATACACAAAAGGGAAGAAATAGGGTGAGAAGTTCACATGCAGTTTCTTCAGCTACCACTTAGAAGGTGTGGGGCTTCCACCTCCTCCGCCAGGGATTTTCATGATCATTCCCACCCTGCCTGCTCTACAGAGGAAAAGGAGGAGCAAGCAACTTTAGTTGGCCCAAGACATGCAGCACACGTGACCCCAAACAGCTACAGAAACTAAAATCTGCCAGTCAGTCCACGGGACAACAGACCTCATGGTGCCTCAGTCAGCTGTGAGGACAACACAAAACCTGACTTTCCAAGATGTTTTCCTCAGGGAAAACCTGGGTGAAAGATGCTTCTGTCAGAAGGCCAGGCCTCTTCTGAATACTTCACCCAGTAAGAGTTAAAGGGTGACAGATGCTGGTTTGATTGTCACACAGGTTTGAGCCCTGTGTGTTCCATACATTGCACAGACCTGCTGTAGGGTCATTGGAAGATGGGAAGGCCCTAACAGAGCTGTCTGCACCATGCTGAGTGTCCTAAATCCACTGCTCACCACTTGACAGGCTAGAGGAGGGACATGGGGGACCCCCTGGAGTAACACAAGGCTCCTTTCCTCTCAACAACCTCTCAGATGTTCACCTGCTTCTTGGCTAGATTGAGAGAAAAGTCAGCTTGCCTGGCAAGCAGCTTTTGTTGCAAAACTGCTTGGACAAGGCTTCCTTTGGCTGTCTGTCTACATGGCAAGGTCTGGCTGAACCATGGCTGCAGGGCTTGAGCGCTCCAGTCTTTGGGAGCCCTTGTGTCTCAAACTCAGTCCTGACTTTCCTTTCCTCAAGACATTTGTGTTATCAAGTGGACTGTAGCTGCTTAATTTCTCTCTCTCACTCCAATCTCTCTCTCTCTCTCTGTATATGTTAGAATATATTAGGAATACATACACATAGAAACACAAATATATATATATGTATATATATACACATACATATGTATGTGTGTACATATACATGTATACATACATGTACATGTATGTTTCTGTATATATACATACATGTATCATGTGTTTCTGGGTGTCCCAACCTTCTCAGTCAGTCTGCACAGCGTTACTTGTATGTAGGTTTTCAGGGATGACCATGTGATATTTGATAACCAGTTAGCGTGCTCTTCCCTGGGAAGTCTATTTCCCCCATTCTCAGCATTCCTTCATTGTCTGTAGTGTGTGTGTGTGTGTGTGTGTGTGTGTAAGGCTGAGGCCTCTTGGGCTTTCACTATCCATGTTAATATGTCTACTGGTGTCATCTTTGTTCACACCAGAGATCTTATAGGTGTAGCTTCTAATATGCCTAGGGGACACAACCTAAGAGCAAACTCCCTGTTTCTCTGGCTCTTACAAACTTTCAGACCCTTCTGCAGTGATTCATGAGCCTTAGGTACAAGTGTTGTGTTTCTTATAAATGTGTTAGTTGGGACTGGGTTCCACATCTGCACTTTGATTGGTTGTGGTTTTCCATAATAGTCTTTGTTGCAGTTTCCTTGATGAAGGGTGAGGACGACATTTATATACATGTGTAAGGACAAATACATAGAATGTATTTAGGGGTTGTGTTGATTTTGGAAATTGGTAATTGGGGGTTCTCCTCCAAGATTCATGACTCCACTAGACCTGGGTAGTTGTTTAGGTTTCTAGTACCTCACACCATTTCCCTTTTGCTAAGAGGAACTTAAGTCAGATTAGAGATCTGTTTGTTATCACCTTGATTTCTTTTCGTCATGGTCTCCTTAGAAAGTGTTTAGAGATACACTTGTCATCTTAGATTTAGTGTTTGGAGCAGAGCAACTCCAGTACTCCTGGATGGCTAGTTCTTCAGGCCCTGTATACAAAGGCAAGATTTACAGGGCCTCAGGAAAACACCTCTGAGACTCTTCTAGAGAGATGTATCCAACTTGTGGATTGACACTGAATTTTTCCAGTTCCTTCTTGTTGGACACCTTGAGTGGCAACTTCTGGTACTACTTGTTTCAACACATGGCACATTAAAGAACTTGGGGACTCATGCTTGTGAGCCTTCTCTCTTGTTCCTTCCTATCTGCCTGCTGACCTCCTCTGACATAATGCTGTTCTCTCCACTGTACCGCACTGGCACTCAGCTACTGCCATGAACAAAGTTGTGAGGCTGAGAAGGAGCAAAGTTAGAAAAGCTGTACCACCTTGGGAAGGGGCTCATGAGATGGCAAAGAAAGTCACTGTTGGCTGAGTTACTTTATGCCATGAGATTTGCAAGGCAACAGGCACAACTAGCTTCCTATACGCCTTTTCAAAGTCATTCAAGAGCTGGTAGGTTCTTTTCTTTCCTTCTCTCCATCCTTATGACCCATACTAGGATTGTGTCAGATTGTCTCTCTCTGACCATTGCTTCTGTCTGTCACTCAATAGCAAACCCACTTCCAGGGCTCTGGGTAGGCCTGTTGCCAGCATGGGGACCTGCCCGGCCAACCCATATGTTAGTCTTACCAGGCTTGCCTCACCTCTGTCCCTGGAGCGTTTTGCTGTACCCAAGACTGTTCTCTGTTACCAGTAAGGTTTTCCCTGCTGGTCTGGTCCCACCGCCATGCCAGCCCCAAATAACACACGGAGACTCTGTATTTGATATAATGCTGTTGGCCAGGTACTAGTTTCTTATCGGCTAGCTCTGTCTTAATTATTAACCCATTTCTATTAATCTAAGTATTTCCACGTGGTCTCATCTTACGGGAGAGTGGGCCCGGACCTCTGTTCTCTCCAGTCTCTTCATGCTGACTCCTCCCTACTACTTCCTTGAATCCTCCTTGTCTCCTGGTCCTGCCTATCTTGCTTTCCTACTGACCAACAGTGCTTTACTCATTAACCAGTATGAGAAACATATTTACAGAATGTCATCTCCCATCAGTTCTCTTACATTAACCTCATTCACATTGCATCCGTGTGAGCATGCGAACACACACACACAAACACACACACATACAAACACACACACACACACACACACACACACACACTAATGACAAATGAAATAAAAAAATGTAAGCCCACTGTAAGTAAAAAAAGTGGACTCGGAGAGCACAGAGAATGTCAGTAAGCTCTGGCCAGCAGAGCAGTCCTAATTACAGCCGCAAAATTACCCACCAGCTCGCCAGCCTTTGATTTTACTTCCCTTTGGTAAGAGTGAGGCTACTGGGAAATGCTCCAGCAGCAGGAGCCCTCAGCTCAGGGCTTGTCAGTTCCACGTCACAGATTCCTTTGAGCTTTGTTCCCGAAAGCTGAAGTTTACATATGCCTATATTTATGTGCCCCAGAAAACTGTAAACACACAAGTTTTAAGTAGTGTCAGAGCACAAGTTTGTTTGTTTAACCTTAATGTATTCTATAAAATACCCTCCCAGACTTCTGCTTAGTCACGTAAGAGTACACCCAGCCAAAAATCCCAGCTAAGAAGTAAAGACAAAAATGGGCTCAGTGGGACAGACTCACAAACACAAACAGTCCCGAGGTGTACACAATATAAATGCTTTATTGCTAGCACAGAGGTTTCTTTTGAAGTAAATTAAAAGTCATAAATCTTCATTTTCACATTCTACATTGTGGTTTGAAGGAAACTAGCTGGTTAATGGTGTGTTCACGTGGGTTCACTGTAGGAAGAGCAGGGCCGCCCACTGGAAGGACTCAAAGCACATGCCAGGGCTCTGTCTGCTGAGCACACTGTCGTTTGTCAGGAAGAGTAAGGAGAGCTTGCTTGAAACTACTGTGGACAGGTTATAAATAGAAAACTGAAAACTGGTTTGGTTAGAAAGCAGAAAACCGTTAAATAGAGAAGGTGATAGATATATGCCCATATTCTACACCTAGGTTATATTTTGGCATTTTTAAATAAGTGTTGTTCACCCAGGTTAGAGACTGGCTTCGATTTGGCAGCAGGGGAGAGAAGGGAAGGAAGCCAGTGCTGCCCACATCCAGTGAGATTCACTGGAAGGCAGAAGGGACAGTGGCATTGGGAGGAAGAAGAGTCAGGCTTGCTTCACACCTCTCCCCTGCAGGCTGAAGCTCACTTGTGAGACAAGAGTAGTGTGTGGACGAGCGGGCCACAGGGCAGGACAGATGAGGCCTGGTGGGATGTGGCAGTCTTGGCACACTGGTACTCTGCAAATAGAGAAGGCAATCATCAAGCTGGATCACATTTTTCAAATGCACTGATAGCAGATTCTAGGCAGGTGACATAGGTACAGTGGGCCCAAATAGCCATAGCACCGGAGTAGCAGGTGCTGGTACAATGGGGATGACACAAAAGAGGTCCTAACTCCAGCAATAGCTTACTTCTCAAGACTTGTCAGCCAGCCTTGAAAACAGTCATTGCCAGGCCTCTGCATCACCAGCTTCCTGAGTCTACCTGGACTGTTCGAGTTAGTCTTAAGATCAGCTTTGGAAAATATCCCACTCACCAATGAAAACAAGGGACAAGGGCTATGATCATCCTTGTTCTATTCCAGAATAATCCAGAATTTCACACAGAGACACAGATACATACAGGCAGACAGACAGATAGACAGACAGATAGACACACACAGAGCGAGAGAGAGAGAGGCAGAAAGAGAGAGAGAGAGAGAGAGAGAGACTATCTCCAAACCATGCAGTAAGCTCAGGAACTATGAACATATGTGTGATAACCAGTGACCTCTATCACCATCTACTCTTAGTGGTTCTCAACCTTCCTAATGCTTTGACCCTTTAATATAGCTTCTCATGCTATGGTGACTCCAAACCATAAAATTATTTTCACTGCTACTTCAGATCTGTAATTTTGTTAGTTATGAATCATAATGCAAATATCTGTGTTTCCTGGTGGTCCTGGGCAACCTTTGAGAAAGGGTCATTCAATCCCCCCACAAAGGGTCAAGACCCACAAGTTGAGAACTCCTGCTACATACATACATACACACACACACACACACACACACACACACACACACACACACACACACACAATCTCTCTCTGCAGAAAGCTCAGAAGCTATGAACCACATACAATGACCTCTGACCTTCTCATCTACATCTTCTGTTTTGCTGTGTTAATTATGGAAGTAAGAAAAGGACATACTACATCCCTACCACTTAGAACATCTGCAGTGTACCAGCTCCTGGCATTTTTAGTCTGCCCTAGCTCTAACTAAAACCATTTTATGTTTTGCTTTGAAGAAATGGATAACATGAAATGGTAATTTGGCTGCAAAACCTTGGAAAATTGTTCCCGGCCCAAACATCTGCCCTAAATGAGCTCAGCTGAGGTCTCTTTGGAAGAGGGAGGAGTGGGGAGTGGGGAGGAACTGAAAGGAGGGAAAACGAAGACATTGCTGCCAAGGCAACCTTTCCTCCAGGGAAGCTCTATGACAGCGGCACCCAATACTGCAGCTCCCTTCTTCATCCCATGCTTTACACAACAACACTGGCTGTGCCAAGCACTCCCCCACTCTGCCATCTCCCTGGCATTTGGTATGACTAAGGTGACCTTTTCCAGAGTGTCTATAAACCCTGCCTTGCTGGCCTGTGTCAAAGGTGCAGTGACCTGCCTGCTACATCATCGATTTGATATTTAAAGAAGGGCTGGGCTCAACTCTGCAGTCTCAGAGGTGGGCTCTACAGAGACAGTGGGAGTAAGCGGTCCTTTACCTGGGCCTCTTAGGAATTCTTCTGAGGGATCTTCACCGTCACGGTCTTCACTTCTGAGTACTCTCGTAAGCCAAACTCTCCCCTGAAACAAACAAATGGCAGAATCAGACGCCAACAGCCCAAAGATCGCGCCTGAGCTGTGGTGGAAACCTCTAGAAGTTAAAGCTGCCATCTATGAGTAGCCAGCCACTGGGCTCTACACACAAACCCCTAGGTTTGTGTCAGGAAGCATGTACTGAGTCATCACTGTTGGGCTCAGGGAAAGCAAAGCCAAGCAACTAGTGGTAGCCCAAGTATCTTGCAGGTGAGTGTGACTCTGGAAGGGTCTGCCAGGGTCACTTTTGCTAGAGCACTTCTGTCCCCATGGAGCTGAGCTCATTCATCTTGCTTTCTGACCTCCCTAAAACTGTGGGCTGGCTACACCACCCAGCACATTGAGAACGCAGTGGAACAGGAGACAGAAGAGAGGGAGGAGGAAGGCTTTGGCTGTACAGCTGCTTCCCCAGTTCTACCCTGTTGCCACACTGTCTCCATCAGGGGATGGGCTACTCAGAATTGTGCCTGTATGTGACAGACTAGTGAGAAAACTCTCTTCTGCATTAGTCAGACACAAACAGTACACTTCCTATGGCTGGGCTGTATGAGCCAGACCTAGGGCAATGGCCCATCCTGTTCTTTTTGAGATCCCATGGCCCTACGCACAGCCCCAACAGCATTGTCAGTAGCTCCTCTGGGTATCACACCCAAGATGACAAGGGCCACTGGGATAGTAACAGAAACGAGAAGTCTGCAAGCACAACATCACTGTCCGGGCCATTCTACTTCAAGAAGAGTGAACTGGGCCTCATTACACCATACCCCTACCAACTCCATCCAGGCTGTGAGTGTCTACCACCAGCTTATTATGGCTTTCTCTGGGTTTTTTTCCTGCCTTAGAGCAATTCTGAATGTATCTCCTCATCAAGACATCCTGTGCCTCCCAGTGGCAGTCAAGTTACTCACTGCCTTCTACTTCCTTATGCATACTCTTGGGCAGAACCTGGAGCACACTTTCTTCTCACACTGGTCTCCAAGCTGTGAAAAGTATGGGGGGGTGTCTATGGAATCAGAAACATGATATATGGCTGTATTCACGCATCCTTGCTGGCTCCCACCATGTTTGTGTGTGAAGCTGTGGGTGGCCTTATTGGCTAAAGGCTCCTTGCCCAATCCCAGGCATGGATGGATACACAGCCTGCTCAGAGGCAAAGGAGATAATTCAAATCTATGGTCAAAAGGACTGCCTTGGCCCAGGGTATAAAAAGGGCCAGAGAGAGGCCTCAGAGTAGTGTATTGGAGGCCATGGGACAGAAACAGAATCCTGGAGTCAGTGGACAGGGAAGCCAATGACTCCACTAGCTCGCTGCAGGGCGTGGTTGAGCTATCCCTTTCCTCTTAGTGCCCAGTGACCTCCCTTTTGGCAGTTTCTGCACCACAGCATGCAGTTATCATCCAAGGGGCATGGCCACACTGGGTTTTTACCCTCCCCATACTGAAGTTTCTGCTTCTGGAGGCTTGTGAAGGCATAGAGAAGGGTAGAGTGAGTCATTCTTGCCAATCTTTGAGAAGACTGTCCAAGGGATTCGGGAATCTTGGAAGTTTACATACTTAAATCCATTCACAGTTAAAGTCTGTGGCACATCTAGACCCACAGTTATCAAGGAAGAACCCCACTGTTGCTCAAGAGCCAGGCCCTTTATTAATAAAGCACCTCCATATCTGAGTGGCCACCATCACCACTGCACATTGCCTCTTGGGGCCACAGAGACCCCAAGAAGTCATCTGTCTGCTTCTCAGCAGACTAGGTTAGTCTCTGATATGAAGCAAGGGAAAAAATACTAGATTTTGGTGGCACCCAGAAAACCATCTTAGAAACCCTTGGATTTCTGTTTAGAGTATGTATTTCTCCTACTTTCTAGTTGGCTTGCTGTAGCAATTTTCTGAATGAGGTCCCCACACCACCTGCACCAGCACCATTCCAGAAGTTTATTACGACATGAAGATCCTGGGCTGTAGCCCAGGTCTACACAGAGTCTGAGAGAGTGGCTCCCCAGACAGGCATATTTAACAATCACAACCCCTCAGACCACAGATGACTTCTGTGCACATGTACTCTATGTCTGAGGAAATGTGCATGCATTTGTGCGTACATGTATGTGTGCATGATTTGAGAGGTTGCACAGCACCCCATCATTCTTGCAGTATGAATCCCCACTGTCTAAGATGCCCACAGCTCTCTTTTTACCCGTTTGGTTCAGTGTGGTATTTAGTTTTGGTTTTCCCATCTTTTATTTCTCAGGCCTGTGATGAATCAGGAGCAAAAGGACAGAAAACGGACGGGACTTTTTTGAGCAGGCAACACTGAGACCCACCCCTCTAGCCTCTGATGGGGAAGGGCACCCATCAGATAACCTGTAGAAAACAGACCTCTTACAGCTCAGAGAAACTGAGGCTTCCTTGCAGCTCCCTTTTCTGCTCCACCTGGGGGTGGGCATGGAGACTGGGAAGTGAGACAAAGGTTAAGTGGATTTTCTGGATCCTATCAGACTAGATAGAAGGCAAGCAGGTTCATCTACATAAAGCATTTCCTACTACTATAGGTCACTTACATCACAGCTTCTTAACTGTAGCCTGTAAAGGCTTGTGTTGTGAATAGGCTCATCAAAAGGTTGCCAATAGTAAGGGGTTTCTGAATACTCAATGGCCAAAAAAAAAAAAAAAAAAAAAAAAAAATCAATTCGAAATCAAAGTTTTCCAGGCTGTGCTTGCCCATTGTATTTTGTGGCTTCATGTGTGTCTGCTTGGTTCTGAATGTGCAACACACTTTTAGCACTGAGTGTGCCATCATGTTACCTACCAACCCTGACACCTCAGCTCAGATTCCAGACTACTGTTTGATACGAGGCAGGGAATTCTGTAATGAATTACATGTTTATTGGCCAGATAAGGTTTCTTATAGAAACATACATTTTCATTATAAAAAATAAATAAATTTAGTATTTTCCTATCACCCTCCCCCAGTCTATAAGTAGCAAATGAGTACATCTTTGGATTGTATTGTTAGGATGTTTGATTTTAAAAATTGCTGAGTTTGATAAAAATTTGTTAAATGAATTTTGACTTTGGATTGTGGTAGAATTTCCAACACGTTCTGAAGTGGCCCTAAACATGCTTTTGCTACCTGGCAGTTCATATTTATGTGAAGCAGTGTTCTCAGCTTTGGAAAGTGTTGATGCTCTTTGTCCTACAATATCAAATATTTAGCAAGTTTAGTTCTTTATGTAAAACTAGACAAGTACATCCATCTTCTAAATAGGCAAAATTTCATCAATCTTTAACAAATAGTAAAATGAGGATGTTCCAAATAATTTTTATAAGAAATTTCTTTATGATTACTAGGAAAATCTGGGGTTGTATACCGATTTTGCATCCCTACATACCCAGGGTTTAATAAAAATCTCTCAGACAATAAGGGGTCACAAATGGAAAAAGGTTGAGAAACCTTGACTTAGGTAAGATGCAACTAGTCTCATCAAAGAGCAACGCTCCCAGGCAGCCACTATAGCTATTTTCATCTTACAGAGAAGGACATCAAGGCTTTGCCTACAGTTACAGAGATGGGGAGATGCCAAAATTCGTATCTAAGCAACATTACTTCCCAAACTGCTCTTAGCCTCAAAGCTGTTCCACCTGAACAGTCCAATGCTGAGAGGCTAGAGAATGCCAGCCACAGTATATGAAGCTTGTAAATCCCCTCATGTTTAATGGGGTCCTGGCACATCCCACAGATAGCATCCCTATCTTTCCCATAGAGCCTCTGCTTACACTCCCTCTCTACCACCTTACTTTGTCCTCCAAGCTCAAAGGAATATTCTTCATGCACTCAACTACTCCCCTCCTTAAAAGGCCAATTCAAACTCAAGGACAAGGCCAGACTTTCTCCCTCATTCCTGAGCTTCTCTTTCTCTCCAGGGTCTGTCCTGCGGCCCTTCTGATAACTGCAATGTACAATTTCATTTATCCAACAACATTGTCAGTGCCTTAATGTACAGCAGTCCCTGCCCAGACCAAGCCGATGCTTTGCTGTCCTATGCTCACTACTAGGTAGATCTAACCATTAGCTTTTAAAAAGCCATTCAGTATGGACAGAAGGAAGCAGCATGGATGACATTCCTTCTTGTGAGACACAGGGTACAGAAAACAGATCCTCTCCTTTCAAACTGAGACAGGAGCTTTCTAAATGGGGGTGTCAGATCCAGAAGTTTCTGTCTCAGTCAATGAAAGCCACTAACAGAAAAACCTATTTGTATTGAACTCTGCACTGAGCAGTCCTTCTGCTATAGCCCTGTTTCTACTGGTCATCACTATCTCAGGACAACTCTGTTGGTTTTGAAGACTGTTCCAGAAGAGTCCTTGTTCTCGGTCTCCAAGCTTCCATGGCTGAAAGCCATAGGACTAGCTGAAGCCACTGAGACTTAGGTTAGAATGTCAAACCTTACACTAGCTATGAGACTGGGACAGGCTGGGTGACCACTCTACTCCTTAGCTAGCTCTCCTGCCTGTAAAGGGAAGTATATCTGTAACACTGCAAAAATCAAATGGGATGTGAGGGAGGGGTTAGCACAAAGCCAGGCACACAATAGGTACTTAGCTGAGGGCAGCTGCCGAGGGCCGGATGTTTGTGTCACCCCAAAATGTGTATGTTGGAACCTGTTGCACAATGTGATAGTATTTACAAGTGAAGCCATTGGGAACTGATTAAGTCATGAGGGCTCCACCCTAACAAATGGGATCAGAGCCCTTCTAGGATAGGTTCCAGCACACTTCCTTTCCTCTGAACTTCATGAGGACATGGTACATGCCATCCATGAGAAATGAACCCCTCCCAGACACCATATCTACTAGCACCTTGACCTTGGACACAGTTCCCAGAACCATGAGCAGTTAAGTTCCTAATGTCTACATTGCCAGAAGAAGGTTGTGTTGTAGTGGCCCCAGTAACTAAAGTAACACTTGCTACAGTTAATGCAGCATTCCTCTACTCATCTTCTCCACCAGGCTCTCCCAACACATTCCTCATATGCCAGGCATCTTAGCTTTAAAAACTGGTTATATCCCCAGTTCCCAAGTAATTTCCCTGAAAGGCTTTGAGATATGTTCAATTTATATTTTCAGCCGATTCCCTCCCTGACCTCATCCTAAGCCCACAGGCACAACTTTAAAGGACTTATAGGGGCTGAGCAGGTGGTACAGGCAAGTGACCTGGATGGGCACAAAAGGAATAGCAACCAGCAGTTAGCCCCTTGAAGCTACAAGCGTCACGAAAATGCACCACAAGCTGTGGAGTTTGCAGCTGTGCAGATATATTCTGGAGAATGATAGTAAACACGCCATCTAGGCTTTCCAGAAAGCCTCGGGCTTCAGAGCAGCAGCTCAAGGTTTCTAAAGCTGCAAAAGCAGGCCGCAATGTTCCATGGCAAGATGTGGTCCTTGACTTGGGCAGCTGGTGAATGCCAGCCCTGAAAACCGCAATGGTGTGTTCTCTGTGGGGTCTTTTCTGCCCTCAGCAGACAACATGAAGCTTTCCCTCTGCACTTACAAGATGAAACCAAATAATGGATCCATTTTCTCTGTCCACTCTGGGTATGAGGGAGCTGCATCTTTCTCCATGTAATACTCAGCTTATGTGAGTTTGTACTCAGTAAAAGGTTAGATTAAGCTGGGTGCCATGGCTCACACCCATAATCTCAGCACTCAGGAGGCAGAGGCAGGAGGATTACTGTAAGTTTGAGGTCAACAGACACTACAAAGACCCAGGTAATTCTAGGCTGCAGAGTGATATCCTATCTCAAGCAGCAGCACAACAAATCTTATGAATGGAGGTATGAAGGTCAAGCGAACTGTTTTGTGAGTGCCCCTCTGCGCTGACACATTCCATCTATGTAGACATCAGAATCTCTGACACTTACATTTCTCTGCCATTTCCAGACATCTTGAACCCCCCAAAGGGGCTCTGAGCATTTAAGGCATTGTAACAGTTGATCCTAAAAGAAGAAAAAATAACATTTTTAATAGGAATCCAATAATCTAATTGGTGTATTTCTTTGAGAAATTTTTATTTCAAAGTGAAACCTCAAAATGACGGATTTTCTAGTCTAGGTGATAAGAATGTTTTCTTAGGTTGAGATCTGGCTGCCTTCTGTCTTTTCCATCCTTGCAGAGGACCCTGATTTGTTACCCTGGCCCTTGAGAACTATAATACCTTGCCACAGTTTGATTGCTGTTTGTCCCTCAAATGTTCACTTGTTGACAACTTGGTCCCTGGGGTGTGATGTTAGAGGATGAAGAGGAACTGTTAAAGGTGGATCCTAGTGGGAGCTCCTGTGTCACTGGGGGAGCTACCCCAGAAGCACGGCATTAAGGTAGTGCCTGCAAGAGCAAACTGCTCCAAAAGCAAGTCCCACCCTTGACTCTTGTTTTCAGGTTTCTGTCTGGCATGTGACCTCTTTATCCACCATCTGCCATGAGGTAACAAGCTAAAGGTCTTGCAAGAATATGACCATGTTCACTGGACATATAGCCTCCACTGTGATCTAAATAAAACTATTTGAAATAGTATTTCATGATAGTAATGAACTGTGAACTAACACAGGTCTCCTTATATCACTGTGAGTGGATAGAAGTCTTACCAAACAGTTCCAGCTTGCATTGCAGAAGATACCATGAGAGCCTTGTTGATGTCATTAGTGAAGACAGCTGCTACAAGTCCAAAGTCTGAGTTATTGGCTCTTTCTATAACTTCATCCATAGTCTTAAACCTCAGAATTTCCTGAACAGGACCAAAGATCTGCAACAAAACAATGTATGTAAAGATGAGAAGGGTTAAAACTTGATTATTGTCCAAATGCTCTGGAAATCCCAGGAAAGATGTGGCAATTGGAAGAATGCAAGTGATACCTCCTCCTTGGCAATCCGCATGTCATCAGTGACGTTGGAGAACACGGTGGGCTCAATGAAGAAGCCCTTCCTTCCCAGTCCTTTGCCTCCACACTCCAACTTGGCACCCTCAGCCACACCACTCTGAATGAGCTCAAGGATCTTGTTGTACTGTTTCTTATCAATCTGCAGGAAAAATCACTCTATGACTCTGGGAAGGCCTTCCATGAAACCAGCAACATGCACAGAATGAACCCCTCTGCCGTCCCCAAATGCCACTGCATCCAGTCAAATACCACTTACTAAATTTTGAATGATTGAAAAAATGGAAACTTTTATGGTTGCACCTAACAGATGGAGGAATCCAAGGAACTCTAATGACTGCCTAACCTGAAATACCAGGTCAAGATTATTTTAGAACTTATCAAAATGCTAGAAGCCTGCCTCAATGATTATTCACAGTTTCTATAAAGAGTGGCTACTTCTGAGCAGAGGAATAATTAAGCAAATCATATACTGACATTAAAAAGACAAAATGGTGGGCTTCACAGAATCTCTTTCAGTAGTGTCACCTTAAGATAATACTGGGGTTATCTTAAAGGAGTATCTAAAGGTATATCTATCTGCTACTATGCCTTTAGTGAGGGAACTAAAGTTCCCAAAGGAAAGATTCTGATTGAAAACAGAAGCCAACACCAAAGCTGTCGTTCAATGACATAAGAAGCTATATTCGCCTAGGTTTTCTTAGCTAGAACATCAACCTTCTCACTGGAGGTCTCCAAACTGAGAGATGGGTTTCCTTACTAGAAAACCCATGCAGACAAGAGCCAGTTCAGACAACCCTTGCAAATTCTGACCCTGACTAGATTTTTAAAAAAACATAAAAACAAAAACAAACAAACAAACAAACAAAAAACAGGCTTAGTAACATATCATGGTATCATGGATACAGCTACAGCCAGGCAAAAGTGCTGGCATGTGCCGCCTGGCTGCTCAGGAGGTCCATTTGTGATGTCTCCATTGCACTATGGATGTAGCGCCATCAGAGCAAGAGATAACTACATAGTCAAAGACAAATTCAGCAGGACCTTTCATTCCAACATGTCACACTGTTGCAGGGAACAAAAAACTGCTGGCAGCTGGTAAAGGGGACAGGGTCTGCCAAGGAGATCAGACTTTCCTGACCCAAGCATCTGAAAAGTGGCCAGAAGGCTTGGGGTGGGGCTACATTACCAAGATTGACCCTGCCACACCCAGAAATCCCCTTACAGCTAGATCACCATGAAGTTCTTCAGAGATTCTACTTAGTAACATAAAGAGAGGCAATACCTCAGTGCCTACATTTTCAACTGTGAAGATAAGGTATAGGAATACAGAGACAGCTGAAAGTGGAAGAGATTGTTTTGCTAGGTCCCATTAGCACCAGGATCTGTGCCAGCCCAGATTAATTTACACAAGGGTAATGCTTACGGTTTGCTTTTTACCTGAGGACCCTGCTCAGTGGTGGGGTCAAAGGGACTCCCCACAATGCGCCTCTTAGCCCTTTCCACACTCCTTCTCACAAATTCCTCATAGATGGACTCTTCCACGAAGATCCGAGACCCCGCGGTGCAGCATTGGCCTTGGTTGAAGAACACACCCTGGTGAGCCTGCTCCACAGCGTAGTCCACTACAAGAGGAAGCAACTGTATTCTTAACACAGTCTCACTTGTGGCCTGTCTGGTGAGACAGCTTCCTTTCCACTCTCCAAAGGCCCAGGTATAGTACCCTGCTCATCACAGCCTACGCCAGAGAGTAGCTCTGGACTGAGAGGACAGACAATACTTGCTATGTGAACTTGGATAACCTTACTTTCTTGTTTCTGCAAACAGAAGCACAAGCCCTCATCACTCACAACAGGAGATTTAAACTTCACTATACCAAAGACCCAGGGAAACTGTTAATCTTCCTGGTGACTAAGAAATACAATGGAGACTAACAGAAGCCACCACAGTTGACTGTTAGCATACATGAATGTAAGCCCAAAGCTTACCAAACCATTCCAGTTTTAAGGAAAATCATAAGTCAGAGTTTTAATGTGACTTTTTAAGATTACTGTAATGGTAGGAGAAGTAAACATACATAATATGTGTTTGGCTTCCCACTTAGGACTCCTGGTCAACTGGATCTTGAATGCTTAATTATCATTTTGGTAATTAAACTGTAACAGCAGTGGCTCTTTGCAGATACTACATCTCCTCTATGTATGGAATTGTTCAACGGCAGTGTGATAATTCCCCCAACCCTTTCTGATGTCTTACACTTCAAGGTAATAATGATACATCTGTGTGCTGGCTGATAGATGACTGAGTCAGTGGCGTGACAGCAGACTGCCTGCTCTTCAAGAGGAAGAGGCACAAGATCTGATTTTTTGAGTTTTATTTTTATTAGTTTCCATTATGTGTAGGTGTTTCTGTCTACATGTAGGTATGTGCACATGCATGCAGGTGCCCTGAAGCTTGAGTTAGTCAGCTGTAAGCCACCTGACATGAGTGCAAGGAATGGACCTCAGGTGAAACCTCTTCAGCCCCCAAGAGCTCTAATCTTGACAAAGAAGCTGAAGGTGAACTCTGCAAAGCCCTAGTGGGATATGGTTCAACCAATGCACGTTCTCCTGACTTCTCCGACTGGAGAACTGAGAAAGAGTGCTGCCTGGAAGCTGTGAAGAAGAAAAGGAACGACTAAAAGGGATTCTGGAATTTCATTCTGGAGAGTTTTTCGGGATAAGAGCACACAGTCTGGGTGGTCTCTTCCTGGAAGGGTTTCCTATATTACCAATCTATGCCTCCTATATTACCAATCTATGCCTCTGGTAAGGTTTGTCATCCAAAGCCCTGGGAGCAAGGCAAAGGGGTTAGCATGAATAACTAGAGAAGCTGGCATGGGTTTGGGAAATGTAGCCAGACCTCTGGAAGCAGCATTTATTGTTTGATGACTGACCAGCCACTTGACCCAGATGAGAAGTTTCAGGTTTCTTGCATCTAAGCAGAGACTATATTTGAGGTGTCAGAGTCTTTCCATCGAATATTAGTGACCATGCCTTCACCTTTTCTACCCCATTCTACAACACCAGAAAGTCAAAATGGTCCTAAACTGTTCTGTGGTTGGCTAGGTGTTCTTTCTCCCATACTAAACAATCTCAGAGAATTATGATGCCCTTTCCTTCACAGATCTGACACTTGATATTCCACTAAGAGTGGATATATAGAAGACGACAGTGAAGGGTAACATTCTGACACACATGAGAGATCTGTGGGTCACTTACAATCAGCATCTGCAAAAATAATATTAGGGCTTTTTCCTCCAAGCTCCAGAGTGACTCTCTTCAAGTTACTTCTTCCAGCTGCTTCTTGAATCAGCTTTCCAACCTGAAAGGAAGGGAATGCAGAGGGGCTGACACCTCTCTCACTGCAGCAGTCAGTGGTCAAAGCCAGCTCCAAGCAACAATAGGACATGGCAGTTAATTGATCCTAAAGGAAAAAAAAAATCCCAAGGGACAATTTTCGTGGTCAGCTTGGGAGGATGAAACTGCTGGGATGCAGTTGAACACTCCTGTTGAAGAGGATAGAAATGATGCTTTCCTTTCATCATGGAAGACACATGCCAGAAGATTTTGTTGGAGATAAATGGTAAGCAACGTGTGACTAAAAGTTTCACTAACACATTATGGCTTTTTCCTTGGGACCCTTGCTTTGGGGTGGGGACTGACCCCACCTGAAAATCACCATATCAAGACAAAAACAAAACAAAACAAAAAAAAAAAAACAAAACAAAACAGAACCTGCTAATTTAATTCCAAATTTACCAAGTCTTAGGCTGTTTCCTCTGCTTTGGACTACACTTAAATTGTTCTAGATAGTTGAGAGTCTATTCCTAACTAGTATGCTACCATAAAAGCAATTCATCTAGAATTCAAGTGAACAAGAGGCTGTTTAAACAACAACAACAACAACAAAACATTTGACACTAAGTAGATATCAGTCATGATGAAACTGAATGTGTCAAATGGAAATAGGGAAGTGCCATAGGAAGACTCTGCTCAAGAAAGAGCATGTTACCTCATGGACTGAGGATTCTTTCTGAAGAAAAACAGATGCCAGACCCCTCAAAGTGTGCCCAAGCATGGATGGACACTCTGGGGATGGCCCACATGCACTCATTGATGGCAGCAGGCTACAAAGGCCTTGTCTAACACAAGACCTCACTGCAGCGCCGTATATGCCCCACCATGCCCAATGTGGGTGGCTAACACTGTTAAGTCTGCGCGGTGATCTATCTTCCTTTTGGCAGAGGTTTCTGATGGATGTCCTATGCAAAAACTATACCCCAATGATGGCCTCAGAAGATCCACCTGCAACATGGGCTATCATACTAGAGAACACAGGTCACTTCATAGAAATGTTGAGCTGCCATGTGGCCTATACAGGCCTCTGTGTGTTTATGTGGAACTAAATGGCTGTGGGACTGGGCAGGACAGAAACTTCACAAGGGTGAGGGGCAAGAAGGGTCTGTTCTTCGAAGTTCAATGCAAAGACATCTGGGTGGCTGTAAGAGGAGGTACCACCAGACTTTCCAATGTATGTCTCCCTCAGATCTCCCAACTATCTACATGCATGATAATTACTTCAGGATAAGCCACAGTTGTCAACAATGTGCACTAATTGCACTGAATGCTTCTGTCTTTCACTGTAATTCTTTGAAGAAAAAAAAAAAATGGCCTCATTCCGAGGAAACAACCTTATTTTTTTTTTTTTGTCAAGAAGTATTTTGTTCAATGACAATTTTCATGTCTACAGTAGATACACAGTCCATGATCACCAGAGAAGAATAATTTGTTGTTTTCAGAGAAGTCGTATCTCTGAAAGATAGAATCAGTTTCTTGATTCCCACAAAAAATGTTACTCATCAAGGTGTAGTAAATGCTAAAATCTGGTCATGAATATTAATGGACTGACTTTGGTTCACCAGCCAAAGTTCTCCTTTGCTGTCCTTCCAGCTTAGGTCTCTTCTACCTCTAGGCAAAGTACTTAGGAAGACTTGGGCCTAGTAAAGGCTATGTTTCCAGAAAAGCAAACAAGTTTTTTTTCTCTCCTCTGAGAAGAAAACACACAGACACAAAGGCAGTCTCTGGCCCTTTGTGTCTGACAGACAACAGAGTGAAGCAGAACTTACAACTAAAGCCTGAGACACCAGGGAGAGGGAGGAACCTGTCTATGGGCAGTTGAAGAACCAGCCACTCTTTGACTCCATGCCATCACTTATTGGAGTCCCTGAAAACTTGGCCATCTGTGACTTCTTCCTCTTTGAGGAATTTCAATGTGCTTCGCCCTCTCTGTTCTTTGTAATTGATGCAGTTACATTCCAATATCTTAAGAGATAGACAAGTAAGTGATTTGTCAAAGAAGACAGTTACTGGAATTCATCAGCATGTCCTTCATGTGAGTGTAGGGCAGACATTTATATGTCTTGATTCATTTATGCTGCCCACAAACCTTGGGGAGACACATTATCTCATTCTAGAAAACAACAGATTTAAGAGTCAGACACTAATAAACATTAATTACCAGGTTACCTAGCTAGTCAATAGCAGGCTGTCTGTAAGACCCAAGCTTAGGGGTCTGCGCATCGCTCCTTACATTGTCCTCTGTTCTGCCTCCCTTTCTCTGTCACTAAAGATGCAGTGTGTGTCACAAACCACACATCTTATCGCTACACTAATAAACTGATGGGGAAGGAGAATAGCAACTCCTGTGTTTAAAAGGAAGCTGCATCAAGGAGAAGCTATGGGTTTTACATTGAGCAACATGTTGAGTAAATGTTTAGGGCAGGTAAAGAAAGTACCACCCACCTGGTTCTGTTTTTCTGTGAGCCTCACTCCCTGACATTCATCAGGGATGAATGGATCACCAGGACATTCTGTGAGGTGTCAGGTTTTGCAGCTAGGTATGTTGTTCAATTACTATTTTCATGGCTACAGTAACCAACTATGCAGTCCACGATCATCAGAGAATAATTTTTGCATGCCAACTTTCCTTTTGCATGCCAAAGAATAATGCCTTTCTTCTTTGACTCTGGACAAAGGTTAGCCTCTAGGAGAGAAGGATTTGGTAGCAATGGGAGAACCACTTCCTTCTGGGGTGATGTGAGACCAGGACAATTCTAAAAATGTACCTGCTGCAGATGACCTTCATTCAGCACATACTCACAGTTCTACTCTCTGCCAGGTGCAAGGCTGACTTAGTTTCTCACCAACAAGGAAATTGAAGCCAGAAAGACTCTTATGTAAACCTAGCAGGTATCCAATAAGTGTGGCTGGCTCTTAAGTGCATTTAAAAAAATCTGACTCTTAATTAATACTAGGCCCAAGAAGATTAAACCATAGAGGCACTTTTACATTAACGTAGTTCTTCAGTACAACTGACCCAGTCAGGCCACTCTGAAGGGTGAGGCATCATGTGCCTACCCATGGTGTTCTTAGTTTACAGGTCAAACTCTCTGAGAAACATACTGCTAACACATGAATCTTCCCTGGATTGCACAGTGGAGATAGGTTAAGCGGCTCCAAACAGGAAGTATTCCTTATTACCATTACTACACAGGTAAAACAGAACCAATACAACCCCAAAGTAGGGGGAAATGGTGTGCTTAAAATTGAAGTTCAGGGAGAACCTATGCTATATGTCTTCAAGCCATGAAAACCAAACTAAGGTATTACATTCACAATTCCTTGGAAAGGTGTCACATCAAAACCTATGGGATTAGGAAGTCTAAGAAAAAGTGATTGAAAACAGAAAACAAACCTCTGGGGTTGACTACGCTTCTTAGGTGGGAGGGCTCAGGTGTAGTTCCCCAGGAGTATGTTCCATACATACTCCTGGGGAACAGGAGCTTGTATGTCCAGAAGCTTGGAAGTGCCTGGTGCATAAAGGAGGCTTAAGGATAAAGATAGTGGACAAACTATGAAAGCCATGCCAATCTGAATGAAATAGGCAATGTATAGATGAAAAGAGAAAAATCAGCTTGGGAAACTAAATCTCATATATGGCATAAATAGAGATCATAAGGACCTGGTTTTCAGTCTATCATCTTTTGCTATCTGAAAAGGTTTCACAGCACACTTTTATCACTCCCATCACATCTCTGGGACAATGTACCTGGCAAGTATAACCATATGTAGGTTTATGGAGTAGTTTGGTTCCTAAAGATTAGAAGTCCTATGCTTGCTGGGCATAATGCCCTACACCTTTACTGCCAGCACTCAGGAAGCAGAGTCAGACAGATCTCTGTGAGTTTAAGACCAGTCTGGTCTACATAGTTAGTTCCAGGCCAACTAGAGTTACATGATGAGACTGCCTTCGGAAAGGAAAGGAAAGGGAAGGAAGGAAAGGAAAGGAAAGGAAAAGAAAGGAAAGAAGAGGAAAATCCTGGGTACCCTAAAGTGAGTTTGCTCCTAACAAACTTCAGTTCAGAACTGCCCCTTCACCTCCTGGGCTTCAGCTTCTTCACCTGCAGAAAGAAAGCTCAATCCAAACAGCAAATTGATCCCTTAGCACTGGCTAACTGGAGTTTAAAAGGACAAATGGGAGGGACTCCTGGGCCTATACTCCACGAGACTGTAGCTTTCCCCAAGAGCTGCACAGCTGCTGGGGACAGTAGAAAGGCTGGCCTGTTTTGAGTTTCCCCACACAAGGCTCCTTATGAAAGAGTATGCGATAGTATCCCTATCACTATTTCCTAAGGCTGCACTCCCTGCAGAGACTCCAGCACGCAGGCACAGTGGAGAGTAGGGGTTCCCACACACATGTGAAACTGGGCTAATTCTCAGCAGGAATGTTGGCACGGACTAACTCTGCCTCCCATGCTTGTTTGAATAGACTTCAAGATTGATATTAGGAGTATCCCTATAAGAGCCACAGTGCTCCAGGATCCTGGGCACAGCAATGCCACAGTGAGGGGAAGGTAATTTGGTTCTTCACAAAGAAAATAATTTGTTATCTGGGACTAAAAAAAAAAAAAAAAAAAAAAAACCCACAAAAGGCTTTTCAAGGCCATTTTCATACAAGGTGTTTGCTCTCTACAGTTTCTGAAGTTGGTTAATTTTTTTTTCACACATTAATGACCTTAATTAAGGTTGGTCCCTTCTCAGAGCTAAGATACCTTTTAAGAAACAGAAAACAGACCTGCACAAAAGATCCCCTTTCTGAAGATGCCCATTTTCTCTAGTATATGTGTATTTCTTAAACCAAACCCTACATACACTGACTGAGTATTCCCTCTTCCTTCTAAACTTTCAGGGTTGTACCTCCTGATTCTAGCTTACACAGAAATGTGAATGACAAAAAAAAAAAAAAAAAAAAAAAAAAAAAAAAAAAAATACACATAGTGGGCATTTCTTATCCTTCTGAAATACCAAGGAATAAATCAAATTAATCTGTTCAATTTTCACCAGAAAGAAAAAGAACCAAGGCAGCTTTTCAGTGGTAACAGCAATTTCAAAACACTATCCGTGAAATGCAGATTATGCAGATTATGGAAATCAATACAACATGAATATGCTTCTAGCCTTTGTTCCCACGATCTTCTCCACTACCCATCTACCACTGGGACCCCACAAAAACCACACTCTCTTCCTGGAAGCGCCTCTGGGTCTCTGAAGGAGAACCACTTCATCTGTAGGCAAGGCTTTCCTTCCTTGGCTTACTTGAGAAAGTTCCTTCCGACCTCCCTCTGGACACCTCCTTCTAATCACTAGCTTCCTCTCCCACCCTTCCCTCAGAGCTTGGCACCTTCTCTTCCCATCCCACTATGCTTTACCCATGACACTAACCCTGTACAGCTACTTCTTCACAAGACTGAAGTTGCCAGAGCAGGGGTTCTATCTGGTGTGTGTGTGTGTGTGTGTGTGTGTTTGTGTGTGTGTGTGTGTGTGTGTGTGTGTGTGTGATTTTCAGGCACATTTGCTGAGTCAGTGAGTCCCAGCAAGGCTTGTGAAGCCTTTGGAAGTGAGGGTGACAGAGGTGAGAAACTGTAGAAAGCCTATCCCAGGTTGAGTTTTCAGCAAGCAGGTTCTGGAGCTCCCTTCTTCCTCATCTCTAGCTTCATCTCTCATGCAGGGGATGATGCACAGTAGGAAGACTGACTGTACCTAGGAAGCTCAGACACTCACAGCCCTTTTGTGTGTCTGGGCTCTACCTCTAGAGTAAATACAACTTGGGCTTGAGGGCACATAGCTGTGGCTACTTTTCAAAAGATCCCATGAGTGTTCAAATATACTACTGTCACTTAGAACCATGGGAGCAGGCTGGGGAAATAGCTCAGTGCCAGGGTGCTTACCTAACATGTGCAAAGCCCTAGGTTCAATTCCCAGAATTGCAAAAGAACTTAGGGAAGGGGTGTCAAAAAATAAAACAAGCCAACAACCCATCTAGAAGCTTTCACCTGTCATCACAGCTCCGTTCTAATGCTGCTGTTGACCAAGTGCCTCTTCTACGAAGTTTGTTTCCACACACCTTATTTTAATCTTTTCATTTGTGAGAGGCCAGAGTTAGCACTCCACTTTATAGTTGGAAAAAAACAGGACTCAGAGATTTAGGAATGACTTAGTGACCTGTCCCCGTGGAGCGGCAGAGCCCACACTGGACCTAGAATGCCCGCAGGCAGCTTCGAGCCTTTCTCACCACGTACTGTCTCCATGGTGGCTTCTCTGTGCTGGCTCCTCGTCTCTAGCTGTGCTGTGACTAGGGTTCCTCTGAAAATTATGCACAGGATCTTATGACCAGTGATGGGAGATGTCATTCTGTACATATGTTTCTCTTATTGGTTAATGAAAGCACTGTTGGCCAACAGGAAAGCAAGATAGGTGGGACTAGGAGACAGAGGAGAGAGGAAAGAGTAAGGAGGAGTTCCAAGATGGTGGACAGACAGAGAGAAGAACACCAGCCCCTCTCTCTGGTAAGGTAAGACCCACGTGGAAGTACTTAGATTAATATAAATGGGTTAATCATTAAGACAGAGCCAGCCAATAAGAAACATTAGAAACAGGCCAACAGCTTTATATCTAATACAGTGTCTCAGTGTGTTATTTGCGGCTGGCATGGCGGTGGGACCGCCAGGACAAATATACTCCTAGCCAAATGGCTTCCAACGTGGACCAAAGAACTTCTATTTAAAATTTAACAAAAGCTTAAGAAAGGGTTTTACAAAAAAAAAAAAAAAAAAAAAAAAAAAAAAAGAGACAAGCAAGGCTTCTTGATAGCAGCATTTTTCTTGGTTGGGCTCTGTTTTGCTAGAGATAAGCAGAGACTTGTGCGGCTCCTTTCAGGGAGGTTTCCTGACTCAGCATAAACAGCAAAAAACTGCATGACTTTTAGGACTTTTAAGAAGCGCGTCTAACAATTCATTGGTGTGTATGAGAGCTGGCAATGACAGTGACCACATATCCAAGCTGGCAACATGCTGCTGGATGGCAGCGTAGACCAAGGCAGTGAGCACAGCTCTCAGTTCTGGCGGTAAAAGTACCCGCCGCCATCTTTGATAGACGGCAGCTAATACAGCTGTGGCTTATTTATCAGATAAAGACTCGTGGTCACAAAAAGATAAAGACAGATTAAGATTAAGAAAAACCTCTAAAGCTTTACAGTGTATTTTAAAATATACGCAGGCTTGGGAAAGAAAAGGAAACAGGATAAAATGGTTTAAAAAGACAGAGAGAGTAGCTGGGTGTGGTGGCACATGCCTTTAATTCCAGCACTTGGGAGGCAGAAGCAAGCAGATCTCTGTGATTTCAAAGTAAACCTGGTATACAGAGTTAATTCCAGGACAGATAAAAGTTACACAGAGAAATCCTGTCTCAAAAAAAAAAAAGAAAAAAAATAGAAGTAGAAGAAATAGAGTAATAAAAAAGCCACAAAAAGATGGAAAGCACAGAGAAAATCTGGATACTGTATGGTATTATATTGTCTTTGTATCGCTTGACTGCTGAGGAAATAACAACAACTGTTAAAAGAAATGCTGCTGGATTAATTCAATTTATATATTTTAAAAATACTTTGACTCCAAAATTTAAGTCTAAGGACAGGTTACTGGGAAAAAGGATTTCTATTTTTGTTTCCACAGAAAATGAAAAGCTGTGGATTCTTTCCAGACTAACATGGTTTGATCAAGCAAGACCCCCCCTGAAACAGAGTCCCAGGTGATCCAACATTCAAAACAGTTGCAACAAGGCAGCCTTACAGACTATAGCCAAGACTTCTTAGGATTCCCCATGACAGTGCCCCCTACCAGCAAGAAGCAGTTTGGAAAGAACGATGCCCAAATTCACAAATATTGTCTATAAATGTTTGTTTTCATTTAAATGAGGTTGGTTATAAATGGTTAATGACCACAACCAATCTCTTTAAAGGTATAAATGGGATTATGGTATAGATATGAATACTTTGTTTTAGAATGGATTTTCATCTATTGATACAATTTAAGGTCAATTTTGTGATATGTATATTTCTCCTCTTGTTTAGGTGTTGTGTTTATATAGCTCATTTAGAAATGTATCATTTAGTACAGATTATAAATAGTTACCTATAATAGTCAAAGCTTAAGTTAGGTTTTTACCTATAATAGTCAAAACTTATAGTTAGGTGAGTTAGGTTTTCTAGATATAGAGAGATATATTTGAGATGGACAGGCATTCTTCAAACCTTTCAATGACCTACAGAATATGGCATTTAAAATTGTTTAGGGTTTTTCTTAACAATGAGGCACAATTGCTCCTGGCAACACCACCTGCGTCAGAAAGGAAGATGGACATTAAAGAACATGTTATGGAGTTTGCTTCCAATATGGCAAGACTAGCCATTTGGACAAGATACTGCTCTTGTCTGGACTGTTTGACTTTATGTTGTATAAACTGGACATGCAGGGCCTATAGGAAAGTCACTGCTGATACAAGATGGACATTGCTATAGGGCTCCTGCTTCATGGAAGAGTCTGCCAGACATTCTGCAGGACACAGAAAAGTGACTGACAAACTGCCAATACAGGTGGAAAGATTAAAGTTTCCTGCTTTGCTGAGGAATCTGCCATACACACTATGGCCTATGGGCTAAAGATGAAACATTACAGAAGAACTTCAGATGCCTGACCAGGTAGTGAGATGTCTCAGTCATTTCTAGAGTTTATATATTATCCTTCTCTGGTCTTTGATGGAGTTGAAGACAAATAGTTACGGGTTATAGTTTTCCTTAGTTAGGATTAAAGATAAGTTACATATAAGACTTTAGACTCATGAAGATAGGATAGATGATGAAATATTTCTTTAAATCTTACTAAATGTTAATGGACTAAATATTGTTAACTATGGTTCTTGTTTGCTGTTTTGTTATATATTTTGCTATGTTAAGGTTAAAACCCTTCTTTATATTTTAGACAGAAAAGAGGAGATGACAGGAGATGTAATTCTGTACATATGTTTCTCTTATTGGTTAATGAATAAAACACTGTTGGCCAATAGGAAAGCAAGACAGGCGGGACTAGGAGACAAGGAGGAGGAAGTAGTAGGGAGGAGATTCAAGATGGAGGATGGAGAGAACGCCAGCCCCTCTCTCCAGTAAGATGAGACCATGTGGAAATACTTAGATTAATAGAAATGGGTTAATATTTAAGACAGAGTTAGCCAATAAGAAACTAGTAACTGTCCAAGAGCATTATATCAAACACAGCGTCTCTGTGTGTTATTTGGGGCTGGTGTGGCAGTGGGACCAGACCAACTGGTGGAAAAACCTACCCATAACAGACCAGCCTAGTCTAAATCAGCTGTATGCTTCACTTCACCCACCTTTTGTTTCATAAAACCTCTATATTTCAGATAAATAAGGAAATCCTCAAATGTGATTTGTTACTTGACTTTGACAGGAAGAATGTAATTTACTCATGTAGAAAGGTGCATGTCCCACTAACTAGCTGAGCTAAGGGGACAGGCTTCTTAGGATCTGGCCATTCAGCCTCAGCCTAGAGAGTGAGGGCTGCTGAGAACCCTTGCTTTAGCAAATCAGAGAAGAAACCAAAGCACCTCAGCCAGAAGAGACAGAAGTACACATCCTCTTGGTCTTTGTTTTCATGACTTATTCTCTTCTGTTCATGATTTAAGAATTTTAAAAAAGAAATAAAAGCTAAAAATTAAAAACCTGTACAGTTGAGTATTTTGTTACATCAAACTGATTTTTTTTCATTAAAAATCCTTTGACTTGATACATGATTTTGCACAACTTTAGGAAAAGGCCTTTCTGCTGTTTTGTTTTGTTTTAAGGGCAAAAAGGCTGAAACTGTCCTGGACCACAACCTGCCTATGAGGGCGAAGGCCAGAGAGGGAAGAAAACTGACCTAATTCACAACCCCAGCAGCAGCAATGGGCTTGCATCATATAACAGGACAGTCACCCAATTTGGGAAATGAAAGGAGAACCCCACTGTGTGAATTAGCATCAGTGGTAACACAGCTGCTAGCTACAAACATTGGCTTGGCACAGATCAATCAGGACTTTCCCTAGTCTGCTTTGATGGTCTCCCTACTATCTTGTTGACTAATGATGAAATCATGGTTTGTTAATCTCACTGAATGAAAAGAAAAATACATTATATCAAGCAAAATGCAAACTGTCTTCCTGCACTTTGTTGAAGATGTTTATTGGTTCTGTGTTTATAAGAGGCCTTTCATATTCACTTATTAAATATTTACATGTACTGCTTATGTATTTAGCTGCATACGGAGAAGTTAATCCTACCTTTAATCTGAGTACTGTTTGCTTTCTGAAGGTTTTTGCTAAAGTAAAATGGAATCAACTAGGTCACTTCAACTAAGCTTCCTGTTTCAGAATATTGCAAATGTTTTGTGATGTGTCAATAGGTTCCTCTCCCTGGAGCAATCATAACACAAGCCATAATCAAATCTACTTTTAAGTGATATATTCAATCTAGAAGAATCTATGGGATTTCCCAAGTAATCAACAAAGTTTGAAAAGAATAGATGAATGAATAAAAACAAACTAAAAGGGGCATGGGGACCATGTGATCATGTGGTTTCCCTGTGAGCATCCTCTGCTTGCTATTAGTGTTTTTAGTCACAACTTGATTTTCATGTTCTTGATAAGATTCTGTGACATCTGTAACTGATGTCATTTCAGAGAGAAAACAAGAAGAAATCCCAAAAGCCACACAACTGGTTCCCCTCTAAATGAATGTAACCCAGTGGAAGATAGTATCATTTCAAGAAATGGTGACAACTATAGCCATTCATATTAACAAGGAAGAATACCAATCTTTACCTTGTAACAAACACAAGAATTAACTCAAAGAGCATTCACTCAAAAGTAAAGCAAACCCAAAAATCCCCACGGGGAGAATAGGGGGCAGTCTTTGAGATCTTAAGTCAAGCAAAGGTTTCTGAGACATAATGCCAAAAGTCTTATCCATAAAAGAAAATATTGCGAGACTAGATCTCATCAAGCCTAAGAGCAACTTTTCTTCAAACTATGGTGAAGATGATTAGAGAGAGACCACAGACTGTGGGAAAGATCTTCAAAACATAAACAACTTGTGCCCAGAATATACAAAGAACTTACAGAACTCAGAAGTGAGAAAACAGTGCTCCTCTGTCCAAGGGTCAAAGGTAAAAAGAAACCCCACCAAAGACAGTGCATGATGACAAATATATAAAAGAAAAATGCTTAATAGTTGAGAATTCTCAATGAAACCATACTGAATTAATACCATCTAGCTATCTGAATGGCTTAAATTAAAAAGACTAACCATATCAAATGCTGGTGAAGATGCAGGGGAGTCAGAAGCAGTTCCATTACAGCTAGAAATATAAAATGGTATGATATGAAAACCTTAACCAGGCATGATATAACCATTCTATCCTTAGGTACTTTATACAGACACACACACGCGCGCGTATACACACACACACACACACACACACACCGGGAGGGGGGGGAAATTTGAACATGAATTGTTCACAGAGGTTTTTATTTGTACTAAACCCGATCTGCAAACAATGTAAATGTCCATCAACAGTTGAAAGGATAATCAAGTTGTGATATATACATAAAATGAAATATTGTTCAGCAATAAGAATTATACAACACCACAAGCGAATCTCAAATTAATTATTCTGAGAGAACATAGCTATTGATACTGTGTCCATTCACATAAACTTGTAGAAAATGAAAGTAACTTAGTTAAAAAGTATAAAGTACCTAGAAATGTAGGGACTAGGATGGAGGAAGAGATGGGAGAAGACTTCTAAGGGTGGTGACTGCAGTACTTTCTGACTGAGCTCATGCTCTCATTAGTGGGTAACTACCCATGTCTGCCCTACCATACTGTACACTTTAAATATGCAAGACCTACTGTATCTAGAGTATGCCTCAATAAATCTATTAGTAACAATGTTATTAAGCAAGTAAAATGTTATTGTATAGCTTAACTGTGCCATATAGGTCTTGGTTGTCCTCTTGTGGCCTACTAACATGAAAATTACATTGACCCTATGTGACTGACGAAGGTATGGCTTAATAGTTTTTAAAGTAAAATAGATGCACTGGGATAAATTAATTAAAATTTAAAACAATCAGAGCCTAAAAGCAATAATGAAGAAAAGTAAAAGAATTTAAGGGAAACACAGGAGCAAAACAAAGAACATATTTGTACCCAACAACCTGTGATTTCTGGAATGATAGGAGGCAACACTTAAGGTTTTCACTCCAAACCAGAGTCAGGTGTCACAGCATAGAACCTCATGAGATCTTGCTGAACAGCACTGGGTCATCTGGGAAGAGCCTGTTAGAATGGCTGCAGTGAAACTGTGGATCTAGAAGACAACGTGGGTGGTCTTCTAGTGTATACACATGTCTTGTTTCAGCACAAATGAACACACTTAGCATTGTGAGGTTCTGAGTGGATGTGGAGTGTGACCCAACTAATCCAATCCGAGTAAACCACTGACTCTTGACCATGGGCGAAGAATTCTTAGAAAAGTTTATTAAAGTGAGGATTCCTAGACTTACTGCCAATCACAACTTAAGCCAGAAGCTCTGGGGTGAAGTGCCCACCAGCACCACAGTGAGGTGTTCCTGAACAAGTGCTGAAAGCAACAATATCTACATTACATATTTCTCCTTTGTAAGTCCCCCTTACCACAGAATTGTGTTTTGGCAAATCCTGGTTGGAAGAGTGGCTCCTACTCTAGACCACAGCAAGGAATCCTAACTGAATTTTCCAATAGGTACCAAACTCTCTTCCTGGGCTACATTCTAAGTAGTCCACTAATTAACCTAAGGGATTTAAAAGGAGCTTATTATGCAAGCTAGCACTTGGTCAATTTTCCAAAACATGAGACATAAGAGAAACACACTGCTTACTAGAAGCCAAAAATATCTGTAAACTATTTATGAAAGCCACAAACCAAATAAAAGGAGAGTGAAGCCGCCTGAGGAGAGTGGGAACTAGCCTTCGACAGACATTCTTTGCAAATGGAAGTTTCATACTCAACTAGTGTTTACTGAAACCTTTCAACATGCCAAGCAATATAGGTAGACCTTTCAAATGTATTGTCCCAACCCACAAATAAGCCTGTACAGTTACTACAGGCCTGCCAAACATGAAGCATGAAGGACAGAAAGGAGGCCGAGATCACACAGTGAGAAAGCTAGGTCCTAACTCTTGTCTGGAAGAATCCATTGGCCCTTCTTTTATACTAGTGGTTCTCAATCTGTGGGTCATAGTCCTTTCACAGGGGTCACATATCAGATACCCTGCATATCATATATTTACATTGTGATTCATAACAATAGCAAAATTACAGTTATGAAGTAGCAACAAAATAATTTTACGGTTGGGGAAGTCACTGTATTAAAGGGGTGAACCATTAGGAAGGTCGAGAACCACTCTTTTATATCATACTTCCCCATCGATTGTCCTATAAATGTCACTCAAATTAGCAGAAAGCTTGAGTGGTGGTACACACCTTTAACCCTATCACTCAGGAGGCAGAAGCAAGCAGGCAAATCTCTGAGTGTGAAGTCAGCCTGGTCTACATAGCCAAGTTCCAGGACAGCCAGGGCTACACAGGAAGACCCAGTCTCAATCTCCCTACCCTCTAAGATTCGTTCCCAAACAAATAAGATAGCAAATAGTTGGGTTTGGCAGCACATGCCTTTATCCCAGCACCCAAGGTAAATCTCTGCCAGCCTTCCTCCAACTGTAATGAGTTATACCAACCAGGGTTACATAGTGAAACCCTGTCTTAAACAAATTAACAACAAAACAAAACAAAAAACCCAAGTAACAATAATGGCTTATCTTCATTGACACTTTGCTATGGATCAGGCCCCATGTCAAACACTTCATTGTAGTTTCTTCCACCCTTTCAAGTCACAAAATAGATAAAAATCACTCCTAATCTGAACACAGGAAATCTGAGGACTGCAAAGATTGCACAGTAACAAGTCCTGTGACTAAATTCATGTAACCATAATAGGCATCTAAATCAAGTTGAGGTTTCACATACAAATCTAGCATATGTAATCTGAATTTCTCTTCTTAGTGTAATTTGAATCCCATGTTTGAATTTCTTGCCAAAAAAGTGTAACTTATCTACTGTTTTTTAGAACATGTGTTGATAGTGTTCTTTCCAGTTGCACTGGGCAGTACTTTATTTTCTAAAAGATCAAGGGATATCAACTCGAGCTGAACTGGGTTAACTTCCTAAGTGAACATACAATTCTAGGAGAGATTTTTCTTATCACAAAGCTAATTCAACTGATCACAACTGTTCAACTCAGACACACTCTTTGCTTGTTATGGCTCTGCATAGCTTTGCAGATGGAAATTAATTTGGTCTAGTGTGGTTGAGCACCATAACCCAGGGACTAGAAGATGATGTGAAGGAAACAGACACAGAGAAAAGCCTCATCGTTTATCTATTCTCATATTCCTTTTTCTCCTTAAAGAGTAAGTAACCTAGCAAGAAAAAGGAGATCCCATGTCCACCAGTCATTGGGTGATGAGATTCAGTACAAGCAGGCTAGACCTTCAACTGTGGACGGCATTAGAAAACCAGATATACACTGACTCCTCAAGAGGTCCCGTAGTAGGATAAGATTTTAGGGTTGTGTTTGGCTCCTTTCCCCGTCTTTCCATGTCATCTCAAAGAGACTTTGCAGGACAGGGTCTAGACTAATATACAATCTGATGTTTTGGAATTTTAAATGTCTGTCAAAAGTAGAACTATTGGAAAGATGAAAAAACCAAGAGCAAAAAAAAAAATAAATAAATAAAAATAAAAATAAAAATAAAAATAAAAAAAAGTAACTGAATGTTATTGCCAGGGAGCATCCAAAGCTAATCTCCCATTCTACATTACAGAAGAGTATTCACTGACCCTTTAAAAGGTTCTGGTCTTGGCATGTGGGACTGTCTCTGAGCTATGACTAACACCAGTGTTATTGAATACGTACACTAATGTTAACAGCACACTAATCACAAGGGTCTCCACAGCTGGGGTCCTTTCCTCCCTGCTTTTTTCACAATTTGGTTCCCATAACCTTCATTTTCATTTTCTTTGGTGGTAAGATGAAAAGGAAGGTAGGTCCAAATCCTTCCTAGTTGAAAGTAACCATAACAGAATTACGAAGTAGAATTATCTTTTCCTTAAATATCGTGAACAGTGAATTCTCTAGATGCACATGATACAAGGTAAATCCACAAGGAAAATTTTGGACCTATCCTAGTAGAATGCATCTTTAAAACCAGGAAATTTGAAAGGAACCAGTCCAGGCATCTTCTCTTCTCACCACTCAGTAAGAGCTGCTCAGAGACTGTTCTGCAGTATACTGGCATACATGTTTCATTGGTGCAGTCCCAAAGCCCAGTAGTATGTGGTGACTCAGTGCTCAGTAAAGATAAGTGGAAATGATGTGAGATAGCTTGGGATCAAACTTTAATTCCTGTATCAGAGAGTGGCAGATAAATGACCTGCACCAGATCGTATGACATAGATACTAAAGATGCAATCCTAATTTGTGTTTTAGAAAAAAAATGAATTGAAATATTGGTGAAAGACTTTCAGAATTCAATAGTTTCCACTGAAAAATTTGCATCATCTAATAACTGTGTTCTTTGAGAACTGGCCATAGTGATTCACATCTGAATTCCTTGAATTTTCTAGCCCAGGGCTGTAGGACTGTCATAAGCTTGGGGCCAGCCTTGTCTGCAGTGTAAGACTACTTCAAACAACAACAGCAACAATAAAATAAACAGTAAGTGAATAAATAAATACCCTCTTTGAGATGACATCCCAGAGTTCAATGAACCCTGCCTGCTACAGGCATATACAAACATGTAGTCAGAAAGCAGTCTGGCACAGGGGCTCTGGGTATGGCTTTCAGCCTTGTAACTTACTAGCATGTAGCAGGGACAAGTAACTTAGCCTTCCCAACTGTGCTTAGATTACTCTTGCCCCTTCTGCTGCTGCTGTGGTGATGTGATAGGATGACAAGCTCTTGGCATGCATTAAGAAGAATTCGTTCAATCAACGTTGACTATTAATATCCAAAGTTTAAAGCCTCCATCAGAATCATTCATTTTCTACAGCTTTATTGAGATTCATTTCATACCCTATAAGACATTCCTTTTGATATATGTGATTCAGGCATTTTAGTTTATTAACAGAGATGTGCAACTCCCACAATGATTACAGCTATCTAAATACAGGACATTACAGCAAAACCACAAGAAACTTCATATCCATTCACAGTCACTCATCTTAGGCCTTGGAAATCACTTATCACCCTCGAGTCTGTACATTTGCCTCTTCTAGACACTTCTCAATTAATTATGATCATGACACACATAGCTTTGTCATTACCAAATTCTTTAAGTTCCATGTCTACACAGTTGACACAGGTTATATGTTTCTTTCCCTTTTTACTATTGAAAAAAATATACTATCTGTAGATATGTTACATTTTGCCAACTTATTTAATAGACATTTGGGTTGTCCCTGTTTTTAAGGAATAATGATATAAACAGTTGTGTGTAAGTTTCTGTGTCAGGCAAATTTTGTTAAGTGCTTTTTTTTAATGTCTACTGAGATGATCGTGTAGTTTTTGTCTTTTATTGTACTAATAAGGAGTATTAAATCAATTGTCTTCTATATTAAAACAACCTTTAATCCTTGGATAAATTTCTAGTTGGTTGTGGTATATAATCCTTTGTAGATACCGCTTCATTCTATTTGGAAGTATTTTATTCATGTTTTTTTGTCAGTCATAGTAATATAGGATAAAGATGTAGGTTTCTTGTGATTCTGTTAAAAGGTTGCCTATATTTTTGCCTACGTTTTTAATTCAGAATTCTTTCCAATGGCTTGCTTTGTAGATATTACTTTCTAATCTGGTCCTAATTGAATGCATGTGTTCTTTAGCATCTAGTCTTTAGCAAATACTTTAAAAGCAACAGACTCAGTGCATCCAGAAAGAGTACTTTTCTTTGACATCTACATTTTGGTTTTTATGTTTCATACATTGCAAAGTTATGATAGCAAGTACAAGACAAGTAAAAGCTTGGAAACAGAGAATATAAACTCTCAACAAGTATAAAATTCAATCATTTTAGCTGTAAATTATCATTCAAGTCTATTAATCTTATATAAAAATAATTGAGTCCACTTAACTAAATATCATTAACTTTGTATCTCCTGACTTTAGGAAGCTTCTAGACCTGCTGTCAGGTATACTGGCCACCGGTTACATGTGGCCAAAGAACACTTGCAACATGGATAATGGCACTAAGTTGTGCTATAAATATAAATCATACAGCGGATCTTAAAAACTTCACAGGAAAAAGGGAATATAAAATATAGAGTTACTAATTTTACAGTGATATCTGAAGTGATGTTTTATAAATATGGTATTAAATATATACTAAACCCAATTTCATTTGTGTCTTTTCCATTTCCCACTCCAACTGACAGATACAACTCTCATTCTCTCTACTGTGTTGCAATGTTGCAGACCTGAGGGTAGTCCACATTTAGTGCTGCTGTCATCGGTGAGGTTCCAACAGGATACCTGCTAGCTCACAGAAAGGGAATGAGAACAACATTTCTAGTCTCATTGTCTGGTTTGAGCCTAATCAGATGCAGGTCCTCTTTATCATCTAGTCTCTAAAAACATTTGAAAACTCTTTTTATCATCTGAACCCGAATCAAAGACATGATGGAATAGCAGATTTGTGATGATCAGGGATCTGTAAACCACAACACATATTTGTCTTGATGTTTTTGACATGACGTACTAGATAAAAAAAATCCTTACAGTTTTTTCACTATCTGGAAAAAAAATAAGATATTTTTGGCATACAAAAATGGCACAGAATTAAAATTTAGCATTTATGAAAAGTTTTACTTGTACACAGTCTCACTCACTAGTTTACATGTATTATGCATGCTTGGCACCAGTTGGGCATAATAGAGTAACACAATGGAGATCATATTGCTCTCAAAGTCTCCAGCACATAATATCTGGCCTTTCACAGCAACTTCTGCTTACTCCTGCTCTATAGTATTCCTGTGCCTTACAAGGCAGTCAGGTACCACTTACATTTCAGAACTTGGTGAAATAGAAAGAAAAGAAAGTTGTCCCTGTATTCGCCACTACAGACTAGTTCAGATTTCCATTCTGTTCTATAATTTTGACTAAAAGTAGTGTCCAGAGCCACAGCCTCTGAGGTAGTTTTTACACAGACAGAATCACAAACAGTCAATGTGCACGCCTGCTTTCACATTTACTGGTGTTCTAGCAATGAGACTGTTGTTGTCCCTTCAAGGGCCTGGGTGCCCACTGTGTGTGTGTGGAGCCTATGGCTACTATTTTCAGCATTTATTTATCTATTTGTTGTGTACATATATGCACATGCACATGTGTGCCACAGGAAAAGCGCAAGTGTCTGTCATTCCTCACAAGCAATCAACTATTTTTTGTTTTGTTTTTGAGGTCAAGCCTCTTCCCTGTCCTAAAGCCAAGTATCCCAGAATGGCTGGCAAGCAACCCCAAAGATCTGCCATCTCTGCTTCCCCAGTGCTGAAATTTCAAGTGTGCACCACTATATCTGCGTTTCCATTAACTCCTTCATGGTCATTCAGCCTGTGGTCTCTCAGGTACTTACCTCAGTAGAACCTGTGAATGCAATCTTGTCTATGCCAATATGAGAAGCTATTGCTGCCCCTGCTGTTGGTCCATACCCTGGCAGAATATTGACAACTCCAGGTGGAAAGCCAGCCTAAGAAACACAAATTGGAGGATGGTATGTGTGAGCATTCCCTTCAGGTTGGCTTGTCTCTGCTTCCCGGGTCCCATATGGAGAAGGTGAGGAAACAGTTTGCCTACCTCCTTGATGAGGGCTCCCATGTACAGTGCACTGAGTGGTGTCTGCTCTGCTGGCTTGATAACCACTGTGTTACCACAGCACAGTGCAGGAGCAATTTTCCAGGTGAACATTAGCAAGGGAAAGTTCCACTGGAAGGGAAAAGCAAGGTTAGTAGATGGGGGAAAGAAATTTCTCCATTACTTTTTTTTTTTTCAAGCTGTGACTTCTCCGATTTTGAAAATTGTTCCGAACATAAATCTTTTCCACCACCAATTGTAGACCTTTGGGATTCTGATGGCATCACTATGAAGAGAATAGAACTGGCCTTGAAAATCTCTTTCTCTCTGTTCAACATATTATACTTCAATGACCCAGCTAAAGAAGCTCATGTTGAAAGGGAGTAGGGAGCCATTTTTTATTTTTGTTTAGCTTTATTTTGTTTACATATTTCTAAAATTGGGCTTTGTTCCAAAGTTTTCCCTTTAAATTTAGGATTTTTACACCAAGATTTTCACATGGGTATGAAAAATGTTTTATGTATATGAACTAGAAACTACAATTCTAGCTATCAATTATTTTTAAGACAATGTAAATTTTAAAGTGGCTTATTTTTATGTATTGTCACAAAATATACAACTATAGATTGTATAAAATGTACCGACCAATGAGTATACAAAAATCTTATCCCCCTTCTTACTGCAAAATAAACCCATGGAAACCAAACCAAAGTAGCTTTATGAATATATGAACATGGGGATTAGCATGATTTAAAATTATTTTAATGGAATATTAAGTTTGTGTGGTCATAAGCTCAGACATGGACTCCTTACTCTGAAGTGTCATTGATAATTTCACTAAGGAAGAAAACAGCACGCCTGATCCCCTGGCTTCAGCCTCCTGACCACACTGTGTTTGTGCCTGAAGCACCTCAGCTGCCATCCTTGAAGGATTCTCACTGGCTCTAGCAAACTGCAAAAATATACAAGTGTCTTCCCTTCACCAAACACCCAATTTCTTTCCTCCTTAGTTGTTTATAAACTTAGGAGTCCTCGGTGATGTTTTAATTCCATCTACAGAGTGTAAATCTTGGAGGCAGTAATTGGGGGGGGGGTGCTGACAGGCACTCTTGCCTTGTGAGGGAAGCTGTGGCTCTGAGGGACTGGGAATAGCAAGAAGGGCAGGTTTGATGCTTACAGAGAAGGTGGCAGACATGGTCGGGGGGGGGGGGGGAAGTCCTGAAGGGAGGAGAGGAAGAACTTCAACCAAACCTTTTTCTTCCCTTTCTTCATTCTCTAATGAAGATCACAAATAAATCAGATCTTATTGATCATTTGAACAAATATTAATAAGCCCCTGGAATCTTTGCTCGCAAATTTAAATATTATTCTTAAGTCATTCCTCTATGTTTTGCAAGTGAAACCTTCTTGTCTTATCTATACTGAGAGTTTAATGTTGGCACCACTACCCCCCTTCCTGCTGAAACCCCAGCCAGAATTATGAGATAGCACTGTTAGAAGCTTGGGTGATGCTTTGTATTGTGCCAAAGGTGTGTATGGGAGAGAGAGAGAGAGAGAGAGCGAAGGACAGTGTTTAATGTTCCAATCCAAACACTAGTCACTATATCTATTTTTCTTTACAAGATAGAAAACAGCCCGGAATGGTTTGAATTTTGATTGTGATGTTAACTATACTGCTGTGTCTTCTAAAGCATCTTCTCTCTAGATTCTTGTGAAAACAGACAGTGGGAAGAAAGCGAGTAAGAGACCATAAAAAACAATGTGCTGGAAAGATGAGTTGCCAATCTAAAACACAAACAAGCAATACAAGCCCACATTAATTTCCCATAAGCAGACAGGCATTCATAACCAAGGGTGGGTATTCATATACTGTACTTTTCTTTGCTTATTTTTATCAGGAGAAGTCTGTGACTTGAGAACTCAATTTGTGGTAATAGTCCTGAAACTCTATTCATCTGTTCAAATAAGCATTTACAGGGAGGCTGTTAGAGATACATCAACAACATGAGCTCAAGGTTTTCTTCCCAGTAATGGAAAACACACCACCAAGGACCATGTTTTATGTGTCTTTAAGAGAATGGGGCCAAATGAAAATAAATACGAAGTGTGAGAAGATACACTCACTGGGATGATCTGTCCACACACTCCAATGGGTTCGTGTCTTGTGAAAGTAAAATAGTCTCCATCTGGAAAGCAAGAAGCACGATTACTCCACAAAACAGTTTAGGTCAGGGGGGAAATTAAGAGGGAGCATCTAGGTGGCAGCGAGAACCGGAAGTGAAGTTGAAGGGCACCCTCCTCACTATGCACCTTGGTATGTGTTCATGTGGAGGTGACTACAGAAAAACCCAGCACATGAACAGAATGTCAGAGGAGAGGACACGTATGACCACATGGAGGACATGAAAGAGGGAACTTAAACTAGAACACATTAAAACTCAATTTTATGTTAAATATTAACACATAGAGAATGATTTCTGATTTATATACTCAAGTACCTCAAGCTTTTAAACAGCTCACTGAATGTTTTTCAAAATTAAAAGCTATTAAACAAAATGCTAATGAGCACAGTCTTTATGCTATGCAGCTGGACAATGTGAAGAAGACAAGTAAGACATATTCCCTCACCCAGTTGTCACAGGCACAACCTGGGTCCTGGGGACACAGGCAGGTCCAAAGTCCCATCTCAGTGAGGTATGACAGGAGGGTGCCCTTGTATCCCTAGGGGATTGGAGGAAAAGCGAAGGAGACACTGACCAGCCTTGATTATCTTGTAGGAATAGTAGGTACTTCAAATAATGAACTAGGAAGTCCAAACGAAATTCTTTAGGAAAATGCTGTTGCTTTTTTCTGGGTACTTTAAGAAGTTCATTGAAGCAAGCCTTTGCGTCCCCTTCTGTTGCTGGGCTCTGGTCACTTCACTAGTGGTTTGCCTGTCAAAAGCAGCACTCCCAACCCCCAAGGAAAGTGAAGCTCCAGCTAGTAGTACTCAGTGAACCCTCACTATTGCAACTGGGGATGAAGGTGGGGACAGGAGGGTGTGGGTGAGACAAAGATAAATGACTCATTAAGTCGTTTATCTTTGTCTCTCAACACATCTTAACCACTGATGTTTATCACCCGGCCTTGTTTTAGCTAAGTTCAAAATTATGTGTGTGTGTGTTTTTTTTTAATAAAGTCTTTTTCTGCTCTTTTTTCTCTCCTTCCCCAGCTCCCCACTCCCACCCCTGAGCTCCAGTCCTTCTTCTTCAAATTAGCTGCTATCTATTGCCTCCATTTCTCCAAGGAACTTTCACTTACAGGACAGTTTGTGTGGACCCCTCTCACCACAAGTGTAATCAAGTCATCATCGTCCCCTCCCTCCTTTCTCATGGAGCGCTAACTAACTCAGTAACAGTTCCACTGTGAACTCTCCCGAGGGCCATCAGGTGGCTTTCCACTTACAGTGTTGTAGACAATGCAAAGGATAACATTTTATTACCTTAGTTTATCTTTGGAACTTTTTGATTAAAATGTATATGCCTTTAATGTTTTAATAAATGTTTGCCAAATCATCTTTTATAAAAGTTATAGAAAGTTCTAACAACATGCTACAGTTTCTACTCAATAATCAGTTTTCTGAATATCTGAATTTTAGCCAATCTGAAGGTTGGAAAATGGCAACTTGTTTTGTGTTTAATTTTGGGTTGTGTTTAAGGGTATTTAAGGAGGGACATACTAACCATTTTCAGTTTTTCCTTCAAATTTAAAAACTTTGACCTTTTCCTATTGGGTCCTTCATTATTTCAGTTATTTGGGAACACTGTGAATATCAAGGTAGTTAGGTCACTGCCACATCATTCCTAAACTTTCTCCCAATCTTCACCTTGTCTCTTGGGCATGTATAACAGATACTAACCTAAATGGAGGAAAGAAGGAAGGCATGCTCTGTGCAGGTGGGACAGGGAACTGACATGTAGAAACTCTCCATAGGATGACAATATTTAGTCAACTAAACCACATCATCTCTGTATGAAGACAACTCATGAATCTTCTGAATAGATATCAGCTGTGCCAGTACAAGTCACCACTGTCCACCAGCTTATCACTCTGTGGAAAGGGCTTCCATGAGGAGCAACCATACTGATCAGTACTCTACAAAATTCCACTGGCAAGGATAGCTCCCATATGAAACTGTAATTTAGTTAAGGTGATGCACTCAAGTGACTGAATTGGCGGGGTGGGGGGGATCATTGAGACGAGGACAGATTGCTGTAGAAGTAAAGGGAAGATGAACTGAAGAGCACAATGTTTATTTTAGCACAACTTCAGGAAACTGGTGGTTCAGAGCAAATTCACTAGTCACCTATGTAAGCACAACACAGTGATTCATAGATTTCTCCATCTCCATCCTACATATGCAAAATTGGAAAGGTATCATGTAATGTTGAAAGCTACTGAAAAAATGAGAGAAAGGAAAGAAAAATGTAGACAATAGCTTTAGGAGCTGATCTCACAGGGAGTAAACTTGCTTGATAATTGTGTCCTAAAGAGAAAGTTATGGAGAATAAAGTGTACTTGATAATCTGTTCATAGATTTGACAGACATGGAGTTAAAAGCTGGCACAGAAGAGATATGACTCTTCAAGCCCTCACAGGTGGATTCACTAAGTCCTAAATAAAGAACCACTGAGTATCTTGGCTCTTGAACTTTTATCAAGAACACTGGTTAGAAAGAATAAAGAAAGGGCCCTGGGCCCTATAAACTCAGTGGGTGCTCCTATATCCAAGGGAAACCCCCCCAGTGAGGCAGCTGTGATTTCTGGAAAGCAGGAGAGATGTACCTTCTACTGGATCCTTTGGGGAGGACAAATGGCACTTAGAGGCCCTTTACAGCTATCAGGACATTGCTATGAGTCCCCGGAGCTTCTAAATCAGGGTCACCAGGAGCCAGTTTTTGGGAACCACCTTCCTCATCTTTTCCAGTGTCACTAGCTCTATCAGTCTCTTGATCTGCCAGGTTGGCTCACTCCTTATCAATGTATACAGACCTACATGCTGACCTCATTTCAAGAAAAAATTACCAAATGATAAGTTTCAAGGAATAGTAATGTTTTTCTTTCCATTGTTCTTTAAGTCTAAGAATGAAAACAAAACAAGTCTACTCACTTACCTACTGTATAGAACTAGTTTTGCAGGCTACTCATGCTGTCTAAATGCTACAAGGTGCCTCTTACACTACAATGCTCAAACAAAGTACCCAATGATCTTGCTGAATACATTCTGAACCCGAGGGTCACAAAGAATGTAAGAACCTTACAATTCGATATTCCGTTTTGCTATAAACTTGGTTGAACAGTGCTATTGCATATGCACACACAGTAGGTACATTAGGAAAAGCCTTTATCCTAGAGGAGAGCACAGAATAAGTCTCATGGATATTTGTGAAAAATTGATATGCTTCCCTGCGTTCTTTGTTGGAGATTTGATAAAATTCCACAGGGGAAGGGGGGAAGACAGACAAAGAGATGGAGACAGAGAGATATATTAGTATTTCGTTAATTAAAAGTTTAAATATTTGAGTAATTCTTTCAAGGAGAACATTACTTTTAAATGCAGAAGAGTATAAATGCTTTAAAATTTTTAGTGTAGCTTTTATTCTCATATTCTGGCACATCCTCCACATAAAATAAAATCTAATGACTTAATTATAGTAAAAAATCTTAATGTATCAGAAACTGACATATGTGATATGAACCTCAAGCTCCTGGTGATAACAACCATGGGCATTTCAATAGCTGTAGCAAGTCTCTATAGCATTAACAATAAAGAGTTCTTAGTAACACAAGAATTTATAGCATAGTTCAGCAAATGGACACCATCTTCCTATTGCTAATCACACGGAATTAGTCTGGGTTTGAGTAGGGCATTTGACTGCATTAGAATTACTCTGGAGGAGATAGCAGCCCTTTAAATAATCTGAGTATTAAAAATTTAGACCAAAAACATAGAACTGTTCCATTCTGTATTCTAGTATATTCCAGTGCATGTAGAGAGCTGTCTGAGGATTTTGCAACAGTGACAAATTCTTTGGGTGCTTATTCAAACAATGAAACTTTACATCAGCATGAAGTGGCATTAGGAGTCTACTGGTAGATTCTAAGAAGCGATAGAACATGTTCCCGAGACTTCCATTAACAGGTCTCAGATCTATCACTATTTCATTGCAGTCTTGAGAAACAGTTACACTTCTGTAATTGGTTCCTGTGTCTCTAAAGTGAGATCAGCCTTATGGATCCCTTGGGTTCTCTGTAGTGTCTTCAGGAGGTTCCTTACCCCAGTTCTTACCAAGTGAATTCAGCAAGCAGCCCTCACTCTCATTATGATTAAACAGAATTTCAGATTTCATCCATGCATTCACTGCTGACAGTACTAGAATTAGCTGACTGAAGCCAAAAGCTTAGGGTCTGATCATTATCTGCATTTTTAGCTCTTTCTTCAGTTTAACAGGTAAAACTGGAATAAAGATGAAACAGATATGACCCAGGTAGTTTTTAACCTTCGCTATATGTTGACATATCATAAAGCCATTTTATAACAACACTCAGCTTATGGGTCTTGTGTTCCTACTTACTATAAAATCAATAAAATCAACACTTATTCAGAGGAAACTAGGGCACCACAACTCTCCTTTCATGCTCAGAAAACTGTAAATAAGTTTAAGTTTAATTCATCTTCCAACACAGGGAAGAATGGGCAGGAAAGGAACAGAGGGCTCGATTTGAGTTACAAAGATCAACAAGGAGGAGATTACACTTCTCAGGGCTGCCCGACAGAAGAGATAAAAAGTGACCAAAAGGAAAGTATCCAATAAATCGAAGTAATGCTTATTATTAATCATCATAAGTAGGAGTTGCCGCATGAGGGTTAAAGCACAGGATTTATGGTTAAAGAAAATGGCTCCACTGAGTGCTAGGCCAGGAAATAATGGATAGTGTTATAAAGAAAATAGCATTAGAGCCCTTTTGAATCAAACTGATACTGCATAATTCTGTAATAGCAGCTAATTGTTGGGGGTCTTGAGTTGGATGGAATAGAGGGTAACGGGTGAAACTCCCAAGTCAGAGAAAATGGTGTCTCATTGAAGGTTCCAAAATACATCATGATCACCTCTTCTCCCCTGTCCAAAGCCTTCTAGTGAAAGGCTATCCTCCAAGAAGACAAACAAGGTAGATGCTTGTTCTCTACACCCAATTGCCCATCTATAGAAAAAGTACAGAAAACACAGTGCCATTATTCTTAATACATATTTTGATTCTTAGACCTGAAATTTACTAGTCAAGTGACCTTGTTGAGACACTAAGCTCTTAGTATCTCATTAGGCACACACTCTTTAATTCCAGTTTGTTTTATAGGATTGCACTGTTACCAGATCTTCAATGTGAAAGAACACTTAACATTTTCAAGTGTTATGGAGATAAATGTTCATTATTTCTTGTGTTGTAACGCCAAACAAAACCCGGGGATGTCTTGCAGAGAAACTGAGGTAATACATAGAGACCACAAGACCTTCTTAAATTCTGGACTTTGCTATGGAAAATAAAACCAACAATGAAATCAAGTTGATATTGAATTGTGGTGTTGCAAAGGGCAAATGTGAATGAGCTGAACCAACCTGAGAATAAATAAGTAATTATGACCTCCCGACCCCTTCAGTCTTAGTCTTAGTAGACTGACTACCATGAGGTGGATCCTCATGTCCCCTTCAATTGGTTTCTTTTCTACAAAATTTCTTCTACCCAGTAGCTAAAACAGATCCCCCCTTTTAAGTCCCTTGCTCCAAACACTTCAATCCTGAGGCTCTTAGCACCTAACCCCTACATAGCTATTCCCTAGATGACTGATAAATTGATTTAAGTGGCCCTCCACACTTTTATCTACACACAAAAGAGGGACATTGTCAGGGTTAGTGACATAATCTGTTTGGCCCTATGCTTGGTTCAAGCTGCCACAAGTGGATCCATTCTGCATTATGTATGGCTGCCTTTTGTGTTTGGTATAGTATTTCCAGTAGAGCTGCACATTTCCCTTTTTGACATACTCATGTTTTTTCCCTTTCTGACATACTCATTTTTCACATACCGACAGGAATGGTCATTCCATGAATTTTATCAGCCCAGCCTGCATAATACCGCAGAGTTTTGATGACTCCCTGCAAATCGATGTAAAAGGCTTGCAGGAATGGCTTGCCACCATTTAGGGATTCCATGGTCTGTAGGAAAAGAAATAGAGAAGAGTTAAGTCCTTAGAACTTTGTAGTGATACACTGTAGTGATTTTAATTTTATGGAAGAGGAAACAAGGAATAGAGGGAACCCGCTGGGTAAGAATGGTGATGTACACTTGTTCAACTCCGCTTTCCCAAACAGGAAGGTATGCAGTCCTAACGGACTTGCTTTAGTTACTAGTAAAAGGCCACAATGGACATACACGTGCTATCCTTGTGCCTGTGTGTTTTCCTTATCCACTATCCAGATATATAAACACAACGCTTCTTTAACTGATGATAAAGAAACGCTCTGCTTGTCAAACCACCTTGTGTTATATTAATGGTCAGAGTGAAATGGGGATCTTTCTGAGAGTGCACTAGTAATTCGAATCCACAAAGAGAAGCAGGGATGTCAGTTTTGTATGCATTCAATGTGGATATAAAATGTTCTACACAGCTGCCAAGACCCCTGCTGAGAAGTGAAATATTCATGGTGCATAGCAAGCTTATTTATTACCACCAAATAAACAAGATCTCCTCTGGGGAAGCCCAGACTTTAACAATTTAAAGACTGGGTTTTGTAAACATTTATGTTAACAACCATTATCTATTAAGAGTAAAGTATCTGGTCCATTTATAAAAATAGCAATAATAAACAGCTCAATGTTATAAACATTATTTTAATGACATGTTCCTAAATTGATTAAGTCTGTTACAAAAACAACAACCACTGGAACAGTGAAGTAAGACTATTTTCCCTTGAGTCATACTAGGCTGTTAGAAGCTTAACAAATGAAATAAACAAAAATGGCTATTTATAATTTCATGTTTCTCTGTAAAAAAGGACATTATATAGCATGTACTGATATAAAATTGTTTAATTTCTGACAAAGTTAAAGCTGAAATATTGTTCATTCAATGAAGTTAAATAATACTATTACTGACAGCACAATTTGCCCATTTATTCCACAAAATGATGAAGCTTTTCTTTAAATGCAACTTGTCACTCTACACTGACTCACTTTTATAAAAGATGATACAATCATTTCCCAGTCCTTCTAAGTACATTTGTATGTTCACAAATTAGACAACACATTCTCTAATGTAGTTAGCTAACAAAGAACCTACAAAAGGTCTACAAAACATAGAGAAAAAGTGAAGTTCATGATCAGCTGAGGACTATCCAAGGATGGATTTCTGACATATATTGCTTACTTTCCTAAGTGGTCCCTAGCTTTAGGAAGTCTTCATTCTCAAAGAACTAGCCATTTAGAAAATACTTCTTTTTATTTAAAGCATGTGTGGTATGTGTGATGGGGTACGAGCACACAAATACAGACACCTGTAGAGGCCAGAGGTCTGGTTCCCTGGAGCTGGAATTTCAGGGAGTCATGAGCTACTCTATGTGCGTGCTGGGAACCAAACTCAGGTCCTCTGGAAGGGCAGTATGTACTGCTAAGCCAACATTCCAGTCCTCAAAGTAAATTTTATTTTTAAAACAACCAAACCCACCAGATCAGAAGACGTCGCTATGTGTGTTGGGAGTGTGTGTGATAGTTCTAGTGAAAAGAAATGGCAATCTCTCTCATAATTCTAAAAATGGTAGAACAAATGGAATGCATTGTATGAGGGCCCACATCCTTCTTTTCCTATTTGATTTATAAAAAAGCCACTTGGCACTTGTCTTTTACAAACAGCCTGGAGGTCCCATTTCTTGATGCTTTTGTTTTGCTTGTTAAGTGTCTATGTTTTGCTTTGCTGGTGGAAGGTGTGAGAAAATGAGAAAGAAGATCCTTAGTAGTGGTGCAATGCTATGGCTTTTTTCTTCAAAATTCCCATACATATACTATACACTTCCCAAGCTCCCCTACCCAACAACCCTTCACAGAATACATTCCATTTGAATGGTCATTTAGGAGTAGAATCATAACTGTTTTTTTAGTTTACTTACTGCAAGAACTGCTCTGTCCCGTTCCACCAAGTCTGCAAGCTTGTCCAACAGACGCCCTCTTTCAGAAGCATCCATCCTTCTCCACACTGACCCAAGAGAGAAGGCCAGGCGGGCAGCCTGCACTGCTTTGTCTATATCCACCTGTGAAAGAAGAGGAGGCACAATTGAAGAGAAACACTCAGTAAGACAAACTACCTGCTGTCATCAAAGAAGTGATGCTTGAATCTAAGTGTAGCATCTTAAACACATACCCATTGTTTTGCTGTTATTAGTGGATATTCCACAGGGAATTTTTCTAAGCAACTCATACCTTGTCTGCTTCTTGAACTTCACACACTTGCTCTCCTGTGGCTGGATTGCAGACAGGGAACACTCTTCCACTCTCTGAGTTCTGCCATTCATTGTTAATAAAGATCTACAGAGAGAAACAACAAAATGGAATATGAGATATAGAAGATCAGAAGCCAGTCAATGGTTTAGCAGTATGAAGGCATCATGGTAGTACCAGTTCTATATACTTATTGGTACAGATGTGTAGAATCTGAAGGTTGTGTTGAAAGACTTTCAAAACAATATCAAGTCCAGCCTTACTCCTAATGCAAGAGTATCTTCTCATAACAGTTGCTACATCCAAAGACAAGGTAGGAATCTTAACTTCAAAGAACATGTCAACCAATTAGCATGTCCTTCCATCAATAAACACAGACAGATAGTGACTTGTGTACAATCCCACACCAAGGCTAACAGTATAGGTAGTCAATTTCTGGCCATTAACTATTGGGGTACAAATCTGGGTTAAAGAGATAGTAATTAAAACTTTCATACCAGTTTCTCTATTGGCAACTTCAGGGAATGTTCAAGGAACCTGAACGGTTCTGAAATAAGCATTTCCCTAATTATAATCAGCTTCTAAATGAAGAATTAACTATGCCACCTAGTCTAACTAGTGAGCTAAGCAAGTCATATGCCACATGTGTTAGTAAAACCAAAGAACTTCTAGAACTTTCAAACTGGTCTAAGATTTTATTAGAGGCATGTTTTTCTTACATTTGAAAAGGATTTTAAATAGCTCTTCTAAGTGTTCCATTCCTTAGCCTTTTCTTGTGGAGTGTATTTCTAAGGATTGAATAATTTTATCTCTTGGAGGTTTTCTAAAGATCAAATAAAAAAATTACTTTTTAAAAAATTCCTTTTTACATTTGTTTATTTTTGTGCCTATGTGTATGTATTCATGGGTGCCAACCATGGTACATGTGTGGAGATCAGAGAACAATTTGTAGGGGTCTGTTATTTCTTTCTACTGTGTAAGTTCTACGGCTCAAAGTTGGGGAGTCAGGCTTGGCAGTTAGTGCCTTTACCCATCAGAAAAAAAAAAACACAAAAACAAACAAAAAACTTATATTTCAATAGGCTAAAACTCATTTTCTTGCTATTAGCATTTCTAGATTCATTGAATTTATATTTAAAAATGTAAGACAAACTAGAGGAATTTAAAAGTCATCTCATTTTCCCTGAATCTTTAAACACTGTGCTAGTTCATTATCTTAGGACTGATTTCAACATCACTCACCAAAGAGTTCCAGTTAATGCTTAAAAAAAAAATAAAAATAAGGAAATAATGAAGTCATGGGATTGTATAGAAATGAGTAAGTTACAACCATGATCACAACTGTCTTTCAATTTTCTAGTTACACTGAGAAAACAGTTTGGAGGTATTACCTTATTTTTTTTTAAGCTTTTACTGAACACAGTTAAAATTTCAGAATTAAGTTTCTTTATCAAGGGACAGAGGAAAATTAACAGAGAAAGACATTTCACAATAGATCAGAAGGTGGAGGTAGAGACACAGGCCCACTTTGTACATTTCAGTGAGAATGTAAGAGGCTATCTAGTGAACTCTTTGGCTAGGAATCACTAAGATAAGTTTTCTCAAACTCTAATCAAAGAATCAGCCTGTGGATGTATCTCAGTGATAGAATGTTTGCCTCATGTGCATGATCCCCAATCAAAGAAAAACAAAAACCACTCAGGAGTGGTTAATCATTTGATATTGTATAAGAAGACTACTAAGACACTAGGCCATCTTGTCTTAACAGAAAGATACTTGATAATTCTATGAGTAAAACTACTTGATACAACAGTTATGAAACTAAAAAGGGAAGACTTTTAAAATTATAATATTAAAAAGATTGCCATCTCTCTACAAAATCATGAGCCTTGGAACTTCTTGGGAAAACTGCATCATGAGGACACAGGGACAAGAAGAAGCCCAAGCACTGACCAAATGCAACCCAGCAAAGCTGTGTTTATAAATCTGGAATCAGTATTTTAGATGAGGGAGATGTTCCACACTCACACATGGTGGCGGCTTTGCAGGTGAGTGTGTTTACAGGCACTGTTTACCTCAGTTAACTATACGTCACCCAGGCCAGCGTGGAATAGTGGTTTCTCTCAGCAGGCCTCAAGTTCTTACCTTGTTCTCATCATCTCTTTAGTCTCACTCTAAAGTCTTCAAAAGTAACTGAGAATGTAAAATCTTGCTAAAATATTAGAAAGGGTTTATTGGGATCTTCTGGGGATACGAAGTGCTGATATTATGAAGGGCTGCCCGATGGCCCGTTCTGGGCTCTAGCTCTCCACTTAGAACTCCAGTGCCCCCCTCCTTCGTGGTCCATGCTGTCTGCACCACTCCAGCTTGCTCTGTGTCACCTCCTCTAGATCACCAGTTCTACTTTAATTGGACTTAAGCTGCCAGTTTCAGTGTTTCTATTTTTATTTCTAAAATTTCCTCTTTGTTATTCAAAATAAATAATGATAGTAACAGATTGTTACCCATGGAATGGCAAGGGAATCTGATGATATTTACAATATAGTATAATGAATAATGAATAAACAAATCCTCAAACTCAAATTCCATGTGGCAAGTGTGAAGGAAAAGGGGTATTAGATGCTCAGCATCTGTTATATATCTCTACTGAAGGAAAAAAAAATCAGTGCATAGTGAAACTAGTAGAAAAATTTTTAATGAAAAATTGGACATTCCCTTACTGATTTCTTAAGAATCTCCCTTCCATACTTAATTATTTCACAAACTACTAACTTTACATTGTACACACTTAGCAAACACCACCCTGATCCTGTGATTATTTCATGATCAATGAATCATGATGAGAAAGTCTGGCATCTGTCTACTTCTGAGAGATATGAGATCTCCTCTACAGTGTTTTACCCCAAAGACACAGCTTGAGTTTAATCAGGACAAAACCCTGGCTAATCTAAACTAAAAAACACCCAAGAAAAGAGCTGGCCCATACTTTTCTGAAGTGTCAGCACCATAAAAGAAGAGAGCACCAATAAGGCACAAAACGTGTTTGCATCATGCCACCATGGACCAGGTCCTGAACCAGAGGGGAAAGAAGAGACAGTAGGCAATTGATAAAATATAGTTAAAGCTTCAAACACTAGTATTATACCAATGTCAATTTCCTCATTTTCAATATTACACTGAGTAATATGAGAACATCTAGAGGATCTGAGTGAAGATTTAACACCTATTTTTTCACATTTTTCATCTGGAATAATTTAAAAAGAAAAATGTTGAAATTTATGAGTTCTCTTTTGGTGCCCCCCTCTCCTTTTTTAACTATAAAAATGTCAAAACAAATATTCTGAATGAAGAAATAGATGTTGCAACACCTTCCTTTTCCCAAAGTATCCTTTAAATGTAAGTTTGTGGAAAATAAAACAACTCAAAGTCTAACTTAAAATATGGATCCATGTTGCCAAAGATGCTTAAGTTTTTTTTTCATGTTATTTCAACTCAAAATCTTATTAATGAAAAGTTGGAAATTCTGCTTTACGGTGTGATGGGTTTCAAAGTGGGTGTAAAGAAAAATGTGAACTTTCCCACTCTAGAGGGCTTTGAAAATACAGAAAATATCTGAATCCCTGTCTATTGCTTAATTTCATTGTAAATATACAAGCATTTGCTTTTTGTTGTTGTTTGTTTGTTTTTGAGATGGGGTTTCTCTGTGTAGCCTTTGCTCTCCTAGAACTCATGCTGTAGACCATGCTGGCTTTGGACTCAGAAATGCACCTGCCTTTGCCTTTGAGTGCTGGGATTAAAGGTGTGGGCCACCACTGCCTGGCTAAGCATTCATTTTTAACATAATTCTGTGATGTAAGTGATGGTAAACATATAATCCATAAAATAAGGAACCTGCCTTTGTCAGGTTCCTAAGAGGATGGGCCAAAGTAGCTTGTGAACGTTAACTTTCTTTTCATGAAAGAAAAAGTCACTGATTTTTACGGGTTGCTGTTGGTATGAAAAGACGTACTGGATGTGATGGCCTCTTAATTAATGTTACTGGGATGGAATGTCTGTTGGAAGGGGACATGAATCACTGTCTAACATTTTTACAGATAAGTTTATTAAAACCTCTACATCAAGATAAAATTTCAAACATACCAAAAATGAAGACTTTATTTGGACAACAGATTTTTATTATATTCTGTTTGTTACCCAAAAGGATATGTATAACAAAAACACAAGTTAAGCTCTATTCTATTGGAACACACTATGAACACACCACTCAAGAACTAGACTGTTGGCAGAATCACCCAAACTACCTGCATGCTTCTTTGTGGTCCAGCCCCAGCTGGGCCTACCCTGATAGTGGAGAGAACCACTTGCTGGACTTTCCATTCATCTATTGTTATACAACATCTTTCTTTTTCTTGTCCTGGTATACTAATTATTAGAGGCAGCTCTCTACTTGTGAACCTGTGAAATACAGTGTTTACTCATCTTCATATTTAACAAATTATCTGTTCATCCTATGATAATTAAGAAATCGGTTTCAATCTCTCACCTTGGAGTGAATTTGTCAGTGTATGCCTTAGCTCCATTACCTTTATCTTTATAAATAGTAAATCATTTTATTCTCTTTTTTCTTGTATCACACTGTTTCATTACAAGACCTTTTCAATGCTAGTCTTCCAACTCTGTCCTTTTTGAATACTTAACTATCCTGGGTATTTTGCCTTCCCATATCCACTTTTGAATCTGTTTGCTGATGGCTACAAAGTAACTGGGGCTTATAAAGAATATAGTCTCATAAAGATACTAAAGACAATCTCTTTTCCCTCTGCTCCCTCAGTGGTGCTGTGTATTCTTCATGTTAAACTCCAGTGGTTTGTTTCTGGTATGGAGGTGTTTCCTGCAACCTTGTAGTAATCTCTTACTGGTCTTAGGAAGCGTCATGTTTGGAATGAGTACCTTCCTAGAGATTCTACAGCAATTATTTCATCTGTAAACAAAGGTAATTTCATTACAATAATAGAGATGAATGGCATAGGGGGCAGACATCTTGCTTTTTTTCAGTGTTAAGAAAGTATCAAGTTTTTCACCATTAAATACACTGATGGTTCTACGTTTTATATAGATGTTATTTGTTAAGTTGAGGACATTCTTTTTCTGTTCTTAGTTTGTTGAGAGGTGGTTTGTCTTGAGTAAGTATTAAGATTTTGCCAAATGTTCTTCCTGTAAAGAAATCATTCTATAATTTATTTTCTTTATCAATTCATTGATGAAATAGATTACATTAATCATACTTTGAACAGTCTTGTATGCCTGAAATATGGTCAGGGGTAATACTGGTGTCTACTTATTCTTATATGTTGTTGGATTTCATTTATTAATATTTTGTTGAATGTTTTATAGCTATGTTCATGAGACTCTGCTTTGTAGTTCTCTTTTCTTATAAAGTCTTTATATAGTTTTTGTATTTGGATAATGATAGCTCCATAAAATGAATTAATGTTCCCCTCATTATACTTTATGGAATAGAATGTGAAGAATTTATATGTTTGATACAAGTCACCAGTGGTAACATCTGGATTTGATGCTTTTAAGTTTATTAATTACCAGCTCAATTTCTTAAATACATTTAGGTTTATTTAAATTTATTTTACCTTGTTAAGTTTTGGCTGAGTGTGTCTTTAAAAGAATTTGTTTGTTTCTCCTAAATTATCAAATTTGTGGATCTATGGTTGTTCATAATTCTTTTAAAATTATCTTTTCATTGTCCATAGGAACAGTGGCGATGCCTCTTTTTCATTTCTAATACAGTAATTTGGATTTTATCTCTTTGCCTAGCTAGACTAGTGTTTGGTACTCTTGTTTACTTATGAGGAGACAGCCTCTGATTTTATCATTTTAAAAAATTTAGTTCATTTCTGCTATCATTTTTTAAAACTATTTTCTTCTGTTTACTCTAGACTTACAGTTCTTCATTCTGTTTTCCTAAAACAGAAGCTTAGATTTTTCTTTTAATATATACATTCAATATTATTTTGATGCTTTATTTTTATTTAGTTCAAAATATTTTCAATTTCTCTTGAGATTGTTTTCATTGGCACTGGTGTAGTTTAGAAGTATGTTGTTTAACTTCCAAGTATTCCAAGGGGGTAGGATTGTCCAGCTATCTTTCCAATTTAGTTCAATCCTCCTGTGGTCTGAAAGTATATTTGTCTTATTTCTACTGTTTGGAATATGCTGAATGGTGTCTATGGTCCTGGATGTGGTTCATCTTGCTGGCTGCTCTCAGAGCATTCTGCTGTGTTGAGTGGGGTTTATTTTACTGTGTTCCTAGAACTAGCACTAGCATTTGCCATTAGAAAAAAACCATAGCTTTTATATTTTCCTTTAGCTCTGTACTCATTTTCAGAGCATTGTTCTTTTTCAATATTAAAAGTGACAGCTGTTCTAAGCAATGCCCTTCCCCGATAATGAGATTGATGACTACCTTATATACCATCCTAGAGCCTTCATCCAGTAGCTGATGGAAACAGAAACAGACACCCACAGCTAAACACTGAGCCGAACTCTTGGAATCCAGTTGCAGACAGGGAGGAGTGATGAGCAACCCACAGAAACTGCTGACCTGAACAAGGGGGAGCTCATGAACTCCAGTCTGATAGCTGGGAAACCAGCATAAGACCAACCCAGATTCCCTGAATGTGGTGTTAGTTGGGAGGACTGGGCAGTCTATGGGGCCTCTGGCAGTGGATCAGTATTTAGCACTAGTATACACATGGACTTTGGGATACTCTCTCAGCCTAGACACATAAGGGGAGGGCCTAGGCCCTGCTCCAAATGATATGACCAACTTTGAAGACTCCCCATGGAAGGCCTCACCCTCCCTGGGGAGCAGAAAGGGGATGGGATGGCGGTTGGTGGGGAAAACGGGGGAGGGTGGAAGAGTGCAGGGACTGGGATTGGTATGTAAAACAGGCTTGCTTCAAATTTAAATAAAAAAATTATTTTTTTTTAAAAAGCAACAGCTATAAGGATATCTGCTCTTGGTATTTGTCTTTCATACTGTAATATTTCATATAACATATAATAAGGCAGAAGTTGAAAAATGTCTTTAGAAATGACATGATTATTTATTAGACATTACTAAGAAATCTACAAAAGTAAGGTTATAAACTTATCAAAGTCTTAGAATGTAAGATCAATATATGATCAGCATACTATCAAAAATCACTGGAAACTGAAATCTAAGTATATGCACTTGAAATGTGCACATATACATATATACATATTTGTGCATGATCTGGTTGCATTGGGATAGAAAGAATCGTAAAGGACATCATTTCCTTCATTGATGAAATAAAAATCTTGTGTAACTATTTCCAGCAGCAACTACTAACCTCTTAAAACACAGAAATTTAAAAATACTTGCTTAAAGAAACATCTAAAAAAGAGTTGTGGGTTGACTTACAATGCAATACCTCATAAGATTAAGAACTCTGCACAACTCTCTCTAACATCTTTCCCTGTGAAATAAATTGACAAGACATAAATAGCATAATTTGGAACCAAGTGGGGGGATAATTAAGCAGAAATTGTATTTTATAGAAATAGAAAAACCTGTGCAATTTTTATTAAAGGGCTATTTTAACCCTGGAATTGTTTGTAAGTACTACTGAAAACTCCCAGGAGACGTGTCGTCTGCTGTTCTGGGACTTATAATAATATTTCACAGGCTAGATTACTTTCAGGAAAGTTAAATGATGTAAGGCAGTCTGTGATTTAGTGCCAAGATGGACAGCAGAGATAAGAATTCCAAATGTCCTCTATAGAGAAGAGAGGGCTTGGTGTGATAGTGTGTCTGAAATGTTAGAATGCTCCAGGAAACAAGAACTAATGAGGGTAGGGTGACCTGGGATAGGGCAGTGAAGGTAGAAGGCAGAAACTCTATCCCTAATAAAATGATTCCACTGGCCTGGCCTCTTCTTGGACTGTAGTCCCTTTCTGGGGACCATCTGATGTCCTGGCTTAAGTGTGACTGAGAAAAGGTAAATTTAGCTTCTCTCCTCCCCATTGTCAGGACTCTGGCCTTACAGAAAGCCCACAGGATGGGGCTTCCTCTGGCTCCTTAACACAAGCCCCTACCACAACATCATCCTCAGGGTAGTAAGTGAACATTCAGGGAAGCCAGGCCCAGGAATCATGGAAATCCATAAAACCAATCGTGACTAAATCCAAAAACACATAAAAAGCAGCTAGAGTCAGAGAAAGTAGGAAGCATTATGCCAAAAGAGAAACTATTTTCAAAGTTATCGACTACATTTACACATACATTTACAGAGAACAAAGATAAAAACAGAGTAAAAAATGCCACGGGAGAAAAAAGAAGTTTCCAATGACGCATAAAGTCACTAAAATAGTGCTAGAAAAATATTTTTAAAATACAGTTCTGTTACAGTATAAGAGGCCCCAAAGCAATCTCACAGAGTTGATGTTGTAAATAATGGAGAAGAAATTCATGGATTAAAGGCAAGGAAACAGAGAGAGGGAGGAAGCACATCAGAGCAGTAAATGACTAGAGAAGGCAGTCAAGGGTGAGAGCTGAGGGAACAGAGGGAAAGAGGGAGCATGAAGACAAAGAGAAAATGCCACCTCCCGGGGGAACTCACAATGTCAGTACCGACATTATGAATTATTATGGCTTAATAACTAGCCCTTTTTCTTTTCTCAACATGAAAATATGCTAGGAAAAGCAAGATCATTCAGCAAACAGAGAGCCTGGGACATGAAAACAAGCAAACAAAAGTTGACAGCCATCTATAATGACTATGCTATGAGAACGCTTAATTTGCTGTAGGTTTGAGTCATGCTCTTGGCTTGGGCAGTCTTTACATTTTGCTAGTACTCTCCATAGTGGAGGAGGAACTGCAGGAGTGTGTTGATGCTTAGATAGTGTCATTCTGATATTCATAAGTCTGTGCCTTTGGTCCAAGAGAGTCTGAGAAATCTGCAAAGAAATAGAAAGTAAACACCAGAAGCCAAACCCTGGATATCAGCAGTCTTACGATGCATGTAGGCAATGTATGCAAAGAACTTGGGGGTCAATGGGACTCAGAAGGATATGCTTTCTTCTTTATAAATACCTAACAAATCTCTATTTGCATTGATATAAATGCCTTCCTGTCCATGTTTGCCTGTCTGTTCTTTATAATACCTAACAATCTCTACTTGCATTGATATCAATGCCTTCCTGTCTGTGCTTGCTTGTCTATTAACCTCAGAATTTCCCTATATGGCTTTTCTCCTTTTTCTTTTCTGAAATTCTGAACACAGCTTAACTTGGGAGGCTGTGCCTCGTAGACACAGGCTTCTAAGGTCTCTTTTATTAGCACACTCCTGCCCTCCCTCCTCTTTTGTTTCTTATCTCTTTCACCAATATTTGTTGAGTGTCTACTCTCTTCTAGACACTGTGCTTACTAGGGTCTCCTAGATTTGTTTTCCTTCTTCTCTAGGCCAAGTGCATTATGTCTCTCAGTCTAAACACATCTGTCTATCTCTGGCATATGATCCCATCAGTAAGAGGGCCAAACGGGTCCTGACTCACCACTCCCACAGACAAAGACCAGGGCTTCCATATCCATATCATATCATATGCAAATAAGTTTTAAGAGGAAATAAATGACTCCTGAGACAAAAATCACTTGTAGAATGCAGGCTTTCTACAATCTACAATTATGTACAATCTACTGTCCCATAATCTCTAATGCTACTGGCATCTGTTTTAGCAAAAATAGTAAGAAACAGTCAAGTGGGTGGCTTTGATAGAAGCATGTTGAATGATAGCATCTGGGACTCTGTTGGAACAACATGGCATCAAAGCCAAGCACACACACCAGTGTCAGTTGTGACATAGTCCCAAACTGGAAGAAACTAGACTTGCCATCCGTGTTGCAGAAGGCAATGGGAACTGCTACTGGTCCTGGTTAATGTTCATTTCTTCCTGTTCCACTTTCTATAAACAAGGTAATGCCTATACAAGCTCATTACTGTAAACTGAGCACATTTAAATTGGTAGTAAAACCAGAGTATTTACTCTAGTGCGTGTATAAAGTGCCTTGTCCAAAGTTTTGGAAATGTTTCAAGTTTTGAAACCAAGCAGCTGGCAGCTTTACAAGCCAAACCTTACACTGAAATCCCTCACTCTAAAAAGTCTTTTGGTGTCCCGTGTCAGGTAGTACCATTCAGCAGACATTCATCTCCTCCCGCCCCTTGGATTCTTTTGCCATAAATTTGCATTCACAGGGCTCTTATAACTTTTCCAGCACTATTGCTCCAATGGCTGTTGATTAAACGTATGTATCCTGTGCATTCAATCTGACTTTCATTATGGTCACTTCGTAAAACCGCCATGGGCTGGACAAGCGATGACACATAGCAAGAATCTGGAATCCCTGCAAAGTCTCAGATGAGATTTTTTTCTCTCTCTCCCTCTTTATTAATAGTGACCATTTTGTGGCCTAGCTCTAAATCAGCCAATGTATTTGACAGCAAATGTTCCTATCTATGGATTATATATAACCCGTCCTAAACATCAGATGAAAAAAGGGATAACCCCAAGAAAGGAAGGGCTTGCTTCCATGTAAATCATGTTACAAATTGGACAACACCCAGAGAGTTCATTGTTCGCCCTCAATTGTGAAGGCCATTCCCATTTACTATTCCCCTGGAATGGATGTTAATTAAGGCCGACTGAGACCATAAATCACCCTGAGAGTTTTACAATGTAATTCAGCATTAAGCATATGTATTTAAATAAAAAGTAACTTATTAACCACTAGTGCTTTTCCAGAAGTTGCTGAGGCCATTTCTTTATAATAGAGGCATGTCACTTTTCATTTTTGTGTAGAGGAAATAAAAGAAGTATTATCTTCTTAAAAGGTAACAGGATAGTTAAGGGATTCATGACACTGTTTATTAGGAGGAATGGAAAGAACTGGGGAGAAGGAGAAAACAAAAAGGTTAGGGGAGACACTTGGCACCTATTTCTCATTTACTTTATCATGACTCCTTCATTTGATCTCAAGCATTTACTATGCATCTACTCTATGTTAGGCATCAAGCAGGTAAGACTAGCCCTGCTCTTAAGTGTTTACTGCTGTGGCTGGGGATATCAGCCCAGATGTTGCTTTAGTAATATGATGTTTAGCAACACTTAGAAGTATTCATTGCATATTCCCTGTGCATCTAGGCACATGCTAACAAACTAATATGTCTTTGTGTGTGTGTGTATTAATGTATATGGGTGTGTGCATGGACAAGTGTCTATGTGAATGTGGAGGCCAGAGGAATCCTTCCTTAGGCATCCTCTATGGTTTATTTGGAGTCAGGGTCTTTTACTGTACTAGAGCTCACCAAGAAGTGTTGGCTTGCTGGCCAGCAAGTGATCCACCTGTTCCTGCACCCACAGTGATGGGATTAGAAACTCATACCACCATGCTTAGCTTTATTTTATATGGGTCCTGGGGACCAAACTCAAATTGTTGCACTTGCAAATCAAGCACTTTATTGGCTGAACTATTTCCCCGACCCCAACCAAAATGGTATATTTTATATTCAAATTGTATATAACAATATCAGAGAGGCAATTTGTGTGCATTACTGAAATCCAACTAAAGTAACCACACCTGCCTGAGAGAAGACAACAGGCTACTCTTCTGAAGAAAGAATTTGGGCCTCATCAGAGAAAACCCCTTGTCTTTGTGCACACAATTTCAGAGGCAAGGCTTCTAACGCTTGTGTTTTTCAAGAATTGTGCTAAGAACCTAGGTGCATGGCTCTGGTGACACTTTACAGAGCAAAACAACCTGAAGAGAGAGAAATAATAATCCAGAAAAGTACTTTTTTAACCCAAAGTGTATGGATAACAGCAATCCAGAAAAATAATCCAGAACAGCTAGTATCATGAGTTACCCACAATGTAGCGAGAACGTTCACTATTTCATTTGATTTATATAACTAATCTGTGATGCAGGCATTATTTTACTCTCCCATAGAATAAACTACAGTTGTGTTACAAGCCCAAACTCATGCCACAAATAATTCACATAGCAAAAACTTGAATATAGGTCTACTTGGCAAAGCTCTTTCCATTCTATACTGCATTCTTGTTTTTCTCTCCTTTTCTTTGCCAAGCTGACAGCCTAAAAAGATCTATGTTCTGTCCAGCCAAAGGCAGCAGAAAAATAATATGATTAGGGAAATCACTGTAAAGTCAAACATGAAAACTGATCATCAAGGGAATGATGAAATCTAACATTTGTACACATAGGCTCTGCAGGCATGGTTCTAGACACCAGACTGGTTGACAGTTTAATACTCAGGGCTGCCACACAAAATGGGTAGGATGTTGAGGCTCAGGAATATAAAGAACCTGCAACCAGCCAGGAATGCAATAGATTTGTATTCTAAAACCCCAGTAACCAGGCACCTTCCCCTCAGTATGAATATGGTACTGGAAATAGGACAGTACCCAGTGCAGACTACTCCATGTTACATATCCTGCAAGTGACATTTGTAATGTCCTGAGCAAAGTTAATGTCTGGGTTTCTTCCATCTGTCCTAGTCAATCCTTCTAGGTTTTACCCATGCCTAACCCAGAGCAATGATATATAATATTGCCATTTCATTATGAACTCCCAAACATTATATTTTTTATCAAATATGTGTCCACACCTAAATACAAATGGGAATGGGTACCTCTGGGAAGAACCAGCAATTGTGCTAAGGGCAGATAGTGTCCTAAATTCTGTAGGTCTAAGTTCTTCCTTAAATTTATTCAACTGCTACAACATAAAGCAGGTGGCTTACAATTAACAGAGAATCAGTTCTCACAGTTCTGATAGCTTGATCAAGGTTCAGTATCCAGTGAGAATCCATGTTCTAGTTCACATATGACATCTTTCCCCTTTGTTCTCTCACAGTAGAATAGGTGGGCTAGGTCTCTTTTGTAAGGACATAGTCCACGCATAAGAAACTCTGTCTAACCACTTTTCAAAGATTTCATCTTTAATACTATTGTCTTGGTATTAGGATTGCAACATTAAAAAAAAACTGAGGAGAGATATAGATATTCGGGTAATATAGTACTCTTAGCCCTCCCAAATTCCATATTAAAACTACAGCAATTCTGAAACAAAACAAACTTTTATGAGCCATGATATTTTAACATACTGTTCCCTTTCTTTACTTGTTAGAATATTAAAATAATGGTGATCTTTCAAAACACAGTTCAAATACAACCACTTAGAAAAGACTCCCCAAGTTCCTCAGCCTTTTGTTACGTATCTATCATAACTGTAATACTTCTACGGATGTTCCTGCTATGCTGTTTACTCCTTAAGGACAACTATGCCATCTTTATTTTTATAGCTATCTGAAAATGGAACTATGGCCTTAGTAGTTGCTCAATAGACGTTTGCTGTGTGTTGATACTGTGTAAGTAGTAAGAATTTCTTCCAGTAGGAACTAGAGTAATATCTAGTTCTAGAGCACTTCTAACTCAAGGTTCATAGAATCCTAGAGACATTTCTATCTCACCTGTGACCTGTGATACAAACTGTTCCTTGATCAGCACTGAATATCATCTCACCTATATTGTTTAATTTCTCCTTTTTACCTTGCCTAAATCCAAACTCCTATTCTATGGCACACTACATATAGGTTATTGGTTTGTATGTATCTTATCTAAACTAAGACAGTTTTAACTAGAATATGATTTTAAATAGATCCTATGACCACCAAAACAATGTAATTAGCATCCTAAAAAATGCTTGTCTTGTTAAAGCCCTTACCCCCCCCAAAAAAAAAAGTGATGCATGGGTTGTCTTGAGTGATACACAGTCTGGAAGGCCAAATGAGAACTGAATTTTCCACAGCTGAGAACTACCACATGGGTAGTATAGCCAGTCTACAGTTAAATTGCAACAGAGTGTGTCTTACTGGTTATTTATGTGGATATATTAAGAGGATATCTTATTTGATAGCATTGGGAGTAGGGTGGGGGAGCAGGATGAGGAGGAGAAGCAGAAGGAACAAGAGATGCTAAATGCCTGGCAAGTGACTCTGCTTTTCTAGCTTTTAGTGTCTTCTCGAGAGTCTCAGGCTTGGTCACCAAAAAAGGCTAATGGATGGCATTTGCGACAAAAATCCTTCCCACCCTTTGATAGACACTTCCCAGATGAATTTCTGGATAAGTTTTGAAATTATACTTTAGGAATCTACTATCAACTAATGGGAAAACATTACTTGTGATCAAACCTGTTGTCATTTCTACTGGCCTTGGCATTCTTATTCTCCTTACATCTGAGGTCCCAAAGAGCAAATGCAACCACCAGTGGTTGTGTGATAAGGCACAATGTTCTATTCCCTCAGTGTGCTTCAAGGTTTCATAACCACTTAGACAACAGCTGCTGAATTCATCTTCTGCCTTCTGCATTCAAAAGTAGCTTGTGTCATATCCTCGTTATATCTAGGTTTTAACATGTAATGGATGATTACAAAGACATCATAAAGAATAATGAAATTTAGGGAGAAGAGTCCTAAAACACAAGCCAGATGGGGCCCTGTCCCAGGAAAACTGCCTTTAGTTTCCGGTGTGTGACTATATGTATGGCAAACTAATACTCTGACAGCTCAGCCTACTAAAGCTCTATTTTAGTATCTACTGATGACTATCTTTGTCTGGTCTAAATATTAACAGAGGCTGGGTATTGCTAGGAAGAGACAGTCACAGAGTTGGAACGGGCTTTAGGCAACCTATACCTTTATGTAAGCACATAAAAATCCAATCATTTGTCAATGCGTGCCCCCAGTGAGTGGTAGAATAGAAGCCAGAAACGCCATGTCCTGATTCCCACATTTAATTTTTGCTGATGTCCACTTGACAGGCTGGATAGCCAATGAGGTATGTTAGCTAGTTCTTTGCTAGAAACCTTGATATAATCTCATAGAAATGATTCAACAAGAGGAATTTTACCCACATTTCAACCCCTTTTCCTTCCAGCACAACCAGCACAGGGAAACAGTAACTTCACAGTTGCTTTTTGAAGTCACAATATGTTAGGGAAACCTTGGTTTACTTCAGGAAATGTGACACAACTTTAAAATGGGGTGCTGGGACATTTCCCTCAGTGTCCCTAAGTGTAAAAGGACTGCTGCCAGGGAATAGATTGCAGCCAGACTATGATGATGAGCCTCTGACAGGAAATTCTTCTTTCTGGGTTTCCCAAAGAATATTTGTGTGCTCTTAAAACCACGAACATGTACACAGGAGCTAGAAGGGAAGACTTCAACAGCAATCTTATCCTAATGACTTGGCCCAGAAGGGCTGGCTTGGGATGAGCAGCAGAAAGGGGAATGGCCAGCCTTGACTGCTTTTAGGAGCTGACTACATCTGAGTGAGTGAGTACCTTTCACACCCCCTTCCTCTGTGGAATCTGGGCATCCAAAGCTGAGCGAGAGAAACACATCAATTGCTGAAGTGTTTACGAGCCAGTCACAGCTGTTTGGCAACAGTTTCCCTTCCTGGCTAAGGGAATGAAAATAAAAATTCACACTGGCACTTTACTAGAGACACTCCATGAAGAGCATATGAAAACCTCTGTACTGAAGTATAATTCCCTTCTGTAAATATTTTACAGCATCCTAGATGCTCAGCACCTGTGAAGGAAATGGCACATAAAATACTTTCCTCTCTGAAATACTACCTTCCCAGAGGTATGCTTTCAGGAAACCTAATAAGGACAATGCACCACGGTGAAGGCTTTCTGCCAATCAGAAGTGCCCCTTCCCAATTCATAAAGGAACAGAGAACTCATAGTCTCCAGGAGAGATGCTCAGATAGAGAATATGGCTGTGCTACTAGGCTAACACAGGAAGACCGTATATACATGCATGTGCATTAAAGTCAATTTGAGGCAATTGTGCTGCTCTATACAATTTTATTTTCTAAGAGACCACTGGAGTTGAAGCGTTAGGGAGATTCCTCCTATAGTAAAATGGCTGTGAGGACCTGAATTGGGATCCCTAGCACTCATGTAAAAGCCAGAAGCACAGTGTGTCTGTAACCTCAATATGGGGGTAGATAGGGCAGTGACAGGTGGTCCTTGGAACACACGAGTCAGTCAAAGCTGCTAGTCTGTGAGCTCCAGTTTCACTAAGAGACTGTCTGAGAAAATAAAGTGCAGAATAACTGGGGAAGACATCTAAAGTGGTCCTGTAGCCCTCCATACATGAGCATATGTACACACACACACACACACACACACACACACACACACACACACCATTTTTCCTCCTCCAACCCAAGGTAAATGTACAGTTGCTTTACTTAGCATGTTTGATGGATAAGTTAGGAGAGTTGTATCTATGTATGCAAAACAAAGTAAAGTAGGAAATTCACCAAGGACTGAGTGATTAACCTTGGAAGTGGTTTTTTTTTTTTTTTTTTTTTTTTTTTTTTTTTTTTTCTTGTAGAACACCCTAGGAAGGGACTGACAGAGCTAAAAGTCTCCATGTAACTATCAGTCTGTCTGTCCCCACAAATCCTGAACAAGTTAACAAATTACATTTTTAAGCTTTGCACCCTCTCCCTTAAAAAGGGAAAAGAAGGCCTATCTATTTTACAAATCTGGTTTGCCATTAATGAGATACAGTGTCTATGTGCCTGAGGCTTAAAATGAATGGGTCACCTCTCTAAGTTCCTTGATGAAAGGTCTCTGAGTTTCATTTAGTTTCTCTTACATCCTAAGATATCAAACAACATGAAAAAATACCCAAAAGATACAGTGAACCACATTCCTGGGGAAAGAGGGGCAGAAAAAGGTATTCAGATTGGCTATCAACATGACAGATTATCCTAATGATTGCATTAAGTTGTCTTTTAATCTCATCAGTTACTGGAAGAATAGTCAGCAGTGCACTTTAGCCATGCAAGCTGCCTCTCTTAACCAGTTCTACAGCAAGCAGCTCTGGAGGGCCAATCAAGCTTAGCACCCTTTTCAGCTCACAGCACAGTTGCCATGACTACAGTATAGACAGAGGTAGTCATGAATTTTCTAACTGGGAAATCTGAACTCTGAGGAATTCTCCAAAGTAGGTATGGGTAGGATTCAAGTGGAAATCATTTCCTATCCTCAATCAATCCTTGACACAAGGTGCCACGTTATATTTCAATAGTAGAAAGTGTTGGTATTTTTGTAGTAAATGCTTTAAATTGTGTGTATTAAACCTTGCAACATGTAGTGCCATGGGGGCTAAATATTACTTAGTTTTGCCACTGGGCTGCATTTGAACACTCACAGGAGAGTATCAGTTAGTGAATCCGTATGCAGATCTGTCAGTTTGTACACCTAGAAGTTGTTTGAGGACTTACTGTACACAGACACCCCACTTGCAGGTCTACCAGCTGTTTCAGTGCTCATACTTGACTGGAGTTTTATGAACAAGAGGCAAGCTCTGGTGGCCAGCACAGTACAGTGCTCTGTGATGTTTTAGCAGCAAAGGCAACAAACGTCTTCTTGACCTTTAGAGAAAATGTCTCAGCTTTCTTTACTGATATCTAAGAGTCTAAAAACACTAAGTCAAAAGGTGGTGAAGCTCAGGTCTTTGATAGTGAAGATCAAACCTCCTCTTGAAATATCTACCTACGTAACTGGAACAGAAGTGAGGACTCCCATTCTACATTTTGCTTTACACCAAAACATCTGGCTAAGAAGTGTTAAAACACCCACCTCTCTCCCTCCTCCCTCCCTCCCTCCTTCCCTCCCTCCCTCCCTCTGCCCAAATGGCATCTTATAGAAAAAATACCTAGATGACTAACGTCTTTTTTCACTTTAAAGTCTATGTTTTGGTATTATGGAGGCACAGCCTTTGTTCAATAAATGTGACCTTTTACTGGCAAAAAGCATGCTTTTTGATTTTTGCCCCCCACCCCACAAGCTTGCTTTGCCATGGTCTACTTCATCAATTCTAATTCAAAATCAATTAAAAATTTTAAATAATGGACCCAATAGTGTGTGACCTTAGTGCCACTTATGCTCCATCCTAAATCAAAAGGCAGAAAAGAGAATAGGCTTTCCAGAAAGAATGCAAGTAGACTCTTTAAAAGTATTTGAGACATGCAAGGTCAAAAGAAATTAAAAACCAGAGGAAATAGTTTAAGACAATTATTTTTCTGAGCTGTAAGTTTGTATTTTAAATCAAGCACTGAATACCCAGCATACGACACCAACGTGCAGGGTTGACCTAAGCTGTAATAATGAGGGAGGAAGAAGCAGTGAGGATGCACCCAGCCTCTGAGATACCACCTAACCCCAAGGTCTCTCTCTGAAAGGAACCCTGATGAAAGCAAGAGACAAAAGGACAGTCTGACGAGTCTTCAGTTGTATTCTGCAGAGGACAGTTCATTTTGGCCTGCCAGAGGTGGACAACGCTAGCTCCACATTAGCTGGGAAGAAGTTAGACATTCCTGGCCTCTTTCAAGGCTACTTGAAATGCTTGGGGCTATCTCCAAGTCATTTACAATAATAAGGTCCTAGGAAATTCCAGAAACGCTATGATCCAGGTCAGCACAGACCTAGTGTCCCCTTGGATCATAACTCCAAGCACTGTAAAGGGCACGCCTACATCAGCTGTGACCACCCAGCTCTCCCAACTTCTTTCAGGCATAGGTCCTGTCTTACACTTGGTTTGGTTCCCTGGTGGCCTTTCTAGCCCCCACAACAATCTCAATCTCTCACCTCCTTCTTCTCTCTCTCTCCCAGTGTGTCTGTCTGCAGTTACAGGGGATCTGACACCCTCTTCTGGACTCTGAGGGTACCAGAAATGCTCATGGTACGCATACATATATGCAGGCAAAAAAAAAGTCTATACCCATAAAATAAAAATAAATCTTTCTTAAACATAATCAATTCAAGGCAACCTGTGAATGTTCGAATTACCCATATTCTCAGAGAGAACTGGGAAGAAAAGGCTGTCCCACATATGAACTGGGCTCCCAGGATGTCTTTCCTATTGCTGCATGAAGGCAGGCTAAGAAAAGTGTTTCAAAAAGTCTTGGCTCAGGAAGGGACTGATCAGTGGCCTGGGAAATGGGCTTTGAGAAGAGAAGCTTGGGGAAAGGGCTGCACTGCCCACTGGCAGTCTTGAGTAAGCCTAATGTAACATGATTTCTTTTTGTCTTCTGCCTGGAAACAAATGTTCTTTGCCTATCTTCCCTGGGTTTAATTAGTCTTCTGTCTTTCTCAGGATTGACCGTTCATTTGCAAATAGAGGACATCAGAAAGACTGGTGGGTGTGGGTGTTGGAGTGGAAAGAAGTTGGAGTGTTTATTTTCAAAGCCACAGGGGTCCCCATTTGAAAAGCACCCAGCTTATCTCAATGTTTTTGTTTGTATGATTTTGAATTGGAAGTTTGGAGCAATTCATTTAGGAGATTAAGCTGTCTTTACAATAGATCTGGTTGTCCTATGCAACAGTATTGCTAGGGTTAGGAGAAAAGTCTTTCCAGGGCACTCAGTGGTCTCAGAACAATTAGAAAGGATTCTTTGAATCTTCCTACATTTTAATGCCAATTACATTTACATAAATGGGTGTCTATTTGCTTCTCACAAGTAAGAATCATAAGCCTTCTGCCCAATACTTTAGGGTAGCCAGTTTCAACAATAAACAAGGTGTCTTCTTAAATGGGAATGTATTAAGGGAAAAATGAGTAAAACTGAAGTCTAAGTATGTTCCAATTCACTGAGAAATCCTGGGGTACACTTACACTAGAGTTACTTAATAACCCCAATTCTAATTTAACTAGATATATTTTATCTGGCAAACTCAATTAGATTTTCTTGGGTCACTGTATGTGTTTCAAAAATGCAGAGTGAAAAATAGAACAGATATCATTTCATTACTGCACTTAAAACTTAACTCTTGGCAGAGTTGGAGAGTTTCTTCAGACAGAATAAGCCTGATATATGAATAAAGTGATATCTTAGAAATCAAGTGAGTTTTGACTCTCAGAATAAACCTAATTTTAGCCACAAAAGCCGGGCCCACTTATGAAAATTGTTATTATCATAGAGAAATTTAGGCCAAAGAGTCAACTATCACCTTCTGTTGAATGAGAAATTAATTTACAAGTTTACAAGTGAATAGTACTTTTCATTTATGTTGCAAAGTAAATGTCCTGTGCTAGAAGGGCCGAATGTCCTGAGATTGAAAAGGTCTTTTGAACCAATAAATGAAGGACTTCTCATTTCCTCATGACAATAAATAAAAACCAATCATTTTCTATACTGTTGGTATAGTTAAAGAGAGGAACTAATAAAGTTTGGATAAAAATAAAATAATTTCCAATATAATTATGTCTATTTTATACTTAAATATTCTTTTTTTTCTCTCTTGTTGGCTTTAACAAATGTGCAAAAGGGTCTATGAAATATCTCTTCCTATCTCAGGAATTAGATTGTAATATCATTTACAATGATTCATTCCAAACATCCTTGACTTAAGATGAGGAACTAATAAACACCAGGCTTCATAGCTTATAGATTCTACTGGTTACCTTAAACTACCTTTTAAGTTTAGGAAGACTTAAAATTTTTGAGATCTCAATGCTCATTCATTCATTCACTCATTTCTTTTCCCATTCCCCTTCCCTCTTCTTTAATGGGTACTTTCCAGGGAGAAAGAAGAAGAGGAAAAGGGAGGAAGGAAAAAAAGGAAACTATCAAATGTTGATTTGGTCAAGAAATCTCTACTTACAATTTAAATGTTAAAAATAATTATTAGAAGTACTTGATTGTGAAATAAACCCATGTTGTCTATGAGTCTTTCTAAGAAATACCACTGAAAGCTGCTACTTGACATGGAACTCCTCTTCAGGAAAACTAGTCATAACTACATGATAGTCCTCTATGAGATGAGAAGCTGCTGCTGGAATGTCAGCTTCACTCCCAGTGGCCCCATCTGGCCTGAGCACTCTCCCTGGCATGATAAATCACTGACAGGGTCCTTACCTTCCTGCGTTTGATCTCAGCTCAGCAAGATGTGGTTTTGATGTGAAGAACTCCAGAACTCTTAGGTCAGAGACAAATCACAGTGGCACTGACCTGCCAAGTGCTAAGTCTCTATTAGACTGTGTGAAAAGTGGTGAGCTTCTGACAAGGTTTCTCACCTCAGAGTTTCTGGGCCCTCTGTGGCTTTCAGGGACTTAGCATGGCAGAAAAGCTGCTGCAAAGGCTTACAGAAGTGCCTGCAAACCTTTCCTGCCCATCTTAAGGAATTATCGCAGCAGCCACTGCTCCAACTTCTAGTGCTGAAAAGCTAGCAAAAGTGAAACACAGGGTTTCTGTTGGGGCATAGTTTCATATAGAAATCTTTTATGTAGCAAAATATTGTCTTTTGAAATACTGAAAAACAAACAAGCACCAATAAAAACACAAGAATCCCAAACTGATTCTTACTCAATGAACTTTTATTGCACTGCAAACCACTCATGTATAGAAGGAGAATCATTAACCCAGGTTTTTGTGGATCACTCTTTGGTAATTACCACTATATCTTTGGGAAAGTATTCTTAACAAAAGCATCCCAAAATTGGCCCCAGAAAGACAATTAAGGGTGAACAAGTTCAGTATTGTCCTTCCTGTTCTCTTAACCCTAGGTTCTGGGACTTGGAGAGTAGAGAGCTTTAAAGCATCAAGATAGGAGGGAAAAACATTTCTTCTAGTTCTTTATATAAGTACATAAATAAATATACATCTCATTTTGTCCCCTTATTTTATAAGTAATAAGATGATATCTCAGAAATTGTCATCCAGTACCACAGAGCATCTTCCTATTTCCAGGACCTAATGTACTGAGACACTCAACAAGCAATCAAATATGATTTTGCTCAGTCATTAGCTGAATAAATATGTTACATGAGGAATCACTAAATGTGCACACATTAGAGGCAGATCACTGTCCTTGAATGTCCCATGCTCTGTCTTGTTCACTCCTGTATGTGCACCTTCAGTGAAAGGCTCTATTTCAAGAGTCTGTAAAAGTGGGTGGGACTAGAGGAGTTTCCCATCCTGGGGATTGTATGTTTTCTTGAAAAGAAATACATAAAAGATGGCTATTTTAAAATTGTATCCTAGCACTTACTTCCTAGTTGACATTTTACCAATTAGTGACCTTACAAATGAGTGAGGCAATTTTATTTTTATTGTGTGCTCATTAATTCATTCAAATACCAAAAATAGGGGTACATAATGTATCAAAGCAACCATGACATGTGTTCTTCTGAAAATCGGTTTTCTCCTATGGGATGTTACTAAGTGTATAAGCCACACTTCAACATCAGCCCCCATGCCCAGGACCAGCTGGCCAACAAAACAAATTCCATGTTTTGGTGTCACTTTGTGTTTTGTTTTGGTATTTTTGTCATATTTGTTTTTGTTCCTTTTTTAAAGTTTTTTTTTTGATTTTTCTTTTCTTTCTTTATGTATTTATTTGTTAGAGGAAGAAATTGGGTGGCTAGGGAGGATCTGGGAGGAATTGGGGGAGGGGAAATTATGTTTTGTGTGGAAAAACATTTTAAATAAACATACTAATTTCAAAACGAGAAAGTTCAAATCCAGAAAGAAAACAATTGTAAGCATTAAGCAATAATTATAGTACTTGATGTAATATCAAGCATATACATCAATTGATAACACAAAGATAAATATTAGAAGTAAATCTCAAATATTACTTGTTAGGAAGCCTCTTATAAGAGATTTGATATGCTCAGAAGCTATGTGTAATTGTTACTGCAAAAATGACAGCAGAAACTTCAAAAGCTGAAAACTAAAACTGGTATGAAATCTTAGTTGACTGAAATGATAAGGTTCAAAGCAAGCAAACAGTATGCACCCATGGATATAGACACATTATTTTTTTCTCTTTAGGCTACCTTCAATCAGAAATACAATCAGAAATACAAAACTCCACTCTCTCCCTGGAAAATGAAGTTAGTGATTTTGCAAGTGCTCATTAAAGGCAAATCATTTCTTTCTCTTGCCATTATTTGTGTATAGACATCTACAGTAAATCCTGAGCAATGATCTCCTTCCTTAAAGCAGATCAACAAGGGTCCCCCAAAGTCCCTGTTATGTGCACTTCTTTTCTAAGCCTTCTCTTTTTCTCTGTTGGAATTCCTGGTAATGACACCCGAATGTGGGCAAACCTCATTAGTCTCCCTGCTGTTTACAAGACAGGATTTATGCTCAGTGTGCCAAACACAATGACACACATCACTAAACGGCTAAAACTACCACCCAGGTTCTAATCTGAGAGAAATTTCACTTCGTACAAACACCTATCAGCATAGAGGAACACGAAAGAGCAATTACTGCCAACACATGTAGTCCTTTAAGAATACACCAATAAATACCCATTTGCAAAGGTTAATTTAATGCAACCTAGGCTGTTATCTGAATAGTATATGTCACCAATTCAATCCATTAAGTAATTACTAAATTCTCAAGAGGGCTCATAGAAGTCAAATGTGGCTATTCCAGGTTCACTGCTTCTGGATTCCCTAAAGACCATTTAGGCCAACAGCTGGAAGAGAGAGCCACAAAGGTTGCCCAACCCAACGAGCTATTTTATGAAAACAGGTTAAATGGATCTAACCAGGGTTACATATGACCAAAGGTCTGTCCTGAGGAGAAACTCCTTGAGACACAGAAGAATGGAAAGGAGTGGAAAGAGTGAAGAGGGGCAGGCCTATGGAGATGTGAAGAAGGAAAGAGCTCCTCTTTCACAGTGAAGACAGAAATGTAAATGCTCTAAGACCCCACCAAACGAGACAACTAAGGTCAGCATTTCTTTGCATAGGCTTTTTGAGCCATTTCCAATAGAAATGTAGTAGTCATGCACCCAGTCTTTCCTTCTATCGTGGACTGTACTTAAAAAGCTTTGGATACTGCCTGGACTGCTCAGTTCTGTGTTCACGCTCAGGTCCATATAGTAACCATGGAACCTGACAGGAGTTAACCCTCCTAACTAGCCAGAAAGAACATCTCCACCCAACTCATTCTGGAAAGTAATTCTCCACAGAGGTAAGAATAAAATTACAAAATAATCTGCTCGAGGGATGGGGGTTAAAGAGGAATGTGAAATATTACGCCTGAGCATTCAACAGTCTCACAGCACACATCCCCATTGACCAGGGGATCATCATAACCATGACAAAGAAGCTCACCTTTTAAATGAAAAAGAAGCAAGCAAACAAGTGTTGTTCAGGGCAGTGTGTGAGTCCCCAGCTGGTGAGAATCCCCACACACCCTCTGTCTTTATCATCATCTGCAGAATCACACCTACCCAGGTGGTTCATACCTAGTATGTTAGATTGTCTCAATTTACTCCCTGGGGCTTAACCATTCCAACTGTTGCTACTAGTGGCCACAGAAAAAACTGATCAAGTGCAAGTTTGGTATTTGTAGTCAGAGCTGGGTTTGAAATGTACTGTTAAAAGTCAGTAGAGCTGGTGGTCCAAACTGCATTGCTTTCTTAGAGTTCTTGTGCATTTCTTGCTGTTACCAATAGCAAAAAAGAGGACAGGATGCTGGCATTGTTACCTACTATAATTGTTGAGCCAGAAAAAATGTATTTAAGTTAAATATGCTCAATATTCTCTCCTGTGAAAGGGAGGTATTACTATAATATTCATATCATAGGATTACCATACAAATTAAATATACTCATTAATGCAGTGTCCATTTAACAGCTATTAATAATACATTATACAGCAGACATTCATTCAGCAAACATTTCCAAAGCATCTACACTGCTATACATGGAGCTCAATACTTCAAGTCAAAAATAAGATGATAAATAAGTTTGCAATTTAGTAATAGAATTACACAGAAAAAGTATAATCTCTAATACCAAAATTGTACAATTTCAAAGAAACATAAATAATTAATATGGGCACATAGACCATACAAGTTCATTATGGAAAAATATATGGTGCATGCAACTCTGGTAGGTATCAAATGACACGGCACCCAGAGTGGCTGGACTCAATGTCACAGTCAGAGAATCTGACCACAGTCTTTTCAGTCATAGGCATAACTGCATGAATTATATCACCTGCAGGATCCAAACACAGAGGTAAATGTGTAGTATCAGCTTTGACTTTTAAAATGAGCTAAAGTATGTTAAAATGGGAAGTACTATGATTTACTTTCAACTCTGATGCTAAGAAATAATTCAGATTTTCTTCACAGGCAGGATAAAATACTGTACAGAATCAGAGAATTTTTTTCAAATTTAACTTGTTTTTATTTTATGTATCTGTGTGCTTGTCTGAATATATGTCTGTGTACCACATGCATGAGTGCTCAGAAAGGCTAGAAGAGGGTATCAGATTCTCCTGGGATTGTAGTTACAGGCATGAGCTGCTATGTGGATGCTGGGAACTGAACTCATGTCCTCTGGAAAAGCAACTTGCATTCTTAATCACAGAGCCATCTCTTTGGCCCCTGAATTAGTTAGTTAGTTAGTTAGTTAGTTAGTTAGTTAGTTAGTTAGTTTGCTTGTTTTTAAATAAAACTCTGAAGTAGGCATTATTTTTCAAAGTGTCACCCATACATGCTTTTCCATAACCTATAAACAAGCAGTTTAAAATTAAGGACTTAAGGACTTGTCCATTTACCATGGCCTTTCAAACTGTGTGTGTGTGTGTCTGTGTGTGTGTGTGTGTGTGTGTGTGTGTGTGTGTGTGTGTGTGTACTCACAGAGATAGAAAGACAAAGTGAAAGATAGAAAAAGCAAGCAAGTCCTATAGAGTGAGTACAACATAGCAGATATTTAGGCACTCATGGTTATAAGTAATGGAAAAGTATGCGGAGAATTAAGCTTTGACATGAATGAACTGTAGCAATCATTGTCATATTTTAAAATAAGTCCACGTAGAAGTGGGGTCTTAGTTTAGGGAAACCAATGTTATTAAAATTACCCATCAACTTCTTACAGTCTTCCATATAGAGAAGACTAGGCTTGGAGACAACACTTTCCAGACTTCCTAGCTTTATTACAGATTACACAGAACAGAATTAAAAAACAAAACCAAACAATGTACCCATTAATATATCTGACTTTCCATATACTACATCATTTGTCCTTCATATTTACTTGCTCTTGCACATAAACATAAACCAATTCCAAGGAAATTAAGATGTGAATACAAAAATCAAAACTTTCAATAAAATAAAACTTTCAGAATATAAAAACACTGCAAAATGCTTGAAATTACAATGTACTTCTTAGTGAAAAAACAAAATTTCATTTACATCTAAAACTTTATGATAGACAAGAGAAGACAATGCAAGAAAATGTTTGCATATTATGTATCTGACAAAGGATTGCAATCTTGAATATGAAAAATTGCTATAAATCAACACTAACACATATACATAGAAAAATCAGCAAAAAAACCCCTAAAAGTCCCCCCAAACCTCACTAGTTTACATAGAAAACAAGCCAAATGGCCAAGCAAGTATATAAGAACCTTCGTCTCACAAGAAATCATAAAGTCCATCCTTATAGGATTGCCAAGTCTGGCAAACATCAGAACCCAAGTACAGGCAAGGATATAGAGCAGTGCAGACTCTAGTGGACTGACAGATAGTGGAGATGAAAACTTACATAATCATATTAGACAGAAACCTGGCATCCCTAACTGAACTGTGTACACATACTGTTATGAGCCAGCAGATCTCTTCTATACATATATTCTAGAAGCTCTCTCATCATTTACATAAGGAGATACACTGAAAACTGCTTACCGTATCATTCTTATAGCAAAATGTTGAAAATATTTTAAATGTCAATAGTTGAATAAATTAAAAATTCGAATATAGACACAGTATGAAACAATATATTATCATGGTAATGAATAAGTGCAGGTGTACCTGACAACATAGGTGAACCTTGAAAATATGGTGCTAAGCAAAGCAAAATATACCACAAGATATATACAGCATGATGCCACTCATACAAAATATTGGATCATGTAAGACAACAGCTTACTGTTTATTGGATAAGGTAAAGATTAATGCCTCTGAGGAAAAAGGGGATGGAAGGACTTTACAGGTGAGTCTCAGTGAAACTCTTTAAGACTTAGTAATTACAGATGGTCTCCAACTCAAGAGGGCTTCACTTTAAATTTTCAATTTTATGCTTAAAAGCAATATACATTCATCAGAAACTTCAAATGTTGCTCTTTTCCCAGACAGGAAAGATGTGGAATGATACCCTCAGGTGATTATGGATGGCAGCAGCAGGTCTAGAAGCCACATGTTGGAGTGCACAACCCTTTCTCTACTGCATACTATTGCTAAGCGATGATGTCAGGTAGATTAGGCATGTTAAATGAATTTTACATTAGAGGCAGCTTCAACTTGAGATGGGGAGGAAATCATCTGTGTTGTGAACTGTATATTCCTATATACACACACTTGTGTTACCATCTATATTTTTATTTTTCTATATAATTTATTCCTCTTGCATACATCTTGAATATACTACAATGACTGTTCAATCAAGCCTGAAAAGTTTCCTTATTTCTGACTCCTTAAGCACTCGATCCACTTTTGTCCTGTGATCATGCATATAAATCACTAATGGACATCCTCAGTCAATGGGTGGGTGGGAATTCTCTTCAGGTTCTTCCCAGTGATGGCCACATCTATGTATCATTTTGTACAATACAGTAACTACCAATGCTTTGTATAAAAGAGGCCTTAATAAATGCTAAATTAATAAACAAACAAGAAACTTTAGGTAAGCAAAAGGCTAAATCTGGCTACAGTTAAAAATACAATTGTCCCTAGGCAATACAATGAGATAGCTTTCTCTGGAGCTAGAAAGATGGCTCAGCAGTTAAGAGCATGTTTTCTTGCAGAGAACCTAGGTTCAATTTTCATAGACCAAACCATCTATAATTCTAATTCTAGAGAATTCTACCACCCTCTGTTGACCTTCTTGGGCATCAGACATGCACATGGTACACAAACATATATCCAAGCAAAACATTTACACACATAACAAATCTAAAATTAAAAGTAGTAGCCTCTCTACTAAGCCACATTGTTGTATTAGACACCATACTCTAAAGAACAGATGAAATGTTATTGCTCAGTTCAGGTTTGGTAAAGAATGAAACCAAAGTTTTGTATAGATTCCTGATCTCCCCCAACAAAGGATTTAATGAGGAAGGCCAAATTTTATACCTGTAGAAAGAAGATCTCCAGTTGTCCCCATCAATTCACACAGTCATTTCCTAATGTCATTTTTCAGCTAAAGCCTTGTTATTGCATCTTCTTACCCTGACCTTTTCCATCATCATACCCAGTCTATAGATTTGGTATAAGCACCGCTGGCCAGAGAAAAAGAAAATTATGTTATTTTTGTCTATTAGCGAGTTTGTTAAATACACAAAATTGCCAGATTTACTTCTTGGAGGTAGTTCCATTGTAGGAAGGGACTTGTGACCTACAATAGTTTGTTTTGGTTTAATCTTCAAGAGATTCTAGAAATAGCATGAAGCAAAGTGCTTGCAGTGTTAGACTTGAAATAAGCAGACTCAGGCTGGATGAATGAAAATTATGGTTGTACATATAAATACAATATTTAACTACATTGAAATGCTTTCTCATATTTAATAATCAGTATTATAAGAAATTTTCATATTCATAGTCACTTAAATTCTTATACAAAAGAGGAAAATGATTGTTGCTTCATCTGGACAGAAAACTATCTTTCTGGAGATCTGAGGATGAAGAAACTTCGACTTTGCTCTCTACAAGTCAGACAGTAAGCAGGTAAGAAAGCTGAACAAATAACTGCTAGAGGTACCAGGACCCAACTGTTTTAATAGGAAGGCTTCTTTCTAGAATAAATGAGAATGTTTATCCCAGGACATTCTAATTTTTAACCATACTGCAAGGAGGGCAATTAACTCCCAATGTAGTCCCAGGGAAACAAGCATAAAGGGCCCAGCAGAAGTCAGGGCTCTGTAACCACCCAATTATTATTCATTCCTACAGGGGTTTCCAAAGCCTGAAAGTGTTTTCAAATCATGCAACACATAGACTTACTGTGTATTCACTAGTAAGAGTTAAGATTCTACTAGTTTGCTGGCAGAGAACTCGCCTTTTTGGAATGCTAGTATTTTTAAAGGGAAACAATTGAAATATAATTCAACATTAAAGCAAATCAAGTGATAAATAACAGAGATAAGAAATTCTCAAGTTGGAAACTTTAATATATTTGAAAGGTTACATGGAGTAAGATTTTAAGAATGTCTGAAAGGCAATTAAAAATTAGCCAACTTGACATAACAGCAATAAGCTCTATTGGCATTAGATTTTGTTTGACAGGAAATGAAGGGTCTCCACATCATAAATAAAGAAATCAAGAAAAGGCTAGGAAGACTGTCAATTATTCACTAGCAGATGCTTTTACTTTCTGGAAGGTGACTGTCCTTCGCCCCCAAATTGAGGCATTATCTTGAGTGGTCAAAGCCAACGAAAGTTTCTTCAATTTCAGATTATATAAATCAAAGACACTTTTCAATTGCCAAAAGATAACTACCTTCTGAGACCTGGCTATATCTTTGTTCAAACTATTTTAAAAGTATTCATAACTTGGCATTTAGGTTCAGCCAACTGAGCATATTGCACACAGAATATTAATGTTAAATCTTGGCTCATGTCTCAGATAAAGAATTTGTTATTGAGGCACTAGCTGGGAAACTGGTTTAGTGACTTTTTGATAAACATAAGACCCTTGGGAAGAAACATCCAGAAAGTCTTTCTTAGTGAAAAAAAAATATGGCAAATATACAAGGATTCAGTTCTGAGCTTTCTTAAAATTGGCAACCTTCAATTTGGAACTACGAATATAATTACAATCCAAATGAAATCATTATCTCTGTAAAAACCCAGAATTTGTACTGGCTTATTGTCACTATGTGTACTTTCTTGTTTAGTCCCGATAGAGTGCTGAGGAGCAGTCACTACTATTTCAATTTTGATCAACGTAGAAATTGAAACTCAGTAAAGAAACTCCTCGAGGGAAGACACCACACATAGTCTTAACTACTGCCTCTCCAAGACCTGGTCCTACACCTGATATCACATGTTTGATATATGTTAACTGTCCATGTAGTCAATAAATGCATTTATGACCAGGATTTGATCAAAGACTTATTTTAACTCAAAGCCTTCTCTTTCTATGTCAAGAGCTTGTAAACCTTTTCCAAAATGTGGGCCATTGGTCTCTGCTACAAGGACTCAACTCTGATACTGCAGGTCCCAATGAAACCATGGACAATATGTTACTGAACAGAGGGGGGCTGTGTTGCAATGAAACTTTATTTACAAAACCAAGTGTGCTGTGTACAGTCTGTTGACCACAGTAAACTGTTAGTGAAATAACAAAAAACACAATAACACCTCTCAGAATGTGCATCTCATCATTCCACTGAGAAAGATTCAGAACTGAGAACCATGTGCTAAAAACTTGAAATGCTTATTGGCTTGGTCAGATCATCAAGTTTCTCTAATGAAAATGTAAAGAACTAATTCTATATGTCTGGCTTTTCTTAAGTTTGGCTACACTGAAGTCATACCTCACAAAGCAGGCTCCTAAGTCTATACTAAAATAGAAAATTACTGTTTATCACTCTATAGAACAGAAGTGCCTCAGCACATGATGGTTCCATGTAGTAGAAAACACTGGGGTAGGGCATCGGGAGAATAATACAAGCCTGGAACAGCAGTTTAGCACTCTTCATTAAAAAGAGATGTATAAACATAAAAAAGCTGTATAGTTATTTTCAAAAAGTATTATTTACTGTGTGTTTGGGTATGGAAGAGGTGTAGAGGTCAGGTATCCTCCTTCACTACTTCCTACCTTATTTATAAGGTGAAGCCTCTCACTGAACCTGGAGCTTTCCAATTCAGCCAGACTAGCATGCTAGCAAGGTCCGGAATTCCCCTGTCTCCATATTGCCAGATGTCACACCCGGCTTTTTATATGATTGCTAAAGACAGGATCTCAGGTTCTCAGGCTTGTACTTTATTTACTGAGCCATCTCCCTAGACTCTGAAAAGGTAAAACAAACAAACAAAACTAAAGTCCTCCATATACAGGCAGCTAGATAGGTAATTTATCATCAAAACAATCATGAGTAAAGATTTGGAATGAAAGCTTAGAATGAGATCCACAGTGGCAAGATCTAGGATCCAAAATAGGCTAGAATCATGATCAAGAATACCAAAAAATAACAAATAGTAAATTAAAGTCAAATAATCAAAAATCATAAAGGTGGTGCTGGAGATAGGGCTCGGTGATTTTAAAAACACTATCCTTGCAGAGGACCTGGGTTTGGTTCCCAGCACCCACATCAAGTGGCTCACAACCACCAGCCTCAGAGGATCTGACACCTTATCTGGCCTCTTTGAATACTTGCACACATGTAGTAAGTACACATACACATACTGAAATACATTTAAAATAAAAATGTAACTTGAGAAAAATTATAAAGGTGACCTTTCTAAGTGGAGTAGATCATTTGTGTAGTTTCCTCTTGTTTCCATTAGAAGCAAAAAAAAAAAAAAAATGAACATTTAATCTTTCTATTTTGAACAAGTCTTATAGATAAGAAAACTGGAGTATGACAAGGAATGCACTATCATTGTTTCAAAATTCAAGAACAAGTTCTTCCCTATCAATTATTTCTATTTTTACTCTCCTTCAAAAGATTTCACAGAACTGAAATGTGTATATGTGCATGTATGAAAGTGCTATGTAGACTGTAATAAGCCCCATAAAAATGCAAGTGACATTGCAAACATTATCATCACATTGATCAGCTGATTGACTGCTTTGCTGAGAAGAAAATCTTGGCACTCAACTTTTCTAATAAGATTTCAAGTTCCAGAAGGCAGATGTTCCATCTAATCTGCACTATTGTTAGGAACATGGTCCCGCAAAGACCCTTTGAACTGAGTTGGAATTGACCCTAGTAAAAAGGATGCACTTATTAAAAGGGTGTTAAATGAACAAATAATAGAATAAATAGTAGGTATCCAAATGCACCTTTGTTCTAATTTTCCCCAGTGAGCTGTCTTTTGTGTTTTCTCTTCTACTGTTGCATACCAGTGCTCTTTCTGGGTCCTTATGCCTCTCCACAGCGTCAGATGCAGGGAGAACACAGAGCCCTGTGCGTTGCTGTCAGTTTATGGACATTTTACAGTTGCTCACTAAAAGAGTGAACCAGTGGAGCTGCAAGGACAGATGAGCCAACAGAGAAGACAGAAAAGTAGAAGTGGAATAGAGACCTGAGAATCTTGGAAAGGGAGAGAGAAAGAAGAGGGGGCGAGGAAGAGAGACCCCACCCCTCCCCACAGTCAGGAGCAGTTCCCAGGAGAACGCTGAGCCTTAGTTTTATAACGTGTATGCTCCCGGAAAATGGCCGGCAATACAAAAAGCAGACAGATGAAACAGAAATAACTCAGAAAGCCTGAGAAAAGCACAGCTAAAAACAATCACATTCTATACTAGCACTCTTCAAACAACACACGGGAACATACATTCTCTCAGCTCCACAATGGTGCTCTCCATGCTCTACACCAGTATTCCTCTTTCTTGACTATTAGTCTTGAAAAACCAACCAACCCATATCTTCCAGTAAGAATAAATTTTGTTTTTTAAAACTTGGGGTCTAGGTTCCTGTATTAGGAGAAAAAGAAAACAGACATATTCCAAAGGTATTATTGTCTTTTATCCTTAGTGTAAAATGGATACTAGAACTTAGAGCAAGCGACATATTATTTTTTTTAATGGAATGCCATTGCTTAAAAGCCAATACAAAGCCACACTTAAACTCTTTCAGAATGCTTCTAGATTGAACTTCATTTTCATAGCATTTTTACAGAACCCTTAACAGACAATGGCATTAATATTATGTTGACTACTTCCTCCATTCCCTTATTAGAAAGTGCAAAATTTTTTGGAAAGAGGAAATAAAATGATGAAAATTGCAGAAAAATACAGGATCACAAATGCAAAACATTCTAAGAACAATTTTTTTAATTCTCATAATCTGACCAGTTATGTTGGTCACTAGTTTATACTGACTGTCAAATCACATAGAAAAATCATACTATAATATCATTCAACAAGGACATGTTTACCAGGACAAAATGAATAATAAACCTATTTGCCTTATAGTACCTTTATTTGATGCAAAAGTTTTGTTTCCTGTTTTTCAATAGACTCTAAGGCATAATAAAATTTACACAACCCTTTAAATTTTCATAACACACATATTAGCACTAAAGAATGACCATCTACCTTGTTCATTATTCTGCTTGAAATTTCTAATATAATTTTCCTCACTTTTGGTCATAAATGCATTTCTTAAAAGACCTCCCAACTCTCTTTCGAAGAAAAAAGATCTTGGGCTATAAAAAGAGCCATCGCTACTCTTTCTGTTAAAATTAAATAAATCAAAACTGCTTGTTGGTAATTCCTGTCTCAGAAAATTTAGAAGTCTCACTAAAGAGCTGCGTACAGAAGCTGGTGGGAATGCTTGAAGATACCTGATTTTACAAGTTTTTGTCAAAGAGCCTGTAGATTAGTGTTACTCCGAGTTTACGAGGGTTGTTTGTCAAGGCAAAAATAAGGTGCCTCCTCCCCACAAATTAAAGAATCACGTTACAATCCATTATTTCATTTCTGATTGTTTTTCTTGGTAATAAGTGGGAAAGTGGATACTGGATAAAAGTCTTCACGGAACTAAAAAGACTCCGACATTAAAGGCTCCAATTAGCTATAAATCAGTTGTCTTTCCTACTGGGGGAGAACAAGAGAGAGGAGAGAGGGGCGGCTAGAGAAAAGGAGAATTGGAGGAGCTTCCAAATGAAATTCTGAAAAAAAGATATCTACTGCAGACTTTCGGGGCTGTTAGGATAATCTGATCAAAAGTTAACAAACCCTCCGCAATCACGTGTGGATCTTGCTTCTTAAGATCTCTAAAGTGCAGCACAAGAGGTTAGGGACCCTCATAAAACAAAACTTTTATGTGACTGCTTCCCTGGCTTGTTCCTAAACCCAGAGATGTGCCACACACTGGCACTATTGTTATGCAAACAATGCCTAAAGAGCTATAACCATTAACGACCTCTCATTAAAATGGCTTTCAAAAATTTGTCACACCAACTAAAAGCTAACAGGTACATTAACTCCCCCTAAATCCACATCCAAAAATACGAATCCTACTGATCCTAATTCTGAAATTCAGTGCAACAAATTTTCAGAAAGGATGGTTTTGCATTTTACTCTCAACTATCACAGTGTCAGAGGCAACAACTTAAATTCTTTACAAGATGCCCGCGCATCTTCTAAGGCCCGCGGGGGAACACGAATTAGTTGTAACGTGTTTGCTCCTTGCCTTTAATTGGCAGAAGTTTGAGGTGGGAATGGGAATCAAGTATGGGAATTCTAAAATGAACTCCCAAGAAATGTGACTTTAAATGCTATGCCCGCCACTCTGTTATAACATACAATCCCTTTGTGTGTGTATTTCACAAATTTCACCTCATGAATAAAATAGACCCCACCCCGAAAATGTGTGTGTGTGGGGGGGGGTCAATTTGCATCAGATAGCAGGCCCATATTGCTTTTTAATGCAGTTTAACAAAGTAATTCCTGCCTGGCAAACCTAAAACATCAGAATTCGTTAGGGAAAAAAAATTAGGTTTTTGAGTGCAAAAGTGAGCTCGCTAATTTGTGTGAACTCAGTTGTTTTCCCTTTACAAAAATGTGCATTGCCTTCAAAATCCTGAGGAAATCCTGACATCGATCTACTGTGACTTGGCCAGGTTCCCGCAAAATCTGTGAGACCCAGATCCTGACAACCCCTTTCAGCTACCGGGCTCTGAGCGAAGCTGGTCCCGCGCAGTCCGGTCCCGGAGGACCGCGGGGCGACACAGGGCTGCAATGCCACCCTGCCGGGGAACCCCAGTCTGCTCTGAGACTGATGGCTCGGGAGAACCGCACCCCGAGGAGACCCAGGGGAACCACTCCCCAAGCCGGACCCTGGCCGGCTGAGGAGACCCGGGGGACCCCAAAGCCGGACTCTGAGATAACTTGGGGGATCGCAGCACCGGACTCCAGTCTGCTCTGAGATCCGAGGAACCCCAGAACCGAGCCTAGTTCTGCCCTAGGGATATCTAGGGAACTCCAGAACCAGATCCCGGCCCGCCCTAAGGAGACCCAGGGGACCCCAGAACTCGACCCAAGTCTGCTTTAAGGAACCCCCACCTCCCCAGTCAGCCCCGAGGTCGTCACCACCGTCCGCGGCTGACGGCGACCCCCGCACTGCCTTCTGATCGGGACCGGTTCCCTGAGATGCTCCCCTAGCCGAGGCGGGACTTCAGAAGCCCGCATCGCAGTCCCCTCGGAGGCTCGGGGATGACAGGCGACCTCTGGGCCCCCTGGCCTCTGAAGACCTCCCGAGGAAGCTTCTGGAAAGCGTCCGCGGACGGCTTTACCTTGGTGTACTTGATCTCGAGGTTGGGCGTGGGCGAGGGCAGGAGCTGCAGCGAGGCCATGAGCGCGGCGGGGTCGGCCTTCACCTCGCCGGGCATGGCGATCTCGCTGGAAGTCATGGGCAGCCGCGGGTGGGTGTGCGCGGGGCGCTGCGCGGCCGGGGCGCGCTCGCTGTATATAGGCAGGTGTCAAACGGGACGGCTTCTTATTGGACGTGCGGCCCACAGGCGCGGGGGGCCGGCCCATGAGGACGCCCCGCCGCGGCCTGCATTTGCATACGGCCGCCAGGCGCCCGCGCCCACACGGTCAAGGCCGCCGCTCAGGCTCCCCGGGGGCCGACCCCAGGGGCCTCGACGGCCGGAGTGCGGCCTCGCGCGGCACCCGGCTCGGAGATAGCGGTCCCGGGAGCCTAGTGGCCGGCCGGCCCCGTGAAGAGGCTGCCGAGCGCAGGTCCCGCCGAACCCCGCACCCCTCCACACCCTGCTCTCCCCCCGCCCCCGCCGGGGTCCGGAGCAGCCCGAGAGGCCCTCCACGTGGCGCGAAGGGCGCGTGGCCACGGGGTGGGGTGATAGATGCTCCCCCCCCCCCACGCACCCGAGGAGAATCTTCTGGAGCCGCCGACGCCGGCTGGCCCCAGCCAGGCTTCTCCGCCCGCCCAACTGCTGCCCTCTGCCGGCCCTGCGGCCTAGCTCTGCCTGAGGGCGCGGGCTTCATCCTTCTGCCTTGGGTTGTGGCTCCTGGTCCCTCTGCTCTCCTTCCAGCCCTCTCCTCTCCTCATTCCCACCACACTCGGAAACACTTGGGATTTTTCAGTTGCCCTGGTAAAACTGCCATCCTGTCCCACCTCTAGGTGGAGCTTCCATCTCCATTCCTTCCTTTCCAACAAGCGGCCTTCTAGTTAGTAAAGATGGGCAAAAAGACAATCAAGAAGCTGGACAGCTCACTCCACATGATAGACTTGGGGGGAATCAATGGACTAATATTAGGGCCCCATATAGAAAGGCCTTTATAGGGCTTTCCGCCTCATCCTTGTGAAAGCCTTACAGCCTTCTCCACGCTATTTCCTCCCATTTTTCCATGGAAGATTCTGAACTCTTGAGCTCTTTACTCTGACCTCATGTCATTTTTCAGAACCCCTTGACTCAGAATCATTTCTTTGCGCGTTGTTCACCAGGAAACATTGACTTTAAATGCATTTATTAACTACAACTGCCCAATGACTGGTGCTCAGATGCTATGCAGACAGAAAGGATGCTGTGGTCTTACTGAGTTTGTGAGACAAGATTCCAGCTCTGAGAATTCAGATTATCTGCCTAAAGTGACCTGAGTGGAGTACTTCATAGAGCAACAGCACAGCCCGATTTGGGTGGTTGAGAGATTTCCATTCACGGAGCATATCTGTGGCCAAAGATCGTGTCTTAATAACAGAATATGCTCATGAGAATCGCTTTTTCTTTAAAAAGATACTAAGGAAGAAGGACTTGGTGGAGAGGTAGCTCCATTGGTAGAGTGTTTGCCTAGAATTCTGGGTTTAGTTGCCAGAAACACATAGAGCTGAGGTAGTGAAGCATGTCTGCAGTCCCCAGCATCCCAACACTCACTTGGGAGGTGGAGGCAGGAGGATCAGAAGTTCATCCTCCCTTACACGAGGGATGGGGGTTGGTCTGAGGATTTGGTGACAAAAGAGAAAAAGCACCATCAAATAAATGATTGTTTTGTTGTTGGTGTGTCCTGCACCCTGCCTATTTCCCCACAAAGGTATTTCCCCATCTTCTAGGCAGGGCACAGTGCTGGAGGTCACTTTTCAAACTAAATGTAGAGCCTTGTTCCTCAGTAAGCTCACAGCCTTTCCTGTAGATATGTAGATCACTGGCTATAAAAAGGATACTCTGAAAGGTGCATCGAGGACAAGACCTAGGTGCTCCGGGTAGGGTAGGCAGGGGCTGAGTATCTGGGGAAGCTGACCTTTGAGCGGCTCATAACTAGAGAAGTGAAACTACACAGGTAGAGGTAGGGACACGGCAGGGAGAGCATTGCAAGGCACCTCAACAGAGATTTCCGAGAATGTTCTAGGGAGCATCAGATGTGGCCGGAGGAACAGTAAACAAGTTCAAGTTTGTGGATACCGCAGTGCTTGAGAAGCCATCAGAAGCTTTTGAGGAAGAAGGAAAACAGAGAAACTTGTGCTGGGCCTGATGGCTGAACATGGTCTGGAAGGACGGTCACATACTAGAAATCACTGGTGTAGTCTTCTCAAGCATAAGCCAGGGTTTTCATTTCTGACACCATATCCTGCTTGCTAGCTCCAATTTGAAAGAACAGTACCCACGGGTCATAGGATTATCTGCATTTATTACAGAGAGACTGACTTCTATCTTGGAAAGTAAGGGAGTGTGTCTTGACTTAACATCTCTGGACATCTCCCAGGTCATGCTCAGTGACAGCTGGTTTGAATTGTTCCCTCATGGCTCCTTTCCCATGACACTTTGTAATTAGACAGTGAAATGATCAACACACAGGACCTGAGTCTTCTGTTTTCCATCTGCCTTCCTCAGTTACTAAAACAAAGTGGGTCACTGTAACTAACACATTTCTATTGTCTGCTCTGAGCAAATGGACTATAGCTGACCACGTCCACACATGGAGGCGCTTCCCTACCTTTTCAGAGTAAAGAACACTTGTTCTTTGAGATGGTAAGCTTTGATGCTTGTCCCATCTTTTACTATACATGTTTACATTCAAGGATCTCTACAAATTATTTCCTTCATGATTAAGATGGGATAACCTCCCCCATCTTAAACTCAAGATTCTAGCCACATTAGGACCAACTTCTTTACTTCAAGGTGGGAACAAAATTTAGCAGGGGACCGAATATTATAGCCATAGTATTTCTTTAGTCTTTTCTTTCTCTTCCTTCCTTCCTTTCTTCTTCCTTCCTTTCTTTCCTTTCTTCCTTTCCCTTTTGTTTCGGTTTTTCGAGACAGGATTTCTTTGTGTAGCCCTGGCTGTCCTGGAGCTCACTTTGTAGACCAGGCTGGCCTCAAACTCACAAAGATCCATTTGCCTCCTGCCTCCCAAGTGCTGTGATTAAAAGCATGTGCCACCACTGCCCGGCTTAGGCTATATTTGTAGACCTTCAGGACTCACATTCCTCAGTGCTAAGGACCCTCTCCATATCTCTCCTCAATGTTTTCATTCTTTCCTCCATTTTCTTTATTATTTTGTTTTGGCATCATCTCATTCCTCCATAAATTTTATAATTATGGAAAGTTCATATTTCTAAGTTTTGTTCTTTCACCCTGATTTGGTTACAACATATTTCCCCCACCGGTACAGTGTTCCTCCACTCGACCTCTCCAATCTGTACTTATTTCTTGTTTAGGATACATCTCATTTGAAACCCCTGCACCAGGAAACCTAAGCTATAGCGTGCACTATTTCCTCGTGAAAACAATTTATTAGGCCTAGTGGAGCCAATACCCTGGAGTTGTGGAGGAGAAAAATAAATCCTTGCCTCAAATTTCCTCACCTGAAAAATAGAATGCAACCTTGTAATTTCAAGGCATGTGTTTTATGTGAAGGTCGACTTTAAGGCATAAAACCATAACCATTTGGGCTGCATTTAGCCACTTTTAAGAGTATGCAAGTATTTATTAAAAACGATGCTTTCAAAATCAACAAGGGAACCCGAATGGGAAATAAAGATCCCTCTCCAGGAAGGAACCTTTGTTTCAATGATAGCTGCACATCTAGGTTCTGGAACAGTCTCAGTGTCAGATGACCTGCTTAATGGCCTTCTTGTTTCCATCACTAACGGTGCTGGACACTTACCTTTTCTAACTGATATTCTGCCACTATAATTTATCTTCAAAAAAATAAATCACATGTTATAGCATTTCTATCATCTGGGTTAATCGAATCAGTTCCTTAAATGTCTCTAAGTCTAATGATTTGAAAGAGGCACGTTGTTTGAAATATTAAAAGGGGGGCCTTGGGTTGTATGCAGAATGATCTCAGAGCTCGTTTCAGATCTAAGTGTCTCCTAATGGTCTCATCCATCTCCAATGGGATGTGCCTGGCCACTTTATTCAAAATGTTTCCTGAAAACTAACAAGACAAGCTTGACACAGAGTATATTTAGAGTGAAATACATTTAATTCATTAACAAACGCTTTTATAAAGAGCTTTACCCATTTTTACCCAGAAATATTTAATGAAGTATTTTGGACCCATTATGAAAATTCTATAAAATAAATGCACTTATTTAACATCAATATTAACTTTTTTATTGGCCATCTAAACACCCATTTAATTAGCTCTTCCGCCTAATGCCAAGAAGAGGCCCACATTGGGGCATTTATTAGCTATAAAAATTCTCTCGATATTAACTCCCTCGTTTCTTAATGTGGCCTCTGGTCACTGTATTCCATGGAAAGGGATATCCATAGCTGCAGGAAGTGGGTTACTGACTGGTTATGACTCCCAAACTCTGGTTTACCACAGAGCACAATACTTTCCTCTTGAAAGGGATTCTCTGTGTTTGAGGGACCCCAGGAGATGGTTTTTAAAAGGGGGAACTAGATTTGTGTTTGTTGTAATACCCATTTCTACTTCATATACACTCTACAGTGAGTGATCCGCAGATACAGTTGAGTGCCATGCTTTATCGGTAACCATACTTAAAAGGCTCATAATCCTTTCTGCCAGGTCTAAGGAAAAAGGCACCAGCGCCCTCTGCAGCTGACAGCGCATATGTGCAAGTGTATAGGTACAACTTCAACATTCTGTGTTTTTGTCTGATACTAAGACATCTCACTAAAATTTAACCTGAATTTAGTTTGCAGGAAAACATCTTGGAGATTCATATTTTAGACTGAAGTTGGTTTAGAAGAAAGACTGGCATTAAAAGAATCTTTAAAGCCATAGAAAATGTTATGCTCACATAGAATTTAGAGATAGAGTTGCGTGGGTCACAGATTAGGCACAACTATTACTACTATGCCAGGTTAGCAGATTTTACACTTATTGTGGAGCTCCAGGACCAAACTCAGGTAGTCAGGCTTGGCAGCAGGCACCTTCACCCACCGAGCCATCTTACCAGCCCAGGTAGGGAATTCTAATAGATTTTTTTTCAACCATTTAAAGTTCTTGGCATATAATTCAGTTTTTTTCTTCTTTCATGTTCCTGAGTTTATTATATTTTTCTTTTGAATTTTAAAATCCCACACCTCTATATAGATGTCTTTGTGACACAAAAAATAAAAGACCCAGAGACTGATATTGGGGTTCAAGCTTCACGCTGAAGATCAGAAAAACAAAGCAGCTGGTCACTAGCTCTAACTCTACCTCAGAATGAAAGGCGATCCTGTCTCGGCCAAACCTCAGACTGTAACCTCTCCTCAGTGTGGCTGGAGAATGAATGCCTGATACTGACTACTGAAGACGCTGCTCCTATCTTTTATAGCCCTCTAGTGCTGGTATTAAAGGCCTGTGATCCCAGGTGCTGAGATCATCTTTGTGTGAACTATTTCTCTTTAGGACTGGATCAATCTTGTGTAGCTCAGTGTGGACTTGAACTGACAGAGAGTTGTCTACCTCTTAATCCTGAGCCCTGGGATTAAAAGATGTGTACCACCACCTCCTGACCTCTATAGGTTGTAGCTGACTTTGCTTTCTGAATCCCCAGGCAAACTTTAATAAATCATAAATAATATATCACCACCCGTCTGCACTCATCACTTTCCATAGATTCCCTCTGTTCCTCAGCATGTATTTCCTCCCCCAAAGTGCTGGGCTTAGGCAGGCATTCAATTCTGAGGATCTTTGGAGCATAAGAGATTCTCATGCAAACATGGGTAATGTTTGGGATAGAGACCCATATTCATAGCCACTAGAAAACAAGGTGAAATGAACAATCCTTGTTCTCTGTTCCATTCTGGGTAGGATCACTGAAAAGATAATGAGGGATGCTAGCTATCTTTGCAGCAGAGGAGGAAAGTTAACTACTTCTCAACTATAGTTTTTGTGTGGAAGGCACAGGGCAAAAACCAGAGCATCCAGTTTGGACAACCAGAACCAAATAACAAGGGATCTTGTTTCAGGCATATATGTGTCCCTCTGGGAACTGTGATTCCTAGGTACTGTTGATAAATCTGGAAATACTAGTTTATGAAGAACACACAAACCTGTGTGATGTTCCTAGTCCTGTATCTGTAGTGAGTTTGAATGATGGTAATTAAATATGCAAAGCACCGGAGAGCTGCAGGAGAAATGTAGAATGACTGTAAAAGAAGAGACAAAAGTCCCTCATTTATTTCTGCAGGGCCTTCCATGGGTTTCTTTTTATTTCTGATTACTATAGGAACAGACATAAACCCCAAAGATAAAGACAGGTTTTTCAACATGAAGTCCAATAGAAAACTCCTGTGAATTTTTTCCTCGAGTGCTCTCTCTCTCTCTCTCTCTCTCTCTCTCTCTCTCTCTCTCTTTCTCTCTCTCTGTGTGTGTGTGTATGTGTATGTGTGTGTGCCCTTGAATGTAGATCAGAGGACAATCATGGGATCTACTTTTTTAAAAGGTAGAGCCACTTGGGGCTGGAGAGATGGTTCAGAGGTTAAGAACACTGGCTACTCTTCCAGAGAGGTCCTGAGTTCAATTACCAGCAACCACATGGTGGATCATGACCACCTGTGATGAGATCTTGCGTCCTCTTCTGGCCTGCAGGCATACACGTAGACAGAGCACTGTATACCTAACAGACAAATCTTATTTTAAAAACACTCATCAGGAGCTCACAGTGGCCAGTAAGTGATCCCTACATTCTTCTTGTTTCTACTTCTTCAGCATGTGGGTTACAAGCATGTCCCACCATGTCTAGCTTTTCACATGGGTTCTGAGGACTGAACTCGGGGTCACAAGCACTGTACTGTGCTGACTGAACCAACCATCTCTGTAGCCTCATCTTGTGCCACGTTTCTAGTGCAAAGGTAACCCATCGCATTAACTTTATAAACTGGGATTTCCAGAAGCAAATGCTGGGAGTGACACTGCTTTCAACTTCCTGAATCCAAAGGATGTCATCTCAAGTGGGTGACCCTTTGCTGGAGAGGAAAGAGAGGAAGTAGAGGAGGAACCAGTGCATTTCACTCACAGCAGAAAAGCAGCCATTTCTCAATTATTGTCAGTTTTCTTATGTGTATATATTTGGCCACCTTACTCTTGCTTAACTGGGAGCAGGAGCAGACATTTACAGAACAGTTCAACGATAATCATGTAGAGAGTTAGAAAACAAAACAAAACATATCACTGTCTGGCTTTACTGCACAGGCTTCAGTTACTCCGTCCAGTTGGCTTTGTCAACCTGACACAGCCTAGAGTCACCTGAAAAGGGAGTCTCAATTGAGGGATTACCCAATCAAATTGGCACTGCTGATGTTGTTAAGTGGTGTAGAAGGGCCCAGACCATTATGGGCAGCCCCATTCCTGAGCAAGGGACCCTGGACTACATAAGAAAGCTAGCTAGGCCTGAACCCAGGAATGAGCCTGTAAGCAGCATTCTTCCTTGATTTCTTTTCGACTCCTGCCCAGACTCCCTTCAGTGATAGACTGTGAACTGGGAGTGTAAGCCAAATAGACTTTGTTCCCTTTTCAGTTATTTTTGATCAGAGTGTTTTATCACAACAGAGAGAAAACTAGAACACATTCAAAATGGTCTCAAGGTATTGCTTAATATTCAGATGGGGGCCTGGATGTTGATATTTGTCATAGAGGTACCACTCTTCAGCCTCTGGGTCAGAAGCATGGGTTCCGGGCCTTCTCATTTCATAGTGTTCTTGCTTTGCTATTTTAAATTTAATATCTGAAAAACAGATCAAGCCTCAAATGGACTGACCTTTCCACTAATGTGTTTTACTAAATTAACAGAGATGATTAACTAATTTATATTGGAATTGTGCACTTTCCAGTTCACATTTATCAACTCTTAAATGCTTGATTTGGTGTTGCAATTTAAATTTTTTATTATTACCCTTTAAATCCGAAGAAATGTCTTCTGTCTAATTAGTCAAACTTAACATATTCAATTAATAGATTCATTACAGGCTAATGAATATGGAGGCAGCATGGGGGCAACATCTGCTTGCCAGGTGAAGCTCAAAGTTTCCAGCTACAAAAAAGGAAGCAATCTATTATGTAACTGAAACTGCATGAACTTTCCATATGAGAAAGAATATGGGAATCAGGACTGGAAGAGAAACATATCTGAAGACATTTTTTTACCCCAAAATACAGTCTATATTGTCTTTCTAAACAATCACATTTTTTCTAATGCAAATTATTAAAAATAATATGTTCTTGGGAAGGTAGATACAAGGGCATGATTAGTATTATAAACACTTTAGTGTGTGTGTATGTATGTATGTGTGTGTGTGTGTGTGTGTGTCTGTGTTCTTGGGTGTATATGTAAGTACACCTCCTTCTGTAGGAGCCTGTGGAGGTCAGAAGACAGCATCAAATCTCCTGAACTGCAGTCTCAGGCTGCTGTAAGCTAGCATGTTGGTGCTGGGAATTGAACCCTAGTACTCTGGAAGAGCAGCAAGTGCTTTTTTGCCACAGAGCCATTTCTCTGGCCTCTGACTTAGACATCCTTACCTGTGGGATGTATTAGGCTCATTCAAAAGCATGTGATTTTGCAGCTTGAAGCAGGTGTCTTGGCATTATCTCAGAAATTAGATGTTCCGAAATTCTGTTGTATTTGGAGTGCAGACAGTGCAGAGAACAAAAATGAACTTTCACATGTGTTCAGCTGTTAGACTCTTGACTTCTTATTTCTCTGGCTCTGAAGAGGTCATCACTTGCAGTCACGTGCACAACCTAAAGAGAAAAGTGCTGTCCACCTGAGAATCATAAAGATGGAATTTGAATTGAACTAAGTGATAATGAGTGTGTGTAGGGGGCAGGCTGAGTAGGTAAGGCTGATGGGATGGCAGAAAGTCTGGGGCAAATTTTGGAAATCACAACAAAACATAGCTGTGGAGGACAGAGCTTGTCTGGATGAGAAGCTAAGGCGTTGGTTTAGCAGGAGGGGAGGCTAGAGCAAATCAGTGCTGTCTTTCACACACCCAGGAATCTGCTTACACTATTATATTACATGAGGCAGCCAGTAGTAAATCCCAGGAAAGTGTTCTGTGTCATTGCCATCCTGACTTATAGGTAGCTGGGCAAATGCAGAAAAAAAAATGGATTCCAAGGTTCTTTAGGGTGAAAGGAATTCCTGAGGCCGTAGCAAAAAGAAAAAAGGAGGAGAAGGGGGAGGCGGAGGCGGAGGCGGAGTAATGAAGAGGACTGTGAAAGACTTTCACTTCTTTTCTCTCCCAAAGTGATTACAAGCATTAAAATAAGATAACACACTATTGTGGAATATTATTTTAACCAGTCAAAGATGTACTACATTTGTTTATGTTGCAGATTAGTACTTTAATTATGTAAAGGTGTGTTACTTTTGTTTAATGATTTAAGGATCTGTGTTTAATTATATAAAGATGTGTTGCATCTGTTTCACCTTGCCTGCCTAAAGTATCTTATTAGTCTAATAAAGAGCTGAACAGCCAATAGCTAGGCAGAGAATGGATAGGAGGGGCTGGCCGATAGAATAAATGGGAGGAGAACTCTAGGCTCAGAAAGAGAAGAGGAACGAGAGGAGGAGGAGAGAGGGAGGGAGACACCAGGAGCAAGAAGACAGGCAGTTTGCCAGCCAGTAGACATAAGAACAGTGAAAGTAAGATATACAGAAAGAATAGTAAAAAGCCCAGAGGCAAAAGGTAGATAAAGAGAAGCAGGTTAATTTAAGTTAGAAGAGCTAACAAGAAACAAGCCTAAGGTAGGCGAAGCGTTCAAAACTAATAAGTCTGTGTCATGATTTGGGAGCTGGTTGGTGGCCCAAAAGAAAAAGCCTGGTACAACACCATAGATATCAAAGTCAAAATAAGGAAGATATTCAAGATGAATGAAATAGCAAGATTTGAAACAGCCAAAAGGTAAAACTCACTCATGTGACTGTTGACTGGTGAGTGGATAAGCCAATGTGGTATAGCGATGCTACGGAATATCACGCAGTCACTAAAAAGATTGCAAACTACAACATAAATCAACTTTGAAGTCATCCTAAAACAACAGTTCTCAACCTGTGGGTTGAAAACTTTTGGGGGTCAAAGGACATTTTTCATGGGGCAGAGTATATCAAATATCCTGCATATCATATATTTACACTATGATTCATAAAAATAAGCAAAATTACAAAATTATAGTTACGAAAATAATTTTATGGTTGGGGTCACCACAATGTAAGGAACTGTATTAAAGGGTTGCATCATCAGGAAGGTTAAAAACCACTTTTAGGACCTAAAAGAAAGAAGTCACAAAAGACCATGCATTATATTGGGTCTGTTTATGTAAAAAGTCTGAATTAGATAAATGTATAAAGACAGAAAAGAGATTAGGCTAGGGCTAAAGGGGGGATGGGACAACTGTAGGGCAGAAGTTAGGGGAGACAGGTGTTATTTAGGGTTAGTGGTGTGCTTTAAGATCAGCTGAGGTGATGGGTGCCCCTCTCTGAACACACTGAGAGACTCTGGACTGTGTGTGCATGCTCCTTGGATGAACCATATGATCTATGATTTGATTTCAAATTGGTATCTATAAAAATAGAATGGACTCATTACAGGAAGACTAAGGGTGAATATCAAGAAAAATCTACAGGGTCTGATGATTCAGAAGTCACTGGTAATCTTTAAAGGGGAACTTTCTAAAGTGTGCAGGGAGCCCGAGTGAATGGGTGGGGAGAAGTGGAGTAGGATTGTCTTTGAAGACGTTTGGCTATGAAGAGTGAGGTCAAGGGCCCAACTGCCCTCTAGTATTTTCATTTGCAGCTCTTATTTCTGAAGGAAGATATCCTTTTGAGGTGACATCGCTTCTGTGAGCCTCCCTTCCATCATTAACCCTGATCTCACACCATTTTTCATGCTCTGTTCTGAATTATAACACAAGGAAACATGCAACACACACAAATCAGGGGTATTCTAGAATTCCAGCTATGGGAGATAGCTTTTATTATTATTATTATTATTATTATTATTATTATTATTATTATTATTATTGACATATTTTTTCTTTATTACATCTACCAACAGTTTGCCTATTCTAATTAGTCTTTTCCAAGCATCAACTTTTAGTTGATTTTCCCAATGTATGCTTATGTTCTATCCAAATAAGTTACAGGTTTCCTTCCATTTTATTTTCATTTAGTCTGTGAATAATTTTTTAATTGTTTTAGAAAGATGGCCCCTGGATAATCTAGAGTTTCTTAAACTCATTTAAAATTATTATTACTATTATTTATTTTGTGTTTTGGGGGTGGTGTGTCACAGTGCATATGTGGAGGTCAGAGGATACTGAGCAACCATTAGTCCTCTGCTTTTATCATGTGGGTTCTAGGGACCAAATTTGGTCATCAGTCTTAATGGTAAGTATCCCCCCCTACACACACACACCCTGGGCTGGAGAGATAGCTCAGTCATTAAGAGCACTTGCTACTCTTTGAGAGGACCTGAGATTTGCAAAGGGTCCAGATTTAGTTCCCAGAACCCACATGGAGGCTCCCAACCACTTAACGCTAGCTCCAGGAAGTCCTCTTCCAACTTCCCCTGCAGGTGGTTCACAGACAGGAAAGCAAGGCAAAACACCCATAGATATAAAACAAACATAAAATATTTTTTAAAAAGTTATGTCCCTTCAGTTGATGCAGGTTTTAAAGATGAGGGGATATTGTGAATAATTTTATTACAACACATTTGAGAAGTAAGGCTAAACAATACCTATATAGAAGATATAATTTTACCCAAATTGACCCAAGAAGAAATAGAAATAGAAATAGAAATAGAAATAGAAGTAGAAGTAGAAGTAGAAGTAGAAATAGAAATAGAAATAGAAATAGAAATAGAAATAGAAATAGAAATAGAAATAGAAATCTATCAGAGTGGTAAAAGTGCTTTGTGTCAAGGTTCTGGCCTGTGATTAGTTCCATCAACCATTCAAGGCAGATACTCTTCCTGGAAAACAGATAACTCATGTTCTCAGCTTGTCATAATCTTGATACCAAAACTACACTATTAAAGAGGGAGACTATATAGATCAACCTCACTAGTGAATACTGTTGAAAAAAAAATCACACATGCAATAGTAACAATCCCAAGAGGGCAAATCCAAAGAATCATGAATAAGATGAGCTCTTCCAGGAAAGCAAGACCCTCTTAAAATTAGGAAATCAGATTATTAGAGACACACTATGAGCATATCCAAGAAAAAAAATCATGTGCTTCTCAGGAACTACACAAGAAATACTTAATAAATGTCAACACCCATTCTGTATAAGAGAAAAAACAAAGCAACTAAGAAAAGGGAAGTCCCTTAATCTTAAGAAGGTTGTTTTGTTTTGTTTTTGTCTTTTGGTTTTTTTCCCTTCAAAAGTACACAAAGTAAACAAGACACTTACACTAAACCTGTTTTTTGTGTGTTTTGGAGAATGAACATACTTTTGGATGAGTGAGTTCATCGAGTATATAGTAAACAAAAAGTAAAAGAATAAATATCAAACATCAGGTAGGTAGACCAATAGAGATAGATAACAGACAGCAAAACAACATCAAATTGGATGCCCCAAACACCCAGCAGAAATTGACTAAGAAAGCCCTACTGAGACGGCCAGAGTGTCTGTGAAAGCAGCGTGTCCTCTTAGATGAGGCTTCCAAGAAAAAGAACAAATAACAGGAAGATAACATTATTAAAATCAAGTGAGGGCTTACAAATATTCAGTAGAAACCAATTAGGGAAGTTGAGTCAATAGACTGAACTTCCTGATTTATGGTGCTTTTTAACCCCACATGGATGAGCTCCCCATGGCTGAAGACCTGACTTTTCTTTTCCACTGTTGCCCCCTGCATACCATGGGATAAACAATAGTTCCCTCTGTTGGAAATGGTTTGTCTTCCAGCTGCTTTCAAGGACAGGATGTTCTGTTTTGCTATTCTTTCCCTTCTCTGTCATTGAGTTAGGGGGATCCAGGTCATCCCTAGACAAGGGGTCTGGAAGGGCACTTGAAACAAACATGCTTGAAATATGGGAGGAGAAGGACCAATCCGCTTCCAGAGCCATTTCTCAATGAGCTCAAACAGCATGTAATGATTTACCAATATGGTGTGTATCACAGTCTGTAATATTTACTTTATACACACAACATTTAACGATACATTTATATATCTGTAGTCACATATATACATATGTATATGTATGTATATATATGTGTGTGTGTGTGTATACAGTTGTTCAGGTAAACATGCATAAAGTAGTAAGAGTAATAATAAATATGAATGAAATAGCCAAGCATGAAAATTCATACTGTAATTCCAGTATTCAGGAGGCAGAAGCAAGAGGATCACAAACTTGAGGTCAATACGTATCAAGAATTTGCCTCAGAAAAAGGTGTGTGTATAGCCCAGTATGATGGCACACGCCTTTAATCTCAGCACTCAGAAGGCAGAGGCAGGTGGAGCTCTGTGAGTTTGAGGGTCAGCCTGGTTTGCATAGTTAGTTTCATAGTGAGACACTGTCTCAAATAAATAAATAAATAACAAATACATAAGAAAACAAACAGATAAATTAATTAATAAAAATATACATGCACCTAAATGTATATAGAAAATGTAATTAATTTATATCAATTGCATGTGCATTTACATAGATTACATAAGCATGCTTACATAATTTAGGACATAGATTAATTTCATATATAAATAGGTGATTATGTATTTATATTATAGATGCAAATGTCAATAGGTTTCTTTTGGTTCGCTTGAATGATTCTTTCACTATCTAGAACTGTCCTCTTGTCATTTTAGTTTATTGTTGTACTGTTTATCATTTCAATGTGAAGGTTCAGCTTTCCACTTAATTTTGGGACTTTTTAAAACTGTACCTCTGAATTTTCCTTTCTGTTTCATTTCTTGAGCTTTCTCCCATCCACACAGAAATCAGGCTTATTTTGGGTTGTCCTTTCAGTTTCCTTCTAATTGCTTTTATGCATTTTCTCTGTTTTAAATATGTATATTGTGACTCACCATGACTTATCTGTGCATCCAGTTAGAGTTTTGGTCAGACATATTTGTTTCTTGACATTTCTAACTTACTTGTAAGGGCTGCAATGACATTATTCTGCTCTCCACTTGTGAATTTTTTAAAATTAATTAATTTATTACTTTTTATCCATGTGTGTGCCTATATGAGTTTGTGTGTACCATGGATGTGCAGAATCCCTCAGAGGCCAGAAAAGGGCACCAGAGTGCCGGGAAATGGAGTTACAGACAGCTGTGATCTACTGTGTGTGTGCTGGACATTGAACCTGGTCCTTTTTTAAAAAATTGTTTCTTTCTTTTGTTTATTTGTTGACAGTTTCATACATGTATGTACATGTTGATCGCACCCACCCCCATTTACTAAGTTCTGCTTCTCTGACTGACTGTATTTTCACTTGAAAACATTTGCCCTCAAATTCTTGATCTCTAGGGTGTAAAAATGACTTCAGAGCTGAACCGTGGACTTTTCTTTTTTTAATGCACATTTTTTTCCTTTAGTCCTAGGACCTCAGTGCAAGAAACTGCATTTAACCCACTTTGAGTTTTTGCAAAATTGTCCACATGAGGGCGAAAGAGAGCTTGGCTGAGGTCGAATGCAGCTTTTGAAGAGGCCAGCTTGCTCTCTCCCCAGAAATCTCATTAGATTTCCTTGCAGGTGGAATGGTCCCCAAAGATGCCCCTATCTAATTCCCACACTTGTAAGTATTTTACCTTACGTGGCAAACAAGAGCTTTGCTGATGTGATTAAGGTAAGGATTTTGAGATGGAAAAGGTGTCCTAAAAACCCAGCACAGCTCTTAAAAGGTCCTCATAAGGGGGAGTCAGAGGAGATAGGGAAGGGCTTAATGATCACAGCAAATGTTGAAGCCCTGCGCTTTGAATGTGGAGGAAGGAACCAAGAGTCAAAGGAGGCAGGTGAAAGGAATTCAGTGTTTCTTGGGTCCTCCAGAGGGAGTAACACTCTGCAGAAACCTTGATTTTGTCTTGGGAAAATAACATTTTGGAACTCAGAACTGTAAGAAAACAAGTTACTTTGTTTTTAAACCACCAAGCTTGTGAAAAGCAGCAAGAACTGTCTGCACATACCTGCTGCTCTTTGTCTTACACACTTGGTATTAGTGAGAGTCTTCAGGCTTCCGTTCCCTTGATCCAGAAAGTGATTTCCTAGAGTAGGGCAGGGCTGGGTGCCATTCTGGAGTGCCCCAGACTCAAAGCTTCTGTGTGTTTTCTCCCTTACCAATAAAAAAAATTAAAGTATGAGGTTTTATTTTCCCCCTTGACTGGTTGCCATTGAACTTTTACCCTTACATCTAATTTCCATTCATTTCATAAGGAATTGGGCGATTTCATAACATAGCTCCTCAAGCTACTATATTTCCCAGAATTCTTTATTGTCAGTTTTTCCCCTTGGATTTTTTTTTTCTTTTGCCCTTGACTTTTCTTGAAATCACCAATTTGAAATTGCCCAACTATATATATGTATGTATGTATGTATATATGTATGTATGTCTACATTTTCTTGTTCAAATTTTACATGTGTGTGTTATGCATGTGTGTGGGTGAGCAGGCACATCCATGGGTGCACATGTATGTGGAGGCTCAGACTAGATGCTGAGAATCATCCTCATTCACTCTTCCATCTTGTTCAATGACCGGGGGTTTGCAATCACATTCGGAGGTCACTGATATGAAGACACAGTATGACCCCACTTCTCTGCTCTCTCAGGTTGAAAGTACATACATAGGTGTCCCACCTTTACATAGGTTCTGGGAAATATGATCCAAATTCTGATCCCCATACTTCATGACATGTACTTTAACCACTAATACATCTCCACAGGCACATTTGCACTAACTACACAATTCTTGTTCTTTTTAAATTAGTAAAATATGTTCATAGGACTGTTTCATTTTTTTTACTTTACTTTTGCTTAAAGAGGCCTATATTTCCTCGATTTTAAATTTTTCAATAAAAATTATTTTTATTATTTTTAATGTCTGTGGTGTGTGTGTGTGTGTGTGTGTGTGTGTGTGTGTGTGGGTGTGTGTGTAGTTACATGCAAACCTGGCCCAACTGTCCACACTAGGCTCAGTTTGATTCTGTGAGCCCCAACTTTAAACCAATTCAACCAGTAGTGGGTATCTGAGAGTGGAGATTGGTAGCAGGAGACAGGATGCAGAGTAAATTCTGGACAGTTAAATCTTACAACATTGTGGAGGATGGGACTAGAGAAGGACAAGACTAGAAGATAGCTAGTTCCACCAGAAGACTCTTTAACTGAACAAGTTGGAAAGTGGGAAAGCCTGGATTTAATCTTTCTCCATGAGCTAAAGAGAATAGAACAAATGCTAGACAAATAATGGAGACAAGACAACTTATTTGTTCATAGTGCATATACACTGTGTTTGCTGGAGAGATGAGAGATATTGATAATGTTCCAGCTGAAGCCCCTGGCAATGGTGTAGAGGGTATAGAGTTAGGAAGTGCAGTATATTAGTGACTTAGGATGTCCCAGCTGGGAAGAGACTAGAAATGGAATCAGAGAGATAAGTTAGGGTCTTTTGGCTAAGAACCTTCAAGGATGGGTACAGATATGGGCTTATCTGATAAGCAAGATGAAGTCCTCATAAATTTAGCAGGAGATTGGCCAGGTAAGAGTGCTGGTTGAGGAATAATTTCCTGGGTTGTTGAAGAATATTGTTAAGACAGAGGTTCTTCACAAATTTGGGGCATCAATTGTCATAGCATATTGAACAATGACCCCTCAAAGGTCCTAATTTATAAAGCCCATGAATGCTATTTTATACTATACATAATAGTAGAACTTTGATAAGTCAGTCCACTAACAGTCATCAATGGGCCTTCTAGAGGATACTTGGGTCCCATGTTAAAACATCTTGGAGCTGCTGGATTATTTCAATGTATACTTAATGCACATAACAAAAAGGTCTAGACTGCATTGATGAAGTAAGGGAAAGGGTGTAAAACTGAGTTATAGCAGAAGTTCACCCAACATGAGAACAAAGTTCTACCAGTATTAACTCCAAGATTTTAAAACTGGGAGAACAAGAAAAGAGGATTGTCAGCAAGAAATGGAGAAAGTGAATGCTGGGGAGAAGGCCATACCCCAGAATTTACCCCCCCCCACACACACACGAAAAAGCTAGACATGGTAGAGTGTGTTTATAACCCCAGCATTAGGAAGGCAGGGACAGGCAGGTTGCTGGATTTCACTGGCCAGCCAGTTTAGCCTAGTTGACAAGTTCTATGGTAGTGAGAGGCTGTCTCTAAACAAACAAACAAATAAATAGATGATGGACAGCTTCTTGGGAACAATACTTGAGGGACAGCACTCTGACCTCCACAGGCATGCACATACATGCAAATGTGTACTTTCACACAAAGACACACCTCCATATACTTGTACTCACACTATAAGGATCACTCCCCCACCCACATACACACATACAAATGGAGGTAGAAAGACAGGAAAATTTGCAGGGGAAAGATATGAGGTAGAATCTGTGGTATGGCAGCTGCTATGTGAGATCAGAATCAAATTCCAGGACTTCGCAGTTCTCAAGATCGTGGGGACAGGGATAGAATATGAGGAAACCCAGAGACCAGAGATGAGGGTCAAAGAAGAGAGAAAGACTACAAGTGTTGCCAACAGCACTGTTTGTCGGGAGCTATTTTGCTAGCAAGGAACAGATTGGAGGCTGACCAAGGGCTTGAAGTTGCATTTCACTGGTCCATCAGAAGAGGGTGTAGCAAGCATTCTGGAGGAAAGTGTGGATTGAGGAACTGGAAATACCTTGATACAAGTCAGAACTCATCCAGGGTTGCTCATTCCAGGTACATATCAGGAAGCCCATTCCTTTCTTTCTGTTTCTTCCTTCCTTCCTTTCTTTCTTCCTTTCAAATATTTTCATACAGACACATGCTTCCTTTTATTATTTTATTAATTTTTATTTTAATGTGCATTAGTGTCTTGTCATGGGAGTCAGGTCACCCTGGGAAATGAGGGTCACAGACAGCTGTGAGCTGTCCAGGTCCTCTGGAAGAGCAGCCAGTGCTCTTAACCACTGAGCCATCTCTTCAGCCCCCCCCCCCCAATCCCATTTCTTTAAATGTAGTCACAGGGCTGGAGTTAGGGCTCAGCTGTTAAGATCCCTTGTCACTCTTCCAGAGAAGACCTTTTTGTGGCAACATGGCATGCCATGTCTCTCGTTTTCTAGGACCTGTGAATGTAATACACTTGGTAATTGTTCTGAGTCTCTTTTGTGCCTCCTTTCATGCCATCATTTGCCTGACCATCATTTAAAAGAACACAGAATGATACTTATGAAATGGTTTCTGTGGCGCCTCATCATGATGAGTGGTGTCTCCATGGGGCCAACAGGAAACAAGCTTATCTTATTTAATCTCATCTGCCCTGTATCATACATCAAGAGGGTGTTATTCGAAACTATAACCACTCACCTGTGTTGTGAAACTTCTGGTGTCATGATGTTGTCATAAAAGAAAGGGCTGTTGGAAATCTAGAAAAAGTATTGACAGAGAGGAACACCATCATATAGTAGTTACTAAGTGTCCTACAATGTATAATTTACTTGCTACTCAGAGCTGGACTGTGAGGTTGGTATTATGATAATCTCTTATGCAAATGGGGAAACTGAGAGCAAAGATGTTAATTCCCTACTGAAAGTTCCATGCCTACTAAGTGGTAGAAGAGAAGTAAAAACCCAAGGTCTCTAACTCTGGGGGATTCAAGTTCAACACTGAATTCTAATCTCTCCCAAGAGTAAGAAAAATATCTCCATCATTGCTTCCCCTGACTGTGAAATCATGACCAGAGAACTGGTTCCTTCCATGGGTAGGTCCCCGAAGTTAACTCGGTCAAGCCAATGTCTGAATCTCCAACAAGACAAACTGATGAGAATGAGGATACTGGTTTTTAAGTAACATAAGGTTTCTTGATTACATACAGAAAGGGATAGGAACGGACAAGATTTATCTGGAAGACAAATGTGAGGACCAGGACCATCTAAAGCAAAAGAAGATACACACGGTGAAAACCTGGTTAAGGAAAGAGGAGTATGAAACAGAGTCCCAAGATGGGACTCAATTTTGGGCATCAATTTTAGGAAGATATATCTAGAACCAGGAAGGAGAACCCCTGGGGATAGAATATGGAAGTGATTCCTTTTTTGGAGGGAGTAGTCTTTAAGTAGAAGGAGAAATTTGGTTATAAGATTTTGAGGAGTTGATACAGGAGCCAGTTTCCTGTTCCAGCCCGTATTTTCTAAGATTCCAAGATTCCCTGCCAAGGAGGAATTTACAGGTGCCAACAGGAGTAAAACAGCCACCTTACACAAGGTAAACTGGAAAGTAGGCATTTGGTTATAAGTCAGAGTGAACTTGGAATGTGAGTCATCTTCCAGAACCTTTGTCTTTCTTCCCCTCCCTTCCCTTCCCTTTCTCCTTCTACCCTTCCCTTCCTTTCGCTCCTCTTCCCTCTCCTTCCCCCTCTTTCTTATTTTTACTTTGAGTCAGGGTCTCACTATGGATCCCAAGTCAACTTGTAACCCAAGTTGGCCTTGGACTTTCATCACCATCTTTATATACAGGTCTGTCTCAGACTTTTGAGAGTTGGAATTACTGACATGACATCTTGCCAAACATAAAGACAATATATTGAGTCTCGATCAATTCCACTCAATCAAAAAAAAAAAAAAAAAAAAAAAAAAAAAAACCTGCATTCAGAGGAAAGTCATTTTTAGTATACACTATTTCTATTTATTCTTTGATGTGAGTTAAACTTCCTTTGATGTAAATGTAAATTCCATACATTTATAAATGTATTTTGATCACATCCAGTCTTTCTCATTCTTCCCCCCAAACCCTTTTCTACAAATCCCCTCCAAGTTCATCTCTCCACCCCACCTCCTTCTTCACCCACTGAGTCCAGTTAGTGCTGTTTGTATGTGAATAGCTGAGGGGCCATGCACTAGAGCTTGGACAACCATCAGGTGGGGTTGGGGGCTTGGGAGCCCCTCCTCCATCTGTGCTGGATCATGCTCAGATAACCACAGCTGCTGTGAGTTAATGGGTATAAAGTCCAGGTCATGTTCAGAAGTCTGCACTTTACACAATACTCCTCTCCATCCTTTGTCTCTTACGTTCCTTCTCCCCCTTTCCTGATGTTTCCTTAGCCTTGAGTGCATGTGATGACATAGATGGTCTAGTTAAGGCTGAGAGCTGATTGTCACTTCTTCCATAGAAGAGTTTTCAGACTTTCATTACCATCTTTACATGGCCCAAAAGTTGTAGGGCTTCTATATACTAAGACTTATTTCATGCACTCATTAATTAATGTATCATATTCCATAACACTCTAGAAATCTTCTCATCTCCTTCAGTTTCTTTCTCACCAAGTTTCACTACAGGTGAAGCCTATTTTTGATGTAAAATATTCTGACAAAATACTCCATTCTACTTTTCTCTATCATTCACACAAATGCAAAAGCAACCTCCCAGTTCCCCTTTCAACTAGACTTCTGGCCCTGACCTGCCTGCTGTGCTCGAAGGAAACCAACAGCAATTCTACAGGGAAGAGATAGAGCAGGGATTTGTGTTCAGAGCCCTACCTCACCACAGTTGACTGGGAATCCCTGGGACCTCCGTGCCTTATTATGACAAAGCAGGTAGGTTATATACACACAAAACCACCTTTTCCGCCCACCCCCAATTCTGTGACCTTGTTTAACTGCAAGAAGGAGGGCGTGTCACTGAGTTAATCCCTTTGACAACAACTTGCCAAATGAAGTGACTGGTACTTAACAACCAGCTAGTTCTCATCTCTGCTTCAATTTCACCCTAGTTACTTGATAAGACAGAAATTGTGTACATTAATCAAATTTGTCAAGACCATGTTCAGGAAAATGCTAAGTAGTAGAAGAGAAATATATGTCTTGGGCTCCAGGACTGTTTCTCTTCAATCTTCCTGTGTCCAGGACCCAGTACTAGGTACATAGTCACTTAAAAAAATGTTTAGTAAGTCCAATGTGGTGGCACATATCTGTAATCTTAGCACTAGGGGAGCTGAGACAGGAGGATTTTTGAAATTATACCAAGTTTAAAATGTTTATCAAATGTTTACTGAACTGAATAAAATCAATGGAGAAAACAAAAATAAAAATCACAGTATACAAATAACATAGACAAAATGTCCAGTCAATCTGTTTCAAGATAGCAGGTCAGACCAGTTTCAAGATATTGCTTACAATTTTCCATGTACCAAATATAGAACATATTTAAAGTTACAGAAAAATACTTGTGTGAGCATATTTTGGTTACTATTTTGAAGCAAATCGATTATAATGTTTTCCTTCAAAAACATGCCAAATGTCAGCAGTCAAAAGGCTTTGATATCATAGAACAAACAAGTACTGCAGAGCCTTGCTTCATTTGGTCAACACACTTTCCCCTTAAACAAATTCTCTCTGAGCAAATATTCATCATCTTTGGACCCGAAAGATCAATGACTGAAGTGTGGGGGAGGACATGGAGGTCTGGATCCAAGGATTCGTTGTCGTACAAACAGTAGCTCCCACTGTGTTCCACTCAGATGCCTCAGTCAAAATGAGTTGACTTTAAATACCTTCTTAACTGCTTATGTGATCATTAATCCATGACCTTTCTTTTCATCAATCAAGCTGGGAACTCTATGTGGGGATTTGATTATTTAGAAATATTGTCTATCTTGGGTCAGCAGATAAAAACTCCAGAAGCTAAAATCCTCAAGCCCAAGATCTGAATTCAATCCCCAGGACCCACATGAAGAGAACTGATACTTGAAAGTTGTCCTCTGACCCCCACATGTGTATCATGGCACATGCATATGCACTCACACACATATGAACATCAACTAAATAAAATGTTTAAAGAAAAGAAAGAAGAGGAAATATTATCCAAATAGACAGGGTTGGTGTCTCCAGATTGTGTGGATTAAGTGGGAAGATGTGTAGAGGTGCTTTTACACAGCATCTGCCCTCAGAACTATGGCATTTAAAGACATACCTTTCAACTTTGGGAGCACATTCCCCACAGAGGGATACTCCTTTAGTCTAGAGACAGGAGGGATGGCCTAGTCCCTACTCTGAATGACTTGACAGATTTTAATGATCCCTCCTGGAATGCATCACCCTCCCTGTGGAGTGGGGGGGGAGTGGAATGGGAGGAGGGTGAGGGGCATGGGAGTGAGGGAGAGGGAACTGGGGTCGATATGTAAAATAAGAAAAAATAATAAAAAAATAAAGACATGCATTTCACTCCCTCTCAAAGACAACGATTTTGCTGTTAGTGGTGTGCTATGCACTGAGTTTCTGTGTCACAGTCCATTCAAAACTACATTTTGTTTTCAGGTTTCTAGAGGCCAGTGACATGTACAGGACAAGTCTGTGACCCCAGCTTTACTCTCACAGCAAACTCCAATTCTACTTAAGGACTCTTTCCCCACACTAGTTAAGCTAATGTTTTGATTTGTAAAATCACCCTCTGTAATTTTGGAAGATAAGTAACACTTTCTCTGTATTTGTGTCTCAGTGTCTTCTGGAAGGCAATGGAGAGCCACAGAATGGTCCTCAGGAAAGGATGCCACCAGGTCTTTTCTGAGGATGAGGTAAAGGAGCCATCTACCTGAGAAACAGATGGGTGGCCTCTACTGATTCTTTCGCTCCATTATTTCACAACAAATAAGCTATTAGGAGAAGAGCTCTTAACACTGGTCCTCTGTGTATAATGGTCCCACAAGAATTAAAATTTATGTAGGAACTTCTAGAAGAAAAGCTTTCTGCTGTGGCACTTTTATTGGCCTGATTGAATATATATATGATGGATGGAAGGGGTGAAGAGATAGCACAGGGGTTAAAACCACTTCCTCCTCTTGTGCAGGACCTGGATTCAATTCCACGCACCCATATGGTGGCTCACAACTATCTGTAACTCCAAGTCTAGGAGATCTGATGCTCTATTCTGGCCTCTGAGAGTGCTGCATGCATGTGTATATACCCACACTCAACACACTCAACTATTCACATAAAGACATAAATAAAAATAATAAATTTTAAAAATGATTGGCAAGGTGACAGTTACTTGCTGCAACAAGGAGCTCCCAGGCTCTTGGGGTTGGATGGAGGGCTAACTAACTCACAACAACCAGCAGAGACTGAGGGGAGATCTCCCCATTGGCAGAGCTCAGAAAACAAGCAATGGACTCATGTTCCATTTGCTGAGCAATCAGGACTGCTGTGTTCATCTTCCTAGCTAGTGAGAGACATTCGGGTGGGAGATACATGGGAATACTAGGGAACAAAAATCTTACTCAGATCTTTTCTAGATCATTGTTAAAGAGTGTGCATCTGCCTTCTGTCTTGACTCCCCAACCTAATAAATAATTTGGGCTCCTGTCATAATAACATCAAAGTTACAGCACTAACTGCATTGTTGCTAACGCTGGCAGTGCACCATGGTCCAGCCATGTACCTTTGTTACTTTGGAGATGGGACTGCAGTGGCTCACTCTTGGCTTGTGTGATCAGCTGCATGCCATCAGGAAAAGCACATGATTGGGACTATGGAATCAATCCAGGCCCAGTGACATGTACAGGACAAGTCTGTGACCCCAGCTTTACTTTCACAGCAAACTCCAATTCCACTTAAGGACTCTTTCCCCAATTTTGTGTATTTACTCTTCCAATAACACAGTCACAAACAAACTTGGAAAGTACAAATTAAACTCCACTTACAATCCCAAATTTCCTTTCAGGTTTTGCTAAGTGGGATTTCCTCATGTGCTTGAGCAGCAAGTTAGTGGGATCAGGAGCCCAAAGGTTGAAGTTGGAACCCTCACTTACTCATTTGCCTAGAGCATGACTTTAGAGAGGCCACTGCTCTTGCCTGATTGTCAGTTTCCTCACCCTTGAAGAGAGGGGTCTCTTCTCTAAGTTAGCACATACCTGTGGAAGTTCTGTGTGCCACAGACATACTAGATCCTGAGTGAACAGTGATTGAAGAGTCTAACCTTCAGCCACTCACAGTATAGCAGGAGACATGGACAAATAAGACATTGCTGCTTATGCATGCCCTTTGTACTTTATAGGATTGTTTTGGAGTTTTTTCGCAAATGTACGATAAATTGTGATGAACTATTTTGTGTGTGCATGCATACATACATGTGCCTGTGTGTGCATATTCATATGAGGGAATGAGTGTAGTATGCATGTGGAGGCCAGAAGACAACTTCCTGTGCCCAGCCTTGTGTGTGTGTGTGTGTGTGTGTGTGTGTGTGTGTGTGTGTGTGTTTGCGGTGGGAGGGGTCTTTTTTGAGACAAGGACTCTCACTGGCCTAGAGCTCACCAATTAGGTTAGGCTGCCTGGCCAGTGAGCCCAAGGGGTTCATCCCACATCTCCCTTCCCAAGGCTGATTAAAAGCTTATACTACCATATTTGACTTCTTTTTTTTAAACATAGGTTTGGGGAATTGAACTCATATCTTCATACCTGTATATTAAGTACTTTATCCATAGAGATATTTTTAGAAAAATACTTACAAATTGGCCTCCTATGAGATAATTTCCTTGTGAAATATTCTGTATTTTTCCTGTTAAGAAAAGGTGTGTGTGTGTGTGTGTGTGTGTGTGTGTGGACTTACAGTAAAGTGAGGTGGCATTTCTGATGCAGAATATTTGGTACATCTCGGCAGAAATGCTCAGTGTTCTGTCTTTGCCTCTTCTCAAAAGCATATCCATCTCTCAACAGCCTTAAAGGGAGACCACTCCTCATCTTGTGCCTTAATTCCTGACCAGAAGTATAGACAGAAGGATCTCAGGACAAGGAAAGGATAAGATATTGTTGACAAAATTCCTCCCTGGATGAGATTTAAACAATGTCACCCCTCCTCCTAAGGTCACAATGGCAAACCAACATACCTAAGTCCATTCTAGGGAAACAGTTTGTTGGCTTACTTATAGATCATGGGTGAGGGGTTACTTACAGAAGTGTGGGAGATCCCAAAGGAGAGACTCAGCATGGAGGATTGCTTCCTAATAGCTGCACACTTGGAGACATCTGTCTCTGCTCTTCCCCAAATATACTCTAGCCTCTCTTGAAGACACCAAGGCTTTGTGCAATTAGGAAAAAATTGCATACAGTTGGTTGGGAGAAGAGTCTGATACTCAGATAAGGGTCCCATGATCCTCCTCCATCCCCTCTGATAGAAGGGAATGCTAATTGTCGACAAGCCCAACTGTGAGGATCTTTTTCAAGCAGGCACAGCTGAATTCGTGGAGTGGCTGTTTATCTGTGAGTATAGTGCTGGACAGCAAGGATCTGCTGTCAATGTTATTGACATGTTTTTGGGAGAAAGATTCTTTTGTTGTTGTTGTTTCATTGTTGGTTGGTTTTTTGTTTGTTTGTTTGTTTGTTTTACCTAAGCTAATATCTAAAAACTTACTTCTGGGATCTTGTAAATGCACCTGTGCCAGGATTATTGGGGAAAACAAGGTACACCAGACTGTCCCACAGCTGACAAGATCCTGAAGAGGGACAGTCTCTGGAAAATGGGAATGTCACAAAACCTGTCATAAGTCACATTCGCACCAAAATCTTATCAAGAGTTGGCATCAAAAACCATTTCCAAGGCTGAGAGTTCTCCTGAGGGAAATCTGAGTGACACAGGGGACCTGGTGGTGGTAACACTGAGTTTTCTTGGAGGCTTTTTTGGGTCCTATTTGTAAGCTCAATGTTGCCCTTAATGAGGGAGAAACCAGGAAAATGGCAGAAATGAAAACTGAAGATGGCAAAGTAGATAAATCCTATCTCTTCTATAATGGAGAGTATTTCAGGAAAGGTAGACCTAGCCTTTAAGCAGCCTGAAAAGAGGCTAGAGCATCAAGGAATGAGAATTGAATTTGTAGGTCAAACTGAACTTTTCGATGACAAGAGTAGTACTCATGAATCTAAACCTAGTCAAAGAATTAGCCTTACCCAGAGAACTGAGCCATAGCAGAAGTTAAGGTTTTGAAAAGCCATGTGATGCCAATATAAGGTATTCTCTTAAGGTGAAGGTCATGAGAAGGCTGACAGACTTGGTGAAAGAGTGTGATCTTATTGTTCACTGGCTTGCTACCTGTCCTGATGCCAACAACTCTATTAAAATAGAAGTGGGCACTGAAGATTGTCTGCACATAGAGTCAGTCAAAGTATCATTTAAAAGATGTGATCCTTGGAAAACCTTTTCTTATTAGTAAGAGTGAAAACACAACACACAGAGTTGCAAGTGATCAAGAAAGACATCACAGGAATTGGACCTAGCACCATAACAGAAACAATCACTAAGTATGAAATAATGGAAGGTGTACCAGCCGAAGGAGACTTCTATTCTCATAAGGCTGTTCTTAGCAGGGTATCACCCAACTCCCACATTGAGGGATGAGGAGATCATCCTGCAGAGAGAAGCACCTGAAAAATTGAGAAAGCAGAGGAAGAACTCTCACCAGCAATTTGAATTTCCAGAGTCACAGCCCAAGCCCTAAGCAGCAAGATCAAGAACTGAAGTTAAGAGGTGAAGTTCAGCCTGTTAAAGATGGTCACAGCCTGGGCAATGTCCAGCTGCACACCTGCCAGTCTTCCTTATCCTGATGTGCTACAATTATTGCATAGTATGATCAAAGGTTCTTTGTGTTGGGAGAGGGAGAACCTCCCCAAATATGATATGGGTCCAGTTATTGTCAAAGTATCTGTTTGACATTAACTCACACAGTGCATACTTGAGCCCTTTAGGCCACACCAAGAACTGTGAAACAGCACTGTTATTTTTTTAAGGAACTGTGATCTGAGTGCATTATACACACAGCCTGTATGTACACGGATACACATGGGGAGATAAGGAGCTGGACCCAAGGGCTACATGAGTAATTCAACTTAAATAAGACTCAGGTCTCAGCACCCATGTCAGGCAGCTCATAGCCCTCTGTAACTCCTGCTCAAGGGCATTGGACCTTCTCTTTTACCATCCATGAACACTGTAATCGCATGCATACACATCCCAACTCATAGAGAGACATAATTCAAAATAAAATAAAAATTTAAAAAGAAAGAAAATGGCTTTAGTTATGGTGCATAGGGTTGGACAGGAAGTCTAGCAGGAAATTAACATTCTAGATGAAAAGATACAGTACATGCAGGAGCTTGTAGGCAGAAGTGAGCAAGGCACATTGTGAAATCCATGAGTTTTCTCAGATGAAATAAAATTTCATGTTGAAAATATTGAGGTGCGTATTTGGGCAGTTTGGGGAACTCATATTAGTTGGGTGTCTTAGCTCATTTTCTGCTGCTATAACAAAATATCTGAAAATGGATAATATCTAAGGAAAAGTATTTAATAACAGTTACTGGTGAGGGGCTGTATTTTATATGACAAAAAGAGAGCAAGCATGCTACTTCCACCATAGCCCATTGGTCCATAGATTCATTCATTCACGCTCCACAGATGGGTCCATTCATTCAGCAGGGAAGCTCTTCTATGAAGCAGATGCCAGATCCAGCTCTCAGTACTACTGCATTGGGTACCAAGTTCCCAGAGAATGAACTTCTTAGTGATCAATGCAGTGGGGAATCTTAAGTAGGGATTCTAGTATTTACCTTGTAGATAATGGGGAATCATTGTTTTGTTGTTGTTGTTGTTTGTTTTTTACAAAAGAAAAATGCATAAGATACTGTTTTTTGTTTGTTTGTTTTTTGTTTTTGTTGTTTTAGATTTATCCTTTCAAGCAATATGATCTACAAGGTGACTCTGAGCTGGGATAGGAGTGGGGGTCCATTTAGTCCAACTCAATATTTTCTTTTCAATTCAAAACTAAGAGGCTACAGAGATGAGTTCATTTTTAAGACCACTTGCTGCCCTTGCAGAGGATCAGAGTTTGTGTCCTACATCACATCCACCTGTAACTCCAGCTACAGAGATCTCTAATGCTCTCTGCTGACCGCCATGGGCACCCACGTGACCATGCACATACCCATACACAGACATACACACATGTACAATATATTAAAAGTTATAAAAATAAACCCTAACATTTTATTTTATTATTCCTATAAATATTGACATTTAAAAGGTTGATTTTATTTACTAAAAGGAACAAAACCTTTCCTATAAATGTTGAGAAGGCACTTAAGTTTCTAGATCTGTTGGCTTGTAACACTGACAACATGAATCATTGTGAAAGGGTGTGTGTGTGCACACGCACGAACCTGTATTTTCACATTAAAGCTGTAAATCACAATGGTAACAAGAGGGTCTTGTTTACTATGTGCTGGTTAACTTGCTTACCAGAAATGATGCATCTACCTCTATTCAAACTAAGCCTTCTGCACAGATTCCCTGAGAGTCTGGAACATTCCAAATGCATCTATGCTTGTAAAATAACCTTGTACTGGTGAAATAAATAACTCTACAAGACTGACTGTAAACATAATGTAGATCTAATTTTTATTCAACAAATTGAAAACTGGAGGACAAGAAAAAATATAGTGAACAAGCACAAAAACAGAAGTGATAATTGTTACTTAAAGTAGAAGACATAAAATGTTTAATGTTCAAAGGGAACATTTACTTTGACATAAAGCATAGCTTACCAGGAAGCTGTAATGATGATGAAAATTCTTACAAAACAGCCTAGGATTCAGAGAGGCAAAACTATGTACAGAGATTTCTCTCTCATGTATATAGTTATATATGCAGATATATACATAGAGAGATATATGGTATAGATATATATATATGTGATTATACACAAAGACATATATGTGTCCCTCCCTATATATGTGTATAGGAATATATTTCAGGAATTGGCCTTATCCAGTTCTAGGAGCTCTTTGGCTGCCTCTGACAGATTTATTGTCTCATACCTGAAGCTTGAAGTTCATAGGAAGAAGAGAAGGATGGATGAGAGGTCATCAAGAGGGGTCATCAAGTGTACTCTGGAACCTGCCATCATCATCTGGGATGTATAAGAATAGACTGATATCCACTGAAATTCACCAGTTCCAATTGCCTCTGACCTTGGGTGACATGAATGGCCCACAGAATCTAGGAGGCTTCATTGTGGAGCTCAATATGCTCCACATGTGGGAGTTGAAAAGGCTGAGGAAGATTCAGGAAAGGTGGAGAGGCCACAGGTGTGGATGTAGCCTCATACCAATAAGGTGAGCCATCAGATAAGAGACAATTTGTGAACTACAAACAGATGCTGTTTCAGTCCTGACCTCTAGAACTGTTAGCTATCACAAGAATCTCTCTTGGGACACATCCTAACTAAAGATACATAGAAAGGAGAAATGGGGGGGGGGTAGGAATAGTTGGCTTACAGAGTCACAGGCAACACAGAGCATAGAGCGGATACAGACAGCAAAACTTTCCACTAAAGCTGGAAACATTTCACAAGCCACTATCTTGGAAACTTTGAGCATTCTTTACCCAAAACTGGAAAATACCAGATAGGTAAAGAGGAGCAAGCAGAATTCTAGGACAGCCCCCAGGTTTTCAGATCTAGTGGACATACACATCATAGTACACCCGAATACGAGCCAGACTTTGTGAAGAGAATGACGGCTGGCCTATGCTATGACTAAGTTATATTAGAAAGCACAAGGGCCACTTGGATGCAAGATCCCAACATCAGTTGACTTTGAATTGATAAGAGGACAATTATTTCGGATGGATGTAGCTAATTAGGTGAGCCCTTAAAGTGTACTGAAATCTCCTTAAGTAAAAGAAAAAGTCTGTGAAGGGGTCACATTGTAAAAACCAAAGGACAGCTTCTTGGAGCCCAAAGCCAATTGCTGGCCACACAATGAAAACCTTAGTCTTCAACAACAAGGAAAGGAAGTCTGCCAATAACCTATGGGTGCCCACACACTGACCTATCTCTGTCCAAGCCTCCAGATGATGACATCACGGCCAACACCTTGATCTCGGCCTCATAAGGTCCTGAGCAGAGAAGCATCTACAGCAGGCTAGATTATTGGCCCCTTGAATCTGTGCCATAGCACATTCGTGTTGGTTGGGATTAAGTTTGAGATAATGTTCTATTGCTGGTAATTTGTTATGTAACAACTACTGTTACATACTGTAGAGACTACTAAACTAATTATAATAAAGCAACACAAGTTTTAAAAATTATTAACCCGGACTATATGATTATATAACTTTGTACAATGTAAAGATAGACTTTGGAACTTTTCAGAACTTAAAAACCTTTGATCAGATATTAACCCCAATGATATTTTAAAGATATCCCAAAGCTGAAATCTTAAATAACACATTCCTTAAATATTCAGAAATAAAGCTAGATACTAGCAATCAAACTTTACTGAATGAACATTCATGAGATCACATTATGGACAGTCATTTAGGCTTCTCTATTTACATGTGTGGTATGCAAAGCTACTCAATAGTGAAATATTTAACAATGTAATTAGCTAGTGACATAAAAATGGAAAAACTTATTTAACATAAAGTCATTGAGTATTCCAAAGCCATTTGATGAAATTCATTGACCATCCATATTTAATATTACATCTTAGTGGGGCTGGAGCCATGGCTTGGCGGTTAATGGTTCATTCTGGAAGAATAACAAAATAAGAGGTTTCTAAAAAACTGAATGAGTTATCATTTGTTTTTATAGCTGATTTATCAACATCTTTATGAGTCTTCTTTTTAGAATAATTTTCGAGGTTAAATGCTGCTTTAAACTATGGTACTTTGATTTTGTTAGATTGACAAATATGTTAATGTTTAAAATACACATTTGTACCTGGAGCCAAAAACAATGATTTAATTAATGACCACATACTGAGACAAGTTTGACATTTGAAATGATCATCTCATTTTACAATCATTTGTGGTGAAACAATGTTCCAGTTAGCTTTAAAATGTATATGGTGCTAATTAGTAAAATATTGAGGCCAATATTTTACTCTAACTTGCAAAATTGTAACTGTTTTGAATAATAAAGTACATAAAAATTGGTTTTGGTATTTTTAAAGAAAGAATTTGTTCTTCTTTTTCAAAGGACCTGAGTTTGGTTTCCAAAACCCATATCAGCCAGCTCACAACTGCTTATAACTTTCTGACCCTTTCTTCTTGCTTCTTAGGGTATCCTAATACATGTGGCATATAAACACAGAGAGAGAGAGAAAAAAAGATATATATATATATATATATATATATATATATATATATATATATATATATCCCAGAATTAAAACTATGATTTAAGTTAAACATTTTATATTTTTAATGTCATTTCAGTATGGTTTGTTTTTCATTATTATCATCTTTTAAATTACTTTTGTTTTTCCAGACAGGGTTTCTCTGTGTAGCCCTGGCTGTTCTGGTACTATCTCTGTAACCCAGGCTGACTGGGACTCACAGAAATTCACTTGCTTCTGCCTCCCAGGTGCTAGAATTAAAGATGTGAGCCATTGATGAACTTTAGAATTAAAGTTGGATCTTTTCTCAAGTGTAACTAATGAAGAAGCATTAGCTTTATTATAAAATAACGGTATGACATCTTCCTCATCAGAAACTAGACAGTCTCTTCGTTTACTCCTCTTCTTTCTGTCCTCAGGTACAAAGACATCATTTCCTCCACTGGGGCTTAGCACACTTCTTTAAACTTCCCTTTTCTAGATATTTATCAGCACTTATGTTTGGAACTGGGAACTTGGCAAGATCTTGTCCTTCATTCTATTTTCCAATCTAAACTGGATATCTGTGAGTGTGCTGTCATGTCAACATGTATTTTCCATGGGAGTGCCCTATGCCAGTTTAGCAAGGAACAGGCCTTCTGAGTGGTGAGCACAGCTCTGTGGTAGCTTCAGAGATGACACCACAGGGTGGCCAACTACTGGCTTGCCGTCACAATCCTAGACACCAGGTCTCTAAAGCCAGAAAAAAATAGACAGTAGTATGAAAAAAAAAAAAAAAAACCTATTTCAACAAATTAAAATCAGGCTTTATCTTCCTCTGAGAAGTCCTAACTCCCAACTGCTTTATTTCATCTCTCTTCTTAGATGCATCAAACACCAAACAAACCCTAGGTATGGAAGTTTTTAAGAACCACACTAACTCAATGTAAAGATAGTGGAAACAATTGCCCATTTATTTTTCTTTGAGAATGAGTGGGAGGGAAAGAGGGGGAAAGGAGGGGAGGGAGGGAAGGAGAGAGAGGCGGGGGAATCAAGGGTGCAGGGTGTTAGGGGTAAGGTGGTTGACACACTGACACAGATGGGAAAACAATCCATCATATAACTACAGACAATGTTTCTATACACCCCTCCTTCATTCAAAGAAAGTATTTATGGCCAAAAGATTATAAAAAGAATCTGTGAACACAATTGTGCTAGAAAAAAAAATCCTTTCCTATGAAAAGTGATATTGAAGGTGTGAGATGAGGGATCAGAACAGAGAGCGGTGAAAGCCAGCCCAGTTTTATTTTGCAGTCTGGCCAGGTAGGGGCCAGGTAGATGCGTGTGCAAAGAGCACCCTTGCTATTTGAAAAAAATAAGAAATTGAAGTGAACCTGATTGTTGAAGTCTGCGGTTATAGATCTCGAGCACCAAGCCTCAATTCTGTAATGCAAGAGTTTAGTTCTCACAAGAAGGAAGAGGTAGAAAGAAGTCTCAAAAAAACCCACCAACTATGGTTTCTCAGGTAGAGCATGCCACCAGAAGGGCCCACTAAGGCAGGATGGAAAAGCAGGGAACCTCCATGACCAAACAGGAGCATATTTAGATAAAGCGACCTTGGACCAACACTCCAGGTCAGCGCCTTTGCCTGTCTAGTGCACGGCTCAAGGCGGCGATGTCTGGAGATTAGGGATTTGTTACTGTCATGACGTTCCCCCCGCCGCCTCCCCGACGAAGAAGAAAGGAAGATGGAGTAACTGGAGTGAAGAGTCCACCAGAGTGGATCCTCTCCCACAGGATGGCTGAGTGACAGATGACTTCAGCAGCATGCAGCTTCCCACATCTGGCCAAGTCCTGCAACTTCAGCAGGGCGGTCTATATCCCACAGGACATTTACACACGCTCCGCTGACACAGGTTCCGGTCTAGGAGCCAACTGGGGCCTTCAGTGTTGTAAATCAGCTGAATTGCTGTTGTCTTGGGGAGAAGACAGGACACCTGGGACAGTGCAGAGGAAAAGGAGACTGGTTGCTATGTGTAGGGTGCCTGCGCCCAAATGTGTCTTCATTGGAATTCAAGAAAGATGGCTGAAACCGTGCCGTTCCCATCCTGGCTGGTCACAGGCCCACAGTCAGCACAGCTGCTGCTGGTGGGGTGACGTCACATACTAACTGTTAACAGCTCCTGAATTTCCTTGCACGGGGGCACTGTGGGCACTTAGGAAGGCCCTGCAGTTGCCTGGTAAGGGCTTGCTGTTGATATTTTACTCTGTGATGTCCCAAATGGAACTGGGAGGCCCGGGGCTCAGTTTTAATGAAACTAGAAACAACCAACTTTCTGCTAAAAGGAGCTTGTTTAAACATGACTCATTTGTACAAGAGAATATTGCAAGTTGTTAGAAAGATGAATTATACATTGGCATAGAGAGAAACAGAATCGATTATAAGGGCAAAGAACCAGTTTGATCAAGTAAATATCTCACTTTTAGGAGGAAAAATACTTATACATATCTACTAATGAGACTCCTAAAGGAATGTATTCCAATTCTGGTTATGTCCGAGGCCAAGGCTTATAAGATTTTGGCATTTTACTTTAAATGTTTCTAACTTTTCTGAGTTAATACAATTTCATATTCAGAAAACTTTATTCACACCACTACTCCCCCAAAAAAAGTGGGGAGAAAAGTGGAACAGCCAGATGAAATGGTACTTTCAAGTAAAATAATTTTGAAAGAATGTTTTCAGCACAAGAAAAACTTGGGCTTGTTTGGGGCCCTTGGATAAAGGCCCGTTTATGAAAGAAAGCAGGCGAGGGGAATGTTAACTGGCTGGAGTCCCTGGAGGTCGCAGAGTGCCAGAATCAGGCTCACTGCAAAGAGGAGACAGAGGAGAGGACACAGAAACAAAACCGGGGCAATTTTTGAGAAGGAGGGACATGAAAAAAAATTAAAGCTGATGAAATCTATTTTTCTATGGGATCCCAGGGAAAGATGTCAGCTATGCTGGGAGGGTGGGAAACTGGCAATGGGAGCTGGAGGGGCCTGGGAGAGGCATGTGTCTGCTGTGGAGGAGGCATGGTGGGATCCAGATGATCAAGGGTCCATCCCCAAAGAGATGAATGGTTATAATTCATAGGAAGTCTGGAGCCATGGACGTGAAAGGTTAACTGAGGGCACAGCAGCAATCCTGACACTGTGACATAATTACCTGCCACAGGAACAATCAATCCAACTATCCAAGTTTCCCTAGTATCACCCAGCCGTCTGGGGAGAGAACACTTGAGACAAATCCATGGCCAACCATACCCGTAGCTGGGCTTGAGCAACGAGGCTGTAGACAAGAGACAACAGGTCAGTGGGACCCAAGATGCAGGTAAGTACATCATGAAGCCAGGCAAGCCCATGGTAAGAACTCTGTGGGAAGGGAGGCTGCCTTTGTGAGAATGATGCCAGGCAGAATTCAGAAAGAGTGCGGATGAATAAAAAAAAAATGAGGAATGGACATTTCAATCAGGGAAATGAATCTTAGTGTTAAAGCTTTTGACAGAGGGACAGTCCTGGGATGCGACATAGTTTCCAAGTGTGAACCGGCAGAGCTAAAATGGAGCTATAGGGACAAGTAAGGGGAAGTAAAAAAGTGAGGTCAGGGTAAGGGGGTCAGGTTTGTGAATAATTGATGGTCTCCTGAATGGGCACAGTTGGGCACACCAAAGAGAATACTGGAGCCAGGGAGGGTCACATTCAGATGGAATTAAATGACATCAGAGGCTGGTCTTGCACATCCAGTATGACACTGAGGCCAGGGAGCCCACCCAGCAACTTTAGTTAGAACTGTTAACAGCAGTCAAGGTGTTGACTAGCGTGGAGCAACATCCCAGGTGTGTCTGTCTTTGGGATTTTAGTTCACTATACCTCTTATTTTATTGGGCAGGGTAGTCCTTTGCAGGACTTTGTAATTTAAACTATTAATCCTTAGCAGAAGAGATCTGGTTTTTAATTTCTAGTGCCTAATACTGTATCTGATGCATGGCCAGTATTTAGTGAAAAGATTTTCTGGATGGATGAGAGGATTGGATGGAGGGATGATGGATAGATTAATGATAGATGGAATAGGATGGATGGATAGGATAAACACTGATGGGTGGATAGGATATAGATTGATGACTGGGATTGGATAGATTGACTTATAAATAGATATCATTCATGGATGGATGGATGGGGTAGGTGAATGGATAGATGGGGTGGATAGATGGATGGATGGGCTATGTGAATGTATGGGATAGATGATATATGGATGGATGTATGATGGATGAATGGATTGATGGATGGGTGGACAGATTGATGCATGGATGGATAGGAGGGAGTAATGGATGGATGGATGGTTCGATGGATGGATTGACTGATGACTGCATGAATTGAAATTACTGGTAGTTCCACATATCCATTTAGAACACTGAAGGGCAGGGCATTTCCACAAAGGTCCCTCCCAAGATGAAGGGCAGGGTGATGTTCGCTGCTTACTTTCTTAGGGTACTTGGGATTTTTTGCTTGGTGGCTGTGGACAGAAGTGAGGAGTTATATTTGATGATGAGTTACAGTGATAGAAAGTGAACAATAGATGCTAACCTTGACCTAAGCACAAAATACATTTGCTCAATCTCTAATTCTAGGCTCTTCATACTCTCTCCTGATTAGTCCTAATGGTTCCATTTGTCATCTCCCTGAACACACTCTTTTCAAGTGGGCCCACATTGCTTCCGACTTCATATTCACACAAGTAGAATCCACAGTCCTCACTACAGTTCTAGTTGTTTCCAGGGCTCCTCTCCAAGGGCTTTGCACTGCTTTCCCCAGCCAGTGATGGACCCAGCAAAATACCTTGATGGGTCCTTTTATTTTCCATGTTCCACCAATCCTTTCCATTTTAGAATACAAAGAACTATTAAACAGCTTCCACTTTTTCATTATGAAAGCTGCCCCTCAGATCTAGAATAATGTATCACCCTCATGTGGATCTATGTATAACTATTTTAGGCTTCCTTTAATCCCCTCTCCAACTCACAGCTAGGATTATCATTTTTAATTGTTCAAATATGTTCACTGAAATTTAATGTGTGTGCAGGACATTCTGTTTACTCTGTCCCCGCCCTTCTTTATTTCGCTCTCCAACCCCTGTCATTCTTCTTCCTCCTCCCCGTATGACCCCTTCTCACATTCTTGTTTTGTTTTGTTTTGTTTGTGGACCCACTTACTGTTGTTGTTTGAAGACAAGGTTTCCCTGTATAGTCTTGGCTGTTCTGAAACTTGCTCTTGTAGATGGGGCTGGCTTTGAACTAGCTCTGCCTGCCTCTGCCTCCCTCTGTATTAGGATCAAAGATGTGTGACTCACTGATTTTTAACCAGGACTGTCTGTATGGCCAAGATGTTTGGAGATACTCCCTGAAGCCTGATGGCTCACCACTTGTTACACAACTGAAGGCGATAACTATCTCTTGTACAGAACTCATCAGTTGCCAGTAGTTCATCAGGGACAGTCATTGGAGGATGAGCTAATGATCTCATTTGCCTGCCTAATCTACACAGTTCACAAGGCTCAATATTGTCTGGTTCCCTGACCCCAGCTTGTTCTGTGCTCTGCTCCTTCATTCTCTCCCTGGAGGCTAACCACAGCAGGTGTTTCTCTCATTCTCCGATAGGCACCACATTACCCCCACTCCACCCCTCAAAGCCTTTCATTTCACATTGACTTCCTTCCCCATTTCATGTGAGTAACCCTTGTTCCTCCTGATCTCAGCTCAGACATGACTTCCTGGGAGACACTACAGAGATCACTCCAACAAGGTGAACTTCCCTTGTCGAGTCTACCCATAGGAATACAGCCCCCGCCTGTGGAGCATGTGTCTTAGCTGCAATCGTCTATTTGTGCCTGGGTGCTTGTTTCCCTTCTGTCGGTCTCCATCATACCCAGGCCTGTGACCGACAAGGAGGACTGCAGTGTGCTTTTCTGCTAAGGGCTGTGCTTGGAACTCAGCAAGTATGCCATAAATATTTGTCAGGTGAGTGAATGAAGACTCCGCAGAACACCCTTTGTCTAATTAGCTAAAGTCAGACACAATAAGGTCTTGTTCCTCTGGTCTAACCGCCAGGACTTGCCCACAATGTGGTCATAGGAGACTCTCCAAGACAATGCTACCCATGATCATCTAACCAGGAGTTAAAGTAAATTTCTGAGTTCATCAATCCTCTCCGTGATCCTGTAATCAGGAGCCAAAGCCAAAATGCTAGGTTTTACCCTGGGTTTGTTGCAATGTGAGCTCTTTAGTCTGAACTGTAAAATTAACCTGTAGCTTAGGTGTTGGGTTCTGCAGTTGGGCTCTCCCCAGCTGCTCTCCTCATATCCTCTCCTCCCTCCTTCCTGCCTGCCTCCTCAACTGGAAAAGACTGGAGGCCTCCTGCAAAGGTAGGGGAGGGCCCCCAAAGAGGAATGAAACCGGGCTGGCTGCTCTGTGGGTGGGAGGGAGGGAGTACAATGTGGATTCTAAATCAGTGGGACTGCCTGGGGGGTATTTAGAGACTACAGCTGAACTCCATCTTTTCAGACAAACCAGCTTTGGAAATCAGGGCTTGCTTATTGGGCAGGACAAGAAGCTGTTATCAAATGTAGTCTGTTGCCTGCAAGGATGTTAATTCACCAGATTTGAACTAGCCACCTTAGTGAGCCATAGTCACCCCTTTCTTCTTTAATTGGGATTGCATATAGTTTGACTGCCCTCCTGGCTCAAGGGGCTGGAATTTCAACCCTCTGGAGTGTATTGCTGCTTTTGCTGTCTTTTTGATTCTTTGAATCCTTAATTCTGCTCAGCAGAAAGGGAGACCAGTTCTGTGTTCCCATCTTGTCCCATAAACTCACATTGTTCATGAAGCCTTTCAATTGCCCCCCACCCCCGCCGTGTCTCTAGAGCAGTTCTTGACAGCTCTAGAATAGTTTCCTGAAATCCAGAGACCCTGCTAGATAGAAATGATCGATCCTCTTTTTCCCTTACACCCTCCAGCTTGGATGAAAGTCTCCGGCAGAGAGTGTTCACAGTGAAGGTATCCATACCCAAAAACAATTCTAAATGACACCCAAACCACCCGCCCACTTCCGAATAGGAGACAACAAATCATCAGAAGGCTGAAATTGTGTGAATCTCTTCTGGACTTAGGCCCACCTCTGTGGTTTGGCAACACAACCAACACAGCGTCTCTTCTCTCATCTCCTGGGGGGAAAGCAGCCAGAAAAATAAAGGTAATGATTAATCTATCAGGTACAAAAAGGATCATTTTGAGGATTTGGTCACTAATTCAAAAAAAAAAAAAAAAAAAAAAAAAAAAAAATAGCACCAGGCAGTGACTGACAGCAGACAAGGATTAAGCCACAGCCTCTAATTGGGACAGCCTTTGCATAGTCGGTATCTCCCCAGTCACCTCCAGGAATCCGAGAGGAGCTAAGTGTTCAGTTTTGTTCTGTTTTGTTTTAATGTGGCAGTGAAGGCCAAGGAACAGAGCAAGCAGGCCTTGTTGGAAAGCACACCTCTGACAGACACCCCAAGATGCCTTCTCAGAAGGAACGCACCAAGAAGAGGCTCGCACAGAGGCTGACCCTGAAGAGCAGCATAGCTAAGGAGACAGTCTCTGAATTCCTGGGCACCTTTATAATGATTGTGAGTATTTCCTGATTTCCCCAGTTCAGATCGAATGCCACCTTCCAGCCTGCCAAACTGTTGGAAAAGGCATTTGTTTTGGTTTGTCTTCTTTGATGATCAGATCCCAGCCTCTTCCTGGAAGCAGCAAGTTACTTTCTGGGTTTTTTGTTTTTTTGGTTCTTTTTTGGTTTGCTCTTAACGTTTATCTCAGGCAATTGATGGGAGTGGGGGATGGGGAATGGGGAATACTCTCTTTATTTCAGTGTCTAAAATGTCTATATGATGAAAGAGTTACCAGATTTTCTTCTAGTTGAAGAACTGATCTGTGTGCCCTGCTTGCTTCCCATCAGGTGACCAGGTCACCTGGAATAATTATTAATGGTCGATAAGTATAAACAGCATGAAACAGACAACCAAGAAAGGTGGCTGGCAAAGGCAGCATTGTCAGGTCATTTAACTCAGAAAAAAAGTTATGCATCCATTTATTTGTTTATGTATTTATTTACTTATGAGCCTCCTTCTCTCTCTCTCTCTCTCTCTCTCTCTCTCTCTCTGTGTGTGTGTGTGTGTGTGTGTGTGTGTGTGTGTGTGTATGTGTGTATAAAACCTGCCGGGGTTGGCTCTACTTCCATCATGTAGGCTCAAGGGATGGAGCTCAGGTCATCAGGCACCTTTATCTCCTGGGCCATCTCACCACATGGGATTGGTGTATATATGTATGTACTCCTGTGTTGGCTCCATATCATTCTCCTCTTTTGATTCAACTTGGCTTCAGCAAATCTCTAAAGATCTTTAAGTAGACAGTTACAAGAACTTCATAGATATAAATGAAGACTGGGTGTAAGAATCTCTGCAAAGATTTGTTCAGCTACGAGAGAGAGAGACAGGGAGACAGAGAGAGTCAAAGAGAGAAGAAACTATTGCTAGCCACTAAAGTGGTGTGAGCCCTGGCCCTAAGTTCTTACTGGGTCACAAATTCTGACAGTCTCTAGGCCTTGAATTCCTAGCTGTACTCTGACCTTTTGTAAAGAGAAAATTATTGTCATGGGACAACCATTTATTTTGATTTAATTTTTACAAAGCGCAGAAAAACCCTGATTCAGTCACAATTTCATTTTCTCAAGATTCTAGAGAATTTCCCAAGTTTTACACATTAGCAAGTTCTTGGCTTTGGGTCACAGAGGAGGATAGGGGTAGAATGTGTCAGCTGAGTCAAGACAGGAAGAGACAGCTTTGACTTTCTTACCTTTCCCTGGCAGGAAGCTCCTACTTATTCTTATCATAGTCAAGCTCAGAACTTAGATCAGGGCAGTTAGAATGAAAAGAGAGAAAAGAAAAAAGTCCCTGAGTTTTCTCATCCCAGTCAGAGCTACCTGGAAAATTGACCTCCACCAGATATGGAGATGGTTGATTTTTTTTTTTTTTTTTTTTGATAAGGTCTCATCATACAGCTCTAGCTGGCCTAAAACTCACTATATAGACCAGACTGGCTTCAAATTCATAAAAATCTACCTATGCCTGCTGCCAGAGTTCTGGGATTAAAGGTGTGCACCCCCCACATCCATCTTGAGTCATGATATTTGACAGTCTGACCCTACAAAAATGTTGTCATCGAAGGCTGATTTCAGCCTACAGTGACTTATGTAGAAAGATGAAGCAAGGCCTATATCAACTCTCAGTGCAAAAAACAAAGAAGCAACCTCAACTTCCCTTTTGCAACTGAAGAAGTTTTAAATAAACCCTCCCTTGTTTCTTAAGAATCAGTTTCCTAATTCCATCACACACTAAGGAGATGAAGTTGCTTCCCGCTATTCACCATTGAGATCATGCAGCCATGTACCGTCCCTCCATCCCAGCACTGGTCCAGATAGGAGGGCTTGCTGTTCTCAAGGCCAGAAATTCTCAACCTCCACCCCTGCCCTTTTCAAGCCGACCATAAAAGAATTCCCTGGAACTACCCTATGTGATTATAGGTCTTAAGACCCCCATTTCAGAAGGGGTCAGCATCATACCCTGGAAGAAGGGATGCCATTACAGAGAGGGGCAGAGATGAATCCAAGCAGACAAGCCTTGCTGGCTCTCCACTCACTGACTTTTATCAACTTGATTTTTGGTGCCTGGAGTCAGCCCCAAAGTCTTATACACAATATGCATGTATTCTCCCTCTGAGCAATGCCTCCCAGCCACAGCCTAGTTATATGGCTTTAGACAATGCTTGTACCACCTCTTTACTTGGCCCTTTCATGATTTAGTCTTGTCTATCTCTGTAGTGGAGTCTCCATAAAAAGCTGAAAAGACTGAACTGAACTGAATAGTTCAGGCAACAACTGAAGGAAGGGGTTCCTAGAGGGTGGCTGTGGGATCTGCACCAGTCCCTGTAGCCCATGAGATGCACAAGCTGACTAATGGTACCCAAGGGGGGAGGGTTGTAAGAATCTCAAATTAGAACCCATCAGTCAGAAACAACTCAAACAACCTCAGGTTTGCCAATGATATCTGAGGTGGGGGAACGTCACTCCTGAGGCCCGAGCCCTCACCCTGTGGGATCCTACGCTGTCTCCAGGGGGACTGTATCAGTGCTGATTAGAGGCCACCTCCTTACTGTCTGCTGTGAACCAGACTGCTTGGTTGCCAGTGAGGAGCAATCCCACGCCTTTGGTGGTCACTGTGTTCTTCCACGTTGACCACTGTGGGTGTGAGAATAGTTTCACCCACACAGATCACTTATTCCAGGCAGAAGCTAGACATAGACTATCTGACTGTTACGTGGTGGAAAACTGAACTTTATGTCTTCTAACTAAAGATGATTCAGTCATGAATGATTGATTCTTATTTACTTCATACAGTTATTCGCTAAAGTGAAGCTTGATATAATCTAGAACTTGGGTTGTCATGATCTGTTTTGTTGAAGCCTGAAAGAGAAGTGCAAACAAAAAGTGTAAGTTTTTCATCAACATATCCCCATACAGCTGGATGACGAATGCCACCCCTGGAGAAGGGACCAGCTTCCTCCATATTGTACTTAATACTCTTCTCAAGTCACTAAACTCCCTGCACGTAGCAGCACCAAGGTAGGTGGTGCAGTGGTTTAGCTTCCCAAGTTACATGCCACTACCTCCAGTGACTTGCTAAAGTCAGGCACCCCTCCCTCAAGGCTCAGACATCCTTCCTTCCAAGCTCAGATAGCCCTCCACGCTAAAGTCTATATGTTATTCATGTAAGGCGGCTCTGTGGGTTGTTGTTACTGCTACTCCAGCTTTCCCACTTAGTGGCTGGTACTGTCAGGAGATATCTATCTCAGAGTTTCTCTATCAAACCTTGTTGTTTTTCTATCAAGTCCTTGTTATTTGAAACAAATACTTCAGCTCAAGGTCATCCTATTACATTGTTCCTGATCTACTGGCAAATGCAAATCTTAACAGTCTTTTCCCAGTGAAGATTTACCTGTTGACAAGACCTAAGAGGAGAACACTGGAAAGATGGCAGATGATGGTCAGGACCACTCCTTCCTCCTTAGATCCCAGGAGTCTGATGCCATCTGCTTTTGTCAGAGTCCCCTCAAATTCATGCATGACATGGTTGAAATGGCCAAGGAGGCTTGTTGGTAGTTTTCAGGAAAGGAAAGGTTGACAGAAAAAAAAAATTCCATGTGAACTGTGGCTCAAAACAAAAAATAATGAAGTCACAAGCTGAGAAAATGAGCTGGAATTTGGCCTGTTAGACACTGACATAGGCCCTTGATCCTTACCGACATCAGGGAAAGGTTGGCAATGCATCTGCCCTCCTATGGAGGGAAGGTTTGTCATTTTGAGCTGGAAAGAAGGGAGCATGTGGCAAGTTCCCAACATATGTCAGGCACTTTAGTTGTTTAATCACCAAGATAGGCATATTCATTGTTGCCATGGGTTAATAGTTATATCAGTAATAACTAGTTGCAACTCACAGTTAGCTTCTTTATTATCATTCATAAACAGCTGAGAGGAAGGGAAGGGAGAGACCTCAAAGACAGAAAGGCCCAAACCTGGAAGGCACAAAATGGGTTTCCTTCTAATTCTAGAACTTACGCTTCCCGGTTCACTTCTTATCCAAGGCTGGAGTCCCTTTGGGGAACCTGTATGGCAGAGCCCACCCCCTACCCCTAGCTCCCCATGCAGCTGCTCTAGCCTTTCTGTAGAATGGAAGCCATGAGCTGGTGGCCACAAGAATTGAAAGGTGAATGAATAACCAGGCTAATGATACAAGGCATCGCACCCAGGACCCAGTGTCTTTACCTCTCCTGTGTTTAAAAAAAAAGACTGTTGATATGGGTGGGCACACATGAGATACAGACATAGGGAGCCAAAAACCAGAATCACTTACACCTGCCCTTGCAGCATGGGAACAGCAAACTGCAGAAGTTGCATTAACCCTAAGAATCTCAGGGAAGCTAGCAATGTCCAGCTGCCCCATGACACACTTCTTAGCTATTTTATGTCCTTAAAAGATGAGTTTGGTCTCCTTGAGTCTCAGTCCTCTTGAAAGGAGCTAACGCACTACTGAGGTGAGAAGCCAATGCACATGACACATAAAGTCCCTGGCAACAGATGTGGTCACAGAATTTTTTTGACCCTCTTTTCCATTTTCCTGCCTGGGAGTTCCCCCATCTCTGCCTCCTCCTGGGCATCTTGAGATGGCTTTCCTCTGTATCTTCCACAAAGCTCTGCACAGACACACAAATGGGACCCCATAAGGATGCATAGACTCAAAGTCTCTTCCTCTACTGAATTCCTCAGGACCTGTTATGGTTTTGTGCAATTTATCCTAGAGACTGGGTTTGCTTTTTGTTGTTCTGTGTGCTTGCATCTCTTTCTATACGTTTTAGGATTCTTTGATACAAAGCTCCTCTTAACCTTGATGCTGAGGGGAATATTCCAGCAGGTTTCCTCCTCAGGAAGGGCATCCTTCTGAGGTGGGAGCCATGGGCAGCGGGGAAGATCCTTAATTCTTTTCTTATTACCAAATCTTCTTCCATATTAGAGACCTATCTCTTGGCACCTCAAGAGTAAAAGAAAAACATATCTAGTTTAAACAAACGTAATGCCCTTGATCTGTGCCCTGGAAGGAAATCAAAAGAAATTGTCCTGGAACACAGCATACAGAGGGGTAGGGACGTGGGCAGTGTGGAAGGGAGGATGCAGACAGAGTAGGCTGCAGACATCACAGACCCCAAAGAGTACAGACTTCCGTACTCTTTGTTCTCACCCTCCTCCATGACTGGTCCCTCTCCGTGTGGGTCACCAGATTTCTAGTTCCATTCTGGGCAGATTCTTGGTCAGACATACTAATTTGAAAAGTTGTTACCATAATGTTCATGTGTTCCAGTCAGCAAGCACATTTCCTACCAGGGAAATTTTCAAGTGAGATGATGTGGCCGGCATTTCAAATGAAATAGTTAAGTTTAAAAAAATTCAGCCTCTTGATTAAAGGAGACTCCCACTTCATAGGGCATAATCCAAGGTAATTTTGGTCTACTACATTATTCAGAAACACTGCGTACTAAGATAAGGGTGGGTAGGCACATGTCACTGACCCTTCTTGTTGAAAGAGGAGCTGAGGCCCAGGCTGACGCAATTCTGTGTCTGTTGAATCAGCCTAGAGCCAGAGCCCTGCCTTAAGCCCCTGGGCTTCGTCTCTGCTTTGCTTCCTACTAACGCAGAGTGTTCTCATCTGGACTCTCTCTTGTTCCTACTTTTCCTGGAAGGCAAAGAGAGGAAAATGACCAGATCAGTGTGTCCAGATGGGGAAGCAGGACTAGCAAGGCCTTAAAGCCTTCATCCAGGGTCCCCTGGCCTTTAACTACAAGAGCTGGCCTTGATACCTTGGCCTCAGCCATTCCTAAAATACCACCATTTGATTAAGAATTATCCCCTTTCCCATGAAAACCCAAGAAAACTAGGTTAATTTTTTAAGGCTTACAAGAATTTATTAGCTATTAGAGATGTCAAACAATGGCTACTCAGAATATGATTGAGGTTGGGGCATTTGCTAGCAGTTTGGTGACGTCTTTGTTTCCTACAAACATACTTTAATCTCTTGAAACACTTGGGTCCTGAGGTGGTTCAGCCATCTATTAATGGCTTGAGACCCTACTGACTACGTGGCATATACCTTTCTATTAGTTTTTCTGTTTTCTGGATTCCCCTGGAGAACTCTCCCTACACTCAGCCCCCACTTGCAGGACAAGGCCTCACTATGTAGTTCTAGCTGGCCTTGAACTTGCTATGTAGACCAGGCTGGGCCTGAACTCACAGAGATCTGCCTGCCACTGCCTCTTGAGTGTTGAGATCCAAAGTGTGCACTGTCACTCCTGGTCTGAGAGCTCTCTTTTGTCTTGTGACAAAAGACCTAATGAGAATTGTGTCTCAAGAGACCGCTTGCTCTCTTTATGGGTCAGTCATAGCTTTCCTGTCTCCTCCCCATATACTCTTCTAGCTCATTGCTTTGCTAAACTACCTTGCACTTGGAGCCTCTAATGATGAAGACTGTGGGTCACAGGAAGCTGTGGGTGGTGAATTAGAAGCATCTGCAGTCAGCAGTGCCCTGACGCATTCTGGCCAAAGATAGTGCTACAGTTTAGCCTTAAATCTGCCAAAAGCTTGTGTGTTAAAGTTTTGGTCCATAGTCTGCAGTGCTATAGAGAGGTGTAGACTCTGTGGACGAAGTTAGGGCCCTGGGGACTCTAGTCCCTTCCTTTCTCATTTTGCTTCCTTTACCATGTGCCTCCTTGACAGGGTGAATGCCACACCAGAAGCCCTAAGGCAGGTGAGCCAAACCATCAACTTTACACCTCTTAAGCTATGAGCCAAAATAAGTCTCTCTTCATCTTCATCTTTCTCTTCCTCTACTCCCGTTCTTGTTTTGTTTTTGAGACAAGGTTTCACATAGCCCAGGCTAATCTTACTATGTAGATAAGGTTAGCCTTGAACTGATCTTTTTGCTTCCAGCTCTCACATGTTGGGATTATAGGCATGTATCGAGCCAATCTTTCCTTCTTAGATGTTGTTGCTCACAGATATTTTGGTAGAGCATCACAAAGCTACCCCACACAGATGGCTCATCAGGACTGTGACATGATATTTTCAGTCTGATGTGGTCTGTTGTTCAATGCCATCATCTTTCAGAGACCCATGGCCTGAAATGTTCTGTCATGTTTTCTTTCCCCCACAACAGGACATCAGCAAGAATGCTCATGGTCAATCCTACCAATTTCTTGTCCTTTTATTATTAGTATGTTTATGATCTATATGTGATGAGTAGCCCTTGGTGCTTCTGCACCTGGATGTTGTGTGATTTAAGAAAGTCTATGGTTTGAACTCAGATCAAACCCCTGGGGTTCCACAGATCCTCTAGATGCAAAAGATAGCAGGCCTTCCTCCATAAGGTATGATGAGGATAAGAAGAATGGGTCATGACTAGTGAACATAATTTTCACAACCAGATACTCTTTTTAAAAAGTCTCATGTGGTGAGGGGATTATTTTGGTGCTACAGATAAGGAGACTAAGGCTTAGTGTGAGTAAGTAATTTACCCAAGCATGCAAACTTCAGAGCTGGGATTGGAATCTCCGCTTTCTCCCCACTATGCTACATAAAGTAAACATTCCTGGAGATGCTTTTGAATTTGTGCTGCTGTCTCTTCATGTAGCCACATGTTGCTGTTTCAGCAGTTTTATACATGGCTTTGAAGTCTTTGTGTCTTCCACCACTTCAGATTTCCCCCAAATATGTGAGGGTGCTAATTCCTCTGTGCCATGCCCTCATAAACCAGAGTACTCACAGCTGTGGGCCACTGTATTCCTGTAGTGGGTGTCTTCATACAGGTCTCCTGTACATGCTTGTAATTGTTTCTCTTGAGTGTGTGTCTAGGTTTGTTGGCCCTACAGTACCTGCGAAAACAAGTGTATTTAGAACATGGCTTGCACCCTGTTCCTGTCTTCTGAACCAATTCTCTTTGAGAGTTCAAACTTTTTCTTCATATTTATAGGATACGGATATTTATTTTAGAACCAGACACTAAAGATATTCTGTGGTTTATCAAGGTTAACTGTTTTGTTTTTCATATTTAGAGCTCAGTGTCATTAGACTTTGGGTGTGTCTTATAGGAGTCTGCCATCCCTGTCTGGAAAGGCAACTGACCCAGCCCCATCTCACAGCAGACCTTCTGTTCTCCATTATTTTGATGACATCTTTGTCATATACCAGTTCATATGTGGGTGTATATGTTTCATTTCTGTGTCTAGACCAATCAGAGACAACAATATGACTAATATTCTGACATACTAAAGTCACATTTTTTTTTGTTACAATCACTTTCTGGTTATCTTTCATTTTTAAAATTGTCACTATTTCTGAATATTGTTAATCTTTTATTCCTCTATATGAATAGCAGCATCAACTTACAACTTCTTTAAGAAAAAAAAATATGGGCAAAACTAGGTATTCTGTCTTGACATAATGTTGAATTTTCTCATAATGAACTTGAATGTGGATCATTAGTTGGCTTTTTATTACAATTTTGTACTTTGTATCAGTCATATAGAGTCTAAAATAGCTTTTTTGCTATTGTCAAGGATTTCTTTTTTTTTGAAGATAATGAAGACCGCTATTTTCTGTTCCTTAAGCATTTGATTTCTTCTTCTACTGTCATTTTTTTTTTTTTTTTTTTTTTTTTGTGGCTTAAACCTCTTGTGTGCTGTTAATAGAAGTCATGATAATGTTATCATTTTATAATCAACTTCATGATGTTTGCTCATAAGTGTGATCATCCCTAGGGGATTCTGGAGAATACCATAGCTTCAAGAGAATTCTAACTTAAGGCTGATTTTGTAATATTTTAGAATACTATTTCTGCATCCGTGAAACATACAGATTTATATAAGCATTTGAAATAGACATGTGAGTCCCCTTTATCTGCTCATGTAGTCAATTTCATTGATAAACAATTTTAGCATTAAATAAGCCCTGCAATTTATCCCAATTAATCATTCTACACTTAATATGTAATGCTTTATTAAATATTTAGATCATACATTTCTAAAAGATTTATATGCATGTATAAATCTTTTGCCTACATGTATGTATGTGTATTGTGTGCATTCGTGGTACCTGCAGAGACCAGAGGAGGACATTGAACCCCCCGGAACTGGAGTTGCAGATGGTTGTGAGCTACCATGTGGGTGCTGGGAACCAAACCTGGGTCCTCTGGAAGAGCAGCCAGTGCTGTTTACAGCTGAGCCAGCTCTCCCGCCCCCAATATCATCATTTTAATATATTATATTTTCTAGTTTTATTACTACAGTTTCATTAGCCTCCTGAAGTGGGTTGGAATTACTTCTCTCAGCTCTATTTTGTAGAATGCTTAATTATTTTTAAATTTAATTTTCTTTCTTTATTTTGTATCTGTGTGGTCATGTGCTCACATTGAAGTCAGAGAACATTTTTTCAGTTCTCACCTTTCACCATGGGGGTCCCAGGGATCGAACTCGGGTTGTCAGACTTGGCAGCAAATCTGCACGACAAAGCTCTTTACAGTCTTCACTCTGACCACCTGTTCTGTCTCCTCAGTCCTGTGTCATATCTTAGTTCAGTCTGGATTGAGATATGAATCATTATTACCAGTTTTAAAAGGACAGCACAACTTCATGTGTCCTTTGACCAGCCCTCTCATTTTATTTTGTTGAAAATATTAGCAGTGCAGACTTACTTACCTTTACTATCAGTTTCTGCTCATCTTCTAATTAAAAAACTAAATGAGTTGTTTGTTTCCATTTTATTAAAATAATAACTAGGATTAACTTCTCAGACTTAACTATCAACCATGTGCTGCTGTTCAACGACGTACAGTTTGACGGTGTTCCTGAAGCCTTAGCGTACCTTCTCCATCATTTCCCTTTGGCTAAATCCACCCTGCCCTCACTCACTGCATACATCTTATTCCATCAAATGTCATTTCTCAGGATTGACATACTTGAATAATCAATTGTGCCTGTTTGGAATTTGCCAAGACCAGGTGTGTTCAGAGTGGAGTGCCTGAAAACCAGAGCTTCTGAGCCTTCAGCCTTGCCTTGACTGCACAACTCAAAGCACAACTGCCCCGCCCCCCACATTTTTGGCTGGTGTGGGAAGCCTCCGCAAAGGTGAAATCTTTGTCCTGTCCTTGCTGTTTCCAAAAAAGGTAGATATGGAATATGTATCTCCACCTTTGTCTGACTGTGCTCTTTGCTAAGAGATCAACTAGAAACGACAATTTTTTAATAGGCTTTTTGTAGGTGTCATCCCAAGTCTCTCTTATGTATGTTTCAGGTCTGTTACCAGCCTTTAGGGCATTACAAATCTGTATTACTTTGGTAGCTAATATGAGGATTTAAAAAAATTTAATTCTAAGATTTTCTATCATATGACTGAGGGGAAATATTCATGGTTTGTCTTCAATGTAAATATTTCCCATTTTTGGCAATTTTTATTAATACCCTTGTCTCCTTGCCTTTCTTGTAATCTGCTTTTGGAACTTGACTGTGACTTCCTCCATCTACTTCGTTTAGTTGCTTGCTTGCTTGCTTGCCTGTTTGTTTTAAGACAGTGTTTCTTTAGAGCAGGCTGGTCTCAAACCCACAGAGATTCACCTACCTCAGTCCCCCAAGTGCTGGGATTAAAGGTGGGTACCACTATGGCTGGCCTTCTCCATCTTTTTCTGTTTGTCTCTCAGCCATTATTTTATATTACTCACTACTATCCCCTTCATCCATGCTGTGCCTCGCGTGTTTATCTCACATCTACCTTGTAAGTGACTAATTCCATATTGCCCTGGGTCTCACCTGGTCAGCACCAGCCATCGAACCTTGAGTTTCGTTATTGTATTTTCATTCCCTTAAGTTTTTCGTAGTTGTCTTTCTCTTCCCCATGCTTGTTTCTTTTATAACTTTGTCCCACTAAAGGCTAGCACATTCATATAATTTTAGGTCTCTTCCATCACCTCAAGATTTCGCAATATAGTCATTCTGATTGTTTTACCTATTGACTTTTGTCCATGAAGGAGCTTTACTTTGTATTTGGTGGGGGGGGGGGTGGCTCAGTCAGTAGAGTGCTTACTCAGCAGACAGGAATCCTGGGTCCATTCCATTTTGAGCACCACATACTTTGGTCATGGTGGTGTACCTATAATTCAAGCACTGTGGAGGTTGGATGCAGGGGCATCAGAAGTTAGTTCATGGTCAACCTTGGCTATTCGGTGAGTTCAAGGCCAGCCTGAACGGCCTGAACCTATGTCCCATAAAATAATCTATTTAAAAAAATATAAAATATTATTGTGAAGTAGAAAAATAAAAATAGAAGATAGATAGATGAACCTGCTGTGGAACACTGTCTCCGAAGAATAACTCTTTGTTTCTTCGCTCTCAGGGTGGGATGGGCTCATGGGTATGAAGCCACCTCTTGTCCTGTTCTAGTCCTTAGCCCTCAAGTCAGCAACTGCTCTTGTCTATTTTCCTCTGTCAGCCACTAACATGAAGGGCCAGACTCACCTGGCAAGTGCCACAGTTTCCAAGAGCTTTGGAAGAAGGGTCTGCTGGGGGCCACTGATCTAGAGGCTGCAGCCCCCAGAGCCATCTGGTGCCAGCTAATAAGACACTAGTTTTGATCCCATTTTTTCATTTGGACCCAGAAACCTTCTTATTTTTGTTGAACCTATAAGTGGAGCTACTCATTTTTCTTTACTTTCCAGAAGTGGGGTTGGCTGGGTTTTCTTCAGGGTTCATTGTATCATGTTCCCATCACTTGCTAAGAAAGGAGAAGTCAGGGATGAGCACAGATGCTCGTTCCTCCTTATTCTGCTTCTTATGATAAAAATGCAGTTTATATAAAGACACAGTTTTCATTTTTTTAAAGTTATATTTTAGGGTGTGTGTATGCGTGTGTGTGCATGCAAGCATGCCCCAGCAAGTTTGTGGGGGATGAAATGACATGGCAACTTGGTTCTCTCCTCCTATCATATGGGTCCCTGGCACTGAACTTAGGTTATCATCAGGCTTGGCAGCAAGTCCCTTCACCTGCTAAGCTATCTCACTGGCCATAAACAAAGCATTTTAAGTTAATATGGAGAATAAAATTTGAAGTGTGGGAAGTTTCCTTTCGGAGGCAAATTTCTTATATTTATACTTTGAAACTCTTTGTATGCCCCTGTATATTTGACCATTTTTCTCCTCCGGTGAAATGTGTCTCTTCAAATGTTATAGAATATTGCTCAAGAAATGCTGTAAAGAGCATTGGTCCACCCATGGAGGAGAGCATGAGATTGGGGACTAAGCAAACTCAAGTGGAAATTGTCAAAAAGCCTTGGGGCTCACTAGAAAAGGGAAAATAGAATACATTTTCCAGGCTGGCTGGACCACAGACTCTGCTTTGTTTGAGGAGCATCTCATGGGTCTAGTGATTTTTAGAGAATAATACCCTGAGAATTGCAGGCCCTGGAATGAATCTAAGAGACACATTAGTCCCCAAGCTCCTTTATCTTGGTGGATGTTCCAGGCTGAGACTGACTGAGGTTACAGTTGATGTTGTAAGATGCTGTGTCTGCAGGGAGAACTGTTCTCACCAGCCAGCATCCCTATCTCACACAGCACAGGGACCCATGCTTATCCCAACACAACACCCATGCCTTTTATAAACCAGTGCCTAATTAATGTCTTCTTCTGACCTCTGGAATCAGGGTCAAGGTCTCATCTGGCCGAGCATCTGGGAGGAGCAGAGGGATGCGGGTGCTGGCTATGAGTCAGAATATGAGCATATTGGTCTTCAGCCCAGTTGAGATAATGGTGTTTAATCATCTCTCCTTTCTGGGGCCCAAGTTAGATGGCGAAACCCTTTTCTGCTCTGAGGACACTAACGTTGACCATTTGCTTGCCCAACTAACTCCAGGTTGAAGATTCTTCTCCACAAGCCTGCCTTACTATGGGTGCTTGTCAAATATGGCCATTCTCTCAGGGTACACACCTCCAGGAAACTTCCTTTTTAACCAGAATGTCCCCATGGAAAGTCTTAGGTCTTTGACTATCTCTGTTATGGCTGAGAAAACTTTATTTTTGTAATTAGAAAACTCACTGTCTAGAAAGAGGAGTGTAAAAACACATCATGGTCTTAGAAAGAGAACCCAGAGAAGCAGTGGTCCCAGAAAGCATCAGGGCAGAGAACCAGAAGGCCTGGCTCTGCGTCTGACACCAGTTTTTATTTTCTATTGTTCACCTATTTAAATTTTTAAACTGTGGTGTGTGTGTGTGTGTGTATGTGTGTATGAATCTGTGCACATTAGTGGAGGTTCCTTTAGAGATCAGAAGAGGGCATCAGATCTCCTGGAGCTGGAGTCACAGGTGACTGTGAGCTATCTGACATGGGTGCTGGGAATCAAACCCTGGTCTTCTGAAAAACCAGTATGTGCTCTGCTCAGCTCTCTCCATCCATGGACTTTCCTTTTAAATGGGAATTAAGTATGGGGAGAAAGTCATGACCTTGTCTGACCCACAGCACACAGGTTCTAAACTGTTTCCCCTTCACCATCCAGTAAACATTAGTAAGAGAACAAACCTGGTGCTCCCTGTTTGTGTGAACCTGCCGAGTGCTCCTAACCTGTCTCAGCTTTGGTTTCCATATTTGTAAAATGGTGACAGTGAAAAGATGTAACTCACTCACAGTCACAGGGAGGATCAAGGAGCAGATGTGTGGTCCTTAGCTCACAAAAAGTCTCACAGCTATTGAGTCCCTGATCCTGTAACCATCCATGACTTTAAGTCATTTTTTTTTTTGTTTTGTTTTTTTCACAGCAATGAAAAGTAACTAATACAGATACTAATCCCAAATAGCGCCCCCAAATGCTGGCCAGTGCCATGGCTTCTGACATAGCTGGTGCTGTAGGGGAACACTCCAGTGTGCATGTCAGAGGCCAGCCTCAGGGGGAAGCCCTGCCTTCCACCATGTTTGAGGAAGGTCTCCTTGTTCCTCTCTTTGGGGTATGCCAGGCTAGCTGGTCCTCAAGCTCCAAGAGATTCTCTTGTCTTTATCTCCAATCTAGAGACAGAAGCCCCAAGGCTCAGGTTTCTGTGGGTTCTGGGGATCAGAACTCAGGTCCTCACACTTGAGTGGCAGGTGCTTTAAACACTGAGCCATCTCCCTAGCCCCCCGGACATCTTGTTTGACACTGCAAAGGAGGTGATGAATGTATGAGACCCTTGAAAGGGGTCAAACACAACAACAATAAAAACATGAAGGCAGAGTCTTCCCTCTTCCTTTTTACTGCCCTCAGCAACTCATAGAAACCACTTTACACTTTTAATCCCATTTACACTTTTAATCCTAGCACTTGGGAGACAGGCAGATCTCTGTGAGTTCAAGGCCACCCTGGTCTACTGAGCAAGTTCCAAGGCAGCCAAAGCTACACAGAGAAAACCTGTCTGGAAAAAAAAAAGTTCATCATGTTAGGTTCCATGTTGTGTCCAGTAAAGGGTTTGTCGCAAGGTTGTGACTCAGTTTGTAAATTTTGGAACTTCCAAATAATATTTCCTAGAAATCACACCTGTCTTTTTCTTAATCATCTTAGCTCAAACTTACTTTTCCCCCTTTTCTGCATTCATGATTACAAGAAAAAAAACTTTTATTCTTTCTTTTGCTTGTACTTAAATATCATAATCTTCTATTGAGTACTGTTTTCTTTTTGTTTGTTGTTGTTTGGTTACAATATACATTTATTTAAAGTGAGGCATCTATAGATCAAATAACTCTTAAGTTGTGATTCAGATTGAAGCCACTTCTTAAAATATGCCGAGGCCAGGCATATCCACAGATCTCAACTACAAGACCACTTCTTCGCCCATTATGCTTTCTCTTTCCTTTCCCAAATAAGCTCTTTCATAGGGTTCAAGGTAGAATTTGTCCTCTTCATATTTTGTACACTGCTCCTTAGGCAAGATCTGAGGTTCAAGGCTCTCTTAATTCGAAACATTCTGTCATTATAAAGATTCTCAGGAAATCTTCTTTTTTTTTTTTTTTTTTTTTAAGACAGGGATTCTCTGTGTAGCTTTGGAGACTTTCCTGGAACTAGCTCTTGTAAACCAGGCTGGTCTCTTACTCACAGAGATCCGCCTGCCTCTGCCTCCTGCGTACTGGGATTAAAGGCATGTGCCACCAACGCCCAGTTTCTCAGGAAGCCTTCTTATGGCTTCTTTGACATCTTCAGCCTCATACATTGTATCATCTCTCATTAGACCCAGCTTGTTGAATCCTGCAGCATTATAATACCATTTTCAAAAACCTTCCAACCACTTGCTTGATGCTACAACAGCAGGTCTGTCCGCTATTTTGACCCGAGAGTGACGCGCTGCCTCCTGGGTAAATCCTAGAGGATGCGCCTTGAGTACTGTTTTAGTATGGGCATTAGAGGGATTGGTAGTGCTGGTAGACATTACAGCATTATGGTCTTTGGGAGAGGGTGTTGAGACATTGCCTCACACAGGACAAATTGCTCTTGGAACTTGATAGGTAGATGAGAAGCTCTTTAAATTCTGATCTTCCCATCTCTGCTTCCCAAGTGCTGGGATTACAGGCGGGCACCACCATGCCTCTAAGTGGTGCCGAAGACTGAGCTCAGGACTTTGTGCAAACTAGATAATCACTCCACCTGCTGGGCTCTATATCCAGGTGGACAGTTGTCTTGAAGGAATGCCACAGATAGTGTGACACGTAAGGACCACAGCATTTGGAAGTGTTTCAAAAGGCTAATGAAAGCTCAGTGTGTGTCCGTGGGGGAGGAGAGGCCAGTGCTTCTTGAAGCAGGCAGAGTTTTAGTTTCGAATTAAGAATACATTGGGTCTGGAGAAGCAAGCGAAGAGAAAGGCACACTGTGAGCAAGTATGCGGAGGCTGGAGTGGCAGGTATCAGTTCAAAGCGCTCAAAGTGGCCCGCATGCAGTGCTTTAGGTCTGTGTTGGGCAGAAGGAGTCTGGGCTTCATGGGGCAAGGCAATGGAGAGCCTGGATGTGTTGTGATGCTTCTTGGGCAGCAAGAGACTTTCAGTACATCTGTAGCACGACATCTGGCTCCATCACTGGATGGCAAGAGGTGGGACCCTGGCCAGAGGTTTTAGACGGAAGGCTAAGTAAGGTACAGGAACTATGAATGTTCAAGGAGGGAAGAAGGAAGGCAAGATGGTTCCAGAATGTTTGGCTTAGTGGCTAGTAATAGAGGGGCATACCTCACATTGCACTTAACCCTCTGTTCTACCTTATTGAATGTTTCTTGTCTTTTCTATTGAAACTTTCTCCTGCCCTCACTGCCATAAAGTCTGCTAATACAACCAGAACATATTCTGCTATTGTCACTTTCCTACCCAGACTATAGTACATAAACACACACCAAACAAGCTCACACTATAAAATGACCAGTCTTCAGAAAGTCACTGAAAGCAAGCAAAACCACTTGAAGCTTTGCAATTTCCCCCTTGCCTGCATCAGATTTTGTGATTAGCCGTGACACAGCCACTACTCCCACTGCCTGTCACATCCTCTCCCTGCTTGTTAGTGCTAGGAAGTGCATCCACGGTTAAGTTCATGGAGTCAATCATTTGCATTACTGACTCTGAACTTTCCTTTTGAATTTACACTTAGAACAACAATATCCTGCATTTCCATTTATGACTGCCTTTTGCTGTTTAAATAGTGCTTTCATTAGTGTTATCTCATTTGAACCTTTATTGAAAAATCCAAGGAAGCAAGCCTGAGGTAGGGTTTTTGCTGTGTCATTTACACAACCATGAAGGGCACATTCTTACCTAACAGAAAAAACAACACTCTGACTATTTGACATGAAAATATTAGAAATTATTACAGAGACCAAAAACGTTAGCACATGGGTCTTTTCAAGCTTTCCTGTTCCCTCTGGACCCACAATAGGGGCTGTGCAGCAGAATCATGCCCTGGGGAAGACTATTGTTTGGAGAGTTAGTGGTCATTTCTGCCCTGGCTGTCTAGAGTAGCTCATCTCAGACTACCGTAATATCCAACCCTACTTTCTGAGGACGCTACTCAGTGCTACTTGTTCAGTTCAGAAGTTACACTAAGCATTTTATTGGCTTCAGATTACAAAAGAAAAATGAAGACAGGAATGTAGGCTTAATTCTGACAGTCTTGATGATTCTGGGGGTGGGGGGGGAGATAAAATGGAGCCAGGGTGGTCTAAAAGGGAAAAGAGTACTCTGTGACTACAGCTTGATTTACCACTTAATGTAGAGTATGGCACCAAAGCTGTGTGTGAATCAGTCAAAATCTTACATATGCCCATGCATATCTGTCCAGAAGCCAGGCTCTTCTGCAATTTGTAAATAAGAATTGTGAATATATCCTTGACCTGGGGACAGTGGAACATCCATCGAAAGGCCATCTGTCTTGGGGAGTTGTAAGCTGAAATCACCCTGTATGTGTTGAATGTCTCGTATATAAATTATATTTCTCCTAGGACAACCTTGTAGTGGTCTCACAGAATCAGTTCATCACTGTCAAGAAGGTATTTGTGAACAGTTTTACACTTCTGTCTTGGAATCTTCATTTTTCATCCCTTTGGGAAGAGGAATCTAGACCATGGTGTGAACTTAGCTGATGTATAAGTTGTAGGAAAGATGTTCACATTGCACATCCCTAGTAAGATTCATCTGCAACTAAGGAGCATTATAACTTGAATTGTTTGATACCTAAGGGAGCTGAATTCATGACTTTACTTAAAACATACCATGAATGCATACTGCATTAGACAGTGGTCATTCTCACTTTCTTAATGAGTTGTCTTGTCCCTTCTTTCTAGGTCCTTGGATGTGGCTCTGTTGCCCAAGCGGTCCTTAGCCGAGGACATCTTGGTGGAATCATCACTATCAATATTGGATTTGCAGCAGCAGTTGTGATGGCTATTTATGTCACTGGCGGTGTCTCTGGTATGCACCAGAAGTCATTATTACAGCTATTAATGCAACAGTCCCAAATGTGCTAGTTTATGCACATTATTTATTGTGTCTCTACAATCCTGCAAGAATATGTATTGATATCTTTTTATAGATGATAAAAATGTAAATACCAACAAATGGTGTCTTATGTGAAGGCAACACCGAACAAGGACCAGATGAGGTTATTAGCACTCATGCCTGAGCCATCCCTGTTACTACAGTGTCCTACTGTAATCAGTACCTCTTATCTTATTAATCTCATGTTTGGAAGCCATTTCCCAGACATGCTTGTGAATAGCTCAACAAGGCCACCAGCAGAGGCAAGTGCCTGGATCGTTATCAGCCACAATCAGAGAAGCTAGGTTTTATGCAACATCAACTCTGTCTCCATGACAGGAGTACCTTAGCTAGAATGTGTTAACTT